>NW_025421467.1:9752500-10982500 GCF_011764305.1 Mustela putorius furo | reverse complement strand
ATATCACCACCATAATTAAAAATACTTAGTCTAATTACTAAACTAACAAAATATTTTCCCTAATATCTCAAAATTTAAAGCCACTCTTTTATAAACCAAATTAGTGTATGTGCCCTTTATGAAAGCATTAAAAAATCTTACATTCAATCAAAGTTATTTGAATAATGTATCTGTCACTTCAGAGAGCCCAATTTTCTTCACAATAATCTTTCTGACGTATTAAAATTCAGAGGATCAAACAAACCATTTTCATCTTTCTAATGCAATTTTAGAACACCCTTGTTTTAATAGCCTACCCTTGACAAACAAAGAAATGTTTTGTTTGGTTCTCTAAGTTAAACTGACACACTGAACAGAAAGGTTGATTGGATAGTAATTAAACGTTCTGATCTGATTTGTTCTGTCTGACACAACAGGAAAGCTAGCTTTGGTTGTAGACATTTTATTTTTATTTAAATTCCCTTATTATTTTTACCCTAGTGAAAATAATTATATACATCTTTAAAAGTAGTTCCAAGTATCAGAATGTTAGCCATCAGTCCTCACACGATGTCTTCTTTCAAATATTACCCTGTTTAATTAACTATCGAAAGACTGCATTGTTTATCAGGGACAATGCAATCTTGCCGTATCACCCAGCTCCATGCCCTTGACAATCTGCCTAACCTCCCTGTACTACTTCCTTACCTGAAAAAGAAAGACAGTGGTAAGATCCAACTTTTCTAAGTGTTGTAAGGACTGTATAAGTTAATAGTGCTGGTAGAGAGCAATCATTCAATAGTTGGACACAACAATATTGTGGAATATTGTTAAATGTTGTGACTTTGCCTGTAGTTATATACTCATACTCCTACTTTTATTTCTTAATAATTAAACCATTCTTTCCCTACTCCGGCAAGTGGATTAGCATAAGCACAGAGTTGGGTCTATAAAAGCTGGGTTTAGTTTTCTCACGTGGCAGATCATAGAAACGGAGAGCACATAATTTGATTGATTGACATCTCTAATTTTCGTAGAAATCCATGAGCCACGGAGTTTGATAGAAGTGCTTCAAGGGGGTCCATGAAAGGACAGACGAGAGATGAGGTGGTAAGGATGGGGGCAGTGGAGCTATAAATATGCAACACTCTGTCCTCCCATCCCGAATTCATATATGTATTTTTTAATTTTGAGAAGGAAAGAGGAAGGCTGGTGGGAAGGAAGGGAAGGGAAAAAGAAGGAAGGAGAAAATAAAAGCAGTTAGGGAGAAGGAATCTTGAAATGATGGCACTGATTTCAAAGGACTAATAGCTACTTCAGTGATCTTGCATAATTTATTTGAAAGGGGGGGAAATGTATGGTAAACTAATACTTTAATTTGAATTACGTGCACTTCTCATATCCTCCACTTCCTTCCTCTGCTTTTTCTGTGAGGATGGACAAAGTCTCCAAAAGATGCAAATCTAGCCAAGAAAAACTGCTGTCTAACTTGAATTTATAATTTGCTCCTCAAGGTGACCCCCAGGAAGCTTTTCCTCAGTCTCCATTTAACTCATTAGCATATCCTAATGGTGGATCCTAATGTAAATCACTCCTTTCCTCCTTAGATCCCTAATTCTAAACAACACCCTCACCCCCAAACACAAACACACACACACACACACACACACACACACACTCATACTCACTCCCTCACTGGCCTTGCATTGTTTAGTCTGGGGTCAGCTTTATCTCCTCCACATTTAAGTAACACAGCTCTGATTCTAGTTTCATTCTCTATTATTTTCTAAACAAAATTACCTCTTGCCTCAAAGAGTAAATGCCGTGCTCAACTCTATCCTCTCTATTTCCAACAGGTCTTCTTTCAGTATATGTCCCTACCTCCCAACTCCTTCAGATTCAATTTTTAAAAAATTCTATGGTCACCCATAATATTTTTTTCTGCTCATAAAATAATTTCAGTCCCCATAAGTCCATACATTTAACCCTAATCACTCTCTTGACCTGATGTGAATTCCCAGTGGCCTGAGGGTAGACTTTTCAATATTAATATGCCCGATGTGAACGTGCAATCTTTCTCTCAGTCCTGCCCTCTTACTGTCTTTTACATCTCTGTCAATAGCATCACCTGCCAGCATTCCTCAGTTAAACTGCAGTGGTCCTCTTGAGAGCTCTTAGCTCACTAGGCTTCACACTTTTTAAGTCAACATCAGTTCTTTACATTCCTTTGCCCTACAACCCTGACCTCCAAACATTTGTCAGATGATATGAGTCTGCCTCCAGAACGTCCCTTTCATTTCTTGACTCCCCTTTCCCTGTTCATTTCCACTGCCATGAAGGCTAGTTCAATCCTCATATCCTATAGCAGTCATCTCTTAGCTGGTCTTCCCACTTCTCATTCTGAATTTATCATCTCGACATAAGTATCCCAGTTACGTTTCATGTAGAATAATTCTTAGTGCCACATCTCTATTAAAAACAAATTTTCAATCATGCCAAGTATATGTACAAAATATTTAGACTTTTAAACATGGAATTCAAGATCCTCTATACCATGCCCCAAAATACCACTCCATGATTATGTTCCATTACTTTTTCTCCTAACCCTTGCGCTACTGGCCACTTTACAGGAAAAAATAAAATAAAATAAAATAAAGTCTTATATTGATTTTTTTAACAATTTCTTTGCTCATATTGTCCTCCAGCCTATAATTCCCTACTCTCCACTCCATAGATATTTAAATCCTGTACCAACCCTTCAATTCCAACACAGGACCACCACCTAGTTGTAGTTTTCTTGATTTTTTCATGGAGGCTACCTAAAGTGGAGACCTATATGACTGTCTCTAGGATTCACCATCCTGCCTTGATTTTAGCAGGAATATTGCTGTCCTTCTAATAAAACTATACCTCTTATTTTCCCTTGAATGCAACGGAATTTGAGGCACTGGGATTTGAGCAGTAGTGTGTACAACTTCTCAAAATTCTCTATAAGGATAGTTGCCCTGGACTTTCTTTTCCCTCTCTATCTTTTAGGAGATGGTGATGACTATAGATGTATTAGTAGCCCCATGTGGAGAATGATAGAGCTGTTCCACCAGCCTTCGACCGTACTCCTCTGGATGGTGAAGTAAGAGAGAGACATGTTTTCTGATTCAAAGCACTGGGGTTTTTTGTTTTGTTTTGTTTTTATTTTTGTTTGGCTATCTTCACTAAAGAAGCTTAGCCAGTATTTGAATGACTTAGGTTACTCTTTTCTTCTTATCTATAGCACTAAGAGCATCAAGTCATACTTATTATAGCCTGGCTTCTTCACTACAAATTAGTGCACATATATCTCCCTTCTTCTATTAGACTGTAAATGAATACATCCAAATTCAGTTTCTGACTTATCTCGTGTATCTTACAATATTTAGCACAAGATTTTAAACCTAGTTTGTATATAAAGCATTTGAATTTTTCTGATACTCCTACTTCTTTCTTTTTCAGTTTCTGGCCATACATATAAAATGATAATCCTAGTTCTCCATACCTAATTCCTCCTTAACCAAGCTTCCATCTTTATAAAAATCTTGTTTTTAAACACATTGCATTTTTTAAATGCCATCTTTTCATTATTTTGCAGGGTCTAATAAAATTATAATTAAACACAAGCCCTATGATACCTTCCTTTTTAACTTCTGTGACATGCACTCAGGCTTCTCTATCCTATGCCTCACTAACAGGAGATCCCTTTTGGCTATGTTTTGGCTCTCAGATCTTTCCTCTCCTTTTTTTGTTTTTGTTTTTCTTTAAGATTTTATTTATTTATTTGACAGACAGAGATCAGAAGTAGGCAGAGGAGCAGGCAGAGAGAGGAGGAAGCAGACTCCCTGCTGAGCAGAGAGCCTGATGGGGGGCTCGATCCCAGGACCCTGGGATCATGACCTGAGCGAAGGCAGAGCCACCCAGGTGCCCGTCCTCCCCTTTTGATGACCCAGCACACTCATGGCTTTAGCCTTTGTGCTGATAATTCCAAGACCCTCTCAATTTATAGCTATCAATTCTTTTCAAAGTCTTTCAATCCATCTTTGCGTATTCCTACTTAGGCAGTTCACCATTACCTCATTCTTCAAAGTCTTAAAGACTGAACCTAACTACATCTCCCATACTAGCTGTCCTTCCCAATGTCTTCATTTCTAAAATAACATGTCACTTCTTTAAGTTCTAGAGGCCTAACATTTATTTCCATTTTCTTTTCATCTCCTTTCTTAAGTGCAAACAAATATGATATGCATAAGCCATATCAACATTTGTTTGATGATGCCTCTTTGCTTTGTCCCATCAACTTCCAGTGCATTTTCATCTCAGTTCTGAATCATCTGTTTTCAGAATCAATTTCTACTTGGTTCCCCCTTTTTTTTCCATTTTTTCTTGCAAACTATCTTCATATTTAGGTTTGTACCATGCAACTTCTCATCTCTAGAACCAATCAATTTCTTTTAGCTATTGAACTGGTTTAATATTCTATGCTTCTGGGTTTCCATATTCTATAAGATACTGGCCAATTGGTTCATTATGTCTTTGCTTATGCTGTTCCTAAGTGAGAAGTCATCTTCTCTTCAGTTGTTTCACCCAACAAGTGTAGCTACTGTCCTACACCTTCCTAAAATTCCATAGTGTTTACTTTTCCTCAAAGCTTGCTTTGTTTCAAATCTCTATATATGATCTACTGCTTTGGGCTCTATAATTGATATTTTATGTACCAATTTTGTATTCCCAAAGTTTTATGAGGTCCTTGAGATAATAATAATGTCATTATTATTATTATCATTATTAATATATTTTTATTACTTTTTTTACCTAAAAATCACATAATAAAATGACTACATGTTTGGGGACTAGAGAACTTAAGCTCCAGACACATTATGTTTTGTACTTGGTGACAGATAGCTAATCTAATTCTGGAATTTTTTGTCACTTTCCACTTCAGCCATGTTGAACACTCATTATTACTTAAATGGGCTGTAGAATTTCTCAGCATACTGATCATGCCAGGTTAGTGCTAATCCAGGTTAGCATGGAACCACTGGTATGTTGAGCACTTACTTGAGAAGCAGAGCACAGGAGTGGGTGTTATAACCAACTCCAGCATAAAAGCACATAGCTGGAAATGTGAGAGTATTTCTAGAAATTGGATCTAAATGGACTGAGAGTCACAAGAGTAACTACTTCTAGAAGAAGAAGGTACTACTAGTTTAATTCAGGAATGTCCTGAAAAGAGCTAGCTATAAGAGCTATCATACTTGGGTAGAAAAGTAGATTAAAGTCCAGAAGGAGAAAGGATAAAGTATGCATGTTCTGCTAAAATTATACCATTTTGATGGCATCATTTGTGGGAGCAGACATAAAGTGGGAACTTCTCAAGCCTTTAAAAAAAACAGGTTGCCTTCTTCTAAAAGAAGTTTTAAAACAAGGCATGAAAAGACCAGTGGAGGTACTCCAGGTAAGGCAAGTTTAAATAATTGCCTATTGAAAATGAGGCATACAATTAAAAATTACTCTATTTCCTTATGTTTGTGTCATACTTTCCAATTATAAAAAAAAGTTATTTAGGATCACAGCTGTATAGGATTTATATAGGATCTAATTTTGACCTGCAACAAATAACCCAAGATAAGCGCAATACTGTTATTATTAAAAACTGAGATTGAGTGAAATTCAGAACTCTGGAATCTGCTCAATTTCATAGAAGGTTGGAGCCAGGTGTGCAATGAGGTGTCTTGCAAGCAAATCCCTGCTCTCTTATTGCTACCCATTTCAGTCAGCATTCAGTCTTATCATCTTCCATAAAGAAAAAAAAAAAAGAAAAAGAAAAGGGAATTTCTATGATCTAATTCAGTTCCTAGTGATAGAAGAATATTATTTCTAGTTTGCCTATTCTCTGATCAATGAAAAATTGCTTGACTCTCATGCAGAATAAAACAGACTCTTTGTTTTTAGCACACTTACACCCTGAGCTCCATAGAGTTAAATTTTGCACATTGAAAGCCTTTAAAAATTAAGATTTAGTCATTAAAAATTAAGATTTGATGTCTTTGGAGCACAAAAAAATATATTTATAAATGTTCAACAAAAGATCATGTTTTGGTTAACAATGTATTAACTATTGGGATGCCCGGGTGGCTCAGTTGGTTAAGCAGCTGCCTTTGCCTCAGGTCATGGTCCCAGGTTCTGGGATCGAGCCTGGCATCAGGCTCCCTGCTCAGTGGAGTACCTGCTTCTCCCTTTCCCACTCCCCTGCTTGTGTTCCCTCTTTCACTGTTTCTCTCTCTGTCAAATAAATAAGTAAAATCTTTGAAAAAATGTGTTATGTACCATCTGATTTCTATTCAGAAATATTGCAAAATTAATGTTGTTCTTTTTTTTACCACCATACCAAGCCTAGCAATATAAACATTTAAATGTCAAAATCAAATAATATATGCATAGATATAAAATCCTTAAAGGATGTTCAAATTTATCTGAAGTCTGAACTATTTTTACACTATTATCTTTGCTCTATATTTTTCCACTGCCACTTCAATTCTAACTATTTTGCACATGGAATATAATATTGCTTCTCTTACACTGTCTCTTCTCTTACACTGTCAGGAAAAGTTATCTTTTTGAATCCATGAAAGAGGCCAAAAAGCAAGAGTGTCAGCAATTTTTGGGAACCATCACAGTATCTTTGAGATGAAATAAATCAAGTTAAACGAATTTAACTCAACATATTGGAAAAAGAAAAGAAAAAAAAAAAAACCTCAGGTAGACTGCTTGTTTTTCAAAACTGTTCATTTTTAATTATCTCTGATTTCAGAAAAGGGAATATCAGGAAGTAACCTTAAAATACTTTTATGTGCCTATTAAAAATAATAATCAAAGATAATGCCATATGACTTTGGGAAGTGCACCATGTCAAACACAGTGTTGTTCAGCTCTCTTCCTAACACCTGTATAAGACACAGGGGTTCATGATGAGAAAACCTGTAAAAATGCCCTGGCAATTCCAAAGCTTAGTCTGTCCAATTATCTTGTGTGATGTTACTCAAGGACTAAGAAAAACAGACATTTCCTCCAGTCCTTTTACTCAATAGCAAACAAAATAGTACTGTCTTCAACAGCATGTTTCAGCAATATGCAAAACCTGATTCTTAGCAATTATTTTATGGGTATGCTCTACTTATATTCAGCAAGTATCATCTAACTTTTAGTTTTTCTATGCTTGATTGATTTTTACTTTCTGAATCTACACTACCCAAAAGACCACTTTCAGTGCATAATTAATGCTTACAGCTGTTCTTAGGCAGAAACTTAGTATTATGATCATTTCAATTAGTTTCTTTAATTTAAGTAACAATTTTTTTTTCAAAAATAAAGATGGTTGATATTCTGTGGCATTTGATATTATATATTTTATGTTGCTTGTTATCAATAAAAGCATATATCTCAAAATAATTTCAATTGTTTTGTAAGTTAAATTCACTTTCCTTAAAAAGTAATTGCTTGTGCATCAGAATATAAGTCACACCAGCCCACACTAGAATTCTTTTAATTGAGCATATATTAAGTACTTTGAGAATTGACTTCTAAGAAAAAAGAATTCCCTAGGTATAGTTAATTTTAATTACCTTCCAAATCATTAATGAGCAGGATATTAGTTAAGCTTGTATTGTGTTTTCTATGCTCAAATGTAAAAGGCTTCATAATGTAAAAATAATGTGATGAGGTTTCGAAGGTGGATGAAGTTAAACTGTGGTTAAGAAAGAAATGAAAGGAACAAAACATTTGGAAAAACTGTTACATAAACTAGGAAATAATACACAAGTTTGCAATTTAGAAAGATAAATTTTTTAAAAGAACAAGCATAATTGAACATAAATATATTTAGTTCAATTAAATAGAGTTCAAAGCTTAAGAATAATCTATCATACCCTCATGACCCCACTTGATAAGAGTAGATAAACTCCAATGCACTGTATTAGCTACTTATCACTATATCAAAAAAATGTCCAAATAGAGTAACCGTTGAAAAAAATTTCGTTGAGAGAAATAACATGACTTCACACTCCAAATCAAAGTAACACTAATACTGCAAGAACTATGATGGCATCAATAGATTCTTCATGCTGTTATCATCCTTCATATCACTGTAAAACGAGTTCTGTGCTCTTTTTTTAGTAGAGTCTCTAGCTGACATTTAATTAACTTGAACATTTTTGCATCTGAATCTCACTAGTGCCCCCATCCTATATTCTCAGCTCCCTACAAGAGTTTCCACCTAGATGGACAGCCAAACCCCAGACTCAGCATGACCAAAACCAATTGGCCATCCACCGCATATCAAACTGACCCCATGTCTGCACATGACCAATTTCGCAGATGATCTAGGCATTTTCTGACAATTGAGATGAGAATTCTTGAAGTCACCTGTCTTCCCTCTCCTTCAATGTCAGTGAGGTTCATTATATTTTTTCCTCAAAATAGTCATTGGAGTTGCCTTTAAATTCTCACTTTACAATCCTCTATTACTGTAATTTTAGCTTGGGCTCTGTTTACCTCTAACTCAACAAGTCTCTTTGCCTTTTGATTCTCCCAACCTCATGTCTTTCATCCATCCTACATGTAACTAGTGGGTAAATCTTCCCATACTGTAATGCTGTAATGCTGTATTTCCTTCATTAAATACCTATAAGAAAATAGCATTTCTTTCCACTAGACTATAACCTCTTCTGCCCAATCTTCAAAGCTTTAGAAAGCTGAGTCATCTCACCATGTTTCTACTGTGCCCCCACAAATCTTCTAATTTATGCTAATAGACCATTAAATATCTCTTACATGATATTCATATTAACATTTCCATACTTTTGCTAATGCTGTTATTTACAGCTAAAATATTCTTTACTTCAGTATATTAATTAATATCTTATTATATTTTAAAGCATAATTTGCCTATTGGATGATAAGCCCTTTGACAGGAAGGAATATGACATGCTTATTTTCATCTCCTCCACCCAAAATGCTCTCTCCATTTTCCTCTACATAATATAATTCCCGTCATCTTTTACAGACAAATTCAGTTATTGGGATAATAGACTTTTTTAAAGGAAACAAGTATGTCATTTAATTTTATATCTCCTTAGCAGTAGAATAATACTGGAAATAGAATAAGCACTCAATAAACACTACTATATATAGAGAGAAAACACTACTATATATAGAGAGAAAAAGAAAATCCTTTAGCACTTTGTTCATTGTTATTCGAATGTGTGATATAACTGGATGTAGAAGATATACTACAGAGTTTCTTCCTTAGTGAATAATTAGCTTAACAATGCTTCTCAATTAATAGCAGAAGGAAATTTCTTAGTTACAACTAAGGTATAAAGGTATTCTGGAGTTTACAAAACAGCTGCTAAGAATTATCTGGTATTCAATCTCCATGTTATCAAGCAAGTGCAATGTAGTAATATTGATGCCTAGTAGCAAACTTTGGACAAACAGAATTTGTCTTAATTCCGTTTACTCTGCCCACCTGTGTCTTTTGTGACATGCTTTCAGAGCAGGTTTGCTTCACATTTAAATTACTTAATGGAATTATTCCTACTGCCTTAAACCCAGAGATAATAATAAGTAATATGTATTCTACTTTTTACTCAGTTAACTTTTTCTCTGAACAACAAGCAAAACACTAGAATGACTGTAAGTTTATGCATGCAAAAAAATGAGTAAACTTTAAAAAAAAAAAGAAAAGAGCTATTACTCTCATCATAAGCTTGAGTTTCCTCAAAAGAGTGCTTGATGGGACTTAAGATATGACTTGTTTTGAAACACTACCTCATAAAACTCATTTTCTCTTAAAAGTAAAGAATAATGAGACCTCCAGGCAGCTGCTAGATGGCTAGCCCAGTAGAAACAGCACACCAAAAAAGTGGGCACGAGATGTTTTTTATTGACACAAGGGAAGACAACATGAAACTAGAGGAGGTAGCTCAGAAATACTAAGAAATAATAGAGCTCTTCAGGAAGCTGAAGTCTAGGCACAATAACCCCCCCTCCCCTGTTAGCAGGATTTTTGGCTATGCTTGAAAGCACTGCTTTTAAATGTGCACAGAAAGAAGTCTTTAGCCATTATTCAGCCCTTTCAAGCACAGCTTTCCCACCACTGGTGATCATTGTTGATAACATAATCCTTGAGCATGACTTAAAAGAGATTCATGTAAATACTGAGTGCTGACAGGGAGGTAAGATTGAAACTGGGAATCCCTTCTGCACTTAGCAATTCTAAGTACTCCGAGCTAAAAATATTTATTTAGAAAGCTATTTTTTTTTTTTTTTGCTGCCCTGAAAATGACAAAAAAAAAAAAAATCCTAAACTTTCTCTGATTATCTTATATAAGGTTACCTTTTTGTTATATTTGCTTGGCACTTTTTGAAATAATGCTTCAGGATAGTTGTGCAAACTAGGAGGATGCCCAATGGAGAATGTAACCGATTACAGTCTTGGTAAAGCAGATTACGTAGTTTTGTCTATGGTGCCCTCTGTTTCCCTCCCTTTCTCTCTCTCTCATTCTCTCTCTAATTGTGTAATAAGACAAGTCAGTTTGCCTCGCTCATTTCTCTTGTACTCAATTAAATGTTCTCAAGTTCTCTCTACTCCCTGAATGTCATGATTTCTAAATATGGAACAAAGAATGCTTTGTGAAAAGCTTGGATGGGACCATTGTTTGTGCTCCTTTTAGTGTCAGATTATGAAGAATAAGGAGTTCCATTGGGTTAGATTCAAAATAAGGTAGAAGAAGGTCAGTGTTAAAATATGTAATTATCTAACAATATTTAAACATTAAAATGAACAAATGTAAGAGTTACAAATAATGACTGCCTATAAAGTTTAAGGAGTGTCTAGATTAATTTCAATTTAATATCTCCTAAAATAAAACATTCTAAACCAGCAGCAGATGCTCTAAATCTACCTGGATACTTTTTATTATATTTCTAAAGATAGATTTTTTTTTTCCCTGAACTCCTTAAACTTTTAAAGAAAATTTTATATATATTTATAGGTCTTTCCTTCATTCATTATAGCTAGTACTTTTCTACTTTACATTACATTAAACTATTCATTGAAATATTTATAAGACACTGAAACAAGAGTACAAACCTTATGTATATTAACACCTTAAAGAATCATCATTATTTAACATTATCTTCTGCAACTTTGAAAGTATGCTGTTGATTTCCCATAGCAAAATATAAGAAAAAACCTAAAAATTAGTCAATTGGCATTCAGTTTTATCAACCTCAAATATTTTGTCCATCAAATATGGACAAATCCATAAAGATTCTAAATTTAAAATGTATTTCCTATGCATAAAAATATATATATATGTGTAGACACTGTTATACACAAAAATTTAAGAATTAATTGAGCAAAGCTTAAGAAAAATACTAAAAAGTAATTTGTCACTTTACATTCAATTTTATCATCCTCAAATATTTTGTCTATCAAATATAGACAAATCCATGAAGGCTCTAAATTTCAAATGTACTTTGTATGCATAGAATATATATGTGTGTCCATTGTTGAATAAATAAATAATTCACAAGAGGTGTTTTCCATTACTATTAGTATTCTCATCTGTCGTGCCCCACCCCCCAACCCTGTCTCCTCTCTTCATCCTCAGTTTTCTTGATCTGTAGAGGGAGGAGTCTGCCCCTGGGCATCACTAAAGCTTCCTTCTAACATGGGCAATTCAAGATTTCATTTATATGGGTAATTACTTAAACAGCATAAACAGGACAAAATTTACATTTGTAAGTAAGTCCTTGTAAAAATTTAATGAAATACTGCAATTAAGTAGCTCTTTAAATATACCGATTCAAGTTATGATTGAAAAAGAAGATAGTGGTATATATTTGCCCCTAGTAAGAACTTAGAAAACTTTATCACTCTCAGAGCATAATTTAGTGCAGATTTGTCATTTACTCCTTACTATTATATTTTAGAGAACTGGGAAATGGTTTAGCTTTCAAAATTTTTCATTGGGACCAAAATGTGTTGATTTTCTTTTGTTTACTTAGTGGCTATACACACACACACACACACACACACACAATGTGTGTGTGTGTGTGTGTGTGTGTGTGTGTGATAGAGACATAGATACAGAAAGAATAATCACTAAATTCTACTCCTGAAACCAAAAATCAATCAATAAAATAACTTTTATTTTCAAAAAAGATATGAATATATACAAAGGAGATAGGACACTTCTTGCTACAATAATGAAACATGTTGTTCAACCAAATAAATACAAATCAAGAATCTATTGATGAAATGTAATAATCAATTAGGTCTGAACATTCGACCTATATATAAAGAGGCAGATGGTTCTGGATTGTGGCAGGCATCCCATGCTGGGGAGTGAGGAAGTTGTATTTAAAGTACTTGTCTGTAGCTCTAACTTCCAGACAGGCATAAATTATTTCTTCTATTTTCCTTCCTATCTTCCTTGTATGTTCAATGCCCCCATCCCCCGCCAACTGGCTGTGATTTTTTCCAGTTTAGTGTCACCTTTTTAGCTCATTTCTTCTTTATTTACTATATCCTTGTCAGAAGATAAAAGAGCCCTTATATTTAAATTACAGTGACAAAAAAGCAATAACATAAATACAGTGATTAGCTGCCTCTCTCTAAAGGACCACTACACATATATGTGAAGTAAGTGCCTTGAAGGGCAAAACAACCATTACATCTGACAATGCACAAAGTTACTTGAAGAAATATTAGCCAAACCGACTCTGTGTGTGTGTGTGTGTGCACGCGTGCGCATGTATGTGGTATTTACTATGAAGCCCTTTGGGTAAGATCATCTGATTATTTTGTTAAGATGTCTACAGCATTGTTTATTGCTCTAATTTATTTGTTTCAATTTCAAGATAAATTGTAAAATCTAACATTTAAAAAACAGTATGTTTTAGTAGCTAGTCACTGTAATTTTTACAAGTGGAAAAAAAAAGGGAATACATAGGAAAGCCATATGATTTAAATATACCACATGCTCAAATATATAATATGATTAGAACTTTGTGCCTTACTTATAAGTACATGTTATGTGCTACATATTTACCACCAAAAACACCTCACAAAATTACAGACTGTTTAAATTTGATTTGAATTGATGATAATCTACTTTATCTACTTAGTTCCTAATTCTTTATCAATTTAAGGTTGGAAGAATAAATTGTGTCGGTTATGTTTTAACTTATGGCGAAAACAAAGCAAACATTAGATTAGCCTGGATTTTGCACTTGGTTAAATAATTTCAAAGCTCTAATGCATGAATCACTAATACATTTAGAGCTTTTACTTTCACTGTAAAACAGATTGGTTTTGATTCAATTAAAATTCCTTTTTGCAAATATGAATTAAAAGTTCCTCATATTAGAACAAAGTTAGTTAAAACTTAGTACTAGCAGTACATAGCAACTTTGATTCATAGCTACAGTGATTATCTGAATACTATAAAAATGGGGGAAAAATAATGGATTTGTGTGCAAATGGTTTAGAAAACTGAAAACATTAATGATTTGACTTGTTATGTGGTTTGATTATCAGAAAGTAAAAATAGCATTTGGCATATTTCCTTAATACCAGAAAAAGAATTATTTCCTGCAATTATTTTATTAATATTGGAACAAGCCCTAACTTGTAATGATATTCTTTGTTTGGTGCCAGTATTTTAAAATTGACATATTTTTGGAAGGAAGCTTGTCATTTTAATTATTTTTACACATATGACATCATGTGAGCCTCACCATCAATAAAAAGCTTTGTAATTGCATTTAAAATTTAACCCTGCAGCTCTTCCCACCACCCAACCTTACCTATTTCCCAAAGCTTGCTTCCCATCTTAGAAATTACAGTAAGCTATATTGATCTAGAAGATCACATGTGAGTATCTATTATTTTTAAAATCTATGCAAAGTATGATCATGGAATTATTTTAATGATTTCTTATGATTTGTCGTGGGTAATAAACAGGAGGGACAATTTCAGGTTGCAGATATATTTCATTTGTTCAAATCCATGCCTTGATCATTTTATTAAATTTGAAACCAAGATTGTCCAGTTGTTCCCTAAAATCTTTTTCTTTCACCTGTATTGTCAGAAAATAACTATGTCTAATTTTATACTTGAATGTTTATTTTATTTCCACTACATTTTTCTTATTTTTGCATCTTCAGCAAAGCAACGTTTGTTGATGGAAATAAGTTGCACAAAATACAACCATATATAATTAGATGCATCTTTATAAAGCCCACACAGACTCTGTGATCAATCACCTAACCAGTATGCAATATTTGATTTATTGGATGCACAAAGAAAGCGGCTTTAATTTCTCAAACTGTATAATCTAGACTGGAAATTTGGGGTCTGGAAGATAAAGTGGAATACTAGTTATCTTTAACCATGAAAGCTAATATTTAAAGGACACTTTATACTTAAAAGTCAATAAATGATTCCAGTATTTCTATTTTATTCAATCAATCAAATCAACTGATAATCATGACAGACAAATTTATAAAGAAATTGTGAAGTAGCTTTAAAAAGTTATCTAACACTTACTTAGATTAACAAAAACATAGAAAAGTAGATGATTCAAAGAGCTGCAGTTTTAAGACTCAAAAGATATTAGTAGATAGTAGTAAACAGTAAAAATAGATTGGAAATTTGCTAAAATTTAAATCAAGACATGAATTCTCTATCACTTTAACCTATGAAATTATTTTTATTTGTATAATTATTTTCCTTCTATATCAAATGTAAAATTTTAGAATGTAGTTAATAATTTAAGGGAAAAATTAAGATTTTCTAAATTATACTATTTTTTTTTACCAAAAACAATTTCCTGACTATGTGGACTTTGAAAATGGCATGGAATTATATTGGTCAATAGTCATGAAATTACAGTATTTTACTTTGCAAGTAACAATTTAGAGTGGAAATAATGACTTTAAACTAATGTGTATGACATGGTTATGCATTAGATTATAATCACATCCTTTTTTCTTCTTTTTATTTCTTAGATTCTTTTTCCCCCCAGTTTTATTGAGTAATAATTGACACACACCACTGTATAAGTCTAAGACATACAGCACGATGGTGTGATTTACATGTATTGAGAAATGATTGCCACAATAGGTTCAGCTAACATCCCTCTTCTCATACAGATTCAATAAGAAATGAAGAAAAGAAAAAAGAAAAAATATTCTCCTTGTGATGGGAACTTTTAGGATTTACTCTCTTAACCACTTTCCTGTATATCATACAGCAGTGGTAGCTATAGTCATCATGTTACATGTAACATCCCCAGTACTGATTCATCTTATAATAGGAAGTCTGTACCTTTCCATCACTTTCCTCTAATTCCTGTCCCCTTGCCCCCCACATTCTGCCTCAGATAACCACAAATCTGATCTGTTTTCCAGAGTTTGGTGGGGGAGTTTTCAGATTGCATACATAAGTAGTTCTTACAGTATGTATCTTTTGTTCTTTAATATAGAAAAATATACCACTGATCAATGTTTCTCCTAGTCTTCACAAAATATTAAAGATAACTTTAAGTGATTTTGTTTAATGCCCAAGTTTTTAAACTGTATATAACAAAAGAGGTTTTAGAATATACACTTTTGTAGAATATTTATTAAATAAGAACTTAAGTATATTATAACATTTATATTAGCTTGTGTTCTCAAAACTCGAAGCATTTCCAATTTTATCCTACTGTTTATCCTTCCGTCACTGCTACTTTACATTAAGTTTATATAAATGAGTTTTTTCTTATTATGGAATTAAGTACTGACTTCTGGTCAATGAGAGCTCATATATAGTGTGTGTGTGTGTTTGTACGTATGTGTATAAACACATACTTATTATACACACACGTGTATATATTTACTTTTTCAAAGAGGCAAAGAACATATTTTATGCATTTCTAAAAGATGCATTTTTCTTCTGCATTTTGATTCTTTAAATAGATTTACTTATCCCAAGCCAATAAAGTAGGAAATGTGCTCATGAAAGAAGGCCAAGAAGTCCATCTGTGTCTGTTCATTTCTCTGAGCTATCAGTTCCTTAATTTCTCAAAATATTTTTTCATCTCAAGCTTGCCTATCTGCTTCGCTAAACAGAGACTGTTCCAACTTCTAGCAGTGGGAACCTTTCTCTAAATTCCAAATGAACTTATTTATAAAAGAAATTATCCTCTTCCTTCAGTATCCAAAAATTCTCCATTCATTCAGAAACTATCTTAGTATGTATTGAAAACATTTAAATTACTACTTCCTGTCTCTCTTTATAGGGATTTTCAGGACATTATCTCAATAACCATGCCTATAAAAAGTTATTTTATCATTCGACGTACTTCAATAGAATTTCTCATGACATTTACCATCAAAATTCCTTCTGCATTTATGACAGAGCCAATGATTCAATAAAATTCTTATTAGTGATGTTTTATCCCCTGTGTAACACCTCAGGGTTATTTAATAAACTTCTAAGCTTTGAATTTGGTTTTACTGATAATTTAAAACATACTTCATAATCTTTTTGAAGAGAGCACTTTAATTTCTAAAGCATATTCTGGATACCAATTCTAGTCTTGTTAGGTCTTTCCCTCTGTGAATTCCATTAAGTCTGTTAACCAGTCAGTGCCTCAATTTTCTTGTGTATACAATAAGGGGATCATGTATAATCAACTTATCATTTCAAAATAATTTTATAATGATATTAGTATGGTTGTTTCATTTCATTTACCTTCATGGTGTCTATCTGCAACATTTTGGGAAGGTTAGGTCTCCATTTCTATTCTTTTTCTCTTAGCTCTGTCTTTACATAGGAATGCTTCTACTTGAACGAATGTTCTCTGGTTAAATATAGTCTGTTATGCAAATGTATTAATTGAATAACAGTGAATTCAATAAATTATTCTATACCTTTTATATAATTATTTGTTACTTCTACTAAATCCTATTATCTATTTTCCTTGTGCTCCTCCCCTGACCTCTCCTGAGGTAACACAGACTTAAGAGTTCTTGAAATCTTTACAAAAATGTCATGTTATCGCTAATACTTTAAGTCATATTCAAACATACTGAAAAGAGATGATAACTAAGAAATAAGCAAACTGGAGGAAACAAAATCTTACCTCTTTTCAATTACCTTAGATAAGGCACGTACACACCCTCAAAACTACACGAAAGATAATAAAGAGCAAACGTAATAAATCTTGGCATGCAAGGAAGCTGCACGTGACACAAAGATTTCCTGAGGAATCTAGCCTCGCTGTGTATATTTTGTTGATATTTTAAAATAACCAAAAATAATGTAATAAATTAAATTGTCAGAGGATTTTAAATTAGAACTGTACCAAGCAACTCTTTGGACCAAACAATAAAAGACTAAGCAAAGGTGGTCAAAGGGTGCTGAAAAGCTCTGACCAATGAATGACTGAAAGTCAGGAAGGGAAGAAAGAGGGAGAAATTCAGAATTGTGTTCTTTATATTAAATGGAAAGCAAAGAAGGCAGAAGAAGGTGGGGAGAGGAGGAAAAGAAAATTCCAGTGGCCCTGGGCACAATTAAAGATGTGCATTTGATTGTGATGTATTTAGTGACCTCAAAAACAAATGAAGGACTAAGTAACAAGCTAAAATGTAACCTGTTGCCTTATGCTAGCTGATGGAACTCCTGCTTTATGCCACAGTCATGTGTCAAATATTAGAAACATGTTAACCTCTAGGGCAAGAAAAAAGTAACCAAAATATAATAACCTAAAATACCTAAAATATTAATTTTTCAGGAAATAGATTTCTATTAAGAACTGCAAAACAAATTGTTAGCCATACCACCTCTTAAAGGCTTGTGGGTTTGAGATTTTAAACTCTGAACTTTAATTATAATTGTTAAAGTAGAGTTCTGTTTATAGGTCCCTCAATTTTGTCCTCGTGCTCTGGGGCCCTGCACGCTGTTAACACTCTGGCTCCAGTTCTATGATTAACTGTGATCAACCACCAGACCTTTGTCAGGTTGCTTGAGTTCTTTAGACTTCCATGTCTTCATTTATGGGCATGAAGTTCTACTGATTATATGTTAAAGTTTTGTTTACCGGTGACAGACCCAGATTTTATAGAAGGTTATTTTATTTAAAATGATGTTTGTACTTTTCTTCTTACTAAACATATAATTGTTTTCCTAAATGTCATCATGCATTTAAATGACACAGATAATTCCTGTCATTCTACTAATCTAAATTGTTCCAAAGTCTTTCAAGAGTTTATGACTTTGTACTATAAAAATGACACACTTGTGTGCCAATGTCTTATTTACATATATATCTGAGCTAAATTTCTTAATATTTTTATATTGTGATATTTTCTTTATACTGTAAGTCTCTGGCAAACTCTTAGCAAGCGTTTTAAGATAGTCATTTTATTGCTTTGTTCCTGATGCTTTGTGCCACTGTTCATAACTTGATGAGTATACAAGTGTTTGGTTTTTAAAGCAATAAATGAGGGAAAAATAACAATCAAAAGCAATGTGTTGTTGTTCATTATGCTACCACCTCCTAGCGAGGACTAACAGTCACTAATATTTATTGGACCAATAAATCAAATCTCAGGTAGGTAACAGGTGGTTCATAGAGCCAGAGACTGCAAATACAATCGTTGTTTGTTGAAGTCTAGCATGTGGTTACAGACAATCATATCTTCTACAGACATCTTCTATAGGCAATGCTTAACACCAAAACACCACTTATTCTTTTCTAACTTCTTGAGCCTACAGTGCAGATGTTGTGCATTTTTGGAATGTGCCTCACCTTTCATGCCTTTTAGAGTACAGTCTCTGGATGGACTAATTTCTTATTATCTCGTAGCTTACTATGTATATTTGTCCTTTTGGAACGTTAAATTTTAAATCCTTCCATATAGACTGAACACATATTAAGTGTGCATTTTTCCACATTGCTTAGCCAATATTCTAGAAATAGTGGGTGGTCAAAAATTGGAGGATGGATTTAAGTCTCTGGAGTTTATGGCCTTAACCCTAGGGTTTAAAAAAGACCAGAAACATACACAAAATTTTGTTTTCTGCGTAAAATTCAAAAGCTAAAGCATCTGTAGGAAAGCCTTCTCACAAAATTCCTTTCCAATACCCTGGTTAAAAAGAAAAAGGAAAAAATATATACAGTTTTCTAACAAACTGGATTTTTGAAATAATATTTTGTGTATATTTTATTCTACAATAGAATTTCTGAATAGGTTTTCATATTTGAATCAAGGAGCTGAATTATTATCTCCAGTTGCTGTGTTTTGTACTAAAAATCTTTTTTACCACCCAGAATGTTCATCTGCATAACTGTAACTGTCTTATGTAATACTTTTTTACTCAAGCAAACTTGAAAAATACAAACTCTATCTTTATATTTCTGAAATAGCTTAAGTATAGTTTCTTAGCAGGTTATCTCAAGTATATATTAGGTTTTATGAACGGGAAACACATAAGGAGATATATTTATTATATTGTGATTTATAGAGCTAATACTTACTGATATGTTGATGGGTGGATGGGGAGAAAAAGAGAAAGAACTGATAGACCTAGCTGGAATAAATTTCAAACAACAAACAACAACAACAAAAATCATGATGTATTATCATTTAGGACCCAATGAGAATTTATATAATCTCAATCTTGTTGTAAGCCATGATCATTGACAACAAACACTCTTAGTGCATATTATCTTATGATCACAAAGAAATAAATAATATACCTTCATTGATTCTAAGAAAGAATTAAGCAACACTTGGTCTAAATTTGAGAAAGAGTGGCTGTCATTTATGAAGCTTTTATCTAACAGCATTTTTTATTTGCAATAGGCTAAGACCTAAGCCATAATACTTTCCATTAACTACAAATGAGAATGTGTAAGAGGAGCTGGAAGGCTGCAAACAAAAGATTAAAATGAGTGACTGCCTTGCAGGATGGACCATAAAATCCTTTGATAATTGCATTCATTTTAAGATGAGCCATTCAAAATTGCTACCTGTCTAACCTGCAGAAGATGAACAAACTAGAAGCATGGAGATAAAAATGCTGGTTGTCCCTAAACAGGCCATTTTAATATCACTATAGTTGAGTTTTAGACACTCTAGGCTTACATGTGTGTTGAATATGCTTATTTTCTGGCTTTTTGCACTTATGCTACTTGCACTCTGTGTAGAACTAGAACATTAATAACTATCATTTGATGTTGTCCAATATGTAAATTAGATTTAAAATGCAGTGACCTCCTTCAGCCCTGATTACAGAGTGTGGGCCATAAGGTAGACAAATATGGTGCTAAAAGAAAAGATTACCACCTCATAAAATATGTAGCTTCAAAATATATATAAGACTAAACATCTACATAATTTATATACCTAGAATGTTGATAATTTATAGAACAGATAACTAATTTCATCATTACAGTAAATACAAAATAAAGTATCAACCATTTTATAAAATACTCCTTCCTTTAACGAATAAGGTAAAATTATCAATAAAACTGGAATTTATTTAAGCCATGTGCTTGCTCTCAAATCAGTATGAAGTCAGTATGAAGAAAGCTTTATTGCTAGGTTTATCATTATTCCAAAATAGGGTCTGTTGCTTTTTCCAAATATCTAATTCCTTTCAAACTTTCAGTAAATGTAGGGAATTTTTAAAATATTCAGTGACTGTCTTTTCAACAATAACAAATCTTGATTTTATAACCAAATTCACAAATAAATAATAATGAGTTGTCCTGAAACCAGGCATTTTTAAATGAAAGTTAATTTTTTAAACTCCATAACTGAAATAAAATTTTCCGCATACACCATTTTATTTTTAAATAAAGAGGAAAGAATGTCTCATGGCCAAAAATGTCTAGAAAATGTGGAGTTAAACAAACATACCCAAATTTCTTTACTGCAGGGCTTTTCAGAGCCTTTAATCTGCTAATAGTGAATTTTCAAGAGGAGGATCTAGTACAAAGTTCTCCCGACTTTCTTTGATCATAGAACTATCTCGGGTTCATTTTTCCTCCCTAGAAACAGTTTAGTATTTGATGTTTTGTAAATACTGCCCTGTGATATGTTATCATACATGTATCTTATAAAAGTATTATGGATCCTACCACATGTAACAATTTTTTGCACCAACTTCTTCATTTCTTTATAAAAGTTAGGGAAAACATTGATGTATTGGATATTCCACATCAAAAATAAGCCAGAATTGCTTTCTATGGGATTGAAAATTTTTATTTTGATAGCATCAATTAAGATAATATTAGAATAACAATTCATGCTTCCTGTGCAAAACTAATTTTGTAAATTCTTGTCTTAAGACTACAGTCAATATTCTAGAAATGGTGGGTGTGCAAAAAGAAAAGTGACCGGAAAGGAAGTAGAATATACCTCTAATGTATGAAATATCTACACTTACTTTTCATATATTTTTAAACAAGCATCATTGACTTGTTTTAAAGAGAATGCCAGTTTGAAAATTACAAACAGGAAGGAGTCAGGCTACTTAGAAACAGGCACCCTGAAAACAGATGAGAAAAAGGGAGAAAGAAAACTTCAGAAGTGTACATTTGAAATAAGAAATGTGAGAGAACTGTTTGCATGGGTAAACATTATTTCACAATATAATAAACTCTAATTCATATCTGATAACATATTTCCTACTTAAAAGAACTAAGGTGGCAAAATACCCAGATAAAAGAAATATATCCACATCCTCTTTTGCATCTAGGAAGTAAAATAATTCTAGCCAATAAGATGTTGAGAAGAGAACGCTTTTCCTTTCTGAGGCAAAGGCACTGTCTTTTGTCTTTTGCTTCTCTTTTCTACCTTCTTCCTGCCTGAGTCACAGATAGGATGCCTGGCATTGCAGTGACCATTTTGCAGTCTTGAAGATAAAAGCCTCAGTCTAGGAACAGTGTAGCACACACATAGAGGGTGCCAAGCTTCTCAACATCACCTTTCAGCAGTGGTTTCAATCTTGCCCTGCCCACCTATAGCCTCTATGAGAACAGCAAACCTCCTATTTATTTAATAACTATGTACTCAGGTTTTCTATTACCTACATGTGAAACTATTCCTACTAACTAACTATTCCTACTTCCTAAGCCTATTACTGAGATTTCAGGGGACATCAATTCATGTATAAAATATTATTACTGAATGATCTCGGACAACTTTATTCCTTTCAGTATTTCTGATTAAAAAACTGTAAGCAAGGAAAACCACTTCATAGTTAAAAAATTTCTATGTAAAGAGTTGAAGATTCCAAATTTAATGATAACACCTCAATAATTCAGAAAATACCAGAATCCACAAGGACTCATTCCATGAGATTTTCTCTTAGCTAAAGTTTTTCTTAGTGTATTTTTTCTTTTCTTTACCCTAAAAACTTTAATATGCAGTTGACTTCAAAAATAGTCATGCTCATTTTTAGATATCAAGTTATTTTCATGAATGAAAGGATTAATTGGTATTTTCTTTAAGTTTAGAATTACTTTAAAGTTTCTAATGGTATTAATAAAAATCCAACTCTGTAATTTTGTGAAACTTTCAAGGCCCCATCACATTGCCATCACCATCCACATATTTTTCTGACACACCCCAAGTATCTGTGCAAGCAAATCCACTGGGCTCCCTGCTATTCACTTTTACGAACTATGCTTATCCTTTTATTTCCATATGTTATAAATTAGCAGTATTGCAGAGCAATCTCATAATTTTGCACCTATCTCTCCAACTCTGGATTCAGTAAGATTCCATTGGTAGCTCAATACTAGTTGTACTGGTAATATTTATATCACAGAAATTGTCTATTGCTGCAAATCAGATTTTCTCCTTGCTATAGCAGTTGCTAAGCCAGAACCATCACATCACTGAACAATATACACCATTATATTAAATTTTCATGCCATATGTCGCTCACTAATTAACCTTAGCATTGTTTAATTGCAGCTTTAGTACCATAAAGTCATCAGATTTACACAGAATGAAGTACAAGGATTATCTGTATATGAATGCTACAATAATATGCTATTGAACATATTATTTAGTAGATCTAAATGGGTTGAAAGGGTTTAATGAGATGGTAACAATGATCAGTTCCACTAATTTGTAAATTTATTAACGGCAAATTTAAACTGTGATCAATTTTTGTTAAAAATATAATCTTGAGGAAAAATAAAATTACTATTAGCTATAGATGTATAACTAGAAATAATAATGTGTTTTCAAAATGTAAGACTTCCTCTCAATTCCCATTTAAAATTTATATTTGACATAGGAAATTAAGTTCAACAATAGGCTGATTTTAGATCCCTTATGACCTATTTTTAATCCTGTGATTTTTTAAATATTCATAATGGTATACTGTAATCCATCCAAATTTTAAATTTCCCAGGATTGTTTTTATGGTTATGGAATAAAAAAGTCTGTATTATAATCATCTGCTGATCATTTTAAGACTCCTGAAGGAAAGGCATTATTTTGGTTGCCCTAAAATTCGGATTTAATTTTACAAAGGTAAAATAAAAATACATAACTCTACACTTAACTGGAATCTATTTTTTAAGTATGCAGTAGATTTTACATAATCTCATTAAATAGCTACTAATGCAATTTTTTAAAAACCTAATTGTCCAGATTAAATTAAGAGTGGCTTTAAATTGGGAACAATAAGGAAAATATCCCACACAGCAACATTGCATGCAAGAAAGTATAGATTTGTCCTATCAATAATTTCTTACCAACATAGTTATTTGTTTGCAAGTGAAGAAACAAACATTAGAAAACAGTTTATTTTTAAATTGGTTGGAACATAATATATATTTAAAAGAATTCTTTCGTAGACTTAAATATCAGAAGTGTTTAGCTTACAACACACTTGCTAAGTATTTTCGAGCAGTAAGTCCAGTATTAAAAGCTCAAGGCAGACTGTCTTAGATCAGTCAGATGGTTATGTGGTTTCTAATACTGGAAAATGAAACAGATTATACTTTTAGAAAAATGGATGCTCAATACATAAATGATGTTATCAACAAGAACCTGAAGCTAGCATTGAAAAGGTAGCATCTGATTTTCTAACATCACTTGGATGTTTAAATTGATTTAGCTAATATGCAAATATCTGGATTATAAAAAAATATCAAACCAGCTACCATGAACATATAAGGCACATTAGGCTTTTTTTCCTCATTGAATTTTTAACTATAAAATTAATTTTAATAAGTTTCATGAGGTTTAATGACTTTTGGGCTTTCTTTTTTTCCAAATAAATATCTTCTGAAATTATACTGTATTGTATCCAATAAACCAATAAGATATTTAAAAATAAGTGTATGCACTTCATATGCAGTTTAGTATCTAAAACAACTGAAGTATGTTTGGAAAGCATTCACCATTTTTGTTTTCAACTCAAATATCTGAATTAAGAAATATCAACATGAATGTTTTAAAATTTGGGACAGAAGGAATATTTTAAATATATTTTTTAACATCTTCATGATTGAGAAAATTTGAAGCCCTAATTGCAAATTGTAGTGATATGAAAAAAAAATCAACATACATTTCCCTTAATGTGAATATTGATTTTGTATCTCCTTCTACAATACAAATTTTCACCATTTTTTTGAAATCTCACTTTAGTAATACCATTCCAAAACATATCTTCAGTCAGTGTACTGAATTGCTAAATTCATATTGAAACACACCTCCCAGCACCCGCTTTCTCAGTACCAGTAATAGTAAGGGAAGCAGGGAAACACTTACCTAATTTTATTATGTTAAAATAATATTCAGGTGCATATTCTGAACCAACTTAGATGACAGTTGTAGCCCTAATCTGTTTATAATGTTTATCATGCCAGTAACATTCAAACCCTACAATTTCACCTTTGCTTCAAATATTAAGTCCATTAATTTAATAGGAAAATCTATTATAAATCCATTCACTTCATTTTATCATTTCAGGAGTAGTCAGACAAGGGCACATGAAAATGGGAAATATTTTAAAATAATTAATTAAGATTAAACATCTTTCATAAAGAATAACAGGAAACTAAGTTATATCCAGGCTGGGGAAGGGCAGAGAGGGTTACCGTCTACATATTTTTTAAAGTATTAAAACTAAAATTATGTTTGCATCTAATATATATTAGAATAAAAAGAATTACTATAGTTTTAAAATGCAGGTGTGCATAATTACCTCATTAATAGGATTTTTGTCATAAAGTTTGTCAGGTTAATTTCTGGGCTTCCAAACTAAACTCCAAAAGTATCTCTAGCAGAGATAACTTCACATTTTAAGAGTGTCCTCTTCATGTAAGAGTTAACCAGAATTATTTAAAACTATAGGTTTTGTAAAATCAATAGAATAGTTTATATTGTCATTTGTTTTATTAATTCTATTTATATACAAGCACTTACTATTCAAATATAATATTGAAATTCCTATAGCAATTTGAAAGACAGATGATTTTTTTCCTAAAAACTATATATGTATATATACCCAACAGGATTGATATGAAAACAATTTTACTTGAATGATGTAATTATGTAATGGAATGTAAAAAATTATAGCAATTAAGGTGCTGTGACATGCTCTAATGAATGAAGTTACAGTGGTTGATGACACTGTGTCTCCTACTCATTAATTATTTGGATAGATTGTATTATTTTACATAACATGATGAAATAAGTCATAAATTATCACTAAAATTACATCCATACATTTTCATTTAATATTAATGATATTTCCCTGAATCTATGAATTATAAAAAAAATTAAAAAATCAATAGCATTTGGGTCTCTAGAAAAGTTCATAATGTGACCTATTTCTCTATATTTTTCATAATGTGGTAGAATTCTTTGACTATATGCAGCTAATAATTTTCAGGGGATGAAACTAAGCATCCCTAGAGAAATGGCTTAGAAAGCAAATAGGTTTATATGTTTATGAGGCAAATCTGCTCATGTGTGACTTGCTAATGTGTCCTGTTTAGGTGCCTAAGTGATTAGAAATATTTTTTAAGGTTTCTGATTTGCAAATCTAAAGAAAAAAGACATATTTTTTAAGTGTGGCAATTGAAGTAATTATTTGAAAGTATTATAAAACTACATACTGCTAACATGTAGTACAAATATTTTATAGGAGATTCTTTTAAAAATATTACTTAAAAAGATAGCTAAGCTCTTGTTTTTTCTAAAATCTTAGAAGGAAACATGAAAGGTGAATTTAACATGATAGTCAAAGGAATCAAGTGATATAAATTCC
This sequence comes from Mustela putorius furo, assembly GCF_011764305.1. Classification (NCBI taxonomy): domain Eukaryota; kingdom Metazoa; phylum Chordata; class Mammalia; order Carnivora; family Mustelidae; genus Mustela; species Mustela putorius. The sequence continues at coordinate 10,956,129 of NW_025421467.1, read as the reverse complement.
TTTTCTGTTTTCTTTTAAATCTGTTTTATTTAAAGCTTCCTCCCTATAATAAATTAGAATTTTAAAAAGTAGAATGCTAGCATTAAACAAAAGCGAAATATTTCTAACCTCATTTGCTAAGAGTAAGGGAGTGAGGCTATGTATTCCTATTCATTCCTTACATCAAAATGTAAAAACACAGTTACTAAAAAAGAAACTAATAAATTAATCTCTCCATGGTTCTCAGATAAAACCTGGCCACCGTTGACATGCAGTTTGTATTAGTTTTCCTCCTTTTCTTTCTCTATGACTTCTTCCACATAACCCACCAGCCCAGTACAAAACTATATAGGAAAGAGTCTATTGCAAAAGAACAGCTTTATCCAGGTAAAAATGTTACTGATTTAGGTGTCAAGCTTACTATTAAATTTTTACTATTAAAAAAAATTACTAAAAAAAATTGACCTATTTCTTTATATTTTCAAGACACCTCTTTTTTTGTTTTAACAGAATACCCTCAATCATTGAGCAAAGACATACATACACACACATTATATGTTTATATATGTGTCATGTTTATATGTGTGTGTACATGCATATACATACACGTGTATACATATATACATATGTATATGTATATAACATATACATATGTGTTTATATGTGAGTATGTTTATATGTGAGTATATATGTATCCACTCATACTCATATGTAGTATATAGATATACTATATAGATAGATATCGTGTGTGAGTGTGTGTGTGTGTGTGTGTGTATCCCCTAGTTTCAGATTTTAAACACCTTTCTTAGGTGACTGAGAACCCCCCAATGTCTGAGGGGACTATTTTTCTGGAGACTATAGACAAGCAGGAACACAATATTGTTTTGAGAATTAACACACAAAAAACAAGCTGGGAAAATGGCTTCTTAACAAGGAATTCACAGTACCCTGCAGCTATAGAAGAGGTAGCTATCCAGAGATTGCAAAATAGGGAAGAGTAAGTGTATCAACTTGATATAAAAAAATACTTGGTTCTCTTTATCTTGTTGGTTCTTAAGAGTCATCTCAAAGAATTTCTTTCTTTTGGTTAAAAAGAGAACCCTAAAACAAGAAAAGAAAAAGAATAGAGTAAGAGAAATAACCATTCACAGTATCGTTCTTATTAGCGTTTCAATCTGAATTAGCTAATAAGAAACGTATGAGATGTGGTGGCCAACTGTTGAAGATGACACTACACTGCTTTTCCAAATCTTTCAAAGAAAAAAAAGTAATTTCTTACAAGACCACCACTTCTCAACAGGACATCTGTGTGTGCGTGTGTGCATGTGTGTATAAAAAACAGAATTACATATTCCATAAAGGATTCATTAAAAACAGAGGTATCTTTTTTGTTAGCAAATATAATAAGTTAATAAACATTCATCTTCAAGATTTTAGCGTTCTTGAAATTCTGAACATGACTCTATATACTGCAATTTATTAAAATTTGTATCTGTTATTTACTGAGCTAGATACTGTGGAACTTCTAAATTGAAACAAATTATAGTTCTCAGAAGCTCATTGGCCAATATATTTATTGAGTGAACACACTTGCAAGGGCTAGACAGACAGCTTTTTCGCCTCTATAAGTCTTTGAATTCAATTTGGTGATGGAGGTGAGGAAAGACAAAGAGGCAAATGATTTATCCACAGTGTATGAAAAATAAAAATGGACTATCAGACCCGCTTTTGTGCTTGTATTTACTTTTGCCCTATCAAAAAAAATTATGTCAAAAAATAATTTTGGAAAGGAGATCAAAACTTCTAAAATATATTCAAGCACAATCAACCATCTAAAAGAAAATGCCAACAAGCATTTGCTCACAGAAGACTACCCCCCCAAAAAAATCACTTCAATTTTAAATTGTTTTTTTCTCACTCAATCATTTTTAAATCTTTTTTCTTGTAAATGTCTCTCCTAATTATGAAACTAAGAGGTGGAAAATATGTCATGCTTGATGTTTTGTTCTTTTTCCTATATAGATAATTTTAGTCAAAATCTCCACTGCCTTAATTATCTAGATACTATATTCTCCATAAGCTGAAAAGAAGTCACCAATTCAACTTACTTTCAATTAGTTTGGTTCTACTAATTATACAAATGGAATTTTTTTTTTCTGGGTTGGTGACTCCATGTCTGTTTCAGAACCATGAACATCATTGGAACCATTACAAATAAAGAGTTAAATCATTTTATAATAGATTTACCAAGTAATACTTATGAGAAAAAAAACTAGTAATATAGAAGTAACCTCATTTCTTATGGAAAAGTGGTTTGAAAGGGCATTTAGTTTTAATCAATGGTGACTTTTAGGTCCATAATTGAGGTAGTTGTTAATATAATCAATTTTAATAATCACTTTCATATGTGTGAAAGGCACACCAGCAAAACAGCACTATTTCAAGCCAAATTTTCATTAAATTCTAGGAAAATTGTTACATGGAAAGAGGAATAACCAATAGGGTTTCCTGTAGTTTACTTAAGTAAACAAAATTACTAAAAAAAGTAAAAATCTATCTAAAATTGTGTTATGGAAAGGTAAAACTGAAATGGTTTTCTAGTAAGAGGTGGGCAAGTTGGTGGCAAAGGCACACAACAAAATTGGCATTTCATTTCATTGTGACAACAGTCTTTTTGACAGCATATTAGTTTAACATTGAACATCCCACCAAAACAGTTATCCATTTCCAAGTGCATAATAATTCATTGTTGCCCTTCACTGTACATTAAATGTCACCCATCACTGTGACAAGAATATAAAAGCTGTTGCACGCTAGACAGGAGCCTACATCAAAGCTGTTTATGCAAGCACTTTGGACATGGTTTTCTACACTCAGTTAAACCATCAAAAACAGTGTTTAGAACATCTTTACCTATGAGTACCAAGAGAAATACAGAAAATTTTTATAAGTAGAACTTTCAGTAAGGCAATAGCCTTGTCATCTTGTGACCGCAGACCACATTACTGTGAAAATGTATGTCAACACAGTCCTGATGGTCACTGTATTAATAAACCCTTGAGTAAATTCTAGGGAGACCATCTCCTACTCTCTAATCCAATAATACAATAGATTATATTCTATATTCTAAAAAATCATGCAAAGTCATTCAACCCCACAACGTACAAGAAACTCCTATATTCTTTTTAACTCAGAAAAACTAATGTTATGTACTTAACACATTGAATATTCTTTGATTTGTTATCTTTGCTAAGAAAGCCAGGTTAGTCAATATCACTTGCCTTCTTTTCCTCTTTTTCCTATATTTGATCATATTCACTTATTTATTTAAATAACCTGAGAAATTTCTGTAATAATATTCTTACTAAAAAAAAAAAAAACTTATATAGTATTACTTTTCTTCTCTAGTTTATTTGTATTTAATTTTAAAATGTCAATCTCAGAATAAAATATGCAATATTATTATAGGCTTAGTGAATTATTACTAAGGTTCCATCAATCCTGTTGGAGGGTAATGTGGATAGCATTGTGCTCTTCTTTTAAGTTTGGTCCTCAGTTATTTACCTCTACACCAAACTACTAAGAACCCTAGACCAAGATTTACATGCTGAATTTCAAAATAGCTCTGTTAAAAGGAAAAAACAAAAACAAAAACAAAACAAAAAACAAAAAACCCCAAGAAACTCCAACATTATGGACATTTAAATTGACTCATTTTATAAATAGCATCTACCGCGTCAATATTATCTGTTGTTTAATAAGGGAAATATTTGAAGCAAGGTGAAAAATACGTCTCCTTCTGAGTATAAAGGGTGGATGTCCTAACCAGACTCTTTATATGACTAACTGGTATCTCTATACTAATACACTTAGGTCAAAAAAATATATAATATAAAGAGAGAGGGAAAAGGTTTAGGGACAAGTATGATTAAGTACAAGATTGTCATGTACAAGATTTCTTCCTACTTCTCTGTCAGCCAAGAGCTATGGTTAGGATATCCAGGATAAGGCCATTCCATGTCTAGAATGCCAAACCTCAGGCTCATCCTTACTGTCAAATGATAGTTTTCCACTAATTCAGATAAGCATGCTGATTATGCCATTATGCTATAAACAATAATGCAAGTGTTTGCAAGAGACCATAGATTATAAAAGCATACCAAGACAAGTAAGACCACATATCTCTTAATTCTGGTTAAAAAAAAAAAAAAAAACTTAAAACATGTTAAGTATTTGTTAGATAAATCTTTTTTTTTATATAATAAGGGTGAAGGGAAATTTTTATTTTTTAAAATTTTTTTGAAGATTCCTTTTATTTATTTGACAGAGAGAGACAGTGACAGAGAGAACATAAGCAGGGGGAGTGGGTGAGGGTGAAGCAGGCTTCCCATTGTGTAGGGAGCCCACGGTGGGGCTCTATCCCAGGACCCTGGTATCATGATCTGAGCCAAAGGCAGAGGCTTAATGACTGAGCCACCCAAACGGCATCACAATAATAATCTACTTTTAAATTTAAGTTTAGAAAAAATAAATTCCAACAATTATGATCAGTACTTTATTATAAAATTTTGTTGTTGGCATGGTATTTAGTACTTTGTGATTTTCAGTGAGAAGGAAACATATATCTGAGAATTTTTTAAATGTAATTTGTCTTTCTTTTTTTCCATGATCATTATGGAGATAAAGACAAAAAATATAAAGATAAATAAAATGCCATATTTATTTTGATATCAGTAATAATGTTATTAAGTTCATCAGTGATCTCTACACGACATAAGATACAGTCTTCATGCATATGTTAAAAATCAAAATACTACAGGGTGCCTGGGTGGCTCAGTGAGTTAAACCGCTGCCTTTGGCTCAGGTCATGATCTCAGGGTCCTGGGATCGAGTGCCGCATCGGGCTCTCTGCTCAGCGGGGAGCCTGCTCCCCTCTCTCTCTCTCTGCCTGCCTCTCCATCTACTTGTGATTTCTCTCTGTCCAATAAATATATAAAATCTTTAAAAAAATCAAAATACTACATTTATTATGAATTGATAACAAATATCATAATACCATTTAAATTAGGAAGGTAATTAAGTTCTGCAACTGAAACATGGCCATTTTGTCTGTATTTGCACATCATGAACTGCTTTCATGGTAACAAGAGTTCAATACACACCGGAGTGGATTTTTCTTATTGCAGTGAAGAAGATTTCAATTTTATAAGTTAATTTGGCTTTGGTGTTCCAGTTTAGAAGTTAAATGAATTCTATTCAAAAGTTTTCTTTAAAAAAACAATTTTCTTTTAATCTGAGTTTTTAGTGTGTTGTTTTCAATTTAGTAATATTTATACAAGATTATTTTAATATTGAGAATTGAACAAAATATTTCTGAGACAATCTGCAAATAATCTATTTTCAAATTATGCATATTTACCAAGATACCTAATATTATTTATTACTTAATATAGGCTATCCAACATTGTTTATTATTTAATAGAATATATGTTCTTTCATCCATAAATGAATATATTATACTTAATTTTTGAAATTGTATGAGACTGTTCTCACATTGTTGAATAAGATGTTGAAATAGAATCACTTTCAAATTCATTCATTAATAACTATTAATAAAATATAACATAGTATTCCAGAATTTAATGACACTAAAAAATGGCACACAAGCTAATGTTATGTTCTCAAAAATGACATGGGTTTATCCATTCTGAGTAAAATTAGTACGGGTTACAATAATTACACAGGTGTTATATTGTTATTTTGTTGGATGGTTTATCAAACTGAGAGTTAAAGAAATATTTTGAAAATTAGATGAGTGCATAACCAATCCACATGCCTCTATTTGCAAATGTACTTTTCAGCTGGAAAAGAATTCAGATGTTTCAGTATTTGGTATTGAATGTAATCTCAGAAGATTTGGGCTCAGGAAATTAGTAATATCTGAAATTCCTAATACGAATTTGAGGTAACTCAATAGTCTCTATCTAAGGTCCCCTGGAAACTACAGTAGACTTAACTCAGCTTGATTGATGCCTACACAATTGCCTCAGAATGGTCTCAGGACATTTACCTCTCGGTTCTGATTTTATCCTTCCTGGGAACTTTCGTTAATTTGATTAAGAAGGAGCAGGTGTACCTGCAGAGAGCAAGAAAGGCTTTCTCTGTACTTTGGAGTATTTATTTTTCTGTCTGCCTGTGGGCAGGCTGTAGAGTTCTCCAGCCACTGAATTATTTACACTGTATTCCTTGAACTTGTTTCTGTGAAGACATATAAAACAGGACGGTTTGTATTGGTCACTATAAAAATATATGTAACTGATGCTCAAAATTAAAAGGTTGTTTTGTCTTCACAAGACATGGAAAAAACTGGAGCTAAAAATTTATGAACTTCATACTTCAAATTCTCTTTTTGGGGGAGAACTTTAAAGTTCAAATCAAAATTATAACATGATTTACCCTACAGCTACAAATGTTATATGTACACATGATTCCAATATAAATTTCACCCCAATGCAAATTATAATTGTCTGAAAGACTCATGTGTTAATATTAAACCAGTTAGGTAGAAAATTATAAATTTTATGGCATTTATATGTAAATATCAAAAAACTGAGTATAACTATAAAAAAGTACATATATCAAAATACTGTGCTACTTCTAGAAGTGATTTCATTCCTTTTTTAATTGAATGAACTAAGTGTTTTTTTACTGCTAGGAACAAATACATGACTGCATTGAGAAAAGAGTAAGTTCAAGAAAGGATAAACATCCTTAGTAATAAATTTGTCAGAAGAACGTATATAATTGAAAAAAATAACCCTCATACTTAATATTCAATTTTGATGATGGAGGCCAAAATATCTGTAGTTATACATTAAATTTATTTTGTGAAAAAAAGAGAAATTTTATGTGGAAAATAATTGTAGTCTTTTTATAGTTAAAATGCTTATTTTTAATTAGTCATGGTTCATTAAATAAAGCCTCCTTTTAAATTTCACCACTTTGGTTTTTTTCTTACGACTGATTTATTAGTTCAAACTAATAAAATACATTATTTTGTTCTCTGGCACAAGAGAAATCTTCAAAATGAGGAAATACTTTTTATGTCCTAATGATTTGGACTGCTTTTAGATTCTGATTAAAAAGAGTAAAGTCTACCAAACTTATAGCTTACTGACACAACCAGCATGCTTTCTGCCAAAAAGGCAGCATAGAATATTTTCACAAGTTATGGGATTCTTCAGAGTTCATTATTCTTCAGCACCCCAAGGGAAATAAAGAAAAAGAAAAGTAAAATTATTGTGTGACTTTTGACAATTATTAGTTGGAAAAAGGAGGTAACAATTGCCAAAAAAATCACAAAAGTGAGCATGTTACCTGGCTATGACAAAGAGCACACAACTGACACCCAAGTAAGCCAGCAGAATATACATCCAGATATCAGGGGAGAGAGGATTCAGGAAGGAGAAGACGCCTGGGTTTGTACCATTGGGTTTGCGGTACAAAATACTTATTCCAAGTGTCATAAAGGGCTTGGAAAAGTCGATGACCTTCTCTCGAACGTAGGTAATAGCCAGTGGGGCAACTGCAAGGTCAGCTTTCTGTATAGAGAAACAGAAGAAAGGAGGGGGAAATTGGTTCTAAGTCTCAAGAAAGAAGTCAGTATCCAAAACAACACTTCACATTTGAGAATTGTCTGAAAAGTATTACATTAACATTTAAAGCATTCTTGACTCTGAATGGAAGCATCTGTTTTTTTCTGCTACTCATTTCTACGTCCTTCTAGATGAGCAAACCAACACTTACTGCACATAATAAAGAGAAAAACTGTACAGAAAAAACTGAAGAAACTATTGTACCTTCAATACCTGAATTGTTATGCTATGGGATCGTCTCATAATTATTTTTAATCTAAACTTAAAATAAACCACCGTATCGGTTATGACTTCCTAAATACCTTGGTCAGATTCTAAATAGTAGTAATAATAGTATCTACTTCAAATTCTTTAACTGATAACCAAGAATCATGTTTTCCTGGTTATAGGTACAGTTAAAAGATTTTAGTCTTTGAATAATTAACATTTTGAAAATCATCTTTTAATGTGATTGTGTTTACTGCCCCTGAGTTTTGTTTTTATCCCTCTAATTTGTTTTATATTATTTAATGAAAATCCTTGCAGCCTTGCCTAAATCACATCAGGAAATGAGTTTTTCAATTTTCACAAAGTTGCTAATTTTCCACGGTAGCTTAAATATGTTAAATTGCTAGTGCTCTTCACTCATCATGCTATAACCACCTGTCATGATGAACTTCAGCTCTAATATATTGAAAGAAATAATTATAATATTTTAAAATAATAAAGTCACCTATTCCCATACATGACAGGAAGCTATATTTCTACATTCATTTTATTTTCATAAACTCACTGGGCTTTCAGAAGTGCTCCTTGTAGTGAGCTACAGAGAGATGTATGAAATAATGAAATTGGGCCTCCACAGTTTCCTTACCTCAAGGATTGTTAGAGAACTTAAAGAGACTTCTCTAAGAAGATACCTTCGTTGACAATATTATTCTGGGTATGTGTTTGTGTGCATCTGTGTGCTGGGTGTGCTGGGTGTGCTGGGTGTGGGGAAGAGGGAGCAGTCAGATGCTTGAATAGAGTATCTTTGAGTAGCAATGGAGAGAGAAAAACATGTCTCTAAAAACTAGGAGGGGAGGAAACAGGGTCTTAAGGGCCCTGGAGAAGGAATCATCATATTTCAAATTCATAAATCAAAGAAAACAACAATTTAGCAATAATAATAGCTAATGTCCTTTAAGCATCTGCTATGCAACAGGCACTGTGCTAAGAACTTTACATGAATTGTCACATTTAATCCTTACACAATCCCACTATTATTCCCATTTTCAGATAGGAAACTGAATCCATGAGAAGTCAAAAACTTGTTCATGGTCAAAGAGCTAACTGAGCATTGGAACTAAAACATAAACCCCAAGCTTTTGGAACCACTGCCCAAAACTAATCATGATATGCACCTCAGATGCCAGAAATGGAATCATGGAGACATTCCTTGATCATTTATCAAGGAGTTTATAGAGATGAAAAAGGGAATACATAGAAGCAAGGAGCGTGATCACTAGATTACAGTTAATGAGAATTTAGACGGTGAGGTGAAGAGTTTAGGCTGATGGAATATTTTCCACAGGAAGAGAGCATTTCCTCTAAGACAGAAGGGAAGGACATACAGATGGTTTGAAAAAGTAAACAAGTTTGTTAGAGAAATAAAGCAGGGAAATAAAGTAATCATTTAAGAAACAAAGATTCTAGTAAAAAATGGACATGAAACGGTGGTTTGCTCATATTTAAGGGGTTGATTATACAGCCCAGTGTACCTATGTGCCACTTTGCTTTGTAACCTCTCTCTTCCTAGGCACAAAAAAAGTAGAATTTCAGGGACGCCTGGGTGGCTCAGTTGGTTAAGCCACTGCCTTCAGCTCAGGTCATGATCCCAGGATCCTGGGATCGAGTCCCGAATTGGGCTACTTGCTCGGCGGGGAGCCTGCTTCTCTCACTGCCTCTGCCTGCCTCTCTGCCTGCTTGTGTGTACTCTCTATCTCTGGCAAATGAATAAAATCTTCAAAAAAAAAAAAAAAAAGTAGAATTTCACCACATGTCAGGCATATAAGTGTATATACTTTAAACAGCTAACATATATTTAAATTCATGATAGGTACCAAAAGAATTTAGGAAAACAATTAAAATAACATATGCTAAGACAAAACTACTACACTGTTCCAAAAAAGTTGTTCAATAGGCATATATTAATATGACTGGCTAGACATACACCAAAGTTCATTTTGTGTTATTTTTTAAAGATTTTATTTATTTATTTGACAGAGTGAGAGAGAATACAAGCAGGGGGAGCAGTAGAAGAAGAGGCCGATTCGGGATTTGATCCTAGGACCCTGGGATCATGACCTGAGCCAAAGGCAGACTCTTTTTTTTTTTTTTTTTTTTTTTTCTAAAATAGACTTTATTTGTAGAGCAGTTTTAGGTTTAGAGAAAAATTGTGTAAAAAGTAGAGTTTCCATATACTCCCCCTTCCTGCTCCCTCTTCACAGTTTCTCCTATTATTAACATATTGATGAGCCAATATTGGTTCATTATTATTAATGGAAGTCCAAAATTCACATTAGGGTTCACAAAGGCAGACTCTTAACTGACTGAGCCACCCTGGCACCCCAACATACACCAAATTTTAAATATTTTTATTTATTTATTTATAGAGAGAGAGCACACACTCGTGCATGAACAGGGCAGAGAGGAGGGGAAGAGAGGGAGAGGAAGAGAATCTCAAGCAGACTCTGTGCTGAGCGCAGACACCAACATCGGGCTCCATCTCAGAACCCTGAGGTCACGACCTGAGCCAAAACCAAGAGCCAGGCACTCAACCAACTGGGCTACCCTGGTGCCCTGACATACACCAAATTTTAAAATTTACTTAGCATTGCCTAAAATACAATTTCTATTCCAAATACAAAATGGAAAAAAGACAAAACATTACACAGTAAAATATTTTCAATGATAAAAATTCAAAAAATTCAATGATAAAAATTCAAAAAAATTTGAAACCAAAGTTACAGACAGTTTTAGACATTTAGTTAAAAAAAATAAACATATCAACAGACTGTGATACATCCATATGACAATATTATCCAGCAATAAAATGAAATTAACTATCAAGGTGCGAAAAGACCTGGAAGAACTTTAAATGCATACTGCTAAGTGAAAGATGCCAGTCTGAAAATGTTCCAGTCATATGCTGTGATTCCAATTATATGACATTTTGGAAAAGGCAGAACTACAAAGGCAATGAAAAGATCTGTGGTTGCCCCAAGGACTCGGGGAGCAGAGTGACAAATAGGTGGAATGAGAACATGTTTACGACAAGGAAACTATTCTGTAAGAAATAATAATGGTGGGTACGTGACACCGTGCATTTATCAAAAACCATAAAACTGTACAACACAAAGAGTGAACCCTGATGTAAACTCTGGACTTTAGCTAATGTCTCAATACTGGTTCAACGTTAACAAATGTACTACACTGATGGAAGCCGTTAATAATAATAAGGGGAAGTGTGGAGGTGGGTAGAACGGGAGAAGGTATAGAAACTCTACTTTCTGTTAAAATTTTTCTATACACCTAAAACTGCTCCAAAAATATCTATTTTTTTTAAATAACAGGCTGTTTTAACCATATCCTCAATTAATGCTATTTAATGTTATGTTGATTAAATTAATTAGAACTTAGTTGTTACCACTAATAGGTAAAATACAAAACTTATCAAACATCAATTGTTAAAAAAATCCAGTCTCTAATTACACACCAAATATATTTCTTAAATTCATTTAAACAATCAGACCTCTGGATTATCTCGTAGCAGTAAAGAACATTATTGATACATAATAGCATTGTCAATGAATACAATCTAACTCCATTACAAGTCTATTAATAATATAATAGTTTTGAAATATAATCAAGATGATGTATTAAAAATGTTTAAAATGACAGATGTGCTATTTTCCCATCAACTGCCATGTTATTAAAGACTAAGCCATTGGAGAAAAGAGCCTGATGGTAAATTGCATAATCCAAGAATTTTATCTCTGTCTGTAAAGGTTATGATTCCATGAACATAGATTTAGTAATTGGCATTTCATTTTGTTTTAAGACTTTAAGTTTTTATTTAAGTTCCAGTTAACATCCAGGGTAATATTCATTTCAGGTGTACAATATAGAGATTCAACAGTTCCATTCAACATCAGGTGCTAATCACAACAAGGGCACTCCTTATCCCCACGGGTGTTTTATTTTAAAGAATAAAATAAAGATGAAAGTAATAAAGTAATCTTGCATTAGGAAAAGCCAATGGTCAAAATTGTTTGAAAAAATCTATTTCAGCCAAAGAAAAACAAAGCAGTTACCTGTTATGTGTCATACGAATAGCACAAAGGAAAGGAAGAGCTCAATTCTACCTGATCAAGTTGGTGAAGGCTTTACCAAAAGATTACACTTGTGTTGTGTTATGAAGAAAGTGTCTGAGATGACAAAGGTCTGAACTGAGAAGGTGGCAACAGCAGGGGAAGAAAGTCTCATGAAAGTGGCTTAAATTAAATGTGTCCATTATGGGCCAAGACGATATTCTTTGCCCCTATCATTTCCATTAATCCTTACAACAGTTCTACCAAATTTCTAGTGTGATTTTCTCTTTACAGATGAAAAATCCAGAGTCATGAGAGTATAAGGAATGTATATTTCCAAAGATGACTTAATCATATTCATTTCTCACTTTTTTTCTGTGCAATCAAATTCATCATAACTATTTCTCCTGCTATATTGTTTCTGTATTTCCTTGACCAAAATGATCTTCCCTATCCTCTACTATACACATTCTATAGAACACACTCTGGTTCTTTTCTTCTTATGTAGCCCTCTTTGAACAATCCATACACACTAATTTCTCCTGATTGAATTTTTATAGCACTTGTAAGCTGAACCATGTAATTTAATTGTAACTATATTTAACATTGTGTTGTTTCTAATGTTTTCACATACAAGTCAACTAATATGAGAGACCTGAACATAAACATTATAATTGTGTTGTCCCTGTTCCGGAGAGTGCAGGCACTTGGGGACCTGCAGCCGTGCCCTTCAATCAAAGCACATAACTCTGAACTGAGAAAAGGGTGAAGAATCCCTCTTTGGGAATTTCACAAGGATGCCTGGGCTGAAGCTACCTTATTAATATAATATATTTTTATTTAATATTCTATCATTCGATGTGAAACTCTTAAAAATTGTTTTATGATAATAATCAATCGAGGAGTGTCTGGGTGGCTCATTCAGTTAGATATCTGCCTTTGTTTGACTCAGGTCATGATCCTGGAGTTCCAGGATTGAGTTCCCAGTCAGGCTCCCTATTCAGCAGGAGTCGGCTTTCCCTCTGACCCTATCCCCTCTCAACTTCTCTCTCTCTCTCTCTCTCTCTCTCTCTCACTCTCAAATGAATAAATAAAATCTTTAAGAAAAATAATCAATCTAAAATCCCTAGGGCATTGGACAAAATCTGATACCAAGGAATTGCTTGGTAAATGTTTGCTAAGTACAGTTTCAACTTAACTAAAATACAATTTAACTAAAATATTCAAAGAAAACCACTCAGAGAATTTCAAAGTAAACTTTTTTCCTGATCTCACTCTAGAAATAAGATTTATTTGTTCATTAATGCAATTTCTTGTGGACTAACCCATCTAGGCGAGAACAGAATAATTCTTTTTATGGAGTTATATAACTAATAGCAATCCTTTGATTAAAGTTTTATAGAATAATGGTAACATTGATTGGTCTAATTCTAGTTACCTATTACAAAAATTAGATAACAAAGCATATCTTCATGAATGTCACAATGACTCCAAATTTGATCATGTTGAGAAAACCTTCTTTACGAAGTCGTACCAAGAACATAATATGATATTATTTTATAATACAAGTTCTGGACAGTGAAATGTCTTTTTTTTTTTTTTTTAAAGATTTTATTTATTTATTTGAGAGAGAGACAGTGAGAGAGAACATGAGCGAGGAGAAGGTCAGAGGGAGAAGCAGACTCCCCAAGGAGCTGGGAGCCCAATGTGGGACTCGATCCCGGGACTCCAGGATCATGACCTGAGCCGAAGGCAGTCGTCCAACCAACTGAGCCACCCAGGCGCCCCTGGACAGTGAAATGTCTTATGCGTGTTTCTGAAAGTTCCTGTAATTTAACAATGGAAAACCAGTTCTAAACACTTCATTTCTTCATGTTGTGAAGTGCTCAGGAAAATGGATAAAATGGTACATTTGAATAAGTTGTAAATATTTTACCTGATTTAGCTAAGACATTTAGGCCAGTTAATTATGACTTGAATTTTATGTGACTTATAAGGGACACCACACTCTCCTAAACTCTTCATCGTGCATAATGTGGACACCTGCTTTTGCCTCTGTGTGCACTTTTAGGGAAAAAATGTTCACTTTCTATACACATGGTGTGCCACCTCCACCAGTCTCCACCTGACCACACCCCCTGCACTCTTGCAGTGGCCATGCTTTCATTCTTGCCCAACTAGTGTCTATTCTTCATCCAAAGGCAAGTTCTTTTTAAAACACGTGCCAGATTATCACTTCTGGCTCAGAATTCTCCAATTACTTCTAGCACACATAGAATAAAACCTAATCTTGTCCTACAAAGCACTAGGAGAAATGGCCACTAATTATTTAATCAAAATCAGTTCCTAACACTCTTCTGGTCTTAGCGGGATCACTATTGTTTCAGCAACTCTGATCACATGGCTAATCTTTAAATGTGCACACATTTCTGTCTCAAAGACTTTATACTTGTTTTTCCTTTTGCCTGGAAAGCTTGAAGATGAAGATGCCCTTCATCACACATGCCTTATTCACTTGGTTGAATGTTCTGATGTGTCTGTTCTCATATCAATCACTCAAAGGGATCTTTGCTGACCACTCAGTCTATCACTTTTTATCTCCTTACCATGTTTTCAGTTTCTACATAAAACTTATCATGACCTGAAATTATGTCATTTCTTGTTGGCCTACTTCCAATAGAATGTATGTCTCTTTTGAGTAAGGAGTTTCTCCATTTTGTCCACTTTTGCATTTCCAGTGCCTACTACAGTGTCTGGGTCATTAAATATTTTTAAATGATTGAGTGAATGCATTAAGCCATCATTATTGCTGATTCTTTCCCCAGTACTTCCCTAAACTTCTTTCTTATACTAAAAAAGAAGTTACCTCATTCCATTATGTTAGTTAGTATTCATTAGGTTGTGTTTAAGAAAAAAAATGTAATGAGATTAAAGTTACACATTTCATACATGTGAAAACTTAACTTGAAACTTCTATAAATTATGTTATATACAGTATATAAACTAATATCTATTTGTAGTTTTATATATTATATTTATTTATTATATTATATTTTAGAAATATGCCGTCAGTTGCTTTTCACCAAACCACGTACTAACAACATTGTGCACAGTGTACAGAGGGCAATTTAGTTATAAAATACAAAGATGTCTTTACACATGAAAGACCTGCATAGGGACAAATAAGAAAGAATTAAACACAAGCTAGATCTGTGACTTTATTAATGCTTAAGTAAGCCTACTGATAATTTCGAACAATACTGACTACATATGCCAAGTTTGCCAAAAATGCCAGAATGAAAAATAGACTTTCAACTGGTAATTCTTAAGAAGAGCCATGGCTCTAAAATATTTCTAGAGTTTGATGGGTTTTTTTGTGAGGGGAGTAAGGCTGAAGGGGATTTGATTGTTTTTGTTTTGTGTTGTATTCTTCACCTTCAGTTCTGATTTTGTTGTGAACTCTCAACTGGATGGCTTATAAATGTTTATATTTCTGTGCTAGAATTGTTATGGTATCTTCCTTTCTCATTTCAGTATTTCCAGGGACTCACTTGTTTTTTAATGGAGTAGTTTAGTTGATTTAGCTTGCTTGAAAAAAATAAGTACACAGAAACTGAGGAGTGTTTTCCATATCGACAATTTCAAGAAAACTAAATTTCAATTAAAAATAATCTGAAGGGGTGCCTGGGTGACTCAGTTGATTGAGCAGCTGCCTTGGGCACAGGTCATGATCCCAGGGTCCTGGGATGAGCCCCACATCAGGTCTCTGCTCAGTGGAGTGCTCTCCCTCTGCCTGCTGCTCTGCCTACTTGTCCTCTCTATCACTCTGTCAAAAAATAAAACCTTTAAAAAAAAATCTGAAATCATTCATATCAATAAATTCAAAGCGGAATTTAGTATATCTGTTATTCATGAGCAAAACACTGAATGATGGAGTCTCTGACATTTTTTGTTCTGCATTTTGGGGATATAGAGTTCTTGATTTTAAAATAACTAATACCTTTTAAAATTATAATATAAATGAAAATACTTTATTCTAAGACAATCACCCAAATGTGAAAAATATTCTATTATAATCTATAATCTTTATAGTTATACATTTAAACATACATAAAAAAGGAAAAATCCACAATATTACTCAAACTTAATTCTATTGTATATTTATCAATCAAATAAGAATCTCTTGAAAAGACAGAGAGAGAATGAATGGCTTCTTTGAAACAAATTTATATTAAAAGTTTCAAAATAGGGCGCCTGGGTGGCTCAGTGGGTTAAGCCTCTATCTTCTGCTCAGATCATGATCTCAGGGTCCTGGGATTGCATACCACATCGGGGCTCTCTGCTCAGCAGGGAGCCTGCTTCCCCATCTCTCTCTGCCTGCCTTTCTGCCTACTTGTGATCTCTCTCCCTCTGTCAAATAAATAAATAAAATATTTTTTAAAAAGTTTAAAAATAGAAAATACAAGCAACTCAAAATAGTATTTAAAATCTCATGTTATTTCTTGAACCTAGAAAACATTTACACAGTTTCTTATTATTGACTGAAGGTATTATTTCACCTATATATTTTCTGCTAAACCTTTTTTCATTTCCCAGTTTACATGGTATGGGATCACAACCAGTGGACTAAGAAAAAACTACTATCACTAAGATGAATGACTGTGAACTATAGGGAATCTTTCTAATGGAATTGTGAACTTACAATTCTGCTCTGTGAACTGTCTTCAGGGGATAAAGGATTAAGCACACTGAATTATCAGGGTCTGTTTTAAAATAATAGGTAAGTTATAACAACTGTAAATAATCTATGATATAAAATGTTTTAGTATGATCAGTAATCAATAATCATATAATCAAATCAGTAATCAATCGGTAATAAAATCTTTTTTAAAAAGTATTTATATTGATATAACAGCTAGTAATTATTTGTGTTGCATGTGTATATCTTTACAATTTAGTCTCTAGCAAAAAAAAAAAAAAAAAAAAAACATTTGCAACATCTTCTTTGGGCCCCATGACTAATAAAATTTCCTGAGTCTATATTGTTATTTTTTTTAAGATTTCATTTATTTATTTGACAAAGAGAGACACAGCAAGAAAGGGAACACAAGCAGGGGGAGTGGGAGAGAGAGAAGAAGGCTTCCCACTGAGCAAGGAGCCCAATGTGGGGCTTGATCCCAGGGCCCTGGGACCTGAGCCAAAGGCAGATGCCCAACGACTGAGCCACCCAGGTGCCCCAAGTCTCTACTATTTAATAATTAAGTTTTGTGAAGGTTTAACTATACTGGTTTATTTAATATCTGAAAAATTTTGAGGTATGAAGGAATTTAAATCCTGCCATCTTATCTTGAGTCATTCATTCACGAATTTATTAAACAATTCACTAAATTATTCAACAATATTTATCTTGGGTGACAGTTCTATGGGTGTTGCTGTTCCAATGTTCATAGCACTGGCAGAGCCAGACAAAGTGAACAAGAAGACAGACACGAAGCATGAAAAAAATTAGAGGATGTAATTTCAGGAAGTAAAGAATGTTAAGGAGTGAAGGTAAAGCCTGATAAGAGAATCAGAGTGTGACTAAGAAGAAAGGCAGGCACTCTTTTTTATCAAATGGACAGAGGAACCTGACATTTGAAACGTCAAGGTCCTGACATTTGAGTCCAGATTACAGTCAAGTCAGAGATAAAGCCCTGGCAGGGTCTGAGCAGAGTTCCCCTGGTGGAGGAGATTGTGAGTCAAGAAAGCTCTGGGGTGGAAGCAAACGAGCTAGGGAGCAACAAACAGTGTCTCTCACTCTCCTGACCTCCTCCCCCATTAATCATTCTGTTGACCCTCTCCAGAAAATCCCACTGATTATAGAAACATTGTATGAAAAGACACTCCAACCATAAACAAAAGGTGTCAGATTTAAGAGAAAATTTGTGTCACTGCACTTCTAATGGCATTCTCTGTGTGTTTCTTCCACTAAAATAAAATACCATTTTGATTTATTCTCTTATCTTTATTCTATAAATGTGATCTCTACAAATTATTGTGTTCAAATTCAACTGCAAGAAAACTACTTGTGCCTTAGAATTTGTTAACATACCTACCTACTTACCAATTAAAAGTTTAATCAAAACACTGATCCCGGGACACCTGGGTGGCTCAGTTGGTTGAGCAGCTGCCTTCGGCTCAGGTCATGATCCCGGCGTCCTGGGATCGAGTCCCACATCGGGCTCCTTGCTCGGCAGGGAGCCTGCTCCTCCCTCTGCCTCTGCCTACCATTCTGTCTGCCTGTGCTCACTCTCACCCCCCCCTCTCTGATAAATAAATAAAATCTTTAAAAAAAAAAAAAACACTGATCCCATGATGTTGTAACTCAGCAACATATAATAATAACAAAAGAAAAAGAAGATTATACTGGCAAAATATTTCTGAACCTGTGACATGACCTTGTTCTTACAATACCTATGTGATCTCCTGCCTGTACAAAAATCTGCTGTTGATTAATAAGAACAAATTCTTGCCTTTCTGTAAGTATCACTGGGAAACAGCAATTTCTTTCTTGAATATTTGATTTTCCAAATAATTCAGGTATAATAACTGAACTTAGAACACTTCCTCATGTTTGTTAACAAAAATTGAGGTCATTCTCATATTTGCTCATGAGATTTTAGCAATATATCATCACCATGTATTTAAGGATGCTTGGGTAACTCAGGTAAATTTGAATACAAAGGTTAAGCAAAAAAGAAAGAACAACAACAAACAAAAAACAACCTGCAAAGTAGCAAACAAAAGCCTTTCCAATAGTAGGTATATGCAGTTCCAATAGTGTTTGATAGTAAGAAACTGGATGCAAATAATAATAAAAAGTTCTAAGAAAAAAGTTGGAATATTCTATTATTTTATCCAAACGGCCCTTCCTTCCTTCTTTCTTTTCTTTCCCTTTCTGTTCTTTCTTTCTTCTAAAATCAGAGAGAATGAGTTTGTTTTTGTTTTT
This sequence comes from Mustela putorius furo, assembly GCF_011764305.1. Lineage (NCBI taxonomy): Eukaryota > Metazoa > Chordata > Mammalia > Carnivora > Mustelidae > Mustela > Mustela putorius. The sequence goes on along the minus strand of NW_025421467.1, from coordinate 10,937,176 downwards.
TGATTTTTAAGAGCATGTACAATAAAATTAAGTGTTAAATAGCAGGATTTCATAGAAGGATCAAATAAAAGAATTTAGGGCAGAGATCGTAAGCAAAGAAATTTTTCTACTGAATGGAAGTAGACCACCAATTCCAGGCTGCAAGAGCCTTAAATATAACCCTAATACTTAACCCTGGAATTTCAATACCTAGAATTATTTTTAGGAAATAATTTTAAATTCAGAAACAGAATAATATACAAAGGTATTCCTCCAAGATCACCTGTAATCTGGAACTGTAGTCTACACGACTCAAAAAGGATATGCTTAAAATATCAGGGCATAACAATAAAGAATTACTATCCATTGTTAAATAGAATTTTATGATGTCTCCAATAAAAGAGAATGGACACTGATAATGTCATTGAATATAGAAATATACAATATTAAACACGAATTCAACTAAATAAATACATAATAAGAGGAGGAATCTACAAATTAAATGGGTCTTGAGATATATCAACCAACCACAAAGAGAATTTGTAGATCCCAATTTAAACAAGTAATTTGTAATGAATGAGTAAATAAATACTATGAAGCAATCAGAATCAGAAAAGTGTAAATAAATACTGTTGGTTGAGTATTTGGTGTCATTAGGAATCGTATTTTTTTTCCCCCTGTGGGATAATGATAATGTGGCCATTTAAAAAAAATATATTTTTTAGTCCCTTTTTAGTGATATGTGCTATTTATATATGAACATATGAAAAAATGACATGATATGAAGTTTAAGAATTGCTACAAAATAACACAGGTGGCAAGAAAATTGGTGATTTGAGATAAAATGAGATTAGTGAAAAGCTTTCTAAGACTCGAGGGTTGGTGATATGTACCTTGCCTCCCACTTTAATTTTCTATTTGCTCATGTTTGAAAAGTTCGATAATATAACCAACCTTTTTAAGTATAAAATCAATAATGGAAAGAAATTGAGCAAACTCAATTTAGTAGTGTAGTAGATAGTAGATAGTAGTGTTTATCGATAGTTGTAGAATTATGGTTTTACAATTTTTCTAAATTTTATTATTTTTGTATAAGGAAATACCTGTTATATAAAATATATCACTAATCAAATAAAACAGAATTACAATAAAGTAAACCCATAAAATTTTTGTAGCCTTTATGTTTAAGAATATAAAGATCGAGATACATGTGCAAAGAGCTTATTTGACCTAAACTTACAGATTAACTTCAGTAAAAATACAACTATTCTCTGAAAATATACTATTAAATCATGAAATAGGGAAATAAAGTATTGTTTTACTTTAATTTAATTTCTGAAATTAAAGATGATTTATTTTGCATTTTGAGGATAAGGAAAAATAAGCTCCCCTACTTTTTTTTTTTTTTTAAGATTTTATTTATTTATTTGACAGAGAGAGACAGCAAAAGAGGGAACACAAACAGTGGGAGGGGGAGAAGCAGGCTCCCTGCTGAGTAGGGAGCCTGATGCAGGGCTCAATCCCAGGACCCTGAGATCATAACCTGAGCCAAACATAGATGCTTAGAGTCACCCAGTTGCCCCAAACCCCCCTTTCAAAAATATTTTAGTCTGAATGATTCAAATGGAACCTCTGATATCAAATATTAAAGAACATGTTGGAGAAAATTCTACCATATTTCAAGACTACTAATTTCTGTATTTTTCATACATTCATGTAGTCTTTCCATGTAGGATTAAGAGGGATCAATAATCAATCAGATTATCTTTCTGTAGATGTAAAAAATAAAAATAAAAAAGTAGAACAAAGAGTAAATTATAAAGTAACAAATACCCATGATTTTAGAAGGTAATTACTATTCCTTCACTGGTTTAAAAATTTCACATAAATATATCCCATAGTAAAGTAAAATCAGCTTTTATTTTCTCAGCTGTGAAATAATATGACAGGATCTATCAATCAGTATTTACTGGTAGACTAGACAAAATGGGGATGCAAAAACAGTTAGGCGTGATCCCTCCCAGAGCTTATATAGAAGTCCTTGAAGCAAAAAATATTGAAAGGAACTATAAGAATGCAATGAATTATATAAGGAAGAGAGCAATGGAGTGGCTAAACGAAGATTCACGGGATATTTGAGACTTACACTGTGAATGAGAAAAACCAATATAGCAGTTAATAGGCTTAGATTCTGAATCCATTAGCAATCCAAACTTTCTAATCAAGAGCCACAGCTTGTTTCCATAGTTGGTGGCCCAAAAGAGGAGTATATTTAATCTGCCAGTCTAGCTTTCCAAAGGGAAGACTAAAACCCAAGCCACTGGCAACAGCTCAAATCACAGCTAGAGTTATAACTAATGGCCTTGATCGAGCTCTGCCCACCAATAAGAATGATCCTGTCCAGTTTTGGTTTGGTATAGCTAGCACTGATGCTGGATAGCCATAGGAGCCAGTGAACACCATCATGTTTCAACTTGTCAGGGAACCAAGCCCAGGCATTTAGAAGAACCTCTATGAATCAAGGTTCCTATTAAGTCAGCAGCTGTTTATTTCATGCTGTGGGTTGGGGGTAAAATCACCATGAAGAGGTAGTTAACTTTTTCATGCAAAGTCCAGATGTCACAGCTGCCTAGCTGGTTGAGTTCTTGAATATACTATATCATTTCGATAAGAGAAACTTTTGAGATCTTTCCCACCTTATTAGTTATAAAGTCAAAGTTGTCCTACCTCAAAATCGGCTCATGAGGCCATGGAATCACAAGACTTCTGTTGATCAGTCATTCCGAGTAGCAGCAAACTAATAGCTGCTTTTTAAAAGGGGTTAAAATGGTAACTATGTCTAAAAAGTGATTATTAGTACAGAATCTGAAGGAGAACTACAGGTACAGGAGAACAAAAGGCACATCATCACAGAAGGGTCCTTAGAGCCATGGGTCCCAAAAGTACTAGAACTTTTCTACCTGCAACTGTTTATGATTGGGAGGATCTTCTCTGAGCAAATTCCAGCAAATCCTCAGTTATCATCTTTTTAAATATACTTCCTTCCATTTTCTTCTGGAACTCCTACTAGAGACATGATGGAATTTTTCACCTAATCCTCCTCCATGCCTCTTAGCTCTACTTTTTTTTTAATTTATTTTTTATTTATTTTCAGCATAACAGTATCATTATTTTTGCACCACACCCCATGCTCCATGCAATCCATGCCCTCTATAATACCCACCACCTGGTACCCTGACCTCTCACCCCCCCCCCCGCCCCTTCAAAACTCTCAGATTGTTTTTCAGAGTCCATAGTCTCTCATGGTTTACCTCCCCCTCCAATTTCCCCCAACTTCCTTCTCCTCTCTCTCCCCATGTCCTCCATGCTATTTGTTATACTCCGCAAATAAGTGAAACCATATGATAATTGATCAAGAGATCTGCTTGACTTATTTTCTTGTCTTTTTGTGCTGTGTGCTGATTAATCAGTATATTTTTTTCCATTTAACTTCCTCTTTAGTATATCTTATCTATTGATGTTTCTTTCTCTTTTTTTTAGAGAATAAAATAAATTACATCTCTGCATTTGAAAAAAAAAATCTTATTTTGATTGTTATAATCTTAAACAACTTAGTTACCCCAACTGATTCAGTAAATAAACATCCGTAACTCAACCTTACTTGAAGCTTCTTGACAATACTTGACCATAGAAAGTCCTTAAATTGTACTACTTACTAATGCAAAATGGTACCAAATTTGGAAAACCTACACATAAAACAATGAATTAAAAATTTTGTCCTATTAAAAAAAAGAGATGGGAATTTCATTAAATATGTAGATTGCTTTGGGTAAAGTAGACATTTTAACAATATTTGTTCTTTGTGAGCAGGGAATATCTTTCCATTTCTTTGTGTCCCCTTAAATTTCTTTCATCAGTGCTTTATAGTTATCAGAGTACAGGTTTTTCGCCTCTTTGGTTAACTTTATTTGTAAATACCTTATTGTTTTTGGTGCAATTGTAAATGGGATTGATTCCTTAATTTATTTTCTACTCCTTCATTATTGGTTTATAGAAATGCAAGGGATTCCCGTATGATGATTTTGTATCCTGTGACTTAACTAAATTTTACTAAATCATTTCTAGCAATTTTTTGAGGTTTCTATTTAATAACTTTTCATGATACTTTAAATTTTTTCATTATTTCATTATTTTTCAAACTTCTGTATTTCACTACTTTTACTACATAATTTTCTTTTTTTACAAATATTTTATAGAATTTTAAACAATATTTTGCCTTTAGTTCTTATTTTAAAGTCTTTATCAGATATAGGATACTTGGATGGCTCAGTCAGTGACACATGCATTCTTGATCTCAGGGCTGTGGGTTCAGGCCTCATGTTGGGTTTAAGATTACTTAAAAAAAAATAAAAATTTTTAAAAACAAATAAATAAAAAATTAAGTCTCAAATAGTTCTACAAAATGTGTTTCATTAGGATAAATTTGTGTTCAGTTATATTTTTCCATACATGCTTGTTTTTCTTATTTTTCTCGACCTCTCTCTTCCTCTCTCTCTCATATATTCTTATAGGTACCTTTCTAGGGGTTTTGTTATTCCCCAGTCTTCCAATCCATAGCTTTGTTTTATATGGATGACTTCAGGTTCACATCTCCTGATGATATTGGTGGTATTTTCAATCTAATTCCTAAACAACTAGGTAGCTTGAGAGAGTTCCTAGTTACCTGGCTGAAACTGTGCCCTTACATTTGCCTAGGTCCACAAATCTCAAATAAACCAAAGCCTCAGACACCAGTATTTTCAGGCTGCTTTCTCAAGTGAGGAAACCACATTCAAGGCCCTAGTATCAAGCAATAAGCCTGTCTTCAGACTTGGATTTTACACAGAGCATTTTTAATCCATGGATAATTCTAGACCAACATGCCCTGCTTTGGAATCAGAAGTCCTGAGCCCCATAGCTTTAGTCTGGCTTACTCTGCTTATTTTGCATGGATTTTTTTTTAATGGATATTAATCAAAGAGGGGTCTGTCAAAGCTTGATGTTATTACACCAACCAGACAAGAAATAAAGTACATTTTTAAAGTTTATTATAATATACACTCTTTCTAGCAGTGCTTAAAATTTAGTCAGAAGAGGTAAAAATAGCAAATAGAACTAGAAAGCTGTTACCTAAGAGAAGCAATTGGAAAAATGAAGAGAATGTTCTAAGGGCACCTGGGTGGCTCAGTCTGGTAAACACTGGACTCTTGGTTTCCTCAGGTTATGATTTATGGGTCATGAGATCTAGGCCTACCTCAGCCTCCATGTTCAGTAAGAAGTCTGAAGATTCTGTCCCCCTGTACTACCTCTCTCACTCCCTCTCTCTCGCCCTCCCTCTCTTTGTCTAAAATAAATAAAGAAATAAATCTAAAAAGAAAAAGAAAAAGAAAAAGATAGAGGATGTTATGGAAGCCAGTAGAAAAGAGTGCTTCAAGAACAGAGTAGTAAGCTGAGAAAAGGAGCTTCTTACAGATCAAATAAGATAAAGCCTAACAAATATCCACTGTATTTAACAACTTGTAGACATTACTAAGAACAGTTTTTTGATGACATGTTACTTCAAAGATTAACATGGGTAAGATGTGAGGCAACGAGTCAGTAACACAGTAGGTAAAGGTAGTAAATTCAGAGGGTAAAATAAAACACTGAGTGGTGGTAGAAAGGGATTTTTTTTTTAATTGAGAAATCATAATCTTTTAAAAATACAAACACAAATAAATCAGAAGAGAAAGGCTCAGATATATAGAGAAAGAAATTCCTGAATAGACAAGCTGGAATGGAAAAGAAAGGTGAAGAGAGTATCTTCAGGCAGGAGAAGAACAATTTCTCCATGAAATGAGGAAGAGAGGACAGGTGTTCATGAAGCAGTGCTTGTCAGTTTGATGATGGAGGTTGAGGTAAAACATTCTCATCTAGTAATTTTTACTTCCTGTAGAAGCAGGACACCATGTTTTTGGCTCCAAGTTAAAGAGGGACTGTTAAACTGAAGAACTAGAAAGAAACATTTTAAAACAATTGTTGCACAATAGAAGAGTGTGGTGACCAGAATTTATAGCAGTTGTGGCAGTGTTGACAACTTATTTGGGATTACTGACAATGAGTTTACACTGGGGTCCATTCGTCATAATTGACTGATTTTCTCCAAATGAGTTTATTCTTCTAAATTAGGCACAGTGAAGAAGATGATGACATTAATACAGAAACAACTATTGAGGAGGTAAATGCTTAACAACAGAGAAAAAAATAACTTTGATACCAGAAAAGAATGGTTGTAAGACTAAATCATAGAATCTATGGTGGATATGGAGAAATGTGAGGAGAGAAGAGAATTAATATATGGAAATAAACAGATAATCAATTCTCAGATCCAGTAGAGTCAAAAACAAATGTAGTGAAGTCAAATGAATTTGTAAGCAAAAAGGAAAAGAACTGAATTTTGGAGTTTTTTATCTCAGAGTTAGTGTATGTTGGATCATGATAATGATTATGATGTAATTATAAGCATCTCTAAGTGTTATGTGGCTGAGAGACCCCTACAAATGAATAACTCAAGAAACTGAGAGCCCATGGTGATGGATAAGTCTTCTGTAAGGACAATGAATTTATCTAGGATCATGAAGTCAACCTTCTTAAAGAGCAAGACTATGATCTAGTGGCTAAAGTCAACATTGGAAGAGTAACTGTGATGTAGAAGTGAGTAGAGAACAACTTAAACAGAGAAAGAATATCCAGAGACATGAACCACAAAGAAGCATTTTTCCCCCCCAGGAGCTTAGAGAATTCATGAACTAAGAACAGCAGTGGGCAGTATAGTAGTAGGGCTATTCAACTACATTCCAGACTCTCCTTTTCTGAGCACATGGTTGGCTGCACCCTTCCTCTCCTTTGAAGTTGAGCACAGTCATATGATGTATTTTGGCTAATAGAATATAAGCAGACATGGTATGCTTTCCTTTCTGGGAAGAAACTTCTAAAAGTGAAAGTCCAGGTCACCATGTTCCCCTCTCTTTCTCCAGGGTGATAATCAGCAGTGCTCCAGTGGGGCATCTCCATCAGCTTGGTTTCTTGAGTGAGAAAACATGGAGCAGAGCCCTCAAGAAAAATATCTGTAGGTATAAATTACTAAAATATTTGAACCTAGTTCATGTTGCATAATCCATGCAGCTAAGAAGATATGATCCATGCTCCTGAAGTAAGTGGAAGTGAAAGAGATAGAGTAGCCATCGTGGATTGAGAGGGAGAGCAATTTTGGTAGTAGAGAGGCCAATGAGAATAAAAAATAATCAAAGGAGAGATTAGAAATGAAAGGAGATCATCAATGATGGAGGGAGGAGGGATCCAGAAGGTGTAATGAATGGTTTGTAAGAAAGGGAAAGAGTGGCAACTTGGATCAGAGCAAAGACAACAGGATTTAACACATTTTGGAATTAGATACAAGTAGAATTACATGGACTGAATAGTCTTAAAATTTTTACATTGCCCAATAATAATAAGGTGTAAGATACAATTTGTTTAGATGAACTAAAATCTCATTTTCATGTTTAAAATACACTACTGAAGATACAAATTGCAATTTCATGGCTTTCCACTAAATTCTCAAACACATGGCGATTTTGTGAGAGTGGGTTCTGGTGTCAACCTACTTTTTCTTCTCTGTGGTCTCCTATACAAGTAGGCTAAGAAGAAAAAAGAATGTCTTTTGGATGGTCCCATCCCTACATTCTAAAGTGCAGACTTTTCCTTATTTGTTTATTCTCTTGATAATTTCAGTGAGAAGTAGGTGAGTGGAAGAGGAAGTGAGATGTCTGAGTTTGGGCTTTCATTCATTTCAGATATATTGCTGCTATTTCTATTGGGAAAAAAATACTAATGAGAACTAATATTTATTGAATGTTTATAATATACCTCATATTTTTCTAGAACTTCATGTGTTTTATGTTATATAATCTTCAGCATGAAGTGCATGCTTTTGTCGGTGCTCTTTATAGTTATGAAAAATGAGACTCAGGAACTTATAAGGTGCCCAAGATCACACTTCTGATTAAGAATGGAGGAGGATTTACAAATTTGGCTGAACTCCAAAATTAGACTACTGGTTATAATTATAAAGCTTTATTAATATCAAAATATACCAGTGGCCTGATTATCTTTCAACATAGAATAAAAATATATTAAGGAATAATGAATTAAAAGTAAATTTCAGTGAGAATAGCAAATAAATCTGTGATCAAGTCTTCACTAAATTATCCAAGTTTATACTGACATTTAAGCAAGAAGCACTGTCCTTGACAACATGACAAATCTCAGCTCTTTCAAGCAATACCTGTTTTTTACTCAGTTTTATTCTTTTAAAACTTCTTTAGTATACACATACACATCTGTATATGGTTTATATGCATTCATAGATATATTAATACAGTATGTGCATACATATGTGTGTACATACACACACATACACACACACACACCATGAGTATATATAAACATGTATAAACATGTATTTGGGTGTGTACTTGTAATATTCTATCAATTGCTTTAAAAAATTGTGAAAGCCAAGTTTATTTACCTTTTAAGTGTACCATGATTTATATAGAGGCAATAAGAGAGTGTTAGCAGAACTATAGTATTATTTATATGCATATTACATATTCTATTTTAATTAAAAAATTCAACCTCACCTGTTATGACAAACCATAACATAAATAATTTATGTAAAGAGATGTATGGGAATGAATCCATCTATGAGGACATAGAAGTAACATCCTTTGCTTAAGGTTTTGGAATGACCTACAAATACTGACTGGCAGCAAGATTCATCATAATTCAAAAAATTCTTTACACAATGACAGACTGAATTGAAAACAGAAGGACACTGGTTGTTTTGTTACTATGGCTATTCCTGGCAGTTATCCAGGGATTACAACAGCACAACCTTACAAACAGCATAGAAATGGACTGTTTAACAAAGGGTCTCAGCAGGGTAATGAGCGGTGCACATTAATTCTCACTGTGCATTGATGAGCTCTCTTTGAACTTTGCCAAGGTTTAGACAATGGTGACAGGGCTCTGGCACTGGTAGAAGATTTAGGCCTTGAAGAGTGCTTCAGGGGTGAGGTTTTTTGTTTGTTTGTTTGTTTTTGTTTTTGTAGGAAATGGCATTTTAATCATTTAGACTAGTTATTGGTTTTAATTAGATCTAGAGTTTTAAAAAGGCTTGTGAAATATCAGAAAAAAAAATCTTTGCTGTGACTGTCCTCTAAAGATAAGGATCTAGAAGTGATCTTAGATTAACCTTTAAGAATTATACATTTAAATTTCAAGGCAGGATAAGCCTCTGCAAACTTTTTAATGGTATCATGAATAGGAAAATGTATAGGTTGGAGCATGGGAAATTTTTGATATTTCTCTTACTCTACAAAAATGAATTTTAAAAATCTTTCAGTCTAATATTATTATACATAATTAGCTGATTTGCCTACACATTTTCTTAAATTTTGACTTCTCAAAAACTGACTTCAGATTTCACATGTGTTTCAAATGATGTTTTTATTTGTAATGTTGATCCCAAGGTGAAAGATCATTACCTCATATTTTTAAACACGAATTTGCCTTTTTAAGCTAGACAAATTGAATATAATAAAATATTTGTGTGTGTGTGCATATATGTGTGCTTGTTCACACACATGCATATTCCTGCAATTGGTTCAGCACAGATGTTGACTGATACCTGTTCTGAACCACTGAATAATACTTTAGGAGAAAGTGATTAGAAAGCATTTACACTAATCTCAATGCAGTGCCTTCTTCTATGGCCTTGACTGGTTCTTATAAAAGAACAGCTTGCCTGAGCATATTTTTTCTGATATACAAGTTTGTTCATGTTAGGTCAGCCTCTCAAGGTCTACTCAGTGTCACCTTCCCACAGAGCTTTTCACATGCCTCCAATCTACCTATATCCTCCCCTTGCTTGAGATTCACTCTCTGTCCCTCATGTGCGTATCATAATACTTCCATCGATCTGTTAGGGTGATTCTATATTCATATCTAGTTTCTGTACTGTATTAAATACACGGAAGGAGGAGTCCAAGTCTAAGTGGTCTTTATGTCATTGTCAGGGACTTGCTCAGAACAGTGCACGAAGTAGTCCTTTCAATAAATGAATGAAATAAATGTATTTTGGGCTTCTTGTTTAATTATTTATACTATGATATTAACCATACTGCTCCTTTTTATTCCTATGTTTTCATTTAATAAATTAAATACTAAATTTTTAATTTTCATGTCCTCCCACTTAAGGGTTGGGGCCGGGTAAATGTCATTTCCCTGAAAATGAAATTGACAATACCAAAATCCAATATATAATGTGAAGAACTAAGTATTTGTAGAAACATCCCACCAGACACATTTCCAGAAAGATTAAATGACTAGAAAAACACTTTTAATTCATAACAACTCAAAAGAAGAAGATATAAATCCAGAGATTTTGAGCTGACATTTGCCCTGAGGGCATCTGAATTCCTGTAATCCTCACAGGCTTGAGTTTGACATGTGATGGGCCAAAAGCCTAAAAGAGGAGGTAAATCCTGGGTCTCAGGCAAAATGAATGATCAGATTCGAAACTTCATTATATAAATCCAAAACATCCTAGCACACCCATACTCACTGGTCAACAAGAATAAAGGACACCCCACAAAGATAGATGATGGGGATGCATTCCTGATTTTAGTCTTGGCTTTAATTAAATGTGAGTAAGAAGGAGGGAAAAATGCCTGCTCTGGGAATTCTTAACCACTTATCCACACAGATGTGGCGATCTCCCAAATAAAAGCCAAATACAAAATTTCTTTTAATAGGTTCTGTTTGGTTGTGTCACTAAAGACCTAACAGAAACTCATATAAAATTTCTCTGAATAAATTCATATCAACAAAAGTCTCAAGTGTTTCAACAAACGATGTTTCAAGGATTATGTGTACTTCAATGATAAAATATCAGAAAATACCCAGTAAAACAAATTACTCTGGGCAAAGTCAGGAGAAATAATAAATTGCAGGATCAGATATTCAAGTATTCAGATATTAAAGTTACCTATATATGAGATAAACATAAAATAAATATTATATATCCCACATAAAGGATGAGAGGATATATGAAACACAACGAACAAAAGCAACAACAACAAAAACTATTAGAAATTACAAGGGGGGGGGGTTGCAGACAAAAAAACCAGTACGTCTTTTTAAAATAAAGATTATAATAAAATCAGAAATTCAATGGATTAATTATATTACAGATTGGAAAATCTTTAGTATAAACTAGTGAAAAAGCAGGTATGTCAGAAGTAATTATTTGGAATCCAGTGTGGAGAGAAAGCAATGAGAGAAGAGAGTTGAAATGCCATGGAAGTTCTAAAATAAATCTAATCAGATTTCTAAAATGGGATAACATAAATGGTGAGTAATGGCTGAGAATCTTCCTGGAATTGATAGAGGCCATGAGTCCTCATGTGCTCAGTCAATGTAAATTAAGCAAGATAAATAAGTGGGAACTGAGATTCATCCAAATGAAGCTAAAAATACCAAAGACAGGGAGAAGATTTTAAAAGAAGCCAGAAGAAAAAGATGGGGAAATATGATGGAATAAGAATCATATAGGAAACCTCACAAGAACAACAATGAAACTCAGAAAAGAGTGGGCTGATAAGCTCAAAACTCTGAGGAAAAAAATAACTTAGATTAAAATTGCATAGCAGCAATACCACATGTCAAGAAGGAGGGCGAAATGAAGACAGTTCCAATTAAAAAAAAAAAAAAGAGTTGTTAAGAGAAGAATTTACTACCAACAGAAAGATATTACTCAAGTGTATTATTCTAGAAGAAAATGTGATCCCACAGAGAGAATATCTATATTGATACAGGGAAAAATTGGGAGTAAAGCAAATCATTATGTTAAAATATGTAATAGATGCCAGTGGGGAGTTGATCAGTTTAGTTTTCTAAGGTCCTTGTATTGTTTGGGAGAAAGACAAAGTATTGATTAATTGGTATCTTGCGAAGTATGCTTGTTAAAATAGCCACTTAGTTTAGTGAATAAAATAAATGAGTAAAATAAGTAAATAAGTAAAAGAAGAGAGAAAAAAATAGAAGGAAGTGAATTTAGATGAAAAAAATGAAACTGTTTTAAGACATTAATAACGTGTTACCACTTTCTTATTAATCTAATCAGACAAGCAGTTGTTTCTTTAAGAAATGACAGCCCACTTAATTGTATTGTAACATCCTTGAGATACGATATTTTATCCAAGCAGATGTGTGATGGTCTGCCTAGCCAAATGAGAGATAAAATAGTATGTCTAGATTTTTATCACCAAAAAAGGATGCTCTAATTCTCAAAGCCCTGCATTAGTAATTAGAAAGAGACATCACCAGAATACAGGACAAGAGATTTGATTACCAGGGCTCTGTCCTTTGTCTCTTTGTCCACTGGTTTGTAAGTTGGCTTCTAATTGCATCTCTGGAATAGGAGTAAGAACTCTGCAAAGCACTCACATGAAAACAAATAATTTATATTTAAAATCAGTTCTGGGACAACTGGGTGGCTCTGTCATTAAGCGGCTGCCTACGACTCAGGCATGATCTCAGGGTCCTGGGACTGAGCCCCTCAGCAGGTTCCATGCTCAGCAGGAAGCCTGCTTCTCCCCCTCTCACTCCCCCTGCTTGTGTTCCCTCTCTGGTGTGTGTCTCTCTTTTTACAATATATATATTTTTTAAATCAGTTATGTATGTATAGTTAGCTGAATAATTCCTGAATAACTATGTAATAAATACTGGGGACTTGGATAACTATGGTCCAGACCCAGAATCAAGAGATCTCTGCTATGGAATCCTTACCGTGTGTGGGTAGCCCTGCAGAGCCCTCAATGCCAGTTTTAAACATATTTAACCCAATCGTACCCTCAGTTCATAAGGCACAGCTCATTAATCAGTTTATTATCAACACATTTTTTAAAAGACTAACCTTCAGTTATTTACATGCTGGTTGAAAATAGACATAAAAGTTACCTAGTGTGTATAACGGTTTGTATAGGAAAACAGATAAAGTGTATATGGAGAAGTTTGGAATAAATTTCATATTCATGGGAGATGAAAAAAATTGTCACAGAAGCACCAAGACAAATGTGAAGTTTTCAAGTGGAATTTGAAAAAGTGCACTGCAGTTTCAAAGAGTGAAATACTTGTAATGCAGTCAAAAAAGGTTTCCATCAGAAAAGATTGAATTAAGGTGCTCAAAAGATAAACTTTTAGATGACCAGGATGACTTGTTTTCTTAGGTGCTAATAACTAAAATTGTGACTTTTTTATACTGATGACCCTTTGCTTACAGAATACACATTTCTCTTCTGTTCCTGCCCTAAAGACAAGCTATCTTTCAATAGTGTCAGATGTAACCAAGGCTCATTTGAATTTTACAAATATAATTGTGACAATTTTGACCTTTGTGTACTATTATTTGGGGGAACTTAAGGACAAAGTCACTTTATGTGTCTTACCCTGAGTGTTTTCCATAACTCATGTTCTCCTGTTGTCTCATTGTTTACTGTTTGATATATCTGACATTATCTGTGTAAGAAACCTTGGAAAATGACTTTCGTAGGGGGTCTACATTAGGAATAGTAAGTGTTTCAGAATGCCTTAATCTTTTATTCCATAGGTATGAATCATTTCTCTACTTTAAAATTCAAACTTCTAGTAAGTTCAACAATCTTACTTGAATTTACTTTTTCAAGAAGGAATCTGTAATGATATCATATCTATGGTTTAGAGTAATCACAGGTATAATGTAAGTTTTATTGTACTTCCTTTCTGTGGAGAGTAGGAGAGCATGGGTGGATAACTTATACTCATCTATTTATTTTACAGACATTTACTAATCATCTCCACCGTGTGCGGGACCCTATAGTGGGTATTGTGAGAGATGCCAAGAATTTGAAATCATTTCTGCCTCAGTCAAGACACTGACATTTGCACAGAGGAGACAAGTCATGTGTGTTTATAGCTAGAATATAATGGTTGGGGATATTCATTTGAGATATATCCCTATTTATAAGTAGCTTTTTAACTGGAGTAGGCCAAATTGGCATAGATAAAAAAAAAATAGTTAATTTATTTAACAAACCCTCATTAAGTGTCTATCCTGTGTTAGCCCGTGTTAAGTCTTACTAGAGATGCAGTTTCCTGGAGAGTTTATACTCTGATTCAGAAAAAAGTCTGAAGATGTATGCTTTGAAAAACAAAAAGTGACATTAGAGAGAATATTTTTTAATCTAAATGTTGGTAAAAATTAGTCTATGGTGAACAAAAGGAGCTTAGTGTATTATCAGGTATCAGAATTAATCTCTTCTGAAGAGAAGAAAATACAAGGGTATAAATGATAGTTTTGTATTGTCTAATACTAAGTTAAATACTGTCACATAAACAAGTAAATAAATTTGTACTCGAATAAATCCCACAGACAATACATTTGATCGTCCAATGGTCCAAGCTGGATAATGCTTAAAAACAAAACTTGATCAGAAATATCATCATAATTAAACATGTTAAAAAAGCAAAGACAAATGAAAAATCTCTGGTTCGGGGATTATATCTTTAGCAAAGACTAAATGTCTTAGAGGGCCAGGAAACCTTAAAATGTATTTAGAAATGATCAGGAAATTATATGGGTAAAGACACATGATTTTGGCATAAAACAAAAGTGCTTAATGTTAGTATAATGGTATACTGTCAAACAAATGCTTTTGTAATAGATTGTTCTTAGTTAATAAAAATAAATATTTTAGGAAAAAAAGATGTAGAAACTTTTTTGTTTTTACTTTGTGTTAATCTTGAACAATTTTCTGAATCAGATTAGAGTCTATCTTAAATTGAATTGTTTTTCAATATATTTAAATGAACCTGATCAAGTTATAGTTCGCTCCTTACTCACCTGTGATGTTATAGAAAATAATATCCTTCAGGTAAAACTTCAAGCTGAAATTAAATAAACTGCCACACTAAAAACAGTACATTGGAAAAAAAATCTGTCATTTTCTTAGAATTAAATCTTAATGACATTTTTGATTCTTTTCCTTCCAGCCAAGATTAGATATATAAACCTCAGGTTTCCCAAAATATTTTGGGAATATCTCTATTATTGTATGACTTTAAGTATATAAAAATTACTTAAGTGCCTGTTTCACCTAGGATTCAAGTTTATATTTTCAGTGCCTAAATTTGAGGTAGGCAAAAAAATGCTGAACTAATAGTACTGAATTATACTTCCATAAGGAGACATCATAAAGAATATCTTATTTTAGAAATTACATGTTCCATTATTCAAATTTATTTTTATTTAATTTTTTAAGGATTTACTTATTTATTTGACACAGAGAGAGAGAGAGAGAGAGAGGGAATGAACAAGTAGACAGAGAGCAGGCAGAGAGAGGGGGGAAAGCAGGCTCCCTGCCAAGCAGAGAGCCCAATGCCGGGCTCCATCCCAGACCCTGAGATCATAACCTGAACCAAAGGCAGAGGCTTAACCCAATGAGCCATCCAGGCATTCCTCAAATTTACTTTTATAAAAGAAACCTCACATTAATTTCATGTGATAGGAAAATTCAATCACAATTAACAAAGAAATGATATCTGTTCTATTAAGAAAATTCGTGCTATGGTTTGCCTTTTTAAAATTTTATTTTTTGTTTAGGAGTTGGTTTTGTTTCTGTTTTGATTTGTTTTATGTTCTAAAGCAAATGTCATTTTTGAAAAACCACATTTGTTTATATCTGTTTTCAATTCATTTATTTTGTTTTTCTGGTAATAATAGATGCAAATCAGTGTTTATTATTTAATAACACACAGATGTTCCATATACCACAGATAAACAAACTTTCCAGCCCACTGCTTCAATAGTGCCACTGCAAATTCACTCTCTGAATCAAATGCAAACTTTTTATTGTTGAACTCAAGTAATTCTAGATTTTAGATCTGCTTATGTGGGTAATTTTCTCCCAGAATACCCGTGCCCTTAATTTATATTTCTACTTTCATTTTCATGTAACAATTTGAGTTTTCAAATTCCCAACTCAAGCCTTCTCCATTCCACTCTGTTTCCTCTGTTCATTTACGAAACTTCTGAGAAGCTACTTTTGGGGGGGGGGTTTCAAAAAATTTTATTATTTTTTAAATATTTATTTATTTGAGATAGAGTATGTAGACACACGCAGATGCACTTGAGCTTGCTGTTTAAATCTGCTTTGAGGCACTTGAGCACCTGGGGGAGGAGTAAAGTAAGTGGGAGAGAGAGTCTTAAGTAAACTCCATGCTCTGTGTGAACCCCTGGGGGGCTCAATCTTACTACATGAGATCATTATTTGAAAGGAAACCAAGAGTCCTATGCCTAATCAACTTTGCCACGCAGGTGCCCCTAAAAGATTTTAAGTAATCTCTACAACCAACGTAGAGCTCAGATTTACAATCCTGAGGTCAAGAGTTGCACGCTCTATGGATTGAACCAGTCAGGCACTAGCCCCATCCTCCATCCTATTTCTTTTTTAATAAATGTTGCCTAAGGGTTAGGGGAAAACTTAAGGAAAAGTTTCAATGCCTAGTAGTGTGAGATTGATCGGTCGTATACTTTTTGTAGGAGGTAAAATTATGCATAGGATGTACAGGAGTAGATAAGAATATCTCTATATCTATAGAAGTCTCTGTAATATCAACTTTAGCATCGAACTTCCTCTTAGTCTTTAAATTATGTTTTTGTACTATATTTCTCTGATAATATTTATGTCCAAAACATTTACTTTACTGATATTTTAAAGTATCATACATTCAGGAATCATATTTGAAAATGGAGTAGTATCCATGAGCGATGTTTATTTAGCAATTTATTATGTAATTACAAAAATAAAACAATCCTTAGCTCTGTTTGTTTTGCTAACAATTACAATTAAAGAAGAAATTAGCAAAAGGTTGTGATTAGGGAATAAATTCTTTTAAAAATCTTGAGACTATTGGGGAGCTTGGCGGGCTTAGTCAGTTAAGCATCTGACTATTGATTTCAGCTCAGGTCATGATCTCAGGGTCCCAGAATCGTGCCAGGCTCTGTGCTAACTATCTGCTCTCTCTCACTCTCCCTCCAAAGATAAATGAATGAATGAATGAATGAATGAATGAATAAAATTAAAAATCTTGAGAGTACATGTTAGAAAAAAATGTTAAAAAACTAAGTATTTCTCTCTGCCAAATAAATAAATAAAATCTTAAAAAAAAAAACAAAAACTAAGTATTTCTCAACATAACCTCAATGTTACTATGCAATCACATAGAAAAAAAAATTCTTTTTACACTAGTATGAAAAGAATTATTTAACACTAATCATGTCTTATTTTCTTTTTAAAAAATATAATCAATATTTTTGAGAGATATTGCTAATACTATAGATAACAGTGTCTTTCTCAGAATAAGCCTTCAATAAATTGTTGTTGAGTATCATTTGTGGGATAATTTCCAAAGAATCATCATCTCTTATCTGGTACAAATCAGAATTATACTGGTCTGTGATATCCTACCTCTGTATTAACTCTCTCTTCTTTGCCTCTGAACTATCTGACGGTACATTTTAACTATGACAGCTTCCTGTTTAAATCTGTTTTGAAGAAAAAGTTCAGTCAGAAAGAAGGCATTAACCCTTCTTAATATGTCGTGCCTCTAATACCTGAGATAATAGTTACAAGATTTCTCATTAAAAGTAAAAATCATTTGCTTGCAAAGTACTTTGTCTTTTTTTTTTTAATGAAGAAAGGAAAATTATTAACAAATATGTTGTGACTTTGAGTATTTAGGGCGGTCTCTCTTTCATGAAGGGAGCAGAAGAAATTGAGACTTTTACTTAAGTTGAAGTCCAACCCATGCAGACTTAATGAACAAATTGCAGGTGGACAGAATTGCTAAATTTGAAAGACAAAAACCTTAGGCACTTAAGTATTAAACAAACAACATAATTTCATGAGCTCCAGTTAAGGAAGAATTTTTCCAACAATGCACAAAAACATCACAAGCCATAAGGAAAAATTAATAAATTTGAGAGACTCAAACTTTAAAACTTCGATACCCAAACACACACATGCATACCCATTTTAAACAAATCAAAAAACAAGATCCTAACTGGGATAAATATTTGCATTATTAATATTCAGAAAATATAACAAATTACTATGTAACATTCATAAAAGTCAAAGGAAATAAAAATGGGAAATTCAGAGGAGAAACTAGTCTATAAATGTAAGAGGAGGAGAAAGAGGCTAACAGGGAATTGCAAATTAAAGCAATGAGATTTCATTTGCATGCAGATTAACCAAATTAAGATAGTGAGAATCTGAAGTTAGTGATTTTGCAGACAAACAGAAACTTTATACTCTTGGTGGAAATGTAAATTAATAAAATAATTTGGAGAACAGTATTTTCAATATCTTATGAAATACATATAAACTCTAAACAATTTCTTTCTCAGTACGCCACATAGAGAAGCTCTACATAGGTGCTCTAGGAGACAAGACAGCAAGACTGGATCTTCATAAAAATATTGGTTTTTGTTAACATATGGAATTAACTTATGTTAACATATGTTAACAATGGAATTAACTTGAGTGTCTCTCAGTAGACTAGCTAAATAAAAGTGGCATATTCCTATTTTAGAGTACTACTGAGTGATTTAAGTAAAATGGGCAAGAAAAATACCAAACTTAAGATAGCTGTTATATGTGGAGACAGAAGAGCAAAATGTAATTCCACCTTTTGTGCTTGACTTAGGTTATTACTAGATTGAGAAACTAATTATGGTAAATAAGGGACTTCAAAATGGTCTGAAATATATTAAAAGAGAAACTTGAAACAAAGGAAACAGATATGCTAACAGTTGTCACTTTTGGGTCATGGGGAATTAAAAATAAATTTGCATGTTTATTTTTTAGTTCTTTCTCTTAAAATTAAAAAGAAATCATGATCATAATATCACTACTCTTCAATGTTTTTAACTGAAAATACTAGGATGCTTCCACTAGAGTGCAAAATTACAACAACATTACTATCAAAATTCAAAGCTACACTGCAAGTCAATTCCCATTTATTTGAAACTGTTTTTTGATTTAGGCTTTCCATTTTTGTGATAATACCTGGAGCAGTTTTAAGTTCCCTGAAAAACAAATATTTGATTTCCTCCCTAGAATATAATAAAAGAGCAATCAGGAGGCAAAGCAAAGTATAGAGAGGTCCTGTTAGGCTCATTTAGGAATCATAAAAGGCTTGATAATGTTAAATACCAATTGCAATGCTAGGGCAGCATGCTGGGAAGCACTCATGCAGTTGGAAATCCATAGCATCACTGGTCTTCTTCAAAATAATGTAAAATAAGGGTGAATTAGATCCCAACAGACTTTCCACTTCACTATTGTTGTGTTATAAACTGAAACTGAATCTCTCTTACTGTTTTTTATAAGAAATCTGCCAAATGGTCAAGCTTTTGTTTGTTTGTTTTTTAAAATTTCAACAGCACTTGAAGCTAGAAAAAGGAGCCTCATTAAAAAGAAAAAGCTTTTATTGACCAATACACTCTTACCAAACACAAATGGTTAATGATATCAAAATACAAGCCTCTTTAAGCACAGAGAAGTTGTAACCTTTGGAAAATAAGTTGGCCCCTCTGGAAGATCTAAGTTTAAAATGTTATTTAAAAGAAAACATACACTTTTAATAGACTAAAACTTCAACCTACACAATTCTTTTTTTTTTTTAAGATTTTTATTTATTTATTTGAGAGAGAGAGCATGCAGGAGGAAAAGGCAGAGGGAAAGAGACAGAGAAACTCAAGCAGACTCCCTACTGAGCGCAGAGACCCCCTTGAGGCTCAATCTCACTACCCTGATACCGACTTCAGTAGAAACCAAGAGTCCGTTGCTCAACCAACCGCACACCCAGGTGCCCCTAATCTATACATTTCTAATGAGGTAAAGGGACTGTGAATATGGTTTTAAGACCTTCTCATTTTTTTAGCTGTAATTATAGAAAATAGATAGCATCCAAATCCCCCCCAAATTGCTCAGGTAAGAAATAACTGGATTTGCAGACATAATATTCCATCACACAGTTTATCAGCATTATGACACTGGGTCAGAAAAGGCCCAGAAGATCACTGGTGTAAGAGTGTGCTGAAATTTGCCTCCAGCTGAGGCATATTCTGCTGGAATGATGAAAAAGCAAAGAATTTCAAATAACAAGGAGTGTCTCTGATCTCTGGTCCATTTTTAACCTGCACATACAGAGACTTTGCATACCAGTGTATTAACTTATGTATGGATGTTTACATGTATAAATTTTCCCAAAGTTTTCCACTGCCAAGGCAAACATCACCAGAGATTTGAAAATAATTTAACTGCCCTTGTCTCCTTTAAGTAGTCCCATAATAATATGTGCTGCTAGCTTATTGCAGCCTAGGTGTTTTCCCGCATGCTTATGAATAACTCTAGTTGGCTTTATGAATAACATACTAACAGCAGTAATCTCATGAGCCCATAAATGAGTTATTAGCCATAAAGAATACACTACCCAAAGCTACAAGTAAAATTTATGCCTAGCTTAATACAATGGTTGCATTAGCAAGTTGTGTTCTTACCTCTGCTCCAACAGAGTCAGCAGTTACTTAGACATACGCTGGGGGGGGGGGGGGGGGTGATAAACAGGCTACACATTAGGAACCCGAGGACACAATATCCCCATTTTGTGCCTTTCAACATCCTGGCCTAGAGGCTTCCAATCCCCTGGGTTGACAGATCAAGAGTCACAAGTGTAGAACATGTGTTCTGCTCTTCAGCCTCTGTCCCCTGGGTAACCTAGAGCTTCACAGTAATACTTTTACATTGGGGTTTCAACCCCTTCCCCTCAGGGAGGGAAGATGGTCAGGACAGTTTGGGCAAGAACTTTGTGGGGCAAAAACTACCCCTCCAGGCCAGGAGGTAGGAGGAGTCTCTTAGATGATTGGAAACAAACTCACTGGGAGACACCCCCCCCCCCCCCAGCTATGACCCCAGCAGACAGAAAAAGAAAAGATGCCCCTGCTGCCTCTGCCCCACCCCTGCTGCCACTGCCCCCACCCCCCTGCTCCCACACTTCCCACCTCCAGACCTGCCCACTCTCCCATCTTAAGCGTGTAGTGTCTTTAATAAACTGCTTTGTGCTTCCTACCTTCCTTATTGGCTGTATTTATTCAAGCATGGGTCCTCAGGTAAATGTTTTGTGGGGAATGCAAGAAACTGAGATCTCCATTCACAAAACACAGACTCTGCCACTTACAATAGCTCAATAGCTAACCTTGGTGTAAGACGGAAAAATTTTATACCATATTACATAGAATATTATATAAAAACTTAGAATGCTTTAATTTCAAAAAGGAAAGGACATCACAATGGCCCTTGAATAGAAACTTTCACGGGGCCTTCAAAGGCAACATAAAAATAAACGCATTTGGAAAATATGTAGCCTTTTCTCTAAGGAGAGTGGTGCTTGAGTTTAACATTTGTTGTGGAACACTGTCCAACATTTGTGTCATTCTTTCAATAAATATTCTTTAATGCTGAACACTTTCTACAATTGTATCATTTGTGTCTCCTGATTATTTTCAGTATAGGAAGCAAATGAATACTACTAAGTATATAACACAATACAGAGGACTATAGATGCAGGGAAATGATAAGGTAAAATAGTGCTCTTATTTAGATTTTAATTAGCCTGATGACTCACAAAAAATATCAACTTTTATAGCTGCCCAACAAACTTCAAATAGAATGGCCCATGGCACCAATCATCATTAAAACTCAATAGATAGCTTGATGGAAAGACCTAAAAAGGCAGGTTACCTATATAAAGGAAAACTACCTAGATTGCTCTTCTATTTCCTCTGTAGTAGGACATATGCTATCAACATTTTTTGAAATTTACAAAATCATTTGTTTCTGAGTAAGTTTTATTTTAAAAATGTATTTAAGTAGTGCTAGGTTGAAATTTTAGAAGATTTAGGCAAGAACAATATAGCTCTTTACCTTCAGTTTTAATAGAATTCAAATTCAAATTTGACACATTACCAAAGCATAAAATAAATCAAAGAGGTCCAAACATGTTTTGATTTTACTTCTAATGATTACTTTGATTTAAAAAATATACATATTAAATAGTAATTTTTTAAACTGGTTGTCTCTCCTTTGCTGGTATCCCAAGTATCATCCCTCCCCACCAATTTATCTTGCCTATTGCTAATCTCACACTGAATCTGACTTTCTATTAATTATTCCCTATATTTAATTCTAATATAAAATCACCAGACATAGATAATTTAGGTAGAATGAGATAGCTGAACATCAAAAGTTCTAACGAACAAACAGTTTTATTATTAAAACCTGAGGCCAATATTATGGACTCTGATACAAAATTAGTATCAATAGCAACCCTAATCCCTACATTTTTCACATTATAATAGTGTCTACATGTTTTACGTTTTAGTCCTCAGCAAGCATGCTCATTAACAATATAGTAGTAGAAAGAATAAGTATACATATTACTATGTATAATAAATTTCATACTTAATGCATCTGTATTGTTTATCAACTACATGTCAAGCACTGCATTAGGGAACTTATATATATATCATACTAATTATTAATATGACATTATCCTTATTTTATTTTTGAGAACACTAAGGTTCAAAGAGTTTAAGGCAATGTGCCCAAGGCATAAAACATAGCAGAAGAATTAGAATTTGAACTCACATCTGCCTTAACAGGGACTTACTAGTGTGCAGTGTTGTGCAGGCTTACCATGGAGATGATGGAAGGGGAAGGTGCCTTCAAGGGAAGGCTTGTGACTTTTTAAGGACCAACTGCCTCAGGGGGCTGTGTTTTCCTAATATCTTTCTTGTATCCTCATGTTACATCACCAAGGAATCATCTCTCATTGGATCAAAATAAATTTGAGAGATTATACCAAGCGCTGTACTTTGAGGTTCTCAAAAAAGAGACATGGAGGGGCTCCTGGATGGCTCAGTGGGTTAAAGCCTCTGCCTTCGGCTCCAGTCATGATTCCAGGGTCCTGGGATCGAGCCCCACATGGGGCTCTCTGCTCAGCAGGAACTGCTTCCCTTCCTCTCTCTCTGTCTGCCTGCCTCTGCCTACTTGTGATCTCTGTCTGTCAAATAAATTGATAAAATCTTTTTTTAAAAAGTTAACAGAAAAAGAGAGAGATAGAGAAGAAGGTGGTTAAGACAGGTTTTACTAAAATAACAAAGATTCGGAACTGTAAGGGCAAATACAAATTAAACACAGGAGGCTCAATTCTCCCTATTGAAAATCAAGGAATAAAGCCCCTCCCCTTTTCTTAGAACATTTACTTTAGAAAACTTGTAAGTCCTTTCTCTCTTTGAAATATATATAAATCTTCAAAAAGTTAATTAAGCCTCTTTCCAGCTTTATGACCTAGGAATGTCTTTCCCAAGGATCTGGGGGGTATCTTTTTGAAATGTAATCACCATAGAAGATAACACCCTATTTCCAAATTTTTGTGGGAGAGGAGGAGCCTAATTTTGGTGGGTGGGAGCCTAAGACCTACCTTTTTCATAAAGACTTGAAAGTTTATTTTTCTATTATATAAAACCAATTAGTAAACACAGACATTCATCCCAGTTTCCAAATGAATTTAGGAGGAACCATATGTAATAAAGGGTGTTTTTTTAAGCCTTCTTACTTGAGGACTAGGTATTGTTTATCTTGAGAACATATATGCAATGGGTTCTGTCTTCCTGGCTATTAAAAAGGGTGAGATTTCTTTGTTTTTCAATCTCTTAGTGAATTGCTTTTGGTGTGCATTCCATTCTTGTTTAATGCCTATTCATTAATAAAATTATTTTATTTTTCATCTACCTTTATGAAAAGGTTTTCTAGGTTGGAAGGAGGTTTTATTTTTAATTGTATTTCCCCATCACCACACTTGTGTAAATGCAGCCTCTTGATGGCTCTCTCCCTTCTACTTAACCTAGTAAAGCCTAAACAAAAACAAAAACAAAAACAAAACAAAATTGAAAATGATTTGGCACATAGTTCATATAAAAGAAATATTAGTTGCCTCTGCACCCAAACTTATATAAAAATAGGTAGTATAATTTAGATGGGCTCTAGCCCATAGTTTCAGGTATGGACACATGACCCAAGTCTGGCTACTCCAACTACCACTTCCCTAATTTTAGCCTTTTGGATTAGTTCAGAGAATGAGCACCTTATCCAAACTGACCCAACTGATACCCATCCCACCTTACCCTAAACCCCCACCATGGGTTTTGCGGAAACTTTGGCAAAAAAAGACCTTTATCGCTTTCAAAAGGAGGGCTTTAAGGACTAGGTCAGCCCAGAGTAGAGTTTCTTTAGTTCAGCATGACTGATGATTAGGGCCAAATAATTCTTTCTGTGTGTGAAGGGCTGTCTTGCACGTTGTTTAGAGGTTAGCGCCACTAGCTTCTACCTTTAGACGGTAAGTAGCAACCCCCACCCCCACCTCCTTAAGATAGTAAAAATGTCTTTGGGGGCAAAAACAAAACAAAACAAAAAACAAACGAACAACAACAACAAAAAACCTCCCCAAGGTTGATAACCATTGGCCTAGAGCCACCATAGTTCACCTTTGTCACCACATGGAAGATAGCACTTAAGAATAAAACATATGGAGAGGAGAGTAAAGCCAAGAGACAATAAGGTAGCAAAAGAGAGGTCAGTCATTAACGACAGACTTTAAGACCCTGAAGCCAACTATACTTGAATTGAGAACCACCACTGGAGGTTTTAGTGTCATGGGGCTTTTAAAAAACTATATTTGTATAAGCTATTTTAAGCCATGTTTCTGACATTTGCACTTAAAATAGTTCTGATTGATTGTATAACTATCATACAACTTACATTTAAACAAGTATGACAGATATTGAGCTGGTAATTAAAGTGTGACAGGTGTTATGCAAGAAGGTTAGTGTGAAAACTCATAGCAGGTGGGTTTTGTGGGGTGGGATGGGGAAACCTCACTGGGGAAGAGTTTCTGAAGTTAAACAGAAATAATTCAGGTGAAGTGATTGAGGTGGAGGTTGAGGACAGTGGTACACAGAGAACTAACCTGAAAGCAAAAGAGAATAAGAGTGGGAAAAGTCCACATGGCTTTGGCTGGATAGGGCAGAATAGAATAAAATATAGAGAGGTGTGCCAATTAGAGTGGACATTGATTTTCAAATTTCAGAGAACATCAGAATCACCACTGAGGCTTGTTAAAAGAAAGACTACCAGTCCCCACTCCAGAGTTTTAGATCTAGTAATTCTAGGAAAATTTGCATTTCTAGCAGGTCTGCAGTTCTGTGGAACATACTTCAAAGACCTCTGGTGTCAGGAAATTTTAAGGGATAGTGCAGGATCCCAAGGCTAACAGTAGCTGAACTGTAACTACCCCTAAGATCCGAAGAAATAAAGCTATGTAGGGTGTAAGTTGGAACTGAGAACAGGAGAGAGATTTGTGAAGAGCAGGATCATAATGAGAAAGTGAAGTGCCTTGTAAGGATGCAGCCAGCTCAAGGCAACAGCTCAGGGAGTGAGGAAGGAAATAAATATTCTGACTTCACTCTCTTTCCCTCCCTTGGATCTCTTTCTGGGAGCCCTATTGATTTACTCGAGGTAAGACAACCTTCCAATACAGAAAGCACGGTGGAGAAGATCTGAGACTAGTTCTGAATAGTAAAAAGAAAATTTCCATAACAAATAAACAATGACCAAATACGAAAGGTTTATGAATATATAGTCAGTCCTATATCCTTAGAATAATGGAAACTACTGGAGGATTTTATGCAAGAAAAGAGCAAAATAAGATTTTCCTTCTGAAACATGCCCTTTTCTTGCATAAAATCTTCCAGTAATACACACACACAGATACAACCCCTCACAGAGATAATGGATTAGACGGAAAAGGACCTCATATTGGGATATTACTCCAGATGACAGTGGAGATGGAGCTAAGTAGGAAGGTTTTGGAATTATTTAAGGAGCACACTCAATAGAACATGGTAGAGTGAGAAATGATTTTAAAATGACTACTAAAAAAATGACTACTAAATTTTGGCTTGGGAAGCCTATTGACTCATTGCTCCATGTACTGATATAGGAAACTCGTCAAAAAGGAAGACTCAAGAAAGAGAAATAACAAATTCAGTCTGGAATATGCTACCTTTGAGATGCTTATGAAAAATTTAAGCCAAAAATATAACAGAAGTGGGTTGATATATGGGTCTAAGGCTCAGGGCTGAAGATATAGAATGGTAAAATTTCAGCAGGAGAAATGTTATCAAGCTACAAGACAAGGTAAGCTTATCCAAAGAAAGCAAGAAGTCTAGGGTATTTATCTGGTTATCAGTAAGAGTTACTATTTTTTGTTGTTGTTGTTGAAATTAGCATATTCATAAATGTGCAAACCGGGCTGAGTTTGTACAAAGAAAAATATATCAACTATAATCATCATTCTATTTTAATATGACTTGTGCTAAATATTAAAAACCAAGGCTATGTCGACAATATGAGACATGAGGAAGGTACCAAAAAGGGAATACTAATAAGGGAAAAAAGGAAGGTGAAGTGACAGATTTAGCACCAAGAAGAATAAAATGACTCAATGACTTGAAGCCCTCATCAGTGGTCTCAACTCAATACCACAGGCAATTTTCTTGAGAAACAAGTATTAACTGATAATATCCCCCTTACTAGTCCCTTACTTGGTGTGTCATCTTTAAAGCCATAGTTGTAAATCATTATTTCCTAACCTCATTTTCTACTTTTAATTTCCTTGAAGAAACATGGATAATAAGTCAAAAAGAAACAAATTCTAGAAAACAAAAACTTCAATCCATGTTGAATCTCAAAAATCTTAATTAAAGGGCACTAATTGAGCACCTCTGACAAATATATACATAAAGACATCGATGATCTACAACTCCCGAGCTCTGTCTCAAATAAAAGCTTTATAATAAGCCACTTATTCCAAGGTCTGATAGTGGATATCCATTGTATTGAGCTGTGCAGCATCCATTCTTCTTTCTTCAGGTATAAAAATCCCAATTTTCCTTTAAAACTCCACAGTTCCTCAAATCTAAATCTACATTGTTTTAAAAGAGGTTGACCTCCAACTCTTACTTTCTTCAATGGATATATATGCTCCCAAGCTATCCAGTGACAACGGCACTTCCTGCTGAATGGGATAATTGGTCCAGGATTTAGTTTATGACCTACCTCAGGCCAATGAAAACAAATTTGGGGTCTCTTGATGAAACAACATCCAGGTGTTTTACTTCTACCTGGATGTTTGATCTAGAACTGCTGGTGGCAATTGTTCTTGACACTTGTTGGGAGGCACATGTCCAAGAGTAAAACAGATACAAGGAAGCAAGGACTAAACTGAGGCAAAATCCAGTCACACCACCTCTGGACTTGTCAAAGATGCAAACATACAAGTTAACATTTTTGCTAAACCAGCTGGAATTGGAGTTTTGATGGTTACTGCTATATTAATAGAAGTGAACATAAAGTTTAAAGTTTTATATTTGGTTCCAAATCATATATTGTCATCATCTTTAATGGATTTTACAAAGTTAAAATATAAATGGACCATTTAAGCAGAATTTTTAAAAAAATTTTTTAAAAAATAATTGATTGAGTCTGGAACTTTAGGACCTTATTGAGTAAATTTCAAGTCATTAAAAGAAGTATGTGGAAGATTTAAAGAAAAATATTTTTTAGGGGCGCCTGGGTGGCTCAGTGGATTAAGCGTCTGCCTCTGGCTCAGGTCATGGTCAGAGGGTCCTGGGACTGAGCCCCACATCAGGCTCTCTGCCCAGCAGGGAGCCTACTTGCCCCTCTCTCTTTTTCTGCCTCTCATGCCTACTTGTACTTTCTCTCTCTGTTAAATAAATTAGTAAAATCTTAAAAAAAAAAGAAACATATATTTTAAAAATGATTGTTTATTTGTATTGTTATTCTGCTTCTAACCAAAGCCTAATATCTCCTTCTTTTTTTTTTTTTTTTAAGATTTTATTTACTTGTCAGAGAGAGAAAGAGAGAGAGCGCAAGCACAGGCAGACAGAATGGCAGGCAGAGGCGGAGGGAGAAGCAGGCTCCCTGATGAGCAAGGATGCTGGGATCATGACCTGAGCCAAAGGCAGCTGCTTAACCAACTGAGCCACCCAGGCATCCCTAATATCTCCTTCTTGATAGAAAGATGAAATATAGTTAGATACATACATACATACAAACATATAGATAGATTCAGATCTCCCTTATTCCCTTACTCTTGATAATAAGTGTTGTAATTAATAGCAATGAAGTATTTTAAAATGCTGCAAAAGTTGCTTATATTTGCTACTTCCATTAATAAGAACTTTTTTTAGGGTATAATTCACACTGTATTTTAAAGGAATGTATATTTTGTTATTTTATAGAATATTTAGCAAGAATTACATGCCTTAATATTACGGAAAATGTCAAAATAAACTTAAATATTACAAAACACAAAACCAAATGCAAAGTTATTATTTTTTAAGATAAAAGAGCATATTTCAAAGGGATGAATTAATTGACACTACTGACTGAGAAATTATGAAATAATGCCTTCATTATAAATGAAAATCATCAATTATAAAATTATAAGTTATGAAATAATGCCAAAGAAGGAATGTCTGGCTTATTCAACTAACTAACTAAATAAATAAAATGTATCTTCCTGCTTCCATATGCTTAATACATTTACATTACTTTTATACAGTATCATATTCTATTCTTTTGGATTGCTTTCATTTCTACTCTAAAGTAAGAACTATCCTATCCTCTAAAGATAAGAAGTATCAAAAATAAAAAATAAAAAAATAAAGATAAGAAGTATCCTATCCTAGTTTAGGAAATTTTTATCACAAAATTTAGAGTTTGCATCACTCATTCTTATTGTTGATTATGAACTTAGCATTATAAAGGTGAAAAAGAAATAAATTGTTGGGAACCCACATTATAACTTGAAAATTAGGACTAAATTATTTTAAGGTATTAAATCACTACATACTAGTTAATTTATAACAGACACCTCTTTCTAATAGGACCAAACATCCCTCTTAGATTCTTTATATTTAATAGCAAAAATATATCTACTTTATTATTTAAGAAAATACATACTTGAAATATATTATTGCTCTTTGTCATTAACCCCTGACCCTCAAAAAATTTTTAAAAAGTAAATCTTATAGCAAACTACCAGAGGTAATGACAATAATGAGAAAAGACACTTACATGATCAATCAGTTCACGGACCATTCCATTCCACTGTCCATTGGCATCATCCTGAGCTCCATATTTCCCATCCTCCACAAGTCTAATTTCATACGTAAAGCCAAGGATTGTCGATAGCTCTCTGAGGAGGTCAATGCAGTAGCCCTCAAATCGATCATTCCCATAGAGAGGCTTGTCAGATTTCTTAAACAGAACATAGGGTTCCTCCTGGAAATAGTAAACATGAAGATAGGAGGTATTAATTAATCGTAAAACTATGAGAATTGTAGCTTTCCTTAGAAGACAGAATATTTCACATTAATTTAGAATAACAGTCAATTTTATTTTCTGTTAATTGTAATTAATATAAGGTGAAATCTTAAGAAGGCAAACTACTTTGGGAATATTTGTACTTCAAAAGAGAATATGTGACTATAATAATTTCACCATGACTATATAATAAAAATATGATATTATTTATCTTCTATCATACGTGAAAAATAACATATAATGTGATATATGCTATAAAATAAGCAAACATAAGATCCAATTTCACATGATTGCAATATCCCAACTTGATTCACATCATTCATTCAATATATGCTGTTCTATTTCAGGGGGCTGTATCAATGAAAGAATGATAAAAACTCACTAATTGCCTACTATGCTCTAAAATCTGGAGTAGGGACTCTTACATATTACCACATTTTGTCCTAACAAATATGAAAATTATGACTACTATATTTATAGGAAAAAAAAGTAACTTACTTTGGAATATGGAAAAATAAACAACATTTATCAAGGGTTTCTGCATTCATACAACATTTTAGGGAACACCTACTCTGAGCCAGCCCTCTTCTATATAAAAGAGAAATTTCTGAGTCATGAAGTTCATGATATAGATGAAGAAATCAATAATAAATGTCTAAAGAAATAGAACACATAACTTCTGATGCTGATAAATGACATAAAAGCATAAGATAGGGCAATAGGATACAGAACAACTTCAAGGTACTTGGCAAGATAAAAGAGGACAAGACAAAATTGAGTAATATGTCTGGAAGTCTTTACTGAGGAGAGGAGAAATGAGGTAGAGCCTAAAAGATGAGAAACAGTTTAGCCATTTGAAAATTTGAAAGAAGAGAATTTCAGGTCAAGGACACAGCAAGTAAAAGCCCCGAGGCCAATATGATACTGGAGTGTTCCAGAAAGAGGACTACTGCCATCAGTGTGACTGAAGTCACATCCCGGAGGTAAGGAAATCAGTTGAATAAAGTCAGAATGAATAGAGAGAGGAGCCTTACAGGCTCTGCACAACAGGCCCTGTTAAAAACTCATATGTTTAATTAAGTACTAAGAGAATCCATGCGTTGACATATTTTTGTGGGGCAGGAAGAACATGGTATCCTGTGAATAAACCAGAGTGCAGCTGGCTCTGCTACTTACTATCTGACCATGGGTAAAGGCTCTGGAAGGCGCTCTCTTAGGGAAAGACACTGTGGAGTGGAAAATTTAGAGAAGGTTGCCATGCCGGTCTGTCTAGAAAGGTGATTACGCTCTTTCCAAGCTCTGGAGAACAACAATCATCCCATGAGGGTCATTACACCTCATTTTGGATATGATGGTAATGTGCCCTCTTGCCCATACACATCTCAGAAACAAGACTAATTCCATCTTTCTTCCCAACCCTGTTGACCTGGCTTTTCCCTCTACTGTTTTCATATATGCTCTAGCCTGACCAGTTGCTGTTCTTCTCATGTTCCCCCACACTGTCACCGTATGACAGAACTCCTGCTTAGAGATCAGCACATTGTTGTTCCACATTTTCAACTAATTTTTGGAATGCCCTTTCATCTTTCTGCTTTATTGGACCATATCCCAATAACAGTGCTTGTCCTTCCTCTCTCTTTCATGGAGATCATCATCGCCTCCCATCCTTCAGGTACAAAGGCACATTTGGTGTCCTCCCTGCCCCTCATTGCTACCCCATATCATTTCTTCCCTCCTTCAAGCTTCTGCTCCTCTATGGCTCATGCCATTTTACTATACCATGCTCTCTCTCTTTACAGTTGCTGTTATCCAATGAAATCTGAACCAAAATATGTACTAAGTGGGAAGGGAAGCCTTTACTTCCAAATGTTTACCTACTGGATGACAATTTTGCTTTCTTTACCAACTCTTATCATTATTCTTTATGTGTACAAATCCACCTACATAAAGCATCCAACATGATGTTTCAGTCCTTTTACCCCCTCATTGCCAAATCCTTTCCCTCACTGGGATTAGCCTCCCTCTCCCATGACTACAGCTACACTACAGCAATGGTCAGAAAATGATCTATCTCTATGTTAAGATTTTTTAAAGCCCATTCATCTAGCTCATTGTTCAATCACACACATGCCTACCATTCTTTGGTCCTATAAAGATCTCTAACTCAGGGACCCCTATACTTTCCCAGTATCCATCAATCCCCTTTTAACCTCACTTCTGACTTCCAAACCTTGTCTGGCCTAGGTCTCATGGTCCATTAGCATAATTTCTATATTATACACATCTTCAAGACTTTCACCACTTTTGTGCTGGAGTATCTCGCCTTACAAAAAATATGCTTTACATGACATTTCTTTTCCTCTATGCCTACTCCCAAAGAGCTAAACAATACTGTTTATACTCACAATTAATACCCTCAAACATTTTATGATAGGATCTATTTCCAAACTCTACGAGATGAACATTTTATCCATTTTTCTTTAACCTCACAACCTTCTACTCTAATACTTAGTTGATCACTTCAGTAAGAAAACAAAAGCAATGACATGTCATACCCTTACATGCCCACAGCAAACCCCACCAAACTCATCTACTTGTATTCATTTTCTCTTTCTTTGTCTCCTGTTATAGAGGAACTAGAACTCTGCTTATTGGGCCAGTCCTAATAATTATATTCTGATTTTTGTATTAGTCAGGGTTCCAAAACAGGATGCCACTTTGAGCAGAGTAGTGGTTTCAGCTGAGAAATATAACCGGTCTAACCTAACTACAGAATGTTTCCATGGAGATAGAAACCATGACCTCATTTGTCTCCCTCCCTTTGATCTCTTGCTGGGGCTTCCCACTGGTTAAACTGAATCAAAAGCCAGGGGATACATGAGTCTATTGATGTAATCCACACAAATCAGACACCTGGGACAGACCATAGAGTGAAGAAAAATGGAAGATGGATCTGGGGACAAAAAGGATGATACATAGTATATTCCCACCACATTTCACTTGCTCCAAGTCCTGATTAGCTGAGTTATTTTGTATCTCCTTCATAACCAATCTGTCCCTTCACATGGAATCATTTTCCCAGTATGCATACTTGTTCCAATAGCCTTCACTTAGTCCTGTGACCCCTTCTGCCACAGCTTAATTTTTCTGTTTCTCTTTATAGACAACTATCCAGAAAGATTTGTCTACACTTGCTACCTTAATGTTTCAGTTATCTGTCCACCCACTGGAGTGACTTATAGACTCACTCCGCTTAACTAATCTTGACACAACACTAAGGACCTCCAATTTGCTGAATCCAAGAGATGTCGCTCTATTCTCTTTTTACTCAGCCTCTCAGCTGCATTTGCAAAATGAACTATCTCCCTCCCTGCTCACCCACACACACCCTTTAACACTCTCCTCTCTAAGCATGTCATTCTTCCTTGGCATGCCCCCTACCACAATGGGAACTCCTCTCAGGATCTTTTGCTACTGTTTTTTGTTTTGGGTTTTTTTTTGTTTGTTTGTTTTTCTACCTTATTTTAAATGTTGATGATTCTCTATGCTTAGTTATAGCCCCTTTTCTGTTTTTTTTTTTTTAAATTTGTCCCTAAATGAACTTACCCACACATATTAAATTCAATAACATCTTTTTTAAAGCTTTTATTTATTTGACAGAGAGAGAACAATCACAAGCAGAGAGGCAGGCAGAGGGGGAGGGGGAAGCAGTCTCCCCACTGAGCAGAGAGCCCGATGTGGGGCTCAATCCCAGGACCCTGAGATCATGATCGGAGCCGAAGGCAGAGGCTTAACCCACTGAGCCACCCAGGTGCCTCTAAATTTAATAACATCTTAAGCTGATGACTTCAAAATTTATATACCTGACCTAGACCTCTCCTAGTAAGCGTTAGGCACACATATTCAGCAAGCACTTGTCAGTACCACTTAATGTCTCATAGATATCTCACATTTAGTGTGCCCCAAACAGAATTCATCTTTTTCTTAAAACTTGTATACCTTTTCTCTGATTTCAAAAAAAAAAAAAAATGACACCATCACCTACCCAGTTACTCAACCAGTTACTGAGGCATCATACTTGCTTCCCTTTATTCTAGTTCATTCACTAAAGAGCAACAAAAGATCTTAAAGTATATATTTAATTATATCCCCACCACTACTTCAAACGAACTAATATATGATCCAGTGCATTTAGAATAATATTCAACTTCCTTGCCAAGACCCCTGAAATCTGTGTTACCGCTCGTTTTCACATTGGCAAATGAGTCCAGCACTCATAAAATTGATCAAGTCAAAAGCCAGGAAATCACTCTAACTCTCCATTCTATCCTTTGCAAATCCTGAAAACCTATCAAGTTCCTTCCATTTCCCCTGCTTTCAACATGGTTCATGTAAGCTTTATTTCCCCTGTAGGTTCCTATTGTAGTCTCTTACTTCTACTTTCCATTTCTATGTTCCCATACTCAATTTTCCACAGAAAGTCACAGTGATCTTTTAAAAATTAAACATTATTTCATCATGCATCTGCTTAAAACCCAATAATGGCTTTTTATTGAAACTTGGAAAAAAAAAAAGGCAAAACTGCTTACCCTGGTGGTCACAGTGCTATACACTTTCCTCTCTGACCCTAGCTTTTCATTCCTCTCTCATTATATTCCAGATATATTAGTTTTCCTTCTGCTCCTCAAACTTGCCAAGCTCATTTCTGACTTGAAGTCTTTGCCTTGCCTTCCTTGCCCCCAATTTCTGACTGGAAAGATCTTTCCTAAGATCATTCTCATCATTCAGGTCTCTGCTCAAATATTGCTTCTTCAGCACTAGATATAAATAGTGTGTGTATATACATATACAGATATATAAAATATGCATATTTATAATATATAAATATATATATTTCCTTATAAGTTACTGCTTTGTTTGCAAATGTTTTGTTTTTCCCATTGCATTTACTTTAATATGAAGTTTTATTATTTATTTATCTATTTATTTATTATTATTTAAATTAACTTTTTGGGGAGTGTGTATTTCTTTCATGAGTGCAAGGACATCGGAGATTGCATTCATTAATATATATCATTAACCACACTCAGGAAATGTGTTCAATGAATAAATTTTTCATTATGAAGGCTTATAGTCTCCATTTCCCTCTTCAATCTCATCTTTTCCTTAAATTCTAAATATTTTGTTTTCCTTCAGTTTCTCAAATAAAAAGAAAGTTTCTGCCTCACAGCTTTTTAACATACTGTGCAATGTGCATATAATGTTCTTCAAATGGTGAGCTCCCTTCCTTCCTTTAAGGTTCAAATTAAATGTGAAACCTTTCCTGAACTAATTTAAAGAGTTCCTATTATTCCCTATCTCAACACTTTATCTCCTCAATTAATTCAGTTTTAAGTTATTTTATTTGTTGACTTACTTTTTGTTTGTCTCACTTCCTTGGAATATAATATCCATATTGATTCATTTTAGTTATCTCCCATGCTTAACACTGCCTGGCACATAGTAAATGCTAAGTAAATATTAGGGGAATAAATGATTTATAAATTAGTGAATTCTCTGACTCAATTTTCTCATCTCTAAGTAGATTTAACAATGCTTTTATAATTATTTTGAAAATTAAATCAATGGAAATTAATAAATAACATCTTCTTAATATTATATTATTTTTAGCTTCCCAATAATTTTCAATAGATTTTAATAGACTTTTTCTTTTTCATTTTTTTAGAGTGGGAGGATGGAGGGGCACAGGGAGAGGGAATCCCAAGTGGGTTCCATGCCCAGCACAGAGCCTGACAGAAGGTTCAATCCCACAACCCCAAGATCATGAGCAGAAATAAAAATTCAAACACTTAACCAACTGAGCCACAGTTACAGATTCACAGTAAGTTTCAGTGGAAAGGAATTCCCATATATCCCCGACTTCACACATACCTAGCCTCCCCTATTATCAACATCCCCCACCAAAGTGATACATTTGTTATTTTGGATAAGTCTACATTGTTACATCATTTTTAAAAGATTTATTTATTTGTTTCAGAAAGAGAGAGCCCTGAGTATAGGGAGGGGTAGAGGGAGAGGAGGAGAGAATCTCAACAACACTCCCCACTCTGTGTGGAGTCCAATTTTGTCAAGACAAAATCCAGAGTCAGTTGCTTAAACAACTGAGCCACCCAGCCAGGTGCCCATCATCACCACTCAAAGACTATACTTTCCATTAGGGTTCATTCTTGGGGTTGTGCTTTCAATGGGTTTTGACAGATATAGAATGATACATTGTCGTCCATCATTGAGGTATCACACAGAAGAGTTTCACAGCCCTAAAAATCCTTTGTGTTCTATTCATGCTTCTCTCCCCTCTAACATCTGATAACTACTGATCTTTTTAGTGTCTCTATAATTTTCTCTTTCCCAGGACGCCTGGGTGGCTCAGTTGGTTAAGCAGCTGCCTTCAGCTCAGTTCATGATCCCAGTGTCCTGGGATCGAGTCCCACATCGGGCTCCTTGCTTGGCAGGGAGCCTGCTTCTCCCTCTGCCTCTGCCTGCCACTCTGTCTGCCTGTGCTCACTCTTGCTCCTCTCTCTTTTACAAATAAATAAAAAAAATCTTTAAAAAAAAATTCTCTTTCCCAGAATTCATATAGTTGAATTCAAGCAGTATGCAGCCTTTTCATATTGACTTATTTTACTTAGTAATATACATTGAAGTTTCCTCCATATCTTCTCATAGCTGAGACCTCATTTCTTTTTTTTTTTAATATAATTTTTTATTTTTTATAAACATATATTTTTATCCCCAGGGGTACAGGTCTGTGAATCGCCAGGTTTACACACTTCACAGCACTCACCAAAACACATACCCTCCCCAATGTCCATAATACCACCCCCTTCTCCCAAACCCCCTCCCCCCAGCAACCCTCAGTTTGTTTTGTGAGATTAAGAGTCACTTATGGTTTGTCTCCCTCCCAATCCCATCTTCTTTCATTTATTCTTCTCGTACCCACTTAAGCCCCCATGTTGCATCACCACTTCCTCATTTCTTTTTAGTGCTGCATGACAGTCCATTGTCTAGATGTACCATGTTTTATTTATCCATTCACCATTCACCTACTAAAGTTTATCTTGGCTGCTTCCAAGTTTTGTCAATTATGAATAAAGCTATATAAACATCCATGTGCAGGTATTTGTACAGATATAAATTTGGTAAAACTTGTTTGGAAAAATACCAATGCATTCCATTATTAGGTCATATGATAAAAGTATGTTTACCTTTGTAAGAAATCACCAAATGTCTTACAAAGTGGCTGTACTGTTTTGTATTTCCATTGGCCATGAAGAAGAGTTCCTATTGCTCCACATCCTCACCAGCATTTGGTGTTGTCAGTGTTCTGGATTTTGGCCATTCTAATAGGTATGTAGTATTTTTTCATTGTTGCTTTAATTAAAAAATCCTAAGGACATATGATATTGAGCATCTTTTCATATGCTTAAATGGAGTTTTATTAGAACTATTTTACTATTTCAACTGTTTTACTAGTTGGACTATTTTATTTACTGGTAGGACTATTTCACTAGCTTCTTTTATTAGCTGTCATTTTTCAGAGAGGCTACATAATTTTCCCAGGTCACATAGCTAACAAGAGATAAAAGGAAGCTAAAAAGAGGCTAAGCTAAGAACTCAGGTTTTCTAAATTTCAAAATACATACTTTTCCCATTATTTTATGTTGCTTTCTATACCTTAAGAGCATTTATAGAGAATCTACATATGCTAGATTTTTAAATGGAATTATGTCAAGCACATAGGTATCAGAAATTAGTTTTTAGCTGTAAGTTCACAGCTGGGTATTTGGGTTTACCTAAGTTAAAGGACAGTAGAATCCTGTCTTTTTTTTTTTTTTTTTTTAAGATTTTATTTATTTATTTGACAGAGATCACAAGTAGGCTGAGAGGCAGGCAGAGAGAGAGGAAGGGAAGCAGAGAGAGAGGAAGGGAAGCAAGCTCCCTGCTGAGAAGAGAGCCCCATGCGGGGCTTGATCCCAGGACCCTGAGATCATGACCTGAGCGGAAGGCAGAGGCTTTTAATCCACTGAGCCACCCAGACACCCTCCTGTTTAATTTTTAAGTACTATATAATTACATATAAAATTAATTCTCTAGGGGCACAGAAAGTATTATCAATGTGATAAATATGGTTTTCTTCCTCCCCTACAGTTGTTATTTGGATAATAATACTATCATTCCTCTCTACTCATGTGGCATGCTAGTCTTTTAAGTTAGATAACACATTTCCATGGATAACAATTTAAATGACCTTGTTATCTTGGAAGAGGAAGAAGCCTTGCAGTTAAACAGCTTTCTTTGCTAGGTATTTACATTTTAGGGATATTCAAGTGTTTCTTTTTCTGGTTCCTCCATAGAAAATTTTTGAAAACTTTTGAATATTTTAATATTTATTTTATTAAGTAGTAATTGCTGATATATACATATATGTATAGTTCAGAAGATATTTTTTTAAGCAATTTATATGGCATGGTAATTACTTAAATTTCCATCAAAATCATCACCAGGCACAAAGCAGGCTTACAAAATGACTACTATACTGAACGGAGTGGAAATAGATTACTCTGTTCAACTGGAGAAGCCAAGGGAACTTGAACTTGAAACAAAATATGATAAAACAGGTACATTCTCCTATGAGGATTGGGTACAGGTGGTCACATATCCTCAGGTTCCTAACCCATGGGCAGAAAGTTAGAGATTTGAGAAGAACTTAGCATATGCCCCTACAGAAGAGGGGATAGCCTGAGTATTTGGAGCTAATGGAATGGCAATCAAAAGAAACACATTGGTGTAATACATTAATCCTTTTAAATTCATTCTTGATTTCATTTGGTTTCTGATTTTTAAGTAAATGGATGTTTTTTTTTTTTTTTAAGTCACAAAAACTGTCCTTTTATCAAGCTCTATACCCTAAGTAATAGAACTATCTAATATTTTCCAAGAACCAATTTTGTTCCAGACGCTGTTCTGGGTGCTTTCCTTGGATAAACTTGTGTATTTCTCACTATAACAATATGAAATCATTAATATTATTTCTATTTTACAGATGAAGAAACTGAGGGTAAAAGTGCTTGTGCCCAAGGTCAATAGCCAGCATACAACCCAGGGAGTCAGACTATTTTACTATTTACCACCACACTATACTTTCCACATTAAATTGCTTCTAGTGATCATTACCAAACTCCATGTGAATGCATAATTGCACATAGCTCATTAGGTAACTTGATATATATCCTATGACTTTATTATTTTATCAATCAATTGAGATTAGCTAATAGGTTAACATCATGCATGCAAATTGGTAATACACTTACTAATTGAACAATGCAGTCAAAACAATATTGCAGAAAAGAAGTAAATATATAATCCAAAAAATTCATTTTCTTCATAATAATGATCCCTTTTCTAAGTGAGAACATATTTCTAACATAAAAGTTCTTCAAGAATTTGTAAAAATAGCATATTTTAAGCCCAACAGATTTAGGTAGTAATACATGAGTATCTAAAAAAAAAAGCTTTCTCCTCATTTGCATTATCAAGTCATCATTGTGTCTATTTAAAATTTTGTCTCAAAATATTTATGGTATATTTTTCACATAAACTCACTTGAACATTAGAAAAAATATGATGGGAGTTAGTGATTACTGAAGTATATTTGAGGCACGTGAGGGATTTTGTGCAAAAGGTACAAAAGCAGAGCAAAATTTTTTTTTTAATTATGCTATTTAAATCTCATTAATTCGGGTTTTCCTAGTAACTAGCCAACCTATTAACTTGATTTTAATCACGTATAAGCCAATAGGAAAATTTCTGTCATGGGCAAATAAGTTTGTTGATCCCTGTGAGACTGAAGTGTATTTAGGTATATATTTTATACAGCTTTTCATACCACTAGAAAAAAAGCTGTGGTCTGAGTGCATCTTTCTAGTATTTATGGATCTCCACAATGTCAAATATCATTCTTCCCATATTTAATTCTGATAAGTAAGACACCATTTTCCAGTTGTGATTCCTATCTCCAGCTACACTGTGTCACCAAATAGTTTACATCGAGTTATGGCTCTCCTTTAGACTCTCTTTCTCTGCTTCATACAGCACAAGGATAAATAATAACCTCATGTAGGAAAAGAAAAATGGTACCAGAAGCAATTACTGTACCACATACTGAGTTCAATGAATAATATGATAAAACTCTCCTGGGCAACTTTACTGATTTCTCATATAGTCTTAAATCTCCACATCAGCATTTGCTAGAGGTAAAGGCACTTCATTCCACTGGCATCTGTAATAAGGATTTGTCAGCATTTCCACTATCAACCCCAGTTTTAAGGAACCCAATAACTCATGTATTTTTATCTGCATTAGACTGGGAGTTGGCAAAGAATATAACCAAAATGAAGTTCTAAAAATGTGAAATATGTCTTAAGGTTGAGGGGAAGAAAATGTTTTATTTAAATATAATAAAACTTCATAATTTTTAAGTTATCACTCACATATCCTTCAGCCTTTACCTAGAGCTAAATTATTTTTTCATATGTTAATCCCTGAACTATCACTGTCTTACTCACAATATTCAAAAGATAGGGTCATGGAAATGCAATTTAATTTTAGAAATGTATAAAATATCCCTTGTCATTTCAAGGATAAGGCTAAGTTAACTAATTTATTTATTTATTCCAACGTGTATTGAACTATTATGTGCCATTTTAGGCATGAGATATGGAGCAATGAGAAACAAAGCAACACAGAAAAGTTTCTGCCCTTCTGTAACTCTCAATCTAGTGGTGAATTTGGATTTTCATCTATTTTACAGTATACTGTATTATTCACTTGGCTACTTTGTTTCATTAATTACCAGAAGGGAAATAATGCCATATAGTACATTTTTTAGACATATGATTATGTCTTATTTTAGAGCAGGACCTATGACATGGTGACCCTCAAATAATTTATTTGGGAAAACAGAAATGAATATTCAGTTAGCCTTAGTCTCCTTCTGAATTTATCCTTATGACAAGAAAACTTTTAAATGGCACCAGCTGAAACTCCACTTGCTTTAGGTAACAATATTCTCAACTAAGAAGAGTATCAAAACCTTTAAAAGATATTTTTTAATGGTTTTTGATTTTTCCTTAATAAAGATAGTGTTCTCTCTCTCTCTCTCTCTCTCACACACACACACCCACACACACAAACATCCCTTTAAAAAAAAATAGCATTCCTATGGCTTAAATGAAAAAGGCACTATGGTCACAATAATATCAGATTAAAATGAAATTATGTACATTAAGTTTAAAACTGAGCAGTTCATGTGTTCCTGAGAATCACTTCTGTCCCTCAATGTTCTTAGTCTTGTGTACATACTCCATGTATCCTAACACTGTCTTCACACTGAAAGCATTAAACCATAAATAATAGTATCATAGAGCAGTTTGGGTCTCAAGCAGATCAAGGTGGGTGCTATGAAGTTGATTGGAAGTGGAAGGCTAATGAAATGGGGGGCATGAAGGGCAGGGGCTATGGTGCTGCTGACTTGGCTCCTGAAGAAGGGGAGTCAGCTCTGTAAAACTGTAGAACTTAACACATTAACATGAGAAGGAAAAAAAAAAAAGACCTCAACATCTTGCCCCAGCATACTCAAAATAATGCAAAGTGCAGAATTATACTTTTAAAAGGAAGATTAAGGGTGAAAGGGCATTACCATGAAGAGCAATACTAAGATGGGTAGTTCTTCAGCAAACAAGTTAACTCACTGTATCTGACCATGGCCTATCTATTGCTCTAAAAGGCATACTTCTGGGTAGATAAAGAATACATAATGCTTGATGTGATCTAGGAACAAAAGAAACAAGCTTATGGTAACAATTGGAATGCTTCCCCAATACTAATACATAGTTCCAATTGGCATGTTTTAATTTTAAGAGGCCATCACCATTTCTGTATGGAACAGTGACCTATACGTAAAAACAGAAACTCTAAAAATGGTCAATGAATTACCATTCTCCTAAGAGTATAATTCTAAATCTTAATCTGATGTTTCAGAAGCATCAGATAAAACTCTATAAATATCTATATTTGATAACTTCATGATAAAACATAAATGTAAAATATTTTTGTTTTCCAGTTAATATTTCATCCACCATTCCATCAATTCATGCATTCATTAAACAAATATTTTTATGTGAATTCTGTATAAAGCAAATTTTCTCTTAAAGACTAGACAGTGAATATTTTTGTCTTTGTAAAAGTTGCAACTACCCAACTGCCACTGTAGAGCAAAAGCAAACCCAGAAACAGTGAAGAGGCTGAAAAGACTGTTAGAGCTTAGGAATGTACTTTTTAGGAACTCTGGAATTTAATAAAAAACAACAACAACAACAAAAACAAAAACAACTTACAAGAACCAGCGAGATGCTTTATGAAAAGAAAAACTGTAGGATTTTGATCAGAGAGCTCTGTATCATATCAATTTACCCTGTTAGGATTATCTTCCACTCCCCGTTCAGCAGCAGCTTTTAAGATGGCAGCCTGCATTCCTGGTGCAGATTGTGGGTATCGGGGAACAGTACGGGCTGAATTCTCAAAGAAAGTAATTCTGGTTTTTTTGACCTGTGTCATGATTCCCTGAAGATACTGGCTCAAGGGTTTGCCTTTGTTTCACTTACATAGGTGCTTCCTCAGGATGGAAGCTGCTTTACAGGTGCAAGATACAGCAGAGACAAGAAAGAGACCAAAATGCCTGGACAGAAGAGGCTGGGGAACGAAATACTTACCATTAGGGCTACAAAATGCTCTGCAAATTCAAGGGATTAGAAGCCCATGCACAGGCCTATGGCAAGAAGTCTGCTCAGAGAAGACCCGGGAGGACCCTAAGCACTTACCTCAGGTGGGACTTCAGGCTCTATGCAAGCAGGAAAGGAGGGATGGAGCACAAGTATAAACTGCCTGCCTAAACAGTGGAAACTAAAAACATCAATGAAAAAAGCTAAAGAAGACACAAATAAATAGAAAGATATTCTATGCTCATGGCCTGGAAGAATTAATATTGTTAAAATGTTTATACTCCCCAAAGCAAGCCACAGATTCAGTGTAATCTCTACCAAAATTCCTATGACACTTTTCACAGAAGTAGAATGAATACTTCTAAAATTTGTGTGGAACCAAAAATTACCCCCAAAGAGCCCCATAATCTTGAGAAAGAACAAGGCCA
The DNA here is from genome assembly GCF_011764305.1 of Mustela putorius furo. Lineage (NCBI taxonomy): Eukaryota > Metazoa > Chordata > Mammalia > Carnivora > Mustelidae > Mustela > Mustela putorius. Next base: position 10,894,219 of record NW_025421467.1, on the reverse strand, counting down.
GAAGTATCACAGTCCCTGATTTAAGATGATATTACAAAGCTATAGTGATTAAAACAGTATGGTATTAGCATAAAACCAAACACCTAGGTCACTGGGACAGAATAGAGTTCAGAAATAAACTCCTCCATGTAAGGTCTATTAATTTATGACAAAGGAGGAAAGAATATACAATGGAGAGGACAGGGCTTAACAGTGGGAGGGAAGCCTTGCTAGGTTGAGTACTGTGCTAGTGTCCTTTTGACATTCTTAAAAACTTTTTAACAAGAGATGCTTATTTTCATTTCACACTGGGGGCAGAAATTATGGAGCCGGTCCCATATGCTGTTGGGAATGTGAACTACTGACTTAAACAAAAGGTAGAGTAAATGAAAACACCCTAGAGAGAGAACATGATTCATATGGATGCTGGAAGGAATGAATAGCTCTGTGTGATTTAAATGAAAAGAAACTGTGGAACAAAAAGAAGATAGGGATAATATCATGGGGATCTAAGGTAGGAAACAAACTTTATTCCTATTAAAGTCTGAGGAAACGATCTAGATGTAATCACTGTGGGTCATCAGTGCTTGAGTTAATATCCTGCTTAGAATGACATTCTCTTTCCTGAGATTATTTTTAAGCATCTACCTAAAAATCAGTTTTGGTGTAGGAAATGAGGTTTAGAGTTTCTTTCTCCAATATTCTCCCTTTAGGTATTTTCTCATGACTTATACATTAGATAAATCCGAATGCAAGCTTGAGAGAGTGAGGAAGCAAGCCAGAAGGAGGAGGACGTGGTTTGTCACGTGAGTGTAAAATGAAGTTTTTAATCATTAGGATTCTGTTTCTTATTATTACGTGCAAAAATCTGAGTTTGAACTTTCTTTGGCTTAGAAAGGACCCAATATTACCTGTCCTCAAGCTCTATTTACATTTCTCCAAAAGGAGGGGAAATATGATGATTAAAAAAGGGATTAGAACCCTAACTTGTAGGGCACTTGGGTGGCTCAGTCGATTAAGCGTCTACTTTAGGCTCAGGTCATGATCCCGGGGTCCTGGAATTGAGCCCTGCAGCAGGCTCATCTGCTTCTCCCTCTCTGCCCCTGCTCCTGTTCTCTCTCTCCCTAGCTCTTTCTCTCAAATAAATAAATAAACCTTAAAAAAAAAAAAAAGAATACTAACTGACTTTCTATCCTCATGCCTCCCCCAAACTGAACAGATACTGGCAACTTCTTCAAGACTTCTGAATATGCTTGTAAAGCAGTCATAAGAGAAAGTCCTTGTACAGTGAGAATTATCTGTCAATGGTTAGTGGTAGATAGCAGCATGTGTCTGCTGAAGATTCTTTTTTACATAATTGATGGTGAGCTTTTAGCTGCTGCCCTTTCATAATCAATAGAATCAACAGAACCAACCAATGTTTATTGAGTACCTTTCTTTAAAATACCTACTGTAAAACGGAGCTGCATCTCCTAAACATCTTTTAATCTAGTTGAAAATAGAGAATTTACACAAAAAATGCAAACTAATGATACAAGTTTTCATGTAAGTGCCCAAGGAATAAATGGCATAGGTAAAAGGACCATTAGATGCCAGCAAAAGTAAAGATGTCCCAAGGAAGTTAGATAAATCATCCTAGAGAAAAGGCCACCCAAAAAACGGATTGTAGAATGAGTACAAATTAAATAAACGGGAGAAGTAAGAGTTGCTCAGGCAAGAGAAACGAAGTGAGAAAAGAAGAATCTTACTGGTGCATGGCCTGAAGAAGGAGAATGATGGTTCATAAGAAGAAGATGTGATAAAGCCTTGGGGAAAAATAGTAAATGTGAGCACCGTTCATTGCTTCTTATTTTTTAGATTACTTTGTACCCATTTAATATTATCATTTGTTGATAATTTTGTACCAGGAGCTATGTTATATATTTTTCAAGTTTTTATTCTAATACCTCAAGTTGCACAACATTATTACCCTTATTATAAAGTTATGGTAATTTGCCCAAGGTAAATCATTCCTAAGTAGTAGACTCAAGATTCAAACCCAGATTTTCTGACTTCCGTTTTATCCCTTCAAACTGCAGAGAAGCCCTTTCTCAATTAGGTATTAAATTCAGATATGAATTTCACATATGAACTCAATGTAGAAACAGTCTGCTCCTCTGATGTTCATTAGTAGGTTAAGCACAGTATATTGTTCTGGGAAATTATTCCACAAGTTTTATTTACAAGAAAACATTCTGCAATTAAAAATATTTGGAAATTCTACATATTTTCATTCCTTTGAGATATCCACAATACATATGGATTTACTAAAGACTCAGTGATAAAGAAACCCAATGGATTTATCTTAACTCAACATTTTCCAAAAACCATTTAACCACACAATCGTTGTAGTGTGTTCTTCATTACATACCTATCAGAACAGTGGAGCATACTATGAAATTCTGATGTAACCAAATGATGAATGCTATTACAGAGCATAGAAAGCACTCACTGTATTATGTATTTTGTCTGTAATGTTAGAAAACATCATCTTTGCCGAAAATTGCAAATTTAGAAGTTCAAAAAGCAAGATATAAATTTGATTTTTTAAGAATGCAAAGCCGTGACATATTAAAAGCAAATATTTTCTGGTCAGTGGTTCTAGTCACATTTGAATGAAGTATAAAATATTCTGCATATAATATGAAATGTTGTCCAAACAGGCATGTGGCAGACATTTCTTTTCTATTAGTTCTCAGATGAAATGGTAAAAAACATTTTGTTTCTTTGTTTGTCCAATATTGGTTTATTCTAACAAGATGGTGAAGACAAACTCATGAGTTTTTTTTTTTTAATCGATTCCCACATAGACCCAAAACTGAGAACTCAGAACATAAAATTTATAGGACTCAACTCAATAATAAGTTCTCATTTAGACATCTAATTAATGATGTAAATAAATGGCATAAATGTCTTATGAGAAATGCACTTAATGACATACATTGACTGATGAATGGATAAGGACCTGGGGACTCACCTGTTATTCTGAATTTCTAGAGGAAATCACTTTAGTGATGCAGTAAAGAAAAACATGTATACATTTTCTACCAGGACAAGAGTTCTGTACCTTCCTTTTTGAATCACTGTGGTGAGGTTAAGATAAAGTCTGCCATTAAAGGTACCAGTTAAATCTCTAATAAAAAGAAGCAATTAGGAATCAACGTTCAGTAATCAAGTTGTGACTGAAAATGCAAAGATCAGAACCTGATAACCAGATATTGATCAGAAAGTAAAATTAGGTTGGGAGCACCTGACGTAATTCAGGTCTTGAAAATCTCACAATTGTCCCCCTTACTAATATGGACAAAGGACTCTTGAGCCTCACTCGAAAGACAGTGTGTTTTTGTGGGATTTTTTGCCCTTTTTTTTTTTCCCCCTATCCCAGACTCTTTATCTTGCTGGGAAGCTCTAAATGTATAGCTGTTTGTTTAGCCAAATAAAATAGAACAAGTTTTAGGAGATAATCCACAGAAATATCAGGAAGGAAAAGAAAGGTGCAGTAGTGTAGAATCACTGATAATCATCAAGTGCTCCCTAAGTGAACAGTATCTCCTCTATTCATGATGTCAACCATGATCTATCTTGATAACTCCAAATCTCATCTCCAGTCTAGATCATTCTCTTCAGCTATGGAACTATATGTCTAACTGCCAACCCAATAGATACACCACAGGAAATTTAAATGTAACCTGTTCATCTTTTATTACCCCCTTACTGCTTTTTTACACCGATTATGTTTCCGGCAATGTTTATTAGGAAAATAAAATCTTCCTAACCTCTCATCTCCTTTTAAACTTCAATTTGTAAACTGTTACTATATCCCCATTCTCCACCCTATATATCTTGTGACCCTGATGTCCTTCCCTTCCAACCCTTCAGGTATTGCCATAGTTTGACCTTATCAGCTCTCACTCTTGCAAAATTATCTTGGTTAGCCTCACCAAATCATATCTCATAAACTACAATTTTATCTCTAATTCTAAGGGAGATTTTTTAAAGTCCTGACTTGATCATATTGTTTAGGTACTTAAAATCTTTCAAAATTGCCCCATTCTGAATAGATTAAAATCTCAGCTTCTTTATAAGAGCTATAAAACTTCCACACTTCTATGCTGTTGTCTGTCTGCTCACCCGCATCCATCATTTCTCTTCCACATTCTCTGCTCTCCATCTTTAGTGGACTACTGACAGTTGTTCTACAGCTCGAAGATTTGTGAGCAGCAAGCCCTGACTCCGTCTCTCCTAACTCCTTACCAAAGTAGTTCTAAGGCTATGGGCAAATACAAAAACTCACAACAGTGAACAGTAAGAATAACAGAGTCTTGCCAAAAGTTGAAGGCATGGAATCATGTATGTACAGACAATTATATGTGGAGGATAACCGGTAGTGTAGGAATGTTGTCAAAACAACGGAACAAAGGTATAACCACGTCATCAAAAATGGCTCCACTGTACTTAAGAGAGAAAGCTTCTTATATTCAGGTCTTAAGAAATCTGTTGTCAAGTGAAATGAAAAAGGAGGGCTGAATGTTGTAATGAATTCTATTCAAAAAAGAAGAATGGTGTCTTCTAATAGAAAACTACAGATACAGAATTCAGTCTGCTTTCTTGTTAGATGTGAGTGGGACCACTGTTCCCTCATTGAAATAGTGTACTGACAATGGCAGGGAAGGGTGGTCAAGTTGGTCTACTCATCTAGCTGGAATTTATGACCTGCTTAATTTTAATTCTTGAGAATATACGGAGTTATAATGCAGTTGATGAAAAAACTTCACCTGTCATTTTGAAAGAATTGACATTAAATATAAGACAACAGGAAACCAAGAAGTCTTGCTCTCCTGGAGGCACATGAAAAAATATTTTATTCATTTCTCCATAAAAAGTCCTTGCTCAGAGATCCATACCCTATATCAACTAGAAAACTAGGTGAATTCTCCAATACACTTCAGAAACCATTCACCTTCCCATACCCTGCCCCTTGCAGCAACTGAAGGAGAAATTGAGTCCAAGTGATTCCAGATTCAGAGAGAATAGGTACCATGTTAAAATTTAGAAGAATAAATTAAAGATTGCATCAGTCAAAAGTAAGTTTTCCAGCCTGTTTTTCCTTCTTCATTGAGAATGTTAGCTGCCAATCTGTAGGATTTCTTTCAGAAATTATGCAACACAGAGAAGAGATACATGGATTTATGTATCTGTTGGACCCTCCAGATAGAAGGCCAGATGCCTCCCAAAACACTCCTTGGTGTAATTCACCTATGACACAGAGCTCCCATTCCCATTTATAGTGCCTTACTCTAAAGTGTGAATTGACATCTGAAAAAATTTGAGTAGAGCCTCTAACATCAAGACAGAAATAAAACAGAAAAATAAAAACACAAATAAAGGAACAAAATAAGAATAAAAAAACTTCAAAAAAAAAAGGAAATATAATGAATCAATGTTACTAAAAGATCAGAATGTCTAAAAGCTCTTCAAAATTGAAAATAGAGGTAAACAGGGGCGCCTGGGTGGCTCAGATGGTTAAGCATCTGCCTTCAGCCCAGGTCATGGTCTCAGGGTCCTGGGATCGAGCCCCGCATCCAGCTCCCTGCTCAGCGGGAAGCTTGCTTCCCCTTCTCTCTCTGCCTGCCTCTCTGCTTACTTGTGATCTCTCTCTCTCTCTTTATCTCTCTCGGTCAAATAAACAAATAAAATCTTTTAAAAAAAATAGAGGTAAACATAAATAAAGTGCACTAAAAAGAAATTAGGTACCGAGCTCTGAAAGACATGGAAGAATAATAAATGGAATATCAGTAAGTGAAAGAAGCCAACCTGAAAAGACCACATACTGCATGATTCTACTTATACGACATTCTGGAAAAGACAGAACTATGGGGACAATAAAAAGATCAGTGATTGCCAGGAGTTAGGTAAGGGGGTTAACAGGAAAAGCATTATTTTCAGGACAGTGAAAACACTCCATATGATACTCATAATGGTGGATACATGTCATTATACATTTGTCCAGACCCACAGACTGTGCAACACCAAGAAAGAATTGAAATGTAAGCTATGTACTTGGGTAATGGTGATGTGTCAGTGAAGGTTCATCAACTGCAACAAATATACCGCTGTGGTGGGGGATGTTGATAATGGGAGAGGTGGTGCATGTGTCGGGGCAGGAAGTATATGGGAAATCTCTGTGCCTTCCTCTCAATTTTGCTATGAACCTAAAACTGCTCTAAAAAATTGTCTTAAAAATATAAACAGGGACGCCTGGGTGGCTCAGTTGGTTAAGCATCTGATTCTTGGTTTGGCTCTGGATTGTGAGATTGAGACCCACAAGGAGCTCTGCTCTGGGTGTGCAGCCTGTTTAAGATTCTCTCTCTCCTTCTGCTCCACTCATGCTCTAACTAACTAACTAAATAAATAAATATTGATTAGTTGATTAAAATTCACATATACATACTACATATACAGTATGTTATATATATAGTATGTATTATCTATATTTTTATTTATTTAAATATGTTTTACATATATTTATATGCATATGTTTTTATTTATATATATAAACAGTTGAAGGGCTAAAGTTGAGGAACTCTTTCAGAAAATAGAATTGAAAAAAAAAAGATAAAACAAGATGAAATTATATGATAAAATCAGAGGATTATTATAATCTGGGGAGATTTCAAACAATACCGATGTTTGATGAGCTCAACAATTAAGTTAGAATGTCCAGGTATGGAACCTATGCACCAACATTTAAAACAAAAAATGGGGACGCCTGGGCAGCTCAGTTGGCTTAGCGCCTGAGAGGATCAGGGTCTGGGACTGAGTGCCACATCTGGCTTTCTGCTCAGCTGGGGGTCTGAGTCTCCCTCTGCCCTGCTGATCCTCCTACTTGTGCTCTCAGACAAATAAATTTTTTTAAAAATCTTTAAAAAAAAATAAATAAAACAAAAAACCAGAAACTGTCATTTACGTGGTGCTAAAATGTGTAATACTCAGCCCAAACCGGAGGGAGAGAAAAGAAAAAAAGGCAAAGAGGAAATTATTAAATAAATAATATTTTAAAAAATATCCGAGAGCTGAAGAATATGTGTTTCCAGATTGAATTATCCCAGCAAGATACTGGACCAGCGCAGTTGAATAGAAATATAATGTAAGTCATAAATAGGAGTCACGTGTCTAATTTAAAATTTTCTAGTAGACACATTAAAAAAAATTAAACTAACAAGCAAAGTTAATTTTAATAGTATATGTTGTTTACCTTAATGTATCCAAAGTATTAGAGTTCAACATATAATCAATATAAAATTGGGATATTTTCCTTCTTTTTTAAATATCAAATCTTTGAAAGCCAGTGTTTATTCTGTACTAACAGCACATCTTTATCCAATCTAGCTAAATTTCAAATGTTCAACATCCACGTGTGACTCTTCGCTACTATACTTGGACAGCATGGATCTAAACTCTAGACAATGTTCAAATATTAATTTTAAAAAGTCCCACACACCAGAGCATATCATTCATGACGTTAATTTCAGGAATAAAAAGATGATCCTAAATTACCCACAGGATAGAAAAATACAGTGCACATCCAAAGGATCGGGAATCAGAATGACCACGCACGTCTGACTGACTGCAAAAGGAAGAGAAGACAAATGGAGCAATGCCTTCCACAGAATTCGACTTGTGATTCTACCCAGGAGGCAGTATTTTTCAGTATACAAATGTCTAAAATGTTTGTCTTTCATATGACCTTTCTCAGAATGCTATTACAGCTCATACTCTAACAAAATTTAAAAATATTTTTTTTTTTAAATAAGAATCCTAGAATCCAGGAAGTGGGGCTCTAGTACAGAAGAAAGGCAAATAGAATTTTCAGGATGGTGGTGAAATGAAGTCCAGGATGACAAGTGAGTAAGAGGCCTAATGCAGAAGGAGACCAGTTTGCAGCAGAGCCCATGGCTTCAAAGTATGCCTCCAAACACAAAGAAGAAACTCACTGGTAATCTGATACTTCTGCCTATGCTGAGAAGTTTTTTAAAGCTTGGTAAGAGCATCTGAAGATGAATTAGTGATATTTTCATAGAAAGTTGCAAATTGATTTTTAAAAAATTTAAAGGTTTTATTTATTTATTTGACAGTGAGAGAGAGAGAAAGAGTAAAAGCAGGGGTAGGCGCAGAGGAGAAGCCGACTCCCCACTGAGCTGGGAACCTAAAGCAGGGCTCAGTCCCAGGACCCTGAGATCATGACCTGAGCTGAAGGCAGACACTTAACTGCCTGAGCCAGACAGGTGCCCCTAAAAATATTTTTTTTTTACTGTGGCCCACCCTGGCCAAAATAAATATATAAATATCAGTCACAAAGATAAAGGAAAAAATAGTTTCACAAGCATTAATTAGTGGAAAATAAAACTGGCTAAACAGAAAAGGAGAACTATACCAATGAAAAAAATATCAAAAATGTTTCAAGAAAAAAGTCATGAAAATTTAAGAATTTTATATTCTAGCCATTTTGCCCTGTAATTTACGAAAGGAATGAAAATTAGTAAACATACACTCTTCATCAAAACAGGGAAAAAGTACTTTCTGGCACCAATCAAATAACAAACCCTAAGAATGGCAAAGTTGACATTTTAAAAGACCATAAAAACTACATTTAGTAGAACTAAGTTAAGTCTAAATTTTTCTCAAGATATTTAAATGTGTAGAATTTAAAAAGAATTTTCAGAAAACGCATATTATTTAAATGCATTGTTTAATGACTATTCCCTGAATTTCAAAGCCTGGTGCAGTTTGAGAGATGAAAGTTCTGCCTGACTCCATAGCACTCTGCTAACTATAAAGCTAGGCTACTTTCATTTAATAAAAAAGGAGGAGGGGCGCCTGGGTGCTCAGTGGGTTAAGCCTCTCCGCCCGGGGCATGATCCCGGGGTCCTGGGATCGAGCTCCACATGGGGCTCTCTGCTCAGTGGGGAGCCTGCTTCCCCCCCCTCTCTCTGCCTGCCTCTCTGCCTACTTGTGATCTCTCTCTGTCAAATAAATAAATAAATAAATAAATAAATAAAAGGAGGAGGAGGAGGAGAAGGAGAAAAATCTTCAAAGCACTTTTCAGAGAAAAATTAGCCCTAATATGTAATTATCACTAAATAATTAAAAATGAAATAAATAAATGGAACATTTAGGTGATAAATAGCTAGAAATTTGACAGCTAAACACACACACACACACACACACACACACGAAAAGATGGGCGCCTGGGTGGCTCAGTGGGTTAAGCCGCTGCCTTCGGCGCAGGTCATGATCTCAGGGTCCTGGAATCGAGTCCCACATCGGGCTCTCTGCTCAGCAGGGAGCCTGCTTCCTCCTCTCTCTCTCTCTGCCTGCCTCTCTGCCTACTTGTGATCTCTCTCTATCAAATAACTAAATAAAATCTTAAAAAAAAAAAAAGAAAAGCAGAGAGAAGAAAACAAAGCAATAGAAAAAGTCAGTAAAGTGGTAAATAGAAAAGAAGGAAATGACTAAATTATAGACATCTTTTAGTAAAAGTAACAATAATAAAATAAGTTCTCTTACTTAACAACTCTAAGGAAAAAGAAAAACCTTAAAAACACAGAGTTTCACATGAGAAAGGGACTCAGCAGAGATTATAAAACTTGTATAACATTGATTCGAACAGAAGTCATAAAATGAATAGGTCAATGGCTATAAAAGAAATTCCAGTATTTCAGAAATCTTTTCAGAAAATATGTAAATAGTGTGGAATTTTCATTTTTAAACTAATATGAAACAAATGATCTCATTATACCCAGTCTGCTTCAGAGCATAGGAAATGCTGTGAAACCTGTACAGTCCTCCTAAATGAGGTTAGTGTAACGTTGACATAACAAGCTAACAAAATAGTCAGATGCTGTTAGCTATGGAGCAGTTACTACCAAACAGTACCTAAAAACAATATAGTATATAAAACATAGCTATCCACTGAAATATGTTTCAATCACAACCAATAATAGTTTATTTCTGGAATACAACTGTGATTACCATTTAGAAATTGATTAATATATTCATCAGAATAATAAGTACAACTAGAAAAATTCATGATAACCTGTATAGATGACCCATGTATTCAATAATTCCTGAAAAATAATGAATTTGAAAACTAGGTATGGAGTCTTCTTGAGAATAAATCTATTATCATAAAATAAAAAGGAAAAATACCACTAAAATGAGGAAAAAACAGGCTCAGAGAATGAAGTTCTCATCAAATGCAAATAAAAATAAAACAGACAAAAGCAATAAAAATTAGTAAAGGGAGAGATGAAATTTAGGTATCTATAAAAGGTATGATTAAATTCCTAAACAATCAAAGACAATTAATTATAGATCTCTAAATAAATATTTTCACAAAGTGAATCGAGGTAAAGGAAATGTAAAATAAATTATTTTCCTATATATTTGGCATAAAAACATAAAATCACATCATTTGAACTCATAAGTAGGATCCACAAACATGCTATTTTAAAAAATGATCAACAATCTGTCCCCATAAACTCTATGTGATGGATGTTCTACTGGACTTATGGCAGGTCTCCTTTTAAATTTAGCTTATGTATCACTATGTTTTTGCTTTAATGCTTTAATGTTGTTGTTTTTTTTCCTGAATCTTCCTGAAACTTTTATTGGAAAGTTAAGAGAAGGTTTATCTTTTACAATGGTGACAAAGATAGCTTCCATTATAAACATGTAGTGTGTACTTCGATTACAAATCAGCAGACAATTCTAATAATTTACACTGTAAAAGCAACACTGGAATTTAGAAAATGAACTCTGGTACCGACAGAGTAAATTAAAGATGAAAAAATAGAGGACAAGTTTATACAGAAAACAAGGTACTTAATGAAGGGAAAGGTTACGCTTTGTTCCTTCTGCTTCTGTTTTGCTTTATTTAGATCTGAGCTAGGAACATTGTAAGTAGCTCTTCTGAAGTAACTGTCCAGCCCTTGTGTCCTGCGACAGCTGGCATAGGGATGCCTGGCCATCTGCCAGGTAAGAAGCCAGACATAGTCAAACACCTCAAGCAGAATAAAGAAGCAATATTCCCATGTTCTAACTTTAAACGGTTCGCATGTTTTTCCTCTGAAAATGGTTGTTATTTTATTTACCCTAAATTGCTTCATATATATATATATGTATATATATATATATAATATAATATATACAGTTATTATTTAAGAAAATTTCACAGAAACATTTATTATGATGGTGAAAAATAATAGAAATTTTTGGAACCTTATTTTTAATTAGCTAACTTTTGGTTAATGAGGATAAAGGAAACTGAATCTTATAATTGGAAGATAATTAAAAATAAAAGAATTCTCTATCAAACTTATGGAATAAAATTTAAGTGCTCATTTAGTTGATCATGTTTTATAAAGTACTTTTTAAAGAATCAGAAGTGAAAATTGTTATACATAAATGATTCCTTTATAAGGTATTCATCTGCATTAATTTAAAATGGTATTTTTAAGCCTGATGACATTTAACAAGCATCTAGTGTCATTAACATTTGTAAAGATCAATGACTATTTGGTTTTATATCTTCTTAGACTATCCAAGGTCTGCAGACAATTCAAGCTTTTAATTTTACTTCCTCACCATCCCTGTCCAAACTACATTTTAATCGTTCTAAAATAGTCTTACGATTTTTTTCTTAGCTATATTAAGGAAGTTTCATAAAATCTAGGTAGTAAACTTTGATCTTAAAGATGGAAAGGGATCATAGATTTAAGAGAATTCGTTGAAGTATTAGCATTTCAATACATGTTAATGATTTATACTGCTGTAAATATTGGGAAAATATGTAGACATTTAACTGGATAGGCCAACAATATTTTCCAATTCACAGTCACAAGAAATGACCAACAAAAATAAGCAAAAGATTAGCAGAAATAACAGCACAGTTGATTGTTATTACATAGACAGGACAGTGTTATTTATTTCTTCCCTGAGCCTCTGCCATTCCAACCATTGTGCTTTTATGCTGTAGGGTTAAGAAAGGACTTGCCATTGTCTGAATCCTGGTCTTTCAAATTCCTTCTATTCACTATGGCTCTTAAAGTCTGAGTTCTGCCATCCCTAATTAACATTCATGTCAGAAGCCTAGGGTGCACTCTAGGTTATCACAGTGGGAAGTGAGAATACCAGGAGGAAAAAGTGGAAATAAACCTAGCAGCTACCATCAGAACAACTTAATATTTTCAAGAAAAGGCAATATTAAGAATGACTGGTTTGTTAGGATCAAAAACTACCGAGAAGAGAATCTCCACATGTGCTTATCTATTGTTCTTTTGCCTGGAAAACAAACCCCATTTCAATACCTCAAGACTTTATTACAAAGAGATTTTCATATGAACTTCCTGGATAGAAAATGAATAACTCTTAGAATCTGGAACTTGGGTTTTAAAGCACCAACAAAATAGTGTAGAAGACCTGTAGAGCAAAGTTGTACCTTAATAACTTTTTAATACACTGTGTTTATTATTTACCTCTTACTTTTTTTTTTTTTCAGGATTTAGGTGCAATCTGAGGCAATCTACAAAGTTTCATTCCCTTTGTTTTGCAAGATTATCAAGCAAAGACATTCTTCTGAATACCTGATTCACACGCGCGCGCGCGCACACACACACACACACAGATCCTTTAGTACGCTACTGACGTAACCACCGCATTCTTAGTTGCAGCAAACTGTGTTTACCTACTTTCAGAAGTATAACTACAGAGAATTTTCATGACATACAAGTATAAATAAATCTAAACCCTTATTGGCCATAATTATTGTTCCAAGAAAAGTTTCTGTTTTTACTCTGTATCTACAGAAAATCTGCTGGGGGGGCGCCTGGGTGGCTCAGTGGGTTAAAGCCTCTGCCTTCAGCTCAGGTCATGATCCCAGAGTCCTGGGATGGAGGCCCTCATCGGGCTCTCTGCTCGGCGGGGAGCCTGCTTCCTCCTCTCTCTCTCTGCCTGCCTCTCTGCCTACTTGTAATCTCTGCCTATCAAATAAATAAATAAAATCTTTAAAAAGAAAAAAAAAATAAAATCTGCTGGGATTTGGGAAGGTAAAAGGACATCTTTCTCCCTGAAATGTAATATAATCATTTAAAATTACAGCAAATCATATAAAAATAATAATTCTATAGAAATAATAGTAATATGTTGAATTAACTTTTAAGGAAAGGGTTAGAATTTTACTAGATGTGCTGTTCACCAATATTTCAGGAAAGATACTGATGTCAGAGCAATAGGGTTTAAGGGAAGAGTTGGATTATGATTATCATTCATATGTTTGTAAATACAGATCTGCGATTTAATCCTGCCACTTCCCTGAATTACCTGTTTAGATCAGAGATTTTGGTTGTCCCTGTCTTTATACTGGTATTTGTAGTTTGGCCATTAAATATTTCATTAACTTAATTCCTAAGTGAAAGTAGAAAGAGGAAAAGAAAAGAGAAGAAAAAAAAAAAACCCGCAAATACAAATCAATCAAATGTGCCATTTCGCTGCTCTTCCAGTAAAAGGTTTGATGGGAAAGGAGACTGTACCTATTAGCTAATCTCTAAACTGCATCTCATTTCTGAATCTAATTTATTAGCTCCTTACATGAATAATCAAGGTTTGACTACACCAAAGTTATTGCCAACACCTCCATTCATTGATGACTAAATAGAGCTCACTATCTCCCTTTTCAACATCCTTATCCTGCTCTGTGACAAGGTTAATGCCCCACCCCTTAGCTTTTAACCTGAAGTCCTCATCTACATTCCTCAGTTGGTTTTGCCCCTCATGTAACCCACCCCCAATAAATCTCATACTAGAGTTTACAATGTTGTCAACTCTTCATCTTCCCCATAGGTACAACGTCTCTCAAATCAGACTCTACAAATCTCCCATTCCATACTGTCCATGAATAGACCATATCTCACGAGTTCAAAATGTTCCTTGACTCACTTTTTTGTTGAACGGTCTCAGAATAATCCATCTTTTTAAATTTATAATAATAAATAATAATTTATTATAATATTTATGTATTATAGTCATTTATTTTTATATTTTTATAAATATATATTTACATGCATTAAATATATTTATTATTATATTGTATTATAATAATAACCATCTTTTATTATTATTATTATTGATATCTAAATTGTGAATATGGGGTTTAAAGAGACTGAGGTATCTAAGAAGCAAATCACTGGTTTGAGTGAATAGAAAAGTACTGAAAACATAAACAGTTTGGAAATAGAGGAGGAAGAGGTATGGTAAAGCCTGAATTGAAGAAGGAGATTTGATGCATGCTGAGTTTGATATTGGACATCCACTCAGATCAAAGCTGCTGCTAAAATTGAGATTGTATAATTTTACGTGGCTCTATCACGATAGTATCTTTAACAATGGGAAAACTAGAGCAAAAATACTGCATTTCCATGTAGTTTGCTATAGTTAAGCTGAACCAAAGATTCAGATTTCTTTATTCATTCTTCCATACCAAACTTAATACATTGTTCATAATAAAATAAGCTTTGACAAAATTACAGTATTGACAACAATGTTGGCAATGAAAAAGAAGATAACAAAAAATAAAAATAACTTGAGAATCTTTATTATGGTGACATTTGTAAAGCAGATTTAATAAAGAAGGATTAAAGAAGCACGTATGTGAGTGTATTGGATATTATGTGGTTAAAAAAAAAAGGAGAAGCTGGTCCTTTATAAAACCTTTAAAGACTAAGACCCTAAGTTTTAAGCATTATGCTTTGCGGTATCTGGCCCCAGTTGGTAGAGCATGCAACTCTTAATCTCAGGGCTGTGAGTTCGAGCTCTACGTTTGTTGTTTACTTTAAAATAAAGTCTTTTAAAAAAATCACATCTAATTTCATAGAACATAACTTTCTTTCTCTATGGCAGCACCAGGAGTAGTCTTATGTTTATCTAGCTGATGTGGACGTCTAAGAGAATATTAATAGTGATTTGAAATAAAGTGCATTGAGCTATTAAAGGAAGAATGAGAGAGAGAAATGTGATGCCAGCAGGATCCCTGAAACAGAAAAAAAATACGGTGAGAAAAGGTTCAGTAGCCTTTCAACAAACCAGTTGCAGGAATAGGGTCAGAGGAGTCTGAGTTTGAATGAAGCACTCTCATCTCAGACGCTAACACTTAAGTAGTTCTTGCAAGTGGATATTTACTATATCTTTCTTAAATTATTTTGATCTTATTATCTCCACAATACATGTTTAAAACGGCTTAGAAATGGTGGAAAGGTTGCTACAAATGAAAATCTTTGTGAAGCTGCAGTGTTGGGGTTCCCAAGCCCTGATGCTAGCAACTTAAAGAAGAACTACGTGCTTGACAGTCCTTCTGTAACAATGGACAGAGAAGACTCCAAGGGAAAATGTATTGCAGTGGCAGATAGAAGCCCTAGAAATCTGCTTTTGTTGCTATTAAAGAAGAAGCTGCAGAACCATTTAGGGGATGATTCGGTCACTTCATCTTTTGTATCGTAAAACCTTCCCATTGTCCTTGGAAGCTTGCTCTCAGATAAGCCTCCTGTATCTGTGGGCTGCGACAATGAAGCTTTACAAGCCTAAGCAAGTAAACTAGATACTGAACTATATAACCCTCCAGGAAGTACTAGGAACATTTAAAAAATAAAATTTAGAAAAATAAGACTAAGTGGCAGAGGCAAGCGCTTTTTTTTTTTTTTTAATTCATTGAGTAACCAGGCAGAAAGCACCCATGATAAAATAAGTGATTTTCCTAAAAAAAAAAAAAAGAAAAAGAAAAAAAAGAAAGAAAGAAAGAAAAATCAAATTTATAGTATTTGTACACTGAAGGGCTACTAGCCATCCTGGTAAAGAACACGTACAGTGACATTTAAGTGCTGGTAATTTTTGATGGACAAAAATCAATTGCTATACAGGGATAGCACAGTGGGAAGCCCTCAACTTATTTAGACAGGCCCCCCCAAAATCTGCTGCAAACCAAGAACTCCTAGGGAAAACAGGCCCTCCCTGTCTGAACTTAAATACCCAGGCACCTGATACAGCCCCCAGCTAACAGTAAGGACAATAGGATCAGATTATAAACTTAAGATAAGAGTACATACTATTCTTTAAAAGCACTCTATGTAAAAATAGATAATTTTAAAAAATAAATAAGAGCACTCTTTGTGCTGTTCAGAATCAGTATTTTTGTGTATTACTTTTGGCAATAGGAATTTATATATTAACATTATTATGAAATAAATAAAATCCTCATAAATGAAAAGATGATTCTAGGATTAAATTTTTAGTTCCATTAATAAAAACAAACACAAAAAGCAAGAGAATTTTAATAGCAACTGAAATTATTTCACTTAGCACAATCTCCTCCAGTCACATCCACATTGATGTAAAAGTTGGGTATTCTGTATGGTGACTAACATAATGTAATTAAAAAAAAAAAAAAAACCAGTAGCAACTGAACTTGAAATCTGAAGATCAGAGAGATAATATGAAGTATACTAAGGAGAGGACATAAGAAGACTGAAAATTTAGGTCCAGATCTGCAGGTAAAGTTACATAAATTTCTAAATTATATGATATCATAAATCTTCATTCAAAATTAAAAAAAAATAAACATTTTTAAAATGTTTAAGGCTTCGCAAAATGAGTTATTCCATGATAGAACTATATGCTGCACTCATACAAAGTATTGTGCACAGGTTTTGTTGTGAAGAGGAGTAAAAGATATTTATAAACAAGGTCCTTAATCTCAAGTCTAAAGAGAAAAAAAACTAAGACGGGTCCCCATATTATTTTGAGTGTCTGGAAAAATCTGAAATCATGGTTTAAAAAGGCTGGAAGAAAAACA
The DNA here is from genome assembly GCF_011764305.1 of Mustela putorius furo. NCBI lineage: Eukaryota > Metazoa > Chordata > Mammalia > Carnivora > Mustelidae > Mustela > Mustela putorius. Next base: position 10,877,301 of record NW_025421467.1, on the reverse strand, counting down.
AGTGCTACATTAAAAGAGGAGAGAAGTGAGAGGTCCAAAATATCCAACGAAGCATAGTCTAATCTTGACCTCTACAGAGGGAAATGTCTAACTGGAGACACCTGTGACAGCAATCGTGCTCTAACATATGTGGGATTTTTGGATGAGAAGTGTTGTTTTAGGGGAACAACTCTCAATCAAGATATTATTTTGGTCATTAACTATAGTTGCTAAACTTTTTCAAGGTTGGTCAGTGGAGTTTTCATTTCATAGTACTGGTTGTCCAAATTGACTAAACACATTGGTTGAAGTCCCACTACTATATTTTTTGGCTGTGTGCCCATTAGAGGTTCTTTCAGCAATCAGGACATGAGCCTTATCAATTGTAATAGTATTAATAATGGTATCTACCTCCAAAGTTTACTGTGACAATTAACCGAGTAAATACATGAGTAGTGCTTTGAATAGGGTCTAGCACATAGCAGGCATTCAATAAATGTCTGCCATATGTATGTATGTAAGTGTCTGTGTGTGTGTGTGTGTGTGTGTGTGTTTGTAATGGTCTATGTAATCTTATGCTGTAAAGCTGAGAAACAGACCAAGGCACCAGCCCCAGTCATCCAGGTCTTCTTTCCATTTTGCAAATTTTCCAAGATCCTTCCTGCTTTAGGACTCTTCTTACCCCATTCTCCCTGCCAAGAACACTCTTCTTCTCTTTCTTCACCTTGCTAATTCCTTCTCAAGCTTTAGGTATCCTGTTGTCTACTCCTCTACAGGGAGGCTTACCTGACTTGTCCTTTCCCTTCTGACTCCCAGTTTAACTCAGGATTATCCTGTAAAAAGCATTAACTCATTTATCTTTTTCTTCTATCCTAATCACAAGGTTTGGGGTGTGTGTGTGTGTGTGTGTGTGTGCACACGCGTGCGCATGTGCGCATGTGTGTAAATTTGTGTGTAATCCTCCCTATGAATCCTTATCATTTTCTAAGCTCCCTGAGGATAGACACTGTGTCTATTTTGTTCATCAAACAAAGTTATATATATATATATATATAATTTATATATATATAAATTATACGACATAGCATGTCGTCATCTTCCAATACATATTTGTTAAATAAAAGAATGAATAAAAATAAATTCAAGAGAAATGGAACTGATTATGATTAGCACACTGATAATGTCACATACTAGAATACTTCACTGTTTTTTCTTAAGACACACAATAAATATATTGAACAAGAAGCATAAGTGAAGTTCTCTTTGGTATCTCCACGACTTCTCTTTGTTGAGATATCATTATTCACAACACAGGCAGAATCTCCTCTGAGATTTTTCCAAGAAAGAAAAGAACAAAATAACCAAATATAAATCAAATGATCATAGCCTCCTTATAAAATATCAACACACATTCAATATTACATCAAGAAGAACACTTAGTAAGGTAACTAATTTCTTAAACTCTGTTCTTTTCTCAAGTGTGGATATTTTATAATCAGAGTATCCAGAAGAAGATGTTTTTCACTAAGTGATATAAAAATAAAATGACTTTCCTTTTAATAAATATCAAATTCACTTAATGACCAAGAGAAGGACATACTCTAAAACAGAAATAATTTATCTTTCAAAATGTAAGCCTAGTGTATGGCTCCATAGTTGATCTTATGTCTTAGTATACACAGTCATGATCTGAGCAGTTGTTCTCAATCATTGTAATGGACCAGAATTAACTGTGGAATTTTTTTTAAAAAATGATGATTTCCAAAGTCCAAAGCTCAGAAATACTGTATCAAAAGATATGAAATGTGTTTTGGGTACAAGTGTATTTTTAAAAGCTTTATGCCTGGCTTTAATATGAAAATAAGGTTAAATACCACTTGTTTATCAGTAGATGCAAAATTGTACATGATTGAGAAAAATATCTGAATACTTCTTATAAAACAACCCTGAGTCATTAAGATTGAGAAATTATATGCGTTAGTCTTAATCACCTGTTTTGTTTGGACAAGAAGTTTGCACTAACCTTCACAGATGAAAATATTTAAATATAATCATTCAAAAGTTGCTTACTTCTTCTAATTTTCCATTTAATTAAATACTGTTTATCTAATTTAATTTGACAAATATTTGAGTATTTGTTATGTCTAGGGCACTTTTCTCTGACATTGAAATATCAAAAAAGTGCAAAATTTGATCATTGGCCCTATATAGATTCATGTCAAATGGTCACACAGATATATATATCTATATATCTATCTATATATATATATATATATATCTCTATATATATACACATACACAAATATATATATAAACACACATACATTTTCTAAGATAAAAAAACAGTGCATAGGAATCATAGTAAGTGCCATAATAGAGTATTATGATACATAACATGTACATCTCCCACCCTTGACAGTCCCCATGACAACACACAACTTAATGGAGAGATCAGGGAGTTTCATGGAGTGGTTGTCATTTGAGATGGGTCTGGAAGGATGAATAGGATTCTCACAAGGAAATGGAAAGAACAAGCAAAGTTTTGGAGCCATAAGAAAAGTGATGTGTCTGGGAGTTTGGCTGGATCAGGGAGAACACAGAAAGAAGTGCCAACTATTGAAGACTACGGATGTCTCTTATATAGCACTCATTATGAGCTTTGTAGAGAGACATATGAGGTAAAAAATAGGAGACATAATCAGTTCCTATTCCTCAAAGAAATGTTCAGTGGTGTTTGGCAAAATATTGCCACAGGAAATAAGCAAAGAATAGTGTAATATTAATTCTAAATAATATAAAGTACTGACAAGTACAAAACTATCTCAGAAATGGAGAGAAACATATTACAGGCAAAAGGAACAGGGTAAACACAATCATGGGAGTGGGTTAACTGAAAGGGAATAATAGGAAACAAGGAAGGAAAGGTGGGAGAAGACAAGATTATAGAAGATCTTGAACATCAAGGTCAAAATTGGGGGCATTTTTAAATAGTAGGGATTCACTATACTTAAAAAACGGAAACAGGAAAACAACCAATAATTATAATGAAGAGTGGGGGTGCATTGTTGAGGGAGAAGGATGTCAGCAGTAGAGATGGTTGTATGGTTACTGCAATAGTCCTAACAAGAGGAAATGCGACTCAGGACATACAGGCAGAAAAAAAAGATGTCTTAGCAACTTGTGTGAGCATTTCAACTTAAGAACAAGGCCAATAAATTGGTGGGTATGAGAGTACCTTTGAAAAAAGAGGGAGAGATAAAAAGAATTTAGGAAGTTTGAATACGACGGATAGGGAGCAAGTATTTGCTGGGGTTCTTAGCAAGGGAGTGATTAAAAAATCTCAAAAACTTCCAACACTGTCATTTCATGATTACCAGCTTTGCTTCATTATCAAGAGTCTTTAACCCAAGCTATTTTATTTTGACATGCCTAAAGATCTGACATCCCTCATTGTTAATAAAAGGACTAGATTATGAATTCCTCCTGGCTTGATTTGGCATCATAAATCAAATTTAGATTTTATACAAATGCTAAGTGTGTGGTGGTTTGTTCTGAACATCAATCTCACATTCCTATTGACTACCTGGAAAGACACAAGAACTAGCATTGATAAGTTTATTCCGTCGGAAGAAAGCACTGACTTAATAATATAAGAGCTCCTTGATTATTTTAAAATTAAAATTCTCATTTCAAATGGTATTGTAGTACATAAATATTACTACATGATCTAAAGAAAATATAGAATTATAAGAGGCATATAAATATCCAGTGCGTCAGTATTAAGTCTGTTACTGGTGAAGATTTTTCTGGCTTAGAAAAGCACTTGTTATATATAATTTTATTAAGGAGATAAATAAACTAAAAGTGATTTTCTATGATGAAAACAATTGAAAGCAAGGTTAAAATACAGCTATAATAGAAAAAAAATCCTGAAAATAAATGGCATGCCCTCTAAAATATATCTGCAGGAGATGGAAGCAGAAGAAAAGTTCACATGCTGTCCCTCATATAACTTATTTATAATCTGCATCTCAATACATTTTTCAAATCTTAACCCTGAAAATTCTTGCATGGAGTTTCCTCAGAAAGTTGAAAATAGAGCTATCCTATGACCCAGCAATTGCACTACTGGGCATTTACCCTTAAGATACAAATGTAGTGATCTGAAGGGTCACATGCACCTGAATGTTTATAGCAGCAATGTCCACAATAGCCAAACTATGGAACAAACCTAGATGTCCATCAAGAGATGACTGGATAAAGAAGATGTGGTATATATACACAATGGAATACTATGCAGCCATCAAAAGAAATGAAATCTTGCTTGACATTTGCGACGACGCGGATGGAACTAGAGGGTATTATGCTTAGCAAAATAAGTCAATCAGAGAAAGGCAATTATCATATGATCTCCCTGATATGAGGAAGTGGAGATGTAATGTGTGGGGCGTGAGGGTAGGAAAAGAATAAATGAAACAAGATGGGATCTGAGGGAGACAAACCATAAGAGACTCTTAATTTCACAAAACAAACTGAGGGTGGCCAGAGGGAGGGGGTTAGAAAGAGGGTGGTTGGGTTATGGACATTGGGAAGGGTATGTGCTATGGTAAGTTCTGGGAAGTGTGTAAACCTGGCAATTCACAGACCTGTACCCCTGGGGCTAATAATATAATATATATTAATTTAAAAATTTAAAAAATTAATTAAAAAAACACATACTGAAAATTCTTCAATGATACCTAATTTTGTAGACATGTCATTATATTATGTTTCAAGTGATACACAAAGCTGTATTATTAATCAATATAAACAGCCCAAACATTAATACATCATTAAAAACTAATGTCATAAAACTGTGGCTAGATTAATCTTGACTCCTTTGTTACACAGGAGTTGCTAAATAACTACAAAATACATTCCATTTTATTCTTCACTGTTCAAATTATAATGTTCTTCTTAATCCACTTCCATGTTTATCTACATTTATCTGAAAAAAAAATGGAAAAACAAATACTTACCAAAATGGTGGTAACGATCAAAGAACGATTGGATAACGAATCTGTGATGTTGGCTGGCTTCCCCTTTTGACTTTCTGTCATATTCAGGCCACTGGCTGGATCCCAAGTTCCAATCTATAAAACAGCATATGGACTTTGTAAATTGTCCATCAGGCACTTGGGAGAAAGTACTGCAGGAGAAAGTTAAGACGGCTAACACTTATTATTCACCTCTGCTGCATTATCTGCTGTCGTTAAAGTAAAGGCTGCTTGTTTTAAGCATGATTCACTGCTCTGTGAAGTGTGTCCAGTGAAGTGTGACATTAAAGAACAAAATGATCCACCGCACTTCTACAGTCAGTATGGGAGCTTAATTTTCCATTCAAACTTTCATTCACCAAGATAAACCACATTTGATGATACCTTGATAGCTGGCTAGAAACTCATTAATAGTGCATATCTTTTACTGTAATGGATCTATCTCATCCTCTCATTACAAAGATAACATGCCATGCTAAACAGATGAAGCTGAAAGACAGAGCAAAATCTGGGGATCCAGGATAAATTAATAGGTGAAGGCAAACTTAAGAGCTGCATTGATTTTGGTTTTTTTTTTTTTTTTTGGTTTTTCTTTTTTTTTTTTTTTTTTTTTGTATGACCTCTGCTAGGGCAAATTCATAACCTTTGGAGCCTTTATAAATACACCTTTGAGCATTCAAAATACTCCAAGGAACGATGACAGCACAATCTCATCTGAGCAACGCATTCCAATACTTCCACTTGTATGCTATTTAATATGTACTTTAATTTAACTAATACTCTCTAATAATTCAGCCATATACTCGCAGTGTTCAGACATTTCATACCCCCTTGAACATAGCCTATGAGACGAGACAGCACACCTCTGGAAGACATATCTAAGCAAAGGATGTCACTGAATGCATACCCTGGGTGGTTTATGTGCTCTGACACCACTGCCCTGTCATATAATGGTGGTCAGCACTGAAGAAGGACAGAGGCAAAAGCAGATTGGAGCCAGTAGTTCTTTTCTCCACCCTCTCAAACCTAGGAGTGATGGATAATAAACTTTGTTTTCCATATCCCTCTAGCCAATTACCCACTATGTTCATTCAAAGGGAAGAACTATCAATTATCTGTTTATCTTTAAAATAAAGCTTTTAAAATAAAGTTTTTATCAATTAAATAATTTTAAAGTGACATTAATTTAGCAGGTAATATTTACCCTGGTCTACCTAAATATGCTAACAAAGATCTAATCCAACTTAAATATGATTCTTTTGATTTTTACTTTTTTATATTTCATCACATTTACTCTTTTTGATCCTTTTTTTTTCATTTGCATAGTTTTCTTAGTAACCTATTAAGATGTCTCTTTCCCTCTGATTGGAGAAGCATAAAAGTAGAAACATTAATAATTTCTGTACTTCATAAGGATAATAGATATGCCATTCTAATGTAATGCACTTACATTCTAATGTAAGTGCAAACCCAAGTATATTTTTTTTCAAAAAATGCATTAACTATATCGGGGATTCCATATAATGTTTTTTTAGTGATGTCTATAAAAAAACCTCTTGGGGCACCTGGGTGGCTCAGTCGGTTAAGCATCTACCTTTAGCTCAGGTCATGATCTCAGGGTACTGGGATCAAGCCCTACAGTCAGGATCCCTGCTCATTGAGGAATTTTTTTCAATATTCTATTCTATTCTATTTATTTATTTAACAGACAAAGATCACCAGCAGGCAGAGAGGCAGGCAGAGAGAGAAGGGGAAGCAGGCTCCCTGCTGAGCAGAGAGCCTGATGCAGGGCTCCGTCCCAGGACCCTGAAATCATGACCTGAGCTGAAGGCAGAGGCTTTAACTCACTGAGCCACCCAGGTGCCCCAATAAAGAAAATATTAAAAAAAAAATAAATCCCTTGTCATATTTTCTTATATTGAGTTTATTTTCCTCTTACCTTTAAAAGCTATATACTCTTAATGTTTGTGTCAATACAGGAAAAAGTCAGATAATATAGTGAGAAAAAAAATACTGATTTTAGCATTCTCTCCAAAGTAAATTATTTACTTTCAATTAAACTTCTTTACTTTAGACAATGACTACCATGATGTCATAAAGACAGAGTCTAATTGTAATTTAGTGCCAATAATGAAAGGCCTTCGGCCGCCAGAGAGGTAACTAACATCCATGCGTAAAGAAAAAGGACATAAGCCAGAAGTAAGAATTTCTAGGCAAAGGTATGCAGGTTGTAAATTTTACAAAATTTCAAGGCAGAATAGCAAGTAATTGCTACAATCCAGACCCTGCTCTTCTCACAGCTGTGTGCCTTGGGGCTGCAGGCTCCCAGAGCAGATGATTTTTTTCAAGTTCTTAGTAAGGCATCACTCGGGCTAATAGAGGCCACATTAGGAACCTGGACAGGGAAGGGCAGAGAGGATATTGTAAAATCTAGAATGCCAGCTGACCTGCTTAAAGTGTTTCAAATGCAAAATCATTAAAAAAAAAACACTGTTGGCTAAACAAGATACATCTGCAGATCGGAGTTTTCAGTGACTGTCACTTTTCTGCTCCCAGCCTATAATTAATACCTATTACACAATTGTCCCCTTAGATTTTCTTTATTTCTTTTTTTTTTTTTCGCCATTAGCTAAATAGCTAGATTTTTTCAGATGCGTAATTCTACCAGCCAAAGCCCTGGCAAACATCATTGCCCACAGTCATCTGCCTAATGACATCCTCAAGCTTGATCAATTAGTTTTCAACTTTCTACCCAAATCACTAATATAAAATTTTACCAATTTCGTTTACCATCATCCTCCATGATTACTTTTATAAAAAATAACTTAGGTAAATATCCACTCATCTAAATATATTTATCTGGTTTCATTCTCTGTCAGTTGCTTTTCTAGTATTATTTGGCTGGAGGGGTTCCATTTCATAGTATATGAATCAATAATTTTCTGTAATCATAAATATTAAATATCCCCTCTTATAACTTAGATTTCTAAATAGAATATTGTAAAATTTCAGAAATCTTAGTGACATGAAATTTTAAATAAAAAAATTTGTATGATCCCTAGATTTTATGTCTACAGGAAATGTGTAATTCAAAACTTTTTAGCGATTGAGGGAGTCAGAAGTGGGTCTTTTGGTTTGTTTTGTTTTAATCATAAGAGTACCATAAGCTAAGTCAAGACAATCTTTTTTTCTTTTAACTTATTTTCAGAACCATAATTTTTTCATGATATGATTTAATCAAAAATTTACAATACTTTTTTCAGCTCTAAAATGGAATAAAGATATCTAAGTACCCTTGACCTCACAGAGTTGTTTTAAGTAGAGTTATAACTCGCAACAAGATGGTATAAAGGGAATACATCTCAATATTTAAAAAAAGGTCATATATGACAAGCTTACAGCTAATGCTATACTAAATGCTGAAAAGCTAAAAGCCTTTCTTCTAGGTGAGGAACAAAGCAAGGATGACCACTCTTGCCCCTTTTATTCAACACAGCATTGGAAGTCCTCATCATGGCAATTAGGTAAGAAAAAGAAAATAATCTGGATTGGAAAGGAAGAAGTAAAACTCTATTTGCAAATGACATGATATTATATACAGAAAACTCTAAAGATATACACACACACTCACACACACACACACATATTACACAGCCATAAAAAAAGACATCTTGCCATTTGCAACAACACAGATGGACCTAGAAGGTATTGTGCTAAGTGAAATAAGTTAGACTGAAAAAGACAAATATCATAAGATTTCACTCACATGTGGAGTCTTAAACACAAAATAAATGAATAAAGAAACAAAAAGTAGAATCTGACCGATAAATATTGGGAACAAACTGATGGTTGCCAGAGGTAGAGGGGTAGCAAAATGGGTGAAAGGTACTGGCAGAAACAGGCTTCCAGTTATAGAGTGAATAGGTCATAGGTATAAAAGGCACAACATAGAGAATATAATCAATGATATTGTAAGAGTGTTGATGATGACAGGTGGTGGCTACACTTGTGGTGAGCATAACAGAATGTATACAGAAGTTGAAGCACTGTGTTGTACACCTGAAACTAATGTAACATTGAACACCAAGTATACTCAACCCCTCTCTACCCCTCCAAAAGAAACCTACAAGGCATTAATGAAAGAAATTAAAGAAAACACAGGGAAATGACAAGATATTCCATGATCATGGCTTAGAAGAATCAATATTGTTAAAATCCCAACCCTTAATCAATATTCTTAAAATCCCTACTACTTCAAAGGTATTAATAGATTCAATGCAATCCCTATCACAATTCCAATGACACTTTGCAAAGAAATAGAACAAATAACCCTCAAATTTGTATGGAACCACAGATACACACACACACACACACACACACACACACACACACGTGCAAATAGCCAAAGCAATCTTGAGAAAAAAGAACAAGGCTGGAGGCATCACACTCCCTGAATTCAAACTATACTACAAAGTTATAATAATTAAAACAGTATTGTATTGGCATAAAAACAGACACATGGATCAATGGAACAAAACAGAGAGTCTAGAAATAAGTCTCTCTCTATATATACACACATATATATATATAATTAAAACAGTGTTGTATTAGCATAAAAACAGACACATGGATCAATGAAACAAAACAGAGAGTCCAGGAATAAGTATATATAGATCTATATCGATATATCTATAGGTATCTATAGATATAGATATCGATATCTATCAATATAGATCTATAGATATATCATAGATATAATATATATTATCTATAGATATATAGATATATATCCAATTAATTTATGACAAAGGGGCTAAGAATATACAACAGGGAAAGTACAGTCTCTTCAATAAGAACTGGAGAACCACATGCAAAAGAACAAAACTGAGCCACTATCTTACTTCATACATATAAATTAACTCAAAATGGACTAAAGATTGAATTTAAAACCTCAAACCCTAAAACTCCAAAAAGAAAACTCAAGCAATAAGATGCCTGACACAAGACTAGGTGATTTTTTTTTTTAATCTGATGCCAAAAGCAAAAGCAACAGAAGTAAAATTAATAGATGGGACTAAATCATTTTTAAAAACTTCTGCAAGGCCAAGGAAATCATCAATAAAATTAAAAGGCAACCTACTGACCGAGAGAAGATATTTTGAAATCATACATCTGATAAGAGGTTAATATCCAAAATATACAAAAAACTCATCAACTCAACAGTGAAAAGTAGCCCTATAAACAATTCAAATAAAAATGGGCAGAAAATCTGAATAGTCATTTTTCTAAAGAAGATAGAGAAATGCCAACAGGTACATGAGAGTATTCTCAACATCATTAATCACCAGCAATATGCAAGTCACAACCACAGTGAGCTATCTTACACCTGTTAGAGTAGTTATTGTGGAAAAGATGAGAAATTACAAGTATTGGTAAGGATGTGGAGAAAAGGGAAGACTTGTGCACTATCGGTAGGAATATAAATTAGTGTAAAAACTATAGAAAACAGTATGGGGTTCCTCAAAAAATAAAAAATAGGACTACTATAGCATCCAGCAATTCTACTTCTGGTTTTTACCGAAAAACAAACATGAAAACAAAACAACAAATATGACTTGAGAAGATATATATGCCCACATGTTCCCTGCAGCATTATTTATAATATCTAAAATGCAAAAACATTCTAAGTGTCCATCAATGTATGATAAAGTAATTGTGGCATAGATCCGTCTTGATTAAAGAGCCTCAGTGTACTTTTCTAAAGATCTGCATGGCGATCACAAGAAACCACTCTGTATATTATGTTTAAAACAATCTTAGCGCAATATGGAGTCTCCTTCATAAGTATTCAAGAAAATATTCCCAATAATTAGTTACCTCCAATCATATGACACATTAAGTATAGTTTGTTTGAAGGGTATTTACCTTTTAGAAGAGAGGACATCCCTGATAGCACTATTTGAAGGTATTGAGAAATGGAAATCATATGGAAGGTATTGACGTTAAATGCTAACTCATATTTGGGAGATGAGTTAACTCACCAATTGATCAAATGTACACTGGTGGAATGTATCTTTTTCCATTAACTAGTATACCCATTCTTTCTAGATAATTTACAAAGTCAGGTTTCAAGCCTATATAGTGTGATGTATAAAAACAGAACCTTTTCAACTCCATAGTTGTTTTGCTAAATGTTGCAAGCAAACTAGAAACTTCCTTCTCCCCTTCCAATGATCAATTTTTAAATGAAAAGTAGAGATATTTACATTGCTGTCCAATGACAGTATTGTCTAATAATAATTAATTGTTGTTCATTTCCACTGGATCACATTAACAGATCACTTTAGAAGGAATTTACACGCAATGCCCCAGAGATAAGCATGAATCATTTCCTAGTAATTCTTACCTGCTAGGTATTGCTACCTGAAAGGAAGAATTCATAGTAAAGAACAATTGCCTGTGAACTGAGCTACCTTCATGTGTTAAGTAATTTGGCCTGGGAGGACCATGCAGAAACCCCTTAGTTAATTACTTTCCTAAAACTAGCTATCCACCAATTTCCACAGGATCTGGAATTTCACCATTTGAGAACTCTAGCGTTAATATAAGAACAATAAATCAGCAAGTATATAATGATCTAACAAGAAGGGATGACCAATCCAAACATAAATTTTTTACCTTTAGGATTTTTATTTTTGTCTAGGACAAAGTCAACTCTAAATATTAGGAAAGAGTTAGAAACAAGTGGTAATTTTGATTTTTTTTTTAAGATTTTATTTATTTATTTGACAGAGAGAAATCACAAGTAGGTAGAGAGGCAGGCAGAGAGAGAGAGGAGGAAGCAGGCTCCCTGCCGAGCAGAGAGCCCGATGCGGGACTCGATCCCAGGACCCTGAGATCATGACCTGAGCCGAAGGCAGCGGCTTAACCACTGAGTCACCCAGGTGCCCCTAATTTTGATTTTTTAAATAAAATTTGAATCATTGAATTAACTGTTCTCAAATATAACAACGTGGCAACATTCAATTAATTAAGGGTCATTTTTCCAAGATTAAAAATTAGTTCAGATATTACTTTAAAATCAAGGCAATGCTGGGTGCCTGGATGGCTCAGGCTTTAAGCGGCTGCCTTTGTCTCAGGTCATGATCTCAGGGTCCTCGGATGGATTGAGTCCCACATCGGGCCCTTGCTCCCTGCTCCCTACTCCCTGCTCTGCGGGAAGCCTGCTTCTCCCTCTCCCACTTCTGCTCATGTTCCCTCTCTAGCTGTCTCTTTCTGTCATATAAATAAATAAAATCTTAAAAATAAACTAAAAGCAATGCTTTAAAAGTTATATTTAGTATACACGTTTAATTCAAATTCAGGAGTCAAAAGGAAAAAGGCAATATTTGGTATTCTCTGGTGGGCCAAAATAGGAAATTGTATGCTCTCAAATTTACTGATTTCAAAACATAATGTCATCTGTAAAGAGCTTTCTTAACTATTTCATCATTGTGAAGGTTAAAAATTATCAAGCAAAATCACAATTATAAACATACTGACACACAACCCAAAAATGTCAGTGCAGTTGTAAGACAGGGCATATAACGAATTCTATGTAAGAGTTAGACAAATTAAACGGTTAATATCTCTAAAGAAAAACACTAGGCTTGGATCTGGACTAGGATGCATTTTTGCTTTTTAAAAAGCAAATAACACATTTCTGACTAGTCAACATGACCATTAGCAGTGCTTTCCTACAGAGAAGCAAAAGAAATCTCAGTTCCTGGGAAAGTTGGGGGTCATTGTTGTCATGGGGACCAGAATACACGTATCAAATGCCATCAAAGAGAGAAAGATTTAAAACTGCTATTCATCTGGTATCTAGAAATCTATCAAAGAAATAGTTCTCACCTATCTAGTGTGGATTTTCACACTTAGATAAATTTTGAAGACTGTAAATTCCATTCAGACACCTTTTTCCTAGGGAGTTAATGAGTGCAGGATTCTACAAGCTAGAGGAAGGTCAATAGTAAAGACTTTTATAGAAATTACCACTTGTTCTAAAAATATGTATGGTCTACAAAAAGTTTTTCAAAAAGCAATTTGAAACATGTTCTGATCCTAGAACATCTATGCTTGTAAACTCAGGCAGGCAGGATTTCACCACTAATTCTCACCCTCTCCATACATTATAAAAATATTTGAGTTTTCCGTAAGAAGCCTATGGATTATTGGTATCAGTTTCTACTAGTGGGTCCAAATGCCAGCAGTAAATACTCAGAAAAAAAATGACATCAAAAGTTGAAAGGAAGCTTCATTTGAAAGTAAACTATGACAAAGTTACACTTTAGAAAAGTTTGCGAATATGAATTATCTTGCTTTATATTGTATATATAATTTCTTAACTTTGTAGGAATTGGCAAACATGTATTCCATAAAATTGTTTTTTGTAGTCACTTTTCTTGTTCAAAACTTCCCCTAAGGATATGTAAGTTAGAAGCGGATTTTATTATAAAAACATCCCAAGGCGTGTACAGAGAAATATACTGGTTTTATCCTTCCTTTTTTTTTTTCAAAATTAATGTAATATTAACACACAAAGTCAATTTGTATAAAGACTAATTAGATAATTTCCATTGAGGAGACAGAGAATTCTATTCTCCAAGTTCTATTTTAATATAGGTCACACATTCGAAAAAATTACCAACAAAGTAACCAAAACAAATAGTTAACTTTGTGGCTAGAAAAAAGATAGGAGAGGTACACAAGAATGATTTCAGTTTAATACCTCTACTTAGAAGTTAATATTCCTAATACAGTAGAAATCCATTTGAGCAGAGACTTTTGTTGTTATTGTTTTTGGAAAGCACATGACATATATAAGTGGTTGCAAAACATTTGGTAAGAAAACTCAATCATGTGGTAGGAATATGTGATTTTATTATTATTTTATCTATTTTTATTCAGGTATAATTAATATATAATGTCATATTAGTTTCAGATGTATAAGTGATTTTATTATTGCATTATAGTTTCTTTTAAAAAATTATTTTTTAAGTATAAAGTGTTATTTTCCCAAAAATGACCTCTAGATAATTCACCTTGCAATGGAAATACACCATTATCATGGAGTGTCATTACTCAATTCAAACCTCTCTTATGTAAAGGGTTCCAACTGTTTTTGCTTTACTCAGAATCCTTATGAAGTTACATTCTGAGCATCTTCTCAATGTTTCTTAACATCTTATGCCATTTAATCAAGTGTTTATGTCCAACTGAAGCTGGTCTTTCCTAAGCACATAGTTAAGCTTCAGAGGACTAGGTAAGTAAGGTTAAACCACTTCCAGTGGTAAGTCATATCCTAGTTACATATTCAAAGAAAAAAATATAAACTAAAAAATTTCATTTTATTGTCAGTTATGATGACATTTTCACTTTTCTCGTGTCAATTTTTCCTGACCTTATTATTTGTGCTCTTTCTTTCTCTCCCTCCAAGTGACTTCAGTAATTCCATTGACAGACTGAGTATACAAACAGACAACAGTCTGACCATGTATGAAATAGAACTTGACCCAGAGCCTCTGGAGCAAACTATCTGGGAAGCCAAACCACAATCTCTGTGGCAATCTGCCCCAAATGGTCAAGATCTGTTCAATTACACACAGCTTCCCTATTTTTTGCCAGCGGTCCATGTTTCCTCCTGCCAAGATTCTCCAATCACAGTGCATAGGAGGCCTTTCCTTTTTTCCACTGTAAAGCTTTTCCACTGACCTGCCCGCCTTCCCATTCTGCCAAATGCCAAGTGCTATGGCAAGCTCTGAATAATAACTTATGTGTCCTCATTTAAGTGGTCTATGCTTATTTCCATACCATAAACTTAGATGATGAAAAAGAGGGAACTTTTATAAATAGAAGAATTGTTTTTCCTCTTTAATGCAGAATTGGGACCTCAGAGATTACAGTGCTCCATAGGGTGCATTGGGTCTTCTTGCAAGTTCAGACTTCAGTGTTGCCTTTGCGGGCACTCTAAAATCCTATTCCCCTTGAAGCCTTGACTCACAACCCCAGCCCACTGACTAACCACTGGAGTTCTCTGTTCCCATTGTGTAAGTAGGGGGCAAACTGGGGAAAAAAAAATGCTGCATCATAGGAAAATAAATTTATACCAGACACATGAATAAGCATTCTATTTCTTGTGATTCTTATGAACTATTTCTTATGGTTCTTATGGTGATCCTTCCTTCATTCGATAGTCAATAACTATTTCTTGAGGATACACTTGTGCCAGTAACTTTTCTAGGCCTTGAATACATAAACAGTGGGACTGGGAGCATACAGAATTACACATTGTGGTAAGTGCCAGGAAGGAAAAGCACAGGGCACTATGAGGTTAAATTTGGTCAAGGTTACAGGACACCGAAGGAAGAAAGACTTAATTTGTGACACCCCCCCCCCCCACCCAGGGTGAGTAAGAGTTATCTGGGCAAAGGATTAGTGGTGAATTTTCCAGGCTGGGAAAACTACAGGCAAAGTAATAGAAAAAGCTTTGTGTCTATGAAAAAACGAACAAAAGCCAGTGTTATTAAAGCATAGAAAACATCTGAGATGGTAGTGAGAGTTGAGGGGGAAGGTAGGCAATATTTTGTAAACCATGTTTGGATTTTAATGAAAATACACTGGGAATAAGTGAAAGGATTTAAACAGAGCAATAACATGGATTGATTTTTTTTAAAAGACACTGGTCTGGCTGCTGACATCTGGGGAATGAATTGTAAGGGGGAATAAATCAGACAGGTTTTGTTGGGGCTCCAATACAGATGTTCAGGTGAAAGGTACCCTCGCTACAATTACAACAATGGACGTGGAGAGATATTTTGGAAGTAGAATACACAATATGGTCTTTGAACTTAACAGAAGAATTGAAGCTGGGAAAAACACTTATTCTTATTTTCTTATTCCTAGACTGGACTACTGAAAAACAAACTGTCCTATTGCCTAAGGAAGACAAAATCTGGAATGGCACCTACAGTTCATCCCACCCCATTATTTCTCCCCCTCGGCTCCAGAGAAAGTGCTGCCACAGCCTGGAGGGCTTTTTTGGACAGATGTGACTGGCTGTGTCTGCAGTATGAGTGACCCTTCTTGGACAGTGGCTAAATGGGCTGCATTCCAATGAAGGTTCTCGTCAAGATAGAATGGAAAAGATTCAATATAATCTCTGGGTGTTAAGTGGGACAGATGGGTTCATAGTCTCATTCCAACCCCAAACTCCTTCCCCTGAACATATAAACAAGTCATCTTTCTTTTTAGCACTTACTATTGTCTAATTCTATATTGTACATTTGTGCATCCATTCACTATTGGCAGGTTTCCTTCAAAAGAGTATAACTTTCCTAAGGGCACAAAATAGAGGATCACTCTATATTTGTTAGAGGATCAAGTGAATAAACAAAGTGTGCTGGACAAAGTTGACCATGATAAAGCAAGGAAAAGGTAGTAGGCATGAGAAGTAATGGATAAAACTATCATTTTACACATTTTTTTTCATTTTCCTCACCTTGTCATGATAAAATAGAATTGAGGATAATCAAATTCTTAGCCTTGACATCTATAAAGATTGTATCTCTAGGTTCTCTTAAAGGCCATGATATTCTCACTTTTGCCTGTTCCAGAGGAAAGTCCTTTGCACTCTACATTTTTTGAGACGAGGAATTTGGCACAGAGAACTTGGGTGGAAGGGTGAAGTTCACACACTTGTGACAGATTTGGAATTGTAATTTAAGTCTCTTGGATCACTATTGGTTGAGTCTTCTAAACTGTGAACTCTATCAAGGTCGGAGTTCTGTCTTTACATCTATGGGTTGGTAACTACATTTTTGAAGACAAAGTAAAAGTAAAGTTGGCAAGACTCATTAGTCTTCATGAATTAGATACTGCTATCACTGCCTGATGCAGCTGAATACACTGTGTGTTAGAGAAGGTAGGAAAGTTGTCCATAAATAGTAAATGGCAGAGCAAGGATTTGAGCCCAGTTTGGCCTGAATCCATACCTGGATCTCCTAAACCTTCTACTGTATTAAAAAAAAAAAAAAAAAAGAGTACATTTTGCTACTTAGAAGCACTTTATTCCTACTACTCAAAGTCAAATCTGTCACAATGGCATTGCCAAAAAATTCCCATTATTCTTAAGATCTGACGAAACTAAATTCAACTGCCCTCTTTTAGTTAATGACTTACATACTTTTTTTTTTTAGAGAGAGAGAGAGAGAGAGAGAGAGAGAATGCAATGAGGGGTAGGGAGGAACATAGGAAGAGGGAGGGAGAGAGAATCTGAAGTAGACTTGCTGCCCAGCACAGAGCGCCATGTGGGGTTGGATCTCACAATGCTGAGATCATGGCCTGAGAAGAAATTAAGAGTTGGACGCTTAACTGACTGAGCCACCCAGGCATTCCCTTATATACTAATTTCTGAAGATTCTTAAAGCATTTGATTTGAGCTTTTAATTCCCCTTCTTTTCTAATTTACATTCACCTAACCTCAGTACTTTATGTGCCTCTATATATTTGTTCCAATTTACTTCTTTCTTTCCTTCCTTTCGTCCTTACTTTCTTTCCTTCTTTCTTTCTTTTTTAAGATTTTATGTATTTATTTAACAGAGAAAGAATGTACAACAGGGGAGCAGTAGAGGGAGAGGAAGAACCTGGCATCCTGTTGAGCAGGGAGTTGGATGCAGGTCTTGATCCCAGGCTTCTGGGCTCATGACCTGAGCTGAAGGAAGGCACTTAACAGACTGAGCTACCCAGGAACCCCTCCAATTTCTTTCTGATGATAATTTTCCTCACTAATTTCTTCAACAATCTTTGACTGATGCTTTTATCACTGACTTCTACTTTTATCACCTGGGTCCTCCATTACTCCTTAAAAGCACAATCCCAATGCTCTGCTATTCCTTGAACTAACAATGCTGCTGAAGATTCAGCTACTGCCTCTGTCACCGTTTAGTCATCTCTCACTCCCAACCAGAATAGTTTGATATTCATGACTCCATATTAAAATTATTTCAAACTATAATATCTTTCCACACATAGCATAGACCTCCAGGCTATTCTCTCTTTGAATTCATATTATGTACTAATACATTGCAAACATCTCATTATGGTGCTCACTTTATGACTTAAATCTAGCACTTTAGCTCTGTCTCCTACTTTCGTGAGTATGTATGTGTGTGTGTGTGTAAAATGATCAAATCAAACAGTAGCTATGTCTTTCCCCATATTGTTACCTTTTTCTGCAGTGACTCAATCTCTACCAATCAATACTTCTCCATTATTCAAAGGCTAATTCTAGGCACCTCATATACCGTGACTCTACTTAATTATATCCTTTTTCAGAAATACTCTGTTATAGCTCTTTTAAAAATTGAAGCAGTTTTCCATTAGTGTGTTATCTGATCACTCTCTATAAAAAGCCCCTTGAAGATAAAGATTATGTGTAATTAATTTATCAAAACAAAATTTCAAATTTAAGAGGAGTATACAAACTATTTTTGAAATCTCAAGGCAACAGTATAACTCACATTGTTGTACCTTGCTTATCATTCTGGTTATCACCCCATGTACTTTGTAACCATTATATTCAGGGTCTTTCTATAATCCCCACTATTGCTTAGAGAAAGGTTTTCTATTGTTTCCTTTACAGGGGCCATAGTAACAAGAAAGACATTGCCATTTCTCTATTGATGTGTTGAAATACTAACAATAGCCAGAGTTTATCCTAGTGTCTCGCAAACTTCCAAAAAAAAAAAAAAGATAACAATATCTCCAGTAAATATTGGAATAAAACCCATAAGAGCTGATGAAACCACACCATTATCAATTCCAGTCTTGGGTATAGAATAATATTCTCATTGTGGGAGCAAGGCAGTTAGAAAGTGACTGCCTCATGAATATTTGTTTCACAGTTTGTTATGAAAGATTCCTGACTTTGCATGGTCTTTTAAAGGGTACAATCTCAAACTCTCAGTGGGCAGAGGTAATATTCCTGTCAACTTTAGTTGGTTATGATATATTTCTGGTTATGATATATTTCTTCCTATCTTGGTAACATTATCAAAAATGTTTTCTGTTTCTAAAATTATTTGAATCAACATTCAAATACGTTACTGTTTTTTTAGGTTAAAAGAGCCCTTCTGATTCAATTTCCTTCTTCAGTTTCCATTTGTAAGTAATGTTTCATGTTTAATAGCTAAATGAAACACAAGACACCTTACTATCTTGAAAACAATATTATCTCAAATATAATTTTTTCTTAAGTTCTTTCTTTTTTAAAGAGTTTTTTTTTTAAGAGTTTTATTTTATTATTTATCTGAGAGAGATAGCAAGAGAGAGAGAGAGAGAGCACGAGCTGAGTAAAGGGCAGAGTGAGAAGCAGACTCTCAGTGGGATCCCCATGTGAGACTCAATCCCTGGACTCTGGGATCATGATCTGAGCTGAAGGCAGATGTCTAACCAATTGAGTCACCCAGGCACCCTTTTTAAAGGATTTTATTTATTTATTTATTTAAATTAGAGAGAGTGAAAGCGAGAGAGATCACAGAAGGACAGAGAGAAGTAGACTTGCTGCTGAGTGGAGAGCCTGACGTGGACCTTGATCCCAGGACTTCAGGATCATGACCTGAGCAGAAGGCAGTCACTTAACCAACTGAGCCACCCAGGTGCCCCAATTTTTTTCTTAAGTTCTTACCAAAATATCTTTTCAATAAACTTTCAATGAATTTATCAGAAAAAATACTTTAATGCATATATTACAAATACAAACAACTTACACTAAAATATTTCTAAAGTAAGCATATACCCAAATTCTATAATCATTGCCTGACTTTACCCTAGGAATAGAATCAAATAAGATAGACCAGTGTAATGTATTTATGTATATACCTAATTTACTCTGTGTACATTAAAGTGAGACATTTCATTTGAATATGACCCAGCAAAGGAAATAATCCTTCTGTATTTAATCTTTCTTTATGACCTGTTCCAAACAGGAAAGTCTATGCAAACATAAAGTATAAATATTTTTAATTACTATATTAAATCTCAAGGCTAATAAAGATTACATGCATTTCAAAGCATAAGAAAAACTTGGTGAGAAAATAAAATACTTATTTGTCTTAGGACACATTTTATCCTTGAATACTAATCCTCAATTATTATATTCAACATAAGGTATCAAATGTGTATTTTAAGAGTTATTCAGAAAAGTTAAATGTTAATGAAATGTGGCTACAAGAGGAACTATTTCCCTATTTCATTAGGATCTGTTGTATTTAATAATTAAAGTAAGTAAGTTGAATGACTCAAGTACCTTTTCCAAACCTTCTTCTTTGAGGCTGATCACATCCAAATCAAAATCTGTTCGTAAACCATTGGTTTTGTTGAAAGTTATTCTGCCTGTGAGACCTTCCCAATGTGCCTACAGGAAAATAAATAAATAAATAGGATTCACAAAACATTTTTTCATACAAAAAATTATTTTCATTACTTCTCATAAATTTATCACTATTGATTTTTAAGACTTTTTTTCCTCTTTTACACTTTGGAAGATTTTTGTCTATAGTTGTTGCTTTAGTCTCAGTATAAAACTTATTATAAATTTTCATTTTAAATAATGCATTTTCTATGAATAATTTTTATGAGAAATTCGAAGATTGTTTTAAATAGTAAAGCTCTTTTGCAAACTGAGAATAATTTAGTCACTTATAATACATGAGCTAGTGAATATCTCACTAGAGATTGCAAATAGAATTACTGTTATAAAGTATCACTCCTAACTTCATATTAATATGAACATAAACTTACTTCATTACAGAGAAAGAAACTGAATTTAGGAAAAACCTATGCTCTACAACTTCAATTATACACATTTCTCTTAGAATAATTAACTTATTACTTTATTTTCCCTTAAGTGGGATTGGGAGAAATATATCAAAATTATTCATGTCAAGCTATACTTCCTGTAAAAGGAGCTTTCCATGTAGAAGGAAGTGAAAAAATGTAATAATCTAATTACATAATGAGTTAAACCTGTCATAGGTGAGCAGATTTCTTAGTTTTTTTGTTTTTGTTTTTGTTTTAAATACAGAGAGTTTTCTCATTCTGCTGGCTACATAGAAAAAAATGTTTTCCATTATTTGTCATTTGGAAATAGCTTGGAAAAAAAGTTACATATGAAAAATTTCAAGTAATGTTACATATACTCACAGCTATAATGTTTCAAAGAATATATACCAAGATCCAAAGAAATGAAACCAAAGAGATTATGGGTAACCTTTCAATAAGGACTACAAATGGATATCATTATTAGTACACTAGTTAGGCTCCATGTATTTCTATACTTATGTATAGGGATTCTAAAATAGTTTTAGGCTAATAAATTACAAATAAAACAGAAATAATTATAATATATGTCTATATACATATTGTAACATGTCATCACTGAATTTAAACATGTGATAACTGGTCTCCAATAAGGAATAAAAAGATATTTAACCTATCCTTTTCCAAAGAAAATACTTTCAGGTGTTTAACAAAAATGCATCTTAGTACAAAAATAGTCAATTTGATCAAGAAGTACAGAAGTAGAAGTAGAAAATAGTTAAAGACAACAATCTGGGATAGAGGCAGCATAAAGAAATGGTTATCGGGTAAGAATGTACAACTAATAAAATAGAATCACAAATCTAATTCTGAACTACCTCGCAACCAAAGCAAGGAGGAAAGTGTGATATAAACACAATATACAGGGTCCATAATGTCAGACATACCAACTATGCAGGAGAAGCTCAGCTCTTCCTGGCACTGAAACTTTAGAGGAATGTCTCTTGTTGGTCCTCATAAAGAGGCTCCCCATGTGATTTAGTGGACAAGGGCCTTGACAGCACTTACAATAAATACAATAGTGAGTTTCATACAACTGTTTGTTATAGGACCGTGTGACACACACCTGAACGGTCAGGTGCTGCATTCAGAAAGCAATTCTTTAACCACCCAAACCTATGCAATATGTCCGCAGCTCTCTGATGCTCAGTTTTAAACCAGACATAAACATAGAATGCGAAACAAATAAAGAACTACATATGCCTCAGGGAGTGTCATTTCACCCAACTGAGAGTACATTAAAAATCACAAAAGGAAAATTCATGGGTATTCTTTGCCAAGGAACTGGCATATTCTTAAATATGACCCTATTCTCTCTTTTATTTTTGAGATGAATAATTTATTATATGTTGAATTGATGATTTCTTTAAAGCACATTAAGAAAAATCTTATGTGGGGATAATTCCTGTGATTTTCCTAGCAAAGACTAAATTTTCATAGTTACACTTTCATATAAAAACTCCTGTTATACTCAAATGAAATGTATCCCAAGCTGACAGTCATGATGGGACAACTAGGAAGTGTGTGTGTGTGTGTGTTTGTGTGTGTGTGTGATCTTCAGAATTTTGCCTTTTTTTTTCCTCACTGTGGGCATTCTTGGTCTATAACCATAACAGTTGTAATCAGAAATGGTATGTGACCATAAAAATGATTGTATTACACAATATGAAGCAAATTTTGCACTTTTCCGAATGCAGATATTCTGTTTTATGTTAACTGCTAATATAATGACAATAACTAGACATTATATTTAGGAACCATAGATCTAAGTAACAATTCTTTAAGACGTGGGACTTAGTGGAGTACAAAAAAAAATGTTGCCTAAAATACATTCTTTAAACTGTATATCCACATAAATGAAAAGCAATACCTATAAAGACTCAGAGAGATCAAAACTAACAATGTCATAAATCATAGGTCACAGATTTTTATCTGTTTACACAATCATAGGTATCTTTAAAGATATTTATTTACTTGTCATGTAATTTTTCCCCTTTTCTTCCATATCTTTTAGTAAAAGTGTTAATTTTGCCTGTATGGAGAAGAAAGAAAGTTGAATTCAAAATATAAAAGTAAAAAGCCACCTGTGAGGAAAACTAAAATAATCTCAATGCATTCACCTTGAGGACAAAAGAGACTAGGCAGATGTGCTTCTCCCGACATACCCGACATACCTCTTTAATTAGGCTCATAAAACGGGTCCCGAAGCGCCAGGGTTTGTGTCTATTACACTGTAAGGAACTGACTGTCATCTGAGGAAACTGCTGGACGCCCACAGACACCACGTGCACGGCATCATACATTAGAGCAGCATCCGTCTGAAAGCCAAGAACAAGGAAATATGGAGTCAGTACAACCAGTGAAACCCACGGGAGGAGGTTTGGAAGGGGACTGAAGGAGTGAGAGAAATATATACTCATTTTACCTTCACCTAAGGGAGACAACAGTTCTTCTGATGCTCTGGTTCTCTTAAATAAGATGCTGTGTTCAAATTACTACATCAGCTCCATTAGAACATTTGACCTAAGGTCCCTTTCCTGAAGTGGTAACTCAGTTTCATATTGTCCTAGTATCTCTGTTAAAGTAGGAAATGTGTGAAGACATTCATTGTTTTATTTTTTTGTCATCCCCTCTGGCTCTGTTTGATTGACTCAGTACACAGACCTAGACACACATCATATGCACACACACAAGATGAATGCAATTGAGAACATTTTGAATGGTTACATAAATGACATGTTATATATGAAATAAATAAATAATTTCCTTGCATAGGAAGAATGAAAGAAATTTGAAAGGAGAGTCACTTAAAAAGCTTAAATATAATCCCCAATCTTTTCTTCAACTTAATTTTTCAAAAGGTTCAACCTCAGAAATGATGCTACATCATCACAATGGTATTTTATATAACCACTAAAAAAGATGTTTTGAAAAATAATCAGTTAGATGAATCTCAATACATGTAGTAATCCCTTTTTAAGAAACTAAACTTAATCCCCTGTACAGTTTTCTTTTCCCCAAATTTCCATATGAAAAAAATTCCTTTTGTCTTCGCAAGTAAAACGGATATGAATTCTACTGTGTTTGCACCTGCTCAAATGACTGACCACTTTAGAAGTTGATGATAAAAAACAAATTGTTTGTAAGTCATAACAAACCAGAGGCTCAGTGACGTTCAAATGCTGTGTTAAATGAAGCCTCGCATTGTGTCTGACGGATCGATGCCAGGCTCACTACCTATGGACGAGGGCCACACTGACTGTAATGCTAGCAATGAACTTTGGGCCATCTGCTTGGCAGGCCTCAGAATAAAAGCATATATTTCCTCTTCTCATTCACACAATTAGTGAGCTGTGAAATGAATTCCAAAATGAATAGGAACCCTGTAGATTATAGCGTTTGCCACAATACAATACAAAATGAGTACACACAGTCGCTTTCATGCAAATGGATCCTAAGGAGCTTTACCACATAAAATGGAAGACAGCTAAAGAGACAATGCAATGACAGAACATAATAATAATGCCATTTTATAGCTCATAAATCTTTGGGGAATATAGCTTGCATTTCTAACCTTCACTTTGTAAATACCAGCTGACTACTTCCGCATCCTCTGATAGCTGCGGCATAAAACTAGGATCATGGAGTTGATACAAGCATACGTCATGAGCCTGAGGATTAGACTGATATTTGTCTTTGGCCTGAGGTAACATTTAGGAGACTGATCTCAGATACCACAAAGGTGATCGTAAAAACAGTTACCAAGATATGAAAGACAGATTTGATTCCAAAATAAAATGCATTTTTAAAAAAATATCACTGTGAACAAAGGTATGGAATCATGAACACTTTCACACACTACACGAGAGAAAAGAAAGGACAATTTTGCAATCTGCACCACAAAACAGCCTTAAAAAAAAAAAATCTACATTCTTTTTAACCCTTCTTCTAACCAAGTTAGAGATAAGAACAAATGCTACATACATGATTTATTTTTTTAAAAGAGTGGAAACCTACCAAATGTTCGAATGAAGGAAATACAGTAAAATCACAATGGTATTTTATATAACCACTAAAAAAGATGTTTTGAAAAATAATCAGTTAGATGAGAAATTGCATGTGATATGATCCTAAATGTAAAAATAGATTATGCAGAGCTGGATATCTAGCATTAGCCATTATATAACTTTATGGGTACTTCAAACGTACTACGTAATTTATTTAACTCTCACAATAAGGGTTTAATAAATGTGCTACTATTGTTCTCATTTTGCAAATGATGAAATCAAGTTTGAGAGACATTAAGTAACTAAGCAACGTCACACAGTTAACAAGTGGAGAGGCCCCAGACTCAGCCTCTCTGCTCATAGCTAGTATTCTTAACCACCATATAACGTGTTATATGAATAATAACAGTAGGTTAAAAAGAAAAAAAAAACACTAAAATGAAACCAATGATCACTCCTGAAAGTTGGTAATTAAAGGAATTTAAACATTTTCTTTTTATTTATTTTCTACATTTTCTTTAAGATAGAAGTTTGCTAAATACCATTTGATAATTTTCAAGATGAAAATTTTTATCTATTTCCACAAAATAACTAAAATAATATAAATATGATATTGCTGCTATATGCCATGATTTACTTACATAAGACTTACATGAAAATTCTAGAATAGCAATCTTATCTAAAATGATAATGTTAAGAAGGAATTTTGCCAAATTAAGAGTTTGAAAAATTGTTTTTGGTACATAGTTTCAGCAATCAGAGGACACACTAGTTGATAATAAAACTATTTGAGGGGCAACTGGGTGACTTGTTGGTTAAACCCTCTGCCTTCCGCTTGGGTCATGATCCCAGGGTCCTGGGATTGAGCCCCCGAGCCCCGAGCCCCTGCATCATGCTCTCTGCTCAGCAGGGAGCCTGCTTCCCCACCACCCCCCTTCTCTCTGCCTGCCTCTCTGCCTACTTGTGATCTCTGTCTGTCAAATAAATAAATAAAATCTTTTAAAAAAAACAACTATTTGAGATCTTGTGATTTTAAATATAATCATAAAAGAAAGATAGTATTTATTAAATAGAAGATAAATACTAGAAAAAAAATTATAAGTAGATAAAAAGTTGCTGATCAAATTGCTTCTGGAATTTCCAGTTTAAAATATGTTGATTTATGATAAAGAGATACACAGAACTTCTGAAACTACTCTGTATGATATTTTCATCAGTTTAGAGTGTTATTTTTATTCTACTTTTAGACTGGTTGTTTTATGTAATAATATGGAGTTATTTTCCATTTATACTCGCTATCCTGTCAGACTCAACTTTACTGTCTTCTTCGCAAAATCATGCATATGCAAATTCTTCCACCTTTGAAAAGTTGTGAGAAAACTAGTGTTTCAAAAGTGTTTTTCTTATTTTCACAAGAATGCATATGCTTGAAAATCTGTCTTATACTAGTAATAGTATTACTTAACACTCATTTAGTATTTACTACAGATAAGACATTCTCTCTAAATCATTCCATTTAAATTCTCACAACCAATCTGCAGTGGAAAATCCACTGAATTTGTACCAAGTAGAAAACTGAGGCAGAGAACAGTTCAGTAACTGGCATGTAGAGGTGGGGCTGGATTTGAAGCCAGACAACCTATGCAGAGTTCACAGCTCATTCTCCGGTTTTTGCTCGGAGTTCCACGTTTAATAAAGCAAGACAGTTTGAATGATTTTAAAGTTACAAAATATAAGAAATATCAATAAGTACTTGAATGTATGACTCTAGATCATGTTTTGATAAGTGGTCAATACATAACAAAAATGGGCTGCCAGGTAAGGAACTGTGTGGTTATGGAGAATGGATACATACAACCTCACAAACAAAGGAAGACATCAATGTATGGGGTTAGGTCATTAATAGGTTAGTCAGGAAGTAACATTAACCAGGAATGACTTCATGAAAGTAGATTTCTTCGATGCAGTTGCTGCTCAGAGTGTTCTCAAAAAGGAAAGGCCCTAGAATGTCTTTCAAGATCAGGCTTAAGCGGCATCTCTTACTCCTGACTCTAAATTGTAGAGATTTGAAAGAGCTGCTCTTGCTAAGTCTTTCACTCTCTCATATTGACTTATAATCCCTTGCCAAGACTTTTCTCTTGATAGAAAATAGGAGGGAAAAAAAAAGAGAGAGGTGGAAGAGAGGAGGAAAAAAGTCCAGGAGACACACAAGTTAATTACTTTATCATTTTTATAATATTATTATTACTGTCCAGTTATATTGCATGCTTACACTATACTACACAACTGTGTCAATTTCTTTACCTGCGTTGGCTCACTTAATTCCACTAAGACCATATATTTTAGGTGATATTACTTTTGTGATTTTAGAAAGAAGGAAACTGAAGCTTAGTAAGGTTAAAGTAATTTTCTCAAGGTTTTGTTACCTTGAGAAAGAAGACTCAGAAAACAAGGCTCATGCAAAGCTTAGGTCTTTGAACTACTGTCCAAACTATCACAACATGACTGGCAGAAATAAGACTTAGAAACAAGACTCGGGCAAGACCTAATTCTTCGACGCACTATCTGAACTATCATACCCAACAACATCTCTTCAGCTTATTCCTACCAAAACCATGAAAGGCAATGGAAGATAAAGGATGGCAGCAAGTCTCACTTTTTGGAGGCTCTGCTGAACACCAGATAATTACGTCCCCAGGTCCCAAAAAGAGTACGTCTCTGAATTGAGATACAGATAAAAGTTCCTTTGGCTCCCAAGTCACATTTTTTTTCATTTACAGCATAGCTACCTCTAAAGAAAGCTTCAGGATTAAACATAACTGTAATTTAACCAGTTACATTAAAATGGAATATGTGTACAATTTGGTCATAAAAATCTGTATGGGAGGTTTAGATAAAATTGAAGTCACTCACATCCTAAATTACAAAAGACAAAAGTTAAGCAGAGGAAAAAAAAAAACTTAAAAAAAAAAAAAAAAGATCTGTCCCATTTTTCTCTCTTTTAAGAATAATTACTCTCGGGGCACCTGGGTGGCTCAGTGGGTTAAAACCTCTGCCTTCGGCTCAGGTCATGATCTCAGGGTCCTGGGATCGAGCCCCACATCGGGCTCTCTGCTCAGCAGGGAGCCTGCTTCCTCCTCTCTCTGCCTGCCTCTCTGCCTACTTGTGATCCCTGCCTGTCAAATAAATTAAAAAAAAAAAATCTAAAAAGAAAAAAGAATAATTACTTTCTCATATGTAAATAGATCATTCTTATTGGAAAGCTAAACTATTTATTTGCCCTGGGAATAGAGTTCAGAAGGAAGTGCAGACCAGGTAGGTATAGACAGACCTAAATGCTAACTTCCATGCTTCACTGCTAGGTCAAGAATCTATCGATAGTAATAGGGGCACACTTGAGAGACTACCTCAGGCTAGATTGGAGTTGGAACTCTTTTTTTCTTTCCAAAATAAGTTAGTTAACCTACAAAGAATGTCTGTCAGCCAAAAACTTCCTTTGCGAACCTTTACAATTATGTGATATAGTCCTATACATTTCAATAAAACTGTAGTGACCTAACCTGGTGGCTTGAAAAGATCATGAGAAGTGTCTTCACATACATTTTAAATATGCAATAACCATCTCCCTAACTTATTGCTGGGTTTATCTGATACCTAGTCTAATTACTTTTAGGCATGGAGTGTGTACAGGGAGCGGAGGTGGAAGAGTGACAAATGCTAATTTCTATGGTTGAATTATTGCCACAGAAATTAGTTTAGTCACCCAGTATGATTTCATCTATCTCAAGTAACCTCCAGTCTGATGAGACTTTTAAGTATTGAACAGTTTACATTTCTTTTATGCTCTAGAAAAGTCCACTATGCATTTTTGAATAATTGAAGATTCAGGGGAATTAGATACTCTCAACAGTTTCAAATGACAAAAAATACCGTTGTTTAATACTTTTGATTTGGTAAGTATAATTGAAACATTTCACAATATATAAAAGCAGGAATAATCATAGATGCTGTGAATGGTCAAAACGTTTCTATATATTTAGATTTCATTCACAGAAGCGTTTAATACGAAGTATTGTTCCCAAGCATGTCCATCCTGACTGCATATGTTATTTCTGGTTTTGATCACTATAATCATCATCATTAAACATCTCCTCTGTAAAGTTCTGAGAGAGACAGGCACTACAACAAATTTAAACATAGGTTTTATTTATGTGATGTATGAAGCAAATAGATAGAAATGAACAATCCTGAACTCCTTATAGACATACAAGAGAATATTGGTACATAAAATCCCTCAGAAATACTAAAGACTTCTCTTAGAAAAAAAAGGAAAGAAAAAAGCTATCAAAAGTATTTATTTTTCTTTCCAATGAGAAGAACATTCTTATGTTCCCCAAGTAGTGTGGGTTTTGGGTATCCCCACTGAATTTTCACAGGGGGAACATGGAGCATAACCTTTCACAATTTATTTTCTCTGTTATGCTGAGTGGAGTTATATTTGTGGCAGTGTCATTCTGCTTAAACACTTTTTGCATATTTGGGCTCTTGGCCTGGGTTCCAAACACACCCAATGTTGTATGCAATAATTTACATTTAAATGTAATCACTCTTTTTTTTTTTTAAGATTTTATTTATTTATTCATGAGAGTCAGAGAGAGAGGTAAAGGGAGAAGCAAGCACCCCACTGAGCAGGGAGCCTGATGAGGGACTTGATCCCAGGACCCCAGGATCAAGACTTGAGCCAAAGGCAGATGCTTAACCATATGAGCCAAACAGGCACCCGAAATCTAATTACTCTTAAGAGTGATGTGATATATGTTTTTATCTTGATTTACTGATGTTTTTGTGGGTACAAACATATGTCAAAACATATAAAATTATACAATTCAAATATGGGAAATTTATAGTATATTGATTTTACTCCAGCAGAGATATTTAAAATTGAAGAATGATCATGCGTTTTTCTAAAAAGATGGTTCTTAGATTTCATTTTGTTCTAGAAATCTCTAGAATCTTCTCAAACTAAGCTCCACTGATCTGTATCTTCTTTCTTCATTGCACATTCTAGTTTCAATAAAACCGTTTATGCTTCCTCACTTCTTTTCTTTCCTTCTAGACCGCAAGCATCTTTTGGTCTAGATGCTTGGTATATGGTACGCATCTTACCATATCTATCTTTGTAATACCCTGCACAGTACTCCAAACATCGCCATGCCCATAGTAAGTACATAAAAGCATTTTTCAACAAATTGAAAAAGTCAAACCAAAAGTTCATTTGAACTGTAAAAGAAATAGGTATTAGGAAGCTCTGAATAACAATCACACTTTGTCACCTAGCTCGAATGTATTACCTCCCAGAGGTACCGTGAACCAAATCTGCCAGTAGCTCAGACCTGGGAGGAATGTGAGTGCAGCCTCTGTCCCGTTTCTAAATGAATTTATAGTAACAGTTCCGTGAACACATTTATCTTTCCATTAAATAAGTGCAGGCAGGTCCCCTCTGAGATCTGAATGCTAGCTGGCAGGTGGCAGATCCATTCTGGAACCCCTATGTCTCAGACTTTGCTCATTTCCTGAATTCCCATCTGAAGTATAGTGCACAGCACACAGAGCAGCATGGTCCAACAAACGGAATTTGAGTTTATGAATTCTGGCCCTTTCATTGACTCGATCCTTTATCTAAAACAAATAATAAAAAAAAAACCTAAATCCCCCTTGCCTTGTTTCCACATTTTATAATTGGACATAAAAATGAGGATCTGCCCTATTTCGTCCTTGTTGGAAATTCACTTTTAAAAACCAGATAGTTCCAAGAGAAAAACAATTACAAAGATGATTCTTCAATTAGAAGATATTAAGGACATTAAGGGCAGGGGAGAAAGGGTGGATTCTGACCTCTGGAGCTCTCTGGTGCAGTCAGCACAAGCCAAAACGGGACAGAGAATCAGCCACCCCTCTGAGCAAGGGTGAGGATCACACATGGAAGGGAGGCTGGTGTTCAGTCGTTCAGCTGGCACACTGCACCCAGCACTCTGCCCGGCTCAGAGCAGGTGCGCAGTGCTGCTAACTGAACGGAGGGGACTGAAGAAGAAATGCCCTCAGACCCAGTCGGGAGCCAATTGTCAGAGACAATTCACCCAGTTACACTGCAGCTGCCATCATGCTTTCTCTGTTGCCGGCTCTTTGTACTGAAACAGAGTTCTTTACCAGCAGCTGCGTGGACCGCACAGACTGCATGAGATAATACATTAAAGCAGTGTGCACGGTCTCTGGCACATGGTGCATAGGCAGGTGTTAGACGATGATGATGATGATCACCAGAAGAGCCGTAATCTCTTCGAGATGGCCACGAGCCAAAACAAGGAACTGGTTTAGAAAGTATAATGTTTCAACCCTTCTGCACCCACTGTTACCCTAAATGAGGGAACAGAACTCACACTGTTCAGGAAAGCAGACCAAGTTCTGAAAGGGAATGGAGCAAGAAGGAAATCATCATACAACAACAACAACAGCAACGTGATCCCTTTAAAATGTGGTGTGCACACAATGCCACAATTCAAACCTAAAAAAAGACACACAAAGAAACCTACATACACACATGTTGCCTGACAAATTTGGAATTTAAGAATAAATATAAGTGGTAAAGTATTATGGTGTCTTCCATTTGTTACTAAAGGAAGAGCTGCTGTTGGACAGATACTTACACAGCAGACGAATCTGCCTCATATTTTTTCTCCTCTCTGGGTTCTTCATCTGTAAGAAAAGTGGCTGGAGCCAGCTGGATTTTAAGGTGTTTTGTGGCTTACATTCCTCTTCCTAGGAATCTCACATTTCACTCCAAATGTATTTTGGCCTTTTTAATACAATCATAATCTTAATTTATCTATCTTCTTCCCATAATTATTTATGTGCTTGTTTGATAAACTTTGGTATCAATACTTCATAGGAATTAATAAACAAGGGAAATCAAAAGTCACTTTTCTTTATCCATTGTCTCTGCTCCATACTCTACCCAATTCCTGTGTGGTCCATTAAAGTCTTCTAATATTTGTATTATATTTTCTTTGTTGATTTAACTTCAGTTAAAGTATCCACCCACACTAAAGCCCACCCTGGCTTCCCAATAATCTGCAGAGGACAACTAAAACCCTTTCTCTCTTACCCAGATTCATTCACTAAGATCCCAGGATCTTATCTTCTTTTGTGTCCTCTGAGACCCTGAGAATATAGATATGCCTATACCTCACATGTTTTAGCTGACCAGAGAGATTCTTCCATTGTGGATTAGCTGAGTAAGAGGAGATGCCAAGAACTGCATGATGAGAGATCTTTAAAAGGAATATGAATTTTTGTAGCTACCCGTATGGCATTCAGCACCTATGAAGGCTAAAAAGGATAAGAGTTTATGGGGAAGATATAAAAAAGAGAAGAGTAAAGAATAGAATGGGTTTCAGCTTCACAGCCAAACTGATGAGTTACAAAATTCAAGTTTCAGCAATGTTCTGAAGCTGAAGTATGAAGATCGCACCGGATGACAGTGTTGCTGGGATTCTGCAAAGAAATGGGTCTGGGCCAGGAGTAATGCCCTGAGGGATTAAACAGATTCATTTGCTTGATGTCCCTGCGAATCTGCGAATTCAAATAAATGTCTATGTCTCTTCAAACCAGTGCTCTCTAGCTTAAGCTAAAAGCTACCAGAAAGTAATGACAGTTAATTAACCTATTTTGAATAGCAACTGGTAAAATACAATCTAAAATGGGATCTATGCTAATTCTGACAGTAAGAGTTTTCATTGGCCCTTGATGTTTATATTATTCAATTTTTGGCCATTAATTTTGCAAGAACTCTTGCTCGATGACATTTTCCTTAACAACATGGAACAAAATAATTTTACAAACAATATTTTTCTGTGAGCTTTTAGAGCATTATAAGGTTTGAAATTCTGTCCATGGAGTTTTAACATTACAATTGTGAAAGCTTTAGGAGATGACTATTTTGCATTATTTCCAATAATTATATGTATTTACCATGAACATTTCTATATAATTTTCTTTCTGTCCTACATATATCCTTAAAATGCACTACTTCCCAAGCAGAAAATCCTTTTTTTTTTTTTTTTTTTTTTTTTTTTTTTTTTTTTTTTTTTACTGCTACACTTTCTAAATTCCTTTAAACTTTTATATACAATTCCAGGATGTTTAGATGTTTCTCAAATGCCATGTAGAGAAACTCTTTACGTCTTAAATATAAATGATTAGGGAAAGCTGTGAAGCAGGTTAGAAAATGCCAACAAGTTTTCAATTAAAAGTTTCATTTAACTAATGTAATTATTCTTACCTAATTAAATTTTTTCAACTAAGATCAGTCCTTTGAGATATCTCATTCTCTTTTAAAATGTTCCATGAAGCTCTTACTAACGTCCATGAAGAACGCTGTATTGATGGGATTGTTAATGAACTCTCTAGCAACAAGACACTAGGCTTAATAATTTAGGCCCTGTTGAATCTCGTCTGCTTTTTACTACATTTGGAACTACTATTGATCTAGAGAAGAGTCAATATCAAGGGGAAGTATTCTTTGTCCTTCCAGCTGGTCTCCAGTATATCCAATTATTTTGATATTCAGAGCTCAGATTAGTTTCTTGCACTTAAAAATTTATATTCATCAATATTGTTTATATTTTCTCCTTTCAATATGATGAAGTAAAATTGATTTCTATGTTAATAGATTAATTATTTCTAATTTGAGATCTAGAAATATGCAAACCAAAAATACAACAGAAATTTGGGCTCATGAGTTTAAATGTTCACATAAAAACTAAATCCCAATGCCTATAAAAATTGAGAACCTAAAACATTACATATTATTACTCAAACCAAAAATCAAATTATAGTAATGATCTATTTTAAGCATGACTTGAAGGATAGGGAAGAAATTAATAAAGACATTTCTGGAAAAATAAAACAATAGATATGCACATCAATTATATTCATATATACCCTTTATAACTTTATGTGTTCTTATTGTATTTTTTTGTATTGTTACTCTATAAAATTTGTAATAGTAACTTCTCACAGAAATGTGAAAAAATAAAATTTTCATAGAAAGCTAATGGGACTTAGTACTTTAATTCTATAACTTATTAGCCATTATAGGAAGTCATGTTATCTTTCTTAGTATCATTTCTTCATCTTTAAAATAAATAGAATAATAACCTACCTCATAGAGTTGTGAGGATTGAATTGGATAAATTTACAAAAGTGTAAAAAACTGTAAAGCTCTTTATTTCATTATTTATAGAGAAAAGTGAGACTCTCAAGTATGTTAGCAATTCATATAAGTTTAGATGAGGCAAAAATCTTTGAGGAAAATACTAAGGATTGATTTGCATACTCATATTTTACAGTATACCCTAGGTCCCTAATTTGAAGACTTCCCATCTCTTCACTGTTTTAGTTAACATGATTATTTTCTACATTGGAAAATACATTGATTTAACTAATTATTGTTTTAGTACTTGAAGAAATGCCTCTGTTTACTCCTTCTCAGGTCTCTTGAATCTCTTCTCCATATGAATATATACTCTTCAAACTCTCTTTTCATTTGTCTCTAAGTGCTTTACAGTTTGATTCACTCATTCAACAGCATTGATTCATGGTATTATTGTGTTATTGACAGCAAACACAATTATAAGCTTGAGCAATAAAACTGAGAAATCAAAGATGATTTAGACCCTTGGGGTATTTGTCATAGGTGAGTGGAACAAACAAGTAAACCAAAATTCTTAATGGCATATGCAGGTCAATATGGGTGTATTTAGCTTTGTCTGCAGTACTACCAACTATGTTCAAAATTAGCCATCATTTGAAAGAATTTTCTATTAATATCCATAGCTTCAAAATATAAAGGAGTGGAGAAAAGCTAAGAAAACAAAAGTTGGAAGGAATGGTGAGATCAGGGGAAAGGTCAATCAGAATTCTCATAATTTTTTTTTAAGATTATCTTTGTTCACATTCTCAGACCCTAACATCTCCTTTCAGACATTAGAATATGTTTGTCCTTTTACCGGATAAATATTAAAGGATTTCCCTAATGTTGAGTATATATCATTTTATCTTAGAACTGATCTAAGTGGAAGACTAAAAGAATAACATGGAGCTGAAGACCAAAAATAGGATTCCAATTAAGTCATGCAACATCTTTGAGGGAATCTATGGTTTCTCTTCCTTGGCTTCTCTTCTACTGAAGCAGAACCTCTTCCCCGGAGTCCATTTCCTGACCCAGTATCTTAGTGCCAAGTGTTCCAGACCTGGTACAAGCACTGTTTCAGGCATAGCCAAGTGACAAAGCTTCTTGAGGGAGCCATTTGGGAAAAAGGTACATTCTTTCTTTTGGAGTTTTGTACTTGTGGTTATAAACCTTGATGCCACCTCTGCACTGCTGCCTGAGAATGAAGCCAATATAAACAAAAGAGGGTGTGAGAGATGGAGAGGAACCTGTTTATGACTCTCTTTGTGCACCTGAATCCAAAGGTACCTAAGACGGTTATCCTGGACGTTACAAGCTAGAAGACCAATGTGCTTCCTTTTTGCTATCAACTAAAGGAATTTTAGACAACTGGAATTAGAAGAATCATGAATAATACAGCCTTGAGCTTTGGTTTGCCTCTGGGCAAAATAAGATTATGGTTTTTTATCTCCCCACAGAGTTGTGATACACATTTAAAAAAAATCTGAAAATATGTGTAAAAACATGTGATATACAATTATACATAAGAAAACACTAAAAAGATCTGTTATATTAAATAAATTCACCAAATATATCATTATTATTTCTAAATATTAAGACTTAATTCTCTGCAGAAAGACATTTAATACAGTAGGAAATTTTTAGATAACTGCTAAGATATCTGTATAGTATTGTCAATTGGTTCCACTTACAAAAGCACAAAATGGGGCAACTGTGACATGACACAGAAGTATATACAACGCCTGCCAAAATGCATGGATCAAAATTTTGTCTGAATCAACACTACCTTTCCCACTGTGAATTACACAGGTTGAGGGACAATCAGAATGTGAGCTGAAGCAAAAAAACTGTAATGGTACACTGCTGTGAACATTATTAAGGAAGAAATCATAGAGGACTCTAAAACCAAATGCAAACTAATACTCTACAATGCCCTTTTAGTCAGCAGGTTAATAGACTGACATCAAAATTGGAAATGACTGATTAAGCGGTATCTGTTAACTCTTGACATTTACACTTTTGAGTTTTATACTTGATCAAACAAATTATAAATCACTAACCAGGACATAAAAAACTTTCATTACAACATTTTTTTTTTTGTTTTTTGTTTTTTTAACTGAATCCCCCTGCCATTCAGGAAATTAACTCAAAGGAGACAAAGAACAGGAAGTGAGGGTGATGTAACTTTACTCAGGAGAGAAAATAGTTGGATAATCTTCACCTACTGGATTTGACAACTGAACAGCTGCAGCCAAAGGAAGAATGGAAGGTGATATATGGCAGGAGCTCAGGGAAAAGCCAGAAGGAATAACAATTCCACAGAGAAATTAGATGCAAGAGAATGTTAAAAATGCTTTAAAAGACATTTTTTAAAAATCACCAGAAGAAACAAAAAACAGTTTAAGGAATGATGAGACAGTATTCTTTCCTTGTTTGTTAAAACACAGACATTTGATAAAATTTGTAACAAAAGAAAAAAAAAGAAAGAAAGAAAGAAAGAAAAGAAATTCAAATTAAAACACATTCAGAATGTGTTCAACTTGATCCTTGAGCTTTTTGCTTATGAGCTAGATTTGGGGGTCTTGTGGAAAGGAATCTTATAAATTATGCATTGACTCAAATCCTACTAATGACGCCTGAGTATGTCCAAGGAACCTCAGTACAAGGCTATAAACTTGAGTAGACACCAGTGTTTCCAGAGTTTGGGGCATCAGGTGATAGTTGTTCTGCTACTTTGCATTCCAGATCCTAACTCTCTCCATTTCTCTCTTACACAGCTGTATATCCTTTACCGTCTTCTTTTTCCTTTCTCTCCATTTCAGTGTGCGCCTTAAGGAAGATTTACATTTGGTTGCATTTTGAAGGAAAAATAACTGCAAATATAAGAATCATTTTATGTTAAGTGCTGAACAGAAATTCAGCACATTTTATACATAGGCATTTGCACCTACTTCTGCTCCAAAGGAAACCAGTACAAAGGTTTTGCACATACCCACCATGTAAAGAATAGTGAAGTTTACTTTAATTTCATCATTCTTTGAAATTAGCTGAATCACAAGGACTATCCTTGATCAAAAGTTAACAGTGAAGTTTCAAAACAGATATCAAAAACCAGAGTAATAAGCACATCAGCTATAACTTTAGCTAGTCAGATCTGTTTTTAACTTTATGGATAATTTTGCCTCCCTTTTCTTAAATCAGAAAGAAAATGAATATTTCACAAAGAAGCTATTTGATCAAAGGATTGGTTTCTATAACAACTACCAAATGGCATGGTGGTAGAAACTTTACAGATACTATTTAATTTAATTTTCTTTATAATCTAGTAATATAAGTAATAGATCCCAAGGAGCTGAGGTTTAAATCAACCCAGTAAAGAACAAACCTGAGGTCTGAACCTAAGATTATCAAATTTCAAAGATTCTATTTTTTCTACTAACCATGATAATTTATGCTATCATAAATTGCTGCTTGTACAACATGCTTAAAAACATAAATTAGGCATCTATTTTAGAGATTACCTCCACCTATGTTATGATAATGGAGTAGTCTATAAAATAAAGATCACTGAGGGATACCTGAGGGGCTCAGTCAGTTAAGTGTTTGCTTTTGGCTCAGGTCATGATCCCAGGGTTCTGTGATCAAGTCCTGAGTTGGGCTCCCTACTCAGTGGATTCTCCCTACTCAGTCTGATTCTTGCTCTCCAGTGCCTTTCCCCCTGCTTATGCTCTCTCTCAAATAAATAATTAATTTTTTCAATATTGAAAAAACAACCTTCATTTTTTAATGACATGCATTAACTTTCCTGATCCAGAGGTGAGAGAGAATCAGTAAAATTTCTATGTAAGAAAATTCCTAATTTCCTCACCAGATGTAGGTCAGTAATGGCATGTTAACATCCACAGTTGGGTACTAGAAATAATTGGTACAATTATTCTGGAGAACATTCTGGAAATATGTGGCAAGCACAAACTGGGACACTCTAATTTTACTTGGAGAATTTACTTCATGGAAATAAAAAGACAAGTGCACATAGATTTATATACAAATATGTGCATTATAATGTAGTTTATATTTTTACAACAATACAGCAACCTAAAGGTTCCTCGAAGTTAAGTAAATTACATTATATTTATATTACTGAATATATTGTAACACTATCAAAATTATTGTCCAGAGGTATATTTATTGACATGTAAAGATGGATATCAAAATTTACATATTCACATTACTAAATAATATATTCCTATTATAATAGTTCAGCATTACATCCAGTAAAATATTTTAGAGTGCACCATCTGTGCTCCAAACTTCCTAAGAGGTAATTATTCTCAACAACGTATATCTAAAAAGATACATACACACAGATATTGTGTTTATTTTTATATAGATCTAAAAGGACACATATAGATACTGTGTTTATTTTTATTCTTTTAATCAAAAATGTGATCTACTACAATTTGCTTAAAAAAAACACAGCAAACCTTAGGAATATGCCCTTTCAAGTTAATATTAATAGACCCACCTTACTTTTAACAACTGAATAAATTTTAATTATGAACCTTCTTAAGATACACGTTGTTTCAGTATAAAACAGAATGTAGCTTATTTCCCTAGTTTTAATTTTACTGTATCTATAGCTGTCTAACTTCATAAATACTTACAGAGAGAAATAATCATAGAAAAGTTTACCTTTCTTCTTTATAATTTTATATTGTATGAAAATACTCTGTTAGGTAGAAAAGAAGTTACAATTACTATTCTTTGGCATGACATAAAAATAAATGAAGCACAGTTTTACTCATGCTTGATATCTAAATATTATGTGTTGTGCTTATAAACAACAGAGTTAATGGACCAAAGGCAAATTTGAATTTCGAATTAAAAGTAGCAGGTATTTGTTTTGAATTCTAGGTAATACTCATGTTCACCTGAGTCATTTCTAATTTCTCTGAGGTTAAACTATAAATTATCCAACTTCTCATACATAAAAAACAATCAGAAGTAAGAATCAGGCCTCAATATTACCAGGTGAGTTTAAAAACATGCCTGGATGACACATGAGTCTTGAAGACTGCCCCTTTGGGATGTCTACAACCAGCCAGGACATCTCCTGCATCAGGGGACATAGAGAATTATTTTCTAAACACGGCCATCAAAAGGAATAAGTGATTAATCAAGCAGTATCTTAAAGCTTTTCTGCAAGCATTGTTCTGTTAATTAACATGGTGTCTGCTTCCTGCAAATGAAGCCCTGAGCTATTACATAAAATTATGGCCGTGCTCACTAAGAAGGGGGCTCATTTGGAAAGGCACTAACATGCTTGCTTTCTGTCTTGAGCACTGTTGTTAGTTAGCAGGCAGCTCAGTTCTAGAGGACGACACTCCCAGAAGTCATCTGGTTATAAAGACATGCTGTGTTTACCTAAAACACAGTTTGACAATTACATGTCATGACTAGATGTTTTCAAACATAGTGGTTTGATGTATCTTATTTATACCCAACTTTATTAAAAAAAGGAATTTGCAGTAAACATAGCAGATCTTTTTCTCTCAAATGAATGTTATAGAAATCCAAAATGTGTTCATTTATGTCAAACATGACTCTGAGGGAGGTTTAAACCATTTCAGGAACTGTTAAGGATATCATTTTGATACCCTCAATGATATCAAATTGCCAGCCACAAGAGTTAGGAAAAAATACTCATGAGCGATTATTAGAAATATGAAATTAATGACGTGGCTATTTCACTTTTTAAAAACATCTGTTAAATATTAAGGTTGATTTTCTCAGTTTTTAAAAGCAAGTGCCCAAATTATGAACAACTATATAAGAATAAGTGGAATAAATACAGAGTATATCAGGCAAATATTGATCTAATGACGACTGTGTGTTTATCACTTTCTTAAACAAACAATCTCTTCACGCTGAAAGTATTTTAAATGGATATTTGGCTCATTATTCTAATCAATGCACCTTGCAAAACAAAGGTAACTTCAAATGTTGTTTTAATCAAGAAATGTATAATTTAAATTTTTATAGGATTAAATTTCTATACATTTTAGGATTTAGACTATTTATGATGCAAAAAGAAAGAATTGCATAAAAATGACTCATAGCATTTTCCTGAGAAACTAAATTTCAATAGATGCATAGGAAAATCCAAATTTGCCAGGTTCTTCATTTTCAAGAAAAGGGCCATTTAATTATATCCACCCAAAACAACTTCATTTAAAGGTAGTGTCTGCCATTTCTATAGGTTTTCAAGAATAGGTTACGAGTTGAGTTTCTGCTTCGTGGAGAGAGAGAAACTAATTTCATAAAAAAACAAAATATCCTTTTTTGTTTTCTTGTGCCCTTTCCAAGTAGCAATATCCAATCTCTGCCTCTGTGTTAGACTGATTAACTTCAAGACTAACCCAGGTAGCTCTTGCAAAAGAGGGAGTAAATGTACCCTCTAAAACTGAAATGCAACTGGATCATTTCACTGTTCTTCCTAGAAAAAAATACCAATGATGAAAAAGCCAATTTGATGTGCCCAACTGCTGACAGCATTTGTATTTAGATAAGACTACATTAACATATATATAACATCATTTAGATTCAGAAAGAAATCCGAGATAGACACAAATAAATGGCACACATACAATCCCTAATGAGGCGCCCCATGCTAGGCACTGTGCTAATGTTAGAGACAAAAATAGAAGCAAGATGGGGGCGCCTGGGTGGCTCAGTTGTTAAGCTGCTGCCTGCGGCTCAGGTCATGATCAGGTCAGGTCAGGGTTCTGGGATCAAGCCCCAATCCAGCTCCCTGCTCAGTGGGAAGCCTGCTTCTCCCTCTCCCACTCCCCCTGCTTATGTTCCCTCTCTCGTTGTGTCTCTCTCTTTAAAAAAAATCTTAAAATTGAAATGGGGGGACAGCTATAGCAGCACATACAAGAAACCCTAATTTACATTGGGTGACTCAGAGAAGGCTTTCAGAAGAAAGTGATATTGACATAAGGAGGTGTAAGAGTCAGATGAAGAGGGAAAAGATGTATGATGGCTCAAATGAGAGACAACAAGACAGTCTTGAGGAACTGGAGGAAGATTCCCTATGGTTGAAGCATCATGAGGATGGGGGGTTTTTAGTGGTGAGGAAGAGATGGGGTTACTGGCAAAAATCAGAAAATAGAGGATTTTGTCAGCCATGCTCACAAATCTAGATTTTATCTGTAGGCTACGGAAAGCCATTAAAGTGCTTTGAGGAGAGACACATGATCAGATCTACTTTCAGACAGGACTACTCTTGTGTCCTTTGGTGTAAAACTTTGGTGCAAAACTAGAGACAAGGGAGTATAGTTGTTCAGATCAGCATATTAAGAACAAGGAGAAGAAGAAAAAATGGGTGAATTCAGGAAATATTTATGAGTAGACTTGTTCCTTGATTTTGGGGGAGATGAAGGGAGTGGTGACAAACAGGAGGCTGTAGTAATTCAGGTTTATTATTGTTTGGGCTAATGAGAAGATGGTCATGATATTCATGGAGATAAAATAATGTACATCAATGTTATCAATAATATGTCTCCAACTTTATTCTCTTAATTTCTTCAGAGCACTTATCACATTCAAGGGATTATTATCTTGCCCCTCCTTTAGAGCATAATCTCCAGGTGTGTAGAGACTTTTCCAATTGCTGTATCCCCATCAGACAAGAGGTTCCAGGAAGGAAGTTGATGGTAGGTTTGAGTTGTCTCTGAAACTTGCAAGTAGAAGTGTCTGGTAGATGGGGCTGAATGTATAACTTCATGTCTTAGGAGACAGGAGTGGGCCAGGGATATTAAGTTGGAAATTATCAGGTCAGGGGGAAGGCCTAAAGCAGAGGAGCAAATGGTACCCAGGAGTAAAGGTAGAATGAGAAGAGGGTCAACACATAAGGACTGACAGGACGAGGACCACAAAGCAGGGGACCCTGAATACAGAGAACCAGGAAATGATGGTGTCAAAGAAACCAAGGCATAGGAATTAATTTTTTTTTAATTTTATGAATTTGTGTTGACCTTCCTTAAAGGCAAATGTTTAACTGCCTCACTGTCAAGTCAGACAAAAAATCTGTGACTTTTTGCTCTTCAACTTACTTAACTGTGCAAATGATGGTTCTACGTAAATATTAGCAGCCATCAGGACTGGTTATATAATTTGCAGGGCCTAGTGGAAAAGAAAAACACGTGGCTATCCAAATATTAAGAATTTCAGGATGGCAACAAC
Organism: Mustela putorius furo; assembly: GCF_011764305.1. Taxonomy (NCBI): domain Eukaryota; kingdom Metazoa; phylum Chordata; class Mammalia; order Carnivora; family Mustelidae; genus Mustela; species Mustela putorius. The sequence goes on along the minus strand of NW_025421467.1, from coordinate 10,834,864 downwards.
ATAGCATTAAAACGAACATGGGTCCTTTCTAAGCCTGGGATCCTATGTTACTGCACAAATCCAAGTGGGACTGGGATCCAAGTTACTGGATCCAAGTTTTTGCCTATGAAGGCAGTCCTCCATATAACATTTATCTTTCAGGTTCATTCATGTTTAAATCAGTTAAGGGGGATAGATCAACCAGGTTTGAATCTGTTAATATGTTAATATCTGTTAATATGGCTCCCTCAAAAGGGAATTGATTTGAGGAGAAAAGACCTATGCTGAATAAACTGAACATGATTAAAAGATGGTAACTTCCTTATACTGAGGGAGGGAAAGCGGGAACGGAATGTTTATCTTCTGGGATACATAGCATACATATACATTATAATATATCCACAATGCCAGGTAATTTGAGTTGTTTAGTCAGATAACTGGCAGTGAGCAAATAACGGACAGTGACTAAGTCAGGCCAATATTCCATTTCTAGAAACCTCCAACTTAGAGTCATTTTTCAGGATCAAGCAAATTAGAACAATTACACTGGCCCAGAGCTCTGGCGCCGGGGGAATCATTCAGTTGTTAAAAACAAATCCTGCAACTCCAGTGTTCTTACCACACTGTCACTGAATCGAAGCAGTAGGGAGAGCCCCTTTGATTTTCTGCCAAGACCCTCGATCTGTACATTGTCCTTTTGTCATTACTTGTTCCTCTGGAGGATGGCCTCCATGTTCTTTGGAACATTATTTCATTTGTACATGAGTGTCTCCAAGGAATACCCAGCATGGTTTGTCCTGACGCTGCAGCTTCGTGCAGACAGCCCTGGGATCGGCACCTGCAGTTGACACGGGCCGGTCTGACTCTAGGAGATGCAGAGTTAAAAGCAAGCCCTTCATGTCTGATGATTCAGTCATAACGAAGTTTCACAGCCACATGATTACCCAAATAAGAAAAGCAGAATGTATTGAAAACATTATACTTTGATGGTGACTTTGGTTTGCTTCTGGATTAACCTCATGGGTATCTGAAACTGACCCGTATGACATATCTACTTTAAAGCTGAATATTAACTGGACAAGAAAGTTGCAATTAGCATCTTGAATTTGGACAAACTTCAAATCCTGTCAAGCCATGTACCTAATGACACCATTTTAGACTAAGTCATTTATCAAACTAGACTAGGGAAAGCTGCCCCTGTCACCCAGAATACCCAGATTCTGAGGCAAATGTGAACCCAAGTCATCCCCTCTAATTCTGAGGAAGATTAGGAGGTACCTAATTAAAACAGGAAATGGGGACATTATGGGAAGATGTGATTAAGTAAAACCTTTGCATCTGGTTTTGTTAAAAATATAACCCTGAAATATCCTGGCCATAAAAGCTTTTACTATGAAGATGAGGAAAGGCAAAAGCTTAAGGTCATATTCTAGTGAATGATTTTCTAAGGTATAAGTTTGCTGCCACAATATGGAGTTTTGCTGTAGTCAGGAAAGGAATATCACAGAATGAGAGGGAAAAAGAAGCCCAACCAATAGGAGTAGAGCATGTGGGCTATCAGGAACCCTCTGGAAAAATGCGGGGACCACAATTAACACAATTTTGTTTCCTATCCTATTTTCTAATGGGCCCGTTATATTTGTCTTGAGGGTACCTATTTTAACTTAAATTGCTACTTTAAAAAAAAAAGAAAAAAGAATGGTAGATAAAACCACAAGAGTCTGACAGATGTTAAGTGCTCCTGCTTCCCTTTATTTTTTCCTCTATAAGTGATCAATACAAGATGTAACCAAAAGACTGTCCAACAATTGATACTATTTCTTTTTATGGCCATGGAATACAACAATGCTGGCCCTGGAGACAACTTCTGTGTGCAGATATGTTTTAAAGAATAATGTGTGATCTGCACCCCTCTCCTGACTGCCCTCCGCGATCTCTCTAACTGAAGTCAAAAGAGGACACTAAATATGTGCATTCTTGGGAACATTTGATTGGCTTTGGGCAGTTCGTTCAGATGCACTACTTAAGTTATCACTGAGACTTTCCTTGTCCATCAACTAACACCTCATACTTGATTCTCATTATTGTTTGACATGTATTAAGTATCTCATGTGGGACAAATATTGTACCGATAATGTAAAACATGATTGTCAATCAAGAGATAAAAAATTAATTCTGTCTGTGTTAACTTTCTCAGAAATTGCACTTCCTAAGGAAAAATCTCAAAATGATACAAAGCACCGCCATAATTTGTGTTAACCTTGTTACATTTATTTTAATTCTAACATTTCACTTGTGTAATTAAGTATAGGTAAATTCATATTCAGGTAGCTTACTTTCACAGGTGTATCATCAACTCAAGAATGTTAAACAATTTAAAATATGTTTTTGTTTTAAAGTAAATTGCTGTGGTTATCTAGCTAGTGATCACAGAAAGACAAATCTTTTTCTAATAAAGTGATTATCGGAATTGCTCAAGAGGTTTGAATAATTACAAATACAATTATAACTCAATTAAAATGATTTAAATCCTCAAAAACTAATGATTTTAAATGTTGCTATTTAATATGGAGGAAAGAGCCTTAATAATGTTTTTATAAGTTGAATTCAAATGACCAGGACAAAATCTATTCTGCACTTAAACACCACATGTCCTCTGGTAAATCATAACCTCTCCAAACCCCATTATTTTTAGCTATAAAACAGGGGCAATGATACCTGCCCTACTTACTGCACTATGGTGTAATGAGGCTCAAATGAAACAATGTGTGCAAAAACACAGTTAAATCTTTACACAGTCATTAGCTGCTTTTTTGTTATGCAAATCAGGAGACATCCAGCCTTGGGAAAGCTTCTTTTAATCAGAAAAAGTTTTTTCAACTCCCCAAAACGGAAAAAAAAAAAAAAAAAGTAGCAATTTTAGATGCTATATAGGAGGAGATCTTCTAATTATAACTTATTATAATTTTAATAGCATGTTTAAACTACTTAATACTTCTTTAAATAATATGAAAGGTAGGGGAAAACAAAACAAGCTTTAAAAATACAGTATTGTCAATTTCTAGCAAAGCTTTAATAGACTTGATCATTATAGGCGCAGAGAATATGCCTAAGAATTTTTTAATATGCTACTTGATATGCAAAAATGATACTATGCAAAACTGCGATGTTGTCAGGCATCATTTAGTTTGGGGGCACTGTAAATGGATTTTAAAAAAAAGGAAAATTAAGCAATTCTCCTTGAATACAAAATACTTTAACTGGCAGTTTAAAATATTTCAGCCATAGTCTCATAAGATTTCAGTAGGGCAGTTTTACGCTTTTGAAATTAAACAAATAAAGTTAAACAAAAGCTTTGGTTTTTTCCAACTTATTTATTTTGTTTGGAAAAAGCCTTCCTATGCAAGCCAATTATTTCCAAACAATGAATTAAGAAGAAATAGCTCGAAAAAAAGAGAATGATTTCCCTACTTTATCAGGTAATAAAATCTATTAGCCCTGAAATCATTTCACTTAATTCTCACTTGCTTTCATATCCCATACTCCATTTTGCTGAGTGAAATTTAATAAATCTCTCAGTCCAGGATTAAATTTTACTGTTTTATGAACTGTTAAATTGCATTGTATGCTTATTAAAGCTGGTGTTCTCTCACTTCTAGACACATTCTCATCTCTACCCTGGGGCACAATTAAACAAACAGCAGAGATTTTGTTTCCACCACTGGAGTGTCTTCCAACAGGGAGCAATACATGAACAACAGCAAGTCATTTAACTATAAACAATGTGCACCTAATAATCTGTGTATGTCGTATACTATCCTCTTTAAAATATGGTGCATGTAGTTCATAAAATGAATAATAATACCCACATCACAGGCTCCGACTTAGTTAAAACACTATAGTTATTGAAATGCATTGTAATATATTAAAATACTTTTACATCACTTAAACTTTCATGTAACCTACTGTGGTTTAATTACTTTTTCAAACTCATACAATGTGTTTGGCTTTTAATGCCAGGAATGAAGCTTACATTTTTAATTCAGAGGCCAATTATAAAGGAAATTCTATGAAAGATACAGAATTGAGTAAGAGACAGAACTCTTAAAGGAAATGCATTTGAAAAAGAAAGTGCATGAAAATATTATTTTCCATCTGCAGACCATTTGAGTAGACTTTCCAGCCTGTACCCAGAAGTATTATAATTCTGTTAGAGCAAGGTCTCCACAACAGATGCCTGGCCTTATAAGAAAGGGTTCTTGGGAAGTCAGGTTGTGAGACAGGAGGGAAGACAGGCTTCATTGTTTAAATCTCGGGTTTTGTGTCTTAGGCAAGCTGCTCATGCCTTCTGAACCTCATATGAGCTGACCCATGAAATAAAACTGACAATTGTGTTTTCCTCTACGTGGATGAGGGGAAATAATCGAAATTCACTCCCCATTGAATAATGCATGTAGTATGCTTCACTGAACCATCCACTCAAGAAAAGTTAGCTATAATTACTGTCATTATGTGTAATAGAAGAATTGTTTGATTTTTATTTAATGTTTATATTTTAATAATTCTACATTTTCCTGACTGTATATACTTACTATATTATATGTTCGAGGAAGAACTTCTTTATTTCTCCCATAACACATTAAATACTATATATTCACTGACTTAACCAGAAAACAGTGGCCTAAGCCTCAGTTCTCCAGTTTAAAAATATATTTCTTTTGATCGGTAATATAACATATGTTGATTCAATGTCCACAAAAGCATGAAAACTCAACACGAACAAACGTTTTCTATTTTCCTTCCCTGTCAACCCTCTAAGTCTCATCAGCTATTTAAGGCAATTTTGTTGGAAACTTGAACTTCAGCCACTGGAGTTCTTAGCAAGTAATTATTTACAAGATTTGGTAAGATCAAAATTCAATGTGCATATATACATTATATTATATGTAAATATATATTATATATTACATTAATTTTATACATTATAGAGTAATACTATATATCAGAGACATCTTTGCCTTTAAGAAACTTCCATTTTGTTTAAGAATTATAAGAATTAATTATTAGTGAGTGCAATAGCAAAAAAGTAATGTCAGTTGCTTGGCTAAGCTTCATGAAAATCAGATAAACTCATGAATAGTGATTGTCACACAAGTCCACTCTGTATTTTAAATTAATGCTATGACCAAGACTTCTTGCCTTACAAACTCTAGTACTCTGGTATTTTCAATTAACTTAGAATTGAAAAGAAAGACAACTCTTAAAATTCAAACGGCCAACTAAAGAAATTGTTTTCCAAGAGGTCTGAGTATTTACTTTCATACCAAGCCCTCCTAAACCTGTCCTTTGTCAAGAGTCTGTAACAACCTTCCAAACAAGGATTAGAGCAGCCTCTGAGATTTATGACTGGCATGAAGCCTTTGCTTAGGTGAGAACATATCTTTTAAGCAGTACTGAATAAAATGTTTAAATTTTATAAATGTAGCTATTTTTAAATGTACATTATCATGGGAAAAGGAAATGTATTTTCCTGAGAAAGAGTATCATCCATGTTTCTCTTAGAACAGTAGTGGGAAGGCCATATAGCAATCTTAGCTCTCCCATGATTCTTATTGCTCTTTTTGTTCCTGCCTGTGTTTGGTCTTGACTCTAATTTGTTTTCTAAATATCCCAGTGCCTCCCTCCATTTAATTAATTTCCTAACTACTCCCTTGGGGAAACTTACCTCTTCTGCTAGTCTTGTCTAAACGGTGCAGCAGTGGTACTAACAAGGAATGGCATCACAGTGGCCTCAGATGTTATTAAGGAACACAAAACCTGGAGGGAGGGAGCTTTACATCTCCTATAAAAGCCTTCTAGTATAAAACCTTTCAAATAAAGTGCCTACAGGTCCTCTCTTAACAGAAAGTATTCCATATAAACATTTTCCCCCAAGTGTTAAAACCTTTGTGTTCAACAACTAATTGAAAAAACACAATTTCATTATAATAATGTTTCATAAATTGCTTTCCTAGGGTGAAATGCACTATATAAATCAGTTTTGCCAATAAGCTGGATATACTTATAGGTATAAGAAAATAGTTCACAATATTTAGCTGTTATTTTGTCGTATTTTATTAATGTTATTCTAGTGTTATCTCTGCTACTACTCTGCTCCAAATGACTGAAAACTTACCATACTCATTGGGTAGATAATATTTTTGAATTAGGTTTTTATTAGTGAGCAGAGTGATTTCTGATATATCTGTCAAGCGAGGGCAGATAACACACTGGTTTATCTGGAAGATAGAATTAATTTCTTCTCATCATGTCTCTGTGGAGAAAACCTTCCTGAACATTCTCTAGCGTCTACACCAGTTAGAAGAGATTTCGGATTCATATAGTGTTAGGAACAATTTCAGACATGATTTATGCCAACCCTGTTGTGAGGCGCAGAAAGTTTAAATGACAGGTTGCCCCTTGTTTCTGGTATCAATTTGCTAGAATCTATTCTCCACACATTCAAGCCTGAGTGAATCTTAAAACTCTTCAGAAGTTCCTCATCACTAACAGGCTCAAGTCCATATTCTTCCATGTGGCTTAGGAGGCACTTCACAGGCTCACCTCTCTTCATCTGGCCATTTTCATGTTGTACTGCCCCATCCACTTGACTTCTATGATGCAGCCATAGTGAACTATGTTTCACTTCCTCACAGGACCTATATTTTCTGACCTCTGAGCTTCTGCATATGCTGTTCCTGCTACATGGATCTCTCATTCTTTCTCCCTACAGTCTGATTCCTAGGTAGCACAGGCCTCGCCTCCCTGACCACTCAGAATATGGAATAGGAGCCTCTGCTATGTGTTCACCTGGCACCCTGTCTTTCCTTTTCACAGCACTCATCACACTACATAGCGATTAATCACATATGTGTCTGTCTTCTTCGTGAGAACTTAAGTGCTCTAAGGAGAAGGGTGATGGCTTCTTTGATTAATTTTATATCATGAATTATGGAATGAGGGGTAATAATAGAAGAAAATACCCAACTCAGCTCACATAATTTTCAATAATATTTGATAGCCTCAATTTATGAAAGCAAACATATTAATTGAAAGTTAAAAAGGTACCATGCAGAACACTATTAAAAATTAATAAAAATTTAATTATTAAATTACTCTATCCAATAACATAGGGCTATTTTTCAATTGATTTTATTGTTCTAATATTTTAATATATTCTATATTATCAATATTCTATATCACTTCACACAGCAGAAACTCCCAGTAATACTCAATATCTAAGGAAGCTATCAACTATCATGCAGTAGAAAGATAAGCCACAAATGTTCAATAGAGTTCTGGTCCCTCTCTTTCTTTCTTTCTGTCATATAAATACAAAACTAACTGATAAGTAATTATTAATGGTCAAAGTCTTCTAAAAGCAAATACATAGAAAGAAAATAAGTATTATAAAGTATTATATCTGAAAACAATTATTAATCTTTTATGGGTGGATTCATAATTATATACCAAGGTCAGTTTCCCCAAAGACTTTAGACCATCATAAAAGCAATCAAACATTAAGTGCCTTCTGATAGGAGAACACAATACCATCTAAAAAGCAGTTTTGCTCAAAAAACAAACAAGTAAAACCTATAGGTATTAAGTCTAGAACCAACCACCAATTTACAGAAAATACAGAGGTCAGAGGAACATACTGAAGAGTACCATGGGGATACAGTCAGCAAAATCCAGACAGTGGAATAACGTCAGCCTATTGTAATGAGCAGATTGTATTTGGATCCCAATTTTTAAAAAAACAACAATAAAGAATAAAAAAAAAGAAATCTATGAGATGACTGAAATTAAAACACTGCGTATATGATGATAAATAATTATTAGTTAATGTTAGGTACTCTACTGTTATTTATGTTATATTTTTTTAAAAGTCACTTCTTAGTGATACATAATGTAATATTTAGGAATAAAATGATATGATATCTTGGATTTACTATGATATTACATGGAGAGGAAAACAAGAGACAATAGAAATAAAATGAAATGTCACGGTGAGCTGATAATTTTTGAAGATGGGTAGAATACAGAAGGGTTTGCTATGAATATTGTTTTCTTTTATAGCTATTTAAAATTTATCATAATAAAAAAACTAAAAATGAAAAATAAAAGAACAAAAGATGTTTATGACATTAGAGATTTACAGTTAGTAATGGTAGAAGTGTTTTGCTTCCCAACCCAATACCTTTTTCCCTGTACCACAATAGTCCATCATGTTCAGAGAACCTGACATTAAATGACAGTATCCTTTCAGAGGAATAGTCTTGAATCAGTGGCCCTGTTTAGTTTAGAAAAGACATGAAAAGTGAAAAAATAGCCAGCAGGCCTGTGTGAAAAAAAAACATGGAGAGTCTACCATTCTTCCACTGATCCTATGTCCGGCAGCAACTAATCCACAAGCCTTGACCCAATTATATGCAGTTGCAATACTTCTCTCCCTCTGACCATTCAGCTGCTAAGCGTCCAAAAACAAGAAGCTTGGAACTACAGGAAAATAATTGCATCATTCTTCGTGAATGCCTTTTCTTGCCATAGCATCAAGACATTGATGAATCTTGTAACTATAGCTGGTGCTATAGATATGTGCAATAGCATTGAAACTTTGGGTGTCATTAATCAGCACCCATGGAAGAAATACTGGTCATGCCATCGAGAGCAGAAAGGAATCTGCTACAAGGTTTGATATTTTTATTTCTATCCAATTTCCAATGGATATGATTGAGTAGTTTTCAAACACATTTATTTGAGCTTCTGTGAGCAGGGTAAAAAAAGAAAGTATCATGTATACATCACAAAATCTGGCTTTCAGGAGAAGGAAAGTAGTATTTATTGTGATTACTGAATATGGGTTTTGGATTTCCGGAAACTTATGTTCAAATCCTGGCCCTGTCACTTACCTACCGTGTGAAACTAGCCAACTTATTCTCTCCAAGCCTAAGAATATACAGCTGCAAAATGGCAAAACTCATAGCTCAACCAGGAAATTATGAGTTGAATGAGGCCACTTTTGATACAATATTTATCATAAAACCTGGCATACATAACTATCCAATAAGTAATTGTCTTGTCTTGCTCTTGCTATTGCTCCAGAAAGAAACCCAGAAGTAAATACACATTGAACAATTGCTTTCATTTGTCTTGCTTTTTCACCATGAAAGGAAAACCATTTTTCTTTACATAGATCATAGATATAAGATGCCTAAATATATGAAACCAGTCCAATTTTTAAGCCTCCTTGATAGACAACTGTGAACAAATATTATCATCATTCTCAGTTGAAGGGAAGCCACACCTGAGGGGGCTTCACTATCAGACAGGTTTTAGGTCGGGCTCTGGAGCTAACTTCTCAGAGATTCTGCTTTGAAATCTGTTTAGCAGAAATAATACTTCTTTTGTGATATGTGAATTTATAAACTTAGCCTTTCTTATCTAGCCACTTGATAAACATTGGTCCCTTTTTGCTCTCATTCAGGTTCTTCAAAATAAAGTGCGAAAAGCAAAATGGTCAGATTTAAATTAGGTCAATGGTTCTTTCTAAGCACTTATTGCAAATATAACAATTATTTTTAGACTAAATTTCGGAGTTTTTCGAAGTCATCCTCCTCTTCTTAGATCAATAAAAAATTAAAATTTTCCATACTCGCATGTACATTTTATTATATACATAACATTCTAATGAATTAGAACATAATTCATAGCTAAATATACATACATTTAAGCCATAGTCTATCAAAATGCAGGAGATGACTATCCTGGAAAATAGTGTCAGGTTCTTTTTTTAAGCAACTACTAGGTACCAAGTATAGTAATATATCCCGGTGGGACATACTTCAATAATCCTGCCCTAGCTGAACTCACAGTCTGGTGATATGGGAGAAATTTATATAAATATTTATAATGTAAATAATGTATTAAAACTATTTAGTATGCATTATATATATTAAAATGTATTAAAACTATTTAAAACTATTATTATTTTAAAAGCATTTGAAATTATAGAAACCATTTTTGACTTACAAAAATGGCAATTTCATATGGTTTAATGAATATATTTAATGTCCTTCTTAAAGTCTTTAGTTGTACTAGAGTTCCCTTACATTAATTTGTCTTTTAATTGAACAAGGATGATTAGCTCCTAGAATACAAATTTTATCACCACTAAATAATTTTTATTCAATTATCTGCTTTGTGTATTCTATGACATTCACTAATAGATAATACATTTTGGTCTACTTTATTTCTAACAACTCTTAGAATAAGAAATAGTTAACTCCAAAGTATCCATTTATTTTGCCCGAATGAATATTTTTCATTTATAAGCTTTCCATTTCTACATCATGCTATAACTTACATTAATTCAAGAAGGATTTGTCCCTGGTTCTATTTGGTAGGTACTATGGTAACATCATTTTGTTTATTTTTGCCTAAAATATGAACATTTTCAGGAGAAATTCTAGCAATTGCAATGCCAGATCCCCTTGGCTGGTGTCTCCTTCTGACTTGGCAGTATCTGCAATCCTCCTGCAGAGACTCTGGCTGTGGTCTCTATAGCACATGGCCTGCCAGTCACAGAACAAAGTAAGATATAATTGTTGTTTAATAATATCCAAAGATAAATTCTGTATTGCAGTTTTCTCTCTTAAATGCACTAGAAATGGTCTTTCTCTCTACTTTCAACTGAATCTAATTAGCATTTAGATATAATTTAAGCAACCCAAATAATAGTGAATGATATGTCTACCAATATTAATATCTATATTGTTATTACAAAACAGTATTTTTCATCTTTGAATTTTTTTTGAAGTATATTATTATTGGCTCAATGAATTAAGATATCCATATGTATATGAATTCACAGAAGCACAGACATTCCAAAAGATCAGGGTCATGGGATCGAGTCCCGCATCAGGCTCTCTGTTCAGCGGGGAGCCTGCTTCCTCCTCTCTCTCTGCCTGCCTCTCTGCCTACTTGTGATTTCTGTCTGTCAAATAAATAAATAATCTTAAAAAAAAAAAAAAAAGAAAGAAACCAAAAGTTAATGACTTGGAAGTAACTGTCTACTTTTCAAGAAAGAATGAAGGCCATCTAATTGGATAAAACCTATCATTCACCAAGAAGGAAGAATGAATTTTATGTAAACTTGATATGGCCAAATAGGAAGTGCAGTGTCTTTCTGGAATATACATCAGGGACATAATGGGGGAAAAAAAAAAAAAACACCACAGGACTATCTATCACACATGCTAACAACTACTCATGCCTGATAGTTTATGCAGATTTGAATCATGCCATTGTGATAAACATACGAACAGTTTCTATGAAGCTATGATGTCCTCGGCAGGAAACTAAAGGTCTCCCAGGACCCAGATGCTCTTTTAAACTCTTTCTCTGATGTATTACATAATTTAGGAAAGGAACAAATGCAAAGCTACTAGTTACATAAGTGGCAGCAAATTCATGGTTTAAGATACCAAAATAGGTGGGCATTGGCTAAGTATGCAATACATTTTCATATGAAAGAATATTAACTCTCTCATGATCTGCTGATCTAATTCAGAGTATTTTAAAGTAAAATTTAAGGAGAGAAAATATACATAAAATATTAACACAGCTTATAAAAGTTATATTAGATAAGATAGAAAGAAAAACATTGGGAAATTTCCCAAGGTATTCACAGAAGAACATCACTGTATATAAAAAATATCTTAGTCCTGGGGCACCTCAGTGGCTCAGGTGGTTAAGCATCTGCCTCCTGGTCACCTCATGATCTCCAGGTCCTGGGATGGAGCCCCATGTAGGACTCTCTGCTCAGAGGAGGTCTGCTTTTCCCTCGCCCTCTGCCTCTCCCCCTGCTTGTACTCTCTCTGTCTCTCTCTCTCAAATGAATAAATAGAATCTTAAAAACAACAATAACAACTGTGTCCTCAGATGACTACATATGAATAGCCAGAGGATTACAATAAAAAGGATATGTGTGTGCATGTCCATTCACTTGAGTGCATGTGTATTTGCCAAGGGAAATTGAGAGATTCAATATTAGAATGCAGCAGTGCAAGTGCATAGTTTAATTGAAGAAACAAGTCTGTTAGAAGGAAGGATAGCATAATGAAATCTATTTTACCTGCTGAGCTAGAACTCTGAAGGTGGTTGGACGGTGACTATAAAAAAAGACAGGATTGTAAGTGGAGCCATTCGTGAGGATAATATGGATAATACACAGGCATATGATTGAAATGGATGATTATTCCATGTTCACATACAAAAACGCTAGTATGATGAGTTATACAAATGATAGGAAGGAGAGAGGAAAAAGAGTACTCAACTCTCCTTGGAGTGTTATTCAACTAAAGAAGTCATTTCTTTGCTTGCCTTGCTGGCTGGCAGTTTAATGCCTCAGATGCTAGAGGAAGCAGTTCAATGACTTTGAATCCGTAAGAAGAAATGGGTGGCCAAGTTGGAACGATGGAACTCCAAATGACTTGCCACCAAATATTCAGGATAATCTTGAGGAAAGGTAGCTAAGAGGTGAGAATTTGGGGATTAAATTATAACAGTCCATGTTTTAAGAAATCAGATTTCAGAACTTTCAAAAAAACAGAAAAATCTAAGATTCTGATGATAAGATAACTCAATCAGAAAGAAATAAAAAGAAGTCCTCTGAAAATCTAAATTAAAATGTTACAATGGTAAGTGATCCTGATGAGGAGGGATATAGGGGAAACATCTAAAAATGTAGCTTCATGGGAATCACTCTGAACAGCTAAGTTTTTTGTTTTTTTCCTAGATTTTTATTTATTTATTTGAGAGAGAGAGTGAAAGCACATGTGCACAAGCAAGGGGGAGGGGCAGAGGGAAAAGCAGATTCCCTGCTGAGCAGGGAGCCAGGACCCTGGGATCGTGATCCAAGCCAAGGCAGATGCTCAACCAGCTGGGCCACCCAGGCACCCAACAGCTAAGGTTTTAAAAAGAAATTTAGAAGAGGCAGAAAAGAGAGGACAGGACTAAGAAATTTTTTCCCCTTATTTTTAGTTTCGTTAAGTGGCATTAAACTTTGAGATTCATTAATAAAAACAAATGCTAAATTTTGTACTATGACTTCATACATCCATTCATAAGTAAAATGTTCCTCTGTCCATTTTGGGTAAGAATACCTATCAGCCTTTATAAGTGCATAACTTTGCCAGGTACTTTTTAAGCACTGACCCGGTAGGGTAATCAGCACTTGAATAGCAGACCCACCATATTCAGCTGTTTGCTATGTTGGTGCTCTCCGATGGAGACGGCATAGGGATGTGGCAGTTACTCACTCTGATGAAATCCCTAAGTTGTGTATACCTAACATTAAATATCCAAAGTCTAGTCTTATTTATAATACTCTTTGCTACCAGAAGATATTCTTTCTTCAAATAATATGTTGATATTATACCCTCAGCTTTTACCAAAAGCTAAAAGAAATGAAATAACTCTGAAGAATGTAATATGCAGTCTTTTTTTTTTTTTTTTTTTAGATTTTATTTGTTTATTTGACAGACAGAGGTCACAAGTAGGCAGAGAGGCAGAGAGAGGAAGAAGCAGGCTCCCCACCGAGCAGAGAGCCCAATGTGGGACTCGATCCCAGAACTCCGGGATCATGACTCGAGCCGAAGGCAGAGACTTCAGCCCACTGAGCCACCCAGGCGCCCCTAATACGCAGTCTTTTAAGATCATGTTATTTAATGTTCCTTATATAAGAATTAACTTAATAAATTTCTCTTAAAATGTGAAAAAAAAAACTTTGCAAATGAACTAATAAAATATTTTTTCCATCAGCTATGGGAATTGCATAAATCATTTTACTTATTTTTTCGCCTTACCTACAAGGAGACTCAAAATTAACTCTGTTCCAGATAAAGCAACTATAATGTTTACTCTAATATTTCCTTAAGTAGCTCTTACCTTTTAATTATTTTTTGAGTAAGGACAAAAAAATAGAAAGGATAGAACCTACCATATAGGGTACGTGGTATTCTATGTTGAAGGTTGGTGTTGATGAGGTTCAGGTCACACCACCCTAAAACATGGCACCGCATCATACTGTAGAGTTTAAGCTGAAGGAGCTTGGAAAAATGGCAGAAGCAAGATCACTTTGATTTCCTCCCCTCGACTCCCCAAGTTTCTTCTCTGAAACACCTCATAAAACCCTCATGTAAGAGGAACCCTCCCTACACCGGAAGGAAAGAAGCATCCTTATCTCAGAAGCCAAAGGGATGTCAATAAAACCCTAGCAAACAGGCCTTGCTAAACTTCTCCCAGTTTATTACAATAACCTTATATTTCTTAACCTACCATGTTCCTTCACAATTGTCCACACTTCATCAAACTTAGCATAAACATACTCAGGTTTGCTTCTTCTGGTCTTTATTTCTTTATGAAGACTGCTGTACAACATAAAATTCATATTAAATACATTTGTATGCTTCTTTTAATCTGTCTTTATCAGTTTAATTTTCAGACCCAACCAAGGACCCTGAGACAATTGGATAAATTTTTTCCTCCCCCACAGTGTGTGTGTTAGGTACCAAAAGGAAAAATAAGAAACCACAGAACTCCAATTTTAATTCTTTTTTTTTTGTGTGTGTGTGTGGCAAAGAGAACACAATTTCGATGGGAAGGGAGGAAAAGATAAGGAAAGAGGTCTCTGAAGGCCAAAATAGACAGCTTTTAAATTTCTATACTCAAGCGAATTGCATTCTGGTGTGTTGAGAAAATTTTCAAATAAATTGATCAGGCCCCTCTAAAATGCTAAAAACTGTAAAGAGGCCTAAATTTTCTATTTCCAGATGTAGGAGAAGGTATTTACCAATAATCATCCCTAGTAAAGTTTTACGATAGCTTATTATACTGATTAGAACTCTAAGGAGAGCAGTGATCACTAGGGATCAGCAGGGTATGATGGAACGTTCACCTTGGAGTCAGATAAACCTGGGTTTAATCCAGGCTCTGCTATTTAACAGTTATTGATGATGGGCAAATTATTTGGTCTAGCTGAACAAAATTAGGACACAGTGAGCACTCGGTTATGCCGTACAAATATAGTTTGTTTTTTGGGTAAAGTTATGGGTCATTCTATACTTACGGGTTTAAAAGTTTCAGATGAAGGGAGCACAGTTTTGACGTACAAATAATTTTAAAACGATACATCCGAACTATAGAACATACAGAAAGAAATCTGAATCTGCCTCATCTGACTAAAGCAGAGTCCACTGAAAACCCAGCTGCCATTAATTCCCCTCGGAGGAAGTTTCTTAAGAATTCAGCTGCTGTGGAGAAATCCAACCCATTCTATTAACTTCAGAAAGGCCAACAGAGTCTTTGATAGTTTCCCACTGAAGCCTGAAACCTCTCCTCCCTTTTTTGTAAGGACGTTATATAACTTTCATTTCTGGCTATTTTTCATTACTCATCACTGCGTACTAGTATGTGCTCATACACAGGTCAGAGACCTTTCTCCTGTTAAGGTATCTATTGTCAGTTAATTTGCAGGACCCAACCAGTTGAACCTAAAAGATGGCAGAGGAAAAGTTTTCCCTTCGAATAGATGAATTGTGCAGACAAGGTGTATCTGGAATTCAAAAGGGTACTAGGTGAATGAAAAGTCTAGTAATATCCTTGTAAAGAGAGATATTTGGAAGAGATGGTCTATTTTAATAGATTCTTTACAATTTGAATATACAGTAGATGCTGACAACTTCACATTATAATCCCCTGGCATTTTTAAAAATTGCCAACACCTAGTTCATTCTTTAGTCTAATTTATACAGTCAAGGTTGAGAATCACAGTTCTAAGGGGAAATCACCAGTTGGATACGGGCACACTTGTGGCTCTCCCCGGTTTTGCCCTCCCCAGTGTAGTAGTTGGTTTATTTTATTTATTTTTCTTTTGTTCATCTGGGATGAGAACCCTAAAAGCCAAATAAATTTGCAGATGACAGGCTGAAACATGAGTTAACTCTAACATTGTAAAAGAGAAACAAAAGCAAAGATCAAGCTCTGAATATAGCTTAAAAAATAAAAGGAAAATAATCTAAGTACAAAGCACAATGGCATGACTTAAGAGCCGTAGTCCCTCCACCCTTCTTTTCCTTTTCTATTTTTGCCTGCTGTTATTAGGTATCAAGAATAAAGAACACACGTATTTATCACATACCATGCAGGGCGCTCAGTGCCTTCTAGGTATCCCCTCGCTTAATCCTCCTAACATTAAGAGCAGCCAATATAATGTCGTCTTATGGCCAAAGAACTGTTCAGACATCTGGTGACTTCAGAAGAATAAATCAGCCTGGAGAGCAGGGGCTTACCATGAGATCCCGCTAGCTGAGTCACGGTCTCACCCCACACGACCAGAGTAGATCTGGACTGGAGGAATCTGCCAAAAAGCTGCTGGGAATGTAGATTCCAGCTTGAGTCTAGAGACATTAAAGCTTGCATTCTCAATGATGGTGGGAGTGGGGTTTCGGGGGTGGGGGGTGGGGGGAGGCTTTGCCACATCACTCCCAGAGGGCAAAATTGGTTCTTGAGCAGGAACAAATGTGTGGCATTAGCATTTCCTGGGGTGAGCAATTAGGAAAACAATAAACAGACTCCTTGGGGGTTGGCAAGTAATAATGAAAAAGAGAATCACTGCTCTAGAACGAAAGCTTTAAGAGTCTCACTAGTTTTCTGGGTAAGCTACAAGTCTATAGAAAATTATGTTAAACTTATGTTAAACTTTAGACCATGCTAAATACGTTAAACTGGAGGGAAATTTACCAGAGTAGCACAGGAACTTAAAAGGCTAAGCAGGTTGGATGAGAAAAAAAACACGGAGCGATGGCAAAAGTGACAATTGCTCTCCCTCAGCTTCAAGGGTATCTGAGAAATACAAAATTGTCCTTAATAGGTTTATCTACTTACAAAATACATAGATACACATAAATTATTTACTCATAGTAATTTTTTAAAAGGCTCTTACATTTACTACATCATTTAAAGTTGTGAAGTAATAAAGTGTAATAGTCCCCTTTTAAAAGAAGATGTCCAAGGGTAAAATGATTTGTCCCCTTCTCTCCACCAGTCAATAACAGAGCCTGAACCAGAATCCACATCTACTGTTCTTTGATTTATCGAGCTATGACAGCCGCTCCCATTCAGAGTTCTGACAAACCTGAAATCAAAAACTGGCAGACCTGCTTTCAGATAGATGAAATAATGTAATAAACAAAAATTAACGAAGTGGTTTTAAATAAATATACCTTCCAACCACCCACTGAGGGCCTATGTGACTTATTGATCCTCATGTTTC
The DNA here is from genome assembly GCF_011764305.1 of Mustela putorius furo. Taxonomy (NCBI): domain Eukaryota; kingdom Metazoa; phylum Chordata; class Mammalia; order Carnivora; family Mustelidae; genus Mustela; species Mustela putorius. Next base: position 10,817,511 of record NW_025421467.1, on the reverse strand, counting down.
TCAGTGGCAGAAACAGGACAGCGAAATCAATAGCAGGCGATAGTCCATTTGAAGTTATAAATGCTCTATTCAGCTGAGGTACTTACTTGACATATTCAAAAAACATCTTACTGTGACTATGGCATTTTGTAAATAGTCAAGAACCAGAAATAATTTAATCATATAAATAATATAGCAGGCTCTTGTCTTAATTGACAATTTCATAGACAGGCTCTCAGTGAATGATAAGCAGGGCTTCCTGTGTCTGCTCACTCTGTAGACTGCTGTCCTTGATGAGAAATCTTCAGAGTTCTTGCCCCTGCTACCTCTCATACCACAGTCCTGGTTTCTATGTTACTTCATGGAACTTACCATCATTGATATTCTGTTTGTTTATTTTCTGTTTCCTCCCTGTAGAACAGTGGTTCTCTACAGTGGTGTTTTTTGCCAAGAATAGGACATTTGGCACCGTCTGGAGACATTTGTTAAGGAGTGCTAGAGGCATCTCTTGGGTAGAGGCCGAGGATACTACTAAACATCTGATATTTCACAGGACACCCTTGACAATAAAGAATTATCTAGCCCAAACTGTCAATTTGGGAAACCCTGTTCTAAAATGCAAGCTCTGGGGGTGTCTGGGTGGCTCAGTGGGTTAAGCTTCTGCCTTCAGCTTAGGTCATGATCTCAAGGTCCCGGGATTGAGTTCGGCATGGAGCTCTCTGCTCAGCAGGGAGCCTGCTTCCACCCCCTCTCACTCCCCCCCTGCCTCTCTGTCTACTTCTGATCTCTGTCAAATAAATAAATACAATCTTAAAAAAAAAAAAATTCTTTTTCTCCCCCTCTTCCAGCTGTCTCTCTTCTCTAAGAAAAAAAAAAATAATAAAAATAAAATAAAATAAAATAAAATGCAAGCTCTGTGAGAGTGTAGACTTCCCCTTTGCTTAAGAAATATTTACCACATGAATGAATGCCTGGGAGAATGACTGAATGATGCCAGTGTCTCAGAGGGTAAAGAAGGTAGGAGGTAAAAGTACTGTGAAGATAGAGCAGGTGGGAACACCAGAACAATTCTCAGGGAAAGAATACAAAACCGAAATTTGCACTACATCATCAAAGCAAATTCTAAAGAGGAAAAAAAAGTGTTATCAATCTCTTAAAAATTTACCTAACGAAATTTTAAAGTAATTCTGAAAATAGAGATGGTTTTTTGAATATATACATATATATTCAAAGTACCAATTGTATTGTGTTTTGCCTATAATGTTACGATTTTCCAATTCTTCCACCCAACAGCTTATTTCTAAACTTCGAATTAGAAGAATTGTCTGTTTCTTTCTCACTAGGAGGGGGAAGAGGAAGTCATACATTTTAACCTCTATCTTCTTGGACCTGATATTTCTGAATAATCAATAATTCATTTGCTTCTAAAGCTCATTTAATTATTCTCATCCTAAATACCCTGTTGACATTGGAAAATTTTCCTGATTTTAATTGATTCTGAGGTAGATTGATTTTTGCTCAACCTCTTCCACAGCATGCATGCCATCTACTTTCACATCTACAGCCAAACTAGACCTTTGGCCTATAAAACCCTTCTGCTAACAGGTGCAAAAAAAAAAAAGAAAAAGAAAAAGAAAATCAACGTAACAGCCATAAAAGTAGAAACTCATTAAAACATGACCCAAACCTAGAGATCAAATGAAGTCATGATTTCTACACATTTCTGAACATGACACCATTGTTTTTTCCAGACCCTAATATTTCTGAGGTATGAATGTATGAATGTTGACATACGGAAGGACAACTGAGGGTGCCTCCAGTGCCCCCCTGCTCTGTCCATTAAGTATGGTATACCTTTTCATTAAACACTCTTTTTCATCTCAACATCCCCTCTATAGGGACTCTGGGCCACTCACAGTGAGTAAGAGCACCCCAGACTACACATCCGGACCTCACAACTGCACCACTCCAATGTGTCCACCCACTCCTCAGAATTCATCTAACTAAAACTAGTATTAGCATCTTTCCCTCAAAACTTACTCCTTCCCTCATTTTCTCTTTTTTGGTAAATGGCGCGTCATAAATATATTTGCTAAAACTAAAAACTTGGCAGCCATTGTTGATTCCTCTCATATTCCACATCAAGTCAGTCTTTCAAAACTTCAAAACCTGGGGGTGCCTGGGTGGCTCAGTGGGTTAAGCCATTGCCTTCGGCTCAGGTCATGATCCCAGGGCCCTGGGATCAAGCCCCGCATCTGGCTTTCTGCTCAGTGGGGAGCCTGCTTCTTCCAGTCTCTCTGCCTGCCTCTCTGCCTACTTGTGATCTTTGTCTGTCAAATAAATAAATAAAATCTTAAAAAAAAAAAAAAAACCTTCAAAACCTTCTCACTTCAGAGAGACAACTTGAGATCAAACCACAATTTTCAAGTATAGTATTTACTACCTTGTTCCCTGTCTTTCTTTACAACAACCCCACTCCACCTCACGGTATTTCACTATTTTAATCAGATTACTTCTCTCTCTCTTCCTTCAAATTCTCTGATGACAAAAATCAATTCCTTAATGTGTACTTTAAAGCTCTGTAAAATCTGCTCCAACCTCTTTCTACAATTTTCCCTCAGGATCTTTATCTCTAGTCTCCCTGTGATGGTTAATTTTATGTATCAAATGTGACTGGGCCACAGAGTGCTCAGATATTTGTTCCAACATTACTCTGAGTATGTCTGTGAGGTATCTGCAGATGAGATTAACATGTACACCAATCAGAAGACAGAATAAAGCAAATTACCCTCCCTAAGGTAGGTGGCCCTAGATTCAGTCAAAAGCCTGAATAGAACAAAAAGATAGAGGTACCTTCGAATAAGAGGGAACTCCTCTTGCCTCACTGCCTTAAGCTGGGACTTCAGTCTTTTCCTGCCTTTGGACTTGAACTGAAACATCAGCTTTTCTTAAGGCTTGAGTCTGCTGGCTTTTTGACTAGAAATATACATATTGACTCTCGTGGGTTTCCAGTTTACTTAGTACAGATAGATCTTAGGAACGTCTCAGCTTCTGTAATCACATAAGCCAATTCTTTATAATTAATCTCTCTCCATATATGTATACATGTGTGTGTGTATATATATATATATATATATATACACAGATATACATATATAAAACATATATTATGTATATTAAATATTTTAATATCTTACATATTATATATATTCTGTTCCTCTGGAGAACCCTGACTAATACAGATGATTTTGGTACTGAGAGGAGTGCTACTTTAAGAAATACTTAAGCATGTTCCTTAAGATATACTTAAGGAACCAGACCTTGAAGCTTTGAGAAATTCTGAGTCTACCCATATTGCAAAAAAGTGAGAAAGCTTGTTCCAAAGAAAACACTAAAGATGTGGCTGAACAACCATCTGATGAAAAGATCATGAGTGGGACTCATGGACTTAATCAGCTACCTCAGCAGAGACCAGGAATAGAGATAAATTTATACCAGCCAAGACACTGCTAGTTTGAACTGAAAAGGAAAGAGGACCTGAGAGATACTCAAGTATAGTTGTTGGACTTCTTGGATTATACACATCTGGACCACAGAGCCATTTGGCTACTACAGAGGGCTATTCTCCAAGAAAAGGTAAGCATGATCCCAAAGGGAATTCAGAGATCATCAGGGCTTCCTCCTCAGTTTCAGAGGGTGGAACTATCACCTCAAAGTCAAAGGCCAGAGGGCTTATACCTATAGCCTTCGGGGCAGGGCTTCCCAGAGCCTTGGGGATAGGAGGCCTACCTAGAATAGCTTTGTGGGAGGGATGCCCACCTTGCAGAACCTTGGGAGAATGACCTTCACCCAGTAGAGCTGAGGGGAAAGACGACTGCTCCACTGGGTCTGGAAGACAAGACATTGAACCAAAGATGATTATTAATTCTCAAGCCTTAAGATCTAATGGAATTTGCCCCTATTAGGTTTTGGACTTAAGACCTGTCGCTTCTTTCTTTTGTAGTTCTTCTTTTTGGAATGGGAATGCCTATCCTATGTCTGACTCATTATGGAATTTTGGAAGCCTATAACTTGTCTTGTATCACAGGTTCACAGCTAGAGAGAAATTGTTCCTCAGGATGATTCAGACTTTGTCTCACCCAAATCTGATTTAGATATTTAGATGAGATTTTGGAGTTTAGCCTTTAGAGTTGATGCTAAAATGAGTTAAGACTTTTGGGACTTTGGGGATGGAATGAATGTAAGAAAGTTTTTGCATGCAAGAAGGACCAGAATTTTGGGGAGGTGGGACCAGAGAGGAATGCTGTGGACTGGATTGTGTCCCCACCAAACTCATATAATGAAGCCCTAACCCTTAATGTCATAGTATTTGGAGATGGGGCCTTCAGGAAGGAATTAGGTTTAGATGAGGTGGGGACCTCATGATAAAATTAGTGTCTTAATAAGTGAAGACGCCAGAAAATTTGTTCCCTCTTGCCCTTCCCCACCCCATTCTCTCTTATTCTCTCCCTACCATGTGAGAACACAGAAAGAAGATGGCCATCTGCCAGCAAGCCAGGAAGAGGGCTCTTACTAAAATCCTACAATGCTGGCACACTGATCTTGAACTTACAGTTGCCACAACTTTGAGAAAATAAGTATCCATTAAGTCACTCAGTCTATGGTATTTTGTTATGTCAGCTACAGGGACCAAGGGCGAGCCTCCCCAAGATGGGCTCTTTTGGCATGAAGATTATTCCAAGTCAAAAAGCAATCAAAATCCTGCAGATTCAGAAAAAGCTCTTTACCTCCCCTGCACAATGCCTAAAAGGAATCTAGAGTACCTGCTCCAGGAGGAGAGCTATCACCACAGATAACTACATTATTATATGAACTAGTTATAATAGACAGGGAGGAGCCTAGCAAGGCCTCTATGTCCCATTGTTTCCAAGGCCCTGCAAACACCTGTTTACCAGTCAATCCTTTCCATCTTCCTGTGAACTACATTCCTGCCCTTTGAAGTCCCATAACCCTACCCCTTCTTCCTTAGTTCAGAATGATATATATACACCTCATCTTGCCTGACTGTCTCTGGAATTTCTGCATCTGTGTGGATTCCCTTTACATATGAAATTACATTTGATTTTCTCCTGTTAACCCCACATGTCAATTTGATTCTTAGTGGACTTATAAAGACCCTTGAAAGGGACAAGAGTTTCTTAGATTAGGACATTCCCCAGATTAGGACATTCCCCAATTACATTAAACCTCTATTTTCTCAAAAACCTAAATTCTATACTACCTCAAAATATACAAAAATTGATTTCCTCCATTTATATTGCCAGCTTCAACCTACTATTTATGATGTAGCCTAAATATTAAGTATTAAATGTTTCTTCCTTCTTCATTTAAATGGGATCAAATACCAATAACTGCATCCCTTTTGGGGGAAAAAATAAAGTATAATCTAAATAGAGAAAATGACACATGTTATTCAAATAAACTGCCAAAACACAACTGAGCATCATTTAAATAAAAGAGATAAAGGAAATTTCATGCAAAGAAGTATGAACTTAAACATGTCACAGGCAGATTACTGTTTGTAGAGATTTTATATATATCATTGCTCTTCTTACTCAAAGGTAATTAGACAATTTAAAGGTAAAAAAGTATAATAATACAGGAGCCATGGTGCTTCTGTGTCAAATTTTCCCGTACTTCATTTATTTCGATTCACTTGAGATATCTTTTTTTAAAGATTTATTTATTTATTTTAGGGAGAGAGAACACATTCAGGAGCATGGAGGGTGGGGGCAAAGGGAAAGGGAAAGAGAGAATCTCAAGCAGGATTCCCGCTGAGTGAGGAGCTGGAAGTGGGGATCTAGTTCATGACCCTGAGATCAAGACCTGAGCAGAAATCAAGAGTCGTGAGCTTCACTGACTGAGCCAACCAGGCACTCCTCACTTGAGATATTTTTATTTGTTTCTAAATACTAAACTCAAAATACACCTATAACTAATCCATTATATAAAAATGATAACTTTAAAAGCTCATCTTGTTCATTTTCCAAAACCTTTGGTATCATTTTCTTCCAAATGGTCAACATGCTACTGAATTTTTAATATAAAATAAGCAAATAATTGGGGCACCTGGGTGGCTCAGTGAGTTAAGCCGCTGCCTTCAGCTCGGGTCATGATCTCAGGGTCCTGGGATTGAGTCCCGCATCGGGCTCTCTGCTCGGTGGGGAGCCTGCTTCCCTCTCTCTCTCTCTGCCTGCCTCTCTGTCTACTTGTGATTTCTGTCTGTCAAATAAATAAATCTTAAAAAAAAAAAACTCTTAAAAAAATAAGCAAATAATTTGTAGATATAATGGGTAGAAAATACTTTGGTATAAAGATAAAAAGAATACTGGTAGAAGTTTTCAGAAATTAGTTATTCCACAGAAATAGAGTTCACCTGGTGAAATAGTTAAAAACAAACATTAATCTAAGTCAATAAAAGCTTTTCAATTAGTAATCACTAGTTATTTTAATTAATACCATGTATTCCAAAGGGGTAATGAAAACAACTCTTTCAATAATTTTATTTTGTGGGAGAGTAACAGTCATTACTTTGGACATGAAATTACTAAAAGACATTTTAATTGTCACATCACATTCAGAAAGGGAATTAATGTCAAACACTATATTCATTTATTGAACAAATATTTATTAAATGCCTACTGTATGGCATACATTGCATTAAGCACTGAGCATAGAAATGTAAGAGGAACAGATAAAGTGTCTACTCTCCATGTAGTCCAATGGAGAGAATAAAGAATTATCAAGTAATCTAACAAGTGGATATAATTACAAGCTGGAGAGTCCAATGGAGAGAATAAAGAATTATCAAGTAATCTAACAAGTGGATATAATTACAAGCTGCAATAAGGGGTAGGAAGGAAAGATCAAGATATTGTGATTGGGATGACTGATCTAGATTGAGACATCAGGGAGGTTGTGACTTTAAGGAAATAACTTCTGAAAGTTCAAATACAGGATGAATAGTTGACTGGGTAAAGAAAGGGTGTGGGCCAAGATTAGGTGAGAGAAGAGACTTTTAACAGCTGGAAGACAGACAGTATTTCTGCAGGACAAAAGCAAGGAAAGGATGAAAAGATGGAGAACCAGAGTTTGCAAAAGTCAGAGGAAACAGAGCCTGGTACACCTCGGTAAGGCAGGTGACTTAAGGATTTTAGCAGGGAATTGAATGCTAAGATTGGCTCGACTTTTTTAAAAAAAGAATTTAAGAGATATGTTTGGATTTAGATATGTTTCTTTCCAAAATACAAAAATAAACTATTATATTCTATTCAGAATCCCATTATAAAGATAATGAAAACACAGAGACCATCAGAATATGAGTATTCACAATTCTCTGCAATATGTGATTTTTTTTTTTTTTGATTTTGGGAAAATTCCATAGAGAATTATCTGAATTGGGAGTTAAATTGAACCACAAGATGATATAAATGTAGTTATTGTATTGACAGAAAATTAGACACTTAATAGTAGCTTTAAAATATTAGGGAAAAATAACCAAGTATCTTCTCTGTAGAAAAATGAAGAAATAAGATTATAATTATTTAATGCAGTCTCAACAAATGATACTTCCCCAAAATAGAGCCTAATTAACTAAGTAATTATATCACTTCCTCTACTTCAAGAAAGATCCTGTAACTCTACCATTAATCAAACCTTTACACATTTCTTTTAAAGATCCAGACAGGAGGTTAATTTGTTTTATCCATAGAAGAGAGAAAATACATCATCCCAGAGGACTAGATCAATTGATTAGAATAAGTGAAATGTTAAGTTCCCCATAAAAGGCATAACCTAAATATAAAGCAATTATCACATTAAGGGGAAAAAAAAAGTGTGGTGTGAGAAAAAATGTGTTATATAATACAATAATCTGAATAGTCAAGGTTTCTGTCTTTTGTAATGTTCATGAGATGCTGTTCATATTCATTTAGAGGTGATGCAATGAGTATTATTAAGGTTCTCTTGGTTCTTGATCTTACTATTTGAGAGAAAGCATTTGTAATTCAAAGGAAAATTATGTATGGACTATAGCACCCTTGACATTGGCAGGCCAAAAATATGATTCTATGGAAAATAGTTTAAAAGTCAGTAAAATGTAGGAATCTGAGAGACATACAAATTCTGTCTTGGCTGCTAGAGGATTCATTTGACTTTCTTCCCCTGTTTGTGGAAAAAAAAAAAGTTTTGCCTTATTTTTTATATTCTTGAAACGGTACAATATAGGGTTGAAACTAGCAAAAAGTTTAAAGCTTGTTTTTCAAAGAGTTATTTTCTCCTAACCAGCTATTGCGTCTTCCCAGACCCCAGTAACAAATCTACTAGCTCTCGTTAGAAGCCTGGATTCCAGATTCCAATCTGGGAATAAGCAAGGCCCTGTGTTCTCTACCAGAGATAACAAGACCGAGACCCCACCCAGTTTGTGCCAGCTCACAGCACTTGCCCATAGTCCCTTCTCTTCGTCCTGACAGAACCCCCTGACATCAGGGACTGAATTCTATGCAGTTCTGAGGCTAATTCTCCACCCCAAATTGAACATGGGATTCATCTTCCCGGATGCTTGCCTCATACACATGCTCTATCTTTTGCCTTGAAGAATTGTAAATTTCCCAACCCTTTTCACCAGTATGTAGGAAATCTCAGTGATTAGATGATTATGAAACTCTGTTCTCTCCCTCTTCAGAGAGACAAGGCAATTTGGGGTACCTCTGGAATAAACCCTTTCCTTGCTGCAAACTTGATACTCAGTGATTGGCTTGGCTGCATGCACATCGAGCAAATGGACTTGGGTTTGGTTACATTCCTAGTCTATAAAGCTGTCCTTTGGCTTCTCTTTCTAACCGGTATTAACATCTGCCTGGCTCTTCTGTGAGCTAAATAATATGTGTAGCACGTGTTCATTTTTGTATCTGTGTGAGGTTCTGATTTTTACCTTTTTATTGAAACACCATTATCTATTTTGCTGCTTGTATAAAATATGAGTTTAGGTTCTTTTTTACCAAACTCCCTGAAAGAACCCTGAAGTGTGAATTTTTGTCATGAGTCTCTCCAGTTTTTTTCATTCTCAAATTTACACAGGATTTAACTTTTTTTTTTTTTAACAGTCTTTGAAATTATTCATGAGTTGTATCATTGTGTCTATCTTGTTTTCCCAATTATAGTGAACTTCGTAGAGTTTGGGCACTCCTGATGTTCAATCCTTTATAAAGTTCTCAGTACAAAGAGATTTTTCTGGTGGTCCCCTTTCCTCACTCATCAGAAAAGCAATAAAGTAACTGAGGGCAAAGATGAGAATTAACTGAAGGAAGCAGAACAGTTCCTTTGGCAACCGAGTTAGGGTGGGAATTGCCTATTTATAAAAGAGTCACATTTCACTTGTAGTTTAAACCTATTCCTTAAGATGTGTAATGCTCTCTTCACTCTTTACTGCTGGGATAATTTCTAAGACTAGTTAGCTACTGGGACTGAAACCACATAGAAGTACTTGAAGGTCTGCTTGTAAAGAAAGTTGAAGAACTGTGAATAGTAATCAATCATCTACTTTGCATTTCAAAGCAGTGATAAGATATGATAACACTTTGAAGACGAACACTGAAGTAAATTGCAGTATGTGAGAAGCATGGTTTACTAACACTTCAGACTCCAACTGCTTTCTCCCCGTCTCTATTTCCCTCACTCTTTTAACTCTTCAGTATCAATTGCCTGTCTTTTCTCTCAAGTTCTAGGGGATCCTCTCATCCTTGCTTCTTTTGATGTGGCTCTTTCCCCTCCATGGGGGAGCTGTTTTTCTCTTTTTCTTGCTGCTCCTTTCTGTTCCCTTTTCCCCCCTCTTGTTTTTCCTCTCTCCTGGCTCTCATTTTCACTTGCTTCTGACTCACATTAAGAATGGGGGGAAAACCTGGAATGTGGTGAAAGGCAACTACTACAGAACTGTACCAATGAAGGGCTGAGTTTATGTTAGCGACAATTATTTTTAATAACTTTTTTGTTGGGTGACAAATAGCGCACCTCTAAGCACTTTTTACACTTCCAGGAGTGCTTGTGTTAGAAGAGAAAATGCAATTAAAACATCCTGGGGGGAGGTAGATAAACTCTGGTCAAGTTAGACCAATCTTTTTTTTTTTTTTTTTAAGATTTTATTTATTTATTTGACAGAGAGAGATCACAAGTAGATGGAGAGGCAGGCAGAGAGAGAGAGGGGGAAGCAGGCTCCCTGCTGAGCAGAGAGCCCAATGTGGGACTTGATCCCAGGACCCTTAGATCATGACCTGAGCCTAAGGCAATGGCTTAACCCACTGAGCCACCCAGGCGCCCAAGATAGACCAATCTTGACTTCACGAGGCTACCTCTGGCTGCCTCAAAAGAGAGACTTGGAGCAGGTTTTCTATTATGTATTTTCAATTTATAGTTCACATCACATTCTCACATACATGTTAAATATGCTTCAACATGTGAGTTTCACTCCACTGTGACTGTGGATTTACTCTGTTCTTTAAAGATCAAGAGTTCTCAGGAAAAAATGTTTCACCGCCTCAGATTTAGACATGATCTGGTGCATTTGCACATCTAGATTCTGCAGGAGTAAACAGTTTTTTATTTCTCGTAATGAAATGAAAAAGAAGGTAATAAAAGATAGCTTAGTTTATCCTTAGTTATTCTTATGAAGCCTCTGTCATTTCATTTATTAAAATTTATGGATCCAAAAAACCTAAGGCTATTTACAAATAACTTGCAAATAATTATGTAAACATTGACTGCATAGTCAACCAGTTGCAATCCATATAGTTCATCATAGCTGATAGTAAAATTAAAATATAATGCCTGTCTTCTTCCAATGTTTTTTTAAAATACCATTATTATTATATTAAAAGTAAAATGACTATAAATTTCAAATGTCCTATTACTGAGCAAATGTCATTCAATAAACTTATTTTTACAGTATGAAAAACAGAACATATCATCTCATCAAAACTGTGACTCAATGATTGATCTTTTATGCGTGAAAAAGATCAGAATTGTTTTTTTGTTTTGTTTTGTTTTGTTTTGTTTTGTTTCGTTTTCTCTTGTCACAATCTTATTTCATTCGTTGGTAAACACAGTAGTGTTTAGGATCTGACAAATGATATCTTCCCATTTTTCAATTCTTTGGAATGACAATCAACAAATAATATCTTAGTATCTTAAATACATTTACTAATGTAAAATATATTACATCTAGAAAAGCCAACAAAACAGAAAATTGGCTCCTAGGTTATTCCTAATATAAATTCTATAATTTTATAATTATTACTTCCTATACATACTCAATGGAACAATACCCAAGGAATTTAAACTTTTTTAAAGCAATAAAATTAATATCTAAAGGAATGCTTTGTATAATTCTGTAGGAGTGTCTGTGTGTGTGTGTCTGTGTGTGTGTGTGTGTCTGTGTGTGTGAGTGTGTGTGTGTGTCTCTGTGTATATGTAGATAGAAAGGTACATAGATCAATCAATAGAAAAATTAGAAAAGTAAGGAAAAGCATACTTTAATTAAATGCATAATCATGGCTGCTGATCCATGTTACTGATGCTAAATGGTTTTCACTTTAATGAGCCATTTTAAATGAAATGGTTGCCTGCAATTAGACATCTGCAATCCAAGGAAAGCAAGCCAACTATGTAGTCTGGCTGCCAGAATTACAGTGCATTCCTCAGCAGGACAATGAAGAGAAAGGATAATTGTAATTATCACATATACATCTTTAGAGTTCTGTGGTTGAAAGAGTGTGCAAAACAAGGCTTCTTAATATATTTAATTGCTATGTATTAATAAAGGGTTGTCAAAAAGAGTTGCTTTTAATGTATCCATATTCCATTAGCAGTATTACTACCCCATAGTCACAAAGTACATATTTCAACACAGGAACCTGCATAAAAGGAAATAACAAAGGGCTCTCACATTTTATGAGTCTCAGCTATATGTCTGGGGTCACAATTAAGGGATTTGGGTAGGTTTGGGGCACCTCAGTGGTTCAGTCGGTTAAGCATTTGCCTTTGGCTCAAGTCATGATCCAAGGGTCCTGGGATGGAGTCCCACATTGGGCTCCCCAATCAGTGGGGAGCCTGCCTCTCCCTCTCCCTCTCCCTCTGCCTCTCCCCCTGCTCACACACTCTCTCTCTCACTCACTCACTTTCTCAGATAAATAAATAAGGTCTTTTAAAAAAAAAAAAAGGTTGGATGGGTTATCATGTTCCTAATTGAAGACAAGTAAAATAGCTCTTAAAATATTTGGATGAACATCAAGTGTTGTATTTGTCATAGATAACTGAGTCAGTAAGGGCAACATATCCATCCTAATAGTAAAGATACTGTGTGCTCACTGTATGTACTGTTATCTACATGTTTACAAATGAGGGAACTCAGGCACAGCTGGTGTAACCAATACACCCAAGTCCACACTTGTACTACCCACCAATGCTAGTCAGAATTCAAACCCAGGTCTGGGGCATCTGGGTGGCTCCGCCAGTTAAGCATCTGCCTTTGGCTCAGGTCATGAGTCAGAGTCCCACATCAGGCTCTCCACTTAGCAGGGAGTCAGGTTCTACCTCTCCTCTCCCTGCTGCTCCTGATCTCTCCCTTTCTTGTTCTATTTCGCACATGCATGCTCTCTCTCCCTCAAATACATGAATAAAATCTTTTAAAAAACAGAAAACAAACAACAGAAAACAAAATCTAAATCTGGCTTTCTTTAAAGACCGATACGGTCAACCACTTTAATTAATTAACTTATTTTCATTTTCTTTTTAAAAACAACTCCTGGTGTCAGAAATGTGGATGCAGATCTTGGCTGTGCCACTTCATTGTATGATTTGCATAAGTTGTTTTACCTTTTAAATGTCAGCTTCCTTGCATGCATATTAAATGGAAATGCAAATACGTACGATGGGGAGTTGTTTATATAATTCAGTGGAAATAAGGGTCATACTGTATGTAGCACATGGTATGTACTCAATGGGCTGATCTATTATTATTAGCTGATGACAGTTATCTGACTCACATCATTTAATCCTTATACCTGCCATATCTGTGGTAAATTAATCCTACTAATTTCAAATATCTTTGGCTTTCAGATTAGATGCTTTTTATTACCTCAACAACATAATTTATCGAAATTATTTTTAAACCTAATGCTACTGCATTTGGGCAAGTACCATTTGGTAATTTATTCACAACCATCTGCACATTTTATCATTTCTGTTTTAGCTATTCCTTTGTGTACAGATCTTAACCTCTAAAATATACCTATCCGCTTCATGTGCACAGAGGTAACTTTGAATTATCTATAAGCTGTAACTTCACTTTACATTTTTAAGCCCTCACCTTTAAAGGTGGAGCTGCAGGACCTTTTCCCCTTCCCATCTCTCTTCACAGTCTCATCTCCTGTCCGGTCGTGTGTATTTTGTATTCTTTGCACAGCTCCACGGGAAACGGACTGGGCCCTCATTATAGCGCAGTCACAAGGAAGAAGAGCTTTAAAACCAAGATTTCAAATAGTTTCTCTTTCCTCTCAGGAAAAGTAGAAATCAGCCAGACAAATCATTAAAAGATAAAGAGTTGAAAGAGAGCTTGCAACAAGTGATGTGCCTATCGTGTACCGGTTTGGTGAGCAACACCAGGCGAGCTGCGTGGAAGGGAGAACAGCCACAAAAGAGAACCAGGCCAGGCCACCTGCAAAGAAGCTTTACTGAATCACGTTCCTGGTGAGGTTTCTATGCACTCCAAGAACATCAGATGTACCAGTGTTGGGCTTTATTCTTTAAAATACATTTTCCTATCAAATATCCTGTTCTATTTTCTACTAGCTCTGCATCATTCAGGACAGGATTACTTGAAATATGAAATAATATTCATTTTTCTGTGATATTTCCCCCAATTCTAGTCACTCTATTGCCACGTATCAATATAAAAAGCATGTAAATCAGAATTAGTTGTCTCGTATTGTTAAATCAGGCATATTTGGAAAGAATTTATGTTTCAGTTGCTAAACATAGCTTAGTGTCTGATGTTCAGTAAATATTTAAGTAATTGGATATATGTGAATGAATTGATTAAAAAGTGCTTATATTTTACTATATATAATATTTAATATAAAATGTGAGATGCTGAAAACAAAGACCAAAATACAGTTTAGGGAAAATATTGTTAAAAATTAATATCTTGAGGGCGGCACAAGAGGATGGGGCGCGGCGGAGGACACGGCGGCCGCCGCGGGGCTCGATCGGGCAAAGGCGACGACATCGTCGGCGGCGGCGGCGACGGGTCTTCCTCCTCCCTCACTCCCTTGCTCCTTTTTTCCTTCCTCCTCCTTTCCTTTTTGGCCGGGTCTCATCCACTTCCCCTAACGGCGGCCCCAATCCTACGTAAAGGCATGACTTCCGGGCATCGCAGGGAAAATAGGGTGCAAGCCCAGAAACTATTTCCCCATCACCACTTGTTGAAAAACTCATTTGAAGGCATCTCCGGGTTTGAACAAACGAAAGTGCCAGGATTTCAAGCGTCTTTGGTTTTGCGCTGCAGACCCTTCACTACTGAGTATCAAGACAAGAAAACTGGAAACTGATCGGAACCTTATTCAGAGTCAGAATGCAAAGATTTGTAGTGACAGCACCACCTGCCCGAAACCGTTCTAAGACTGCTTTGTATGTGACTCCCCTGGATCGAGTCACTGAGTTTGGAGGTGAGCTGCACGAAGATGGAGGAAAACTCTTCTGCACTTCTTGCACTGTGGTTCTGAATCATGTTCGCAAGTCTGCCATTAGTGACCACCTTAAGTCAAAGACTCACACCAAGAGGAAGGCAGAATTTGAAGAGCAGAAGGTAAGAAAGAAGCAGAGGCCTCTAACTGCATCCCTTCAGTGCAACAGTACTGCGCAAACAGAGAAAGTCAGTGTTATCCAGGACTTTGTGAAAATGTGCCTGGAAGCCAACATCCCACTTAAGAAGGCTGATCACCCAGCAGTCCGTGCTTTCCTGTCTCGCCACATAAAGAATGGAGGCTCCATACCTAAGTCAGACCAGCTGAGGAGAGCATATCTGCCTGATAGATATGAGAATGAGAATCAACTCCTCAACTCACAAGATTGTTAACAAGGAGGTTACCACCATTGTGATCAAGATAAATGTGGAGTATTAAAGTTAAAAAAAATTAATATCTTGATACATTCAAGTAGGTAGTAAGTTCCTATTTAGGCAAGGTGGCAGGCAGCCCTATAAAGAAAACAAACTCAAAATCTAGTATTACTTTGCTTTTTGGACTTGGTTCCTATGTGGTAAAAATGTTATGAATAAAAATGATTAACAAGTATAGCCTTCCATTTCAAAACACAAATGTGTTTTGCTTTATCTGTATTTTTTCAGTTTTTAAAATATGTAAAAGATATACAATTCAACCAAAGAGAAGACAGTTGTGCACATAAAATGCTAAAAATACATAGCACTCACGTAATTTTATAGTCCCTTTATGTGCATTTTTTCAAACGTGTAATCATTATTTGGTATTTTTGACAATATGCTGCTTTGGATATATGATGTAATTTCCACCAATATAAATTCCTATCTTCATTTGGAAGACTGCAGTCATCAATTAAACTGTCACAGGTTTGGTTCCTACCAAAGCCAAGTGATTATAAATGTTTATGCTCCTCGCTGTCACAGTTGATTCCTGCTTGTATGCATATCTGAATTACAAGTTTATTATCAAATCAGAACTATAACCAATTCACAAGGATATTATGCAGTCAAGTTTTCTTTAAGCATTTAAAAATGCACTAGTTAGATTATTGATTCGTTTTAGTACCTTTCGTTGGGCTTCTAGAAAATCACTGCTATAATCTTCTGAGTCAACAGACACTATCTTTGCACTAGCAAGTCTTGATTTTCTAATAAACATAGAGGCTAACCAAGCATAACCACTTTTAATGAGGATTAGATCTTTTCTCTGGACACTGTTTGCATAAGAAGCTATCCAATACACGAGGATTTTTCTTCGAATCCTCTATGAAGAGAAAATTACAATAATTATCTTAAGTTTGTCATAATAATTAATTCAATTTAATTATTAAATTTAATTATTGTAAATTTTTAAAATTTTATTGTAATAACTATCTAAGAACTGTCTTATGTTATTATGTATAGAAGTATCTTCTTCAATCTTCAGGAGATTTTTAAAAAATCCTGAAAAACTAAAGACTGTATTTAAAATGAGTGGTTGACTTTAAGATTTTGATAGTTTCATTAATCAAATTCTCACAAAAGTATTTCTGCAAATAAACTTCAATAAAAATGGGTTATGTAATCATCATGCAATTTACATTATCAAAACCAAAGATAAATTATCATTTATCTTAAGAATCTATAAAATAAAATTCATTTCCCTTGTTGGGTGGAGCAATCAGGTGAGTATAATGTGTCGTGCTAAATGTAGGAAAATCTAAGCAGTCTTTGGGCAGTCAGTGAGCAGTGTGAAGTGTTGATCTCTTGAACTATGTCCAGAGAGCTGGGGACTTTATAAACATAGAAGATGAAAATTGTACATTTAAGAAATAATGGTTTGGCTGGGGTGCCTGGGTGGCTCAGTGGGTTAAAGCCTCTGCTTTCGGCTCAAGTCATGATCCCAGGGTCCTGGGATCGAGCCCCACATTGGGCTCTCTGCTCAGCAGGGAGCCTGCTTCCTCCTCTCTCTCTGTCTGCCTCTCTGCCTACTTGTGATCTCTGTCTGTCAAATAAATAAATAAATCTTAAAAAAAAAAAAGAAATGATGTTTTGGCTAAGGTAAACAGGTATCAAAGCCGAAACTAACCACTGAGTCATTCATCTGATAATACTACTTATATAACAACATAAAAATATTATATCTTTTTCCAGATGATTCATTTATGAACATAAAAGAGAAAATGTCTTCTGCACAGAAATAAGTAAAAGATAATCAACAACTGTCTAGTATCCGCAGATGTCAGCTCAGATTCAGTAGAGGTAATTTAGATAAAATATTTAGATAATTTAGATAAAATATTTCAAATTAAAATAGTGATGATTCTAGGTTTCACATTTATGGAATCCCATAGAACTAAAATCAGACAACCTTTAAAATATGGGACAATCAACCACTCAAATGTTGTTCCTAATGTTGGTCCTTTTGGGAAATCCTGCCTTGGGAAAAGGTCAGACAAAGGGAAAAAAATCTATAGCTGTATAAATTCACCTTGAAGAGCCACATGTGTTGGGTATAAGAGCAGCAGTTTAATATATGAATAATTGTTATCCATGAAAAACCATAAGCCTAGATCACCACCTCAAAATAACTACTTGATACACTGAATTCACAAAGGTGAAAATAGCTTTTATGGAAGGTAATGCTGAAGGCGATGGGAGCATAGCAGAGACACCAATATAGAGAGAGCAATAAAATAAAGATAAGATTGAAAAGCCATGTCCAGATTATAGGAGTCCCTCAATGAAATACCTATGGGATAAGGAAATGTCAGAATCGAGATAAGGGGGGAACTTCTCATCATTTTAGTTTCCAAATTTCCTACATCCCTGAGCTCTTATATTAATTGACCATATCACTTATTCTGTCACCTCATTAGGTTTGTCTTAAGCATTTAAAGTGTCTCCTCTTCCCCCAACTAGGTACCACTTTCTAAATACAAGAATTATGACTTGATCATCTTTCATTAATGCTTTCTCAGCTAACCAAATTCTTCTATGCACATTTTATGTGCCCAAAAAATCCATTTTGACTGCACATCAGAAAAAAAGACTATACCTAAGATTAGAATGACTATATAATTTTTTTTCCAAGCTGAAGCTTTTTTGAGAATGGGGTAAGAGGATACATTATTAACCATTATTCTCTGACAATCAGGATTGTCCAAGACACAACAAACTGTATGACCACCTAACCTAAGATAAATATGGCCACTGTGCAACTTCATTGAAGGTTAATATAAAGTCAAGACAATATAAACAAGCAACATTTACTGACCTACATGAAGGGTACATATGCTTTCAATATTTTTAAGACCATATCATTCTCAACTTCAGTGGGAATATGATCTTCCAATGGCAGGAAGATTTTCTACACTGAATACCATCTTAAAACTCATTAAATAATGGCACCCCTAGAACATATTAAGTACTAAATGATCCTAGAACTCCATTTAAGCTGTCCCAGTTTTTTCAAGGTTGACATTGGCTCAGTCCTGGTTTTTCTCTAGAGAATCAAAGTATTGTAAATGAGTTTTTGCAACAGACATGGTAATGATCTTCATGGTTGCTATAAGTTCCTTTCAAGCATTTAAGCTTGAAATAATTAGTGAAATTAAAATGTTAATTTAACAGAAAATAATATCATTTCTATTTTTAAAAAGCAAAGACTAAATTGTAAGTTAAGTCAATAATGACCATGTCCTTAGAAAGTTACAAATAAATGATGCAGGTAGTTGAAATATAATTTAGAAAAGTCTACTGAAAGTCAATTTATAGTATTAATTTTAACATGAACATTCACTAATTATTCAGTTTTTTTCCTGTTTTTAACCAATTTGGCTTCCTCCTTTCAATTTCATCCACACTATCTCTTCTCAAAATATACCAATTCTTGTGGTATATTCAGTGTTTTGTCTTTAATAAGTC
This sequence comes from Mustela putorius furo, assembly GCF_011764305.1. Classification (NCBI taxonomy): domain Eukaryota; kingdom Metazoa; phylum Chordata; class Mammalia; order Carnivora; family Mustelidae; genus Mustela; species Mustela putorius. Next base: position 10,798,796 of record NW_025421467.1, on the reverse strand, counting down.
AAAGTTTAACTTAAAATGTGACACATTCACTCAATTCCCATACATAAAAACACAACTGGGCAAAGTAATAAAAATAATAATAATAAAGGAATAATGTTGAAAGAGGAGAGATCACATTAGAAAGTATTTAAAATATATCACTGGTGGTATAGATACATTTAGTAACTCTATACAATGTAAAATAAGAAAATGACAGCAAGAAGAGTTAAAGGAGAGAGACTTTATAATAATAAATATTACAATCATCTGTGGGCATTTTCTCCATAAGATATGAAATTCACATAAAAAGGGAGACATCTAATTTCTCTCCATAGCTCTCTTTGTTGCCCAACAATGATGTCATATTTTGAATTTATGTCTAATTATTATTTATTATATAAGGACCGTTGAGTTTCTCACATACTTCACTGGATTTCACTTATTATTTACTCAGTTAAATACCTTAGTGTTTAGAATCCTCAGCTGTAAAAAGAAGGGATCACACCAATCAATCACTAAGGTTTCATTCAACTCTAGGATTATGATCTTATAATTACAGATATTCAGTATGGTACAAAATGCATCTGCAGCCACAGAGGCAGGCACTTGCAAGATATTCATGAGATAAAAGTATTCTCAAGTTTCTAGTAATTGGCTTACTCAAAAAAATGTTGCTTGGCATTTTGCAACCTATTCTTATTTTTGAGATTTCTAAAATAATTTTCTATCTTAGATGCTACAGTGGAAAATTTTGTCACTTGGTTGATATGACTCACAGTTGAGTTCTATTATGTCTAGAACAGAATAATAAACACTTTCTCTTATTTGTGTGTGTGTGAAAATTTTACTTTTGCAGTTTATAGAGTTAGTTTCTGAGAAACAATAGACTTGTAAAGAAAAAGATAAATGTTGAGCATGAGTCACTTCTATTTCAATCTTAGCTATCTTGTTATCCTTCATATTTGAGATGACACTACTGACCCACTCAAAGTAGTGAGTCCATTATTATTTTTTTTAAACAGATTTAACTACTTATCCATTCTTTCTGTCTTACCTATATGCAGACATGACAAAGTATATCTTTCTGGAAGATGTTTGGTATCAGGATATACTTTCTGAAGATGAAGTCTTTAAAATGACCAAATTGTATGTATTCCTGAGTAAGATGCTCTGATCCCTTAAAAGAAGAGTTAAGAAAACAACTGCCCCCCTCCAGATTATTCTATAATGATCACATTTTATATAACTAGCTCCCATATCTTGTCTGTTTGTTCTGTCCTGTCAACTTTGGACTCAGATTTTCTTGGTCTCTGACTGATGCCACCATCCTACTTATTTCCTTGTACCAGGAATTAGAAGTTTCCCTTCTCATCACCATCTCATAGCATTTCATCCCTTTGGTCCTCAACTTGCCTACCAAGGACCAATCCAAAAGTAGCTCTACAGTCGGCATCCATTCCACCATGCATATAATCCATTTGGGCTATCTGGCTGAGGAGAAGACAGAAATCCAATAAAATGGGACTAAAAAGTGGAGTTTCAGTCACTGTACTTGTACTCATTAACATCACCTGTTATTTCTAGAGGCACAGATTCTAGTCACTCTAACTATATACAAACAATTTCATCAGTAATAAAAATGGTGAGAAACATATAAATAAATATAAGGACAACAGATTATGTAGAGTCAAATATATAGATTTGCTTGGATCTGAAAGTAAAAAGAAAGAAAAAATAGGAAGAATTAGTACATTTTAAATGTAGCACTATAAAGCTGAATCACAAAAGTTATTTTTAAAATGGACTACTAGAGAGATTTACTAGATATATGTTCTAGTCTAGTTCTGCCATAATCAGTAAAATCTTGAGATAGTCACTAACCTCCTCATACTATAATTTGTTTTGTTTATTTAAAGGGAAAAATACTACTAATGATTATATATTTTTCAGAAATGCCTGAGATGTGGATGTAAATAATAATAGCAACTACAACACCACATTTGATCCTCACTACTGGTGCTTTTAATAATAAAGTGGAAACATTACTGACCCTCCTGATAGTATACTATAGTTTTAAAATAATATTTTTAGAGTTTATACAGACTAAATTTTTTGTGAAAATGTAAATCTGGAGAAAAGAGTTGAGTGAAAAGATTGAATTCCTTGAGAAGCATGCAATATTGGAATTTGGAAGTAATTTCTTTAAGGCTAGTAAAATAGAAGATATATGCATGTTGTATATTTGACAATGTCAGAATTCCATAGTAGTTTACAAAAAGTTAAAGAAACATGAAATGAAAATAATGGAAAGACCAGAGTAAAGAAGTAAGTATAATTTAAAAAGGAAATGATAAAGAAAACTAAATGTAGAATAACACTGAATAATGAAGAAGAGAATACACAGAATATTAACAAATATTAAGTTTATTTCCATGTAAATCATTGCTATAAAACCTGCCTTTTTTTTTTTAAAGATTTTATTTATTTATCAGAGAGAGAGCGGGGAAGAGAGCCAGCACAGGCAGACAGAATGGCAGGCAGAGGCAGAGGGAGAAGCAGGCTCCCCGCCGAGCAAGGAGCCTGACGTGGGACTCGATCCCAGGACTCTGGGATCATGACCTGAGCCAAAGGCAGCCGCTTAACCAACTGAGCCACCCAGGCGTCCCTAAAACCTGCCTTTTAAAGTAGAAAAAAAGGGAGGGTGCTTTTGAGTAGCTTAGTCAGTTCAATGTCAGATTCTTGATTTCAGATCAAGTCATTATCTCAGGGTTGTGAGATGGAGCCCTGTGTCGGGCTCTATGCTGGGTGTAAAGCCTGTTTGGAATTCTCTCTCTTCTTCTCCCTCTGCCTCCCCTCACTCTCTCTATCAAACTCTAAAATAAAATAAAATAAAATATTAGAAAAAGAGACATTCACATGTTCTGAGAGCAAAAAAAGCAACAACCTGAACTAAATTGTCACTAAGTACATATAAATTAAAAGAAGCTATCTGTTTTAAGAAATGGCAACATCATTAAAAATTTCTCACCCTGATAAACAAAGGAATGCACCTTATTCAAATGTTGAAATACAACTGTTCAATTTTGCCAGTGAACTAAGAAATTACAAGATTGCTTATGATCAGTTTCTTAAGTCCTGGCATCAGTAAACAGTACCTTTACAGTGAAGGAACCAAGATGTGAAAATAATTCATCTTTGATGTAAGAAATATAATTGCTAAGATTCTGGCTCTAAAAATTGTTTGTTTGTTTGTTTGTTTTTAAGATTTAATTTATTTATTTGACAGAGAGATCTCAAGTAGGCAGAGAGGCAGGTGGTGGGGGAGTGGGAGTGGAGGTGGGATGCAGGCTCCCAACCAAGCAGAGAGCCCAATGCAGGACTCAATCCCAGGACCCCAAGACTATGACCTGAGCCAAAGGCAGAGGCCCAACCCACTGAGCCACCCAAGCACCTCCGGCCCTAAAGGTTTTATAAAGTTATCTGAAAATAATTCTTTTTAAATTTTTTCCAATTATATTGAGATGTAATTGACATATTACACTGTGTAACTTTATAAAAATAATTCCTAATAGAACAATTTCATCCAGTAGCAAAGTAAAGATGAAATTACAGTTTTGAGGGGTTCCTGGATAGCTCAGTCAGTTAAGCATCCAGCTCTTCATCTGGGTTCAGGTCGTGACCTCAGAGTCATGAGATCAAGCCCTGCCTTGGGCATCTCGCTCAGCAGGGAGTCTGTCTGAGATCCTCCCTCTCTCTCTGCTGCTCCCCCTGCTCTTTCCCTCTCTCTCTAAAATAAATAAATAAAATCTTTTTAAAAAGGAAAGTATAATTTTGAATTTCAATGATTCTTTTTTTATTCTTTTTTTCTTTCTTTCTTTCTTTTTTTTTTTTTTACAGTGTGTAAAGTGAGTTCAACTCAAACTTGTTATTGTTTTTTTCATCCAGGCTCTTTTAATTTTTTTTTTTACTATAAATTCTTTTACTATAAGCTTATTTGATAATTGACATCTCCATATCTAATCTTAGATGACTGAATTATTACTTGTCTGATTATTTTCCAAAAGTACTAAAGATATATGTCATATGAGAAACATTATGCTAGTGAATAAACAAAGATGAAGAGTCTAGAATGTTTTAGTGGGAAAAATACTGGTGTCCCAAAGCTTTTAAGACCTACGGCAGAAACACCAGGAATTATTACTAGATAATGCCTAATGTGTATTTTAATTTAAATCTAAATTAAGCAAAATTCTATTAGCTGAGTAGAATATTTGTTTAAGAAGAGACAAATTAACTGTTATGCTTAAATAAATGATGAACTAATAAGGTATTCAGGTATATTCAACTGGCTTACTCTGAAAATATAGAACATAAGAAAAAGAACTATAATACAAAAAATGCTTTCGATGTAAAAATTCATTAGTTATTTAGTGTACAGTATATTTAGTATTTAGTATGACAGTCTGAGTTGACAGAACACAAACTTTTTTAAGGGTATTGGGCTGAGACTCTCATAATTACACTGGGAACACATTGAAGATACAATACTCTTTTCTGAAATTTTGCTTTAACTCCAGAGATGACAAATGACCCAGGTGGGGTGAGGGAGGGGAAAGAGAAAGGAAAAAAAAATCATTTTGAGCTATGGTGAATATTCAGTAAAAATAAAAACATCTTTTTCAAAATGAATAACTGAATTAATTGCACCTATCTTTAATGCAAAACTTAGTGTTCTTGCTTCCCCCCTCTCTCTCTTTTGGAAAATGTATGAGCTCAAAAATATCACAACAACTTGTGCTTCTTTGTGAAATGAAAATAAAGAGTAATGCTATCACCACAGTGGCTCTAGGAGGAGAGTCAATGGACTATTAAATGGGAAATCATCTGTTTTCAGACTTTGCTTTGCCACTATTACATTCCTCCAGTGAGCTGTTATCTGGTAAAGGGGCCTTAATCGCCTCCTGTGCTGGTAGAAAACCTCCATGCATTTAGTACAGTTATTCATATAGTAATGTGCAATCACCTCCACATAAGAATTCCAGCTAAAATATATGCTTTCTCAGCAAAGCACTGCCATTAGTACATCTAACTGCCCACTGAACTCCAAAGACTTAATATTATTCTATCTCAGCCTATTGGAGGCTCATTGTTTAATCTGGACCTATTTGATGGTTCACAGTTACTTAGCTAATTTCTCCCTTTTTTCTTTCTCGTTTTGGGTATTAGTTCCTTGTTGTAAGACATATACAGACCTAAGTAAATGATATAAAATCAAATATTAACACTAGGTCATGTATATGTTTGGCTAGCAATGAAAGTATATTTTGCTCTAGCTGCTAGATAAGTTCATGGTGAGATGAAATGAAAAGCATAACAGCGACCAATGGGCCTGAAGAGAATGTGCCCGGTACTTTCCCCAAACAGCTGCTATTTGATTCAGAGAATCTGCCATGCAACAAATTAAAACACTTAGGACAATTATGTAGTCATGAAAAGAAAGCCTTTGCAGTATGTTGCACATTTCAGAACATATATTTATATGGCTTCTTTAAAATATATTAAAAGAAAAATATTTCATACATATTGTTCTTGGGAAGTAGAATGAGAAAATCACAAATTTGAGGGAGAAGGAATGCAAACATTGAAGGAAACATATGCTTTGCAGAGAGTTAAGCTTGTATTTTGCATGCTTAATAATTGCAGAAATTTTCATCAATTTGTATTTTCTTCAGTGATAGATAGGACTGAGCAAGTTATATAATAAAGTGATGACTGTATTCAGAGCATGAACACAGTATGTCAGCATTGAAAACCCTCCCTTGGGTGAGGATCACATCTAAGATTTGGTATCAAATCTCCACTTCTAAGAACAGTACAACAGGATAAACAAAACTAACCCCTATGGGCCTCAGTGTCTTCACTTAAAAGCAAAAGTGCTAAATTAGATAATCTCAAAGTCCCCCTTCCTATTACAAGAGTAGAGTCTTCTTCATTTTGGCAGCATGGTCTCACAAGGATTTTTTACAATATGCTAAGAGAGTCACAACCTAAATATGGGAGGAATGACCATAGTTGGGGATATAAAATTTATAATATTTTCTCTTTCTTCCTAAAAATCTTATAGCATAGAGATAATCTGCAGTACTTATATATCTTCAATTGTTCTTAGAATATCAGTATTCAGTAATAGTAAAAAGACTTTTTTACATCCAAATTAAGACTTGAATGTCTGACCTTTTTCCTCTGATGTGTGATATTTGTCACTATTATCCATAAAAATGTTTATAATAAAATGGTTCTTCTAATTCCTATCATAATCATGCATCTGACACTCAGTTGTTTCCCAGTTATTTTCTGGCGTATTCTCCCTCCCTCAATATATTATAATCTCCTAGAAAATAACAAATATTATTTTTCTTCATTTTTCTTAAAGGGCACCTAAAATAAGATAAGTGAATTTGCCAATAGCAGAGTTGAGTCTTGTTAGGGTACTCAGTTAATATCAGTGTGCAGTTTTTATTCTATTTTAATAAAATATATAAAAGCAAACATTGTGAATTAAAAAATAACTTGGGGTATAGATAAGATAATAATACTTCGTAAACCAACATTGACAGGAGGGTAAATAATACTTTATTAATAAATATGTTTTCATTATTAAGAAGAATGACTAATATAATTTAATATGACATTATATAATTTATAGAAATCAGCTATTTATGAACTTGGACAGCACACTTTAACAAAGACTAAATAAAGACTTTCTCCCAAATACATATAACATTTTGCTAAATTCAAAGATCAGTTTTGGAGGATTCTTATGGATTCAGTATATTATTGTGAATGTCAATTGCCTTAGTTTCAATGATAAATTTAAATTGGTACAATTTATTCATATACTTACACATACATGTGTGGCGAAGTACCTTTCAGTATCAAGTAGTGAAGATAAACATTCAGGCAACTGTGTTGGTTCCATCATGGAAGGAAGTACACACACACACACACACACACTCTCTCTCTCTCTCTCTCTTTGCCTAATCCCACTAAACATACATAAGGGCAGAGGTTTATCCCATTAATTCTGCTAAAAATTAGATGATAGGCCTCAAATGGAATTGCTCATGCTAAGTCCCACCCCACCAAACCAAGACTTAAATTACAGTTTTGGCTCTTCCAAGAATGGAATCTTAAACTAGTCAGTCAGGAATCCGCTGATCAGCACTAACTAGTTCAGTTACCACCCTCAGAGACAATGCCATCCCGTAAAGTAATCTTGAAACTACCAACCCATTTCTTTGGTCTAGTATAACTTTCTTGTTCTCCCTTCTGCTTTTAAACATCTCTTTTATACACCTTCTTGGTTCTCCTTTCTACCTGCTAGACTAGATGCTGTACAGCCATGTAAGTCAATTTTTGCTCCAATGAACTCTTAAAAATTTTTAATATGCCTCAGTTTATCTTTTAACAATTCTCATCGCAACAAGTGACTTTTTTCCCAAGGAAACTTCTTGTAACACAATTCCAGGAGTCAATTTTTTCCTAATTAAAAGCATGTCCTGTAAGTTCTGAACCCTTAATGAAGTTAGTAATTTAATTTGAATATATCCATTTCCAATGAATACTACGTCAACGTTAATACTCGGAAGTATGAAAGGAAACAAGATCTTTCTCATTATTAAAGTTTTATTTTACTTTAAAAAAATGCATCACCATTCAGGAAAGAATGAAAGATGAAAGGTGGTTTACTTTCCCATGAAGGTTTGTCAGACAGTACACTTGAATTTTCTCATCTTATGCCACCCCCTTGCCTTTTTTCTCTGCTTTCATTGTTTGCTCCCACTTACAACTCCTTTTTCTATACCTCATTCACAGGGCTTGCTAAACCAGAAACACCCCTAGAACAAATCCAAACACTTTCCATTCTTCTTTCAAAAATCCATTTCCTCCACAAAGCTACTTAATTAGATGGAAGTAAAGTGCTAATTTGCTAAGGGGAAAAGATCATTTGCATATCAATTTACACACTTTTCTCCAAGTATTTATAATTAGAGAGCAATCAACAAGCTTTTGAAGGCTGATAGAAAGGGGAAAATGATTCCTGTGGAGATTAAGGAGGCAGTAAAGTATGGAGATGAAGGGGCATTGGAGAAGGAGCCAGACATCCTCACATTGAGCAATAAATTTAACCTTTTGGGATATCAATTTTTTTAGCTATAAGATGGGAATAATTTTGCCTATTCTAAAAGTACATAGGCTTTAAGAATTAAGTTCATCATGCATGAGGGTCCAATACAAGAGGACTGCCTGTCTATTGTTGGTTAATGGAGTCAATAAGAAGCCATTATTTGACCTTTTTTATTAGAGTTACTTTCTCTGCAAAGAAGAATTAATGTATCTACCTTGCAGTTGGATATTTAAATAAGTCCAAAATATTTAAAATATCTGGAACATAATAAAGAATCAATGAACAAATATTTATAATTACTATTTTAGTTCCATATTTTATGGAATCTTAATGATTTTTCTAATCAGTCAGAGCATCAGAACTTTTAGAACCTTCTCTGGCTATTGCTTTCTTCCATTATAGTATACCTCTACTGTTCATTAGATCCTTCCTCTGTCAAAGGAACATTGGACCCAATTGTATTTTTTGCCACTGCCCCTCTTTGCTCTGCTCCTTTTCTCCTTGTTACTATTAACTTTTTTTTTTCCTTTTTAAGTAGGCTCCGCACCCAGCATGGAGCTCAACACAACCCTGAGATCAAGACCTGACCTGAGCTGAGATCAAGAGTTGGATGCTTAACTCACTGAGTCACCCAGGTGCCCTTATTTTTAATTCTTAATTGAACACCATTCAGGTATGAAAAAATACTGCCTAAAAGAATATTAGAAATTATGTGAGCAAGTAATTTTCTTTCTTTTTAAAAGATTTTATTTATTTATTTATTTGACAGACAGATCACAAGTAGGCAGAGAGGCAGGCAGAGAGAGGGAAGCAGGCTCCCTGCTGAGCAGAGATTCTCAAAGTAGGGCTCCATCCCAGGATCCTGCGATCATAGCCCACTGAGCCACCCAGGCGCCCCTGGGCAAATAATTTTCAAACTGTATTCATGAAGCCTTAGGTTTATCCATAGATACTCAAGAGTTGACATAGGAAAGAAAAGGTAGAAGGAAAATTGTCTGGAGAAGAGGAGCCGGTAGAGGGGTAGGGGTGGAAGAGCTATAGAATGAGGACCTATGAACTACGAATAAGAACTATGAATAGGAAGAGTGGGATTTCAAAATTTCTTTCAGGATTTCCAACAGATACTATCAAATTTTTTCCCTTAAGTAACACAATTTTGTGAAAACACTACTTATTTGAGTCAAATATGTTCTATAGTTAAGAAACGTAGGGGAGAATATGACTTGTTTAAGAACACAAAGCACATTTATGAACTGAATGGGTATTAAAGCCAAGACAAGGGGGCACCTGGGTGGCTCAGTTAGTTAAGCCTCTGACTCTTGGTTTCAGCTCAGGTCATGATCTCCATGACGTGCGATAAAGCCCCATGTCTGGGCTTGGGGCTCAAGTCTGCTTGAGATTCTTCTTTCCTCCTCTGCTCCTCTCCCTGCTCATGTGCACTCTCTCTCTCTCCATTTATGCCGTAAATAAATAAATAAATAAATAAATAAAGTCTTTGGGGGTGGGAGGAAGTACCGGCATTCCCTTTCAATGGTTCTTCCACGTTTGTTACTAAATCTCAAGTTTCTCTTCAGCTTTCTTCCTTCTTCCTTCCTCCACTTGCAAGCATGCCAGTTTGGCAGCTGTGTCAGAAATAATTCACTTTCATAAAGAGATTAATGAAGATCACTAAAAACAAACAAACCAACAAAACACCCTCTCGTCTAACTTAAACATGTATGGGCAGTTTTTGGATTATATTTTACTCGTGGCATAATGAAAGATGTTGGTCTGATCTTTAAATTCCTAGATGTAAACTAGAGTAAACTCTTCATAGTTTCCTAAGTATTCTGCACTGTCATGTATTTCCATGACTTTGGAGAAATCAGTTTCTCTGACTAAAAAGCTCCCCACCTCCTCTAACAGTGATTTCATCCTCCAAGGTTGAGCTTAGCCTCCAATGCTCTGAGAGGACTTTCTTCAGATGCAACTACATGCTCTAGACATGCACCTTAGTTCTTGCTCAATTTCCATAAGCACTTAGCGCCCTGAGTGACACTTATTTGTTCACAGGACTGTTTACTCACTAGTCTGTGGCACGAGATGTACACTATATTATTTCCTCTCCATTTAATCTGTGCCTACCAAAGAAGCTAGCAAAAGGCAGATTTTCAATGAGGCTTTGAAGTTGAACAGAAATTAAACACAAAACATAATCTTAATGAAATTTTCTAAATTTCTGCTATAACATCTTAAAGCCCATATTTGTGGTGTTTTTATCTGAATTCATTTTATGTGATTCATTTCCTGAACCTGTAAGTAGATTTGAACATTTTTTTTTTTTTTGGTACACTAACATTAGTCAATACTGAAACCATTCGAAGTATGCTTTTAATATTAGAGTCACACAGTTTATACATTTGTATATTAATGTATTTCTTTATATTTTAATTTTTTTACATTTTAATTGTTATTTAGACTTTGGCAACACTTTGTAATACCTTAGCATGTTTAATATAATACTTTTTGTTTGCTTTATATTATAGATTATTTTAAAATCAATTCTTCTGATTTGGAATTCAAAATGAAAATCTGTTTTTAAAATATTGTATTTATTTATTTGATAGAACTCATGCATGTGCGCATAAGTAGGGGGAAGAGGCAGAGGGAGGAGCAGACTCTCTGACGAGTAGGGAGCCCAACATGGGGTCTAGATCCCAGGACCCTGAGATCATGAGCTGGCGCAGACACTTAACAAGCTGAGCCATTCAGGCACGCGAAAATGACGCTCACTTTTAAGAAATTCAAGTGGATAAAAGGTAAAAAGAAATAAAATGGCTACCAATAAAAGCCTTGTGACAGAGCAAGAGAATTAAGAAGTCTTAAAAGTGAAATTAGACATTGTGTATGATAAAACTTAAACATGAGAACAGCTACTGTATCAAAAACAAACGAGCATGGGTGTGATCATCTCTAAAGTGAGTCTCCAAAGAGAAAAAACCAAATGGGTAATTCAAAAGAAAACATTAACATTTTAAAAGCTAATGTCAAAATAGAATTTTTGAAAGAATTTCTCTAGGATAAAGTATTAAAGTCAAATTTTTAACTCAAAAATTTATTTTTGTTAAATTATTTTTTAAAAATTTTTGTTGAATTATTATTTGAACAGTTTTCTTAGAGAAACAGGCACAGAGTAAGATACATCAATTTATCAAAAGCATGGGAGTCAAGGCATCAAAAAGCATGTTCATTTCTGGATACTAACCATTGGAACAGGCCATAAAACTCGTGTGGACAGTGTTTCTAATAGTTACTGTAAAACTTGACTTGTTAATTCATTTAAATGTTATTTTTGCAGGTATGAGTGAAATTTTAATTTTAGAGGTATGATCATTTTGGTTCTCCTCATATTAAAAAAGAACCTTCCAGGGGCACCTGATGGCTCAGTGGGTTAAGTCTTTGCCTTCGGCTCAGTTCATGATCCCAGTGTCCTGGGATCAAGCCCCATATGGGGCTCCCTGCTTGGCAGGAAGCCTGTTTCTCCATCTCCCACTCCCCCTGCTTGTATTTCCTTTCTCACCGTGTCTCTATCTGTCAAATAAATAAATAAAATCTTAAAAAAAAAAAAAGAACTTTCCCAGAGTTAAGAGAAATACTTCCGATAAACGCATAATACTAAAGTGCTTTATCAGCTCAGGAGGAATGCTCTGGCAATCTACCTCCATTCTGCATGACCCCCTTAAATAACAAGTGAATATACTACTCTAAAATGCATTAGATATTTTTTTGTGTTTCAATTTAAGAAAGAAGGAGTGGGATTTATTTCACTAAGAAGAAAGCTTATTTTGAAAGCAATAAACTTCATCTGACAGCTTAAATAAAAAAGGTTTTCGACTTTTAATGTAATATAAAAGAAAGAAAGCAATCCCAAGGCAAGCTTAGGGTTTTAGGATACTATACTTATCCCATTTTCACTTTTTAGAGAATAGATGACAAAGGGACAAAGGACAGTTAGGCTGTTTTCTTTGCTTCGAAATGGAGAGATATTTCAAAAGACAAGGATTAGAAAGTTTAAGTTTCTCTGTCACAAATATTTGCTTATTTCTAATCATAGTCATTGGCAAAAACAAAGTTTTAAAGGTCTTGATTGATCAAAGAGATTAAACACCAGTAACAGAAGCTAGCAAGAAATAGTTGCTCATCATGTAGACTTTGACTAAAGAGTAGCGGGAATGGAAATGTCAAAATAGCTCCAGTGAAAAGAAACTGATTTGTCATTATCTTTCACTGAATACCTTTATAGCTTAATAGACCTCGTTCTAGAGGATGATAAAGCTCCCTTTGAGTCTTTCCTTTGATAAATATATTTCTTGAATAACATCTATTTATTTTTGTTAAACAGAACTCATATTATGATGTTATTTATTTATAAACAAAGTATCTAATTGACGTGGGTCTCCTTCAGCCCAATTACCTGAAGGAAATTTCAGCATTCTGAATTTTCAGGAAAACAATAGCACCATTTAATAAGTCCTTAAGGAACACTACTCATATGTTATAAAATTTAACATTTAAAGAAAAAAAGGTCAGGACATTGTTGTTTCGTGTGTATAAATCAGTACTGGTAACAGACATCATGGCTCTAGGTAGAATACTCGTACGATTTTTATTTTTAAAAAGAACATCTCACAACCTCAAGGACATGGGCCATTTAGTCATAGCATCTTCTTTCTGACAGCCTTCCCTCCTACACTTACAAAGAGGACTGCATTCATGCTTTCTTTTATCTTTATCCTTGTGATAAGCTTCTATTGTAAAAGGAAAAACTGAAGGGTTTTGTTTTGTTTTGTTTTTCTGATCTTGACCAAACATCTTAGAAATATATTTTCACTTATATTTGCGCCCCTACATTAGCGTAGATAGGCCTCATCTTGAAGACCTCTACTTTTATTGAGGAAGCATATAAGATATCTGAGAAAAAATAATTCTGATTATATGAGTATTTAATTATTGTGCCTGCTGTGTGAATTTTATTTTATTTTTTTTTTTAAGATTTTATTTATTTATTTGACAGAGAGAAATCACAAGTAGATGGAGAGGCAGGCAGAGAGAGAGAGAGGGAAGCAGACTCTCCGCTGAGCAGAGAGCCCGATGCGAGACTCGATCCCAGGACCCTGGGATCATGACCTGAGCCGAAGGCAGCGGCTTAACCCACTGAGCCACCCAGGCGCCCCTGCTGTGTGAATTTTAAAACATACAAGAGCCCTTTACCTAAAATCCAATTGGAAACTATAAATAAGGACTAAACAGTGTGTTGTTGAGCACTGTGGTTTGAGTAGGGATTTTCTGGTTAATGATATTGGATGCCTCTGAGAATATTGTTTCCCTCAATGGTGATAAAAGTGAAAATTTAGCTCCGATACTTTATTGCCCATGAACACTTTGTCACCTGAATGAAGCATTTAGATAGTTTTAAATCTTTACTAGTAACAAAATATCAATACCTAGTTAGCAGAAAATAAGATACATATTGCATAGCTCACTCTTGGGAATCTGGCCTTTCTCATGCTCAGATAGATATAGAAAACTTAATGGATATTTGACATTTTATGTCAAAATTAATATTTTTACTGCAATCCACCTTAGTAAGTGGTGTACAACCATTATTGTAAGGAAAAAAATGAGGAAGTATAGAGTGTTGTTCGAAATCATTGCTTCTCCAACTTTAACAGGCATACAGATCACTGGAGATCTTGTTAGGAGGCAGATTTTGATTCGGTAGGTCTGAATGAAACCTGATTTTCTGTATTTCTTCATTGATACTGATGCTGTTGTTCAGTGGGCCACACATAGAATAAAAAGGTTCTAAATGACAGCAGTCAACTATAATCCTACGGTCTAAACAAAAGAACTTTAAAGTGTTGAGAAGCTAAATATATTTTTTTCTATGATTGACTCCATTCAATTTTAATTATGTTTCTAATCATGATTGAAAATTCTAATTTCAGCTTGGCTGCAAATTTACTCAGTCAATTGGAGTGATTAATTTGACCTAAGTAGGGGATAATTTATAGTTCATATTTTAGCAGTTGAAGGAAATTTGGAAAGCAAAATAAATATAATTTTAGTATCAAATTGCAGTAGAAATATTGATAGAAACAACCACTATAAAACGCTTTTCTAAATGTCAAGTATAATGCCACAGTCTAGCATTTTTGAGAAAAAAGTCCTGCTTCCTAGCTTTTATCATGTAATATTTTGGCCAATTGTTGCTGGTCTGTGTGCCCAGAATACGTGAAAATGCCACTATATGTTTTTAGTCAGGATACTTTGAGTTCAGATGTGAGATGGGAATTCTCTAACTGATTCATCTAACATAACACACTTTCTTTTTTGATCTTACATGTAAGTCAATAGTGCTCTTTGACATTCAAATTCCCATCACATCATTAAAGAAATTTTATCTTAATGCTTCGCTTCAGAGTGTTTGGATGTAAGTCGCTGGCTTCCCAAGGAAAGTATAAGTAATGAAAAAGCTATTTAAATTCAATTGTCTCTTTTAATGCAAATTACTGCATCATGTAGTTTATTAATAGTTAATATTACTACCACATATTTAGAAAGAACATGTATAAGCATATGGTCATGAATATTACTCTCTGGAATTTATATTAAAATTACAAACTTCTTGTATCTCAAATTATGGAACCAAATTTAGGACACAGATGGACAAAATGCGAGCTCAGGATGAATTTAAAAATATTCTTTGTGGGATTTTTAAAATATATTTGGCAATGTATTTACTATCTAGTCAGAGGATTTCATCATCACACTGAATTTATCTTGAAGAATGTTTTAAGTTTTCTAATTTTAGTCATAACATTCACAGTATATCTTCTAAAATTCAGCAGCCAATTAAGTTGACAATGTAAAACACAGCAAATGTTAACAGGGATAGACAGGTATAATCATAAAATCTGGCTTAGAAGAGGTGTGGTGTTTTCCTAGGCAATCCTTTATCATTGACTCAGTGATTCCTACTGCACAAGACAATCCTTACCAATGTAACACCCCCAAAGGGGTAGGTGGCTATTTGAAAGTGTCCACACAAACTATATTAGCAATGTTCCATCCATTGAACAAAAACTTCAAGATTATTAAAACCTTAAGTGGGTGGCAGAGTCGAGCAAGATACAGTCCAAGCAAAAGAAAATAGTTCTTCACAACAGTTATTTTAAGGTTAAGAAATGAGATTATGAATCTAAATACACTTATTTAAATTACACTTTCTCTTTGTATCTCAATTTCCCTGATCTCGCCCACAGAAAATAAAATAATGTTTTTACCCTGGTGCTACAACTTTTCTCCTGTGGATAAGCATTTTATTTTTTCAAAGTAGACTCCGTGCCCAGCAGGAAGCACAATGTGCCACTTGACGTCATGGCCCTAAAATCAAGACCTGAGCGTAAATACAGAGTCAGATGCTTAATAGACTGAGACACCAAGGAGCTACCTGGATAAGCATTTTTAAAATATAAGCATTCATTTCCTTCAACAATCAGTATTTATAGAGTCCTTACTAAGCACTGTGGTAAATTCTTTACACATGTTTACATTCATTGTTTCACATAATTATTACAAGAACCCTATGAAGTAAATGTTCAGTGTTATGATATGCATTTTCCAGAGGACAAAACTAAAGTTTACTCACTTATTCGTTTAGTAATGGGTTTGTTCTAGAGGCAGGGGTTACTGTGGTAGCCATGTCAGGCAAGATCTCTGCTTTTATGGACCTTACATTGGAAGAAGAGCCATTAGACAGTTAACACATTAACAGAAATGAAAACTGTGAGGGTAGGAAAGTAGGTGGCTCAGGGTGTGTGTGTCTGCAATGAATTAGATGGACATTCCCTGACATTCACTTCTCTGAGGAAGTGTGATAATGAACCCTGAACACAAGAAGGGGTCCACCAAAACCAGTGTGGAAGCAACAGAGTAGTAATACTCCAATATTTCATCCCAGGAAGTCATCTCCAGAGAGAAGAAATATTCTCCTGAAATATTCTGAGCCAAATACCAGAGACTGATCATTTACTTATATGACAAAAGGGAAGAAAGAACATAAAGAAAGCAGTAGATTTCCTAAAATATAAAAATTAATGGTTTACCAGTGTTTCATTCTGGTTTCCAGGTTGGAGAAATAGATAAAGAAAGTCTCAGTGATCTTCATTGAAAGAGTTAAATGATACAGAGTCTTGGTAATGGTTACAGTAATAAGTACACTATCATCAGGAAATTTTATAATTATCTCTCCCATTCACAACTAACCTGTGCTCTCACCTCTCATAAACACAGCTAAGCTTCCATTTGAAGTCTACATCTGTTATGGCTCTGAGTTATTTCTTTTCTTCCTGGTTTAACATAGAAAGGGAAGGTGAAGGGTCACCAGAATTGTATTGAAGGGTCAACTCAGCTGTCAAAATGCCTTTCAGTTTTCAAGCAGTGCGTAGAGTGAGCCCTTGTTGAAAAGAGGTGGATGGAGGCAGATTTATATCTTACAGTTTTTCCAAATATCAACTATACAAAGATAGTTCATCAAGATTATTAGTTATGGGGCGCCTGGGTGGCTCAGTGGGTTAGTCCTCTGCTTTAGGCTCAGGTCATGATCCCAGGGTCCTGGGACTGGACCCCACATCAAGCTCTGCTCAGCAGGGAGCCTGCTTTCCCTCCCCATCCCGCACCTTCCTTTCTGTCAACTTGTGATCTCTCTTCCTCTCAAATAAATAAAAACTTTTATTTTTTTTTTTTTTTTTTTTTTTTAAAGATTTTATTTATTTACTTGAGAGAGAGACAGTGAGAGAGAGCATGAACGAGGAGAAGGTCAGAGAGAGAAGCAGACTCCCCATGGAGCTGGGAGCCCGATGCGGGACTCGATCCCGGGACTCCAGGATCATGACCTGAGCCGAAGGCAGTCGTCCAACCAACTGAGCCACCCAGGCGTCCCTAAATAAAAACTTTTAAAAAAAAGATTATTAGTTATCAGTTTGTCTCTTTCAGAAGATTTATAAACCTGAGGTTTATAATGGGCCCACATAGAAAGTAAGAAATTCTTAGGATTAGGAAAGTGAGTGAGCCCCTGAAGGGACTTTGGGCAATTTTCAATGACCGTCTTCTTTTGCTTGAGCCAGACCCAATCACACAAAATTTTACTTATCATAGTTTTTATTTTGTTTTTAGTTTGCAGATTAAATATGACTCAAAGATTTATTTTAAAAAGGAGAAATAATTTATATCACAAAGTCCAGTCACTCTTGATTCAAAATAAAATGCTACATATGACAACATTTTACACACATTCAGTCATAGGCATTTCCAAAACATTTGCGTACATGTGGTTTCCTTTGATCTTCACAATCACCTTTTGTGGTATATCTTTGTAAGCCCATCCAATTGGCGAGAAAACAGAGGTTCAAGTCATCTTTCCAAAGATGCGTAGCAAGTTAGCAGCAAAGCCAGGACTCAAAGGCAGATCCGCATGAGACTACAAACCCCTCCTCTCCCATTTTACCATTCCTGCCTTTCACACACTGCAGCTAGCTCATCATCCCAGGAGATGACATTTTAAATGCTTCTTATTTGAAAGGACTTCAAAATGAGAACTCATCAGTGGGCTCCTCTTTTACTTAAAACATACTAAATGTCATCCTGATCAAATCAATGAGAGACCAGCTATCTCTGACAGTGGCACTGATGAATGTTTTGTGCATGAAACAATCCCCAGGGGCTAAGGGTAAACTCAGAACATCCCTGCACTGACACTGTTAAGTTCTCTCTCACCCAGAACCAAATCTTGCTATTCCAGCCACACAGACAAACTCCTACGAGAGCAAGGCTAAACATTAATGGCAAGAATTCTCTGCCTTCTATCCCATAGAAAAAGCAGATGATCCTCTGCCATCCTAGGTCTGTGCCAAAACCTGAAGCTAAGAGATAAAAGGCTGGCCAGAAATCACAAACATAAGGTTTTAACCCAGCAACCCAGTTACCACTAGAGCCATCAGCTTAAACACTTAGACCTTACGAAGCCCAGTTATTCAGCTTGGGAAGATGACACCTGAGCTAAGCTATCTATCTACTTAATGGGAATGTCCCTTCTTCAATTTTAGAGCATTTGTCTTTGTTTGTTTGTTTGTTTGTCTGACAGACAGCAAGAGCACATAAGCAGGGGGATCAGCAGTGGGAGGAGAAGCAGTCTCCCCGCTGAGCAGGGAGCCGGATGCCAGGCTGGATCCCAGGATCCTGGGATCATGACCTGAGCAGAAGGCAGTTGCTTAACCAACTGAGCCACCCAGGCGCCCCTTGGAGCATCTTTCTATACTAGCAGAGAAGAGTTGCTTAAATCCCTTGATAAAACAAAGTTAAAAAAAAAAAACAAAAAACCAACAACTGATAGGTAGGTCTGCTTAAGGTGTGAATGAATGAAATTTTAATGAACCATCAAAGGGAGAAACCCGATTTGCTTGCTGCATATATGAACATTACCCAGGACAATGCCTGACACATGATCAACACTCACTATACTCTGTTACTGAGTTTTAAGCTGTATTAATATAAAATAATAATTAATTTAAAAATAGGTACAATAATTTATGATCCAGAAATACTGAAAAATCCAACAATCCTTGTGAATCAAAGATTTTGTAGTCCAAGGACTAAATTATGACTTATTAATTAATAAGGTGAGTTGAGCACCCTTCAGAGCTCAGAGTAGGTGATCCTATTTGCTGCCTGTGCTGTAGGGTTTTAGTCTCAGTAGAAGTATATTATCACAATTGTTTAAAACTATATAATGCCTGTGTAGGTCATATGACTAGTCTCAGTTAACTCAATTATTAAATCTATGTGTTTTGTTGTCTGACTATAGGATTTTCCATGTTTACTTCTAAGTTTTTCTCCCTGTTCTGCTGGACACTGCTAGGCATTCCTCATTGAACTGTAATAACCATCCTACAATTTTGGATTAGCGTCTTAATTGCATTTTGTGTCAAATGAAAACACAGTTATTCATCTGTAAACCCATATAAGCCTATACTGTCCTATAATCAGGGCATATGTTTTGAGACTAATTAATTGATTTGCTGTTTTTGTTGTTTTTTAATCCAGAGCCTGTGATGCAGTGATACAGTGCCTCCTCTTTTTCTCACCTGATAACACTATAGCACCTGCTAAGTTAAAGGCAAGAATTATAAACTAAGGAAACCAAGGAAGAAAATCTGTATCTCTTGACAATAACTCCACTAAAAGGCCCAGAATGTGTATGTGTGTTGGCCATGGAGATGACCCACTGCTTGAATCTTCCTTCAAGACAAACTGCTGCAGGAAATTTAGCTTCTACACCTTCGAAGACACCACTGTGTCTATGACTGAGCTTGGTAGGCTTGCTAGAATCAAGGCAGTCCTTCCTGGAAAAGAATGTCTTTAGTGGGAAGCTCTGGCTCAAGGAATCCCCTTCGGCATGGTTAAGAATTTCTGCATGGCCATCTAAGGCATTTCGTATCCAAATTTAACACTCCTCTCTCCTCCTGTATCAGATATCAGAACTGAGTCTCAGACGGAGTCTCTACATGCTCTAGCTTCGCCTTCTTTATCCATCCCAGGCACGTCTGCCAATAAATCTGTTGCACATCTAATCCCATTTTGGGAATTGGTTCATGGAGGACCGAAACAGACACTATATTTGATATATTCTGAATTATAAAAAAATTTTTAAAGATTTTATTTATTTATTTGACAGAGAGAGAGCCCAAGTAAGCATAGCGGCAGGCAGCGGGAGAGAGAGAAGCAGGCTCTCCGCTGAGCAGAGAGCCAGATGCGGAGCTCAATCCCAGGACCCTCAATTATCATGACCTGAGCCGAAGGCAGCCACTTAACCAACTGAGCCACCCAGATGCCCCTGAATTATAAAATTTAAAACAAATTAATGTACTGCATAGTATAAAAAAAAATTTGCAAATACAAAATATGAGAAAATCGAGTTTTTGAATAATAAATATGCCAATAGGCATGTCTTGGGATGGTATTAGGTGTTTTAAAGGGTGGGGAAACCTACTTCAATTTTATTCTGTGTTGGTTAATATTCTTTACTATATATTTTTAAAACAGCTTATTTTTTAAAATTATGATATGCATAGAAGATATCTGGTAGAACAAAGACAAGAAAATTCAGTTTTTACTATAAGAGATCTGAAATAAAACATGATAAATCTCTCTCTGGGTGGTGCCCTCATGATGTTCATCTTTGAACTAAAAACAAAAATCAAAGCCTGAAGCACATTCACTGATTCATAGCTGAGTCATTTATGGGGCAGCACAGAGCTACTAAAGATCACAGAAAGATATTCTGTCCAACTGTGTTCCTGTGGGTATGTGTCAATCAAGGCAAAATATTGAACACAATACCAGCAAGAAGATTAGAATTCTGCATGTCTCCTTACATATTTCCTATCACTGTTGATGTATTCTGTATCATTGCACTTCTTAAGGAATTTATTTTAAATAACTCATTAAAAACACAAAAACAATGCCATTAAAAAAACTGTATGTTCAATATTTAATATTTAAAAAGCATCAAAGCAGATGGAGAAATTAATTGCTATGCAAAATATTTTTTTACCACATTTAACTTTGTCATTTGCTGGCAATTATAAATGATTACTGTCTTACGTTGGTAGCATATTAAAACAGTGAATTCTTACTTTAACTGTCATTGGTTTTATTTTTCATACAATTTGATACACTTACCAAACATATGTTTCTTTCAATTTGTCACCACTTGAAACATATGTACACTGTTCATAAAGATTTTTCTATTCCTTCAGAAGTAATATTGTTCTATTATACAAAGAGATGGACATAAAAAGAAAATGTGCTAACAACCAATGACCAGTAAAGTCTAATATTCATTTGTAAAATCCCTCCAGGGCTTTCACTGCATTTTGATCAAAATCCAAATTTATATGTCCTTCAAAGATCTAAATCACATATCTCATGACTACTTTCTGTTCTATCATTTTCCCTCTTATTCTAAATTATTTAGCAGACGGAGAAACTCAACTCACCTGTTTCCATTTCAGGGATTTTGCACTTGTTTCTTCTGCCTAGATGTTCTTCTGATAAATCTTTTCATGGCTTCCTACTTCTCATTATATGCACCTATCCCAAACATCAGCTCCTGGCAATACTGTAGCTAAAGAGCCTTCCTAATCACTCTCTATCTTCTTATCTTATCTCTATCTTCACTGGTAATCACTCTCTATCTTTTTAATCTAACTAGTTTTCTTTAACTTATTCTTCTATTTCCCAAATAGAAGGTAAATAAACTCCACCCTTACCACTATATCTCTATAGCAAGAACAGTGCCTATCACATAGCAAATTTTTAAAAATGTTAGTTTAACTTTAAGAAAACATCATGCAAACTATATACCATAAGATCCCATTTCTAATGAAACATGTACAAGTGCACAAAAAATTAATAGAAATAAATGCATGGGTGACCTCTTATCTAAAGCAACCAAAGCTAACATTTGGCCAGTTAATTAAGATGGTTGGTTAAAGCATATATACTTTAGAAGTTTTATTTTAGTGTAAATAAAATATCCCTAAATATGTTAATGTAGAGGCAAGACCCTTTTCATGGGTCTGCTGCTTAAAATCCATCTCCTGTTTTGCATAAATCCCAAACATAATGGTTAGTCATGATTTTCAGCTTTGGTTTCTTTCAGTTGAAAGAAGAAGAAAGAGACTTGTGGAACAAACTATGTGCAGAATCCACCTTTTAGGGCAGTCTTGCTCACGCTAATATTAAAAAAATAGATCTAGATGGCTTGCCTGTGCCAAGTTTTTCAATGTAATCAACTTAGTTTTCCTGGAAACAATTCTGATTTACCCTTGTAGTTCATTATTTTATATAATATTTAACTGAATTATGTCATTAATAAATACAACAAGCATAAAATGGCTTTGGAAGAATCATTACTGACCTTTTTAGAGAATATACAACTGTGAGAGAAAAATACAGAAACCTCATTGAGGAGACTGCTAGCAGTGATTTCTCAGGCTGTTATGGACATCAATTAGTTTATTTTAAATAGTGGATAGAGAGCAAGCTTTGGTTACTCTTATGAATCAGTTAAGGCAATGCAAGTTAAGAAAGGTTCTACTAGTTCCTAAAATGTTGTCATTCTCTTGACTTGTCATGTTAATAAACAGAAAATTTTAATTTTTCTCCACAATTTTTTAAGGATTTTATTTATTTATTTGACAGAGAGAGATCACAAGTAGGCAGAGAAGCAGGCAGAGAGAGAGGGGGAAGCAGGTTCCCCGCTGAGCAGAGAGCCTGATGCGGGGCTCGATCCCAGGACCCTGGGATCATGACCTGAGTCAAAGGCAGAGGCTTTAACCCACTGAGCCACCTAGGCTCCCCAATTCAAATTTTTTTTTTTTTTTTAGTTTATAAATTTTCTACAATATCATCCATAAAATAAAATTTAAATAATATTAAATATGCAACATATATATGATACTTTTAAAAGTGACATCCATTTCTACTTTATTATCATTTGGATTATTTCAAATTAATTAAAATGAAATTTTAAGTAGTCTAGCAAACTTAAATCTATGCATGGTTTTTGTCAGTTAAATCTCTGTGCACCTTCCTTAGGGGCTAGAGAAGTTCATATTTTAAAGGTATTTCACTATCTTTAATTTTTCACTTACTCATCTC
The DNA here is from genome assembly GCF_011764305.1 of Mustela putorius furo. Lineage (NCBI taxonomy): Eukaryota > Metazoa > Chordata > Mammalia > Carnivora > Mustelidae > Mustela > Mustela putorius. Next base: position 10,775,866 of record NW_025421467.1, on the reverse strand, counting down.
CCTTTTCCCTTTGGTAAAGGATTTTTAAAGCCTAAGAATGGAGTCTGAGAAGTTGATTTTTGAAAGCAATATTTAGCAGAAGTAATATTTTCCTTGAAAGACAGGACCAGAATTCAAGTGAACATCTCTTTTCCCGAGGCATCTTTCCGAGACCCAGGACACATTTGGTGGAGCCTCAGGCTGTTCGGTACAACTACCGAAAACCAAAGGCACTAAGATGCAGTAATTCCTTAACCAATATTCAGTATGGCCTAAATTTTCTCACTTTCAGGCTTGTTTAGTCTAGGGCCAAAGAGGTTGGCTACATCCTTTTTTATGAAGGATTGTAAACATATACCCACTGGATTTGGGGTGTTTCCCTCTGTTTCTGACAAGGAAACTGAGACATTACTGCAATGAGAAACACTATTCCAGCTTCCAACTTTTTGTCCTTCTCCTTTTAGGTATTATCATCTCCAATCCTACATGTCTGTAATCAACACTGTCCCCTTTCCAAGCCGCCTCCTCCTCCAGATGGGACCATTTTTATTAAACTATTACTGCCCTCACAGTTACCTAAGCTGGAAAGTTCAAAGGCCTCTCTTGTTTCTTATTCTTCTTTCCCATCTGAAAAACGTCTTGCTGCTCAATCATTCCTTTGAGCCCTCTCTACTCTACTTCCAGTCATTATTCTTCTATGCTTGAATTACAGCTTCCTGCCTCCATTGGAGGTGCAGAATGCACCTGCAGAGAGTCCCCAGAAACGAGAGTTTCTGGGAGTAGCGTGAAGCAGCGGAAGAGACCAGGGTATCAAATTAGAAAGGCCTAGACATGAAGCTCAGCTCCACCTCTGATTTGAATGTCCTGGGATAATATACTAAAATATATTTGAGCCTCAGTTCTATCATCTGTAAAGTGAGAAATAATATTTACCTTGCACCATTTTTGTGATTATCAGAAGTAATGTAAGGCAAGTGCATCTTCATGTGACTACCACAAATGGCATGTTTGGTAAAAAGTAGGTACACAGTAAATGGTAAATATTACTTTTATTGCACTCTCCTATTCTTAAACATTTAATAATCTCTTTCCATTCTCTTCTTTCCACATGGCCTTCTTGTTCTCACCTAGTCTTATACAAAATACTATTTTATGTTTGAATTCAAATTCAAGATCCAGCTCAAGCACTACCTCCTCCAAAATTCCTTTCCCAATCACACCAACCTTTCCAATTCTTGTAACACTGTGGTGCATGTGCCCAGGACTTGGTGATGTTGAAATAATAAAAGCCATGAAAATAATAATAATGATTGTTTGTTTAGCTCTATATTAGAAGAGAGAAACATCAAAGTGTCCGGGCACAGGCTTTCTTCTTCTGAAGCGATCCATCAAAATGCTCTTACTTATTCATTCATTTAAGTAGATGAGTGCTAATTCTGGACCATCTCTGTGGTGGCTACAGCAGCCATGCATAGAGAACATTCTTTCTTGCTTAGTACCAAGGGCTTGAGAGTTGGTGGGAGGTAAAGGATACATATGCAAAAGAGTCAACTTTTTGACTCTTTTTTCTCCAGCTCCTTGGAGAACAAGAGTCAAGACCCTAATTCAGAGTGTCCCCGCTGAGAGAGGGCACAGTTTAGACAAGGCCTGAGAACACTCTGAGGGGTTGGTTCTGCAAACAGCCTGGGACTACAGTGGGGCTCCTGAGTCCACCTCACTGGGGAGATGGGCAGGCCCCCAGTTGCCTGTTTTCTTGTGTGAACAAAATTGCTAGGTAACTGAGAGCTGGAACAGTGGGGATCCAGGCCAGTCTGAGAATAAATTTGAGCCCTAGCCTCAGTGCTGAATGACCAGATAGAATGTGGAGAGACAATTGGCAAAAAGAGCCTCTACCACCAGAGGCAACAGAAGCATGGGTACCTAGACATGACCATTCGCCTGCAGAAATTTTTCAGCAGAAAATGCCAGGACCCCATGTCTGACCACATCTCAGGACAGCAGTAAGCACTTTCTAGAGTGCTTCAGACCTGGGAGCAGCTGCGGAATTCTCTGGCCAAAATATGCTATGTCTCAGTGGAACATCCTACAGTGGAACCCGTAGTCCCACCAACTGGCCTGATCAACCTGATCATATCTCTGAGTTTCTTGAACTTGTCACAGGGTGTTGGACTTTGACCATGTCCAGTGAGGAGGGAACCACCAAGAAAGAGAACTGTTCTTCCGGTTAATTTGGACATGTAACATTCTCAAGCTGTGATTTTATGTGAAGTTGCAATTACGTCCTAAACAAAAAGTGGGTAAACGCCCATCTAAACACACTATTTTCTACATATATTCCTTATCATATGTGGGTTTTTTTTTTCATTATTTAAGGATGTGTTTTACTATTCTTATTAAATTGATCATTCATCATGTTAATATATATGTATTTTCTTATCATCCATATGATCTAATACCACACCCTGCATATAATAGGTATTCAATAAATATTTGGAGAATGAATTAATGAGTAACAATAAACGGGGATTTTTCATGAAGGGTTGATCTGGTACCATTTCAACATCTGTGTCTGTTTAATAACTTTGCTTTTCCCTTCTGGTTCAATTTGGTCACAGGGTATTCTGAAGATTAATGAATAAAATATTTATGAACCCTTTTAGAAAGGCAAATGAAAGATCAACATAATATTTCCTCTCTGCATAATAAAGAAAGAGAATTCCTAATATCCTTTAGGCAAATTCACCTTAAAACTCTTCATTTCATTTTGTCTGAAATATTCTTTTGATTTATTAATGTGGATTTAAAGAGTACTGGCCAAGCATATCTTGGATATTAGTGCCTCAGAGTCAGTCTTTGACCATTACTTAAACTTTATATCACAAAACTGCAGAGGCCACACTTAAAAAAATTTTTTTTAATGTAAATATAGTTACTTACGTACCAGTGTTATGAAACTAACATCAACAATTTGATAGTAAAACTAGCAATGATTCTTTTTTTTTTTTTAAAGATTTTATTTATTTATTTGACAGAGAGAGATCACAAATAGGCAGAGAGGCAGGCAGAGAGAGAGAGGAGGAAGCAGGCTCCCTGCTGAGCAGAGAGCCCGATGTGGGACTCGATCCCAGGACCCTGAGATCATGACCTGAGCCGAAGACAGCGGCTCAACCCACTGAGCCACCCAGGCGCCCTCTAGCAATGATTCTTGTTCTTTCATTCGCTTAATCTCATCCACGGCATCAGAGGAAGCAACTACCTATTCTACGAAGTATATATATATATGTGTGTGTGCTTAGTCACTTGTCATATTTGTATAAACAGGGTATCATAAGACTTTGAGAAAGATGAAGTTTACTCTGAACAGAAATATCATCTACACTAAAAGGCAAAAATGATATTTGCCTTGAAGTAAATGGATACCATTTTTGGAGGACTTACTATGTGCCAGACATTGTCTTTAAGGAGTAGCAAAGTTATGTATTTAATCTTCACAGTGACACCTTGATGTAGCCATTACTATTTCCACTAAATAGATGAGGTAATTGAGGTTCAGAGATGTTAAGTAATTAGCAGAAGTTTATAAAGGAAGTCAAAAGCAGATCTCAGTTTCAATAGTTGGGTGACTCTGATTTCAAAGTTCTTGATCTATGATAGAAATAGATTTAATAGTCTTTGATAACTGACATAAAAAATTAGCAAAAATCCAACCTTTAATTTAATTCTTTGCCAACAAGCCATCTTTTTAATCTAAAAAAGGAGGGGTCTGACATTGGGAGGAAATAAATGACATATACAAAGAGAAGTTTTTGTAAACGTCTAACTAGATTTAAAACCTTGTTCAGTAGGGATATGTCATTCTAATAGCACATTTCAAATTATTGTATTTGGGCCCATTTTTTAAAAAGACTACTAGATTCAAATACTGCGTAAATTCTATATGAACCTTCCTAAGTTTTCTATGCTGATTAACCATCCAGTACATATACACACACATCTACTATGGTGTAAACACATACAAGAGACAACATGATGTTGGAATAATTGAATTGAATTTTCTTTTCCTAAGTAATCACCTGCAACATAGGGCTCAAACTCACAACCCTGAGCCCAACATTCACATATGTTACTAACTGAACCAGGTAGGCACCTCATGATTGAATTAATTAAATTATAAGCACCACATCAAAATTTGTTCTATATTTGGAAGGCACCAGGAGCTTAAGAGGAATCAGTTTATAATTATAAAAATCCAGGTAGGTTTCCAATATTTTTGTATGTTAATTCAATATCCCTTTTAATCTTCAAGGAAACACAATAAAATTTATTATTTCTATTTGACAAGCAAGACCCAAAGTGGTTAAGTAACTTGCCTAAGATAACAGCATTGGAAAGGGTTGAAAATGGGATTTAGATGCTGGCTTCTGATCCCTATTTATTAGTTTAATTTATCTGGGAAGAATACAGGAGGGTTTAGTAGACCAACTATCCACAAGCTTACCCCAAACTGGTGTGAAACCCTACACATTGAAGTTGAAGAAGAAACAATGAATGTAACATTTTTTTGCTGGTTTCTAATTCATTGTACCTAATTTTTACTTCTGGAGGCTTGGGGTTCCTTTAAATTTGCTTCAGGCTATAGTCCAGAGATCTTCTTTTGTATATAATCTACTTATTCTATGTACCTGCATCTATACAGTGAGGATTATAACTGCCCCATGATGTTGCCATGAGGCAACAATAGGACTAGGATGCAGTTAAGTGTTAAATACATTTCACAGTAGGTCATTTCATAGTAGAAATTGCCAATACAAACAGTAATATGTATCAGGAGCAAGATTCAAAATTTATATACAAAGGCAATGTTTGAATCAGAGTTCCTAGGGCTATTATACACTCAAAGGCCCTCAATATTCACACTTCAAATCTGGGTATGCTCCTACTTCTAAAAACAAAGTCAAATAATTCGTGGATCACACAGGCAAGAAAATTTCTCTATCGGTAAAATACAGAAGTAGGAAACATCTACTGTTGCATATATTTACATGAAAAAAGCTCAGTTATGACTCTTGTTTATTATATGTAACATAAATTTCATTATATACCATGTTCTTAATTTATTTGCAATATTATCTATCTTAATCATTCTTCTGAAATTGAGCATGATAAAACAAGCTGAAATTTGTTACAAATTACAGTACCGAAGAATGAAAATTTGTTAAAATTTGATAGATATACTGAGTCCAAAATTTATAATATCTACAGTTAAATGTTACATTTATACATATTTTTAGAGTTAAGAGTTACTATTTAATAAAAAATCTACAAAAATCTTCTGTATGTTTAGTGTCCTGAGGCCATGTATTATAAATGCTAATTGTCTTAATAATATTATGACACTAACATTGTCCTTCTAGTAAATAAATACGGCTAAACCTTTCCTTTCATTATAGTATCTAAAAGTAATATTAATCTATGTAAATATAAAAAATAAACATTATATGCTTTTGTATTATTTGTTTTTATGTAAAACTCTATATAAATGTAAGTATTTAAATGGAAACTTTTGTTATTGTTTATTATTTAAAAATTTAGGGTGCCTGTAGTGTGACTCAGTCAGAAGAGCATGTGACTTTGATCTAAGGGTCCTAATTTCAAACCCCATGTTGGGTGGAGAGATAATAAATTAATAAATAAATGAAATTTATGTATTGATGTATTTATTTATTTATTATTGTGGAGCATAAGGAATAACATGGAGGATGTTAGGAGAAGGAAAGGAAAAATAATTAGGGAAAATCAGAGGGGGAGATGAACCATGAGATACTGTGGACTCTGAGAAACAAACAGGGTTTTGGAGGGGAGGGGGTTGGGGAACGGTGAACCCGGTGGTGGGTGTTAAGGAGTGCACATATTGCATAGAGTACTGGTTGTGGTGCATAAACAATGAATCTTGGAACACTGAAAAAATAAAATTAAAAAAAAGTTCCTAGAGCGTATTAATTAAAAAAATAAATGAACTTTAAAAACACTAAAAAAGTATATCATTTAAAGACTATAGTGAGGCCAAAATATCTTTTATCAGGTGTTATGTTTCAATATTTTTAATATAAATTCCAAATTATAAAAATAGTAAAATTCCTAAAATAAATTCCTAAAATTATGAGTAAAATAGAGTAATACAAAACAATATGGTTTTGATAGAATTATCACTCCCTATCAGTCCATCCCTTATTTCCAAATATAGAATGTAACTTAGCTCTGTGTATTTTGTTCTGAATGTAAATAGTCAAAAAACATGTTTTGTGCATTTTAGAAATAGATCCACTCTTTTTATTTTAGGAATAGATCTTATAAAGAAAAAAAACTATGGTTTATTGCAATTGTTAATCTTTCTTAGCCAGAATTTTTCTGTAGTTCGTTATGAATCCGTATCTAAATAATATTCCTTGTTATTCATATGTCTCAGTGCTATCACTTACTCTGTGTTTTTAATGATTTCAATCACCTGACTTAAGCTATTCTGAGTTTGTTATACATATCTATATGTAACTATATAGCTAGTAAATACAAAATAAGAAGCTGAGGGAAATTATGAACAGAAAAATATTAATGCATTACAAGTGTGTATCTCATGATCTCAGATCAGTGCTTCTCAGTATCAGATCAGACACATTTTGCTCTTGAGGGTGGAAGGAATAAAAAAAATGTCTCCTGATTAAACCTTCTTTTTTCCAAGTGAAAAGTTTAAAAATTGGCCTAAAAAATAACATGATTATGAAGGAAATGATTCATTGCAACTGCCATTTTTCATGTAAGGAACAATTACTTAAAATGGAAACTCTTTATCAGCTTTAGATAAATGCTGATTATTTAATCTGTCAATGAGCAAAGGCAATTAAATGGAATGTTGTATGTTAATGAAACAATGGAGGTTGTTAGGTCATCTCAATTATTTATATTCAGATTTAACTTGCAACCTAGTACATCATGGAAGATTAATAGGTATATAAAGTAAAGGAATATAGCACCATTCTGTTATTCATGCCACAAACTCCAGTCCTTTTACTATTCATTAAATCAATCATGTACAAATGTAATGAGTGTTGTGCTTATGACTTCATAACATACTCTGAAATATCTTAGACAAATACTTCTGTCACATTTGATTATGATATAGATTCCTAAATATTTCTTCTGTGGTAAAGACAAGAATAAAACTAGCAGTTATGGTGATAAATATTGTGAAATGTTGCACATTTTTCAGAAAAATACTAAGAAATTATGCAAAACTCCTGATAAATATGTTTGTCTCTTGCTATCACAAAATAAAATAGAAAACAGGGAATTTTAACAATTTTGAAGGAAGGCTTAGGAAACTCAATCAACCAAAGAAACACAAAATTGGGAAGAAGGCAACAATTAAAGTTTAAATGTTTTTTTGTACTACTAAGATGTGAGATGTCATCAGTAAGACACTCTTCTGATTTTGTCAATTCCCTAAGCTCTGTGAGAAAATAGATGTATTATCTTCATCACCAAATCCTGAGTGCCTGATATCAAGTTCTGAGTACACAGCATATGCACAATTAAAATTGATCAAAGAAAAAGTAATTGATTCATCATTTTGTTACTTTTTATACCTTTGGTGTTTTAGTGGGATTTAAGATAAAGTCAATATTTTCAAATGTTTCTATTGATTAAAATGTGGAGAGTTAGTTTGATCCGCTGTCTGGCAGAGTCTTAAATTTTCTTTTCAACGGAATTGAAGAAAATGGCCCCAGCTAATTAAGAAGACAGTGGCAAGGATAGGCTTGTAGTTCCAAGAGTAAATGAAAATCTACCTGGTCATACTTTATTCCTCTGTGATTCTATTTCCTAAAGGTATACCTTTGTACAGTAGCAGAGTGATCACTAGTGTCCTCTTAGTATCTAAGCTCCCTGTCATGAATTGGGTATATAAGACATTTATCTTTAAAGCTAATCAAATTATGAAAGAAATTATAAAATTTCTGGGCTTAGAGGACATAGAACTTAACAAATAAAGACGCATCTCATAAACATTTTCACTGTTTTGTAAAGGAGAAGAGAAACTCCTTTCCTAACTCACTGAAATTTCACTATTTAATCAAAAGTATTTCTTCTCTTGCCTTTTAAGATATTTTTCTAACAAATATTTGACACTAGCCTAATTGCATTTTCCAAATGATTAGATATCTTGACAATAAAGTATAAGTACATAAATTTTAAAAAAGCTCCCTAGAGCATATTTGGGAAAAGGAGAGAATCTAGTGATTAGAGCACAGATGTAATATGATTAAAATAAATAACAATCACATTTCTTCCGTCAGACAGTCCTTTCATTATGAACACCCTCATAATACATTCACTTTGCATCAGACACCTAACTAGGTACAGGGCCTTCGAGGATGAAGAAATCTAGGTCCTGCCTCCAAAGAGCTAGTCTTTTGGAAAGGAGACATGAGATACATCATGAAAGAAGTTAGGGTGGGACGTTGGGTGAGTCTGGTGGTGGGTGTTACAAGGACACATGTTGCATGGTGTACTGGGTGTGGTGCATAAACAATGAATTCTGGAACACTGAAAAGAAATTTTAAAAATAAATAAAAATTTAAAAGAGAGAGAGAGAGAGACATGAGAACAAAACTACCAGTGTTGAACTTCAACATGCGTTTAAAAAACATGCCCAAATGAAAGAGCACACAGGTAAAATCACAAGAAAGGTAACAGATGACCTGAAAATTAAAGTACAAGTAGGGATATGCCATGCATTCAGACAGTGGGAACAGCCTGTGCTAAAATGAGGAGCACACAACAGTGTGGTGAGAATGGGTGGCTTCAGAGAGCTGGGAGCAGGCAAATAGGAGGCTGGACAAGAAGCAGAAGCCAGATTATGGAGGGCCTTGCAGGCTTGGCAAATCGATAAAAATTTTATCTAGTAAATGACAAGGAGTCATTAGCAATGTTCACATAGAAGGTAAGCATAGAGGAGAGATATTAGGAGTGAGACTTCAAGAAGGATATTACAATAGCCAGAGGTGAGATCATGGGGTTCTCAACTAAGGCATGGGTCATGGGGTGAAAAGAAGAATGTAGTAAAGAAAAAATTGAGACTATAGACTTGAAAAGTGTTTGAGGATTGACTGATGGATGTGAACAGAGAGAAGGAAATGGAGACAGCAGTTGGCATCCAATGTTTATATTTCCAAAATAGTAACCTCCCTGTAGAAATCCAAATAATATAGCCAACCAACACGTCATTATTGACTTGCATTTTAAATTTACATTGTCAAGGAATATGTGCGATACTACATTCAATATAAGAATAAATGGTACTTTCAAACTACCAAATAAAATACAGGTCCATTAGTATTAATATATGTGGGCATAATGGGGGAACTAGGAAAGATTTCTAGGACACAGCTAGACTATTTAAAACTGACCTTGATGTATTTCCACTGGATTTCATTCTCTTGAATTGAGATTATTGCAAACTCAGTATATCAATAATAAATACAACCATCATCAGCTCTGACGGATTCAAGAAAGTCAATCTCTGCCCTTGGGAACTGTGATTGGAGAAGTCAGATGTCTGGGCAGAAGACTGAGAGCAATGTCAACTGATCATGCAGTAAAGAACAGTGGTCCACTTAGAGGACTTCCATACTCCCAGAAGCATGGAAATATGTATATGTTTATACTCAGGAGACAACGCACAGTAAAGAAAGTGTTCTACAATAAGGGCTCATGTCTGGGGAGGAGTCTAGCACATTGACTGGTGCAGGCACTGAGGAAAGTGTAAGAAAGGTGACATCAAGAGTTAGGAAAAGAAAACCCTTATTTGTGAAAGAAGGTTGTTGAGCTTCTTTTTTTAACTTCTTCCTTAAAGAGATTGGGCTTGGATGTACTCTGGAACTTGGTCTTGGTTTCTTGTTTGGATTGATACCAAATGGAGATAAAATTTTTACTGAGCTGATGAGATTAATATATTTATTATGATGACCCCAAATCATAGAAGAAACCACAAGTACAAGAGAAATGGTCTTGTATTCAATAGTCATTTAGCAGATAAACACTTAACCCAGGGGTCAGTTAAGATGCTAACTCAACTAGAAATATTCTTATGAATCAAATTCCTTGTTTCCTTATATAGTTCAACATGAAGAAAGAATGTGAAAGTCTAAGCACTATGATCTTATATACTGACAAATGACTATGATACTGATAATAATAGGTCTTGCTCTAAGCACCAGGAACTTTGCTGATAATCCCATTTCTTTATGGGACCATAGGGAGAAAAAGGAACAAGAGATATATAAACACTGAGATCTCATGAACTGACTGAAGGGAATGTTGCCAAAACCACAAAGCCAGGCTGTATTTCTTTTCTTTTCTAACTAGACTCCTCTTAATTTCCTAACTCCATTCATGGCGGAAATGGCCTATTAATTCCTTTTCCTAAACACTTAATGACTGGGAAAATGCTTACAATCTGATCTTAAATGAATAAGAAAAATAATACTCATGCAAGGCATAAATATACTGACATTCTTATACAGATCCCTTGTGGGTTTTATATTTATAATAATAAATGTGGTATTTTATAATTAAGAATTAATGGTTTATAATGAAAATATTTTGCATATAATATTTTATGTCATTATATAATGCTATATAATGAGATTTGGAAAGATATTACTTTCCAAAAGAGAATTTTTAAAAAGTAATCAATCTATATCCATTTTTGAAGACATTTTTATTTTAACAGCAAACTTCATGTCTATTTCCAAAATAGTTGGTGGTCCATGCTTTATTTATAAATAAGATATATAACTAGTACACATCTTTAGATAATAAATATTATTTAAAAAGTGCTCATACAAGTAAATTTAACTTCAGCTCACTCATTTTCAAAATGTTCTCACTTTTAAATCTTATTTCAAGTTTTCTGGAGAAATCTTTATATCTTGTAGTAACTTAAAAATATAGAACTGAAGGGGTAATTATCTTTTATATGTGAACATTTTTATTTTTTTAATTTAATATGCCACTTGGAAAACACTTCATGACTGTAACAAAGGGAAGAGTGTTGGCATTGAGTATTCTTCTAAAGATTTCAAAATATGTTCTATACACAATGCCCAGAATTTTCAATAAACAGGCTAATTTTCTTTTTTTCTTATCAGTGCATTTTTATTCCATCACTCAACCACTCCGGCTAAATCACCTGCCAGCTCAGAGAGACAGAACTGAGAAGGAACAGACTCATGGCTAGAAAAAAAAAAGAACCCAAACCTGTATTCCCCCTAAAACCCTTTTTGTTCTATCTTCTGAAGGTTAATTCCCTCTAAGAGTCCCTGCCTCCTGGACAATTAACCTTTCCTTTGTACTTATTTGTCTTTCAATAGTCTCTATAAGTTACTTAGAAGTTAGACAGCACTTTGTTTCAGGCCATGACATGTAGTGTTATATAGGGAATCATACAGAAATACAGAGAATACCTAAATACAGTTGCATGTTTTTTTGTGGTTTTGATTTATAAAGAAGAACAGTAATCCTTGAACATATTAGTAGAAGTTTTAGATTTAAGTGCTAAGTAAAAGTGTTAATATTGTCCTGATACTTATTGATTTACTTTTCTTAAATTCATTCAAAAATGGTTTTGAGTAACAATAAGATATCCATATGGAAATCAAAGAATGATAGACAGCTAGAGAACACATATTAAAATATATATATACATGATTAAAATAATAACTTAAAGAATAGTATATACTTTAAGAAATAACATTTTCTTATTAAGTTCCAAAAGTCTAACTCAACATCTTCACACTGAGAATAACGCATAATATTTGTAATTTTTTTAGGTTGTATTTCATTTTTAATCTGGATATAATTTAGAGAAAAAATATCTTCATTTTACAATTATTTAAATATTTTCCTCCCAAAAAAGTTTCTCAAATAAATCTTAGGTTAATAATACCAAAACACTAGAACTAGTCAATGATCTCTATTTTTATGCAAAAGGATAAAATTCCCCTCATATTGTATCTTTAAAAATAGTAATGTGGATATAAGACATTTTCAAATTCTAGGAGATTGTTTTTCTCACAAAAAGAAAGCAAATGTCTTTTTTCTTTCCATTAGAAGGTTGGTACCATGAGGGCGACTATGATTTCAGTCTCTATGAAGATAGTTAATTTGTCTGATTGAGTCTACTTTTAAAGAAAAAATAACAGAAGTTTTCCTTTATTTTGTTATATGAAAACCATACTTTGAACCTTTATTGAAGGAACTAAGGGAAAAATTATCATCCTAACTGAAAAAGATTACCACATATTAGAAAAAAGAATGTTATGCTTATAAAGTTTTCATTTAGACTGACACTTAATAAAAGACGTTGTCAAGACCTAGGAAATGTAAATATTGCCAAAGTGCTTAGTTATTTCCTAAAATGTAGTAATAATTAGAATAAAAATAGAAATAGTAAACAGATTCAATGAAAATGTATGAAACGTTTATAATTTGCTTAAATAACTATATTATAAAAATAGTATAGTATAAACCTACCTGGTTTTGTAAGGAACCCAGTACTTATATTTACTATTGAGCACTTGAAATGTGACTATTCTGAATTAATATGTATGGTGTCAAAGACAGCTTTCGAAGACTTAGTAGCAAAAAGAAAATGCAAAATATCCGTCCTAACTTTTAAACTAATTATTTGTTCAAGTAATAGTATTTTTAATATAATCAGTTAAGTAAAATAAATTAATAATAGTGATTTTTACTTGTTTTTATTATTTTTATGGAGATATCAGACAATTTTAAATTATATGTGTCTTCTATTAGGTTTTCATTGGCAGCAATGGTATAAGGAGCTAAACTTATACCAGAATGTTCCCTTCTTTTGTAGTTTCTCCATAAATCCAGTTTCTAAGTTTAAACAAGGATTTGAAAATAACAAGTGTGATTATTGTTAGTCTTAAGCCTTAAAGAGTCACTAAATGAAAGGAGATTCTTGTGTGATGTAGGTCATTCATATGATATCACAAACCAAGATGATGAAGAATAATCATGTATCAGTAGTTAAGATCAAAAGTATAACTATCAGGTTAACATCTTCTTCTCAGTCTCTAATTTACCCTAAAAATGGCACTCATTAAACTTAGAGAAATCCCCACATTATACTATTCTAACAATAGCTGTAATGTCTTTAGAGATATAAAAGTACAAATTTGCCACATAAAGTTAATTTAGGAAATCATTAATAGGATTATTGGCAATAGTAGTTCTGAGAACCTGCCTGTAATGTCAAACAGTTTTTATCCAGCAGATTAAATGATTTGTGCAAAATTACTTAGAAATACACAAACTAATCTGGAAGTGGGAATTCATACCGTCATAAATCCATCCAGCAAACCTGAATCGGGTTTCGGCGGTGCCTGCAACCGTTCCATTGACCACTTTTCAATGATGGAGGAGACTTGTGTGTTTTCTGTATTTAATATTCTGAACCCTGTCATGTTAACACCGCTGTATCGATAGGGCTCTACATCAAGAGCAAAGAGATCCTGAAAGACAAATTTCTTTGTGTTAGTATCAGTAGAGTATATTCACACAAATGTAAAATTAAAATAGGCAATTATTCTTACTTCCCTTAGATAGTTAACATGATTGTTTCTCAAATGACGTTAAACATCACAAATCACCAAGATTAAATTGACTATTTTCATGCTTTTCTAATGTAAACATGCATATTCTAAATAAATATCTATGTATATATCATATTCAAATTCTACCAATGAAATGACAGGTATTTCTGTAACCTGCAGTTAAGACTTACATAAGCTTCTTTCTCCATATTTAGGATAGATTGCCCTTAAATTTTATGTACTATCTTATTTTTTTAACTAACTAGATTTTTTTTTTTTTTTTTTTTTTTGTATGCCCTGCTTCCTTGGCTCGTTACTGGCACTTACTGTTTTTTTATTTTGTCTTATTATTTTTTTTAAAGAAACATTTCATGAAATATGGCTTCTAACTAATGAAAATTATATTAAAGCTGAGGGTAACAAACTGGCCTTTTGGGTTGTGGAACCCTTGCAATTCCTTTGTTGTTGTTGTTGTTGTTTTTACCTTACCGGCAAGTTCACCACAGGGAACCTTTAGATTTTGGTTGTTGGTTCCAGGCTGTAGTGAATACTTTGACTTTAACTTTTGGTTTTCCCAGGTGAGAGGAGGCCGTAGCATTCAGAAGAGTTGAATGTCACCATAAGAACATGCAGCATGTGGAGGGGGTTTGGGAGAAGGGGGTGGGATTATGGACATTGGGGAGGGTATGTGATTTGGTGAGTGCTGTGAAGTGTGTAAACCTGGTGATTCACACACCTGTACCCTGGGGATAAAAATATATGTTTATAAAAAATAAAAAATTAAAAAAAAAATAAAATTAAAAAAAAAAAAAAACTTACACATTAAAAAAAAAAAAAAAAGAACATGCAGCATGTGGAACCCCTGACCTCTTTCAAGTTGGCATTAACTAATCTTCGGATCTTATAGATAATACTAGGAACAAGAACAACAGTAATGCTGTTGGTCCTGTGAAGCTTGTCTTGGAGATATACAGTGACATAGGCTACAAAATAGAAATAAATTCAGTGGAGAGCAGAAGATATTGGTCTGAACTGTGCTCTGTGCTGTGAAAAAATATAAGGAATTTTTAGGTTTTTATTTTCAATATTTGCAATCTAGCCAAAGAGACACATGCTCACACACCCTGAGGGGCAAGAGAGTACAGTGGTAAGTGCAAGGAGTCAAAAGCAAGACAAAAAACTTTCAATTTTTGTAGTCAAGAATAACTTCATAGAGCAGATGGGATCTAAGCTCCCATTAAAGAATGACCAGGCTTTTGATAGGCAAAAGGAAAAAGGATGTCATTCAAAGTGTCAGTAAAGGGACAAAAATTTGAAAACATAAAACCTATTCAGGAGATTGATCTAGATCAGTTTTTTTTTTTTATAAAAGAGGATTGATAAAGGAGAATAGCAACAAAAGAAAATAAGAAAGTTGGGTTAAAATCAAACTAAAAAAAAAAAGCCTTCAATTATGGGTTAATGAGCTCCATATATCTTACTTTTTTTAAAAAATTTCTTTTTCCTTATTAAGAGATACTTTTGATTCCTCTAAAATCTTGTGATTATGGTGAAACTGGGTTGTAACTATTGACATAAAATTTGCTGATAAGTAAAGTTTTCCATTCCCTCCCCTCCAGCCTATCACTAAGTTTCTTACGGGCTGCAAAAAGTCACCAGGTGGGAAGTAATACCCCTATTAGAATGAACCACAGTATTTACCAGTAAAATATAAACTGCTGTGTGAAGAATCTGTATTGGAGGAGAGTTGTTATTACAGGAAGCTATTGTAATCAAATACATTTTAGTAGCTTCAAAACTCCTAAAATCAAGGAGACCAATCTGAATACCTCTGAGTTAATAGAAAACATTGGTTAGACTGGTCATTGTGGGAATGGAGATGCATGCTAGAGACAGCATGGAGGATAAAAACAGTCAAATTTTGGTGAAGATGTAGGAGTCAGAGAATGGAGGCTTTGAAGGAAGTTAGAAGAGGAGTCCAGTAAGAGGTTCAAATAATTTGAAATTAATGTGACAACAGTTAGACTTGTTCTGTAATGTAACAGTAAATAACAATTCAGAAATATTACAAAGGGAAATTTAGATTTCATGTCAGCAAAGGAAATAATTGAAGTTCTGAATACATACCAGTTCTGAAGAAAATACTGAAGAGGAAAAAGGAAAACAGAATAAAGGCTCAAACTTGGAGGTAACTCTCACACTTGAGGTAACAGGCAATAAAGGGAAATAGAATATGCCAGCCCCAAAAATGGCACTTTGGCAGGTGGATTACTCGGATCTGAAGGCAATCAAGACCCAGTCGACTCAGGAAAAACTTTTATGTTGCCTTAACTACCTGAAATAATTTATATAGGGGGCCAGTACCAGAAAAAAAGTTATTACTAGAGTTAAATTTTTTATCTGAAAGATCTTTCTGCAGGGCAGGGCGAACTTCTAATTACCAAATATGTGCTTCTTCTCGGTCTGTGAATTACCCTCCTCCCCTTTGAAGCCTCAGGCCCTCATTCTATTCCTTAGCTCAATTACCTGACCTGACCTCGGTCTCATATCTTTGGGGCTCTTTACATATGAAATTAAATTTGTTTTTTTTTTCTCCCATTAATCTGTTTTATGTCAATTTAATCACTAGACCAGCCAAAGAACCTAGAAGGGAAGAAGGACAAATTTTCTATCCTTATACAGCAGGGAAAAATTAGTGACAGAGACAGTCATTTCACAGAAGAAGAAAATCGGGATACCATATTAGTAAAGAAATAGAACCAAGAGTAAGTAGGTTTGACAGAAGGGTAAGGTCATATTTTCAAGCAAATTTAAGAAAAAAACTGTGTGGTGGGTATGTAAAAACAAAAGATAAAGGTAACACTCAATTTGCTAATAGGAAATTCTGTAAGACTGACATTTAAAAATCCGACTAAACATAGGCAAAAATAGGATAGAAAATTTAGTGTACTAAAAGAACGGTTTCAGTGAATCTAGTTTTTGTAAAGTAAATAGAACCAAATAACAACAGAAAAATGTGTGCTTTTTTTAAAAAACACTGATTTTCTCAGCAAACTAATTTAAAATCTATTATGTTCTGAAAGTTCTGTAAAGCAATATATAAATAAGATATGATATTTTGAATTGAAATCTGAAATAATATTATTTCAAAATCATCAGCTTTCCACCAAAAATTATTCCCTATGAGGATCAATTCCTCCTGAGTTCTACCAAAATAAAACAAATGATAATTACAAAGGTGCTAGTCATCATCTCTCACTCAAAAGCCCATTTTCCATAACAATAAAATTTAGAGCATTAACTTTATGCCTTAATAAGTTACTTACCAGAGTAGTAAAGATATAATGATAATATTCTGTCATCATTCCCATAGCTAAAGCCTAGGAAGTAAAAAATAAAAAAAATTAATATTTAAGGTATACATCATATGAAATATGTCAATAGCAAAATAGTAGGATGTAATGAAGAATCTGGGAATAATATTCAGTTTACATTAAAACGGGTCAAACTAAATCTTTTCCCCATAGTTAAGGAAGATTAGTGGTTACTGAAGGAATTTCTGAACCAATTCTCTTGGTAGAAAAGCTATTAGTTGAAAGTTTGCAATGTAAAGTTTATGACTTTACATATTAGAGGAGGCATTAAAATTGACACAAACCTGAAATTAGCACATCTTAGGTCATTATATTTGTAATGTCTCCACTACAAATACCCTAAAGAGGAACACCACTTTATTTTTACGATCACTATTATTCAATTAGGGGGTGAAAATGCTATAAAGTACAATGCCAGTAGGAATTTTTTTTAGCACTTTAGAGACTTTCCTTAGCATTGATGAAGCAACTGTAAATCACCACTGTTATTTGAAAAGTACAAAGAAATTTTTTTTTATTTTTACTAATACACCAGTTGCAAATTACTGTTTTATTTCATACTTCTACAGTCCTTGTCAATTTTCGACAATCGATCTTAAAATAAGGACTGTTGGATTAGAACTTCCAGTCAGTGAACTGTCAATTTTTCTCCTGAAAATGAGAACACTTTTGAAATAGCTGTTTATCAATGAACAGTAGTTGGTGATGATGATTGAAAAATGATGCGTTTTTGAGCTGAATGAAGAGCTCTTAGTAGGAAACAAGTATTCTCAGGTGCACCTAATACTCTTCCATAAAATTCTAACTACATGAATTCATTTGCTAAATAGCTGCCCCAGCTCTACACCCCGTATTCTATACTCACAGGTAGGTATTAACTAATTAGTGAAAATAAAATTTGCATATCTAGAAGCAAGTTGTTCAGTTAAGAAAGAATAGATATTCATGAAGACTTTGGAAAAATAAAATACATTTATTAAAAGGGAGGGACATTTGTTAATGAAAGGCAGCAGCAAAGAATTAAGCAGGTGAAAGCAATTCAGAAATTGTGATATTGCAATTTATAATAAGAGTACATATTTGGTCTTCATTGGTGAATTCCCCTGCCTGACACACACAGTGGAATTTTGTGCGCAACACCTAGGAACCAAATTATCAAATCATATTTCCTGAATGGACAGAGATTGTGTGAGCCAATGATACTTTGATGAAGTCTGAATCTTAACTGAAATGAGAGAAAATTTCTCTTAGGTTTATAAGATAATCTTTGTAGAAGGTATTCATTGTTCCTGATGGGTATGTACCAAAGGTTTCTCAACTCCAGAACTGTGTAATGACAGCTCAGCATTACCCTTGTCAATAGTTTTTATCAAGTCAACAGGTATATAGATATAGATTTAAAAAATTGAAGATAATTGAAAGAAACAGTAATTCAAATCCACAACTATAATTAACATATAATGCCTAAAATGTGTTTGGTACTATTCTAAGCACATTGCATATTTTAATCCGTTTAAGCCTTGTAGAGGCTGAAGGCAAGCAGAAACAAGATGCGTCATTTTAGCATGAACATTATTCCAAGCTGAAGGCAATGAATATCCCTGTGGGCTCAAGAGAAACTTTTGCCCCTCCCTTAACTACTTTGAAAAAATCTAAATTGGGGATCTTTCCAGAATAAGGGTTATTAGCAGAGATAAGTTTTATCTGAGTGATCCAACAGTATGGCAAGACAAACATCTAATTACCAAACATCTGCTTTTCTTACACCCTGTGAATTGGTTCCTTTCCTCTGAAGTCCCTCTTCTCTTTCTTTCATCATGACACATGTAACTCATTTTGCCAGACTGTCTTTGGAATTTCCATGTCCGTGTGGATACCCTATATGTATGCTATTAAATTTGCTTTTCTCCTATTAATCTCTGTCCATTTGATTCTTAGTCCAGCTTAGAAAGACCCTTGAAGGGATAGGAATTCTTGCTTCCCAATAGCTTCATTTAAAATCTTATGAGGGGGGCGCCTGGGTGGCTCAGTGGGTTAAAGCCTCTGCCAGAAGCTCAGGTCGACCCTGGGATCGAGCCCCACATCGGGCTCTCTGCTCTGCCAGGAGCCTGCTTCCTCCTCTCTCTCTGCCTGCCTCTCTGCCTACTTGTGATCTCTGTCTGTCAAATAAATTTAAAAAACAAAAAACAAAACCAAAAAAACCTACCAAATCTTAAAAACAACAACAACAACAACAAAAAACTTTATGAGGTAGGTCCTATTACTATGCTTATTTTATAGGTAGGAAAGTAGGACAAAATAAGAATGAATAAATTGGCCAACAAATTGAGATCGTGAGTAAACATGAACTCTAGATCTCTAACTCTTGAAGTTTGGGTATAATATGCCATTTTATAAAATGGCGTATTTTAGGGGCATCTGGCTGGCTCAGATGTTTAAGCTAATGCCTTTATCTGAGGTCATGATCCCAGAGTCCTGGGATCGAGCCCCACGTCAGGGTATTTTATATTCTCAAAGATGTAGCTTCATTGTAGGATTTATATAATCTAAACTTTTTGCCTGTTTTTTTCTTTGATAGTTTGAAAGCTTCAATCATCTCAATCCAGTGTTGAAAATTGTATTCTAGAGGTGGGGATGGCAGGGGTTAAGGAGATGGTGGTAGGGAGAGTGGTTTGCTGCACTCCATCACCTTGAGGAGAAATCTGTAAGGGATAACTAAGGGCTGCTTATGCTTTTCTTTGACCCTCCTTCAGCCTTTGATTTTGAAAACAAGAATCAATCATGGACTATGATGTGTGACCTAAATAGAAAAGGGTAGTTATTTTTAATTGAGTACTTAACTATAACATTAACAAAAATGGACAACAGAGATACTCTCTTGAAAGATAAATAAATAATTTTCAGGACAATTAAAAAAAGAACTTCGTGGAATTTAGACAATAGGCTTGAGCAATGCAAACTTGATCAAGGCAAAGGGGTCCACAGCGATGATCACCATAATGAATACAGACATGCCTGATGGGCAACTCACCTCAAGATATCCATAGTCCCCAACTGATTAAGGGGCTGCTTACAACTAGGTCCAGTTACCAAAAAGGAGAAAATTCCATGTATCACGGTACCTCCTCACCTTCCGTCTTTAAAAACAGCTTCTAGCGGCTGCCTCATAGCAGACAGCCTCTCCTTTGCTGTCCTGCCTACCTCTCCTTTGAGGTGTATTCAATAAACCTTTATCTTCTTTGTTCTGGCTTAGGTGAATTATTTTCACTGCCCCCCAACCCCGGGCCACTGGCTTCTAACCAACTGTTGCCCCATCTAACCTGGAGAGGCACCAAATTTAGACACGACTAACTTGTTCTAGATGTTTTTTAAACTATAACATTTGGGGTGCCTGGGTGGCTCAGTGGGTTAAGCCTCTGACTTCAGCTCAGGTCATGATCTCAGGGTCCTGGGATCGAGTCCCGCATCGGGATCTCTGCTCAGCAGGGAACCTGCTTCCCTTCCTCTCTCTGCCTGCCTCTCTGCCTACCTGTGATCTCTGTCTGTCAAATAAATAAATAAAATCTTAAAAAATAAATAAATAAACTATAACGTTTATGTCTTGCCATTGTGTCTTGTCAAGACAACATAATGTCTTGCCACTTTTAAATGAACTGTATGTATACTTCAAGCCACATTAATAATAATAAAATTAATACCTTCTTCTGTAAAAATAATTTGAGAGTAGCCACCATAGCAAACTTGGGTGTACAACAGAAAAACTGGTTGTACTGTATTATCCCTCCTGGAAAGAAATACCACAGATACATTTTTCCAAAATCAAAATATTATTAAAAATTCCCAACATTTAACCAGTGTAAACAATGCCACATGACAAATGAACACATCTGGCATATAATTTGCAGTCAGTTTATCCTTTAGGTTATATCAAGAAGTTATATTGCTCAAAGTTAATAACTGAAGAGGTGGACTTTATACATATTTTTAAAATTTTAACTTAATTTGCTTCTTGTTGCTTTCCACTTGTTTATTTGCACCTGATTTTATGTTTTTTCAATCTAAAAAATATAATCTCATATTTATTTATAAAACATATATATGAATATAAAAAATATAGTCTCTAATCTAGGCTTTCAAGGTCTTAGTTAATACTTTTACTCTGTGATAGAATGACCTCGCGAGGTTTAATTGCAGATCATCCTAAGGCTGCCATAGGGAATTCTCTTTGACAAATCTGGGTGGAAGTGGAATCTTTTGTTATTAAGGCATGTATGCCAATTAGTGCTCTCAAAGAGCCAGCCCCATGCTTCACTCACTTTTAAAGTTTTCAGGGAAGAAAACTTCAAATTCTCTTTTGTTCAATATTTAGGAAGAGCTCACTTAGTTTAAATAAATAAAAAAATGAAACAAATAAGGCTAACCTGATAAACTGATCCACATTTCTGGATACTCCTAATATGTGTTCTTAGATTAAACCAGACAAGCTGAAAGCCCATCTATGCCTGTTTGCCATCTCTTATACCATTTCTTTGGACTTCTGTCATTAGCCAGTGTTGAGAAATCTCAGAAAAATTTCCTAAGTCATAAAATGAAGTCCTATTAAATGGACTGCTTCACTTACAAGAAGGAAGCTATTTGCTTTCTTCTTGCATTCGTTTCTAGAATAACTGAGATCCAAATGTGGAACAAATGTTGTCTGGACAAGGTAAGTTAAAAAACAAACAGCATATATGTGGTTAGTTAGTGTTACAGAATTTTAAAACATGCATTCTCTGTAACAATGTTACTCTGCATGCATCTCAACTCCCATACTATCATTTTACCTTTGCTCTGGTTTTTTATCTACTAAACTTGCTAAAATTATTAACTTTTTCTACTGTATATATTTTATTTTTTAAGATTATTTATTTATTTATTTATTTGAGAGAGAGCACTTTCGTAGAGGGAGAAGCAGGCTCCCCACTGAGCAGGGAGCTCCATCTCAGGATCCAGAGATCAAGACCTGAGCTGAAGGGAGATGCTTAAATGACTAAGCCACCCAGGCGCTCCTGTATATATTTTAAATTTATCTTAATTCTGTTTTCATTTTGCAAACAGAGCAGGTTACGATATAAGAAAACAATTATAAAACAATGGATATATCAAATAGAAGGCAGAATGGCAATTCTATTATTAAAGTTGATAGATACTATAACCTTTCAGATATGCAAAATAAGTCAGTTACTCTAGAGACAATACAACTGATCCTTTATATACTTGCTGGAAGCCTAGGAAAAACTACCAAAGCTCTGTCCCTGACAAATCATAGAGTGCTTCTCACTCTGGGCATAAAGGAAATCTCTCCTTGCCAAGTCTGTATATTTTAAATATGACCAAGAATTGTTTTGGTATATATATGAAAAATAAATCCCTATTCCAGGTTTCACTGTTTACTTTATTGCACCACTTTATTCACTACCAAAAAAGACCCAAGAAACAAAAAAACACACCCAAATTTCATATGCTTTACTACCCAAATATAACACTAGAGCAATCTTCCAAATCCAATTAAAGATTTTACTGTAGTGAAACTGACGTTCACATTGGAAGATTGGACAAACATCTGCTTAATAAACTAACCATGTTATAACAGGCATTTACTGTTGCTAGTTATATTTTATGGGATATAATTTGACATCTGAATCTATGTAATTCTCCAGTAGAGATATTTTATCTTATACATGAGAGGTTTTAGGACAGTTGATTAATCCCAAGCCACTGAGATATTAGCCAGTATGTATAAAAGAGCTTAAAAACCAAGGTCCAAAAGACTTGAGTCGACATCTAGGCTTTCCTGCTTAGTAAGTATATGGGCTCATACTAGCCACTTAACCCTCAACATCCAAGTCTTGCCTCATCTGTAATATATAGGAGAATAATATTTGCTGCTTTGCAGTGAGCTGTTAGGTTAGAACAGAGCAGAAGTAACATTAAAAGATTTCACTGCTATGAATTATTTCATTTGATTGATTTAGTATTATCTTTTGAGTCAGGCAATGCTTTATTCTGGAATGAATACTTAACATCGCTAGGAGAAATATGATTCCCTCTGCTATTTCTTGCTTGATCAAGTTACTCAATCTTTCCAAGACTCAGTTTCTTCATCTCTGTAGTGAATAGTCTCTACTTCCTGGGGTCGCAGTCATGATTAAATAAGATCAAATGTGTAAGGCATCTCCTAGAAGATGCCAGCTAAATAGCAAATCTTTTTTCTCTTCTTTCAATGAGTTGATTGTAATGGTTGAGATGCTCAATCACTGACTCTCACTTTATTCCTTCATTTCAGTACAAAACAGAAATATCTATCTCAATAACTAACATTTGTAACAGCAAATAGCATTGCAGCCATTTGAAAGTCACCTCAGAACTTTAAACAATGTGTTTTTGAAGAGCATCAATATTTGCATTACTTTTCCTTTAAGACAATTAATTAAAAGCAAATGTCAGACTTTTTATCAGAAAATTACATCAAGGCAACTTCTCTGGCTCATTTTAACTGTGTGACAACAACACTTTGATTGAAAAAGGGTGGAGGGAGGGGGGAGTGCCTGAGTGTCTCAGTGGCTGCAGGGTCCAACTCCAGATTTTGGCTCCAGTGGTGGTCTCAGGGTCCCAGTATCTAGCTCCTCAGGATTTCTCTCCCTTTTCTTCTGCCCCTCCCAGGCTTGTGGTCACTCTTCCACCCCCCGCAAAAACCAAAGGACCAAGCAAACAAACAACCCTGCTTTAAATGCAAATATAATAAAGAAACCAAGGATTTAAGGACGTTAGAGTACCTGTTTCAGAATGCCCGCTGCCATTTCGTGGCTACAGTCAAAGATTACATGGAACTCCTTGCCTCTTTTCATTTCCTTTAGTAACGGTTTTGCATCCTTTGTATCAGCAGGTAGTTGACGGATTTTAAGCCGAAGATTGTACCTCGATGGAGCTTTGATGAGCTCCTGCAAACGAATGAGACCTTTAATGGAAAAGGGGGAGAAGAAGCATATTAGAGAAAAAGCAGAATAGGTCATCGAATCATAGAACTTGTTCACCACAATGCCTGATTTTCTTGACCATGGATATCTGTATTCCAAGGTGTGACCACTGAAATTCCTACTTCATAACTCCACACTCCCCGTTAGTTTTGTTAAACTGATGATTTCTCTAATTCTTAAAGAAATTCTTTTACAAATTATGAAAGACATACATGATTATGAATTGATGTAAATAATTTAAATAAATAAAAGTATAAAGAGAAAAATAGGCTCCCTCTGTACCCCAATTCTGCTCCCAAAGTGTTGTCACACTTAATAGCTTGCAAATATTATTCCTCCATACATTTTCTATGCGTTTCCACATATACACATAGAGTTTGTTTTGTTTTGTGTTTTAAAATAATAGTGGTTTGTGACAACATCTTAAAGGTTGTTGTAAGTCAGTGACAATTGTTCTAGTTCATCCACTTCATACTATATTTTATAGCAGATGTAATTTATGTTATTATTCTTCAGTGTTGGAAGCTCTGGTTGCTTTTTTGTTTTTGATTACAAGTAACAGGCTAGTAATTTGGTATATAGGTAAAAGTAAAATAACTTTCTTTAATAAAATCAACTCTGGGTAGTGGTCTGAACCATAAATAAATTAAAGAAATAAAACTTTTTTGTATTATTTGCTAGGTGTCACATTAATTTCAGAAACAAATATAACCACACACATTATTAGTAAAGCAAATATATTTTCCTAGGGAAGCAGCTCCTGAGTATATGTTTCAAAAATGTATCAAATTAGTAGATACATGTTCAATATGTCATGGAACTGTTAGGCATTTTTAAGTAACAGAGACAAATCATCAAATATATTCTTTCATACAAACTTCAGTAATTAAACCCCTTCAAGCACCCATATAAAAGATCCAATATAAAAGTGTGACAAGAAAAAGAGGATCATCCAATTCTATTCTAGCTTGGATCAAATTAAATAATTTTTTGTCTTCTCTTCCAACTCCTCTTTCTTATTTAGCTTCTTCCATCTCATCTCTGTATTTCTCTAGATTTCTATCTTCCCTGAGGAAATACCTTCATAAATATTAGTAGAACAAATAATAGTAAAGAAATATACGTATAAATAACTAATCTGTAGATTTCTCTTTGTGAATGTTTGTGTGTGTTACTTTACTTGGAAACTGGAATAACAGGAATAAAAATATATCTTATTATGAGTAAAAAATCTGTGTATTAAAATAACATATGCTCCAGGGAGTAAAATCTAATTCTAGGACTTTTTTCATTCAATTTTTAAATAAATAGACCTTAATACATATAATGGTACACTTCAATATGTTGCAACATAGTTAATAAAATTAACATGACTAGTTTTTAGTATTTTCATCCTCAAATGAGACATACAGTTTAAAAAATATGTATATTCACAAATTACCTAGTATCTTCTGCTTTTAAAATATTGTTCCATAAAATTTACTTCATTTAAGATTATTTTAGAATTTTGCCACTTAGAATTTTATAAATAATGGTTGCATAAATTACACAGTATACTACAACTGTCTCGTTTTGTTTTATAAATTTAAATATTCACTAACTATAGTAAAATAAATATTACATAATTAATATTAAATGCACCCATTAAACATAATGCAATTCAGTCTAGAGATTATAATGTGTACAGATGTTAACAGGCTAAACAAACATGAAAACAAATTTTGAATTTATAACACCTGTAGTAGTTTAACACTGACCTTATAAAATCCTTCAAAACATGTATAAAAGTGTATATATATATATATATATATATATATATATTTACCTGCACATGGGAATGCATTGTTTAACTACTTTTTATAAATAAACCAGAGTATAATTGCAATATTTTTTTATAAATAAAACCAGAGTATAATTGCAGTATAAGACAATGACTCCCAAACTTTGGAAGGTATGACAGTAATCTATGAAGATGGTTACAACCTGCAGAGGATATGACTCATGGATGTGCGTTTTTAACAATCTTTCCAGGTGATTTTCCTGGTCATCAAAAAACAAGGCCAATTTCCAAAGATAAGTCTGGTTTCAGGTAAGTGTCATAATGGGAGTCACTTTTTGAACCACTTTGGCATAACAATATTATAGGATAATAGCTATATTATATTAGCTAGTAGCATAAGACAATAAAATAATTAATTCAATTAATGAATTCCAACTTCATTAGGAAAAGTGAATCAGAACACTATAAATACAGCTGACTGTAGAAATAAGAGAAGGAAAAGAAGACAACATTCATTCACTCCCACATCAAAACAAATGTTTATTAAATTCTTTCTATGGATCAAGCATTGTTCTAGATATTGGTAATACAATAAAAAGTAAATTAGAAAAATTTCCTGCCCATACTATATTAAAAAACATAAGGGGGAAGATAGGTAAAGTTTATTTAACAGGCAAATACAAATGAAAAATGGCAAATAATATTTTGGTGGGGAAGGGGCAATTATTGAGGAAGAATACAGCAGAATCATCTATCTTGAAATGAAAGTACTCATGAAAGTTACTCAACGGAAGTGATAAAAGGTTTTTATTCTGACAGGGAGATGAGAGAGTGTGGGCAAAGAATCTTAAGAATAAAGGAAGAAGTGCTGACAAGTGTAATTTAAGAGGACATGGGGCTCCTTAATCCCATGTAAACTACTTTAGAGTTAAGGTCTTAAGGGTAGTAGAGAGTGCCCACTTGGAATCCACATTTCAAAAGAATCACTGGGATGCCTGGGTGGTTTAGTTGGTTGAGTGTCTAACTCTTGGTTTCGGCTCAGGTCATGATCTCAGGTCATGATCAAGCCCCATGTTGGGCTCTACATTGGCATGGAGTCTGCTTAGGATTCCCTCTTTCCCTCTCCATTTAACCCTTTCCTGTTACCCCTTCCACCCCCGTTCTAAAAAAAAAAAAAAGAGAGAGAGAGAGAGGAAGAAAAGAAAGAAAGGAAAAAAGAATCACTCAGATTTTCAGTATGGAAGACAGATCAGAAGAGCTAAAAATGGAGGAAAAAAGGGTTGGAAGGCAGTTATAATAAAGCAGGTTAGGAAAGTCCAAGATGTGTCTGCAGGGCAAGATGGTAGGATGGTACCAAGAGATAGAAGTGGATGGACCAGAGAGAGATTTTTGAGAAAGTACTGACAGTACTTGGTGAGGACGGGGGCTAAGTCAGGGAAGTTTCCCAGGTTTCTGATTTGGGCAGCTAGGGGGAGACTGTGCTTCCACTGAGCAGGAGATCATGGGAGGATCAGGTCAACTGAGTGTTCAAAATGAGGGGAATGATCGGCCATGTCAAGGGTTGCTAGTTAACAACAACAACAAAAAGGTAAATACTTTACAAATGTTTATTTGTATTTGTATTTTAATACTTTACAAATGTTTATTAAATTTAATCAAAAAACAAGGCCAATTTCATTGAAATTGTCACCAAATCATTGATGACATAGGTAAGGACAGTTCCATTAGTGTGGTTTGGGTAGATTGTTGTGCCATTAGTGGGAGTAGGAGGGAGCTGGAGTTAGACTGTTGTGCCATTAGTAGAATTGGGAGGGAGGCAAAAAATAGACCCTCTTAAAACCATCTCTATATATTTCCATACTGTAACTTAGTGCTTATCTTAATCGTATCTAATATTCTTTAAGGAAAGTACCAACCCCTTCCTAACCCACCACCAGACTTGAGCTCCATAATAGACGGGCAGGACACTTCAGTTTCCTATGTATTAAATGAGTTTTATCTAGATCAGTAGTTCTCAAAGTGTGGTCCACATACCCTTGCACTCTTTCAGGGGGATCTCTGAGGTTCAACTATTTTCATAATAATACTAAGAGGTTATTTGATTTTTTTTTTTTCTTTTTGCTTTCATTATTTCACATGTGGGCTAGAGTGTTCTAGAGGTTATAAGACACAGATGATGTCACAGGACACTGAATGAAGAAACAGAGAAGAAGATCCCACTTCCTCCCATTAAATCAAATATTAAATATTAAAGAAACCTATGAAAATATCTTAACAAATGCTTTCAGAGATCTTCAATTATTATTAAGAAGAAGATGATATAAAAACCAAAATGAGAACTACCAAATTGGATTATCTTTCAACTTTTCCTAGCTCTGGATTTCTATTATTTTCATAAAATTACTTATATAGATGCAGAATGTTCTAATACCAACCTCTGCCAAATAAAGGAAAAAGAAAGCTATCTTTGGCTTACTTATCTCACAAGATTTTATGCAAATTAAATATAAATTTGGGAGATAATTCTCTCATTGTAGAAATAGCCTGGGTGTTGGGTTTGAATCCAGTTCCAAAATGTATGATCTGTATGACTTTGTGTAAGACTTTATATCTCTCTTTACTTTCTTTGCCTTTGTTTTTTCTATAATGAGATAAAATCATATATGTATTAATATGTAAAACACTGAAAAAGGAACTGTCACATATGGGACTCTCAAAAAGTGGCAGTTGTCAATGTTTTTGTTACTTTTGTTAAGATTAGGAAGAATATAGTTATTTTTTAAGTGGTAATTATTTTATCTGTCCTTGGAAGTTATTTTGATGCTGATTTTGACTGAAACGTAACAACATCAAAATTTTAATCAAGTGAAAATCAAATTTTATTCAAAATTTTAAGCGATTAACTCATTACCAAAGAAAAAGGAGCTACAGAGTTACAGATTAGTTCAACGGCTTTGAATTGAAAAATCTCAAGTGATTCAAAAATAGAAATTTCGAAAGATAAAATCTACAAATAGTATTTGCAGAGTCCACCCCAAGTATAAATACTGCCAAGTATTTTCAAGTCTCTTAAGAGCTCATATGGATGGTCCATTGAGTCATCAGGTACAATAAATGTTTACTTATTCTCTTCACACACATATATCCCTGCTGGCATTAATGTAACAGATTTCAGTTTGCCAGCTTCCCTGAGCAATGATATTGAAGAGCTAAAATAGAAAAAAAAATAAAAAAATAAAAACAACTGCTGCTAGTAGGAATTGCCATTTCCTACATGAGAATAGAGTAAAACATTGCTTTTATTCATTCATTCAACATGTATTTACTGCATGCCTACTATGTGCAATACATCGTTTCATGGATAGATATAATGATTGGAATCATAGCATTTATTCAGTCTTGAACTGCATGAGATGTAGTTTGACTTTGGCACTTTTTTTTTTTTTTAAGATTTTGTTTACTTATTTGCCCGAAAGAGAGACAGCACAACTGGGGGTTGGGGGTGGATCATGCTGGAGGCAGAGGGAAAAGATGCTCAGGGTTGAGCAAGGGTCTGGAGCAGGGACTCGGATCCCAGGACCTGTCCAAAGGCAGATGTTTAACCAAATGAGCCACCCAAGAGTCCCAACACTTTTTTTTTTTTTTTGACACAAAATTTATTTCTGTAATGCTTTTCATTTTCAATTTTTAGAATAAAATTAGTTCGGCTTTCCAATCACAGGAAAGAAGTCCAGAGAGCTGTTTTGGATACTGAAAGTAGAAACATGATTTGTAAATTTCGCTTCTCCCCACCTCCTGCTGCAGGTGCTCAGACTTCTCTCTTGGTTTCCAAGTCTTCCTTGCTCTGTCCTGCGATATTGTTTCTCTTTTATCCATATTTCCATTCTAGATCGTTTGCCTTCCCCATTATCTGGCAATTATAATACATATCTCTGAGTTTTGTTACTTAGAACAACTTGGAAGAGTAAGAGATGGTTGACAAAAAGGAAGATGCATTCAAAATAGCCAAAGAATAAATGTTTACCTACTTTATTTAATAAGTTATTTGATGGCATCCTTGTAATTTAATATATGTGGTTGGGGTTTTATCCAAAGGGAAATGGGCTTAAAGAGCGGGAATGCCTAATTATAATACTGGGTATTTATTTTCCTCTGTGGATCTCTATCAATCCTCCTACCTCCCCCAGTATTCATCTGCAAATTATTGTTCTAAAAAATTGCTATCTCAGAGAAGATTACCCTAATCAAATTCATCATATATGCTTAAATATGCATGCTCTGTAAAATAAAATTGGAAAAAATATAAGCTTCTTAAAATAATTGGGACGATTTACATGTGGTCATTTCCTATGATTCTTTGGACAGAATTGGAAAATAAAAGGACCCATCTATCAGGTGAGAAAAAGGGTGAAATTTATTTTGTTGGAAATGTGGTTAATACAAATAATTTCCGAACAACAGTTTCCAGAAATGTAGTATACTTTAACAAATTTGGCACCCAGTTAAGTTATTTAATGAGAGAGTAGAATTATAACTCCTTAAAACAATCTTTTAATTAAAATGCCCCCTCTTTCCCTAATGTAATTAGTTGATGTAATGATAATAAAAGAGAAACAATCTGCACAGATGGGTTCCTGAAAATCTTCTAACAAAAAAGAGCACCACGTTGCAATTATCCCTTTATTTTGGTAGATGAGTAACATTCTATTCCCTCTAATTCCTTCACTGAGAGTACATTTTTTTTTAACCTTTTTCTGCTTTCAGATATTGTACAGTAGCTGAAATCAAGGTTTATCTTCAGCTTACAGGGGACAGGGTCCTGAGCTGCTCTTTTCAGAAGGTGCCATCAATTCAGCTTTTAAGGAAAACCCAGAAGGAGCCATTTATGCACACTCCAGCTGGCACTTTCTTCTAAAGAGATCAATCACACCGTCTCTCTGCAGGCCCAGCCTCCCCCAGCCCCAGGAAGGGAGTCCCAAGTTCCCTCCTATACCAGGTATCCACTTTAGCAGCTACACAAACTAGAGTTTTGCCACCTGGCTCACTCATCAGGTCTATTTGTCATTTCAGTGAATGGGGTCTTTGTGCAGGCCAGACCTCTCCCCTGCCCTCCAAATGCACTGTATAATAGACTATCCAAAAATGACTCATCCACAGTCAGTGTTTCACCATCGACCCCACCCCCTTTTCTATCAGTTGAGAAAAGTGAATTCATTGAGAGACCGAACATCTCAAGGAGTTATTTTTATTAAAATGTTTTATTTGTACCACAGAGTGTTTTAGACTTTTTATTTTTCTCTTTTAAAGTAGGCTCCATGTGCAGCATGGAACCCATCGTGGGGCTTGAACTCATGACCTTGAGGTCAAGACCTGAGCTGAGATCAAGAGTCAGATGCTTAGCTAACTGAGCCACCTGGGCACCACCGTGCTACAGTGTTTTAAAGAAAACTGAATAAAACATCTACACCAGTTATGAATTTTGCAATCTATCATAATGCATTAAATAGAGACAAGGGAGGTAATCATATTAATAAAATCAAAAGTAGCTTAGGTAAGAGAGGTAGATTGCCATTGAAAAACAATTTCTGTCTCCAAATTTCTGTCTGCTCTCCTCCCTTTGGGAATGAGGTAGACTTGCTCATCAGTACAGTGAAATAGAAAATAAAGGAAATTGGGGTCTAGAATAAAAAGGGAGAAAAAGGAAGGGAAAATGGGAAGAGATTTCTAAAGTGGTTTTCATCTTCTTAGAAGAGGGAGAGAAAGCTATGTGTTGTAAAATTAGAGGGCTGGTCTCCTGGGAAAATCTTCAAATTCTAAGAATAGCCTTATAGAGAGGGAATAACTTCTCTGTTTTTGACATTGGCTGTATCTTTAAAGTAAGACAGAGCCTATTACATTCAAAACTCAAAACACATAAAAACACTTTAGCGTGATATATTAGAAACCAGGTAGCAAACGAGTTTTAATTCACATGCCAAGGTGAGTTGACTGTCTGTGGATCCCCCAAGCACTGTGTAGAATAATGTTTTTGAGACTAGTTCTGTGTTCAGGGGCATGTCTCAATAAGGGATTTGAACCTGAGTGATGGGGTAGGCATAGTGGGGTCATGTATTGGTCATCCTTACATTAAAACCTCCTCCTTACTTCTTAGTGTCATCAGAGCCTATCCATGAAGTTGTTTTATTGATGGCAAAGCCTTTCTATGCTTCAGAATGGAAAATAATATAGTGCAGACCATATATTTCAGACACCATGCTGTTTATGTGAAGGCAAGACCCACTGTTCAACACTGAACCGTGATGCATTCAAGTAAGTAGAATCCAAACAGGAATCCTGACTCTTACTGCCTCCTGAGAACACTAAAAAAGTGTATAAATTGTTTGGAGCAACTTATTAAAGTTCTCTATTACCTCCTCTTCTCAGACACCCTCATATTCTGAAAACTTGCTTTAACACATACATATGTACATTTGTGCACACGCATACATGCGCACGCGTGCACGCACACACACACACACACACACACACACACACACACAAGCCTCTGTTTTTATTTCCCTGGGAAATCTTATTTCTGTCTGCCCTGACTTCTCCCCACAGGATAATCTAGCCAGGATGTTTCTTCTCTTTCTGTTCTGTTTCCATTTCTAAAGTCCATAGCACACATGTTCCCAGTACTGATCTAGCAAAGCAGAAGCCTCCTGGGAAGGCATAAACTAGCAGTACCTGAATAACCTTTATCAGGCCAGTCATGGAGAAAGGCTGAGACCTTTCAAACACATCTCAACCTTTTCATTTCATTCTTACATGTTGCATCACGATGCCAGATTTTTGAACCATTTTGTGGCGGCATGGTAGTCTGCATCAATCCCTCCTCATTAACTTTCTACTGAATGACTACAGACAATATTTAAATTCTCCAAATTTTAGTTTTCTCACCTTTAAAAATATGATCTTAATAATTATTACCATACAGAAAAAAAAAATCAAATGAGCTAATGCATATGAGTCAGTACTGTGCCTGGCATAGATTCACCCTCCTTTGGTTTCTGGAAATTACTCCTCCCCTGGAACTCAAAAATCACTGGTGTGTGTGTGTGTGTGTGTGTGTGTGTGTGTGTGTGTGTGTCTTTTCTCCCCAAACTCTGCCTGCAATCTTATGGGTGGTCTCTATCAAAATATATCAAAATATCTCCATTTCAAACATCTATGTAAATCCTGCTTCCTGCTAGAAACCTAATTAATACTTCATCTATATGCCGATAACTCCCAAATTTATATCTCTTGCCAGATATTTCCCTGAACTCTAGAGTCTAAAATTCATTTTCCCATTTGACAACTGTGTAGTAAAATATTAACCCTGTCAAAGAGAGGTCTGGCCTTTGCTATTGGCTCCTGGGAGCTAATCTCTAAGCCCTTGGAATATCTTGTCTGATCAGGGTGTCTTTGTTTATCTGGGAGCCTTGGTCCACACAGGATAGTCTGACAATATGATTTATGGTAGGGGCTTTGGGTCATGAAGTATCAGGTCAGCCTCTGGAGGAGCTAGAAACTACAGGTCAGCCAAGTGCGTGGTCTGCCATGTTTGTATGATCAACCCCCGATAAAAACTCTGGACACCCCAGTGCTCACATGAGCTTTCCTAGTTGGCATTACTTCATGCATAGCATTGCTCACTATTGTCCAGGAAAGTTAGCTCTACCCACAATTTGAGTTGTTGGGAGAAGACAACTGGAACCTCTGAGTGTGGACCTCTCCTAGATTCTGGTCATGTGCTTCTTCTCTTGACTGATCTCTATCTATATCCTTCTGTTATAAATTATAACAGAGAATATGATATCTTTCAGTCAATCTGTGAGCTATTCTAGTGAATTATCAAACTCGAGGGTGATATTGGGGACATTCGAATTGCAATCATTGTCAGAAATGAGGGTGCTTTTGGGGACTCCTGAAAAATGCAACATCTCTACTTCGATGTATGATGAATACTACATCACATTCCAAAGTTGGCTCTTCATGTCCCCAGCCTCCAAAATTGCTGCCCACTCGGTTTTCCCCACATAGTATAATGGCAACCCTTATAATTCCAGTTACTCAGGCCAAAAACCTTGGTATCACTTTTGATCTGCTCTTGCTAGAATACCTGACATCCAGACTATTAGAAAATCTTTTCTACCAACTCTTACTGCTTCTAACACACTGGATTGAGCTTTATGATCTCACAAATGGATTACTGTAAAAGCCTCCTAACTAGCACTGCCCTCACACATTTTTATGTCCACGTATATCTCGTAGCAATTCATAGCCCGTTAGGCTTATTTCATAAGTCCAGTGAATGCAGTGATTGGGAGCTTTTAAGATAGTAAGCGGGGGATGGAGAGGGCAGGAGGACGCAGAAGAATTTTAGTACAGGCTTGGATACAATACGAGCAGTTAGGCGGAACTATGTTTAGTGGCCCCTGAAATATGGAGTCCTGAGGCTCAACTCAATTCAAAGGAATTGAGTCAATTCACAATGAATTCTCCAGCACGAGACACATTATAACAGTGGCTTATGGTTCTTGAGGACAAGTGAGGGAGACACTGTGCTTTCAGATAACAAATCCATCTAAGCTTATTCCGATAACAATACTGAGGGCACAATGCAGTCCTGCTGGGTAGGGTCTCCCAGAGCTCTTGAGTCCAGAACGGGGGAAGCAACAGGGATAATGGGGACAAAGTAGAGAATGCCAGACCTCCCTCCATGTGCTTTAAGCCGGGTTCCTACCTGGTAACAGCGTGCCTCGGAAAATGGACCGAATTGAGGTGTTACATGGTGTGTCTGTGAGCCCTGGAAGGCAGAGGCTGCCAGGCTGATTACTACTCCTGAAGTCAATACCAAAATATGTTGTCCCATTTCTTCCCTCACTGTTATGAGAAAAAGCAATTATGTTATTATTAGAAAGCAAACAGCGCTTCTGACCATGCCAAGGCTAAAACTCTTTGGCTGCTAGAGCCTCGGGGTCTAAGTTCCATATGAGCTAAGGTCAATTTTCTATTTAGAATGCTTCCATTTGGGAGGCGCCAACAGAATAAATGTTGTGTTTGTATTTGCTTACTGTAATTACCACCTGCTCCCATCTGATTCATGAGAGGGTGAGCACGTTAGTGACTGGTTTCCAGCCGAGGGGACTTAAGGGCTGTGCATTCGAGGGGTGCCACAGTCACGGTTAAGTGGCTTGTTGTAGGCTGACCCAGCCCCAGGTCCACCTTAAAATCTAATTTCTCTTTGTCTTCTTCATATAGCTGCTGAATATAGGCCTATGCGTGGTGTAATGGGAGAGGGCAAGTAAAAAGCAGGACAGTTTAATAAGAGGCCAGTTGTGTTTGTTGGAACTCTCTGGTAATATGTGCAGACCTTATTCACATTGCACGGATCAAAAATGGAACAAAAATATACACTCACCGCCTCCTATTACTGAAAGTAAACCCCAGACATAGTTGGAGACAAGAATTCTTTCTCTGTTACTGTTCTCTCTTCCTCTGGGTTATCTTTGTTACCCCTCAATATTTTCCTGCTTGATGGCACAGATGACCTATAGAATCTCACTCATAACAGGGATTTTTTTGTCCCAAATTCGGTGAAAATGCTAAGAAGGACTGGCCCAGACTGGACTGGCCCAATCTGTCTGGCCCAGATTGGGATTATCTGGTGAGAGTAGAAGTGTTGACGTTAGATGCATTAGTGGGTTGTGAGAGATGAAAGTGAGGCTTGCCTGAACCACAGAGACTCAAAAGATTCCCTCAAAGAGATTCTAGACAAACATATAAATGCCACCCAGAAATGCTTCACAACTAAGTTTTACAAACACTCTACAAAGACAGTACTTTGATTTGTGCCGAGAGTTTGGTTATTTCTTGATTTAATGGTTGTTTTCCATTAATGTGACTTCCCTAATTTTCATCAAACTGGGGCCCTTTTAAGAGTCTAAGAGAGACGTTAAGTACACAGCAATTAGGCCAGGACAGCAAGCACTACTCAGGAACAATCTAGGCAAACCAGGAGCTCTGTACCGTCCTCCTACTGCACAGCATTCTTGGTCCTTCATCACAGCCCATTCATCACCTGCTGTCTGGGCAGTAGTATGGACCCACGCCCAGTGGGACTGGCCCACCCCATTGTTCAGTTCTGATGGCCACACTGCAGGCTCTTTGTCTCGAGACGGTCCTGCTTGGGTGCACACCTGTCTCTCTATCGCTCTACCCGCCCTCTCAGCTTGCAGTAACCCAACTGCCACCCTCCAGACAGGGGCTAATTAGCCGGCCTGCTGTTGTTTAATCCTCACTTGTGTCCAGGTCAGTGCAGTTATGAAGCTAGCTGCAAATAATCCTTCACAGCTCTTATTTTGGCTCTGTCCCCGGATGCTGCTGTTACTGGGTTTATCCTGCCACTTAGTACCTCAAATACAATTTAAAATTGGCGCTGATACAACAGCGTAAGAAGTTTTATGTGGTGGGCCCATCACTAACAAGGAAGACCGGAGCTACTACATACTGGTGGGAATGCTGGGGAAAACATAACCCTTCAGGAGCTCAGATTTTATGTCATATTTTTGTCCCAGAAAAAATTACCATTAACCCTCATGCCTTCAGCAATTATGCTCATTGAGCATATATGAATGGTTGAAAAAGATGTGACTATATCAGAAATATGTGGCAGCGCATACCATAGGCTTTATATTGGGAATGCAGAAGTAAAATATAAAACATAAACAGTAAAGGTTTGCCATTGATGAGATTATCACATAGTGGGGGGACAGGCATGCAAATCATTTTCTGCAATGAATTCCATGTAATAGTGTGAGTGTCTCTAAAATGCTGCGGAAGTGGTAGGAATAGAATGCCTAAGGAGGGGTAACCATTTGGTAGGTGGATAAAGACGGATGCACCTGGAAAAAAAGAAAGCGCATGTACAAAACACAACAATAGGAGAGTATGGAAGTTCCAGAATCTTGTGAGCTGTTTGGCTGGGACTGCGGGACAATCAAGTGTAAGCTGTGATGAGGTGTGAGGGGAAGCTAGACCAGCAGCAGGCGAGAATTGGTTATGAAGGGCGGCTCCTTCCATCTAAGGATCTTTGTAAGTGAAGGAACTTTGTAGTTGCAAGTACTTATAGAATAAAGGCTGGCTTAGGCGGAAAGAGAGACTCGATTAGAAACATCCAGGTGGTTGCATGATACCCTAGCATGGGAATTCAGTCATTCCTTAGAGACCAGAAACAAGTAGGAACAAGGTTATAAAGATATCACTCTCTTTCACTTCTGTTCTTTTTTGTGTGCTGGCATCATTCTTATATTCCTAATGAGACCGGTTTTCTCTGCTTCACAGTTCAAATAGGAGACATGGCCATCTTTCAAATTCACTCCTGAATTTACTTGTTATAGGTCCAGCAGTTGGCAGAAACCAACTCATCTCTCTTGGTTCCAATTCCAAATTCCTGGATAGGGAATCTAATTGGCTCATCTGTGTTAACTCTTGGTCTACTCAACTGTAACCAGAGACACACAGATGTAGCTTCGACTCTGAGCATCAGCCTGGGCCCCACCTGTGAGGAAGAGGGAGCTAGAGGATTTAGGCAGTTAGACGTGCTTCCCCTGCACAGTGAGACATCACTAAGGAAGTTAAGGCAAGTGAGATGAACATATTTTTGTATTAAAATGTCACTTATGGTATTTCTGAGGATGGATTTGTAGATACCACACTAGGGGACATTGACAGTGAAAGATATTAAGGAAAAGGAGGTTGTCTTGGGTTTTAGCCTCCATCAGCTTAAGTGAGAGAATAGCAGGAGGCATTTCCTCTACACTCTGCTTCATCCTTTGTTTGACTAATGTCCTACCACATGTCTGCATACATTCTCTATTGTTTAGTTCTCTGGAGACAGATTTTGTATAAAGAATTGTCACTATCGGGGCGCCTGGGTGCCTCAGTGGGTTAAGTCTCTGCCTTCAGCTCAGGTCATGATCCCAGAGTCCCGGGATTGAGCCCCACATTGGGCTCTCTGCTCAGCAGGGAGCCCGCTTCCTCCTCTCTCTCTGCCTGCCTCTCTGCCTATTTGTGATCTCTGTCCGTCAAATAAATAAATAAAATCTTAAAAAAAAAAAAAAAGAATCGTCACTATAAGAACTCTGTGAAGAAGTACTATTGTTAACCCCAATTTGCAGATGATATGAAGACACTGCTATCTTGGTTATTATGTCCAAAGTCCCATGGCTAGAAGGTCACAAAGCCACATTCAAACTCTGGGAATCTTTCTCTAAATCCAGTACCCAGTCTTAGCATCCTAAATCAAATAACTTTGGTTTTATTGGTAGTCTATCAGCTAAGAATCCATTTTTCGTTAACAATTTTTGGATGTGTCATCTAGGTTTTATTCTTTTAAGGTAGTTTTGCAACTTTTCATTCTCATTCCTTATGTTTTGATTTCACTATTTGAACTCTCAGAGGGTGACTTAATTTCCAGGTGTTTCCAGAGTACTTTACTCCAGCTTCCAACAGTGACAATGGCACCTACAGAGTGCCCTGAATTGTGCTGTAGGTTATAGTTTAACCATTCATGATAAATTTGGGAAGTAAAATTATTCTATTTGTTATCTATTTGTTATAAAAACATAAATTTTGTCATTACGTTTAAGCATAAATCTTATTTCTAAATTTCTATTCTAAAATATTTTTAGAGATTAAATATATAATGTATATATCTTGTATATGTCTTGCATATTTTCCTTTTTCGCTTCTGATGAACATTTTCCATATCTATGGCTTTTCAAGCCCTTCCCACTTTCCCATTAAGTCAACTAAGAATCTTTCAGTCTTAGTAAGATGGAGGAATTCCTTCTCTATTAAATCCTTCTCAAGCAATAAACTATGTATTTCATGGTCTCACTCAAGCTGATATTAAGCAATAGTTCCTAATTGTCATTTCATGTGGATCTCCTGAATGTAAAGTCTAGATGGCAACCCTCTGGCTCCCTCCACAACGCATTGTTCCTTGCTCCTGTTGCTTACCAGTAACCTCCATTAATTAGTCCCTTAATTGTATATCCACGATCCCTTGAAATTCATTCTAAATTATTTCATAAAAAAGAAAGTAAAAACAAGCTGTTCATTATTTTTATTCTTTTGCAACCCAGAGGATTTTTTTATAATGCTATTTGATAATATTTAGATCATTTATTAAACACAAAATTTGTTTTACTAATTCTTCACAAAACTTCTAACAGATTTTTTTTCTCTTTATATAGGAAAAGAGTCACAGGAATTTGAGCTAATTGAAAATGGCTTAAATCTAATAAGTGGCAGAATTGGGACTTATTCTCATTGGCACTTCTAAGTTTTGCTTATGAGCAAGTGTTAAAGTGTTAAGAAAAAGGTGAGCTCAATTCAGTTGGGCTGTCCTATTTCTTTTTGCCAAACATTTGTACAGATAATGATTTGCTGTAAGAATATTTGTCTACTTAAATGACGGGTAAAATAAGTTTATACAAAAAATTCCTATGTCACCAGAAATCCATCTGTCAGACTTTTGGGCAGAACACAGACTCTGCAGTCCATGTGCTTAAACTTAATAGTTTTGCTATATGAAAATGCGTCTGGACCTCCTTGGACAATTGAAGGGAACCAATGAACTTAAGACTTAGGGGAAAAAATGGGTGTGAACTAAATATCTTAAAGTCATAGGCACCCTGAAAACTGTTAACTTCTTAATAGAACTAGGAGTCAAAACCACTGATTTATCATCCTTAGCTGTATTTTTTTATAGTACACAAAGGTCAAAGTTAGTAACAATAGGACATTCAATTCCCATACATGTGTCATGTGCAATTCCAACATCTGGATAAAATTTAATAATGCAGGGGTGCCTGGGTGGCTCAGTGGGTTGAGCCTCTGCTTTCGGCTCAGGTCATGGTCTCAGGGTCCTGGCATCGAGCCCTTCATCAGGCTCCCTGCTCAGCGGGGAGCCTGCTTCTCCCTCTCTCTCTGCCTGCCTCTCTGCTTGCTTGTGATCCCTCTCTCCGGGTCAAATAAATAAATAGAATCTTTAAAAAATTTTAATGATGCAATAGAAAGCAAGACATTGTCAAGGAAGTGCCGAGAGTAGTACATGCCAGGTGAAGAGTAGAAAGGGAAAAGATTTCAGAGAAGGGGTAAATAAGGGAGTGGGCTGTACATGGAGAATGGTTCAGAGGGCAGAAGGGATGGCAGAGTCATTGTAGGTCACATGGTATGGACGCTTGAGTGAATCTATAACCAGGCCTCATGCACGAGACATAATGGCACCTTAGGTGGGTGGAAAGGAAGCAAAGTGTGCATTAGAAGTAGCATGGCTGAGGTAATACCGCAGTGGGACAGTACTTCCTTCCAAACTGAAACCTAAATCCAAATCATAAACTTTGTTTTAACGTGGGCTGGTGTTGACCTTACATGTGTCGCAGAGTTGAGTGAGAAAGAGGGTGAGAAGAGTCCAGTAGTGGTGAGGGATGCATGATTTCACTCTCCTAGCCATTCAGGCACTAGAGATCCTAGACCAGCTACCCAACCTGTGGAAAGGCTCTTTTAGCTGGGGATATAGAAGTAGACATCAGAGAGAATAAAGCTTGAGGTTAGTACCCTAGTCAAATTAGTTGTGATTCAGAATCAGCCAGTCCTTAATTCCAGCAGAAAGTTGGCAAAAAATGTAAAACATAACAAAATAAACAAACAAACATCAGGATCCCGTGGTAACTTGGCATAGTTGTACATGCCAAAGAGTCACCATTGGATACAAAGACCTTGGTCTATTTATTTATTTTTTAAAAAGACAAAACGAAAACGAAGACCTTGATTTACAGGAGATGAACTCTAAACTCAACTTGTATGAGGTCTAGGTTTATGTTCAACTGCTAGGCTTTCTATACAAATTTTAATATTAGATACTCAATTTATGATAAGCATTTATTAAGCAGCTGCTGTGTAACCGACTTTATCCTAAATGCACAGACTCCCAGGAACTGAGGATCATTGAGACTCCCAGTTTAACAGGGGAGATGCACAATACACCATCAGTTACAATGCACTGTGGTAAGTACTACCAATCAGGAAATGGAGAGGCAGAGACAATTTTCTAGTAGAAAGATGTTTTAAATGATATTTAAAGAACCATGCGTTAAACAGGCAAAGAGGGCCGCTTGACTCTTGGAGAAGAAAAATATTTTAGGCAGAGGGAATTTAATGCACAAAGGTATTGGTAACAGCATGGTGAGTCTAGGGGAACTTCAAATTGTTCCGTCTGCCTGACATTGAACAAGGAGGAAATAAGGTGGTGAGAGATGAGGAGGGCAAAGTATGCAGAGGCTGTGCTCCCAGGTAGGTCAGGATGACAGCTCAGAAAATCAGAACCAGGTAGGTAAGTAAATGAGTAGTCTGGGGTATATGTTGCCAGATGAAACTTGGAAGAATGAAGCAGGTATAATGTTCTGAGTGGGTGATTTGGTATAAAATAAATGAGAGCTTCCTGAGGCAAGGAAGGATGACAGAGGTCTGGTAGAGGGAGTCAGTTACATCATCTCAGTGTGGTGTCCTTCCATGGGCAGGTTCTGCTTTCACTCTTTAAATCTGTTTACAACCTTCAGGCAACTTTCAGCACATTTTGACATTTTCCAAAAGAAAACCTACAAGTGGAGAGTCTACTGGAAAGTTAGTGACAGAGACAGGAGAGATTATATCAAAAGACATACCTAAGTCTCTCTTCTTGGTTATGTGACATATAATCTCTTTCCAAAACATGTCTGTCTCTTCACTGCATATGATGTCTAAGGCCCTTCCTCATTCTTGTGGCAAACATGAACTCCACCTTACCTCTCTCAGTCTTAAGAACCAGCTGCAGAGAAGCCCCAAAGGTCTAGCCACCAAGTGGGCTTATTAGAGCAATCACAAACTGGGTCTCTCTTTCAAGGAGATTGCTATGCTACCTGCTATGAAAAATTGCATTTCCTTTATATTATTAGAATTCGTCACAATTCTCTCAATTCTGCACTATCAAGTCTTTCTTCTCTACTGGATTATTTTCTTCAGAATACAAGCATAGTATTATTTAATTTAATTTAATATTTTAAAGATTTTAAAAAATCTTGACCTGAGCTGAAGGCAGAGGCTTTAACCCCACTGAGCCACCCAGGTGCCTCGTATTATTTAATTTTAAATAAATTTTCTCTTGACATTAATTTCCCCACCAGCTATACCTTCATCCCTCTGTTTTCTTTTAAGAAAGTTCTAGAAAGAGTTACCTATAGTCACAGTCTAATTCCTCACCTCCCATTCTCACTGAAGTTCACTCTAATCAGGATTTTGGCCTCACCACTCACTCCCCTGAAACTGCTCAACATCACCAGTGGTCTCCAGGATGCTAAATTCTATGGTCAAGTCCAGCCTCATTTCACTTGACATATCAGCAATACAGCTCCCTGCTTCCTTGACGGGATTTCTTCACCGATTTCCAGGATACCCCATACTCTTGTTTTTCACCTTCTTTTACAGCTGTCTCAGCTCCCAAACTCCTTTTAATTATTTACACTTATTCCTATGGTGATCTCACCCAGTTTCATGCTTTTAATACTACTCTCAAATGAATATTTCAACCCAGACTCTACTGGATCTCCAGACTACTATCTCTAACTGCTTATTCCATCACATCTCTATTTGAGTGTTCGTATACGCCCAAAACTTAACATCTCCAAAGCTGTACATTCTGTTAAATTCCCAATTCCCTGTTCCCATTTTGGGAACAGAGTCAGTTGGTGGCGACTCCTTTATTGAGGTTCTACCTCAGAAGGTTTTCTTTGCTTGCAATGCTCTTCTCCACATGCCGAGCTCTCTCATCTACTTTGATGACCCTATTTAAAATTGTAGTCTTCTCCCTTTCTACTTCATATTCCTCTTATATTGTTTCATTATTTTTTTTCTGTTGCACCTTCACCCTCCAACATACTCTATGTTTTACATATTTATGACATTGCTTATTTATTCTCTGTTTTCTTCCACTAGAATATAAACTCCATGGAGGCAGGGCTTTTTGCTTTTATTTCTTGGATGCATCTCAAATGACTAGAGCACATCTAGTACCTGATAGATGTTCAAAAACATTTGTTGAACGGGTGAGTAAATTACATGATCTTTAATCCCAAGAAGCTTGCAGTCCATTTGGGGAAATAAATTATAT
Source organism: Mustela putorius furo (assembly GCF_011764305.1). NCBI lineage: Eukaryota > Metazoa > Chordata > Mammalia > Carnivora > Mustelidae > Mustela > Mustela putorius. The sequence continues at coordinate 10,732,808 of NW_025421467.1, read as the reverse complement.
GTTGGAGAAAAGAATGGTTGCCAGGCAGAATGTGCCAAGTGATAAGTGAGTAGAATAGACCCAAAGTGCTAAGACATTGTTTTTTCTAAGGATTCAGAAGATTGGGCTCAATTTGAATAATTCATTCTGGGGGAAAATTGATCATAATCTAGGGAAGTGAGGATAGGAGTAAAACATTTTAGATGAGAGCAATTTAGGGCCTCAGTGCTATTGCATTTCTGAATTTAAAAGGAAGCTATTTGTTGCCAAAAAAAAAAAAAGAAAAATACAAAAAGAGTTTGTTCCAACTGGAGGTCTCTTTCCTCTTTGTCTACAAAACTGCAAAACAATACCCCACTAATGGGTCTTTTGGTTAATGCATATGCAGTGGCTGTTACTAGGTGCTGGGGGTGAGTGTACAGAAGGAAAGAAAAAACTGGTCTGTAATCCCTATTTCAAATCAGATTTTTTTTCAAGTCAGTTAACTGCAAAATAAAGAGGAAAGGGAATTAAATAGTTACTTAGAAACAAAAGAAAAAATGTAAGTGGGCCAAGGGAAAAGCTTTTAGCAAATGTGAAAAAAAAATCACGCTGGCACTGATGATGGGCCACTTAGGAGTGATTATTTCTAATGGAGCAAAGAGGGGCAGTGGGTGCCATCAGGTGCAGGCTAGAGTCTCCTCAAAGAGACCCTGGGCTTCCTAACTGTCACTTTCTCCTGGGGCCAGGGCTGACTTTCTGTCCATGCACCCACACCCCTGCATCAGCTGTTCCTAGGCACAGACAGTTACGAAATGAAACCGTTTTGGTTACAGCTTTTCTTTGTCCACTGAGTATTTTTTTCAGGGGCAGCAGAGGGTTAAACTGAAATGGAAGCAGATAAATTTATCTTTGCTTCCAGACTCCCCTCTTGTCCTCTTTTCTCACCCGTCACCCTGCCATTGCTTCAGGAACCAAGTGGACTGCAGACTTTTCCCTCTCCTAGCCAAAGAGAGGAAGATGTGTTTCTGATCATTTAGACTGACATCTTTACTAATTGGTTTCTAATCTTTCCTCTCTTGGGGATTATTAGTGTTTTAAACCTTTGCTCTTCAGTTGGGAGATCTAAAACAATTCTGCCTACACTGGAAGGTTAAAGAAAATTTAAGCATCTCAATTAATTCTAAGAATGGAGTCCAACCTTCTTTCAGGTTGCTTTGGTCAAAGGAAAAGGTAATTTGTCTCGATCGCCCAAGAAGGCTTTTTGTAAAGAATTTGTCAAGGAGTACTGAATCAGTTTAAATAGCATGAGACATCCCTGAAAGATCTAGGGATGGCAGAAAGGCCCTCCTGGACTTGACTGCTCTCATTTGTAGCCCCCAGGTGTAGTCTGTGCTCAGACTTGGTACAGAGGACCCCCCTGCAACCCTCTTCCCCCTCATGTTTCTTCCCTTCCTCAGCTGCATGGTATCAGCCATGAATCAGATAGGGCTTTCTCCCTTGACTCTTGGCTGATACCTGGTCTGATTTCTTTGACCCTATCCTGAGGCACAATGACCCTGCTTGTACCTTGAACATTTTGTAAACTCATTTGCCCATTTGCCATAAAGCTTCAGTCTCCAAGTTCATTATAGGGAGGATGTCCAGAGTAGTTTAGGAGGGAGACACAGTTCTAATAATTTATGAGAATACAGGTAGAAGCACAAGTGTAGCTTAAACTTATATGTGGACTAGAGTGCTCTCTGAAAGTCGGGGCTGATCATCAGCTAGTAAACATCTTTCCGTTGTATCAGCTGTTGGTGGATGCCTATAAGGAAATTAGTGGTTAATTTTTTTTTAAGATGTTATTTATTTATTTATTTGACAGGCAGAGATCTCAAGTAGGCAGAGAGGGGAAGGGGGGCATGGGGAGGCAGGCTCCTGCTGAGCAGAGAGCCCCATGCAGGGCTTGATCCCAGGACCCTGGGATCATGACATGAGCCGAAGGCAGAGGCTTTAACCCACTGAGCCACCCAGGCGCCCCAAGTGCTCATTTTAATATGAGTTATTTATAATGACTGTGGTCTAAAGCACTGACCCCTAAAAGAAGACAGCATTCGTTTTAAATTGCAATGAGACTTCAAGTAAAGAAGCAGAGAAATAAGTCTAGCATGTATCCATTTCTGCAAGATGTTATGGATCATTTATTGAATACTTGATTAAAAATGAATTGACCCTGTATCAGAAATTTTTTTAAAAAATTTAGATCTTGGATGGATTAACACAACCTTTCTAAAACAGTTTTCTGTTTCCTACTCAACATTGTTTAAATGTTTATCCTGTTTTAAATGTGAGGTATGTAAAGTATATTTGGGGAAAAATTATCTACCCTGCAAATGAGTAATCCAAACATTCTCACTAATACTCATTATCTCTGGTCTTCTTGGTGATGGCCCTTTTAACAGGTATAAGGTGATAAAATAGTGATTTTGACTTGCATTTTCCTGATGATTATGGACATTGAGCATTTTATCATGTGCCTATTGCCATCTGTATGTCTTCTTTGAAAACTGTATGTTCAGGTCCTCTGCCCGTTTTCTAATTGAATTATTTGTGTTTTTGCTATTGCCATTTTACTTCTTAATATATAATAAGTACTGTTTCCTTTAAGAATAGATAAAAGTGATGTTTAAAGATTATGCTTAAAACATTAATTTAGGGGACACCTGGGTAGCACCGTCGGTTGAGCATCTGACTCTTGGTTTCGGTTCAGGTCATGATCTCAGGGTCGTGGGATTGAGCCCTGTGTAGGGCTGCACACTCAGCCATAGTAGAGTCTGCTTGATTTTCTCTCTCCCTCCCCCACTGCCTGTCCCTGCTGCGGTCTCTCTGTCCCTTGAAAATAAATAAATAAATATTAAACAAAAAAACAAAAACCTCACATTAATTTAGTTCCTTGGTATTTAAAAAAAATTTTAAAAAAAATTTTTGCATCCCTTGCTTTGGTCTTTCAATATGCCAATAAGATAGCTCTCTGACCTTCAGCCATACTTTAGGAAAGGGAATTATTGCTTGTCAATCCTCATTGTATAATTAATGGGGGTAATTAACAAGTTAGTGTTAAGATTTCAAGGGTTGACTTAATTTTCTTTAATGCCAACCCAATTATTTCAATTGGATAAAAGGATAAAAAGTTCATTGTAAAAATGGGACAGGAAATTTTTTAAAATGCTTAATTGACAAATCAGAATCATTAGTCATGCAATTAATACTTTTTGCAAAATTCTTTAAAGTTAAATTGAAAAGTAACACTATTGGGGCACCTGGGTGGCTCAGCGGGTTAAAGCCTCTGCCTTCGGCTCAGGTCATGATCCCAGAGTTCTGGGATCAAGCCTCGCATCAGGCTCTCTGCTCGGCGGGGAGCCTGCTTCCCCCTCTCTCTCTGCCTGCTTCTCTGCCTACTTGTGATCTCTGTCTGTCAAATAAATAAAAATAAAATCTTTAAAAAAAAAAGAAAAGAAAAGTAACACTATTTATAAATTTGCTGAAACAGAGATTATAAAACATTATATCAATGCTAGATGATTTTAAATCTTATTAATTTATACTCGACAATTTTTACTTTATTTATGGTATCGTGTTCTTCCTCCATATTAAATCTAATTTGAGACTGTTTAAAATGCTTTCGGACAAGAATATTCAGCAGAATTAAAACTACTCAGTATGGAAATGTTCAGAGAACTGAATAAATATTTTTCATAAGTGACTGATAATTTTATCTTATCAAAGTTAAATCTCTATAAAACCATTCTAGGTTTGTTTAAAAATTTTATATTTTTATTTATAAATGTATGCTTTTGTCTATTATATTGACAAATTTGAGTTACTGTCAAGTATTTTTCAAAATGTGATAATTTGCTTATTCTTTAAGATTTGATGGTTCAGTGATTCTGAAAGTGTGGTCACTAGACAGGTAACATCATGATTACCTGGGAAATTATTAGAAAGAAAATCTCTCAGGCTGCATCCCACACCTACTAAATCAGAAACTGGGAGTAAGGCCAGCAAGCAGTGTTTTAACACATATTCCTGATGATTTCAAAGTACACTGAAGTTTGAGAAATACGAGGTTATGCTATAGGAAAAAATCATTCCCCAAATCCCAGCAACTTAATAGAACAAGATTTTATGTCTAAAAGTAAGGTCTACTCTAAGTCTAAATAATTCTAAATAATTTTGACTCAACATTTTAAGATGCATTGAACTCACAGAACAATTGCTATTGCAGAGAATGGGTAAGCTGGAGAATTAAGTGCCAGGCAATATAATTTTTCCACCTAAAAATGAGCAGCACTATTGCTTACATTTCATCAACCAAAGCAGTTCACAGAGTCACACCTAAATTTGTGATCTCTTGAAATTTTGAATGAATATTAGAATGGATTTTTCTATTTTGCAAAAAATGCCATTCAGATTTTAGCAGGGATCGCCTCAAATCTGTAGATTGCTTTGGATGATGTGTTCAGATTTTCTAAATCCAGGCAAATTTAAGTTATATGAAAACATGCATTGTAAATAATGCAACAATGGTTTTTAAGTTTCTTAGCCTAGATGTTTTAGCTTGATGTAAGACATTATGTAAATAAGTATCCCATGGTAAGCTAAACAATAAATGCTAAAGGGTCTGTTTTGTCTTTAAGGTCTGCTTATCAAAAATTTAAAATATTTGTTACCTTTAATATATAAACCACTTCTGTTCAACAAAACTGGAGCATTATATCATAATATAAAAACTGCCCATCTCCCGTGAACAAGTAAACATCATGCTGTTATTTTTAGAAAAATATGGACTTATTTAACAGGTTGCAGATTTTCTTTATAGAACTGATTTTATAAGTTGATGAATTTTTATTACACTATTATCTAAAAATTCCTGAACTTCTTTGCTTTTGATTAGTCCTATTGTCCCTGTAAGAAGTTTGATGTTAATATGAGATTTTAAAATTTGTTGCTGTATTTGAAGATGAGTAGTGCTTTTGCTCTCACTGTGTCTCTAACACTAGGGTTCAACATAAAATCTGGCTTTGTTATTGAAGCCTGATTACATACAAATAATATTTATGAACTCTTTTTGTGTGTGTGTGTGATAAAACCTATCACAATTTAGTGTTTGGGGGAGTATTTTGTCTTTCTACCATTTCTCTTTTCATCATATTTGAGAAAGAAATAGTCTGGAACTTTCTACTCTCAGCATAAGACTTCTAGTTTAATGCTTCTCTCCCCAGTAAGCCATTCCAGGGAATTCATCTTCTTTAGCACTCTGTCCTCACCTTCCGGAACAATACCTGGTTCATAGTAGATGCTTTACGTATATTTGTTGAGTAAATAAATGATTAAATATTAAATAGTTATGGGTCCAAGAACCTGTGTTCTGATACAATTACATGTCCCACTTGGATTTCAAAAAAACAGTTTTTGTTATTTTCATGGTGATTTAATTATAACTATAATTAAATTGTAATTCTGTATATCTAATGGAGAAAGTACAAGATTTACTTGTGTGGATCTGAATCTAATTAATTTTTACCTCTTGGCTTTATGATAAAATAAAAAGTAAACATAATTACAAAGAGGCATAAGGAAATCTTAGTGGGTGATGGAAATATTTATTATCTTGATTGTAGTAATAATTTCCTGATGTCAAACCCCATCAAATTTTGCACTTTAAATATGTGCATTTTATACCAGAAAAAAATAGAAACAAAATACATATCAAATTGCTTTCTATTACAATATTTCCGTAAATATTTTGCTCCTACAACACTACATATCACTAATAAATATCACTAGATATCACTACAGAAATTCGAGGATGACTTGTGAGATTCTTGTGAGGCTACGCTAAATGATTCTTGTGAGGCTATGCTAAATTTCCTGCCAGGTAATTAAAACTGCTACATTTCTGTCTCTATCAGCATTACCTTAAAGTTTTCAATCTTCAACCAGCAATATATGGGAAGGAGAAAACAGAGACATTTGGAGAAGAAATCATCCCATGACTCATAACGCAGTGAAGAGAGAAAGGAAAGATATGAATAATGAGTGAGGGTTAAATACTAATATTGATTATGGTGACAATAACGGCTATTGAGAATGTGCTGCATGACAGCTATGATCTAAGTACTTAGCACATTCCTCATTTTTCAATTTTCACACCAACCCTGTCATTGTTCCCATATAAACAAATTTGGATCTAAGTTGTAAAGAGCCGTTCTAAAGTAAAATACTACTAAGTGTCAGAATCAGAATCTGAACCCCAAATGCTGAATCTGGCACTCAGGGTCGTCATTACAACTCTCTACCTTCTCACAACAGACACAAGTAGGGAAAATCCAACAAACCTCAAGTAAGAGGTGATGACAAAAATACATAGACTCCTGTATGCATTGACAGGTAAGGAGGACTTAGCATCTGAAGATAAAATAGGATCCAGGGTCTTTGTTTATCTGTGTGCATCTCTGCATAACTATGCTCTGATGTGGACAGTTTACTCTAGGTGGAGAAGTGCTAATGCTTGCAGAAAGCATTAAACAGAAGTAATAGTATGATATGATCTTCGCAACTCTTGCACCATATATGTTTTTGAAGACCTCAAGTTTTCTCCTGGGCTACAAAAGTGCATATTAAGCCAGGGTTTTGTTTTATGAGATTGCAAAACTTCAGCCAGACAAACAAATATAGGAGATAAACAGAGATAAGTAAATGGCATATAGGATCTCCACTTTTACAGAGATGAAGATTATATCAGAACCAGCAGACAGTCCCTGTGGAAACGATGCATAATGTCCCTCATACAACTCACTCGATCATTTGCTTTTTTTTTTTTTTAAACTAGAGATGAATAGCTTTTGCCATATTGTAAAAGAGAAGGCAAATTAAAGTTAGATAATAGAAAATATACCTGAATGGCTGGAATACACATCGTATGGATGAGTATATAAAGCATTTGGCATGGGAAGCAGAAAGCAGAATTATATGTAACAGTGATGTGCTAAGTGCCAGTCTCAAATATCCTTTGCTTAGGTCAAAGTTTTTTGTCCTCGATACATTGGGACCAGATAATTCTTTCCTGTGGGGAGCTGTCCTGTACATTGTAGTATGTTTAGCAGCATCCCTGGCCTCTACTGAGCAAATCCCAGTAGCATTCCCCACTCCTAGTTCTGACGAAAATATCTCTAGACATTGCCAGATGTCCCCTGGAGACAATATCAGCCCTGATGAAGACCCACTGGCTTCTCCTAGTATGTTCCTAGGCATTTTTAAAAATTAATTATTTTTATTAACATATAATGTATTATTTGCCCCAGGGGCACAGGTCTGTGAATCGTCAGGCTTACACACTTCACAGCGCTCACCATATCACACACCCTCCCCAGTGTCCATAACCCAACCACCCCGTCCCTGTCCCCCTTCTCCCCAGATGGGATCAGTAGGCATTGTTTTTTGTTAACTACGTTGCAGATTCAAGATAAAGATACACTATAGCTTTAGATAAGTATGATTTAGAGGTCTATCTGTAGCTTAGAAATTGATAAACATAGGCTCAGTACAATTAGGATTGGGTAGCAGTATCTCTGTCTATTGGTCACATGAGCATTTTTTTTAGTCACCTACTAAATGCCTCCAGGTTCTAGAGATACAAATATAAAGAAGATATTACAGATTTGTCTTAGACCAAAGATACTATTCATCCAGATTCTTAAAGATCCACTATGGTAGTCTGTTAGATCATCAGAAACCACAAATTGCATGCATTATTACTTCGTACCTGCATAGAGATAGTTTCCCTGAGTTATCATGATTTCCCTGTAGGTAGATATGAACATTTCCTTTAAAGTGATTTTTTAGGTTTTGGTTTGTTTGTTTGTTTGTTTGTTTTAAGTTACAAGTCAAGATACTGTGGTCCATTGCTATTCAATGCCCTCAATGCAGAAATTCCCATGATAAACTAAGACTTGAGCTCAAAGCTGTAAGGGTTGTCTATCAACCTATGAGTCTGCATACTTACTGTTTGAGATAATAGTAATTATACTTTTAAAATTATAGGAACTAAAGGGACTACACATTCTGAATAATCATCAGAACCACCCTCTATCCAGATGTTCCTTTTAACTACTTTCTCCCTTTACTTCCCTCCAAAGAGATAGTTCAGGTTCTGGAAAACAAACAAACAAATAAATAAGCAAAATAGTAACAGCTCCAGAAATTGTGATTGATATATGTATATATATATATATATTATTCCTGTGATGTTATTTAATCCTTGCAAGAGGCATAGAAAAACCATAAAGAACATAGAAGTAAGGAAGTTATGTAACTTGGCCAACATCACACATTTCATTATTATCATGTCTGGCTGAATCTAAAAGTCCATGCTTTCCCATTCTACCACCTTGCTTCTGGGCCACAGTAGGTAAATATTAAAAATGTTTCACAACCTGGGCGCCTGAGTGGCTCAGTGGGTTAAAGCCTCTGTCTTAGGCTCGGGTCATGATCCCAGGGTCCTGGGATCGAGCCCCACATTGGGCTCTCTGCTCAGTAGGGAGCCCGCTTCCCTCTCTCTCTCTGCCTGCCTCTCTGCTTACTTGTGATCTCTGCGTGTCAAATAAATAAATAAAATCTTTAAAAGAAAATGAGCACGTATGTTGAAGTCTTTACAGTGAAGTATTTTTAAAGAAATAACATTGTTGTTATTTTGCTATTAATTTCTAAGGCATCCTAGAATAGTCAATAATGGAACATATACATATAAAACTACATATGCACATATACAAATATAAACACATATACACATATAAAACAAGTGCTAAATATCTAAAAAAATCTTCAGGTTCCCAAAAATCCTTCTTTAAACTAAAAACAAAACAAAACAAAAACAAACAAAAAAACTAAACAACAACAATAAAAAACAAACGATAATGAAAATCTTCCTGGACTTGAAATTCTTTATTTCTTTCTCCCCTGATGTTTTTTTCTCCTTGCTTTTCGTCTAGAACACTCTTAGCTTCAGATATTCCCATGGCATATTTCCTCAGCTCATTAAAGTCTTAACTCAAGTGTCACCTTCTGAGTAAGTTCTCTTCTGACAACACAACTTAATATTGTAGTATTCACTCCCTTGCACTCCCTATATATTTCCTTGTTTTATTTCTCTCCATAACACCTACCACATTTGATACAATGTAATATACATATTTATTTTGTTATTGTTTATCACCCTTTACCAGAATACAAACTCCACAAGTCAAAGAATTTTTATCTATTTTGTTCACTCTTGTATTTCCAGTATCTAGAACAATGACAACACATAATAAATATTTGATTAGTTTTTGTAAGCTAAATAAAGGAATAAACTTAAAATAAAACAAAAAGAGAAAAATAAATAGATGAATTAATTATAAAATAGTTAACATTCTCATGCCAAGGAAAGCATCATTCCTGCTAACTGGGTGACATGAATATGCTGAAAATAAGATTTACTACAGAATTAATGATGAATTATTTTATCAACCAAAGTCTTGCATCATACAATGAACAGAATTATCAGCTCACATGGGTAAGAGTCAGGGAAGTTTACTTCACATTTATACTTTGTAAGAATGTTTTAAGGTGCATCCTGAAGGTGCAAATAAATCACCAAATGGGAAGGGCATATCAGGTAAAGAGAACAGTTTGTGCACAGCAAAGAGACTTGAAAGAGCAGAACATGATTGGTAAGGGGGAATTAAATTACTCAAGGAAGGCTGTGGCGTAAGTATTGAGAGAAGAAATACCAGGAAAGCAAAATCAAAGAGGCATGAGAATGACAGTGACACAGGCTGCATGTGTCATGCTAAGAAATTAGAACTCATTCTTCCAAGAACCGAGGAGTCACCAGACAGTGTTAAGACTGGGAATGACATCACCAGATTGTCATTGCAAAAAAAGACCATTTTGTCTGCATCAGACAGATGAACTTAAATAGGGTACCAGGTGGAACCTGGTCAAGGCTGTATGCAGGTGTGTTAACTAAGACAGGGGTGGGAATAGAGAATAGAGCCAAATTTGAGAATTGCAAGATAAAAATGAGAATGTTTAGGGGTGCCTGGGTGGCTCAGTGGGTTGGGACCTCTGCCTTCAGCTCGGGTCATGGTCCTGGGGTCCTGGGATGGAGCCCCGCGTCGGGCTCTCTGCACGGTGGGGGGCCTGCTTCCTCCTCTCTCTCTGCCTGCTTCTCTTCTGCCTGCTTGTGATCTCTATCTGCCAAATAAATAAATAAAATCTTTTAAAAAAATGAAAATGTTTAAGTGATCTATTGAAAATGAGGGATGACAGAAAGACAAGAATCTAGTCTGATCACTGTGGATATGGCTGGGAAACCGAAGAAATAAGGAGAACCCAGGAGAAAAAGAAAGTTCAGAATAAAGACAATGAGTCTGGGTTCGATGTGCTTCTGAGACATCCAAATAAAAATGATCAGTTGGGGCTAGATCTATGAGTATGGAACATGGTAGAAACAAGTGAAGGTGTAGATCAGTTATCCATATAATTAGAGGCAAAGGAAGATATGGGGCAGAGGAAAATCTTTTGGGGAAATGAAATAAGCAGAGAACAAGTCTAAAAAAATGTGAATATCAGTTTTTAAGGAGCAGTTTTAAATATCAGTTTTCATTACCATTTTATGAATATAAAAATGAAATAAATGGCTGAAAGGAAGGAGGTCACAAGGAGAGAGTGACAGCACAGAGACCAAAGTAGGAGAGTTTTTCTTTTCCCTTGAAGACGGAGTAGTCAGAATTGTCAAGGGCATCGGAGAGGGAATGCAAGCCCTCCCTTCTCCCTATCCTTCGTAGAGAAGGAGACAAACAGCAAGAAAAGGCTGGAGGAAAAGTAACGACCAAGAGGCTCTGGCCAAATTTATCATGTTCCAGATTTAAATTTAGGAAAACTGGCAGTGTCTGACTGTCACCAGGGAATTGCTCCCACTTTATTATTTTCTTCTCTTCCAATGAAAACAAATTCTGCTGATCACTGGCTCTGGTATAAGACCTGCCCCTTCTAGTTTGTTAGACCCACAGATATGCAGGAATATGACTTGTGTGATTGTTGTGGATTAGAAATTTTATTTTCAGGTTTTGGGGTTGGCATAAATTTTAAAGATTTTAAAATTGAAGAAAAATTAGCTCTTTGAATATGTTTAAAAATATTCACTGTCATGTAATCAGAGCCCAAGAAATATTCCAAATAATTTTATGCTAGCTTAAATAGGAATAAAGAAACTATGTTCAAGCAAAACCAACATTGTAGAAACACTAATATATCAAGCTATGTAATCAATTATATCCAAATAATTGGGTTTAACTCATAATTTCTTATTGTATGTGCTCTTGGAATTAAAGAACTTGGAGCTTTGTACTTAGATTTTACAACATATAATCATCTTAGATCCAAATTACCCTACTTCCTGAAATAAAATTGAAATTATTTGGTTATAAATTTTATAATACAAAAATTGCCATAGTATTGAAAACGAGTGTCTTCCAGGAATATATATTTTCATATTAACTTATCTTCTTAAATTATTTTATTTTATCCTATTTAAACACAGGTTCAAGATTTAAAAAAAATTATTATTGCTTAATTTTGCATTTATTAAACTAACTCCAAAAGCACAGACAGATGTGTGTGGAACGTAATTTATACATATACTTCATCCAAGTTAATAAAGTCCCTGAAGAAAGCATTTCTGCTTTTCTTTAGTATATAGACCTACTTTTCTATATTCATATCATAGAAATTACTCAAAGATCAGCCTGTTAAATATTATAATCCTTTTAAAAAAAGTGACAGATTTCAGGGCATCTGCACGGTTCAATCAGTTAAGCATCTGCCTTTGGCTCAGGTCATGATCCCAGGGTCCTTGGATCAAATCCCACGTCAGGCTTCCTGCTCAGGAGAGAGCCTGCTTCTCTCTCTCCCTCTCCCCTGCTTCTCTTTCTCTCTCTCTCCCCTTCTCCCCTGCTCATGTGTGCACATTCTCTCTCTCTCATTCTCAAGTAAATAAAAAATCTTTTAAAAATTAAGACACTTTAAATAAAAGTCTATATTGATTTCCATGACTGCCTACTCACTAAAATAACTGAATTTTCTTGTACCATGACTTTGTTTTTTGGCAAATTTTTTTACTTCCTCACACCACAAAGAATTACAAATCAAGGGCAGAACAAATGACAATGAAAGTACCATCTGCTCATTTTTAAAATTTTTTATTTATTCATATAATTTTTTTAAGATTTTATTTATTTACTTGACTGAGAGGCAAAGAGAGAACACAAGCAGGGGAACAGCAGGCAGAGGGAGAAGCAGGCTCCCCGCATAGTAAGGAGCCTGATGCAGGGCTCCATCCCATGACTCTGGGATCATGACCTGAGCCAAAGGCAGACACTTAACAAACTGAGCCACCCAAGCACCTCTATGCCCATTTTTTAGAAGATTTATTTATTTATTTTAGACTGGGCAGGGAGGGGCAGAGACAGAGAATCTCAAGCATTTACTCCCTGCTAAGCACAGAGTCAGATGCCAGGCTTGATCTCAAGACCCCCAGATCATGACCTGAGCTGAAATCAAGAGTTGAATGCTTAACCAACTGAGCCACCAAGGCACTCTTATATGCCCATTTGAAAATTTCTGTTTCCCAAAACGCATTTATGAAAACTTCAACAACACTGGATGACTCCAAGGGAATATTTTATAGTCACTTCAAGCTAATGTGTTAAGAACCAAATATACTCTCCCCTCTCCAAAATCTCTTTTTCTTGTTTTCCGCTCTTAGGTAAATATGCCAATGATTAATAGCCCAGACCAGAAACATAAAGATCATTTTTCTCTGTCTCTATCACTCTCTCCTCTTTTTATTTACTTACTAAACCCTACAATCCTTATCTTCGATAATTTCCTAGAATCTCTACCTCAACAGCATTCCACCAAAAACTTTTTAAGTGAGATTGTCATCTTTTTTTCAACCTGATTAATTTAGAAATCCTCTTGATTCTGGTCTTGCCTCGTTCCCTACCATACCCCAATAGCCCTGATATGTTCTCCACACTAAGGGCAGAGAGCCTTTACCAAAAATAGTTCTGTGTCATTCCTTTGCTTAAAATAATGACAACAAAATGAACCAAACCAGACCAACTAACATTATATAACAGTATTTAATTAAACAGAGTATGTTCTGAAGTTGACTGCCTAGGGTCAAAACCCAGATCTACAATTTACTTGCTGTGTAACCTTGGGCAAATTATCCCAATTCTCTGCATCTAAATTTTCTCATGTTAAAAAAAAAAAAAAGTAGGATTAATAATTCCTTTTTCCTAGAGTACAGTAAGGCATAAATAGCACAAAGACATGAAATTTGCATTATTGTGAGTTTTAAGCTACTACTATGTGGGCTCTATGAGGCAGGACAATAGTCCTCTAAAGTATTTATTATCTTTACTTTACAAATGCATCAACTCAGACTTTTAAAATCAAGTAACTTGCTGAAAAGTATACAACAGAGCCCGGATTTCAATACAGAATGTTTTGACATCAAAGACCATAGTAACAATGATAGACCAGTCTACCAGATGTCCCTGTGTCTGTGTTCTTTTTCAAGTTTATAGGAAGAAACCTGAATGTGTATATGCCCATCTCACTGACACGCTCAGTGGTGGTTTGGGAAGCAGGGTCATATCGTGCAAACATGATAGGTATTGCTGTAGACGTGCAGATATGGCAGAAGGGGAAATTTTTAAGGTAGATCCATGAGTCATGACAGTCACCTGTCATAACTAGGTGCTGATGACAGAAGAGTTCATAGCCTTAGGGTTCATTCTGCTCAGGTGTGTATTTGATCCAGTGTAAAATATAGCCAAGAAAACTCATTTATAATGTGATGAATGTTCTCATGGGCGAGGGTCGGGGGTAGTACCAGGTGCTGGGATGCGCTGGGGTAAACTTTCTTTGTGACAGCTAAGCCAGATGGTATGTGTGAGCATGTATGTGTAAATGCACATGAGCACATGTGTATGAATTTAGTGGATGGGAGGAGTGGAGGTCAGAATGAGAAATTTCTAGGTGAACAGAAATAGGATATTGGGCAACTTGAAAGAAGTTTAACGGCTCATCTGAAAAGACGTAAGTGAGGAATCCAGACTCAAAGGACACTGGAAAGCTCCAGGAACTGGATCATGTCAGGTCTTAGAAGTCTCTTTAAAAAGTTTCAACTTTATCCTTACAGCAACGAGAAGCCATTAATAAGGAGAATGGATCACAATTGCATTTAAAAAAAAAAAAAAAAACTCTAACTGCAGAGTGGAAACTGGATTTTAGTGGATATAGACTTGAAGTATGGGGTCAGTTAGGAAGCTGTTAATAATAATCCAGGTGAGAGATAATGGTGATCTTGACCCGAGAAGTACCAGAGAGGATGGGAAAAAAAGATTTGAGAGATCATACAGGTGTAGCATTGACAACTGTTACAGCCTGATTGAGGGGCCTGAAAAAGGGAAAAAATGAAGGGAGATGTTCACGTTTCTGTCTTCGGCTGTTGGTGGGCAGAAAAGCCAGTCACGGAAGGAAGCAGGAATGGTGTGATAATAACCTGTTTCCTTTGGGACTCACAGAACTGTTTTGATGATGAAGTGAAATAGTTTATATAATAGCAACTACCACAATGCCTAGTGCCTTATAGCTCTTTTCTGTAGTTATTTTCATTCTCATCTCCTCATTTCCAAAGTTGTACCAGTGTTTAGTAGCAAAATTGGGAATAGAATTCCAGGCTTCTGTTTACCAGTCCAGAGTTCTTTGTTAATGGACTGCTGGTCTATAAACAAAGATGAAACACAGGGATTTTAAAGCAAATATTCAGAACTTATCCTGGAATTGCTTACGAGCTGACAGCTATCCAACTTATTTTTAGTTTATATTTAAAGTGAATCATATGTTCCAAAATGACTGACAGAAACACAGCTTTGTTTCTGAAGCCAATTCTTTTCCATCATTTTTGGACATCATTCAGAGCTATAACAGACTTTCAGGGTGTTTAAAAGCATTCATCCACGACAACAACAAATGCTAATTATCATAAAAAATAAACAGCTCCTGTTAACATCATTCTAAGAATTTCTCCTACTCCAGCACTATATTTCATCTATCATCCCATCTGTTTTGGGGGTGGGAACAAAGACTGGAGGAAAGTATAATTATCATGTATCAAACTGGACAACACAACAAAACAGAAATGAATATAAATGGGAGGGATAGCATACATAATAAATAAATCTGGAGAGGGAAAAAAGAAATGTAAATAAAATGGCACAGTGTGTCCTGCAGTAAACAGCAGATATAGGAGTCCATAATGGAGTCAATAATATTTATCTTGCTAAATATGAGGTGGATTTTTCCCCATTTCAGTTTATAATCCTTGCTATAATCAGATTTCCTCCCACACGATCAAATAGGCATCTTGTTCACTTGGGAAGTTTACAAATCCTCTCTGTTGAATTCTCTCATTAAAATTCCACCTTGAGACTTTTAAAAATAGCTGAAAAGGAGAAAAAAGTCTACTTCCAAATATTTATGAATACATTCCAAAGGGAATCTTAGGGTCAGTTCTATCTTATCAAAATATCAAGGACAGCCACATTCTCAAAAGTGTGTTAAATTAAAAGGGACCATGGCCCCTGGGTGTCTCAGTCAATTAAGGATCTGCCTTCAGCTCAGGTCTGGGTCCCAGGGTCCTGGGATAGAGTCCCTACATTGGGCTCCCTGCTTAGCAGGGGTGTGGGGTAAGGGGCTACTCCTCCGTCTCCCTCTGCCCCTCCCCTAGTTTGTGCTCTCTCTTGCTTACTTGTTTTCTCTCAAATAAATAAATAAAAATAAATATATTTAAAGGTACTACCAGTGGCCAGTTGCAGATGCCACTAGCTCACTACAAATGTAGTAAAAACATGGACAATGACATATCACTAAATAGGAACTAGAAGCTCAGCCAGGGCCAGAACTTTGCTCTGTTGGAATAAACACACCTGCATTGGTCCCGGGCAAATAGTAGATTCTTTACCAAGGTATTTTAAATTAAATGTTGCATGAAATAGAGCAATTATAAGCTTTTATTCTCCTCAGAGTACTTTTAAGGTGCACCTACCCTACGGATAATTTTGTAGTGAGTCTTAGTATTAATATTTGAGTAATCAGGTTTTAGAATCGCCAAGTATTTATGTCACTATCAAAGTGAAGAGTGCAGCAAATTTTCTTTTAAATAGTTTCAAACTATTTTAATAAATTTAATCCGAGGTCAAGTTTCCATTAAAAGTGTATACATTGAATTAACTAATTACATTTATTTCTCTATTTAAATTTGCTTCTATGATATGAATGTTTAGAATATTATTTAAAGAAAAAGATCAATTACATATGAAGCTTTGCTTTATCGAACTGTGATTTGATCTTGGTCACAAATCCCATTATCATTTTAGTCAATCACTCAAGAGCTACATATGTGAAATAAAAATGTCATAATACACACACACACACACACACAGAATAATGAAGAAGATGTATTATCCATAAACATTTTGAACATTTGCCAATATCCTTTCTACCATGAGGAGTTTTAAAATAATAAGAAATAAATATAAATATCACATGTACAACGTATGCACTCACATATGTGTGTATATACCGTGTGTGTATACATATATATATGAAGATATGTGATGTTTGGATAGCAATCACTTGAATTAAATCAGAGGGAACAGAGAAGTAAATAACTCACAGATTCACAATGTGTATGTATTCATATTTATATAGTTTCGTATATGACCATTCATAAAGAGTTATGGACCAATTTGTAACTGAGGTTTTCCTGAACCATTACATTATAACACCCCAGAAAAACCATTCACATGGAATCTACCATTTATAACTTGACATAAAGAAATTTATCAACAACAGAAAAGTAATGATTTGGGAGTAAAACATCATACAACAAACTTAGTAAGTCTAATTCAGTTAAAAGACATCAAATGTACTTACTAAGATATTTTTTGAAGGGCTTTTATTTATATTTCTAAGTTAAAATTATTCATGAAAATTTCACTTTTTAAAATCAGAAAAGTAAAATTACTCTCTTAATGGGTATTGAGACTCAGTCTTTCTTACCCTAATGAAAATGATTTTCAAGTTATAGTCATTGTTTTCTCAACCCTGTAAGTCTCTCTTCCGTTGTCTTCCTGAGAGAATTCCTATCTGTCTAGTTGGTCAATTTTATGGGCAAAGGGTCTTAGTCCTGCACATAGTTCTAAATCTTGCACGCATGAACAAAGTGTGCTACTAGATTACTTTGGGAGAATTCAAATGAATTTCAATTTTTATGTAAACATGAAGGTATAGTGAAATGTCTTAGAATAAAATACTATAATCACATCCTATTTTAGAGCACTATTTGGACTATTGATAAACATCTTAATACAAAATTCGTGTCACTATAAAATAATCAATATAGTATGAACTTCTACCAGTATAGTTGCCAAAGAAAAGAAAATACATTTATTTTCCATTTTTTACTTTCATATATTTATCTATGAGACTTGTTTTCAATTACTACTTCAAAACAACAATTCATATATAAAAATAATAATATACATTAGAACAAGAAAGCACAAACAACCTCTAGCCAGCAAACACTCATTAAATACTCATCAAAGACACTGTAATAAATATCACCTAGAAAACTCTATTTTCCAAATTCCTAAACTATGTCTACACATAGTTCTAAAAACTCTTGAGTATTTCAATGGGTATTACATTGTTTCAAATTTGAAAAAAAAAAAAAAACTTTTCTTCAACTTCAAACATGCTATACAGATATAAAAGTTATTATTTATCATACACATTTTTGGCACATAAATGGTCAAAGAAAATGTTAAGTCAAAATCCTGAATTTCTTGATAAGTTTCACTAACAGTCAATTGTAAGACTTTATTGTGGGAAACTATCCTGAACCTAGCAGAAGAATTCTTTGAATAAAATTTCAATATTATATTTTATACTCTCTCTATCCTTCATCCAATATTATAGTTCATGCTAACTGATCCTTCACAGGGAAGGAAAGTGCTTATCTCACAAATATAGAGAGAAAGGATGGGATGTAGCTGTTCTTTGGATGTGTGAAATTAGTGTTGATGTTTGATTCCAAATGTCTTTCCATTCCTCACCTTAATTAAAAAACCAAAGAAGAACATAGTAAGAATC
This sequence comes from Mustela putorius furo, assembly GCF_011764305.1. Taxonomy (NCBI): domain Eukaryota; kingdom Metazoa; phylum Chordata; class Mammalia; order Carnivora; family Mustelidae; genus Mustela; species Mustela putorius. The sequence continues at coordinate 10,714,538 of NW_025421467.1, read as the reverse complement.
TTGAATAAGTTTCAGAACGTTGTGCATACTTAAAGCATAGCCCTGAAGGCTACTGATTTTTCTTACCAGTGCTGTCATCATACACGACCGTGACAGTTTTCCACTTGAAGAATTGCACCAAATCCAAAATGGCACGGCTGAGTGAAGAGAAGTCTGGGTAAAGACTGACATAGAAGGAATCTTTGTTGTCCGACACCTGGTGCTTCCAGCGGGTCTGTATGTGGGGAACCCCCAGAGCATTGCAGATAGACTGCACAGCATTTGCTGAAGAGCTGTGTGAAGGCCCGAAGATGGCAGCTACCCCAAGAGACAGCTGATCGCAGGCTGAAGAGGAGATAGAAGTTGGTCAATAATGGGGAGAGATACCAGCTTGCCAACATTACCACATTATTATCGTAAGCCTGAAGGTTTATCCTGAAGAAAGATTTTGTTTTCCTTATAAATAACATCTACATTTAGATAATTTCCATATTTTGTTGAACTCCAAACATTATGTTTGTTAGAAGGGAAATTCTTCCAGACATCTGTAGCTCACTGTTCAAATAATTTTACAAATAATGTCAACAGAGGGTATTCTAGAATTTAAGAAGGAAGGGGTATGAATGAATATAAACTTCACTGGATTTTAGTGGGTGACAGAATTTGTAAACCCCTTTTAATATTTTGTAAACCAAATGAGTTTAACACCTCATAATTCCTGAGACAGTAACCTGTTTGTTGCTAGAACATGCTAGTCTCTGGGCACTTGGGTGTTGCAGTTAGTTGAGTATCTGCCTTCAGCTCAGTTCCTGATCCCAGGGTTCTGGGATCAAGTCCCAAGTTAGGCCCTCTGCTCAGCAAGGAGTCTGTTTCTCCCCCTCCCTCTTCTGGCCACCCTACCCCATCTAGTGTTTGTGCATGCTCCCTCTCTCAAATAAATAAATAAATAAAATCTTTAAAAAATGTTTTAAAAGAACATGCTAGTCTGTTATTTTTACATTACTCCTTTGAATTTCTCATTAAGAAACCTCTTAATATTTTTTTATGCTTCACCCATATTCCATATTCTTTGGTCTAAATTATTTCATTTGAGACAGAGCTTCTTCTTCCTAATGGAAATAATCATGAACTATGTCACTAATCAAATGCGCTTGTCTTACAGTTAATGACTTATTTTGCAATTATGATGACAAATGTAGTATTTCACAATAACCTTTACCCTTTTTTTCCAGCCTTTAAAACCTTTCATCACCCTGACATGGTTCTGAAATGTGGAAACTTATTTGTATTCATAAAGATATGAATTCAAAGGGCAGGCAGAATATAGGCTTTGATAAACACTAGTTAGCTGGGGGATAGAAAGGGTACTTTCATCTCACAGAATATTGTACCTTATCAGTTGCCATTAATATTAATGAAATTAGAAGAAATCTAGACCAGGTTAGAATTATAAATAATTATGTACATTTCCATCAAGGTAAGATAGCTAATAAAATAATATTAGAATTACAGAAAAATAAATGTTGTTTTAAAAATATAAATTTAGAGCAAATGCTTTCTAAGTCCACTCCTTTGAGAAAAATCTATATTATGAAATTTAATTCCTGTTAATGCTAACTGTGCAAAAGAATGCTAACTATGCAAAGAAAAGATCACCCACTTAGACAAGTAAGACTATGGAAACCTCTCTCAAAACGCACATACTACCAAGATTGTTGTTTGGTTAAAATAATGCGTTGATAATAGTTCTCTATTACCTTCCTTACTTTATAAATGTTAAAGTCATATCTACAAAGTTATTTTTCTATTCTTACCATTAAAAACACAGTTTAAAAACATAATAAAATAAAATTTATAAATATTCTAATTATATCTTCTTATAATTCAATTTTCACATTTTCCATTTATTTTCAGTCATAAGAAGATACATCCACTAGTTTAAAAACAGGCATAAATGAAAGCTTTTTGAAAATTTTCCAGTGAAGTTTTAAGATTGGACTGACATTATAAAGTCACTTGGAACTACAGAACTTTCAAGGGAGTCAGTAAATTGAGACAATAGTAATAATGTAGTAGAAGTGACAGGTAATGGAAATAAAAATGTAAAAATGGATTCCAAAACTTGGTAAAATCCACTGATGTATCATTTTATTTAGTGGGTTCTTAAAAATAGGAATAGTTTACTAAGAAAACAGGATTATTGGGGAAAAAAACCAATTTCACAACAATCATAGACCTAATCGTATTTCATGTTAAAAGCTTTTTTTTTTTATAATAGGTAACCATATCATCTTACTGTCCCTGATAAAATTTACATGCATTTTAAAAAGAAATATTTGCATGAAAATATTCCTAATAACTTATTAATTACATTTGGAATTAAGAAATCTCTCAAGAATACCTGGAAATTTGAATTCCAGAAAATATAATGTTAAATATTTGTCAATTACCTTTTTTGGATGCTTCAAAACTGTCATAGAGGTTTATCTTTTGGGTGTCATAAGTTAGGGTGGTATTGGGTAACAACGTTCTATTTCTATTGATTGTATTCACAGCAAATCTGAATGCAAGCTCTTCAGCTCCCATTGGGCCAGATTCCACATATTCGAAAATGCCACCTGGAAAAAAGAAAGAATAATCATACAGTTCTTAGAAGATAAAGAAAATGTATAAAGTTTTCTTTACGTTTATGTATGTATGCATTTATGTGTGTGTGTGTGATTTGCTTAAATACATGGAATTTGTGCTTACTTTTTCTGGGAACTTGAATATTTGAGATATGCCCTTTTAGATAAATCCATATCATAAAAATTTCTTTGCTATTGTTATCATAATTTACCATAATTTAAATATGATTTTGCTTTTTTCTTTCAATAATTCCTTCTTTTAGAGCCCAGGTATATATAGATCTTGCCTTAAGTACCGAGCATTATCCCTCAAACTTTTGCACAGTTTCAGAATAATAAATACTCTATGCTGATATAAAGCTATGAAGTTAAGCATCAGGAAAATAATATTAAATATGTCTCCATTAATTGACAAATTCAGAAATCTTTAGCATAATTTCTATGGCACATACTGTGCTAAAGGCCCAAAATACAAATTCACTTGCAAATTCTAACGAATGAGCTTGCAGTAAAAGACAGCAAAGTAGCATTTCTCTATTTGTTCTACTCTAGGTCTTTTTTAGAAGATACTTAGACATTTGTGAGAGATAACTCTCCCCAACAGTGCAAATCCCTTCATCAGTAAATAATAAGGTAGCATATAATTTAGGCCATAAAATATAGAGTACAATTCAAAAACATGTCTTTTCCATTTGTCACCTTTCACCGGTTATGTCTTAATCCAGTTTCCTCATTCTTGTCTCAGCCTTGCTGCTTCTTAATATTCTCTCTATTCAGTTATGAGTGACCTATGGGACCTTTGCTGCCAACAGAGTCTCTTCTTTATTGTTACTTTGGTAATGGAATGAAAGTGTGAGCATCTGATATTTGACACTGCCCAACCTCTGTCTTTGGGAAACAGGTACTAGTTTAACAATAGAGAGCATTTATCTTTCTCCCTTTCAAATTTCATTCCATGTACTCTCTGCACAGTCATTCACAAACTAAACTCCCTTGAATAAGTCATTTCCACAGCTTGCAATTCATACCTCATCAAAAGTCTTCTGAGAAGAATCAATGAAACAAGATGGGATTGGGAGGGAGACAAACCATAAGTGACTCTTAATCTTACAAAACAAACTGAGGGTTGCTGGGGGAAAGGGGGTTGGGAGAAGGGGGGTGGGGTTATGGACATTGGGGAGGGTATGTGCTTTGGTGAGTGCTGATTCACAGACCTGTACCCCTGGGGATAAAAATACATGTTTATCAAAAATAAAAAATTAAAAAAAAAAGTCTTCTGACACATAAACCACAAACTACTTATTCTAAAGTAGTAAGAATTTATGGTATGGTAACAACTCTAAATTAGCAAGAATCCGTGGTATGGTAATAATTCCTGTAAACATGAGGAATTAGGAGTCAACAAAATACCACAGTACTCAGACAAATTCATATTCAGAGAGTATTAGAAAATTTGTTATTTGACCCCATATTAGTTTGAAATATTTCTCTTATTCTTTCAACTAAATTAATGTTAGTTACCAGAGCAATCGACTTACTGTGAAATAGTTCTCTGAATACAGTTAAAGTCTTTAGAGACTTAGGCCAAGCAGAACAATAACAATTTACATGACTAAATGGTGTCAAGAACCAAGTCAGATGTCACGTATATATGGAGGAGAACAGTGGTGTAAGCCTAGACTCAAGCCAAACTGGGTGTACAGTCTTTGCCATTTGCCATCCATGTAAAATTGGCCATTGCTTAAATCCTCAGTCTCAATTTCTTCATCTCTAAAAAGAGTATGATAATGAAGGTGACTGCATAGAGTTGTTATAAAATTTAAATATTATCTTATAACAAAGCACTTAATTAGACTGGTGGCTGCCCTAGAGTAAGCACTCTATAAGTGTCTAAGGTTTCACTGAATCTTCATAGTAATCCCAAGTAATATTATTTTATAGGAAAGAACTCTTTTGGCCCAAGTGACTCTTAGCTATCAAGTGATAGAGCCAACATTACAATCTGTTCATTCAAAAACTTCAAAGCCCTTGCTTATTCTAGTACAAACTAGTATTTTTCTTCAAAGTTTTATTCAGGTAAAATACACAAAACCTCCTAAAGGCGAGACATAATGGCTTTAATAATAATATTAAAGAGTCTACATATGGAACAGGAAAATAATTGAGCAATTATAAAGTACTTCTTAAACTTAATTAGAAATAAAGTTTCAATTATAGAAATGCAAACCTGAAGTTGTTTCTTAATGGCAAAATAAAATGAAAAACTAAATCTTCTACTTTCCTCAGTTCAAATTATAGTTTCTATGTGATATAAATACAAAAGACAAAAGAAGGATACAAAAATGATCAATATTTGATGACAGTGGGATAAAATATTCCTATTCTTTATCTCTCTTGAAAACAAATAATTCAAATTCAAGTTTACATATTTATTACTGGTTTGAATATTTAAGGAAATCTTTGTAATTCCTCAAGATAACCCATTTTATCTTAATTAAATAAAATAATTAATTTTTATTGACCCAAAGCCAGAATTGAAAATTTTGTATATAAAAATAAAAAATATTAATGTAAGCTTTCTAAGCACAATATCTTCTATAACGCTTTCTGGCCATGTTAACCCAAAGGAAGGAAGGAAGGAAGGTAGGTTGGAAAGAAAAGAAAGAAAGAAAGAAAGAACGAACCACTACTCCTCTTTTGTGGAGGGCAAGTATGGACAGTGCAGTAAAAGAATTTAGCAAAGAATTACTTTCCAAAAAATATTGGGTTTATGGTGGGAAAAAACAGAACTTTTGGAATTCTATTTAAAATTTTGGAAAGTTTTGTAACATATAACATAATAAGTGATCAAAGAAGAAAAAAGTACCATCACCATATTAGATGGTTTAAAGACACCTGATAGGTATCATTAATTATTCTTGATTAAGAAAATATTTTCAGAAAAAAACAATGGAGTCATAATGAAGCTTTACTAAGATAAAAATCACATATTAATGGAAATATTATATTTAAGAGTAAAACAGAAACAATGTCCCAGTAATGTCAGGAAAAAGATAAGGATGTCTACAATATCCACTTTTACTATTATTCTGGAAATTTTAATAAATGTAATTAGATATAAAAATTGCTTATTAGAACATAGAGTCGCATTTTAATTTCATTCTATATATAGAAGAGACACAAATATCATTTGCCAATGGCATTTAATCATAATGATGAAAATAACAAAATTGAGAGAATTTATCATGGAAAAATCCCCCCCTAAAACAAATATTAAACAAATGAGTTCTTTAGGTAGAGGAAAAATGATCCCAGAGGGAACCACTACACTGCTTAAATGTATGAAGTATAAAGAAAGGGTAAATATATGGGTGAAATCAATAATTTTAACTAACCAAGCAAGAACAGTAACATCTTATGATGTTTGTAATGAATTTAAATCAAAGTACATTCTAATAACAACACCAAAGTTGAGAAAATCATAAATAAAATTAAAGAATATTAATGTTCTAGCAATATTGGGAGGATGATAAAGATAATTATTTTAGACTATAATAACGCAACAATACATATTTAATTTTAAGATAAAGACTAAAGTAATGAAATAACATATGATCAAAAATTTTAAAAGAAGAAAAATTACTTAATAAAAAATATTTCATTTGTCCAAAAAGAATCAGAAACATAAGTAAAATAGAGAAAACACCAAAAGAATTAGTAAGATGATATAAGTGATCCAAAACAAATGTATCAGTAAATACATTAAAGGTAAATGAAATAGATTCACATTTTAAAGTTTAAGATTACCCAACAGAATAAAAAGGCACAAAACTGTAAGCTACCTGTAAAAGTAATAGTAAAAAATAAGAAAAGAGATGGGTAAAGATTGGTTCTAAAACCACACTAACCAAATAAAACCTGGGGAAGCTATTCCAATGTTAGATAAAGTAGACTTGAAGAGAATAAAGGATGTCTATCACAATGATAAAATTCAGACTCTATATACACTTAAAAAAAACAAAAAACAAAAAAACCCCTCCAACATATTAACAGGCCTAGAAGGAGTTACAGATCATAGTGAGAAACATTAAAACACTACTCTTAGTAGCTCACAGAAGAAGCAGACAAAAAAAGAAAAAAAATCAGTTAAAATTTAGATGATAAAAAAATATTTGACTTAATTAACAAAGATGGAACATACTTCCTCAAAATGACAAAATAATTTTTTCAAGTTTATGTTTTCCAAATTGATCATAAACTAGGCCATTTACTAAATCTCAACACATTTCAAGGACTGACATAATTCAGAGCATGTTCCCTCATCATAGTGATATTAAACTAGAAATAAATAACAGAAAGATAACTTGGAAATCCCAAATTTAGAAACTGAAGAACATATGCCTCAGTAATCCATGGGTCAAGAATGAAATTATAATGGTTATTACCAAATTAGGGAACAAAATAAAACCGAAAATTTGGCACTTAAGACTTGTAGAATACAACTAAGTCCATGCTTAAAAGAAAATTTAAAACTAAAAATCAAAATTTAAATTTAAAAAATAGAAGACTAAAAATCAATGATCTAAGTGCCATCTCAAATATCTAGGAAAAAAAAAGAACAAATCAAATCCAAAGGAAATAGAAGAAAAAATAATAAAGATCAGAACAGAAATAAATAAAATATTAGATAAAATAATGCAATAAAAAACACACATACAAAGCCAAACTTTGGTTATTTAAAATATTATTAAAATTTCTAAAATTTTGGGTGCCTGGGTGGCTCAGTGGGTTAAGCTGCTGCCTTCGGCTTGGGTCATGATCTCAGGGTCCTGGGATCGAGTACCGCATCGGGCTTTCTGCTCGGCAGGGAGCCTGCTTCCCTCTCTCTCTCTGCCTCCCTCTCTGTCTACTTGTGATCTCTCTCTGTCAAATAAATAAATAAAATCTTAAAAGAAATTTTCTAAAATTTTAACGAGTCTAATCAAGAATAAGAAAATAGAACTTAAAAAAAAAAGTTGTACACCAACTCTTCATGAACATATAGAGGCAAAAATCCTAAATACAGCAAACTGAATCTAGCAAAATATAAAGACAATAATACATCAAACCAAATGGGTATGGAGTTTCCTCTCAAAGTTAAAAACAGAACTACCCTAGGATCCAGCAATTGCACAATTCATACAAAATTGTGTATATAAAAGAATACAAAAATATTAATTCAAGGGGTTACATGCACCCTCTTGTTCATGGCAGCATTAGCTATAATAGCCAAGTTATGGAAACAGCCCATGTCCACTGAGTGATGAAGGGATAAAGAAGATGTGGTATATGTATACAATGGAATATTAACCATAAAAAAGAATGAAATCTTGCCATTTGCAATGATATGGATAGAACTAGAGAATATTATGCTAAGGGAAATAAATCATTCAAGGCAAGACAAATACCATACCACATCATTCATATATGGAATTTAAGAAACAAAACAAAAAAGTCAAACAAGAAAAGAAAAGAGAGAGGTAAACCAAGAAACAGACTCTTAACTATAGAGAACAAACTGATGGTTACCAGAGGGAAGGGGGTGAGAGGAAAGGTGAGGTTAAGGAGTGCCCTTGTGATGAGCACCAGGTGATGTATGGAAGCGTTGAATCACTATACTGTACATCTGAAACTACACTGTATGTTAACTAACTGAAATCTAAATAAAAATAAAAAAAAATAAGTGGGGTTTATTTTAGGAATTCAAGATGTGCTTAACATTTGAAAATAATTCTATAAAGTTTAAAATATTAAGAGAAAATGGAATGGTCTTTTTGATAATTATGACAGTATCATTGATAAATTTCAGCTTCAAATCAAGATTAAAAGCTCTGAGCAATTTAGAGATAGAAGAGAACTTCTAAGCAGATACACAGTATCTATAAACAACCTACATTAACCATCACACTTACTGTATAATGTTGAAATCCTTCCGCTTAAGACTGGAAATGAAATAAGGGTGCTCACTATGACCACTTTTATTTAGCATTGCAATGTAGGTCCTCTTTAGTGGAATGAGTAATTAAAGTAAAATAAATAAATAAATAAATAAACAAACATACTAAGCTTTGAAAAGGAAGAAACAAAATTATGGTTATTCTTGGATGAAATTATTGTATATGTAGAAAATAATACAGATAAATTACTAGAATTAAAAGAACAAATTTAGCAAGATTTTATTGGATATAATATCAATGTACAAAAATATATTTCTACATATCAACAACAAAACAAAATGAAAAAATTATGAAGTAACAATTTAAATAGCATCAAAAAACTTTAGATACGTTGAAATATAACATAAGATGTGCAAAATATTGTGGTGAAAAGTATAAAACATTATTGAGAGAAAATAAGAACTAACTAAACAGGGATATACTAAACTTATGAAATAAAGAACTCAAGATTTTAAAGATGTTAATTCTCCACAAATTGTTCTATAGTTTGGTATAATCCCAATCAAAATCACAGCAGACTAAAATACATATAGAAATGCCAAGGGTCTAAAATAATAAAAGCAATCTTAAGAGAAACAAAGACTAGAGAGCTACCATATTTCAAGAATTGTAATAATTAATTCAACTATAAATTACTCAATTTTGGTATTAGTATAAAAGTAGACTAATAGAGGGGAACCTGGGTAGTTCAGTCTCTTGTGTCCAATTCTTGATTTTGGTTCAGGTCATGATCTTAGGGTAGTGAGTTGAAGCCTCATTTAAGACTCCAAGGTGACCATGGAGTCTGATTAAGATTCTCTCTCTCCTTCTCTCTCTGTCCTTTCCATCCCTAGTTGTGCTCTTTTTCTTTTTATTTAAAAAAGAAAAGAAAAAGGTCAATAGATAAATAGAACAGAATATATAATCTATAAACAAATTTTCACCTATATTGTCACTGACATGTAAGTGATAATATTATAGTGCCAAAGAAAAAGAATTGTAATTTCAATAAGTATGTCTGGATCAATTCAATAATCACACTTAAAAAATCATTTCAATCACATGGCTGAATGTGAAAATTAAACAATAATATTAATAACAAGCTAGGAAAAGATTTCTTAACAAAAATAAAAGAAGACAAAAAGTAGTAACTCTAAGGTAGAAATACGAGATATAAGACATTAAAATGAATTTAAGTTCAGGAAACAATTCAGAGGATGTGTCTTTCTGTGTGTGTGTGTGTGTGTGTGTGTATGTAAGACAGAGTTTCTTCTCTTGAAAATATTCATAAAAAGAAGACAGCAGTCAAATCAATAGAAATGTGGGTAGAAAACTTGAACAATCCCTCTCCCCTAAAAAATTCAAAGGGACAGTAAACATACAAAAAAGAGTTCAATTTCATAGTACTCTGGACAATAAAAGTTAAAATTACAGTTCAAAACAATTTTACAGACACTCAAATGATTACAATGAAAAAGACGAGTAGTATCAAGTGTTGTTGAAAATGTGGAGCAAGTAGACCTCCCATGCATTGCTGGTCTCTCTAGAAGCTGGTACAACCTACTTTGAAAATTGTGCCACAGGGTCTTCTAACATTGAAAATCCACAAACCCTGTGGCCAAAATTGTACTCCAGGATACACACCCAACAAAAAGTGCATGCATGTCTGTCAAAGATCATGTATTCGGTAACCACATGCAAAAATATAAGATGAATCTCACAAACAAATTACTGAGGAAAGAAGTCAGACACACACACAAAAATACTGCTGTTTGAAAGCATTTTTCAAAAACTTCAAAAAATAGTGGTGGGGTAAGGAGGGTACATGATGTGCTTCTGAGGTGCTGCTGATGTTCTGTTTTTTAACCTCGGTGTTTGGATATGTATTATTAAAGCTCTACTACTCTATAATTTGTGCGCTTCGGTACATATGAATCATCTTTTAATAAAATTTTATTTTAAAAAACAATTTCATGAGATGCCTGAGTGGCTCAGTTGGTTAAGCAACTGCCTTTGGCTCAGGTCATGATTCCCGGTCCTGGGAAAGAGCCCCACATCAAGCTCCCTGCTGATCAGGGAGTCTGCTTCTCCCTCTCCCTGTGCTACTCCCCTGCTTGTTCTCTCTCTCTGTCAAATAAATAAAATCTTTTAAAAAAAATTGCATAAAAGCACTAAGGCTTTTCTAAGTTTGATAGCACAAGCAATAAAAATGAAGTCAATATTGCTAAATGTAATTGTAGTGTTTGAAAAATAATCATAATCAAACACATAAATATGATTAAAGAAAGGGAAATAAGAAGATATACAAAAGTATATTAACAGAATATAAACATAACATTAAAAAACAAAAGAGAGGGGTGCCTGGGAGGCTCAGTCAATTAAGCATCTGTCTTCAGCTCAAGTGATGATCCCAGGGTCCTGGGATTGAGCCCCACATCTGGCTTCATGTTCAGTGGGAAACCTGCTTCTCCCTCTCCCTCTGCAGCTCCCCCTGCTTGTGCTTGCTCTCTCTCTCAAATAAATAAATAAAAATTTTTTAAAAAGGTTAGTATCTTCAATATATAAATAACACTAACAATAAAAATATTATCACTGCAACAGAAAAATTGGCAAAGAATATGAATAGATAATTTATAAGCAATATATGCAAACAACTGAACATATTAAAATGCTCAAAAATAGGAAAGACTAAAACAAAGAATTTTTAGAGATTAAATTTATTTAGGTGTATGAAAAAAGCACAGTTGAAAAGAAAAAGAACTTGATAAACTTTTTTGAAAACCTTTATTTAAGTCTATCAGGCTTTAAAAACATCATACACTGGGGCACCTGGATGGCTCAGTGGGTTAAAGCCTCTGTCTTCATCTCAGGTATGATCTCTGCTCAGCTGGGAGCCTGCTTACCCCTCTCTCTCTGCCTGACTCTCTGTCTACTTGTGATCTCTGTCAAATAAATAAATAAAATCTTTAAAAAATAAATAAATAAAATAAAAATATCATACACTTAAGTCTGCTAATTCTACCTGTAGGATGTAGCCTGAAGAAAAACCTTGGTCATTTAGCTGTGAGGATGTTTGCTTTGTTCATAAGAACAATATGATTAGAGGGGCGCCTGGGTGGCTCAGTGGGTTAAGCTTCTGCTTTCAGCTCTGGTCATGGTCCCAGGGTCCTGGAATTGAGCCCCGCACTGGGCTCTCTGCTCGGCGGGGAGCCTGCTTCCCTCCCTCTCTGCCTGCTTCTCTGCCTACTTGTGATCTCTGTGTGTCAAAAATAATAAATAAATTTGGGAGAAGGGGGTGGGATTATGGACATTGGGGAGGGTATGTGCTTTGGTGAGTGCTGTGAAGTGTGTAAACCTGGTGATTCACAGACCTGTACCCCTGGGGATAAAAATATATGCTTATAAAAAATAAAAAAATAAAAATAAAGGACCCCCCCCAAAATAAATAAATAAACAAATAAAATCTTAAAAAAAAAAAAAGAAAGAAAGAACAATATAATTAGAAATGCTCTAATCGGGAGCCTGGGTGGCTCAGTGGGTTAAGCCCCTGCCTTCAGCTCAGGTCATGATCCGAGGGTCCTGGGATCGAGTCCCGCATCAGGCTCTCTGCTCGGCAAGGAGCCTGTTTCCTCTTCTCTCTCTCTGCCTGCCTCTCTGCCTACTTGTGATCTCCCTCTGTCAAATAAAAAATTAAATAAAATATTTTTTTTTAAAAAAAGAAATGCTCTAATCATCCAATGGTAGATGCAAATTATGGTACATTTAATTAATTAAATAATATGTATCTAGTAATTTTTATATTCGATAGAAGTTATTCGATGACGAAAATGCTTTATAAGCAGTTACAATATATACTTATGTATAATAAAGTATTAAGTATGTTTATTTCAGATGACAGGCATTTGATTAATTTGCTTCTCTCTACTTGTTTATACATTTTATGCATGTATTTATTTATTTGTTTAGTTATTTGTGAGAGAGAGAGAGCCTGTGAGAGCAGAAACGGGCAGAGGGAGAGGGAAAGAATTCCAAGCAGTGTCCACACCCAGCCCAGAGCCAGATACGGGGCATGACCCTGAGATCATGACCCCTGCCAAAATCAAGAGTCAGACGCTTAACCGACTGAGCCACCAAGACGACCCTTGTTTATACATTTGAAATTGTTAACACTGAATCTGTGTTTTCATTCTTTTTAAAAAAAGGAATAAAATATGTTTTAAAATGAAGCTAGACTATTATTAAGGGGTAGCAGAAAACAGGAGTATCTAGAGGACGCTATGAAATCTCTGGGTGTTTATGCATTTTTCTTTTATGATGAGAAAGGGAGCAAGTTTATATGATGGAGAGAGAACAATAGAAAGAGAAAGGTAACAGGTAGAAAAGAAGGTATTACTGATGAAGCAAGGTGGCTCGGGAGCAAGAGAAGATCAAATCCAAAGGAAATGGTAGGTAAACCTGGGGAGAAGGACACTTCATTCATTGAAGCAAGAGGCAATTATCTGTGATCTGCTGACGTGAAGATGGGCAGGACACTGAAAGACTCCATATTTTATCTATTTTCTTTGTGAAGTAGAAAATAAGGGCCTACAAATTTGATTCTCTAAGGAAGAAATCAGCTATTTTTTTTTTCCTTAAAGTATATGTTTGGCTTTAAAAACTGCTAATAAAAAATTGAAAGGCAAAGCATTTTGTTTATCTGTTCATAAACCTACAAAAGGATAATTGTTCACCTGATTTTGAACAGATCCTTTTCTCTTTACATAGCTTGAGAAAAATAATACCCATTTTGCACTACGTACCTTCTATACAAAGTGCTTCCAGACTTATTAATTTTACTATTAAGTGTCAGAAGTGTACATAGTATTTCATAAGCATGTGGTACGTGAAAAGAGAATTGCTACCCTAAGGAGTTTAAAAATCATGTTTGGTGGGTAAAGTACATCCCAGAGTAATAAAGAGCACAGAAGAACTATATGATCCTAAAGAAGCATTTTAGTAACTTATAATTATGGGCTTTCCTGAGACTTGTACCAAGATTCACCCAATTTCACATTTTCAAGAACCTAAAGCCTACTTTCTCATTATCAAATTCCCTATTCTCTATTGGATACAAGTAACACTCCACTGCTTTCTTAAACTTACCTTTGGCTTTTGAAAATTAAAAAAAAAAATCAGCTACAATAATCATTCTCACAGCTTTATTTTTGTTTAGTTTTGTTGTTTTGTTTTTGTGTGTGTGTTTTAATTCAGAAAGAGTCACCATATCTCACATAACCCTTATATCAAACAATAAAATTCCTCCAGTTCTTTCTCCAAGCTTATTGTAAAAGTTAATAGCTCTCGTCACTCTGTAATAGGCTTGATAAAGAAAGAAGAAAAGAAACAGATGAGAATAGCCTTCCTTTCCATAGGTCTATTTGCCCTATCTTGTTTTGTAGACATGAAAGAACAAATGGCAAGGAATCCTTTGTTTACACAAAAATCCCCAAAACTGAAACTTTTACTACTTCATAAAAGCAATATAAAGCAAGACTTGAAATAAAAAGTTTTATATTAGCTAATTGCTGAAGACTCTCCAAATCTTTTCTCTTTTAGATCTATTTAATCTACTCCTGAGGACTGTATGACTCATAAATCTGTGACAGATGTGCCAACCAACATCACATGTAATTTCTGAGATGGTTCAAATAGGTCCTTTCTTAAAGTAGGTAAAAATCATCATTTTATAGATGTTTGATTTAATAAAGAAATCAATGTTATGAATGTTATTCTCTTAGAAGACATGCTAGTTTTTTCCCCATCAACTATTATAATAATCTTGTTTTCTACCTACATAAATGCAAAACATGTTCTCTTCACTTTAATTTTGTACAAATCTTTATCCAGAGGATAAAATCAGCATGCTTTTTTGTAAATGTGAAAGGCTATTTAAAAAAATGCCCTAGATATTAAATGGCATTAAGAAATTGTTTCTTTTTCTCCTTAGGCAAAATGATGCTTGTGGTTGTATAAGAAAATACTCTCGTTCTTAGGAAATTCATGATGAAGAGTTTGGGCATAAAAACAAAGATGGAAAAATGTTAACAATTAATTAATTAATCAATGTGTTAAGTATATGAGCATATATGTTACCATCTGATCTTTTCCGTGTATTTTTAAAGTTTATAATAAAAATTTGGGCAGGGGGAATAAAAAGAGGAAGAAGAAATAAGACTCCTATACTTACTGTTTTGTTATTATGGCATGTTTTTAACAGATTTCTCAAAGAGACCATTAAATTAATCTACAAGCAGTTATAAAAATACTATATGGTCCAATTGTACTATTATTGTAAGTATAATAGAGAGAGGAGTCTAAGAATGACATAATCAATAAATGACCTGGTCTACACATCCTTTGGATACTTAGATTGCTCTACTACTCCATATGGGTGTCCTGGAAAGGTTAATTTGCTGCCATTTGAAGTTTTCCCTTACTTCCTGGGAAAGCTCTAGCACTGGGTATCTCCTACTTCCTAGGAAAACTCAAGCACCAAGTTCTACATATTAATCCATCATCTGTTTGCCTGATCCTTCTGATCATTTGCTCTGATTAGAATAAATTTAGGCTCAACTTTCATACGGTCATGATCCAGAATTTGAAAACAGATAGTATCTTCCTGCTGTATTTTTTTTTCCAGGTTAAAAGTTTCAAATCTTTCTCTTACCACATGAGTTATCTGATCTTTCATTTTTCTAGTCATTTATTCTCTGAAAATACTCCAGTGTATCCACAGTTTATTGTGGGTCCATTTTTTAACGATATTCCAAGTGGGTATGTATACTACATGCTAAACTCACGTATTATACATAACATAAATAGATTCTTTTTAGAGCACAATATCATAATGTTAATTCCTCTTAAGCTTATTGTTAAAAAAGTTTGTTTCTAATGTACTTTTTAAAAATTTTTCATATATGTCTCTGATAAGTATTATCTATTTATTGTTGCCTAATTTTCTATTTAAGACTATTTGGATTCTGATCTTATCATCAACTCTTTATTAATATTAGTTTATTCAAAATTCTAATGCATCAAGACCAGTTACTAATACTACAGAGATATAAGAAATGTGTTTCTTTTTACTTTGTTATGAGAATGGCCACATTCAGTTTTGTTTCTAAGTCCAAGTCAGTGACAAAAATGATGAGCAAGACACAGTTAAAGACAAAACCTCAGATCTCAACCCCAAGAATACTCCACTGGAGGCTTTTCCTACTATTAAACTAGCTAGTGATCTTAATTATTCTAGCTAACAGTTCATTGGTTTCCACCATTTCTGCTGGAACATCACTGTAAACCTTTCCACATGCATAACTAGGTCCAAATACTTGGAAGTCCGTCTTCCATGCTGAAGTAATGCATCTCAAGTGGATTTTTCAGACTTGTCCCTACTCTGCCTTTCTTCTGCAACTGAAGTAATATTTCTAAAATGCAACTTGTCATTTAATTTCTTAAGATCTTTCAATAACTGCCTAGTTTTTAAGCTTAGGGCCATTTACAAAGTTCTTCACAGTCTATCTTCTGTCTCTTTCTCCAGTCTCCTTTCTTGCCATTCCCACTTTCCCAGCGCTTTCCCAGTATATTAAACCATCTACCTTTCTCTGAGCGAACCAGCATCAAATGCCACCATTCCTTCCAAGTGATGTTCTTCTGCCCAGGAGCCTAGCTCCTACCACAGATACACACACACACACACACACACACACCAGTAACATTCTCTCTCCTAATGTATCATGGGCCTTTGGCGTAGTCATTTTCTCTGGGAAGACATTCCTCATTGCTCCTTACCCTCATCCGGCTAAATTGTGTCTCTGATTTGCATTCCCTTGGTTCCAGATCACTTCCAAACATCACAATGTATACTCCTACACTCTGAAGCTTAAGAAAGTTAAGTCAATATGACACTTGTTTAAATTTGAGCTCACTCTGAAGAATGAAAGCTTCTAATAGTCAACATTTATTGAGAGCACACTGTATATCAAGCATTTTGATAAATATTTTACAAGCATTAATAGAAAGTCATCAAAAATGTAATGAATCACTTTTCTTTAATTAATGTACTTCCCATTGTTATAATATTTTATATTTTAGTTGTGAATATAACTCTGACATTTAAGTTGTCTACATTGTTGAGTCGAAGAATTGCTTTCCTCCTTTATGCTCCATAGTCTCTAGGGCAGATTAATTCTTAGGGCAAATAACTTGCTTTACTGAGTCTATTGTGCTCTGCTTCAGCAAGATCTTAGAGCTTGTTCAGCACCCTAAGTATCTTGCCTTAGGACAGTTACACAGTCAGTAAGTGATGGATGCTGGATTAGGACCCAGGAGACCACAATCCAGGCCTCGTCTTTTAATGACTATACTGTACTGCTTCCTGCTAAGTGAAACTGCCACTCTGTTTTCCATCTCTTGTTCTTTTCAGAGCCACTTTCCTTTTTCTGAATGGTAAGCATTTTGAAAAAGATTCTTAAAGTTTTATATTAATATGAGGTATAACTATAACATTCGGAAGTGGATTTTGTGTAAATTTGATGGATACCATCCTAGTGACCTATGTATATGCAGGCAGAAAATCACATGTGCACATGGGCCTGGTTGCCTGACACACCATGACAAAATGAATTAGCAGGCCATAGCTCCTCAAAGTGGGATGGTGTGGGAAGCACATACTCTAAGGGGTGAATTTTCCAAGGAGAGAAGTAGTGATCCATCTCTACTGCATACTGAGAGACACCTCCTCCTCTCCCCACTTGTTCTGAATCTTCTCAGCCATGAGGCAAAGAGTATTTCTAATTTAATGAATAGACTGACTCCAGTCTTGTGAGCCATATTTCTAATAACAATAATGTTATTCACTCTAATGCATACAAACACAGCTCTGTCGATATTTCAAATAAACAAAATACTATACAAACATGTGGCTAATGAAAAGTTTGTCTGTAGAATATCCTGGAGTTTTCTGAAGTTCTAGTACTCTGCAACTCTTCACTATAAAAAGGATATGAAAGCTACTCTTGCATCCCCCCTCCTCCATCTATCATACTCCATTCAACTCAAACATGCTGGGCATTTGGAAAAAGGAAGCTGCTGATGCAATCTAAAATAGAGAATATCTGTTAGAAGGCATTATATAAACCAAAATCAAGGTGTAGGAAATAATGTCATAGGATCCCACTAAATAAAGATTGGTTAGGCTCAGGCATTTAAATGTGCTTTCTTATTATAAAAATAAATAAGCTTTTAACTTTACAAACCTCCTATTGTTTCCAACATATTTTTTGCCAGTGGATGGAAAATAGGTGTTGAATTTTCCTTCTACAAACGGACCCTTGAAATCATAGAGAGAACTATGGAGTTACACATTCAAATAATATTACTTTTAAAGCAGATGCACTACATACTGCGAGGAAAATTGGGAAATGGTTACTTAAATGTTAGCAATTTAAGACCTAGAAGGAATGCATACTGATTGGGAAGGCAGATGCTTGAATAATATCAAGATATAAATAGGACAGATCAAACTGAGATAACAGGGAAGGCAGCCACATGAATAATCACCATATAAGCAGTATAAATAACACCAACTATTTGAGGCCAAGAGCACACACTTTAATTATATTGATTTTTAAAAAATAGGTCAGCTAAATGAAAAGGCAAAAAGTGATTGAATGAGCAAGTCCCTTCACAATCCAGACCTCTGTTTGTTTGTTTGTTCCCTTCTGCAAAATGTAGGGAATGGGTAAAATGATCTTGAAGATCAGAGAGTCAGAAAACTTTCATGATTCTAAGGCTGCTTAAGAACTGCCAAGTAAATTGGGTAGCATAACTGATTATGTCAGAATTTAAAATGTGGTTAATTGCCAATCTCCTGCAAATGTGGAACACTCTAACACCCTAACACTAATTTCCAAAAGAAATGACTTGAAAAACCATGTGTCCAAATATTACTGAGTTCAATCAATAAAAATATAGATAGAAATTCATTTTGGGTTTTCAAAGAGCTACACAAAGATGTTAGGAGGGTATATTAGAGACATTAAAATAAACTTTAGGTTTTAATCCAGAAAGAGTAATTAAAAAGATGCCTAGAAAATTGATGTTTTAAAAAATCCAAAATCAATTTAATAGCAATAGTGCAATCCATAAAGCAGTTTAAATATGTAATTTGGTATTACATATAATAGAATTTACATTACTTATATGGACTTCAAGAAAGTCTTTTAATTCCCTCTTATATAATTATTTTGCTAGGTTTCTTTTAAAAATAATCTTTAGGCTATTTGCTGGAGCCATGTATTTTTGTGTTTATTATTTTGTTTTAACTAAGGAGATAAAATGAAACTTAAAAAGTAACTGTTTACTTTCACCTTTTCAGGCAAGGTTTCTTAAAACACTAAAAAATATTTTTGTTTAATAATCCAATCGAGAAATGGGAAGAAGACATAAACAGAAATTTCTCCAAAGAAGACATACAAATGGTCAACAGACACACGGAAAAATGCTCAACATCACTCAGCATCAGGGAAAAACTAATCAAAACCACAATAAGATACCATCTAACACCAATCAGAAAGGCTAAAATTAACAAGAACAAGTCAGGAAACAATGATGTTGGTGAGGATGCAGAGAAAGGGGAACCTCTTACATTGCTGGGGGGAATGCAAGCTAGTGCAGCCACTCTTGAAAACAGTATGGAGGTTCCTCAAAGAGTTGAAAATAGAGTTACCCTATGACCCAACAATTGCACTAATGGGGTATTTACCCCAAAGATACAAAGAAGTGATCTGAAGGGGCACCTGCACCCCAGTGTTTATAGCAGGAATATCCAAATAGCCCGACTATGGAAAGAGACCAGATGTCCATCGACAGATGGATGGATAAAGAAGATGTGGTGTATATATGTAACGGAATACCACTCATCCCTCGAAAGAATGAAATCTTGGGACGTCGAGTGGTTCAGTCAGTTAAACATCTGCCTTCGGCTCAGGTCACACGGTTAAGAATAAGGTCTCCTGTTGAATCACCTGAAACTAATAATAACACTGTATGTTGACTAACTGGAATTAAAATAAATACTTAAAAAAAGAGAAAAAAAGATCTCTGGAGCTGGCCTGCGTTAGCTCATAGTCCACTTCAGCCTTTATGCTGAGCAGCCTTAAAGAAATCACTTAATTTATTTTATACCTCAGTTTCCTATTGGATTGTTATTTGTGTTACTAAGTACCAACTTCATAGGATTGTTGTGAAGGTTAAAAGAAAGAATAAATTAAAATTCTTAGAACAACTGGTTATTTCAATAAAACTTAGCTATTTCATTTTAGTTATGTCTAAATATTTATTTATATATAAATACAAAATAAATATACATATATAGAAATATGTCAGAAGGGACGGACATTAAAGTATTAATGGAGGACAGCTATGAATAACTGAATTATAGATACTTACTATTTTCTAAACGTCTTGGAGTAAAAAGAATTTTATATATCTGAGATACCTTTACAAGCAGAAAACAATGTTTGATAATGGAATAATGTGAGACATTTTAGATTCTTAGTATAAGACACAACCTTAGCAAAAGGCAGAATATTTCCAATCTTAGGGAAATATCCAAACACAGATTCAGCAAATTTGGCTCACCACTCTAGAAATGAACCACCTTAGTTTGGGATCATCCCATTTGTTTATTTTAGCTTTTGTTGCCTTGCCACCAGGAGACTGGTCCAAAAAAATACTGCTAAAAGTACTGTTAGGGGCTGTCCATGTTTTCTTCTAGAAGCTTTACAGTTTTGAGGTCTCACATTCAGGTGTTTAATCCATTTTAAATTTATTTTTGTTATGGTGTAAGATAGTTTTCTGGTTTCATTCTTTTGCATGTAGCTGTCCAGTTTTCCCAAAAACCACTTATTGAAGAGATTATCTATTCCTTATTGTACATTCTTGTCTCCTTTGTTATACATTATTTGACCATATGTGTGTGGGTTTATTTCCGGACTCTCTATTCTTATTCTAGTGATCTATATATCTGTTTTCATGCCAGTACCATACTGTTTTGATTACTGTATCTTTGTACTATAGTTTGAAATCAGGAAGCATGATAGCTCTATCTTTCTTAAGAAAGATAGCTCGTCTTTCTTAAGGTTGCTTTGGCTATTTGGAATCTTTAATGGCTCCATACAAATTTTAGGATAAGGATGTAGAGAAAAGGGAACCCCCCCTTGTACTTTGGGTGGGAATGTAAATTGGTGCGGCCTCTAAGGAAAACAATATGGAGATTCCTCAAAAACTTAAACATAGAGCGATCATATGATACACTTTTATGTACTGACTCAAAGAAAATGAAAACAATTAGAAGAGATAGCTGCGTCCCCATGTTCACTGCAACATTATTTATAATACTCAAACACTGGAAACAACCTATATGTCCAGTGATAGATGAATAAAGGAGATATGGCATATTATTGTGTGGTATCTATATACACACCTAATGGAATATTGCACAGCCATAAAAAAGAATGAAATACTGCTATTTGTGACAATATCGATAGACTCAGAGGATATTATGCTAATGAAACAAGTCAGATGAAAAAAGGTAAATACCATATGACTTCACTTATGTGTGGAATCTAAGAAATGAAACAGATGAACAAATAAAGCAAAACAGAAACACTCATAGATAAAAAAACAAACTTCTGGTTACCAGAGGAGAGAGGGGTTGGGGGATGGGTAGACTGGTGAAGGGGATTAGGAAGTATACACTTAAGTTATAGAAAAAATAAGCCATGGGGATGTAATATACATAGAGATGTAAGCATAGGGAATATAGTCAATAACATAGTAATAACTTTGTACAGTGACAGATAACAACGAGACATCATGGGGATCCCTGCATACATATTAAAAAAATACTGAATCACTATGATGTACACTTGAAACTAATAGAATATTGTATGTCAATTATACTTCAATTAAAAAAGAAAGAAAGAAATGAATCACTTTACCTTTATGGAATAATGATCTTGAAAGCTGAACAAAAAAATTACCTAGTTTGAGAGAAGCAATTCAGATCAGGCAGAGAGGTCAATTTAGCATCTCCTCCCAGAACAACACTTCTCAATATTTGTTGAAATGTGAGTAACTTGGTTATAATTTTCTCCCAAGTTTCAGATGTGCTAAGCAACTCAAAATAAAAATTGTTGCTGTTTAAATTAGAAACCAACTATAAGTTAAGTGAAATATGTATATATTTATATTTATATAATATATAATATATATATTTAAAAATGAATACATGAAAAGTAATTTTAAAATAGTATGTAAAAATGTATTCTGCTTACACCCAAGCTAATAATAGGAAAGGTCACTGCTAGTTCTCCTGACCTTGGCTATCACGCTTGAAGAGGGTCTGCGAGAAACCAGAAGAATGGGCAGAGATTCTCATGTAAGGTGAGGTCATCATCTGCTCCTGGATCTAGGTCTACAACCAATCATTTATTTTGGGAGAAGGATGGTAAGTATTATTGATTTTATCAATTCTCACTCCATGGCGCTTGGCTTCTTAGCTCAAAATTTACCAAGGACATATGGAGTTGATGCTGACTGCATACTGAAGAACCTTTGCTGATGTCCTGACCTTATCCTGACAATATTGGTTACATTCTATGCTGGGGCTTTCCTGCAGGATCTAGAGTACTTAAACTGCTTCCCAAATTGCTATAAAAGCTAACTTAGTTGTTTCCAAGAAAGACTGATAACTCCCTAGCTGGGCAGTACCCATGCCAGAACAATAAAAAAGAGGCTCTCTTTCTAACTCTGGTAAGTTAAAGAATGACAGGTTTCAGCAACATTTTCAAACACTCTGATTTGCATAAAGCCACAGATCAGAAGAGTGACTTTTAGTACTTTACAATGCAAAAATCAACTCTCATTCACTGTTCCGTTTATTATAACAGATGTTCTGATCAGCATTCCCAGGTCACCATGTACAGTGTACATGTTTATATAATTACAAGAGAAAAGAGGTTAAAATGCTGTGCCTCATCCAATACTGTCAAAATGAACCCATACAACAATTCACACAGGGGAACAGCAAGAGAGTAAATGTAAGCTCTATAAATATACATAAGCCACAACCTAAACTGTTTCCCAGCCCAACCTCCAGAAATGGATTTCTCCCAATAGACATATAAGAACCAATATATATCCCTAACTGCCTCGTGTGACCTAGCCGAAGGCAGCCTAGAGGCAGAGATGGAATTTCCACTACATTTGTAGGATTCCATGAATATGTATTGAGCTTTTGTCAGAGGACAACAAATATCCCATAGTTGTAACGTGAGTAAAAGTGCCATTTGTTTTCTTCCTCACATACCTGCTTGTGACACAGAAAATGTGGTACAAGGTACACTTTAGAGGAAAGAGAGAGAGGGTTATTTATGGACAGATTCACAGAATGAAGATACAAATGTAAACAAAGGAAAGATACAAATCTAGACAAAGATAGTCTTCCTCTAATGCAAAGAGTTTTTCTTGGGCTGTGATGGACACTACCTACATCTAAACCCACCTGAGTTTTCTTTGGCATCTTTTGTTTAACTTAGATATATATTTAAGTGCTGACACAAATATATGATGCTCAATTGTACTACACCATGCTTATGTGAATTAATAAGAAAAAAATTAAAAGCATCATACTTATGGTAAGTGCCAAGCAGGGTGGTAGTTTAAAGCCTGAGATTTTAGTCCTGGCTTGGCCATTAACTAACTATGAACCTTAAGGAAGTCAATTAAGTGTTCTGGGCTTCCTTGCTGTGAACTGAGGACCTTGAAGGACTCAAGTGATGTCAGGGTTCATGCTGTTCTTTTTCATCTCCTTAACTCCAGTACCCAACTCGGTGCTTAGCACAATGGAGATACTCCATGAGTATTTGTGGAAATGGATGAATGAATTATTTAATGAGTCAATGAATAAAGGCACCCATAAAATCCTTGCCAATCTAAACCATCATGACATTATGTAGTTAATTTGCAGGACAAACAAAACCTTTAAAATTAAATCCTGGTTCACAGACGAATGTGTGTTTTCAGAAATAGGTGATGGCATCTAGAAAGTAATATTACAGCATCACAACCTAAATCCCCTGTCAATCCAGTCTGAATCATGCTCCTGTCTGGAGGAAGCAAAGTTAATATAATGACTTAGCTGAGTCATCTAGTGTGAGCCCAGTGATACAGGCAAAGTGGAAGACCTCATCCGTGATCAAATTTCCACTGATGGTGACTTAATTAACCATTGACCTTGCACTGAACAGCAGAAATCATAACTGTGGATTTCTGTCAGCCTACTGCCTTTTCTATTCATGCCACATCCACTAGAAAATTATTATCTTATCCAAGAATAGAAAGTGGTCTCTACTTTCTAGAAATAGGTTATGTATTTGAAATAATCCAATCATTATATTTCTACCCCATGAAATTATTATGCTAATGAGATACTTTCCATAAAACTATTTTCTATGACTTTTACTCAAGCTTGGAAGAAAAGGGTAGGAAGAAATAACACTGATTTTAGCTTACACCAAGGTAATCACAGAAGGTATTTAGTCACCTTGGACCTACAGGACACTGAAATATTGTATGAAAAGCCCAGAATTGAGTTTAAATATTTTAAAAATCATACCCAACTTTTAGCAATTTAGAGAGAAAGTATTTAAGCTTTTATTTCTTGTTACTGCTATTGCTGTCATTTTTAGACACCTTCCCTCATGCATTGGAAGGAAAACGAAGGAAAGATGGAAGAGAGGGATGCAGGGAGGAAGGGGAGAGGAATGTAAGGAAGGGAAAGGAATAGATATACAAGAATTGATGACTTCAAAACACCTGGTAATGAACACAGCAAGAAGGTGATACCGGTAGGACTAAGGTCTTGTGTATAGAAGCGTTAACCTTTTCCACTGCATTTCAGCCATAACATACGTATTTTGTTGGGAGGCAGTAGAAAACAGGAATTTAGTAAAAAATGTAAATAGTGAAAATTTGTCTCTCATAGAATGGCATCTGATGTAAAGGGAAAGGTATAAATCAGTGGGATTGTTTCATCCAGTAATTATGTAATATTTGAAAAACTATTAACAATTGTGAACCCCCTCATCTCACAGTCTTGTTCTTACTTAAGAACAAGACTTTTTTCTACAGATTTGTAGGCCTGCTTTAAATCTCAAGGCTCAAGCCATCCACCATTTTGAGGACTTTAGTACATTTGACTGTAGCTAAAAAGGAAGCTACTCAATATGATTTTTTAAATGTTATGCATTACCATAAAGAAATTAAAATATCATATCCTGTTTGGTAAAGAGCAGAAAGAAGTGTTCATCATCAAATAGGTCATTACATATTTAAATAAATTATTGGCTGTTTAAACTACCATTATGTGGATAATTAATCAGTCTTCTTATCTTCTAACAGCCCTTCAAATAGCACAGTTTATTATTCTTGGGTCTGAAACTTCCTTTTGGTCATTGGTTAAAATGAATAAAATGAGCGATACAAAACCTGGAAAATGTATATTTTATGTACTTCTTAAAGGCAGTATGGACTTCCGCTAAACTCTAGCAGTGCTTCAGGTTATGCCACTTATCACTTAATTATACATTGTCTTGCCTTGTTCTTTATTTCCATCATAGTTTTGTGTATACTCAGCTAGGCTCCCATGAATCTCATGGATCCAGAAGGGCGAATGGGAAGATGACTGGATTTTTTTTAAGCTGACTTATTGTTATGGGGTGCCTGGGTGGCTCAGTCATTTGAGCGTCTGCATTCAGCTTGGGTCATGGTCCCGGGCTCCTGGGATCAAGCCCCAAATTTGGCTCCTTGCTCAGTGGGAAGCCTGCTTCTCCCTCTCCCTCTACCTGGCCCTCTCTCTCTCTCTCTCAAATAAATAAATAAATAAATCTTAAGAATTGACTTATTGTTAGTTACTAATATCATCCATTGGCTCTATCCATATGCATGCTTCCTATCATATTACAATTGCACATTACATATTACATTACGTTTTTACTTTAAATACTTTATATACTTTATGAGCAAGGAGATTTTTAAGCCAAGTTTTCAAATGGGAACAATTAACCTTTTAATGAGAAACAAGGCATACAATCTGCTTTTTAATTTTCTTGAGATTATTTGTAACTAATCTTTTCTACTCCTAAGAAAGATAAATCCTTAAAAGAATTTCCATTCTAATTCTAGTACATTGCGACTATGCTACCATATACTTTCAGAACACTTATAGAAAAACTTTTATACTTTACATAAGCATTACAGGAGTAATTACTACACTTTATATTTTATATGACATAGTATCTCCTTACACATAAAATCCAATCCGAATAGAAGCTACAGTTGTAAAACTTAAAGAAAATGCATGCACACAGTTCTTTTTTTCTTATTCTTAGCAATTATAAAAGTAATTATGAACAAGATTGCTGGTCAGATGTGTGAAATTCCTGGTTGTTAAAGCCCCAGCTCATAGCCTCTGCTTTAATGAAATATGTCATACAATGCATAGTTCTCTAATATCATTTAACCTATAAATTGTGCTTCTGACCCTTTCATCACTCAAACAGAGAATACAAAGAATAGAATTCATTATAAATTCATGGAGCTTCTAAAACATGAAGAGATACTGGTTATAATTCATTCATGAGTTATTTTCAGTTTATGAAGGAAGGTCTTGCCAAAAGAGAGTAAAAAAGCAAAGCACGTTAAATCATAAAATTAAACACAGACTTTGCTGAGCATGGTTTTTAAGTTCCTCCACAAATAGTTCTAGCCCCAATATCAGTCCACTCCTGAAATTAAATAACTCTCTCTCCCCATGTGAACTTCAGTATCCCAACCATAAATCCAGCTTGCCAAAATGGTGGTTATGTTATTCTCTGCCCATATAACGATCTACAAGACCATGTCTCATCCAGAAGTGCAAACATCTAACCACTTCCTTCAAACATTTAACAAAATAGTCACCTTCTAACTGTGATTTAGCCAGCCAGGCCAACTACTCTATCCACCTTGGCTTCATGTGAACACATTTGAACTGATGAAATTTCTTCTCTATCCAATTGACACTGATGATGTATTCATTGACTATTTGCCCTTTTAGGTCTATTTTACATCCACTATTTTCAGTTGATTGGTTAAGGTCTTTGAGACCCCGGATTATGTCTTTGATATACTGGCTAAAAGGAAGTTAATATATTAAAATACTTTGTAATCTATTACATAAATGAATGCATCAGTAGAATGTTTTCAACAAGAAATAGACTGAGAGCTGCGTAAGATCCTAGTATAAGAAAATAAAGGGAATATAGGAAATACAAAGATGTCAATCTTACCCTTAAAGATAATCTTCTTTGATTAGGGCTTAAACCAATGTGGTGTGACTCATTTAACAATTCAAATAAGTGATGGATCCACATTATTGTTGACCATTCACCTTGAAAACGTATGAAAACAATTGTTTTTTCTATGCTGATTCAAGGTAAACACTACTGATACTGAATTTTGTTCTAGAGTTATGCTAACACCAACATGGAAGAGTGCAGGAATAGTAGTTCTTAGAGTTGCTTGGCTCCAATCCTGACATTGAGACACAAGATTCTCTCTCTAAGTCATCTAACTAAATGGACACAGAGTCCTCATTGTTAAAATGTAGGGAGATATACTGTGTTGTCTGCAGTTACACTCCATCTCTAAAAAAACCTATCATTCATTGAATCTTCCCCTCTGAGAATCCATGTCATTCAATTTTTTCAATGAGAAAAACCATGAAATAATTTCTGTTTAACAAGTATTGTCTGGTATGTTAATCATTGTTAGAATAATTGCAAAAAGAATCCTTATTCTATTCAGTTGTCACTAAAATCCTAGAAGTTACATTTTTACAATAAAAGTGAGGCTACAAAATTATACCATATCATAGCTAAAAAACAGTGAACTCACCATAAAAAATAAAAGTATGATGATCACTTGTCATAGTTGGAGAGAAAAACAACTGACCAAAATGAGGGTATATGGCTTCTAGTTTTTGAGCAAAGAACTGCAACTTGCTTTCTTTAGCAAGGCGGAAATAATTTTACTTTAATATTGACTATTGAATTCCTTGTGATGAGCATATTTATCTACATTTAGTGAAACAATTATAGGGCATTTTTTAAATGTTTTCTTGTTTTGTTTTAAGAAGAGAATCCTTGAAGCAAGGTAATACTAATAATTATCATTTAATGAGAACTTTCTACCATACTATACTTTTCTAGGTGCTTTACATTTATCAATTCATTGTATTATTCCTGCAAAAATACATAAAAAATGAAATCAAGACACAGAAAACTTAAGTAAATTTGCTAGGACCACATAGCTAATAAAAAGCAGAGGAGAGTGAGTACCAATGAGGACTCAGTCCAGAGCTTACACACTTAAACACTGAACTTTGTTGCTGTGAGTCTATGTTGAGACAAAGGAAAGACACACTGTTCTGCTTAAGAAGGAGTAAAGCAGGTTGGAGACAGGGACAAGTAAACTAAGGAAAAGACTTGTAGAGGGCGTTTACATGGACTGGGAAGTCCAGCAACCAAGTCCAGACAGGTTGATGTCATATAAACAGGAGAGAAAAAGTGAAAATATGGGAGGATCAAAAAGGAGCACTGTCCAAATAACTAGGTAGATTTAATACTCAATTGAATTTAAAAGTTACTACACATGTTCTAGCCATTCAACTACTCAGTAAATTCTGTCCTACTTCATGTCTTAGCATGGATGATATTTGGGGATACCAAGGAGTAGAGACTTTGTTTCATATTTTGAGGGATATGAAAACAGCTGCAAGGGATGACTGAGATTGAAGAATTCAGAGGAAACAATTACAGCCACAGGTGCCTGGGTAAAATGCCAATCCCACCCCTGCCTAAGGATCCTCAAAGGATTGGAAAGGGTCAAATGGCCCCAATGACATCTTGGTTTGACTTCAACACTCTCTTGAAAAGCTCTTTAACAATTCATACTAAAAACAAAGAAAATCCTTGCTATGATACTAAAAACCCTTGCTATGATATAATCATGCCAAGGGAACAGCAGACAGGACACACACATGGAAATCATGCAGGAACCAAACTCACTCTGAGACCGGAACCTAACTTAGAATGTTTCCTGATGCTTCTAACATAATAGATACCATTAACTCACAATTATTTTAGAGCTGATAATGCTCTAAAATGAGTAATTCAATAAATTAGGATACAGGATCTACTTAGTGCCAGGGAATAGAATATTGTACGAGAAATCCTATGCTCATGTGGTTTACATTCCACTGGGTTCTGATTCAGTATTTACTGCTGGCCAGCTTAAATGATAGTGATACAACCATTGCCTTTTTGCATATAATGAAATCAACACAAAGGTACAGATACAGATTTGTTCAAACATAACATAAGGACATTTTTGTTAAAGATAATCACTTTGGCTACACTATCTCAGGGATCAAATAATGGAATTTTACAACTATATAAAAAAGTTACCTTTGCCTAAGAAACAGTATTTACTGTGTGTACATAGTTGACTGACAAAATTCTCTACCATCCAGCACCCTAATTAATTGATGAAATAAGCTATCTCAAAAGGGATATTACAGGATTTCCAAAAAGAAAGAAAGAGAGCAAGATATAGACACATACACACACGCACGCACACATACATACACACAACCTTCTGTGGCTCAAAACACAGTATCACGGCCCTATCTGCAGGCAACTTACAATAATTGCCAAATACAATTTAGTGATAAGAAAAATCCTTTCAGTGATGAAAAAATACTTATTAAGTCCTATTGAAGTACTGCTGTAGTTTAACTATACATAAGAAATTACTTAACCTTCTGCTATTCCAAATATATTTAATCCCTGAGACATTATTAAAATAATGTCTCCTGGAATCTAGAAGAGCCTTAATTACTGTTCCTAACTCCCCAGGCAGTTAAAACATTGCCTCTATTCAACGGTTTCTATGATTATTTTTATGGGAAAGTGATAGATCAATCAGGTGTTATTAAGTATCTCTCATCTGTTAAGATACAGTATTATCAAGCCCACCTCCCAAAGACACCTCACAAGTCCCCTCACTCATTCCTAAAGAAACTCCTTTTGCCTTCATTTTTACTGGATCTCTCGATTCACTTCAATTCTTTTTGTCACCTCTTTAAGTGGAAAAGACAATACCAACCATACAGAGTTGTAATCACACAGAGCAACATAAATGAAATAATCTAGCAATGTAGGCCCTAGTTAAAAACAAAACAAAACAAACAAACAAATAAACAAAAATAAACCCCACCTGATATTGCTTAGAACAAATCTGGCCTCTTAGGTAAAAAGTTGAATTTCTAGAAGAAAGATGTTGGCAGAAATGAAAATAATGAAAAAGATAACTGAATGTCTCTCTGTGACACACTATCCATTCAGTTATTCTGTCTGGATTGGGAAAAAGAAGAGGACACAGACAGAAAAATAAGTATCAGTTTAAAAGCAATTCTGTGTGGGTCGGTTGACCACTGACATGAGGATTTCCTGGTGGCATGATGACTGAAAGGCTTTGTAAGAATATAAATGTCTAAAATCAGTGTAAACTTTGAAGTTGTTTGCTACATAATTCATAATGTGATGACTTTCAGAGACCAGAATACTTTTGATAAAAGAAATGCAGTGTTCCATACAACATTTTTATATTTGTGGTTTAGCATTGAGGTGTGGGGAAACAAGAACAAGTTCTAAATCATAGTTAGGCTACCTTGGGGCAGAGGTAGAGAAAGGGGTGCAAAACATGGAGAAAAATATTGGTAGAAATAAAAAATCAAAATCATAAATGACCAAGAGAACATAAGGCCCAGAAAAATTGAGTCTGTGCCAGGCTGATCTTACTCAAATTCAAGAAGTTAGAGATTTTGGATGACTTCTGGTATGTGTATACATGTATGAAAACATACACCTACATACATATAAATATTGCCATAATATACATATGCATATGTCTATGTCTGTGTGTACATAATGCCTGTTCTTTTAATTAGGAAAGTCATAAAGCCACGCTAGTTTGGTTCTTCCATAACCAAATACATTCTGGCATCATCTGGATCAGGCATCAGCAAACTATTCCCTTAGGTCAAGTCTGACCAGCCACCTATTTTTGTAAATAAAGTTTTATTGGAACAAAATACCACCTATTGGCTTATATGTTGTCTAAAACTACTTCTGTGCTACAAAACAGAGTGAGATAATTGCAGCTGAGTTCATGGCACTCAAATTCTAAAATATTTATTCTCTGGCTCTTTACAGAAAAAGTTTGCTTACCTTTGGCCTGGACCATCACCCTCCCAATTTCCTGACTTGCTGCCTTCTGTCTGTCCCTCCTCTCCCACTTTTTTTCTCTCTCTCTTGTCCTCCCTCTCTCCTTTCCTTCTTTCCTACTAGGTTTGTTTGTTTGTTTGTATTTAAAGAACATTCATTTATTGAATGCCTATTATTATTTTGTCATTATATTTAAAAACTACTTTTAGAGCAGTTTTAGGTTCACAGCAAAAATGAAAGAAAGGTACAGATATCTTCCATATCGCGCATGTCCCCACACAGGCACAGCCTCTCCCATTATTAATATCCCTTACCAGAGTGGTACTTTTTTTTTTTTAAATAATTGATAAACCTGCACTGACAACATCAAAATCACTCAAACTCTATTGTTTACATAAGTATTCAATTTTAGCTGTACAAGGGTTTGGACAAACATGTAATGACATAAATCCATAATTATAGTATCAAACAGAATATTTTCACTGCCCTAAAAATCCTCAGTGTTCCATCTACTTATCCTTCTCTGTCCCCCAACCCTGGCAACCAGTTGTCTTTTTACTGTCATAGTTTTACCCTTTCCAGAATGTCCATATAATTGAAATGAAACTGGATGTAGGCTTTTCAGATTGGCTTCTGTCATTTAGTAATAGACATTTAAGTGTACTCCTTTTCTTTTCATGGCTTGATAGACCATTTGTTTTTAAAGCTGACTAATACTCTATTGCCCAGGGGTACCATGGTGTATTCATCTCTTCATCTACGGAAGGGCATCTTGGTTGCTTCCAAGTTATGACAATTATGAAGAAAGCTGCTATTGTTATCCACATGCAAGATTTTATGTAGACATAAATTCTCAACTTCTTTGGGTAAACACCAGGGAGTGTGAGTGCTGGATTATATACTAAGAGCATGTTGAGTTCTGTAGGAAGCCATCAAACTGTCTTTCAACGTGGCTATACATTTTACATACCCACCAGCAATGAATCTGATTTTCCATTGTTCCACATCCTTATCAGCATTTAGTATTGTCGGTGTTCTGGATTTGGGCCATTCTAATTGGTATGTTGTGGCATTTCACTGTTGTTTTAATTTGCATTTCTCTGATGGTATATTATGTGAAAGAACTTCTCATACTTGGCATCTGCATATTTTCTTTGGTGAGGTGTCTGTTAAAGTCTTTGGCCCTCTTTTTAATTGAGTTGTTTTCTTATTAAGTTTAAAGAGGTCTTTTTATATTTTGGAAACAGTCCTTTACCTGATATGTCTTTTGCAAATATTTTCTCCCAGTCTGTGGCTTATCTTCTCGCTCTCTTGAGTTTCTTTTTCCCTTTCATTTTCATGTTTTTGACTCCCCATCATGTTCTTTAAAATAACTATTCCAAACTTTTCAAGATTTTGGAAAGTCTGAATGTTCAACTTGAAGTTCCTCTGTATCGATTCTTCCCTCCTTTCACTTCTGTGTTCCTCAAGCTTAAATCACCCAACTCTGCCCTGATCCAATAGCTCCCAGACTTCATTATCTTGCCCAAAGTTATTTCCATGTGCTTTTCTACTAATATTCTCTGCTCTCCATTAAAGTCAACATAAAAACATTCCTCCAATTCTTATTCCCTGTAATTCACCACCCTATCTACCTTTACCCTGTTTTTAAACTATAGATATTTCTTTAAACATTACCCATATGTCACTGCCTCTACTTTATTACCACCCACCCACACCATAAATTCCTTCAATCTCACTTTGCTGGGCTCCTCTATTGAATTTTACTAAGAAAGTCACTAAGGACCAACTGATAATCAGTTTTCTGTTTACTTTCTCCTTAAGATCTCCTTGGAATTGGATTTTGTCATATCTTTATTGAAACTCTTTTTTCACATTGTTTCTGAAAATAAAATCCCACTAGTACCCAAGTAAAATGCATCCCTAACTTTTCCTCAAACATAAGCTGTATTTTACAACCTTAGGCCATTTTTTTTTTTTAGTTCTGCTTTCTTTGAAATAAACATGCTTTTTGGGTAATTCAAGCGCTATCTACTTCAAGTTGTGATATGAAAATCTTTCAAATATGTGATAGTGATAAATATGATCTAGGAGTACAAATGTCTTCTTTAGTCTCTGTTGTGTCTCCAGTAATGGCTACACATTGAATACTAGACAACAATGGAATAAACATATTTAATATCTGAAAGAAAATTCAGAGATCATCTACTCAAGCCCCCTTCAATTTTCTCATTGTTAAAAAAAAAATTACTGGGAAAAGTGTAACATTAGAGTTCATTCCAGTATTTGTTTCTGCATTTTAATGCAGCTTTTATTATATATTAAATTATTATGGAATCTTTTCTTTTTCAAGTTATCTTTAAAAGAGTAATGACATAATGAGTTAAGAAAATCACCTACTGTGATTATCAAAAATTGTGAACTTAATGTAGTATTCAGCGTCCAACACTTCATCATTTTACTCTTCTATATATATTTTTTTCCCTGTGATTTGGTGTAGGTTATGTTAGTATATCCAAATATACAAACATTTTTCACTGGGGGTATATTCATTTTAGAGAAATACTTACAACACATTCCATCTGAAAATTCTGTAACTTTTTTAATAGCATGAGACAAAGGTTCCCCAAATATGATATTACACCTACAGTAACATATGAAGCTGTCATCTATTCAAAAACTAAATCTTGCTCATTCGGAAGAAAAAAATGAAAAAGTCAACTTTAATATTACGTGGAGTCATCTGTTGGCAGCATAATCTATAACACCTAATTTTATGAGTTTGAGCTCAAATATAAGCTCCCACTCATCCCACTAAAATTTGTTGACTGCTTTTCATATTCAAGGCACTATTCTAGGTTCTGTCAGGATAGAAATAAACTCTGTAGCTTGAAGAAGTTATAATGAAGGGAATAATAACATTATGCAACCGGGACTTTGCTTTCATATCTAAAAATGATGATAAAAATTCCAGTCTTGCCCAGCTCCCTGTATGCTTGGAAGACTCATGAACAGTGAAAGCACTCTGTAAAATGCAAATAATTACACAACTCTTAATTATTATTTTTATGCTGACTACATGATAGCAAATTATCAAAGACCAAAAATCTCTGACAGATACCATGAGGAGGACTCAGCATGGAGCAGAAAGTTAGAGATGTCTTTATAGAGGAGGCTGCTTCCTTCCATCATAACCCCTGCCACCTTGCCTAGACTCTGGAAATTGTCTATGAGTGCCTGACTTTCCTCCAGTCTCTTCTTACTCCAATCCACTGCTATCACTCCCAAAAAAAGTTCTTACCAAGTTTTCATGATCCTTTTGTCAACATCTTCCAACACTCACAGCATTTGGGAAGAAATGGGAAGAAATTCCTTTTTTGGAATTGTATCAGCCTTATTTCCAATGCTCAGTTTTCCTTAGTTTCCATGCTAACTAAACTCTGACAACAACTATTGCCTATATCATTAATTTGGTCATTTATTTTTATTTGTTCCAGCATAGATTTAACATGGCTCATTTGGCAATTAATCATGTAATATAATTCCCTGTAGCATCTGTTCTGCTGTTCTATCAAACTGTTACTTATATTTTCTTTTTTCATTTACACAGTTTCCAGTTTCCTTTTTTAAACTTTTTTTATTTTTTATTTTTTTTCAGGGGAAGATGCGGAAGTGTGTCTTCTGGGCAGACATTACCTGCTGGTAAAAAACTGACACCACGTTTTAATCTTCCTTCCATACCACACCCCTAGGGTCATACATACGGTTTTACTTCGACTTACAAATTTACTGATGGACAATTCTGCAAAGCTCAGTCCTCCCTTCTAAAGAGAAATGATACAGCTCTTGTCTATGAAAAGCAAAAAATATAAGATATTAGCAATTCTGTTCTTTGCCTCCCAGATTCCTTTTCAAGACCGAGGGATTAATTCTCTCAGTTGCGAGGAAGGTTGCCTGCTGGCCTTCCCAGGAGTAGTCCCTGCTGAAAAGTCCCTTCCCCAATGCACATCTCCTTCTCAGGGCACAACACATCCAAGAACTCATCAATGCCAACAAACAAGGTCCCAGCACCTCTCCCCAACCTGGGTTGTCTCTGAAAGCCACCTCAGCTTCATAGCACCCCTGAGAGGTCAGCTGAGACCTTCTTCTAACTCTATTGCCACCAAATTTCTCTCCTTCCTAATCCCACTTCTCTCTCATTTTTTTTTTCTGTAGAACTTGCTGTGTGTGAATATACACTTGTCTCCTTCCCAAAGAATTCAACTTCTGACCAAAAATATGGAATAAACACAGTTCAAAACAAAGCTCATCATGTTGCTTTTTTCATTCATTCAAGAGTTCTGACCAAGAACTCATAGCTAAATTTAATGCTCAAATAAGGTAACTTATCATGTTTAGTTTATAGTCTGTCCTACCCCCATGCTTCCATTTTTATATTTTAACAAGTATTTATTGTATATCTTTCTTATCAAAATCAGTTGTTAAAACATTTTTTAAAGTATATGAAAGAAAAAATAATATTAAGAGAAAAGGAGAAAAAATGTCCCTATGAGTGAAGTGTAAAATTCTATAGAATTTCAAGAAGGGAATATTTAATGTTTGGTTGAGTCATCAGGACAATAACAAAGCCAAAATTTTTAAATAAGTTGAATTTGACATGGATTTTAAGACTGGAATTGGTACATAAAGGAGTAGCAAATGGTCTGCATGAGAAGGGGAGGGGTAGGTAAGCCTAGAAAGATTGGTGGCCCCTGAGCATGAGCTATACCAAAAAGGATGACTAGAATTAGAAGAGTATAAAAGGAGAGAGAGAAGTACTAAGTTGTATTACAGAAAATCTATGTTAGAGGGATAAACACTATGTAGACTTATGTGGAAGAATTTTTAAAAAAAGAAGACATCTTAGCTAGAACAAAAAGATCGACCATTGTTTCTGAAATCAGTGCCACATCTGAAAGTCAAAGAATAGAACCTGATAAAGAGTTCGAAAGCACACTTTTTTTAAAAAATGAAAGTCAGCAAAAATGTCACGTGAAGGCACCATTATTTTAACAGATATCAGATCATCATCGTTTCCTACAAAAGGATAATGTTCTATTTCTCTGCTTAGGAAAATTTCTGCTTTCCAATTAACTTCTGTAGTCCATTTATTTGTCAGGGTCCAGTAAAGGGACACAAACTGCACTGATAATTTAAACAGGAAAAATTTTAGCATAAAGGATAATTATCTAGTAAAAGATAGTTAATGTCTAAAAGGGGTAAAATAATTCTTTAAAAACTACAGGAATAGCTAATTCGGAGAGGAAGTTCTATCTCTATGGCTAGCCGGGAAAACCTAGGAAACGGACAAATTTTAAGTTCTCCCATCCCCTTCTCACAAAGTTGATATTCAGACTTTGTTGGGAAGAGTTTGATAGGAGCACAGTGGATAGCCAAAACCTTTCCCCAGGGATCCTGGCTCAGAGCTGGTTCACAGAAAGCCCCCCTCTGGGCTCACTGGAGCACTGTGGCCTGGAGCTAGTACACAGGAAGCTACCTGATGGGAGGCATGGGCTGGGGTCAGTCTACAACTATTGGGGTGCTGCTGAAAGTCTCCAGGAGTTGAGTGGAGAAACTCACTGAAGGGCAAGCACCACAGGGTTCTTACCTACCTATCCCCATGCTAAAAGGAAGTCACACCAGAACTGGAGAAGTTCTGAACTAGTTCAAAACTGGAGAAGCCCTTTCTTCAGTTATAACTTACACTGCCCTCCAGTGTCTGTTGACAAAACCTAACACTGAGTCATTTAACAAAGGAGCAAAGTCTACAGGGTCCAGCTCCAGTATGTCAAAGTGGGAAAAAGAAGGTTGGATTTAGACCTGAGAGAAAATAAACTGTGAGCTGGTGCAGTCAATCACAGAATTAACTTTGTTATACGAGATAATATGAAACAGAAGCACACATCGAGGAAAAATGAACGAGAGCTTTTTCAAATGCACTGTTGTAAAAATGAAGAAGGATGCCCAGATGCATCCTAAGTATGTTACTTAGACAGAAAAGTCCATTTAGTTCTATATACAATGTATATTTCAAAGACAGCAAAAATCTATCCACTTTTCAGAAGTACTTCAGAATATTTGTTTAAAAAATTATCATTATCCATGTTATTATGAATATTCTCTCCAAATATGTAAATAAATTGAGTTAATAAATAAATAATTCAGCTACCCAAAATACCTAAGACCAAATTTTCTATCTCCAAACAAACTTTCTCTTGAGCTCCAAATACCTTCAATCTACTATCAACTAAACATCACTATTTGGATGTCCAATCAGTACTTCTAAAACCAACATCCAAATCTCAGTTATATGTTGGTAAACTAGGACTCAAAAATAAAAACCAACTCTGAATGTATCTTTTGGCAATTTCTACAGTGCAAATACTCCCAACATGGCCTTTTTCAAGCTTCTGACAACTTCACAACCTTTAAGA
Source organism: Mustela putorius furo (assembly GCF_011764305.1). Taxonomy (NCBI): domain Eukaryota; kingdom Metazoa; phylum Chordata; class Mammalia; order Carnivora; family Mustelidae; genus Mustela; species Mustela putorius. The sequence goes on along the minus strand of NW_025421467.1, from coordinate 10,677,051 downwards.
CTATTACCTGTTCAGTGTCTCAGTGACTCTCAGCCCTTTTCACCACTCCAATAACCAAGCCCGAAACCTTGATTTCATCTTTTATTTCTCCTCCCCTTTCATCACTCACACACTTTTCTAAATTATTCCAATTTTTTTGGCTTTGTTTCTCCAATCTGTCGCTGCCTTTGTTCCTGCTGCCACCATCTTATATCATGCCATTCATGGGTTTCATTAGCCTACCGGCTGTTCTTATCTCAAGTCTATCTTTCCCACATATCGTTCACTGCAGACAAAATCATCTTTCCTTTTTTTTTTTAAACTGAGATATAATTGACATAAAACATGGTATGAGTTTAGTGTACAACTTCTGATTTGATATGTTTATATATTATGATATGATTACCAAAATAGCCTTAGCCAACACCTCTATCATGTTACATAATTATAATTGTGTGTGTGTGTGTGTGTGTGTGTGTGCTAAGAACACTAAAGATCTGGTCTCTAAGCAACTCTGAAGTTTATAATAAGTATTGCTGACTACAGTAACAATGCTGTGCATTAGATCTCCAGAACTCATCCAAGTTCTAGTTGTGTCTTTATCCATTTAACATCTTCCTCATTTCCCCTTCTCTCAGCCCCTGGTAACTACCATCCTCTGCTGTTTCTACAAGATCTGCTTTTTTAGATTTGACATATTAGTAAGATCATATGGGATTTGTCTTTCTCTGGCTCATCTCACTTAACATAACATCTTCAAGGTCCATCTGTGTTGTTGTACATGGCAGCGTTGATGTTTCAGTGCATGTAAGTCTGGCTGCTCCGCTTCTCTTAAAACACTTTTGCAGCTTTTGGTATGAAATATGATGGTGTGTGTGTGTGTGTGTGTGTGTGTGTGTGTGTGGCTGACTCCTCATCTCCTTTCTAGCCTCATCTTGCATTACACCCTAATTTTTCATCTTAATGACACCCCTTGCACACTGCAGCTTATCTCCTCTTAAGCCACCTTGAACTACTTACAGCTCCCAATGTGATTGCTTTCCCTGGCTTTCAGGTATTGACATATAATAGAGTTTTCTGTGCTTAGACTGTATTTTTTACTTTTAATTTTTTCCTTTCATACCTTTTTTCTTATCAATGACCTAATCGATTTTTAAATCTCCCATTGCTCATCTATGAGCTTCAAAGTTGTATTCATTTATACGCCGATGACGTTTACAAAACCAGTGCTCTAACCCCTGAGCTGTGGAGCCACTGATCACATTTAAAGTTGCATTCATGTTTTATCCTAATGAAACAGAACATTAATGAAATTTCTGCTCTCCTCCCTAGCACAAAGACCTGAGAATGCTTGTGTACAGATCTTCCCCAACAATACCCTTGTATTTTATTTGCATTTTCATTTTAGCTGCCCCAAAGTTGTTTTTAGAGCTAATTACTGATATTTGTCTATATGCTTACTAATTCTTTGCTCACCATTGTTCATAATGTCTTGCATTTTTTCTACCTGGTTTCAATTTCTCCTCTAAGTACGTTCTTAGTAGTTTAGAGAGTGTCTGTGCATAGAAACCTCTGAAGTATTTGTTCTTCTGAAAACGTCTTCATTTTAACCCCAATTTTCATCAACAATTTAGCAATTCTAATTTAGAATTCTTGTCTGTCAATTACTTCCTCTCAGCACTTTGAAGATACCATTCTCTTGTTTCCTAGCCTCCAATATTGCTTTTAAAATCTATTGTTCAAGTACTTATAATTCATTTCTTTGTAGTATTTATACATTGACTTTTATGTGCTCAAACTCATGTGGTTTTCAGTCCAAGGGTTAATATATTTCATTAATTCTGGAAATTTCTCAATCATTAGCTCCTTAAGTATTACTTCTTTCTCATTTTCTCAGCTCCTTTCGGAAATCCTATTTCAGATAAATAGGTGGGTAAATTTTGTCATTTTGCTCTCTATATCTTTAATTTTTTTCCCCATATGTTCTATTTCTTCTTCACTTGTGCCATGTTTGGGGAATTGCCCCCAGATCTTTTTTTCTTGAGAATGGGAAATTTAAAGAAAATTTAAAATATCTTTAAATTTTTCTTATAGCCCTAATCTTATGTTTATAAATTTGAATAACTATAATTTTCATTTCTAGAACACTTAGTTTCTTTCCAGTTTTGCCTGTTTGTTTCCTGTCTTGTCTGTTTTTTAAAGATAGCTATCTATCTATCTATGTATTTGACAGAGTGTACACAAGTGTGCACACCTGCACATGCTGGGTGACTGGTAGAGGGGGAGGGAGAGAATATCAAGCAGATTCCCTGCTGAGTGAGGATCATGATGGGGCTCCATCTCATGACCTTGAGATCATGACCTGAGCCAAAATCAAGAATCGAATGTCAACAGACTGAGCCACCTAGACGTCCCCTGTCTTTTTTTTTTTTAACAAATTCTATTTCCCTTTTAAAATCTTTGTTTTAAATATATTAATCCATTCAACAAATTCTAGAATTATCCTTAGCACAGTGGATACAACAATGAATATAACAGACAACAATGAGACACCTGGGTGGCTCATTTGGTTAAGCATCTGCCTTCGGCTCAGGTCATGATCCCAGGGCCTGGGATCAATACTGGGGGGGGGAGGGTTGTCCTTCTCAGCAGGAAGTTTGCTTCTCCATCTGTCCCTCTCCCTGCTTGTGTCCTCTCCCCCTCTCTCTGTCTCTCTCTCTGATAAATAAAATCTTTGAAAATAATATATAATGGACAACAAGATTCTTGTCATCATTAAGCTTATATTCATATGTTAATCTTTTTCCAGATTGTCTTGTTAAATCAAGTTCTCAGAGATTCTGACTGTCTTCTTTGTTGTGATTTCTAATTCTCCCTCAAGTTGTATGACTTTTGTTATGGTATGGGGTAGGGTTCGGGCTCATCCTGAGTGGGAATTGTTTTTCTCTGTGGGACTCTGTATACAGCTGGGTTGGACATATTCCTTCAGAGTAGTTTTGCATTTGTATTTTCTTCTGCCAAATGTGCAAAGGATTTCATTGTCCTAAGAAGAATTTTTATGTTACAGGGTCTACTTAGAAATCCCTCTACTATGAAAAGAGTGAAATTTGTATACTATACCCTACATGAAACAAGTTTTGAATTTTGATATCTTATAGAAACATGTTTTCTCTTCTTCCTTTCTTTCTTGCTTTGTTTTGTTTTGTTTTCCATTTCCATAATGCTGCCCTGGGCAGCATTATGCCTTCTACTTCTTTCTGTGTCCTTGTAGGTAGAGAGTAGAGATTTTAGTTCCTGTTCCCTGGAAGATTCAGCCCTTCCACATTATAGTTTAGAGCTTTATGTGGAGATCTCAGCTTCAAATTCATGCTCTATTCCAACCTATTGGTTCCTATTTTTGAGTGGGAATTAAAGCCCAAGTGCCTAGCTTCAAGAGCCTAGCTTCAGGACTAATGTCCCAAACCCCAACCCCAAAACCCTGCACTGCCTATCACGGCAACTAACATTGTTACTGCTCTGCTTTTAAGTGCCTTCTTCCTTCCCCTCTTAGGTTTATTTTTTAATTAAAAAAACAAAAACAAAAAACTTCTTTTTTTGTTTAAAGTTATTTATCAGTTTTTGTTTGTGGAGACAAAGGTTTTTGTTAGTTTGGTCCACAACAGGGCTGGATCTGGTCTTTTATACTCTCTGCCCAAGGACCCAATTCACTAGTCCGCAATATCAAACATTGTCCATGTATTCTTACTGCCAATGGATACTATCTTATGAATATACTGTGTAATATTTACCTCGTTATATTGTATTTGCCTCTTAATTGTATTGGACCTCCTTTAGAGCATAAATTGATTGAGATTAAGATGTGTAACTTACTCATCATTATATGCTAGCACAGTACCTGGGCACCATAGACACTATTTGTTGAATGATTAAATGATCGAATAAATAAACACATGAAGTCATTTTATCATAATAGACCAGCAGACTCACATTCTTACACATGCAACATACATACATACACATTCACATAGATCTGTAAATACATATATGCAAAATTTACATTTAAAAATTCATTTAAAATAAAACTACGTTAGAGTTTAAATACTTAGTCCCAGAATCAAAATGTCATTTTTGAAAATGCAATAGTAATTACTGGGCAAATTTCTGACATTCAAAGATTTTAATAATTTACTTATGTTAATTACTTTTGAAAAATCCCAAATTTTTAGATTGTGATCATGACTGAGGATGTTTCAGCACATTACTCTAAACTTGTTCAATTATTCATATAACTGAGAAGTAAGTATTGTGTGGAGGATTCCTCTACTTCACTTTTCAAATGAAAAGAGATACTTACTCAGAGCTTGGGAAAATGAAAATGTTAATCTACTGATAATAATCCTCCTTCCTATAGTAACATCCCCGTTTATTGGAATTTCAGCATGTATCTACATGGTACATCCCATAATCTTGCATTTTTGTAACTTCTGACATACGTGTGCATGTGTTTATAAATAATTATTGCATCTGATGGTTATGAATATCTTGTTATATGATCCATTATGTCACTTCTTTCTCTCTGTTTTCTAGGTAACATTGTTATAATATTAGATGACTATGCCAATATCAATTTTGTCTGCTTTTTTCTTTAAAAATATTTTAAAATTAAAGCAACAGTACAGTGTAGAAGCAGGTAGCAATAACTTTGATGTTGATTCATGTGCCAAAGACAAATGACTTTGTTTTTCCAGATTTTGTTCAAGGAGTTTCCCTGTATCTAGATTTTTTTATGACATTTTTAAAACGTTAGTTTTGCTACTGTCCTCTAATACTAAGAAAATATTTCCTGATGTAGAACAAAGCAGCACACTTCAGTAGTACCCTCATGAAAAAAATTAGTTCTTTAAAATTACATGAAACTAGACCATTTTTACTTAAAAACTTTAAGTATGTGTTACCTTACAGAACAAAACCTTCCTCCAAAGGAAGAGAAATAAATTCTATGAACACAGAAAGGAGTTTGAATTATGTTTGACTAGATGAGGAAAACAACTGAGAGGAGAAATTTCAATTTATTTTAATATTGCATTTAAGTGACCTGCTTTGCTTCACTAAGTCCAGGAAAGTAAAAGTAAGCATGACAAATGAAGTAGGATTAAAATATCCCTCTATCTTATAAATACAAATCTATGTCAAAATATGACAATATTTTAAATTTTTTTCTTTAAGAGAAAATTTAGAAAATAGAACACACATGCAAAACATGATCCATTTATCATTGTACTCATCCACATAATAACATCAACTGCAGCCATCATGCCAATAGTCAATGACAGATGGCATGTGATATAAAGAAATCTAGTTATATACTTCTATATCATATAAAATCTGCCATATTAAAAAGATTTTGCTCATATTAAAGCTACTTCTAATTTTCTCTGCCAGAGCAAGCAATTTATTTGGCAGCATGTTTGATGAGAGCAATTAAATTCCCATCTTTCCAGGATGGTAGCATCTTTCATGGACAAGACATACAACTTCAAACAAAAGCACCAAATGAAATGAAAGGAAAGGGGGGGAAAAAAAGTCAGTTACGTAAGTTTTCACCAAACTAGCTTTTTGTCTCCAGCTGTCAAAATATAACAATTTTAATTACTTTCTGATACTTTCTGAGAATACCACTCTACATGGAAAACAGACAAGCAAACAACCAATAGGAAAAAAAAGTCATAGTCATTTTCATTTCTATAGAGATCCTTGAAGGATATCTAGCAAGCCCACCTTACCTGCTACATCAGAGGTCAGAAGGCAGATGGCTAATGACAAGAGGTCAAATGGTTTGTATAAGGATTCTTTGAGTTGCAAGTATCAGCAACTCACTCAGGCAGTCTTACATGATGGGGATATGTGATATAGCTGCAATGCTCATTAGGCGGGAGACACTCATAGGAACCAAAACAATAAATTTTAAATTATCTAAGATCCATGTAGCTCTCATCTTTTTGCTCCAAAACAGTAAGAGCAAGAGTTTGTAAATCTTGATTTTAATGCACCTCCATTAACATGGCTTAGGTATTCACTACGTCCTGGCTTCTCTCAGGGTGTTTTTTGACCTGTTATACTTCTACCAGCGAGGCTACCCTTTATTCTGTGTATTATTTTCTCTCCTCCATCAGTTTCTTCTTAAACATTCACTAGCCATTTGCTTCCTCTGGGCTTCTTTATATTTCTAAGTATCAACAGTCTCTGCCTAACTAATGTTTCCTCATGGTCTCTCTCTGCCTGATGACCTTTCCATTATGTTCCCATAGCTTTCGCCTGATCATCTCCTTATTTAATCATTCAAGTTCCCAAGAAACAAAACCTGATTTACCTGAGTGATCTCTACTCTTTAGAAAACAGGGCTTTCCATACCAATTTATAGGCCTCTGCCCACTACTGATTTCATTGGCTATGACAAAGGAGAGGTTAGAAATGGGGATGAGTAACATGGAAACCAAAGTTTCCCCTGCCTAGGGAATGTGTGCACAGAAGCTTCCATTTGTTAGGAACTATATGTGAAGGTACATAACCAACATCTTCTACTCCCTTTATATGTATGATCCATACTCTTTCTAAACTGTAATGGACACTATTCTCTCTACATAATCTACTTTTTCCATTTCTACATAGATTTCCTTCCTATTCCTTCTGTTTTAGCAATCTTCCAATTCTCATTTCATTTCCCCTGGTTGAAATTCAATTATATATTCAGTGTCCATTCTTAAAGTCCATTCTCAATGAAGTCCACCTTATTTCTCTTAGCATTTCCTTCTAATTTTTTGCCATTTATATTCTTATACTGCAGATATTTGTGTACTTCACTTCCTAATTTATATTTTAACTTTTTTTTTTTAAGGTATGGAGAATGTTTATCCCCTCTTTATATCCCAAACCCCACCTAAGCAAATGCTGTATATTCAGTTTCCAGAAAATCCTTACAGAATAAATTCATTCAACCAGACCAAAAAAAAAAAAATGTTTATTACACTATTGTAAGCTCTGTGGACACAGCAGTGAGCAAAAGAGGCAAAAAACCCTCCTCTCTTGGAAGTGACATTCTATTAGAGAAAATAGGTAAGTAAATGGGTAGTATGAGAGTGGTGGTTATTGTTATGAAGAAAAATAAAGCAGGGAAGAAAAGTGCTGGGAGTTAGGTGGTAGGTTTTTTTTTGTTGTTGTTGTTGTTTTGTTTTTTTGTTTTTTTTTTTTTAGATTTTATTTATTTATTTGACAGACAGAGATCACAAGTAGGCAGAGAGGCAGGCAGAGAGGGGGGGGAGGCAGGCTCCCCGCCAAACAGAGAGCCCAATGCAGGGCCCGATCCCATGACCCCAGGATCATGACCTGAGCCGAAGGCAGAGGCTTTAACCCACTGAGCCACCCAGGTGCCCCTAGGTAGTAGTTTTAATAGAGTGGCCAGGGAACTGCTCACTGAGAAGGTGACCTTTGTGCACAGACCTGATGGAGGGAGCCAAGGGGGCTCCATCTGAAGGAAGAGCACTCTAGGTAGAGGAAATAGGAACGTGCAAACACTCACAGGCAGAAGCATGCCTGACACGTCCAAGAAAGAGCAACAAGGTCATGGAGATGGAAGAAGGGGAAGAGTTTTGTAGGAGCTGAGAACAGGGAGGTCTGTGTAGGGGATGAGGTTCGGGTAGGGTCTTAGAAGAGCTGGTAAGGTTTTTGGTTTTTCCCAGCAGAGGAGTGTTAAGATTTTACTCACAAGAATCACTTTGTTACATTCAAAAGAGACTAAATAGGGCCAAAAATAGATGCTAGTGGGAGGCTCCTGTTAACAATCAAGTTGAGAGATGATGTGGCTTAGACTAGGAAAGTATCAGTAGAAATGGGAGAAGTGCTCAGATTCCAGATATAATTTAAAGGTAGAGTTAACAGATTTAGCTGACAGATCACACAGTTGGTGTAAGAGAAAAGAAGAAGATTTAAAAATTATTTCCAAATATAATGGCCTACGTAACTGGTGGGAATGGAATTGCCATTTGCTGAGTCAGGGAAAATTACAAAAAAACAGGTTTGTTGGGAGCATAGAATCAGGATTTCAGTATGAGCTAGGTGTAAAAATGTACATTTCAGAGGAGAGAGCCAAACACTGAAATATAAATTCGGAAGTTATCAGATTATAGATAGCATTTAAAGTCACAAGAATTAGATAAGATCACCTGAGAAAAGAATATAGAGAAAAAAATGAGGAATCTAAGACTTTCCAAAATGTAGAGATGTGTTCATTTAACGGTACTCATCATACTAATCTCTATTAAACTTCCCATTTTACAGGTGAGGAAAATGAAGTACATAAAACATAGATGCCTGTTGTCTAACTGCATTTTCTATACTCGAAAATAGCAGGAGCTGAAATTCAAACCTGTGTATCTGGCTTCAGAGCTGCTCTTAACCACCATTTTATTTTATATCTCCATGAGTATAATCTATACACTGCCCAATGCATAGTAGATATTCAGTAAGTTTTCACTGAATTGGAATGTAGTGCATCAGCAACAATTTTACTCCTAAATCTAGAAGTAAGCCTTCATCAAACAGCACTTAAGCAGTTTGGAAAAGCATCCATGAAGCCGAAAAGAAATTTTCATGTGGGCAAGGTGGGACGGTCAAGGCAGTAATTTAGATCATTTACAGGTAGAGTAGTCACAGCTGTTGTATCCCCTCCTGGCTACTCTAAGATTACCAAGCAAAACCCAAAAGCTTCAGAAACAGTCCAAACACAGACCAGATACTTAACACCCATTTCCTTGTTCAAATGCCCCATATGCTGGACTCTGATTAGCTCTTTTGGCACCGGCACACAAACTAATCCAGGCTGGTTGCTTTCTGGCTTGTTATGTTCTGTAACAGAGCACAGACTCAAACAAAATGAACTAGTTCAATGCCAAAACTCTTCTGATCTTCCCATTTTAGTCAACAATATAGAAAATACAGAGACAAAGTTTAGATTTCACTGGGTGCTGCAGAACGGTTCCTGGGATGCTTTTACTAACTCTTAGAGGCTTAGAGGTCATAAGTACTTTAGCTTCTTTTTTCTAAATTAGCCATAATTTTATATAAGCCAGGAAGAGAAGAAAGGATACCACTTAGTGGGGATTCCTGGGTGGCTCTGTCCTCTGCCTTCAGCTCAGGTCAAGTTCTCAGGGTCCTGGGATGGAGCCCGCATCGCACTCCCTGCTCAGCAGGGAGTCTGCTTCTCCCTCTACCTTACCCCCCTGCGCCCCACTTGTGTTCTTACTCTCTCTCTCTCTCTCTCGAATAAATACACAAAATCTTAAAAAAAAAAAAAAAGTGGGGGGAAGACCATTTAGTGTTGTGAGGAAATGAACCAGTGTATTCCTGGCCCTAGTGAAATCCACTGTTGTATGTAAAATAGCCAATGGTTACTGGGATATTGGTGCTTCCTCCTGGATCTAAACTCACAGGTCCCTGAGGTGCACAGTGGGGTTTTAAGGTGTTGCTTATCCACACTGCATGGATGTGTCAGCTTCAGCAAGAGACCAAAACACAGGCCTTTTATAAGTGTCCCCACTCTACTTTTCCCCCTCTGCCCTCCATTCCCACACAGGAGCTCTTTGTCCATTCATCAGATTAATAGTAGCTTCCATGTGCTCCTTCTCTCTCAAGGCTGTTACATTAGAAGAGATTATATATTACATTGGCTTATCTTAAGTCAGTCAAAGTAATGAGAGATTTAATTAATACTTTATTGGCTGCTTTATCACACTAAGGAAAATAAACTTAATAAGTCATACGTTCTTCTGATTAGTTGCCCTGACCTATGTTTTTAATTCACAATGTGATTTAAGACAAACATATTTACTTACATACACTCTAGCCAACGCTCCTGTTTTATTAAATGTTTTTATAAAACATTTGGTTTTATTCTGTGGTTTAAAACTTTAATGTGTAGATTTAGTTAAGATTTTTTTTTCTTATTTAAAAGAAAAATTATGGTTTATGTGAACATGTGGGATTACTTTGAATACTTTCTAGTTGATATTCATGATTTGGTGATTGTTTTCATAAAAATGCTGTACTCAGAGGCACCATTCAAAAGCATTCTGGGGGTAGGGGTGCCTGGGTGGCTCAGTCATTAAGTATCTACCTTGGGCTCAGGTCATGATCCCAGGGTCCTGGGATTGAGCCCCGCATCTAGCTCCCTGCTCCGAGGCGGGAGTGGGGGGGGGCAGGTGCTGCTTCTCCCTCTCCCACTCCCTTTGCTTGTGTTCCCTCTCTCCCTATTAAATAAAGAAAGAAAATCTTTAAAATAAAATAAAAAGCATTCAGAAAATGTTGTTACTGTGTCATTAACTATCATTTATATAAACTTTAAATGACATATTCCTGACCTAAAAACCAAATATATCAGTATAAATTCATTTCTTTACAGTGCAAAATGGCCATTTATTAGTTTCCTTTAAGAACTCCTGTGTCAGATACAGAGTTACATTTAGCCTGATGTTGATTTTTTTGACCCATATATAACTAACTATAACCCAGCTGTCAAAGAAAGCAAACCAGATCTAAACAACAATTACTTAATTTCTAACGATATCTTTAAAACCTTTAACTTCCAGCACCTAAACACAACTGTAAAGACCTTTCTTAAGCAGTGTTGAAATTCTCACTATTTGCTTCTAAAAACAAGCTGGTTAGATTGCTAGATATAAAAACATAATGTGCTCATTATATATTTATAGAATGTAGCTTCATTTATATATCAGAAGAGCTTCCCCCCGCGAAATGGCTCTCTAGTACTTGTGACAACACAATTCTTAGATAAAAGCATACACTTAAGAAAGATGAGCCAGTAGTCAAAAAATCTGAAGTTCAGGTATCCTATCCAAGTCCCCTCATTTGCATAGGGAAGTAATATGTCAATGCTGTTTTTATAAAATAATCAGATATCTAGATATGTTTATACTCTGATAGTAAATAGCAGAAGAGATTAATTTAGCTTTGGAAGTCAATATAAAAATTCATTTTGCCACATAATGTGATATTATTTACCCAATGTGTAACACCCTGAATATTGATAAAAATCTTGATAAATATGTCCATTTTCTACACACATACACATGGAGGTAGAACATACTTACCTACCCATCCCCCCAAAAAATAATTTTTTTTTTCCTCTGGACAAAAATAAGAAAAAAGGGAAAAAAGGGGTGATTTTTAAAATGTTTAATTCATTCTAAACCTAGAGAAATATCAGCTTTAGATAGCCTAACAATTATCACTGCCTAAACATAATAAATACTACCATGATTATAGTAGTGACTAAAGACTCCAGCAACTGCAAAAGTTCCTTCAGGCTCAAAAAGTTTAGAGTAAAAAGCATGGTTTGAAGTGCTCCCTAAAATTAGTAACTACCGTGCAACTCTTGCCAATGCTTGCTGACAATGCAAGTGTTTAGAGACATGTTTCTTATTCCTTATTTGTGGTAGCTAAGCACCTTACAGAACATGTGTGGAAATCTGATATACTCAAAGGACCAACTATGTTTATCACACCATAATTTGTCTTACTAAAAACACAAACTTTAGATTCAAATATGCTAATTGTTCAGCTGAATAACAATTGTTTACTAATTACGTTTTATAGAAAAAATTTCTAGATTGAAAGTACAGGACACAGAAACATAGAAATTCTCACACAAGTTACACAGAAAAGAGATATTTAATACCGGGTTGGGGCATGAAATAGAAATGATGATACAGGACATGCAAATGAGTCTACAGATGTTAATTTAAGACAATATAATGCAAAGTGCAACCACTTGCAAAAGCCCATGAATTAATTGCCTACCTTACTATGTAAAGCTTATAAAGCTAGAGTTTAATGGTTTCAGTAAAAACAAATAGGAAATTCCATGTGTTTGAGAGAGCCTCAGAATTATATTCAATTAATGGAATTAAAGAATAGAAAGTCATTTATATTTTCTATGTGAAATCATGGTTCAACTAAACACAAATGATGCAATATGCAAAAGAAGAAAATGATGACATCTTCACGTATGTTTGCTTTCAGGTAAATAAAAGATATATTACCTGATGTGCAATGGTTGCCCCCAAATGTCTCAAAAACTACTAAACAGAAATAACATAAAGCTTATGGATATAGAATACAATTATTTACACTTGATACTATTGCATACACTTATTTTTTCTGAAATTTTAATTAATTAAATCACATTTTCAGAAATTCATGTCTAATTTTTGTGCCTGTACTTAATTAAAATTCTGGTCTATGAGCAAAAAAAGAGTAGAATAGTATTACACTCATGAATTATATATATTGGATTCATGTAATATTATCTACTACAATGCTATTGCAATGTTACCATTTGTATAATAGGAGAACTTAATTGGTTGAGGCTTGGGGACAGTTTCATTGTGTTCCATCTCTTATCTTTGAAAATAATGAAAATAAAGTGACATATATTGCAAACCAGAAATAGTAAAATTATTCTAAAATGATAAAATATATGGTAATATTAAATAATATCAGGTGCAACATATTTGCATCTGAAAAGTCAACTCTTCATAATTTTATGGAAGTGCTTATTTCAATCTATTTTTCCCCAGCAAATAATAAAGAGCATCATTCCTCAAAAAATGAATATAGGAATTATTTATTAAATATAAATATTATCTTAAATTACCAGTCTAAAATCCTAACATTAGCTAATAATAATAATAATGATATTTTAATACAATTATCTGATATTGTACATCTTAGATTAAAAAAAATGTAGTCTTAAACTCAGTGTTCCAGATTCACACTTTTCTTCATTGAAACATCCAGTAAACCAGGTGTTATGACACATTTTATTAGCAGTCTGCTTTGCTTTGTGTTTACAAAAATAATCCTGAATATCTACAGTGAGTGGCAGCCCTAAGCCATGGAGACGAAAGTTTAAAAATGATCAGTGCAAAACTGAAAGCACTAATTGGCTATTTTCCAATGTTTCATTCTATTGCCATAGCATAATCTTATGTCCAAAAATTGGGTATGGAACTCTTCACTTACATGTCTTCCTTTTCTTCTTTTTTTTTTTTTTTTTAAGATTTTATTTATTTATTTGACAGAGAGAGCTCACAAGTAGACGGAGAGGCAGGCCGAGAGAGAGAGAGACAGACAGAGAGGGAAGCAGGCCCCCTGCTGAGCAGAGAGCCCGATGCGGGACTCGATCCCAAGACCCTGAGATCATGACCTGAGCTGAAGGCAGCAACTTAACCCACTGAGACACCCAGGCACCCTTCCTTTTCTTCTTAAAAAGTAAGTAAGTTATATTACATTAGAGCTCTTCATAAATATACATATTAACAGCTTACTCATACCACAATTGCTTCAATTGGAATTGAAACTCATCTTTACTGTTTTTAAATCTGCAGTTACTTTTTATTGCCCCTTATTTTTAAATAAATGGTTTGTATAACTCCTGCAATTTATCCTCAAAAATAGTATTTCCTTCCATTTTATGTACTATGGTCACCATAAGAAGTGAAATCAAGACTAAAATATTTTCACAGTATAAACAAAAACTTAGACTTAATTACAGAGAAACAACACAACATGTTGGGAACCACATGTAACTTACATAGATTTTCTTGGGGGCAGTGGGAGGGAGTCAACTAACTAGAATCTAGTTAGCATTTAATATTTTTCCATAATATTTTTATAAATTAAAGGACATTCTCTTTAGAATAACCTCTTAAACTCTACCAGAAAAAATGAGCAAAAAGAAAATTCCTTAGCTTTTTGTATTTCCTAATTTCCAATTTAAATATGATAAATACCGATTGCTAATTTGTATATGTTACTTAAGCATACCTGACAGAAAGGTTGTAAGTGGCATATAAAAAATGAACACCCTTCCAAAAATAAGTATATAACATGTAGAAGTCACATGTGGCAAAACAGATCTATCACAAGATTATTACATATTATGGCACAATGTGCCAGGCACTGTCAGCCCCAGAGATTTAGAAATAAATAAAACTTTGCAATTAGCTCACATATGAGTGAAGATGATAGAAATGCTCTAGAAGAAGGAAAAAAATGCATCATTGAACAAAGTGAATACTAGGGCTGATTCTCAGCACAATTTTTAAAGACAAGCATACATCTTCGGAACAGTGGCTTCTTTCAACAATTAACTTTGTTTCCTTGGACTATCTTTATCCCCATCAACATGCTGCTTCCTTGTTTAATGTGAAGAGTTAGATTATCTCTGACCAAAAATCCCACCAGCCCTGAACTCATCAGGTAAACTTTACAGTGGGAAAATATGCTACAGAACAGGATAAGAATAAATTTTTTTTTAAGATTTTATTTATTTATTTGACAGACAGAGATCACAAGTAGGCAGAGAGGCAGGCAGAGAGAGAGAGATCGGAGGAAGCAGGCTCCCTGCCAAGCAGAGAGCCGGACGCAGGGCTTGATCCCAGGACCCTGGGATCATGACCTGAGCCGAAGGCAGAGGCTTTAACCCACTGAGCCACCCAGGCACCCCAAGATAAGAACAAATTCTAACGTCTTCCTATACTCTTTCATGCCAAAGTACTTTAGTAGACAATACATCCACCAACACCTACCAGAACATCACCTCTACAACACAACAATTATCTGACTTAAAATGATTCTAAAGACAGAAACTGAAGCCAAGTATGAGGATGAAGTATCTATACTAGAAAATAATGCAGATGCTTTGGGACAGAAAATATCTTCCAGTAAATTTTGGATTATATTTAGAGAATCTCTACCTCTGTTTATTATTGAGTGACTCTAAAGGAGACATATACCTACAATAGATTTTCATGTCTAAAAAAAAAAATAAAATAATTAACTTTGGCCTCATTTTGATGGAAAGCATCTCTTATTCTATTCTTATTTGTTTCTACCTTTTTAATCATAAAATGAATTCACCTTTAGTTTAGCAAAAATATTTAAAATGTTTATAACATGTTGTATTATGAAAACTTTAAGTCAAATATTGGCTGCAAAAAAAAAAAACTCACACAACTAGATATTAGAATCTCAAACTCAGGAACACTTGTGGTAATAGAGAAGACTACTGGTATGGGGCAAGGGAAAAATATACTCTTTCAGAGTTAAATATAAGAAAAATAAAATCACCTAGACAAACCATTTAGCTATACTAACCAGGAAAAAAGAGGGAGGATTTGAATAAATAAAATCATAAATGAATATATTATAACTGATAACACACAAATACAAAGGATCATAAGAAACTGTGGTAAACAATTATATATTAACGAACTGGGCAACCTAGAGGAATGGATAAGTTCCAAGAAACATACAAACTTACCAAGACTGAATCATGAAAAAGTAGAAAATCTTAACAGACTAATTACTAGTAAGGAGGTTGAATCAATTATCAAAACCTCCTAACAAAGATAAGTCCAGGACTAGAGGGTTTCACTGCTGAATTCTACCAAATATTTAGAAAAGAATGAATACCAATTCTTCTTAAACTCTTCCAAAGAACAGAAGAGAGAAAATTTCCAGACACATTCTATAAGGCCAGCAATAACCTGATAGCAAAATCAGACAAACCCACTATCAGAAAAGAAAATTACAGGACAATATCCCTGATGAACACAGATGCAAAAGTCCTCAACAAAATACAAGCAAACCAAATTCAACAGTATATCAAAAGGATCATATACCATGATCAAGAGGAATTTATATAGTAAAAATTGTTCAATGCTGCAAATCAATCAATGTGACACACCATATTAACAAAATGAATGATAAAAACCATACGATTATTTCAATAGATCCAGAAAAATCATTTGACAAAATTCAGCATCCTTTCATGATAAAAACTCTCAGCAAACTGGGTATAGAGGGGATATACCTCACCATAATAAAGGTCATATATGACAAGCCCACTACTAACATCATACTCAATGGTGAAAAGCTAAAAGGTTTTCCCCTACGATCAGAAATAAAATAAGAATTCCCACTCTCACTACTTTTTTTCAAGACAGTACTGGAAGTTCTAGCCAATGATTAGCCAAGAAAAACAAACAAACAAATAAATAATGGCATCCAAATTGGAAAGAAAAAAGGTAAAGTCTGCATTTGCACATAACATGATATTAAATATAGAAAACCCTAAAGACCCATCAAAAAAAAAAAAAAAAAACTGTTAGGACTAACAAAGTTTTAGGATACAAAACCAAAACACCAGTTGTGTTTCTCTACAGTAACAGCAAATAATCAGAAAAAGAAATTAAGGAAATAATCCCATTTACATTGCATAAAAAAGAATAAAATACTTAGCAATAAATTTAACCAAGGAGGTGAAAGACTTGTTTATTGAAAACTATTAAGACATTTATGAAAGAAATTGAGGAAGACACAAAGTGAAAATATATTCCACACTCACGGAACAGAAGTATTAGTATTGATAAAATGTCCACACTAACCTAAAGTGATCTGTAGATTCAGTGTATCCCTTTCAAAATTCCAATGGGATTTTTCACAGATTTTTATTATTAAATGTAGGTTCCTTTTAAAAAAAAAATTTTATTTATTTGAGAGAGAGAAAGCACAAGAGTCGGGGAGGGTCAGAGGGAGAATCAGGCTCTCTGCTGAGCAGGGAGCCTAATGTGAGACTTAATCCTGAGACTCTGGGAGCATGACCAGAGCTGAAGGCAAACACCCAACTGACCAAGACACCCTTTTCACAGAAAATTTTAAAAGGCCCTAGAATTTGTACTGAACCACAGAAGACCCTGAAAAGCCAAAGCAATCATGAGAAGAATGAAGTTGGAAGCATCATACCTCTTGATTTCACAATTGATTATGAAATTAGAATAGTCAAAATAGTATGATATTAGCATAAAAACAGACACATAGATTCATGAAAGAGAACAGAAATAAGCCCATGCATATCTGGTCAATTGATTTATAACAAAGGAACTAAGAATACATAATGGGGACTAAGAATACCTTCAAAAAGGTGCTGAGAGAACTGAAGGGCTGCATGCGAAACAATAAAACAATGGGGCAAGTTCCTTGACATCAGTCTAACCAATGATTTTTCATTTTGACACCAAAGGCAAAGGCAATAAGAGCAAAAATAAACAAATGGGACTACATCAAATTAAAAAGCTTATACACAGTAAAGAAAACTATCAACAAAATGAAAAAACAACTTACAGAATAGGGAAAAATAGTGGCAAATCATGTATCTGATAAAAGCTTACATCCAAAGTATATAAATAACTCATATAACACAACAGCAAAATATATACCCAATTTTAAAATGGGCAGATGAACTAAATAGATATTTTTTTCCCAAAGAAGATATACACATGCACCAGAGATACATAAATAGTTGCTCATTACTAACATCAAAGAAATGCAAATCAAAACCACGATAAGATATCACATCACACCTGTTAGAATGGCTGTTATCAAAACACAAGCAATAACAAGGGTTGGCAAATATGTGAAGAAAAGGGAACCTCTGTGCACTGTCGGTAGAAATATAAATTGGTGCAGTCACCATGAAAACAATATGGAGGTTCTTCAAAAAGTTAAACATAGAGCTAATACATCATCCAGTAATCCCACTTCTGGGAATACATGCAAAGGAAGTAAAAACAAGATCTCAAAGAGATACCTCCAACCTTGTATTCATCGCAGCATTATTCACAATAACCAAGACATAATAATCAGGTAAGGATTCGTCTACGGATGAATAAAGAAGCTATGAAACACACCCATGCATACATACAGAGAATGGAATATTATTTAGTCATAAGGAAGAAGGAAATCCTGACATTTGGAAAAATATGGATGGACCTGGAGAAAATTATGCTAAATGAAGTTAAGTCAGACAGAGAACGACAAATACTGTTTGATATTGCTGATAGGTGGAATCTAAGGGGGCAGAACATACACATAGACTAGAATAGTGTTTACCAGGCTGGGGTGTGGGGAAATAGAGGAGATAGTAGTCTAAGAGTACAAACTCTTAGAAAAAAAAAAATAATAATATAAATAAAATAACACCATAGAGGAGAAAAAAAGTATCTAGAAAAAACATGCTCCTAAGTGTGATGACTTGTTTGCTGAATAGAAGGTTTAAGTGCTCTCCTTGGCTAATAAGGCTCACTTTTTAAAATTTTTTTTTTTTTTAAAGTAACTTCTAGATGGCTGGGTGGCTCAGTCAGTTAAGCTGCAGCCTTTGGCTCAGGTCATATCCCCGGGCCCAAAGATGGAGCCCTGCACTGGACTCCCTGCTCAGTGGGGAGTCTGTTTCTCCCTGTCCCCCTCCTAATGAGCTCTCTTTCTCTCTCTCAAATCAATCAATCTTTTTAAAAAAGTAACTTCTAAAAATGAATGAATCTAAAAGGGAATAGAAAGCATAAAAATAAGTATAAATTAGTAATCAAGTAGCAGTGTTAAGAACTACTATTGGAAGTAAAGTTTGATGTGGTAACAATATATAGTTTGGCACCATAAAAAAAGAAAACCAGATACAGAGAAGACAATAACGGACTTTTAAACATCTAAGTATAAATTTATCCTGATTTGTCCTTTCCCAATTTTCACACTGCTGTCATTATCTGCTGCTTGTAGAGCATCACCACAATTTGTTGAGTATTTATTACATTGCCAGGGGGTGTTTAAGTGATTTACACAGATCATCTAACTTATTATTTATATCTAGTTTATGCAGTTGATACTATAGCCCTATGTTCACAATTTAGAAAACTAAATTTTGCAGAGGTTGAATAACCTTTCCCAAACCACAATAGATTGTAGAAGTGGAAAGTCTAGGATTCAAACTCTAGGATTCAAGGTTGCACTCTGAACCACTACACTATTTTCAATGACCAAGGAAGAATATGATTAAGCTGTTTCTGCAAATTCTGGGCATCAGATCCATGTGGCACCCTTTCTTATTTCATCGATATCACTATCTGTAGCTGAAACTTTAGTGAGTCATGATAAACAAAGTTCATGAAGATTACTCTGAATTGGTAAGACATGTTTGCATCAAGCGTAAAGTATTATTTATTTAAGAAGTTAAAAAAGAAAGTAATTTAAAAAGATTTCAAGCAGTGGTATTTAAAATAAGTATATCCAGGCTTAAGGGATTACACCTTTAACTATCTAGGATTTACTCATCTTTCTAGAATTATTCCTTCTGCAAGAGTACAGTTGGCTAAAGATTTACTCTTACATCAGTTTTTTTTTTTAACATAAACAATTAGGGCTTTTGTTTAAATGCATGACTATTTGGTGATTCTTTGGCTAGAATATCAACATACAACAGAAATATGAGGAATTCACCAGACTATTATTTTTGAGTAACATATATGGAATATACTCAGAATATATATATATAAATTAGATCAATGTGATTGTATATCACTATATATCATCTATAAACACACTAAATATCTTTATAAGAAGTCAGCAATAAAGTTAAGCCACTCAGTTGTATTTCATTTGTATTTTATGAATTTACTAAGGAGATTACCTGTTACATATTTCAAGTTAGTATCCATAAAATAAATTTTGATTGCAATGGAATTCCATTTGAATCATAAAGTTTAGTATCTACTTAACTACTTTGAAAAGGTTTATTTAAAATAATAATTTCAGAGTGTAACTTTAAAAAAAGTACCTTATTATGAGCTTTGACCAGTTTGCTTAATTTTATTTCTCCCTTATATAATTTAAATGATTTAAATATTTTTCTTTAATAAGAAATGCCCAAAAGTAGATTTTATATATATATATATATAAAATTTTATTTCTCCCTTATATAATTTAAATGATTTAAATATTTTTCTTTAATAAGAAATGCCCAAAAGTAGATTATATATATATATATATATAGCATATAGAATATACACATACAGAATATGCGTTCCTTTCAAATTTCAGAAGCTTCTCCTTCATTGGTGTACACTCATAGCTAGGAATAGATATGAATGTTCAGGCTCTCAGTACAAGGCCTTTTCCACAGAGGGTCCTTGTCTTTGTAATTACCTCCTACTCCAGCTCTGTAAGAGTCTGTTGAAACACAGGATTCCAGGCAAATTGATTTTCATTGTGAGAAGGAACATAGTTGATGTATGAGGACTTCTGTTGCTATAGAATAATGGATTTTCATGCTGCACTGTTTTCTGTAGACTTTCATATGGGAATGAATGGGCTTGTATCAGGGTAGAAATCAAACAAATCTTTAAAAATAATTTTAAGTGACTGAAAGAAATCACCTAAACAAAGATGTCCTGAAGGCAAATTCTAATATCCTTCAAACTGTTCACTAGGTTATAGAACAAACTTATGGTGGGCGTTTGCATTGCATTGCATTTGAAGATTCCTAGAAGATTAAAATCCCCGGTAGCATCATTTACATCTTCAATTACATTTATTAGGCATCTACTTACAAATATATGCAATGCTAAGAATTCTGTGTAATAAGGGGCATAGGTATAGTCTATGTTTTAGAGAAGTTTGTTTAATAAAGTACATGAACAAAAGAAAGTTATATAACAGGGCTGGGCTCAAATCAGTATTTATTACTACAGCCAGTATTTCTTAATAAATAGTTAAAAACAATGTCTATGTAGGAGTGAGTTATAGGACAGATGGCCTACTAACAAAATAATAATAATAATGATGATGATGTTAGGAGTTGGCCAATAACAAATATAATCTTACATATTTGGTTTAAACCTAGCCCTCTATGTAAGTAATAAAACTCACAAGTACAAATAATAGTGGGCACTGTACTAAAGATATATTTTTAGCAATTATACTTTTTTTTAGCTTTTTATTGAGTATGGTACCTTTAAACAGCATAGAAATATCATTATGCTTCATATACTCACAAAATTATAATTTAGGTACCACTGGAATTTGCAGTAACTCAAAGACATTAAATATCATTCATATGCATCTGATGAGCTCCTTTTTTCCTCTTATAAAGATAAAAATTAGATACCTTCATTTTAAATGAATAAACTGCTTTTGGATTCTCATACTCATGAGAAAGTCTTCCTTCAAAGAAAACCTATTATATATGATCTATAGTAGAAGGAGGGAAAAAAGATGATCTGGAATTTCATTGGACGTATTTCTTTTCTTGTGTCATAAATGAAGAGATATAAATGTTTGTTAAAGAAATGAATGGAAGAAAAGGAAGGAAGGAAGGAAGGAAAGAAGGAAGGAAGGAAGGAAGGGGAAGTGAAGGAGGGAGAGAGGGAGGGAATGAAATAAAAAGCTAACAGACTTCAAGGAACAGTAAAACTCATAATCTTTAGGGCTAATATCAATCTCTGATTCCAGTCTCATCCACCCATATTGTATCTTCACCAATGCCATAAAAGGAGAAAGTTCTGGTTTACAATTTTTCAGTGAAAGGTTAAAAACTTTTTAAAATGTGAAATTTGATTACATCTGCATATCTCAGTCATCAGATTCTTCACAACTTTTGCAATGAAATAAACCTAACAGAAATGGCAGTCAGTATTGTAGGTATGTTTATTGTGCAGAGAACCACAAAGGATTTAGATAACCTTGGAGTTAGTCCTTGCTTCTGCCAAATTCATGTTAGAGTGTTGAACAGCAGCATGCCTCACAATATAGTACAAGTATATGAAAAGTAGATTTAAAAGTATAAAATACTTGAAAAATTAAAATGTATGTATTAGCTTTCTTAATTTGATCAGAAATGAAACTTAGATACAAAGTACTTCTTTTTTGGTTTACTAAGATAATGTATATTCTATAAAATTCTCTCTAGATTTCTTTGCAATTTTCAGTAACAAGAACCTTAAAGTTGAAACCTTTAAGACATATAGATTCTTTTTAAATTATGCTTCACGGTAACTATTTGCATTTGTTTTCTGCATCTGTAAATAATAACTTTATTTTTAATGTTGGATTAGTTTTCTTCTATTCACTTCATATATTATCTTATAATTACAATTAACTGAATTCCATTAGGAAATATCATTTTCAAAAATAAAGAGCAAAGTGACAACTGTAGAAGCAAATTCAGAAGGAACTAGAGTAAACACGTAATTGGTGAGTTAACGATTGATTTAGAATGGTGTGCACAACAAGTTGATGTTATGGAAAGAACCGACCTTGCCCTCCCACAAAATATCTCTGGGTACCTTTCTAAGAGGTAGAATTGTAACTCTGTTGAATAAGGTTTTCATTCCAACTCAAACATCTGCTATGTTTCTAAATTGTGATAAATGCAATGAAACAAATACATTTGCAGTTCAGGAGGGATTGAAGTGGTATGGTTTGAATCCTACTTAAAAAATTCAGATGGCAGCAGTAGAGCTAGACTTAAAATGATTCCAGAGAATAAGATGAAAAAGGTTATTCCATTTGGCCAGAATAGGAGGTTGGTGAAGAAAACATGTGTTATGAGAGAAAAAACAGAAAGCCACTAAGCAATAAAAAAGTAACATCAGTGTGGAGATTAGATATAAATTTAGAAAACAATGAAAAGCTCCTGTAATCTCTTGAAAAAGGTAGTGACACGGTAGGGTCATATTTATGAACTTCAATGAAGCTTGAAATAAGATAGAATATGAATGAACAAGAATAGGTATAAGGAGGTATAAAATAAACAGATCCCATCACTATTATCATCAACAAATATTTAAGGTGCCTAGTACTACCATATGCAGGGCACCATGCCCACTCAGAAAATACAATGCAATACACGTTCATAGGTAAAACAATTTCCACCCTTCAAATTGACAATACACTAAAAATCACAGAACTACAGTTTGTTTTTTAAAAAAACTCCCAAGGCAACTTTTATATTATAAACCTATATACATGTTCACAAATCTATAATAATTTTTTTTCTTGTACTACTTATTCTCATTGATAGATAAATAGAAGAATTTTGAAGTGGCAGATAAGAACAGAGGACAAAAGTAACAGAAGGTCTTTTGGTTATGCCAAAGATAATTGAAATTTTTTCAATTTTAGGTTGAAAGACTATACTGCGGAAAGATATCTTAGTAAAGTTTGTTTGTTTTTTAGTTTGACTCAGTGGGTTAAGCCACTGCCTTCAGCTCAGGTCATGATCTCAGGGTCCTGGGATCGAGTCCCGCATCGGGCTCTCTGCTCAGCGGGGAGCCTGCTTCCCTTCCTCTCTCTCTGCCTGCCTCTCTGCCTACTTGTGATCTCTCTCTGTCAAATAAATAAATAACATCTTTAAAAAAAAATTCAGTTACCAGTTTCTTTAAATAAAACAAAAATGTGATACTAAAAACAAAATCTTAAGGCATAATTTTCTTTCTTAAACGTGTGGAAATAAAAATTCATTCAAAGGTATAAGGCAAACGGCACACTTGGTGAGGGAGAAAGTAGCACAAAGGTACATGTTTTATGTAAAAGCAAACAAGTGGTTGTCAAAGACTTATGAGAAATATCTGTAGTATTAACTACAATTCCAAATAGTATGCAATGTTATTCTCTCAGAAGGAGAATATTTCTTTTAATACATCTGAAGTTTAATCCAATAATCATTCTGCCATCAGATGAAATTCAGTATGTCCAAATATACATTGAATGATTATCATACATATTATAAACAGTGATAAAACTTGGCTTATTTTAAGACAGGACACTTGTGTTTGCTTTTTGATAGTTATAAATTGATTAAATATAACCCCTAAAATAAAATAATAAACATTTTGTTTACTGGCCTGGAATTCCTTTTAGAAGTTTCTTCATTACATTTAAGCCTTCAATACACTTTTCTTTATAAAACGATTTGCTCACTGAGGAAAGAGGTAGCGTGATTAAATTTACAACACAATTTTCATTTGTTACTTAGGTGAATTGAATATTCCAAAGGAAAAAAATACATATGTGTGTGTATAATACATATATAATGCATAATGTTTTCAGAAATATGCTCATTTAGAAACTCTTCAAAGCAGAAAAATAAAAGAAATAAATTGCACTGATGAGTAAAGGCTGAAACTAACACTTTCTTTATAAATGTTGAGAAAAGTTTGTGCAAAAGTTACCAGTACTTTCTGTCTTCTAGGATGGAGACTGAGATCCAGCTAATCCCTTGCTGTCAGAGGGAACATGCTAGAGGCCCTACTTTTTATTCTGATATTCATAGACAGTACTTTTGGGGATGGCCTAAATACAGTGAAGTAAATCAAATGCAGATACCTTAGACAGAGATGAAAAGTGTTCTGCTTAGTAATGTAATTGGTGTATCTTTCAGAATAATCTAGCCTCCACAAATTTTAGATCTATTCCTCCTGAATCTTAAAAAAATCTAGATTTAAGTAGCTTCCTACCTGAAACATGATTGAGAGAATAGCAAATACTAGTAGAAGTATATTGGGAATGGAGATAAAACAACTGCAGGAGGGAAAGTACAGTCATGATGCTCTCCTCCCTCTACAGAGTGAATGGTAGGAACCATTGGGTAAAATACAACATGGATCAGAATGCTATTTTCCCATCCATGTATTACTCGAGACTGAACAATAGAGACTTTGAAAAATGTTATTTTGAACCAGCACTATCATGCTGCAGTCTTGGTACCAGATCACATACTAAAAGAACAATGGACCAGGAAATTCACCTGAAAGGAACCATCAGAGGAAGAAGGTAATCCAGATGATCAAAGTGACTGGGTTTAGAGGGGGGTAAGGAGGGGCTACCTAATCTCTTTAGAGTGACCGGTAATAAATGTGGTGATTGTTTGGTCAATTCTCCAAGGCAAGTAGATGTTTGAGAGCTATTTAAATTAAGGGGAAAACTGACTCCTGCCACGGGAGGCCAGCTGGAACTAGACAAAGAGGCACAGTGAAGAAATCTGGGCCCCGAGAAAAACTAATCCCAGTACCAGCATATCTTTTATCCAATTGTTCTTTCTTATGTTATTCTAAAGGCTCTGACTCGATTTACTAATGATTATGACTTTAGCTTCAGTTTTGTTGCAAAGAAGCAGGAAAGCATTATGCAAACTTTTGAAGTGTCCAACAAGAAAGTCACACCCATCCTACCTGGTTGCCAGCTTCCATCGGGAGTCACCAATGAGAGAGAGCTAAACCAGAAAAGCAGTCCTCTGGGGGTCACTGATAGTGGAGGCAGCATTTTTGTAACTAGATAAGAAAGACACTGAAGTACCTACATCAAGGACACATGAAGCAGAAAACTGGAAAGAAACCTCAAAAAGAGCTTAGGGGTGACTCAAGGGGATTTAATTAGCCCAGTGAGGGGTGAGCCTCAATAATCTGAATATATAAGTAAATGTGTCTTATTTTGTGTTCTGACTGAAAGGGATTCAAGATATGTATGTTCAAGTAATATACATATATCAGATATATATATATATAAAATATATATTGGATATATATAATGAAGTAATTTAGGGCAACATTCATAAATAGCATATTAAAACAGAAATATTGAATATTATATCTCCTGCATTACAATTTTTGGATCATTGGTTGTACTTTTCTTTTAATTGTTAAAGCTTATGCTTTGTGATTTTGGTAAAAGGAAATAATGGAAGACTAAAATATGTTAAAATCAGAAAGTAAAAAATAATAGCTGTTCAAGTCAGTCTCACAAAGTTTATGGAAAGGGTGTTTGGATAATATAGGTAAATAGGTATTCTAAAACTTAAAAATCATACAAATACAAAATAGTCCTATCATTTTAAAATTCTAATTTTAAAATTTATTATTTAGTGCCTTATATTTTTATAATTTATAAAACTTCTTTTAACTTTAGAAATTTAGATCTTTAGTCTTTCTTCTTAACTTTAAAATGAAAAGACTATGTGGAAGATAACTATGTGGGGGAGATAGGTTTAAAAAAAAACATTGCTTTTGGGGCACCTGGGTGGCTTAGTGGGTTAAGCCTCCACCTTCGGCTCAGGTCATGATCTCAGGGTCCTGGGATCGAGCCCCTCATCGGGCTCTCTGCTCAGTAGGGAACCTGCTTCCTCCTCTCTCTCTGCCTGCCTCTCTGCCTACTTGTGATCTCTGTTTGTCAAATAAACAAAATCTTAAAAAACAACAACAACAACAAACCTGCTTTTTCTGATAATGTAAGTACCTAAAGCATTGGAAAGCATCCAACTGAAGTTAAATTATTAAAACTAATGGTCTACATGTTATAGTATAGAACAACAGAATGTTTCAACAAATCTAAATAGAATTAACAAAATGTTTGTTGGAAACATGCTCTTCCTTTCATTTATAAATAAAATTATTGTATCAATCAAAAACAAATTACATTTTCTTCTCTCGGAATATGTGTTTTAAGTTTTTAAAAATCAGTAATGATTTGTTATTGACATTTTAAGATACTTAATGGAACCAAAAAGTTCAATTAACAAAAGATGCCCTGTTTACTAATGCACTAGCCTATCCCTCATGCCTAAATTGCTATTGTCTAGTTGATAGTGTTTAAAAGTACATAGAGCTACCCTATGACTCAGCAATTGCACTACTAGGTATTTAACCTAAAGATACAAATGTAGTGGTCCAAAGGGGCACATGCACCTGAATGTTTATAGCAGCAATGTCCACAATAGCCGAACTATGGAAAGAGCCTAAATGTCCATCAACAGATGAACAGATAAAGAAGATGTGGTATATATACAATGGAATACTATGCAGCCATCAAAAGAAATGAAATCTTGCCACTTGGAACGATGTGGATGGAACTAGAGCATATTATGCTGAGGAAAATAAGTCAATCAGCGAAAGACAATTATTATATTATCTCCCTGATATAAGGAATTTGAGAGGCAAAGTGGGGGGTTTGGGGACAGGGAATGAAAAATCTAAACAAGATGGGATCAGGAGGGAGACAAACTGTAAGAAACTCTTAATCTAGGGCGCCTGGGTGGCTCAGTGGGTTAAGCCGCTGCCTTCGGCTCAGGTCATGATCTCAGGGTCCTGGGATCGAGTCCCGCATCGGGCTCTCTGCTCAGCAGGGAGCCTGTTTCCTCCTCTCTCTCTCTCTGCCTGCCTCTCTGCCTACTTGTGATCTCTCTCTGTCATATAAATAAATAAAATCTTTAAAAAAAAAAAAAGAAACTCTTAATCTCACAAAACAAACTGAGGGTTGCTGGGGAAAGGGGGTGGGGAGAGGGTGGTTGGGTTATGGACATTGGGAAGGGTATGTGCTATGGTGAGTGCTGGGAAGTGTGTAAGCCTGATGATTCACAGACCTGTACCCCTGGGGCTAATAATACATTATAGGTTAATTTAAAAAAGTAAAAAAAAAAAATAGTATATATAGTATATAAATAGATGAAAATTAGGAATATGGTATTGTTTGGGGAGGAGGAAAGGACCAAGGATGAAAATTGATGTAAGCCTCGGAGATGTGGTAAGAGCAGCTCCCTATTAAATATATTCTATTTTTTTTTAAGATTTATTTATTTGTCAGAGAGAGCGAGTGCACATGCAAACAGGGGGAACAGCAAATGGAGGGAGAGACAGGCTCCTCACCGAACAAGGAGACCCATGCAGGACTCAATACCAGGACCCCAGGATCATGACCTCAGCCAAAGGCAGATGCTTAACCAAAGAAGCTACCCAGGCTTCCTATATTCTTTTTTTTTTTTTTAAAGATTTTATTTATTTATTTGACAGAGAGAGATTACAAGTAGGCAGAGAGGCAGGCAGACAGAGAGAGGAGGAAGCAGGCTCCCTGCTGAGCAGAGAGCCCGATGCGGGACTCGATCCCAGGACCCTGAGATCATGACCTGAGCCGAAGGCAGCGGCTTAACCCACTGAGCCACCCAGGCGCCCCCAGGTTAGGCGTTCCCACACCGGGAGTCGAACCCGGGCCGCCTGGGTGAAAACCAGGAATCCTAACCGCTAGACAATGTGGGAGCTTCCTATATTCTTGGTGTATTTACAACTCAGGCAGTTCATAAAGCTTCAGTCACCTTTTCTTGTTTCTACTAGTTTTATTATTTGTTTGTTTTTAGTCATCATTACACAGAATCAAAAAGAAAAGTACAGACCACACACTGATATTTGAATTCAAACAAATGAGAAGGAAATTATTCATTTGCTATAAAAAGCACTGTCTTAAGAACAAGAAGGAAAATATCATTTATTGAGTGTATGGCATTCACCTTAACATTTTACACATATGATTTCATTTAATCACTAAAACAACCCAGACAGATATGATGATTCCCACTTAACAGATGAGAAAATGGTTTTAGAGAAGAAACCTGCACCAAATCAAGCAGCTGTTAAGTACTCGGGTTGTATGATATACTCTCCGTTATGCCAGAGCTCTCCTGCTAAAGAAGGCACTATGCATCAAATAAAAATCAGAATAATAGCCTTCATTACTGTTTTTCTGAGGGAATTATGGCAAATCTAAATCATTTTAGTTTGTGGATATTTCTGAAAGCTGTCTTTCTAGGAACATGAGAAAATATATTAGACTTTCCCCCTTTCCACAGACATACATTGAGCTGAAATTAGAATAAGAACAGGCACAAAGCTATGGTATGGCCTTCTGTACTTCCCAGGCTAGTGGGAATGATCTCCATTCACTTCAAGGTAAGGTTAACCTCTACCAGTGTAACTTAGTTCAACAACAGTTAAGATAACTAACAAAAGAAAACAATACACACACAAACAACGTATCTTAAAAAAATGACTTCCTTCACCATTCACCCTTCTATAACTACCACTTAATTTCTCTCTCTTTCACAGCCAAATGTCTTCTAACAATATCCCGGATATATTCCAGTCTGATTTCTTTTACCCTACACTTCAGATTCATCTTCACTATGATTAGTAATGTCTATGAAGCTGCTAGCCATTGGATAATTTTTAGGTCTCTTTTTTGACTGTACAGCAGCATATGTTGTTGTTGATAGTATTTTCTTTCATGAAAATATTGTAATATCTCATTCACCTTACACCTTTGTCTTTGATGGCAAAGTCTCACTCACCACAACATCTCCTCAAAATTAACCAATGCCACAGGTTCTCAAGGCTTCATCTTAAGGACTCATCTGGCATTTACACCAAGACAATCTAAGCAACACCCCTAGCTTCACAACTGAAAAGTTATCAAATCAGGATGTCAAACTGTCTATGCAAATTGTGTAGCACAGAGGCACCTCAAATACTGTCAGAAAATGAATTCACCATCTTCCAAAAGTTTGCTCCACTTTTAAAACTTGACTGGTTGTGCTGGTGAGAAACCTGGGAGTCATCCCTAACATTTCTTGCCCCCAGTCACTCTTAGTAAGTCACCAAGTGCTATGGATTTGTCTCCTAAAATATACCTTGAATCTTTCAACTCGTCCCCAATTCTTCCACCACCACCCAGTACAACCTACCATGGTCTTTCACCTGGAATACTTTAATGGCCTCTAAGCTGGCTTCCTCACATCTATCCTTCCACCTTCCCGTATTTTCTTCAAAATGCAGCCAGAATGATCATTTCAAAATGCAATATAATCATGCCACTCTATTGTTTAAATCTTTCATTGTCACCTCACTGATCTTAGGATAGAAAACTGATTTCTTGACATCAATCACATTTTGAATAATTTGACCTACCTTGTCCCTGATTCACACCACCCCCTCCTCAGGCTCTTTGTTTCAGCTCCCAGGCTTGCTTCCAGTTCCTCAAATGTGCCAAGCTCCTTCTCTTAGAGCCACTGTGCAAGCTATGTTTTCTGCCCAGCTTTCTCTCCTCTTGCTTCTTCATAGAGTTAATACCAATTCCAACTTTCCTTTTAGTGCTCGGCTCTTAAAGTTTTCTTCGGGTTAGGCACTCCTCACCCCTAAGACTAGATCAGGACCTGGGATACCCACTCTCATGGTGCCAGGCAATTCTCTTTTATAACATTAAATTTATAATTGAAATTAAATGGGCAAGCAGTTATTTAATGACTTTCATCCCTGCCAAACTAAATGCTCCATGCCTGCGGGGACTAGATTATCCTCATGGCTATATCCCAGACACAGTGTTCTGAAAATCATAAGTTTACAACAAATGTATGTTGAAAGAATGAATTAGTCCATAGTTGAAAATCATCTTTACTCTTTCCCTTCTAATCCATTCCCCAACATACCTTACTCTGGTTTCTAGTCTTGACCTTCCAGTTAAATTATTTTTATTCCAAAAATTCACCAATGACATCTAACTGTCAAATCTGGTAGATATACTATATGCTTATAATACTGAATTTCCCAAATTTTTTAGCCTTCTTGATCATTCTCTTATTTTTGAAATAATCTTCTACCTTGTGCTCCATGGTATGACACAGTTACCTTCTGTTTTTCCCAGAAAA
The DNA here is from genome assembly GCF_011764305.1 of Mustela putorius furo. Classification (NCBI taxonomy): domain Eukaryota; kingdom Metazoa; phylum Chordata; class Mammalia; order Carnivora; family Mustelidae; genus Mustela; species Mustela putorius. The sequence goes on along the minus strand of NW_025421467.1, from coordinate 10,646,648 downwards.
TGTAGATACTATTTCTTAAATCTTCACAAGTTTTTATTATACCATACCTATTTTACCAATGAAGAAAATTAGATATTAAAAGGTTAATTGACTTTCTAATGTTACATAGTTAGTAACTGAGAAATTTGAGATTTGAATCTAATCACTATGGTTCAAGAACATTTCTTGACATTTTTGTATTGCAACAAATTTAAGCTAATCTAAAGTCATTGCATTAAGTGTCTCTTTACAAGGGTGACTCTCAGATCTTTTTTGGCTCAAATAACTCTAATATGTTTTGATCATTTAAAAAAAAAACAACGCATAGACATTAAATAGCATCACTTAGGTTAAGGCCCCAAGTCAGTAAACCAGGGCTTAATACATAATCTAACAGCAATTTCAATCTCCCCTAGAAATGTAGTCTCACCTGGTCAATCAGAAATATTCTGGTGGGCATAAATACTCCAATGAGTCTGTCACATGGCCTTCTCCATCCTCCAAAGGAGGTGATCTGCCGAAGACTCCCTGAGCTTCCCTCTAAAGGAAAGTGACCAGGCCTAGAACAATCCCCCCCCCCTTTTTTTTGCTCATAAATTTCATGTCTCACCCTCCTTCTTAGAAAACCTTCCATTATGCCCAATTCTTCAAGCCCCCCACCTATTTGCTAGATGAAATGCTGCCTGATTCATGAATTATTTAATTAAGCCAATCAAATCTTCAAATTTACTCAGTTTAATTTTGTTTTTATTTTTGTTTTTGTTTTTAACATTGTTAATATTTATCTGCCCACTGTTCATCTCCACCTCATATCCCACAGCCATGTTGAGGGATACGGGAACCCAAAATTGAACTCTTACCTTTGCTCAAAACAATTTTCTTCTAAATTCCTTGCATTATAAAGTATCACCACAACCCCCACTTAAGTCCCATATATCCAGTCCAATTTCTCTGACTCTCCCTCATCCCTACTTACCTCACTTCTGGTACCCAAATTCAGGAGATTTTCCCCTCTGTATATTTGTATACAGATCCTTTATTTATTTTGTATTCTCATCACATCTCTCATAGTCTATGTGCTCATTATTATTTGTTTGTACAATACTGGCTTCCCAACAGGTCTGTCCAAACTATCTTACTGCTCTTTTTATATCTTTCTTAATGCTACCCATTTGAAATCTCTAAAACATAAATCTGTGACATTTACCTGTTTTACAGCATTTAATGCCTCCCTGAAGGTTTCAAAATCAGGGTTTAATTATTTAGGAGAAAGTGCAAGGGTCTGTATCTCTGTCTGCCCCTTGCTTACATAGTCATTCTCACCTTCCATCTCTTTACTTGCATCCTATGTTCCAGCCACTCTAGCCACTTAGAGTTCCTCTAACGTGCTTTCCTTTGGATGGAACCCACTTAATCCCATCGCAAACTATCCATACTTTAATGCTGAGCTGAGATATTGCATCTCTTAAATGAGCTTTCCTTGACCTTCACCCAAGGCCTAGTTATCTCAAATACAACCAAAACCTCCTTTAGAGTTTTCACGTTCTGTGGAAAAAAAAAAAAAACACCAAAAACACCGCTCTAACCCTTATTGAAATTATATATAACAACTTCTTTCTAGTGCCCATGGTTGCTATCACAGTTCTTTCATCACCTAGCCTGATGCCTGGCCCATAGCTGAGGTCCTCAATGAATGATAAAGATAAAACTAAAGTCAACATTTAATTCCCATTCCCTGTAGTATAGACATTATCATTTAACATTTATGTTCCCAAGTCTACATTCTTCAGAACATTAACTATGTTAGATTTGTGCAAATATCTTTACCATTTTTATTTAAAAAAATAAAATAGTGCATCCTTAGAACAGTGCTTTCTCTTAAGAAGCATTGCCGAGCAGCATCCAAACATCATTCTATTTTTTTTTTTTTAAATCACAAAAAGTCCTATCTTCCAATCGCTACCACACTGATAAGAAATGAATAGAAATGGTAAGTTTGGGACTGTTAGTAATAACAACATGCCTTAAAATAAACTTTTGCAAATAGTGAAATTTCATGGTATATTTTTACCGTTTAAGAAGTACACTTTTTTCCTTTGAGAAAATAAATGTGTTTACTGCTACAGAGGTCATCAAGTTAGTTATGTTACAAAATGTATAGATGCCTGAATGACTTATATCAGCATTAAATAATGTCTTCTAAATTATTTATCAATAATCACAGTGTTCAGTTTTGAAAGTTTATCTGGTTGTTTAATTTCCCCTAAGACGTTTTGGTTTTTAATAGCCAGTTTCTAATTATCTACAGTATGCGTCCAACTGATAATCCAACCAACTTGTCAAGATCATGGAAATGCTGCTCTTGCACTGGATACTATAACATATGACCTTTAATTTTAAGCCCTAAAATATTTAATAGCTATACTCAGATGGAATTTTTTTAGTGACCCTAAAGCCCTAAAAGATATTTTTTACTAAAACAAATGTAAGTATAATTTGTCCATAAATTTATTAATTTCTAAAATCCAACTCATAAACATGTAGTACTAACTGTAAGTTAAAGAAATATTTTGAAGATAAAATTAATATTGGATTAGTAAAGTAAAATTATTATAGAATATTGAAGGAATATATCCCAGTCTCTTGATACTCATCTGATGTAGGTGAACCGTGCTATCTCACAAACTATTATTGGCACTATTGCAGATAGATATCAGGTTGTGATATCAGGTTGCTACACTTCCACAGTAAAGTTAACAGTTCTTAAGCATCTTTTATAAAAGCACAAGTACTAACTTTAGTGACTTCATAGTTTAATGAAGAAGGCTCTGAAGTAAACAGATAAATACAAATACAAATTCTGAAATGAATGTGATAACAAAAGAAAGTCCAGAGTTTTTTTGAAAGCCTGTAGTAGAGTCGGCTAAATCAGACACATAATTTGGTAGAAAGAGGGAAGGAGATTCAAATGAATTATAAATATGCATGGCTTACATAGAAGCTGTCTCTCTTTCATTGCTATTAAAATTATAAGGCAGTTAAGCATGTAGGCATTAAACAATAAATATTTGAACATAATTATGTGTCTAACATTGCTGGGAGTAATTGATTGTAAATATGGCTAAATTCTTGTCCTTCAGATACTTACAGTCAAATAAATATATCACATACAATCTTAATCTCCAGATAATTGACATGTCTATGGTCAACCCAAAGTATACTAAAACTTGAATAGGAGATTGACTTGAACTCATATTGCAATGTTCAAGTTGTACAAGTACAAAGTACTATTCTAATAATAAAAATTGATGCAAATACATATAAAGTGTTTTAAAAAATACAAATCTAACTTGAGAAATAGATAAATTAACTACTTTGTCTAGGTAGAATAGAAACAAGATAGAACACACGGGTATTATTAGAGGTCTAAATCATGCTAAGAAAACACCAAAGACCAGCTTGTTTCCATTGTAGCTACACAATAAAGTACATGGAAGATGTCTTAAAAACACTGAGACTGAGAGGAAAGTGGGAGTTCATTTCATGAAAAGGAAGTGAGGTGAAGAGATGGACCTACAATATTGAATGAATCCTCAGAAGAATGTATAAGCATATTTAGTGAGTTGATGGAACACAAAGTATGGGTAGTCATGCAGGGGATTTCAGGAAGATACAGTAAGATTGTTGCAGCAAGATTGTAAAGCTCCTCTGAACTGGAATGTCAAGACAGATTTTATTTTGTACATAATCGAATAATAGGGAAGATTTTAGAAAAAAAAAAGCCAATTGTTTTATTAATTTTGATATAAAAGACAAATTGAAGAAGAGACTCCACATAGTGAAATAACCATTAAAATACTCAAATAGTTTAGGTCAAAGTTATGATGGCATGAACTAGGTGAGTATAAAAATGAGTGAGACACAGCAAGTATTTTAGTAGAATACTGATTGGATGTCAGTGTGGGGGCCGAGGACAAGCTGTCCCAGAATGTGCCACTTGGAATATCGATTATTTAAACTACAAGTTACTTGAGAGACAGCCTATGTAAGAAGGACACTTGGATCTTCTTTTGTCCCCCTAAAAGTAGGAAAAAAATCTCCCATGTGAAAGGTACCCTCCCTCGTAGTAGGAGGTAAATAGACATACTTATCTCCCAAAATGGGAAATTTAGGGGCACCTGGGTGGTTCAGTGGGTTAAGCCTCTGCCTTCGACTCAGGTTATGATCCCAGGGTCCTAGGATGGAGCCCCGCATTGGGCTCTCTGCTCAGCAGGAGTCTGCTTCCCACCTCTCTCTTCCTGCCTCTCTGCCTACTTGTGATCTCTCTCTCTCTCTCTCTGTCAAATAAATAAATAAAATCTTTTTTTTTTTTAAATGGGAAATTTAGAGCCAAGAAGTCTATATAAACAACCCTGTCACTTTTTACTAATTTAATACCCCAGGCCAAATTCTGTTTAGATTCCTTACTAACTGTGCTCCCAAACTTAAGTTTTCTTTGTCCTATCAATTTCTCACAAATTTACTGTCCCCTTATCTAAAAAGTATAAAAAGTGCCTTCTTGGTAATTTCTTTAGGTCTCAATTTCATAATTGTACCTTCATGTGCACAAAATAAAACTTTGTTTTTCTTTTTTTCTCCCATTAATCTGTCTCATGTAAATTTAATTTTTAGTCCAACTGGAAGACTTTGAAGGGTAGAAAAGAATTTTCCCTTCCTTTCATCAGAGTTATCCAGAGGGAGGAAGGAAAAACTCACATAGTACCTTCTTCCCTTAGTAACCAAAATCTTGGTGGCAATCCCTGAATAGATAAAGAATTCTAAAGAAACACAAGAAGATTTAAGATTAAATATTCTTTGGCTTTGACCATATTTGTTACTAGGTAAACTGACATACAGCAAAAGTTGAAAACTCACATCTGTAGTTCAAAAGAGAGGCCAGGGACAGAGATTTATAGATGATAGTAAATTGCAGGTGCCTAATACAATGGTTGAAGACATGAAGTAGATAACATCACCCAAGACTGGGTGTAAAATGCCATATCATGGAAAAGCAATTTTTGAGTGGCAGCCTGAAAAAAAATGGGAATAAACCAAGAAAAACAAGAATTAAATGGGAGGAACAGGGGCCATGGGAAAAAAAATTCTCATCTGTGATCTGGCCCTGATTTCTTTCAATTTCCCGTTATACTTATTTCCATCTCATCCTCAGGCACTGTAAGCTGGAACCACACTTACTGTTTCCAAAACATGCTGTTCTGGTTCTCAGCTCTGTGTTGCCTTGCACCTTTTAACCTGCCTGTAATTCCCATCCACCAGTCCTTTCAGATGCCACTTCCTCTGTGGAATTTCCCCACTCTTGGCCCCACTGATGTCTTCCTTGTCAAACAGTTACATTAGACCTGCCATGTCCCTACTTGGTAATTGTTTTTGCATTGGTCTCTTATTTAAATGGGAGTTCCAGGTGGGCATACATGACCTTAATCCATCTTCTAAAGCCAAGGCCTTGCACATCATGGGCACTTAAGAAACGTTTATTGAATATGGAAGGCTTGGGTGAGTAGGAACACTACAGGTTTCTAAGTCCTTGAACACAGAGAATAGGTAGTTGGATTTGGCTATTTAGAGGAAGTGATGACCTTTGTAAGAATGATTTCACTGCAGTGGTGTGGGTAGAAGCCAGATAATAAAGGATTAAGGAAAGAGTGGGTGGTAATTAGATAGGAAAACTACACTTTCACTACACTTTGCTACTAAAGGGCAGTAAAGAAATTAGAGAGTAACTTGAGGGTGAAGCAATGATGAGGGAAGGAATTTAAGGAGAAGGAAATCTTGAGTAAATTTATAAGCTGGAAGCAGTTAGTTAAGAAACCAAGTAACAGGAATATACATTGTTTGATGTAGAAAGAGATGAAGAGGAAGAGATGCCAAGTGCACAGGTAGCTGAAAGTGAGTAGGAACTGTCCCTCCTCTGAGATTGGAAGGCAAAAGAACGAAAATGTCACACTAGAAGTTTTCTGTTGTAGATGAGAAAAAATTAAGAGCCTTTATTTCTTGTTGAGTGGCTTCTGTGGATACATGGTGATGATTCTGCCATCTTCCATGAACAGGTTGTAGAAATGAGAATATTAAAAAAAAAAAAAGAACAGTAGATGTATAATTAAGGAAGGCTCATGACTATATAATAGAGAAACAAACAAACAAACAAACAAAAACCACTTTATTGAACTGAGGCTAAATATTTAAACTCCCATAGTTAAGTAGCAACTTAAAAAACATTAACATATTTGGTACACATAATAAATAAGAGTCTGGTTAACAAAACACCTCAGTTAATAGAGGGTTATATAAATCATGAGCTTTTTAAAAATTGTTACTGACATATGTATTTTTAATTGCTCTTAGCATCAAAACTAGATGACCTTTAATTTTGACTTTATAGTAGACAACACTTAAGGATCTTAATCGGACAATCAGGGATATCACTTTTAATTTTCATGGTACTTGAATTGTCTAAAAACATAATTCAAGAAATTTCCAGTCAGTAGGAATCTAGAAAAATAATTAACAGTGCATGTCACATTATACTATATACATAAGTCTACTAGTTTACTATATTAGACTGTATTAACTCCAAAGCCAATTTTACAAGAATTTAAATCTACCTCCTCTAGAAAAAAATGCAGCTTAAAAATACAGTACAAAGATTTAAAAAATATAAGTGCTTATATGAAGTCAAAAATAATTTCAAAATTCTACAGAACTTCTTTTCAACCTCTAGTGATACTTTAAAATGTTCTAATTCTAACCCACTAAAAAGTACCACAAATTCATCATATCATTCATCTTCCTCAAAATATCATCATGAAGCAGGTTCCTATTGTATAGTATTTGAGAGCTTCAGGCTTGGCGTTAAACCCGTTTAAACACTCAATCCACCATCTACTAGCTAAGTGATCTTGGCAAGAGGCTTACACTGTCCACACCTGTTACCTCTTTTGTGCAGTGGGGATAATAGCACCAATCTCACAGGTTTGTTGTGAAGAGAAAACAACCTGCTGCACGTAAACCATTTAATAAGGTGCCTGGCACAGAGTAAGCTCGGAATAAATGGCAGCTATTGGGATGACTTCCTATAGTTCAATCATTTTCCTTCTGACGCATTTCTTCTGTAATTGAATTTTTAAAAAGAGCAAATGAATATGAAGGAAAAGCTGTTAAATTTGTGAAACAATCTTAAAATATGTCCAATACCTATCGCAGAGTGATAGTAGCTTTTCTCGACAAATCAACTTAAAAAAAAAATCTATTATATTAGCTCAATCTGCTAATGAAAGTAGGAAAACTAAATGAAGAGATTAAACCGTTACTATTGTAATGTTTTATGGAAAAAAAGACCTTTGAATGACTTTCAAAAGTGTCATGTCCTTATGATTAGCATTTATGGAGATACACCTGCAATATACATATCATTAAAAATAAAAATGTACTTGTTCCAGCACCTTCTGATTAAACGCTAACATTAAATAGTGTAATCAATTACTGAAAACTTCAATGTTTAATACTCCATTCATGACATTGTTCCTATTGTTCTCATTCTACTTCATTACTAATTAATTTATTTTGGTTCTCTTTCTCATATTAATACATAGTGTTCCAGTGGTTAGCTAGATATTTATTACTCATATAAAGGACTTTTTTCTTTTCAAGATTCTCAACCCATTACCAATGTTTATATTTGTATTTACATCAGCAGAAATAGGTTAAAAAAAAAATCAATCAAATAATGCTGTCAAATGGCCAAGATTTTAAGTGTTTGTTTCCACATACATGAAAATGGAATTTAAAAAATAACAATTACTGAAATAATTCATATTTAAAAGTTTTACAAAATATTATAATTGTGGGTTAAATAAGTGCTTATTATAAATGTTTCTTGTTACTGAAAAATGTACCCAACAGAAAGATAATTACATAAAATTATGGATCAAAATGTTCTGTTATAGATGTGTCTTTCTCTTGACTCACCTTGAAGGCCAAGTATCTCTGGAAATCAAAGTTACTCTAAAATACCCGCATGTCTCTTAATGTAAATATGTTAAACTTGACATTGAAAAGAAGAGCCAAAAACTACCACCAGCTGTTTTCTAAAAATCAAGAGAGCCATGATATGTATGCTGCTTGCGATAAAGGTCTGTGTTCCACTAACCTTCCCTAGGACCCTATAATTACAACAGAAGGGTGGCTGGAAACTAATTCTACTTAAAGCACAGCACACCTCTGCATACACAACCACTGTGAGAAAACCTTATTTATTTTGAAGACTAACACCACTTTTGTTTTGAGTCACTAGCATAAAAAACATTGTCATAACAGAAGCAGGAAAATCCAAATATTAAACCCTAGTGTGGAAGGAAACTCCAAAACTAATTAGTGAATTGTAAAAGATATCTAAACAGCATACTTTCAGTATTCAGTATTGAAATTTTTCTCAATAATATTTCAACTATCAATATAAAAATATGATCAGGAGTGATGTAGAAATTAAATATAATTGCAACTCACTGTTGTATTCTTTTCCTGTCTTTTCTATCCAGTTACAAGATGACCCAGTTACACTGTAACCCTATCATATATTACCCATTCACTTTTGAGTGGATATATATAAATATGGTTAATTTGGAAAAGATTCAAAATTTAAATCAGTATATTTAATAACAAAGGATATCCTTTCTATCTACAGGTACAGATTTTTTTAGCAAATATGCATCAAAAACATACTCAGCACTGGGCACTTTTGTAGCACTATGGTGGGCATTAAAACAGGAAAAACAAATAATTCACAGTCTTACTCCCAGGAGACCCCCTCTAGTGGAGAATAGAGACACAGAGTTCCACCAAGAGAGCATTTCAAAGCTTTATTGATTTGATGGCTGTGACAGTGCTATATACAGAGTTTGATGCATAGTTCTGGAAGGCTACCTAACCCAAACAGGGGTAGATATGGGGGCAGTTAGAAGAGATTCAAATTTTCTCCCAAATATGATGATGGAAATGGTCTGACCCACACAATTCTCTTGATTAATTCCACCTAATATTCCAACAGCAACAAATCAGCACTTGCGAATATTTTAATCAGCTTTATGGATGGATTGCAAAGAACAAATCTTATGTGCGGCTGTCTAAGTGTGCTGGGATTATGGGGTGGTGAATTCTAAGGACATGGATACAGGGAATAAAAAGTCTTCAGCTGACCTGGCAACCTCTTCCTCTTGTCCCTCTGAGGCTGACTGGTGTCTCTTTCACTTGGTGTCTCCTCTCATCCTGTATAACTATGTTCTTTTCCTTCTGACTTTTGCTCCCTCATAACTTTATCCACGACTTTCCTAGTTCCATTCACCTGTTAATGGTTTTAGCCTCTGCTTACAGAGAGAAACCCACCTCAAATTCTGATGCCAGGTCAGGCATACAGGAGTGGGTTAGTTGTCAGAAGCTCATCCAGGTCTCACCACATATGGACAGTGGAGTGGCCCAAACAATACCAGTCAACTGAGGCAGCTATCCCTGTCTGTAGGCAGCTTTTTGGAAAGCAGTATAGAAAAGGAAGCATGGACTAAGCACTGAAATTTAAGATGTCTCTTGATAAGGTTTAAAGCATAGTCTGGGTTCTTTTCTATTTTAGCTCTCATTTCTATTACTTTGACTTTGGACTACTGTGGCTCCATCCAGTTCTCTAAAATGTCATCTGTGGTCTGCAGAACCTGGTTGTTTTAACTGAATCCACAAATATCTTACCCTGCTGTCTTCCATGATATAAATTCAACTTGCTCATACAGAGAAGGAAACCGGCTTTGGTCTTATTAGTTCTCTGCACAGGCTCAGCCCTTGAGTGTAATCTCCCTGTGGTCATTTCTGCTATGAATCTATAATAAAATTCTGATGGTGATGTCTTTTTTCATTTAAGGATCATTCACTTATTCATCAGTTATTTAGTTCATTTGTATTATGTGCCAGAAACTGTTGTCAACGCCGAGGTTATAGCAGGGTACAAACAAAATAAGTCTTTTCTGATCAGAAATTGCTAGAAAATAAAATAATAATGACAGCTTCCAGAACTGAAACATATCCCTTTAATATACACATTTTGCTTTAACTCTTTCTACAATTAATTTGTTAAATTTCAACCTTTTCATCTAGAATCTAAGAAACATTTTAAGTGCACCCTAATGACAAAGGAAAATCATTTTGAATACCTATTGGTATGTCATATAATGCCTATGATACTCTGTATATAACTCTATTATGATGTTTATGATCTCGTATGTCAAATTTTTTTTTCTGTCTACTTTCCAAAATATGAGTTCCTGGAAAACATTTAATGTTTTCTCTCAGTGCCTCACCTAGTGAATGAGTGAGGATTAAACAGTCACAGGGACAACACTGAGGGGTGCGTAATTCGATCATGTATATTTTCAATATGATTACAAGCAGGAGTTAAAGAGCATGCTGTTGTGCAGAACCGCCAAAACTTATCAGAGTCCAATAATTTCAACTTCAGATAGAGTTTTTTGAGAGTATTTCCCATTGATCATCTCTGAACACCCATGAAAGAGTAAAAGGAAGCCTCAGGTGGCAGAGGACGCTTTTTCATTAGTGGCTTTTGAAGTGCCTCGAGAAATAAGCTTATAATAGAATCCTGAGCACATTACCTTTCCAATTCTCAGGTGTACAGACAGCAGGTTAGACACATCTGTGCTGAGCACAGTATCATGATTAGTGCCACGTTATGTGCAGTGAACTGTCCCAAAGGCCAGTGGAGCTAATGCACACACCGTGATTTCTCACCCATACATAATGCCAAAAAGAAGCCAGGCCAAATTTTGGATGAGTGGGAAGCACTGTTCAAGAACTTCTAATGATTATCTTCTCTAACACTTTTATTGTTTGTTCCTCTAGAAAATGAGGAGATAATGTGGGAGAGAATCCATAAGTTTTACTCAAAAAAAATCCAGCCAGAGCATAAGCAGGAAACTATATAGCATGAGACCCATAATATATTTCCAGGGAAAAAAGGCAAGGAATAGAGATCCTTTGGGTAGAAGCTCAGGATTAACCTCTTAAAGCAGAGAATGCTAAATTCACCACCTCAAACCCTTCAGCATCAAAAACTTCTGAGTAACTTTCTTTGTAATTCTGACAATATATTTGAAATCTTTCAGTTCAAATTTCCTCAACTTCCAGGAGGAAATGACAGGAATATGTGATTTGCACACTATGCCTGTAAGTTTCCTCCCACTTCCAAGGTCTTCTCTTCCCTAAAATACAGGTAGATAGATAGTGTTCTCTCCTACCCCCCAGGAATGGCACTGGGAGAAAACCATGCTGCCTCCCTCTCTTCCAATTATTTCCCACCATGACCAAACCTGATGACAGACCAAATTAAAATTCACCCAACATTTCTTATTTATGAATGAAGGGTTACCATAGGTCAGCACTGTACTTGATGCTGAAGCTTTATGCCAACCTTCCCATCTCAGAGTCCTTGCTACAGATCCAAAAGTGAGAGGCCATTATATAATCCACTACACAATCACATAGTCTATTACACTAATAGTTCACTGTTTCCTAGTACTGTCTGGTTTTTATGACAAGATAGAATTCCAACAGCCAAAAAAGAAGCAGACTGAAGGGGAGAATTATATAAGTGGGCATAAAGATGATACTTGGGTGAAAGTCAACTGCCATCCCAGCGCCAAACTCTTCCTGGCATATAAAGTCTTAAGGTGTTAAAGGTTTTGTCTGTCTGTGTTACCAAGGTCTAGAAAAGTGCCCGACACATGCTAGTTGCACAACAAATTCTTGTTTTTAGATGAATGAATGAACATATTTGGGATTGGCCAGATTCAGGTATGGCCATATCCAATAACTAACTGAAAAGAGGTGTAGGCGTCTGATCATAAATGTCCCAGAATGTCATCCTAACCCCTAAAATTTTGTTTCCTTTAACCCTATATCCTAAGTGTCCCATGCCTAGGGGTAGTGGTAAAATGAATAGTATGATAAATTATGCATAACCTAACATGGCATTCAAAGATGAACTAGAACACTCTTTAGAGGCTTAAAAAAATTGACCACCACACCTCATTTCTTTAACAGCCAGGCATAGCACCTAAGCCACCTACTTAAAAATGCTGTATGAAACAATTCTAAATAAGAACAAACACCTTGAAGAGTGGGCTGGAAGCTTACTAAGCCCTGGGCTCAAAAAGAAAAATCCCAGGGGCTCCCGGATGGCTCTGTCAGTTAAACGTCTGATTCAGCTCAGGTCATGATTTCAGGGTCCTGGGATCGAGCCCTGTGTGGCAGGGGCTTCCGTGCTCAGCAGGGAGTCTGCCTGTCCCTCTCCACTCCCCAGTTGTGTGCACACAACTCTCTCAAATAAATAAAAATAAAATCTTTAAAGAAAAACCCGATACTCATAAATTTCGTTTTCAGTGTTTTCGGGACAAGCTTTCAGGAAACACGCATCTCTGAGAGTAATAAAGTAGGAGGAAGTTTGAGATCACAGTGATTTGCTTATAGATTTGTCTGAGATCATAGTCATTTGTCCCTCATTCTTAGGGAATCTAAAGTCAAGAGCTGTGCCCCACCTGGATGCTGACCTGAGACTTCTTCAGGTTGTTGGAGCCGAAGCAGCAGAGAGGTAAGAATAACAAAATTCTCAAGGTCACAAAACATTCATGATTCTATCTCAAATGGCTTCCAAAAGATTTGCAATAACCTTTTTATTTTACAGTTAGGGAAATAGAAACCCAGAAAGGTAAAGAAATGCACCCAAGGTTACTCAATTTATTAGCGGCAGATGGGTGTTCTCTCTGAATCATAAATGCTTTGAAAGGGAAATTGTACCCACAGCATATTTGCACATGCTACATCTGTCTACTTTCACTGAATATGCAGGCACATGCTATTCACTTTTGACTAGAAAGGTAAAATTGGGCCAAATAATATTTAATTCCCCACTGTAATAGTAGTTTTACATTCCACATTCAGACAGCTGGCATAATTGAAGACAGCTCAGAACCCCTGAGGATATCCAAACTGTCACAATTGGAGAAAAGATTTAAGTATCCTGCAGTGTAAGACCTACTCAATGACATTACAAAGCTGATTCAAAATATCATCTTTGTTGGATCCTCAATATCCAATCTATGAACAATAGACATAATTAAACATAAAAAGCTGTAAATTAAGCAAACTAAATGATGGAGCAAATCATTTCGTTTTTGCACCTGTGAAGTACAGTATGCCATTGTTATTTTCCCAAAGAAGAGAGAACAGACTCTTGCATGGACAATTATCTACAGAGTTCAGAGCAGTAGCAGCTATAATGGACAATAGATTTCTTTCCAAAGACCAAAATGATATCAATGAATGTAGTTTTCAAGTCAAAGTGAGAATACACAGCTGCTGCCACAGATTCTATTTAATGTATTTCAATGTAACTAATTAAAATACAAACTTGGGTCTCCTATTCACGAGCTGGGAAAAACCAGAAAACACAGAAAGACAACTTCAATGTATAATTCTGTATGTCTCCATAAAATAGCTATAGGTAAAGTCTGTGCAATGAAGACCCCTGCTTAAGGATGGCTCTTAAAGGAGGTGGTGTCAGGTTAAGAATCTGGGTTCTGGAGACAGAAGCCTGGGGGCAGTATCTTACTCAGCTACCTCCTGAGTAACCTCAGGCTTAACCCATCCATATTTTGTTTTCCTCATGTATAACATGGGGATAGTTATAGTTCCTACCTCACTGGACCATTGTGAGAATTAAAAGCTACAATCCAGGTAAAGCTGCTGAAACACTGACACTCTGCAAGTGCCAGTTTTCATTATTTCAGTTCAAAATATTGCATAAGAGATTTTTAAATAAGTCAACAAGAACAGATATCTAAGAAGGCATTCTTCACCTGTATTTTAATGGCAGACTCATAATAGCAATCAAGGAAATTTCATCCATAACATGGCTTTCTAAAAACCTTAAAAAAACAAAAAGCAAAAAACAAAAGCAAAACGAAACCAAACAAAACAAAACAAAAACCACCTGCTGCATTGAAGTCGGATGAAAACAGAAATATATTCTAATGTGAATTGGTAAAATATTGGCAAGGTCATTGTATGTGTATCACCAACAGAGATACACAGCGTCACCTCAAGCTGGGATTGAACTAAAAGAGCCAAGGGAAAGATCTGCCAATGAGCCCACCATGAACTAACATAAAACCACCTGCAAAATCCATTCAAGCATCTGTCTCTGTGAAGTGCCAAGCCTTCCCCTCCCACCGCAGTAGGCTGGCCCCATCTACCACAGAGCAATACGAGAGGCCATTTTTTTTTAACTTATTATTGTTAGATCTCCTCCATTTTATCATTTGAGGAGGCATGACACACAATCCCACACAGCAATTCATTCTCATTCTATGTTACAATTTATGCTGTACATGCTTAGCACCAGTCATACTAATCCGTGTGTTCAAGTATTGGATATTTAATCTACAACATAACCTTCAAACTAATCTTCAGAATTGTCATGGGGGAAATGATGAACATAGTAACATCCATTGAATGGCTTTGTGTCATCTTCAGTAAGGACGGGACCGTGGATCATCAATAAGGGAATGGTTCAGCTCTAACCCTTCTCAGAGTCAGTGCAAAGGTAAGACTTAGAAGAAAAAAGAGAAACTACGCTCCTTCTACATTTCTACATGTATAATTGAGGATACTATTACCTACTTTATGTGATTTTTGTGAAGATTAAATGATTTAATAAGTGTAAAGTGTTTAAACTAGTTCCTCACAGGTCCTAAGCACTCAACAAATGTTAGATATGATGAGATCATAATCATGATCAAGTGATGGTGATGACTGTGACGATGATGATGATGATGATGATGAAAGAAATTAATTGGCAATGAATCTAACACCATGCATCGGACTAATAAACACAATTTGGAGAGGAGAGTTAAAATATTTAGCTCATCCTCTGCTTTCACTGATTTCACACATTGTAGGAGAAAATGGGAAATAAATACTACAGAAGACAGACATTTATTCCATAATGAGACATGAGCTCGAGGAGTGAAAATAGACGATAGTTACAGAAAAGCAGAAAAGCCACAGGATATGAAAGGGACTCTAGAATTAGGGCATTATTAACAGCTTCATTCAAGAGATAATAAAGTAATATGCACCCAGCACTTGCAATGTGTCAGGCACTGTTCTATATTCTTTAATGTGTATCACTAATGTAATCCACACAACAATACTGTATGCAAGAATTGTTATTATCCTCTGAAACTAGGGCACAGGATTAAATAATTTCCTCAAGGTATCATAGATGATAGGTGGTGTAATCAGGATTTAATACCTTCAGTTTGTCTCTGATGTTTGCTTTTAACTGCTCTACTACAATGGCCCTCAGTTTAGGAAGGAGAAGATCTTTCAAGAACTTTAACGCTTAATAGAAAAATTATTGGTGGAAATATGGAAAATTTTTTTAACAAAATGCCAACATAAAATCTTTAACATTCCCAGGGGTATCAGATTAATCTTTAGAGGTGATTATTATGCAATGTTTTAAGTAAGCAGCGTTCTGAAGTCATTTTTGAGAGAATTTCAGTTATTCTCATTTTAACAATAAAGTTGCTTTAGCCCAGAAAAGATTCCTCTTGTGTTCATTATTTGTCAACATGACTTACAATACTATAAGTGAACAAAAGTCATCCTTGCCCTTTGAGGGCCTGCAATCCAAAAGTGAAAAAGCATCGTGTGCCTGTAATCCAATGTACATAAGTATGATAGAGATTGTCGTCCGTTCAACGGCATGGGAAAGAGGGATGGGGCAGTGGTTACAGAGGAATGAGAAAGCTCAAGGGATTGGTTTAGAAAATAATATTGAGAATTAGATGGCAGCAAAGAGATACAAGAATTCTGATCTTTTGGAACTAGGAAAGAAGTGGTAAAGGAGTGAAAAATTCAGACATGTAATAAGGCTAACTATAAAAAGGAAAACTAATTATAAAATCTAAAGACATCTTTAGGAAGTCTCTATGAGAAAGGCGTAAAGGTTTGTTGCTTAAGAAGTGAGTGGTATAATTACGGTTCTAGTACCTCAAATTAACTCAAAATTAACATCTTAGCTGGGAAAACTGTTGCTTTTATGAAAGAAGAGTGTACACATATTGGCACTATATTGGCTTATTTAACAAATTCATAGTCTAGTTTTTATATCCTCCAAAACCAAGCCAAGTATCTATGAAACACAAATAGGCACACTTAACGTATTTCATAATTATACACTATCATGTGTTCTCAGAAAGGCTTCCATAATATAATTGTGCAAGTTCTGAGATGAAACATAGTAGTTCTTCTTGAGGTCTGTGTTTCTGAGTGGGGTACTTCTATTCCCTAGAACATCCAGCCTAGTGCTGGGATACATAAATCCACAGGAAAAAAACATCATACACTAATCTGGTTAGGAACATTTCCTTGAAGATTGGAGGAATGCCCTATTTTTATATTTCAACAAAAACCTCTGTGTTACATAGGAAAATGCAAAACGTACATAAAATTTGAAAAAAGGAAACAGTGGACTCCCAAGAAATTTGCTCTTAAAATAAGTCTGAAAATATGCACATGGCTTACTAGACCTTTAGGGACTCTTAGAAGACAAAGGTAAGAAGCACTGTTGGCTTTGTTTTGTGAGAAAGAAACATTAGTAAGGTGGTACACTGGAGCCTTCTCTACACCTGGGAGGCAGAAGATCAGACAAGCACTTAATTGCTTCAAAAGTCAGGAAAAAAGGTCAACTTCCTGTAAGCATGTCCCCAGGGACATAAGTAAATTTTCCCAGAGAAGTATTAAGAAGTCACAAACACAATCCAAAACTAAGGAACAATTAGGAAGTGTGCTTCAAAAGGTTCAAGAGAAGAGAAACTTCAGAAGGAAAGGAGGAAAGAATGTCCAGGATGAAGAAATAAATGTTTGTTTCGCGTTGAATATATTTCTTAAAGATACAGAAAATCTAGGGTGGTCTATAGTATTCTACGAAAAAGCAGACAAACACTCTATTTGGAGTCACTTTTCCATATTTACTCCTTGAGTGCAACTCACCATGAGGCTCAGAAGAAATCTGCAGATTGTAGAGAAAACCAGGGTTTGAATTTCAGCTCCATCACTCTCTAGGTAGAGGGCCTGAAGCATGTTCACTTTTCTGAATCTCAGTTTCCCCAACTGAATAATGAGTGGCATGATAATTGTAGCAAAGTGCTATTTGGGGGATAGAATTGTGTAAAAGCACAGAGCAAGGATTGAGGAGGCCTTCAAAGAAGGTTAGTTCACTTGAAAAAAAAAAAAAAAAGTGTTGAGGTAGCATAAAAAGGAGGAAGGAATATCAGAGGGATGAAATCCAAAATAAAATAGTAATGGGAAGTAAATAAACAAATAAATAATGGAAAGGACAGGCAATAGTGAGAAGCACTATAGTGATTTACATAGGATTCACAGCAACAGCACAAGTCTTACAGCACACTGAGTCACACACACTTCCAAGGCAGCACCAGGGTCTGGTTTTCATTCTCCGAGCACTGAAGGCCGAGCCTAACTGGCAACAGGTTCAGTGAATCCAAAAGCGTGGGCCGTCTTGCTTTGTCTGAAATGATGACCTATGACAAGAAAGCCTTAAAATTCTGTTTAGAGGATATTCTATAGAGATAATCTGTCAGTCCAAACTCTTAATTTTCTCCAGAATGTTTTTCAATAATAAAAACATGGTTATTGGTTTTTCCTTGCTAATATCCTTTTTCTCTCTTTTTTTTTTAATAGAAGGAAAAAGGAGGAACAGAAGAAGGGGAGGGAGAAAGGATAAAAAGAGGAGAAAAATTGAATTGGTTATAATGACTGAAAAGAGGTGAAAGTGCTAAACTCAGTGTCAGTACTGTTTTTGACAGTCTTCCATCAACACAATCTACTGTCTGTTTATTTTAAGTAATTATAGCACTGTGTTCTTGACATATGCTCCACCAGTGTCCCACTGAGATCACAGCACTTCTTCTGCTTTATTATACTCTGCTTGCTCAATTATTTTCTATCACTGGGCATTGTGTGAAAATCATCATTAAAAGCAATATTTTGGCCAACTCCTTAGTAAGCGTTATGCTGTAATTGACAATTTATTGTTTCAATTGTATTTTAGTTATCTAACAAAATGTTTGTAGTATTGGCTGAGGGCCAGACACTGTTAACGTATTTTATAAACAATAGCTCATTTAATTCTGATAAAAACTCTAAGGGCTAAGGATTGTTATTCCCATTTTATACATGAGGAAACCTAGGCACAGAAACCTAGGTAGTTCATTAACTTGCGCAAGGCCAAAAGCTAAGTGATAATGCTGGTGTTGGAACCCAAGTTTGGGAGTCTATACCCTTAAGCAATCCCTAAAGCTGCTCTTCATTTGGAACAAATGAGCTAATTCAAATGAGCTAAATACTATAGAATAATGCCTGGCACACAATAAGGGCTAAATAACCGTTAAGTGTTGCTTTTTGTTTTCATGATGGTGCTGTTGAAATCATGCATAAACATATTGGGTATTAATTCGCCTAGGGCTTATTTGATATATTCCTGCTGGCCCAAGTTATGGCCCACCCTTTGTGTATTGGTAGAAAGGTTTACATTTCCCAGGTAGTTAACTGGGATATAGTTCAGAATCGAAGAAAAGCCTCACTAAGTCAAGTCATATTACTTCAGATGGATCTACTAAGTTGGTCACACCGGCACAGAAGAAAATTAGATTAATGCAACAAGAAGTGTTCCTCATGGAGTCACATTGATTTCTGCCTGCATTAGATGTTCTTCCATGTGCTTACAAAATTGATCTATTCCAGGTGAGCAGAAAATCTACCATTTCAGGGTCTATCCTTTTGTTTGTCTGTTGCTTGTTTTCTATTTTTTTTTTTTTTTAAAGATTTTATTCATTTATTTGACAGAGAGAAATCACAAGTAGGTAGAGTGGCAGGCAGAGAGAGAGAGGAGGAAGCAGGCTCCCTGCCAAGCAGAGAGCCCGATGCGGGACTCGATCCCAGGACCCTGAGATCATGACCTGAGCCGAAGGCAGCGGCCCAACCACTGAGCCACCCAGGCGCCCCTGTTGCTTGTTTTCTAAATGGCTTTGAGTTTACCTGTCCTTAAGATATATTTCAAAAGTACAGACAGAAGATAATTCAATTTTCCCTGAAAGACAATTTTTTCCCTTATATAGCTTAACTCCTAGGTGGTTATCCATTAACAGAAGTTATCTTCCTCATAATTATTGCATTTTCTTACACTCCCTGATAACAATGGGTTTGGAATAAATCAGTAGTAATCTAAACCCATGACGGCCTTTAAATCAAATAGCCATTGGTGATATTCTAAAAGCAGAATGGGCCATAGTTAACTAATGCAGCCTTCTTACTATCACTGAATTTTCATTTTATGTGGAAACATTAATGTTTCATAGTTTAGTTAATTTCCTGCTTGAGCTGTGAGGTCATTTATACTCTTATAGTTATTATATAATAACATAACTATAAAAAAGCTCGAATGCCTCATGGTCTTCCCAAACAGCTTCTTTTAAGTAGGGTCTGAAATTGCTGACTTAAAAATGCTTTGAGCTTATGCGTAATACTTGCAATAGTATAAGCTATCATCTTTATGTATATTTGTTGAGAGAGAAAAATGCATTTTAAAGGAAGATGTTACTGCTTCTTCTAGCTTCTGTGCATCAAACACAATCTTGGTATGGTGACTACTCTTTAGGTATGTTTGTGGAATAAATGTGGAAACATATATATATATATATATATATACACACACACACACACATATATAGTACCTATAAAATGCGAAGAACCCAGACTTGCTAGGGATATTTATCAAACATGGATACAATGAACATGATATATATGCAATTGTTAAAAGCTAGTTATTTTCTGATTTCAACAATAATTTTGGCCTTGTTAACAGCATTTGGAATTCTCTTATGATTCTTCTTTATTCTTCAAATTCATAAGAAAACTCTCTCACAGATCATTATAAACTATGATTAGTTCTACCTTTAAACTAGATTTCATCAAGCTTAAAAAGATGAGAAACTTGATTATTACAGTTTCCTTAGAAACAGAGGAAACAGTAAAAACACCTTGGGATCCAAGACTTTTTGGCAGAGTCTTATAGTCCATCTGCTGTGTTCAACTATTGTGAGAATACAAACAAAATAGCGAACATTCAAATATCATTATATATAATTGTATTTTCTTAATAAAAGAAAGATTTTACGTTATCTTTATGACCTCTAACTATAGAAGTAATACATATTACAGAAAAGCAAGAAAGGAAGAAACAAAGGAGAAGGGAGGGAGGGAAATGGAAATGAATGGAAAAAGAAGAAAACGATGGAAGCTTGCACCTCCTTCACTACCCAATCGTGGGCATGGATTTTCATAGCTTCTGGGGGTCACCAGGTCAACAGTTTGTTAAATTGTATTCTTTATACCTAGGGAACATGGTCCTGTAAACTTTTAAATTACATCACTTAAATTTATTTAGTTCTTTATTCATTTGTTTGATCATTGAATATTTACTACACTCAAGCTATGTGCCAATGACTGCCATAGAGGCTGCAGCCCTAACAGCAAGCAAGATATATCTCTGACTTCAAGGAGATGAGAGACCCCTGGGGAGAAAGAATACAAAATTACAAACTGTTTCATGTTCCCAGCAACCCCCTTAACCTCCATCCCATTCTTTTTGTAACTCCTAACCTATCCCCTCTTCACAATACCACTCTCAATCAATATTCTTCCTAGACTTTGATTCTGGTGGGGCTGGCGGTCACAGTATATAAGGGCTCCTCTCCTACCAACCTCCTTTCATACTCCTTGCTATGGCCATAGGAGTATTATTACTTGATGTAGATCCAACAGATTTTTTTTTTTTTTTTTAAATTTGAGTACTGAATACAGATACCCAGGGATAGAAGGGTTTTGAAACTGAGTCATCAACTCAAGTCCACAAATTCTGCTGGAGAGATTTAGGGCTGCCATGCTCCCATCTTTGTCCAAAGCTTGATTTCAATTGTTTATTCAATTCTGCAAACTATGAATATCCTCCAAAGTTTCTTTTTCTCTTTTTCTTGCTTATGCTAATCAGATTGCGGTTGAAATCCAGGCTTAATGGCTCTAATATTTCACTGTAAAATATTGAGACTTCCTTCCTATGCATTAGCCGAGAAAGACAGATGTTCTAATTCTTCATGGAATCCTTACTCAAGCAAATTTCCAAAAATCGATATAATTATATTTTATTTGGCACTCATAGAAACTTAAAATGAGAAAAAACCTTGAGACAAGGTCAACCAGTCACAGGTTTTGAAAATCTCCATGGTAAAACTATACAACTACTCTTTGAATACACCCATTGATGGGGAACTCACACTGCGCAAGGAATTTAGATTCCTTTTGGGCTGATTCTAATTGTCAGAAAGACTTGGCATTTAGTTGAAGTTTTCCTCTCATAAACTTTCATCATAACTTTTCAATGAACATTAGATTCTTTGCCATTTCCTACAAAGGGCTAAACTTTAATTTGACACTTGCACCGTCAACCAGATTCTTACATGTTTCAATATAAATTATCAGAATAGACTCAAAATCCTAGAAAATGGAATTGCAAAAGAATGTACATCTTCACAGACCACAAATTGGACCACAGAAAAACAGCCATGCTTGAATGAATATTAAAAGATCAGGTGAAAAAAATGCCAAAAAAGCTCTGACCTTTCATGACAAGCTGCCAAGAAAATAATTATTTCTTGGCAGATAGACCAGATCCAAAGGCCAAATATCAATGGACGCACACTCATCCTCCAATCTTTAATATGATTCAATGAATCTAGAGTTGGCAAAAAGTTTAGACATCATGTAGCTAAATTTAGTTTTAAGAAACTGAGGCATGGAAATTAATTTCTATTCTGTAAATAAATTTACTGCCACTTTGTGTGTGTGTGTTTTCTTTCTTTTTTTTTTTTTTTTACTGCCACCGTTTGAAAAATCAGAGCTCTACGGTAGAACTCTGGTGTTTAAGATGTGAAAAAAACCTACAACTAAAATTTTTCTTTGGCAAACATGACTTGGGTCATTGAAAACTGGGTTTATGACTTACTCATCTAGAATGCAAAATAGGAGACAAAAATTAATGTACTTGAGAGATATCATATTAGCAAAGAAAACAAGAGAATGTCCATTTTTTAATGTCCATTCTTTTAATAAAGAAATGGAGAGTGCTTATCACTCAGTACTACCTCTCCTAAGCTGATGACTTGCTACAGACACCAAAAGTTAATTTTAAAACCTATGGTAATTAATCTGAGATAATAATAAATTAGTCATTTCAAAATTTTAATTTTCTGTTTTAATCACTTAAAATTTTTAAAGAAAAACTTGCAAATAATCCAGTTATTTCCTTTCCTCCATTTCCATGATAGCTTCACTAATGTCCTGGAATTTGAGGTAAGTTTACAGTAATTTAGATTTATTATATGTGCCCATTAGGGATATATTAAAAACCCTATTTCACCAAATATTTATGTGTCTTTGCTATGTATGGTTATTATGTACAATCTGATACATTATGATCCTTTTTTAAAGAATTATTTCTTTATTTTAGAGAGAGAGAGAGAGTAGGGGGCAGGGCAGATGGAGAGGGAGAGGACGAGAGAGAATCTTGAAGCAAATCCCTGCTGAACACAATACCTGACAGGGCTTGATCCCGACCCTGAAATTATGACTGAGCTGAATCCAAGAGTCAGAGTCTTAACTGACTGAATGACCCAAGTGACCCTCAATCCCTATAAAAATGTAAGTAAAACAAAAAACGTTAGATTTATTCTCTGTATCAGAAGTGAATTACCATCCAGAAATGCTATTTTTTTTTATTTCAAAAGTCTGTGTTAATCATTCTCTAACCAATGGTATGAAGTGACAGTTCAATCGTTGCCTCTAAGTAATGATTATTTGTTGATTGGTTCAGTATTATTTAATTGACTTGCTAGATGAACCCTACAACTTCCTTTTTTCCCCTTACATGACAGAGTTTTTCATTTGTGCATATTTTATGTAATAATTTCAAAATGGAATAATAACTCCAGTTATCATTAAGTTAGCTATCTAGGATTGCAATCGCATGAAATTTGGCTAGAATTAGATATTGATAAAAGACAGCTTTAGGTAGCAGAAATTAATTTCATGAAACATTCATAAAGGCACCCACATTTAATCATAAGAAAAGCCTCATGTGTTTATTCAAGTCTGTTCTTGTTCTGTAGACATTTTTAACCTATTCACATTGATAGGAAATCATAACTAAATGAATAACAAGAAGGAACACAAACACCAGTGAAGTTATAGGTGGTAGGCAGGACAGACCATATTAGATTGGAGTCTTTTGAGGTGCATACAAGAAGGGCTAAATAAACAAAAGTTACTGAGGATATCTATGAGCCACAGCAAAATCTATAGCTGATAATTCTAATCATGAGCCCAGAGCGCCTAGAAAAATTTTAAATGTTCTTAATGTACTATGTATAAGAATATACTACCTGTAATAAAATTTTCTGTTATAAGTGGTAAAAACTGGGCGCCTGGGTGGCTCAGTGGGTTAAGCCGCTGCCTTCAGCTCAGGTCATGATTCCAGAGTTCTGGGATCAAGTCCCACATCGGGCTCTCTGCTCAGCAGGGAGACTGCTTCCTCCTCTCTCTCTCTGCCTGCCTCTCTGCCTACATGTAATCTCTCTCTGTCAAATAAATAAATAAAATCTTAAAAAAAAATAAGTGGTAAAAACTTTTAAAAAATTACTAATGCTTAAAATGGTAATTTAATTATATGAAGAATTAGGCTGGGGAGATACCACTCCCTAGCACTGTCAAATAGACAAGGCCACAATAAAAACACAGACCAATGTAACTTTTACTCCCTAATTTATTTGTGTATCTGGGAGTCCAGTTGGTATTACTATTCTCAGATTAATTCATTCTATATTCTTAATATAGAATATATTCTGATTAATCCCATTGAATGTCATAGCACCTTGAGATAGTGCTGGTCCTGCAAATATAAGCTGCAGGTATGCTTTATAGTAAAAACACAAAACCAAAATTATTCAGTTAGCAAAAGATGATATGTTATAATGTGTTTTTATCAAGAGTCATGTTGGTTTCAAATGTTGATATTGTGCATACATTTTTTTAAATTGAGATATAATTGGCATGTTAGTTTCAGGTGCACAGCATAGTGCTTTGATATTTGTATACATTGTGAAAAGTTTACCATAATAAATCTGGTTATCATTGGTCATCTTATAAAATTAATAGAATGTTATTGACTATAAACCGCAGGCTGTACATTATATCTCCATGACCTACTATTTTATAAGTGGAAGTTTGTACTACTTAATCCCTTTCACCCAATTTGCCTTCCCTCCCAACCCCTCTCATCCTCTGGCAATTACCTATTTGTTCCCTGTACCTGAATCTGGGCTTTGTTTTGTTTTGTTTGTCACCATGTTAGTTTGTTTTGTTTTTTAGATTCCACATATACATGAAATCATGCCATATTTGTCTCTCTCTGTCTGACTTCAGTTAGCATAATATCTTCAAGGTCTGGCCATGTCACTGTAAATGGTAAGATTTCCTTCTTTTTTATGGCTGAGTAGTATTCCACAACACTATCTATATCTATCTATATATATGACTGAAAAGACAAGAAATAACAAATGCTGGAGAGGATGTGGTAAACAGGTAGCACAGTGATTTCTTCAAAAAAATTAAAAATATATGAAATTAAAATATATAAAATATATATAATATATAAATATAAGGTATATTTATATATAAAGTAATATGTCTATTGTGTGTATAAAATATATAAATATAATACATATTATGTTATTTCATATAGAAGTAGAAAATATATAGAAATATATAAAATTTATATATATGATATATATATATAAATATATCATATATCATATATCTATCACATTTTTTATATATATGTATCACGTTTTCTTTATCCATTCATCCATTGATAGAAACTTGAATTGTTTGCATATCTTGGCTATTATAAATAATGCTACAATTAACATCCTGTTGTATATACCTTTTCAAATTAGTGTTTTCATTTTCTCAGATAGATGCCCAGTAATGGAATTGCTGGATCATCTGGTAGCTCTATTTTTAATTTTTTTGAGGAAATCTTTGTACTGTTTTCCATAGTAGCTGTACCAATTCACATTCTCATCAACAGTGCATAAGGGTAATTCTCCATTTGCCACATCCTCTCCAACATTTGTTATTTCTTGTCTTTTCCGTCATTTATTTCTTGTCTTTAATAGTCATTCTGACAGATGTAAGGTGATATTTCATTGTAGTTTTGATTTGCATTTCCCTGATAATAACTGATGTTAGACATCTTTTCATGTCTATTTGTTTCATGGCCATTTTTATGCCTTCTTTGGAAAAAAATGTCTATTTAGATCCTGTGCCAATTTTTAAATTACATTATTTCTGGGACATTTGTTGTTGTTATTAAGTTGTACAGGATCCTTATATATTTGGATATTAACCCTTTACAGACACATGACTTGCAAATCTTTCACTCAATAGGTTGCTTTTTGTTTTGTTGATGGTTTCCCTCACTGTGTAGGAGTTTTTTAGTTCTATGTAGTCTATTTTGCTTTTGTTTCCCTTACCTTTGGAATCAGTTAAAAAAAATCACTAAGATCAATGTCAAGTAGTTTACCACTTACGTTTTCTTCTAGGGATTTTATGGTTTACACAAATCTATTTTGAGTTTATTTTTGTGTGTGGTATAAGGTAGTGGTCCAGTTTCATTCTTTTGCATGTAGCTGCCAGGTTTTCCCAACACCATTTATGTCCTTTCCCCATTGA
The DNA here is from genome assembly GCF_011764305.1 of Mustela putorius furo. Classification (NCBI taxonomy): domain Eukaryota; kingdom Metazoa; phylum Chordata; class Mammalia; order Carnivora; family Mustelidae; genus Mustela; species Mustela putorius. The sequence goes on along the minus strand of NW_025421467.1, from coordinate 10,620,626 downwards.
ATATATTTTATACCTTTGTTGCAACTAAACTAACCATATATGAATGGGATTATTTCTAGGCTTTTTACTCTGTTACATCAATCAATGTGTCTGTTTTTATGTCAATACTATACTATTCTGATTACTATAGCTTCATAGTATAGTTTGAAATCATGTAGCTTGAGATCTCCAGCTTTGTTCCTTTTTCTGAAGATTGCTTATGGCTATTCAGGATCTTTTGTGGTCCACATAAATTTTAGGATTATTTGTTTTATTTCTGTGGAAAATGTCATTGGAATTTTAGTAGAGATTATACTGAATCCGTAGATTGCTTTGAGTAATGTGGACATTTTAACAAGATTTTTTTCCAATCCATGAGCACAGTATATCTTTCTACTTCTTTGCATCTTCAATTTCTTTTACCAACATCTTTAAGTTTTTAGTGTACTGGTCTTTCACCCTCTTGCTTAAATTTATTCTTAGGTATTTTATTCTTTTTGCTGCAATTGTAAATGGGATTATTTTCTTGATTTCACTTCCTGATAATTTGTTATCAGTGTATAGAAATGCAACGGACTTTTGTATATTAATTTTGTATCCTGCAACTTTAGTGAATTCATTTATTTGTTCTAACAGTTCTGGGTCATACTTTCTTGCTTCTACTTTCTTGGTAATAAGTAGTTCCCGTTACTAAGTTTCCACTGTAGTCAGTCCAATTTGGGATATTTCATCTCCATTATATTTTAGACTTCTTTAAGCAAATAATTCTATGTAGATGGTTTTAGGAAAATCTTAGTGTGACAGGCATGTGCTAAGAGATGACCACTCACACCATGGTATCCCCTCTGGCATTGCTGAATTGTTTTTTTCAATGGCGGGGCATATATAAAGCAGTATGCTTGAAAAGAGGAGTCTTTTGTTCCCATTCCAGATGTGTCACTGATGATTTGGGAAGGTCAACTGATGACTCTATGCATGTTTCTTTAATTAAATAGCAAATTAATAGTTTTTCTAAGTTTACGAGACAATCTGAAAGCCTCTAAAGCTATTCCACCTTGCCAAATGATCACCTGCTCTCCGTGGCACAGAGGCCCATCTGGCTGCAAATACTGGAACACAGATGAAGAAATCACTAAAGAGTCATTGCTTTTTGCCTCTGTCACTCCCTGGAATATTGTCTCCCCAATCTGCTTAAAAACAAAAACAAACCAAAACCAAACCAAATCAAAACAATTGCTGCTCTCATTTTGTAGCATAAAACAATTGATTAAAATGCTAATCAGTTTTTATCAACTGGCTTTGGAGGTCATAGCAATGGGCCCACTCTGGCTGGAACCAATACTCACCAAACAAAATAAGATTATCTCTTGATCTGTCAACAAAATAGAAATAAAGTATATTTTAAATTCCTTTTGAGTCTTTATTGAAAAGAATGTTTCATATTTAATATGAATTATAAATAACAAGGAGTCAAACATGGAGAGCCAAAAGTGCTCCGTGGGAGTAAGTGGATCAGTTTCAGAAGTACTTTAACTCCTCTTGCGTATTTGAATATCATTTCAAGTTCTATATATACTAAATAAAACTCCAGGGACCTAAAGGAGCTAGCATGCCTCAATGTATTTTGATCCACTTCCACAACAGACCAACAGCATACCACTCATTTCAAAAGCCACATATTTAGAACTTTTATCTTTTTTTTCTCCTTCATTATGAAGATAAAAATTGACATTATTAAGCTCATTTAGATTGCAATAATGTGGCATTGATTAAAACTAGGATAAATCTGTCCTTTTAAGTAAGAATTATTACCCATTGGAAGAGTCTGGATGAATGCATATGAACAACATTTCACTGAGGAAAATTTTAGTGTTGATAATAATAATAATCTGCTTATAACCCAAATTGTTTGGTAAATACCTATCTAAAAATCTTACAGGCAATTTGGGAGCCAGAGGAAAGTCATGTTGTGTCTAAAAGCATAACATAAATCAGAACAAAAATAACAATATGCAGATAATTAGAATTAAAGGGATGTAATTCCTCTAAGTATCTTTTCTCAGTATTTTCTTACTTGTTTGTGTGCAGCTCATCCCTACTATCAGCCTGATGGATTCTGCTCCTGGAAAAAAATTGAACGTACAGATGTCCTTTAGATAAAATCTAACATATAGGGTGAATTAGAAGAAGATGGACATGCTAGAATGAAAAGATGTGCGTGATATGCCTAAGATCATTCTTGAAAATTGAATGCATTTTTTCCTGGCTTAATAGCATTCTATCTAAGGTATTGCAAAAACCAGGTCATCTCCAATGCACAACATAACTAGAGTATGTTGGAGCAATGTACATCATTCCTGAACACCCTTCTGTAGCAAAAAGAGTGGAAGGTTTAAAAACAAGTTCAGAAAAACAATTTCCTTTATCTTTTCAAAATGTCAAGGAAACAAATGGAAAATGGAATTAATAACAGTTAATTAGCACAATAATTATCTTAGATGAACATAAAATTATAGTTTATCCCTTAGGATTTTTCTATCATGCGACTAGGCAGAATTAAATCCATTAATGCAACTAGAGAAAAAATGCATTAAAACCTGTTAGCAGTCTGTATACTTTATCTTAGAAGCATGGCTTGCTAATTGGTTTGATGTTTTGCTTAAACACGAAAGTGTGTGTGACCAAAACATTTGCACGGTACTTCATTTAGGAGCTTACTCTCAGTAAAAGCAGCATTTTGCAGAAATGAAATGTTCTGTCTTCGTGAAATATGTCAGCAGTATAAAAGAAAAGGAAAAATCACAGCAAGAGAATTGTTCAACATAGCTCATCCATATCATCTACAAGGATAGTACCACAATTGCTTTTTAAATAGAAAAGGAGCCAACAAGTGTACAATGTGGCCTCATTTATTTTATAGAGTAGAGTTAACTCAGTGAAGGAAAGATGGGATGTAAGAAAATATATTAAGAACTCAAATAACAGCACTGGTAATTATTTAATCACCACTTCAATTAAAAAATGATCAGCAGTTTGTTATTCCCTTGGTTTTCCAAACAAAGCCATCTTTTAGTACAGTTGCCTGGTTCTTATTTTCTTTACATTAAAAACAAAAAGTTATCCAACATGGACAGGAAAAGAATTATAACTTCGATTAGAAAGCGAATTTTCATTTTCATGTGGTACAACCAGGCAGCTACATTCCGTTAGTTGACAAGTGCGATATTGCTACCATACTGATGTGATCTCAGTTTAAGCCCAATATTTCATGAATGTTTCTCATTTCTAGCCAAGATTTAGAGATATCAACAGTAAACACATCATGCCTTTATGGGGGTTTTCATTCCCCTCTGACATACCATTTTAGTGAGACATTTTGTTACGTTAATAGAATCCAGGGGTCTTTTTTATAAGACTGGAGCGATACCTAGTTATTTTCAGAGAAATCCTACTTTTTACTACTTGTAGAAAATGTGGAGTATTATGTCACAAAATGAAACTGCTTTGTGTTTAGTCATAAGCAATATGTTAATGATGTAGCTCAGAACCCAGCAAAATAATGTCAAACTAATCCACAATCTGCCCAGAAAAAATGAAATGTCAGCCAATTCTACCAAATGGCAAATGGTTTTGCTGTTCAAGTACATGGCTTATAAATCTGCTAGTTTAGAGTAAGAAAAAAAATTTAAAAAGGAAAGAAAAATCAAAAGCCTTGATAAAAATCACTCTGATAATTATCTTTTATTCTTACTTAGAGAAAAATACTAAAATTTTGTTGATGTTTTAATTGGCAAGCTTTGTTTTGTTTTTAGTGCTATTAGAATGACTTAGTAGCTCAAAGATATAAGTTATCATTATTCTGGTTTTGTAGGATAATATTCTTCAAAGGAATTATAAACAAAGAAAGACTATGTTCCTCAAACATTATTTATTAAAACTAGCCCTTATAACTAAAACCATTAAATGGAATTTTATATAAAAACTCATCTCTTGGGGCACCTGGGTGGCTCAGTGGGTTAAGCCTCTGCCTTCGGCTCAGGTCATGATCCCAGGGTCCTGGGATCGAGCCCCACATCGGGCTCTCTGCTCTGCAGGGAGCCTGCTTCCTCCTCTCTCTCTGCCTGCCTCTCTGCCTACTTGTGATCTCTGTCAGATAAATAAAGAAAAAATCTTTAAAAAAAAAAAAAACTCATCTCTCTGTGACAATGTTCACAAAGCTTTCCACCAACTGCACTGTGAGTGCATCTTATGTAAAAGTAAGACCAGCATAAAATACAGATCTTTTACACATGGTTTAGATAATTTGAGATGCCTTTAAAATCACTCACTATAGTATTAGCATGTAGATTTAATATTTGGGGGTAAGAAAACAAAATAGTATATCCAGAAATAGCGTATTTTAAAAAGGATTACTTTCTCAAATATGTGAACACCACAACCTTGCTGAAGCTTTTCCATACTGGAAGCAGAAACTAAAAGCACTCAGTAGTACCCTTTAATACTAGCATCTAATCAACCAATATCAAACAAATTAAAGTCATTAATAACAAAAGACACCAAGTTGTGAGAATATGTTTCTCAACTCATTATTTTCTGAAGACCTGAAATACAGCTAAGTTGTGTAAATTATATATATATTTTAAAAGCTAAAACTTAATTTATAGAACAGCTTTTGCTTCTGATTGGCTTACTACCATCATTATTTTTAGATAATCAGGAAAAGATGTGTTTATTTTCTGGGTCTGTGTGCACTGTTTTTGTAAGGATTGCTTCTTGAATCTGTAAATTCTTTTCTCTTAATGACAATGAGTCGAGAAGGTATGAAAGAAAAGAAGATCTATGATACTAAAAATCAGAACTTCATAAGCAGGAAAGGGCAAATGCAAAATAAGTGCAGAAACACTATATAACTATGATAAATAAGTTCCAGTGGCAGCAACAACTGGATAGTCATGGACTGTGATTAACTATGGGGGCAGATGTTTAATTTCCTTCATAATGAAAATAAGTGGTTCAACAGCTGTCATGTAGTAAAATCACTGAACTCTTGAAGCTAGGAACACATACTCAAAGTGAGAGCACAATTCACATTGTTTCTACAGTGCCCTATTAGCATGAATGGTCTAATAGCATTGTCAACACGCAAGGTGTGACAGCGTTGCAAGGCATTTCAGCTATTTTTAAAGACCCTTAAAATCTTCAAATAGTCTTGCCTTCTCTGGATAGTTGTGCAGACTAAAAACCCTTTCAAAGGCACAATGATACCTTTCAGAATAGAATAAAGGTTGTTCCAAAGAGAGTATAACAAGGTACAAAAGGTACCATTCTCTCCTTCTCCCAGACTTTTCTCAGCCTCTTCTCTAGCTCCCAAGTGAACTGATCTGCAATTTCTGCCAGTTTTCCTCAGACATACTTCACATCGGTGCTTCTTTCTGTTCTCACTGATAAATTAATCCCTACACTACTATTTCTGCTTGGATACTTGGATTGATTTCATAGCTGCTCTTCTTGGAGACTTGCTTGCTTCTTCTAGCCAGGTAAACTTAATTGAACTATAGCACCACTTCCAAAGAAAATACAAAAACAAAAACAAAAAAACAAAACAAAACAAAACAAACAAACAAAACTAAATAAATAATAAATAAATAAACAGGGCATAGAAAAAGCTTTTTTCTGCATAAAAGACCAAAGTCAAGTGCTTACCAAGGCATTAAAACCTTCCACACCCTGGCCTCAAGTTAGTTAAGTGCTAAAAGACAAGGATGAAGAAAGACTTATGTTGACAATTAAATGGATAAGTTTGAGATCAGCTGAACCTAATTGTTCATTTGTCTTAAATGTTAATTTACTCAACTCACCCATTTTCAAAATCTTTTCCCTATGTCTTTTCCAGACTTTCTTCTTCTCCTCATATCTACCCTTACTCCTTTCCTGAAGTTCTATATAAACATATTGAATAATCCTATGTGGAAAACATTGAATAAACAGAGACACATAGGACAAAGTCCTCTTCCCATTCACCTTCATCCCCTTTTCCTCACAGAGGACCTCATAGATCCTCTCTTCCTTTATAGAATCATATTCTTTAAACTCAAGTCTGTCTGTTTGTTTGCTCTGGTTCCTTTTTGGCCCTCACTCTTCCTTAGGTCTCTTCCCCTCCAAAATCTCTTGGGTCTCTGATATGCCTTTGGGATAGCATGCATTTTTCTTTATCTACATTCACTGAATCTGATTCTCTACTCTCTAATTCCTTAAACTTCTGAAATCTGTCCTTATTCTTTCCTCTCTCCTAGAAGTGTTCTAGGGAGGTCACAAATAAGAACCTAACTAAAAAGAAAGAATTTCTTCTCAGTCATCAGTCTTCTTCTATGTAGAATTTGATATATATTTATTCAGTGTTTACCAACTGCCAGGCACTGCATCCGGAGCCAGACTAAAAGATGGCTCAGACAGTCCCTACTTTCTTGGAGTTCTTGGCCTAAACCCCTTTTTATAGGCATGTATACGCAATAATGTGTGACAGGAACTATACATGGCATAAGGTCTATTCAGGGCATAATAAAAGGAGTAGTCAATTCTATCAGAAGTCAGAAAATGCTACTTAAATGAGATAGTAATTGATTATGTTCTTAAAAGATGAACAAGAATTATTCAGAGTAGGAAAAAAGGGGATTCCAAAGAGAAAATTAACCATGTACAAAATGGTATGGATTGTTTGAAGAGTAATGATTAGGTCGGTATGGCTGAAGCAGTGAGTAGAGGACAGCAATGAAATTAGAGAGAGTTCAAAACACAGCAGGCCCCTGCCACACCCCCTCAAGTGATTTGTAACTTGAGCAATTGAGAGCCATTATGGCATTTTTAAAGGAATAAATAAAATTATATTTTGTTTCCTAAAGGTAATTCTGTTCTCTAATGGTGGGCACTTGAGGACACAGGTAAACCTGGAACCAAGGCACAAGTTGGTAAGTTATCACAATGTTCCTAGTTGAACAATTATGAGAACAGCAATCATGAGAAGCAGTGGCAGAATGCATAAATATATGAGATGCTCAGGAAGTAAATACACTTCTTTTTAAAAGATTTTATTTATTTGTCAGAAAGAAAGAGAGCCCAAGCAGGGAGAGTAGTAGAGGGAGAGGAAGAAGCAGACTCCCCGCTGAGCAGGGAGCTTGATGAGGGACTCAATCCCATGACCTTGGGATCATGACCTGAGAAGAAGGCAGACGCTTAACCGACAGAGCCCCCCAGGTGTCCCAGGAAGTAAATTTAATAGAACAACAATCAGATTTGGAGCACTAGAAAATCTCAAATCCCAGATTTCTGATATACTAGATAATGGCACAATTAACCAAAATAGGACGTAAAGAGGAGAAAAAAACTACATGGGGAGAGCCATGATTCATTCGATGTCAGAATCCTTGATTTTAACAGAATGGTTCAGGGTGTTGCCTTCTCTGTAATGCAGGAAAGAGTTTAGAGCTTGAAATATGTATTTGGAAGTCTTCAGTAAAGAGGTAGTATTCCTTTATACCCATACCTGTATCTATACCTTATGTGGGTGAATGAGCTCAACTGAGGGAAGCCCTTTTACAATTATATTGTCTCCCTTGAGGAATTTCAGCCCCATACATTCATTACAAGTTCTAGGAAGACTCTTAAATCTGTATGTTCCTTGCCACCTTTCTTATTTATCCACTTAAACAATTTTGAGTGCCTACAGTACTGGCACTGGACTATGCATTGTATACATATTTTTTTTTAAATGAAAGTCATGGCCCTTTCCTTCCCAAGGTATCAGTAGAGACAGAAAGAAAAATCAAAAACCTTGAGCATGTATATTAGAAGCAAGTATAATTCCATGGGACCACAGAAGAATTATTAATTTTGACTAAAGGGCAAGATGGGGCTTGACAGAGCTCTCAACTCATATTTCTGAAGGGTTTAATCAGATGTCCCAATGGAATATTCTATCACACTTCAAGCACAATGTATTTAAACTCAACATTTAACTGTAAAACTTGATGATTCACCTAACCTATCTCTCATTTTCTTACATACAATGAGAGGAAAAAAATTAGTGGTCACTTCTAAATCTAACACTCTGATTTCTCTGAACTTTCCTTACAAACCTTTAGCTCAATTATAACTGGCTTATTTAGGCTAACATCACAGGTATTAGTCAGTGGCTCCTTCCTCTCCTTTGCTTTCCTTACCCTGAAAATGTCTAAATTCCATTTATCCTCCCTCATAAAAAAAAAAAAAAAAAAGTTTTCTATTTCTCTTGCATCTCTACTGCCACTGTCAAATTCCATGTCCTCTCTGCCTCTTGCAGATTATTGCATTAACCTCTTAAATATTACCCTTACTTCCAGTCTTAGTCACCAAAAATCTCTTCCAAAGATTATTTCTAAAACAACTTCTATTGGAGGATATTTTTAGTAAGCAGGACTCAGCTGAAAAACTTCTATTGCCTCTCTGCATTTGTCAATCACATAAGGTCAAATTTATGTATTTTAAGACTTTCCAAGATTTTCTAACAATTAGTTTTCCAACTTTATTTCATCTGTATTTCTCATTTTTTTTCACCTATTCCCTGCCTCTGCCCAATTGCATTATTTTCATGAATACACAAGCATAGATATAATTTCCTAATAACTGTCATGTCCTTCATTAATTTATGACTAATAGTTAAAATATTGTTCACAATGGCTTTTGACATAATGATTTTTAAATTAGTTGATTTCTTTTGTAAAACTGACTCAGTCACTATAAATAATTCAAATAAAATAGAAAAATACAAAGAAGTAAGTAAAAATCATGTAGAATTCTACTCAACATATGTTGAACATCTTTTCAGACAATTCTTTACATGTATAATTTTATACACATAGATCATATTATACATGAGGCTGCTGAACTTGTTTTTTAAAAATATAGTAGCATGTTCCATGTATAGAAATGTAGGTATGTGTCCTTATTTATAGGTATAGTTCATATTCAGCCAGTGTGTACCCGTATAGTGCACAGACCTCTATCTGTTCATTCTGAAAAGTCAGACATCTATTGATTTTTAATATCAACCTAATTTTAAAAGTGTACCAATATTTACCTAGCTAGTCTTTTCCTGATCAACATAAAGGGTAATATTTAAATCAATTTTTAATAAAAAAATGAATTTCATTTATCCTTTATATACTACTTAAAGCACTTTCCTCCATTAAACCATTTTTTAAATCCTCAGCAATAAGTGATCTCCATCCTTCTGAGTTCCTATAGGACTTTGTCTACTTCCCTGCATTTATCACTTCAACCTTGAATTATTTTAGTTTCTTTCCCTAATAGAATATAAGCTCCTTTAGGACAACAACCCTTTTCTAAATTCCACAGTATTCAGATTAATGCCTAGCTCATCATAAACACTCAAAGCTTGTTTGTGGAATAAATGGTTGGATTAATGAATGTCAAAAATAGAACAACAGAGAACATCGTATCACAAGGGCAATTCAGAATTCACTATGTTGAAATTATTTGCAAATGCTCAAATAAATTATGAAACTTATCCTAAATTATCTAGTAAGCAAATTAGCAACTGTCAATGACTTTAGAAAGAAAAAAAAAAAGGAGGAAAAACCTATCAAATAGCAATTTCTCATAAGGCAATTAGCGAAGCAATTAATGAGTGGTGAGCCTTGGAGACTATAATGGAATAACTGGGTGGGAAGGCATTCATTTAGACATCATTTTTCTAAATGTCAAGCGAAATTCTACAAAGTTAATTCGCTGATGGTGTTACACTATAAGGAAGCTAAAAAACAGAAAGAGATAGATAAATTGAATTGTATGAACTGTATTTTGAGTTTTGCCATTATCAGTATACCCCAAAAGAATTTTGAAATCTATAAAGAAACAAGGTATATGAATAGTAATACAAGTTTAATTTCTACAGACATAGGGCTCCTAGGCACTCCGGCTTTTTGTTGATGAGAAAGAAATCTAGCTTAACACTCCATTTGGACCACTCATCAGATGGAGTGAAAGGCATGGATTTTGCCCTTAAGAGAAGATATTCATAGACTAGGTCTTAGCATCCGTCAACCTCATCTTTTAGCAAGTTAACTTTACTCAAGGCCAGTTAAGTTGTATAAAAAGGTCTTTTCTCATCTTATCTTAAATTTCATAACCAAAAAAAAAAAAATGCCATGGGGTGAATGGGATAAAAATAAATAAAAATAAAAATAGAAAAGAATGCCATGAATTTGTAGCACCATCATGTAGTGAGTATACACAATGGGGGAAGTACACAAAACGAGTTGTGATTTTCTGGACATACATAATTATGTAGATGGTCTGGCATTTTCTTATCTAGAACTTTAAATCAACCTTTCAATGAAACCTCCTTGTTCACATAGATGTTATTCTAACCTACTGAGAGCAAACAGAGAAATGTGGGACCTTTGGAACCTTGAAGGTCAGCCCCTGCCTCTGGGCATCAGTAGAGCCCTGGAGCTCTATAAAATGGGATGAAATGGAAGTGAAAGAAAATGGGATGATCCAAAGCTAGAGGCTGACTGTCTCCTATAGAGCAGAATTTCTGAAGTAGTGAAGCAAGACCAAATTATGAAAATACGTTTTCTGAAAATGAAGCAGAGCAATTTTAGTAAGGAATCATTTCATTCCATGTGTGATGTGTGGTAGTCCTAACTGAATAATAGGACCCCCAAATGAAGCCAACCCCCTCTATAGTGAGGGCTGAGTCATCAATACTTTGAGAACCACAAAGAATGGGTCCGCTGCTATTGTTTCCAGGTTTCTTGCCATTCTGTTGTAGGGTCCAGTTTGCCTTAGGGATGTAAGAAAATATAACAGAGATTTGCAATTCCTTATCTGAAATTTAAAAATCTAAAAATCTCTAACAAAAGAAGGTTTTGTTTTGTTTTGTTTCATTAGTCATTTATTTGACAGCAAAAGCTTACCTGAACTGATTGAGGCTATTTACAATTTTTATTCATCCTTTATAGCGTATTTTCTAGATTTGACTACAGAAATATCAAAGTGTTTGATTAAGACTTTCTGCCCTATGGGTGCCTGGGTGGCTCAGTTGGTCAAGCTTCCAACTCTCCATTTCAGCTCAGGTCATGATCTCACGGGTTCTGCTAACATTCTCTCCCTCTGCCCCTCTCCCCTACCCATAGACATGCATGCTCTCTCTTAAAGAAATCTTTTAAAAAAAGTTTCTGTCCCAGACCCTAAAATAGGTATTACAAAATATAGAGTACAGATGACTTCTAAAATCTGAAATATTCATTTTTTAAGATTTTATTTATTTATTAGAGAGAGAGAGAATAAGTAGGGAGAGTGACAGAGGGAGAGGGAGAAGCAGACTCATCATTGAGCAGGGAGCCTGATGCGGGGCTCAATCCCAGGTCTCTGGGATCATGACCAGAGCTGAAGGCAGACGCTCAACCAACTGAACCACCCAGACACCCCGTAAAATCTGAAATATTCTTAATTCCAGAAGCTATGGCCCCAAAGGTTTCAAATGTAGTTAGTTGGTATTATCATAGTTAATAATTACTAGGTACTGAGTACCACACACTTTTCTCCCCATTCTATATGAATTAAAATATTTAATTCTTCTTGCAGGAACTCTATGATTATGAAGAAACTGAAGTCAAGGTGGGTTCACAAACTTGCCCAGCATTACCCATTACGCTAGGTGGTCCAGCTGGGACAGACACCGTGCAGTCTGACACTATCACCCATGCACCTTCCGACTCCATGTCACGCCACCAAGACATCTTGACTTAACCTGCTCTTGAAAAGAATTAACTATTTGAGGGACCCTGTGATAAAGCCTTACACTACAGAGAAGGATTAAATATATAATCACCCACTAGTCATCACTTGCCAAAATTTCCTTAGAGAAGAGTGGGTGGACAAGAAAAGAGCACCTATTTTTGTAATGTGTTTTTACAGAATGTTACTAAAGTATGCATACTAGACTGTGCCTCTATTGGATGAGATGTCATTCCCTTAAATCAACTGTTAAGATGGTCACTGCTGGCATCTGCTCCTAATGGGAGCTGAAGAGCACCAGGAATACCTCTGTGCACAGCTGGATGTAACCCTGAAAGTGGTGGAAAACGCAGGCAAGACTGGCCTTCATCAAAATCACAAAATCAAAAAGTGGCTGATATGCTCTGGAAAAAAAAAAAAAAAATCCCTTCTGGCAACTGAAAACTGATTTTTTAATTGGAAATTGAGTTTTTAGTCGATTTTTCTTCCAAATTTTAGTTCTAACCATGTTATCACCATAATATATCGGTCTTGATAAAAGGTCCTGGAGGCTATCCTCTTTTGCTGAGCTTTAAGGGATTCTTAAGCAAATACCATTTTGTAAAGAGACTTCCTTTCTTTTGTTCCTGAAGGAGATAAAGTCTATGGGCCTTTGATCTGAAATTAGCTAGTGGAGCTTGATCCTAATGTAGCCATTCCAATTTGGATGGCAGTACTCTGTGTGTAGGCTAACAGTTAACTTTCCTAAAAGGACAAGCAGGTGGTTTCTGCTTGGGGGAATGGGAGCAACATTCCCCCAAGCAACATTCCCCCAAGCCATCTTTGCTCAAAAATGGCTACCTGCCATCTTTGAGCCAAGTGTCGCCTTTGATCTGTCTGCTCTGAAGAACAGAGGCCACATTCTGTTGGACCCAACAGAAAGAGAATCTGAAGACTTCACTCTGGGACAGCCTGAGGCTACTGGACACAGGTAAGGTCTGTGACACTGGTGTTTACTCACTGAACTTCTGAACCCCAGGAAAACTTGGTTTTCTTAAGGACCCATGGCCTGAGGGGTCACTCCATTTGCCCCTCTATGCCATCAGTTTGTACTAAAACTGTGTGCAGGGGTGAGAAATTGCCTTCCCCTCTGACTAGTGCCTTCCTCTCTGGTGTCATGAGAAGCCACAGGCATCATTTAACTCAGAGACTCTGTCCCCTACATGAAGCCCCAACTATCTAGAGAAAAGTGACTTTCTCCAACTACACATCTGGAATTAGAAAATTAGTACTAGTCAATATATCAGCCATTATGTAATCTTCCATATCTAAGGTGAGAGAATGTAATCTAGCGTTACTTTTGTATTTTTCAATTATCCAACAAGTACCTCAGCAAACAAAGTGGAACACACTGATTTATGTTTTTCTTTAATATTTAAGAACAATTAATTTTGTATAGTTTACATATCTACCCTAATTATTAAAAATTCTCACAACTCTCCCTTTCAACTTTCTATTTTTTTGAATGTCGATAAGTACAAATTTTTAAAAGTATCATATATTTACTAAATCATGAAATGCATCACAAGGGTGAAAATTAAAGCAAATTTTTAACCTATTAAGAATATTAATAGTGAAAAAAAAAAGAATGTTAATAATGATCACGGTGTCAAAGTTCTCTTTTCTGAAGCTAAATGTGATTGTAGAGAATAATGCAAAGTGAGCCATCTGCAAAGACTAGCCAGACAGGATCCCAGAGAGCATACTTGGTCTGTGCACACATCTAAGGAATTTCTTCTACTCCACTACTTTTCCAGAGAGCATCGGCTTTTTCGGTTTATGCACACTAACTCCAGGGTCTCGGTGTATCCCCCCTGTGCTTCACTCCCATTTCATTCTTTACTATATCACACTTCCTATACCACTGGTGCTGTTTGGTTTTTTCTCTTTTTATTTGTCCCATTATATGGTCCTTAGAACAACGGTGATACTCAGAGGAGGAAAGTGGGAAACTGTGATTGATTAATATGCAAAGTTGATCATTCTCCTCCTATAACGGAATTGACAGTGTATAACTGCACATGGACATTATTTTCATAAAGTTGCTCACTCAGGTCATGTCTTAAATTCACAGTAAACTTCTAGTTTTTAGAGAGTGGGTGCTGGACAATAGGGAATTTTGACTTATCGTGAAGCACAAGAAATTAAAACCAGAATATGAAAGTATATGAATGATTTCAATAGCTTGCTCTTCTTTGAATTCAGGAATTGATTCTTTAAAGGCATCAGATCTTTAAAAAGTAAGGGGAGAATTATTATCTAAGCTCCTATAGATTTCTGTATTAGAAGTGTTTTTCTGGGGCACCTGGGTAGCTCAGTAGGTTAAGAGTCTACCTTTACCTCAGGTCATGATCCTAGGGTGCTAGGATCCAGTCCCACAAGGGGCTCCTTGCTCAACAGGGAGTCTGCTTCTCCCTCTCTGTCTGCCACTCCCCTTTCTTGTGTGCTCTCACTCTCCCTCAAATAAATAAATAAAATCTTAAAAAACAAAAACAGGTTTTTCCCTATTTTTACTGTTTCCTACATATCTGGTAGTAGGACTCAATCTTCCAAAAGGTGAAGAGGTTCTAATTTGTCATTAACAGGAATCTACACACTCTCATAATTGGACTATTGAAACCCCAGGATCAGTAACTCATGGGGCTGACTTAAGTGCTGGAGCTGACCATAAACACAAGCCTCACCTTCAGAACAAACATTCAACCCACTGATATAGACCTATATAGACCTGCCCTCAACATAAACTATCATTTCTGCATGATTGAATATGTAAAAGATAAAAAGCAAATAATTCCATCAAAAACAATTAAATTGGGGCATCTGAGTGGCTCAGTCAGTTAAGCCTCTGCCTTTGACTCAGGTCATGATCCCACAGTCCTGGAATAGAGCCCCAGCATTAGGCGCTCTGCTCAGTGGGGTGAGGGGAGGTGGGACTGCTTCTCCCTCTCCCTCTCCCTTCCCCCCCACTCATGCTTGCTCACTCTCTCTCTCTCTCCCTCAAATAAATAAACAAAATCTTAAAAAAAAACAATTAAGTGTGTTCTTGGGTTAAAATGAGTATATATGCATAGCTTTCTTTAAATAATCTAACTTCTCATCAGCTTTTTGTCAAGACTCATTTCAGTGTCTTTTCAGTTTTTGAAAGCTGTCAAGTTACACACTTGGCATCATGTGAACAAAGCAAACAAACAAACAAACAAAAAAAAACATTCTAACTGATGAGATAATTTTTTTTTTTCCCCCACAGAGGGCAAGAGTGGGAGGAGGGCAGAGGGGGAGAGAAAATCTTAAGCAGACTCCATACATGCATGGAGCCTGCTGTAAGACTCAATCTTACAACATTGAGATCATGACCTGAGCCAAAATCAAAAGCTGGACATCCAATCAGTTGAGTCACCCAGGCACCCCTGATGAGCTAAAATTTTTATACTGCCCTCAAGAGCCTGCAACTCTTAAGCTTCCTACTAATGTGAAGAGGAATTAATTTGTATAATATGATATGAGGTTGTTATTGCTAGCCAAAATATTGGCAGTCTACTTACTGTCCACTACCGTTTGCATTTAGGTATTACACCATGCAGGACTTGGGCTTTTTCTAAGTATCTCATTTATTAAACCCCATAATCTTGGATTTAAAGTTGACAGAGAGGGACATGAACACAAAGTGCCAGCCACACCTCTCGTAGATAAAATTGATTGCTATCTTAATTTCTAATACCACTTTCTTAGAAACTTAAATATTTGTTACATATATAAGCACATATGTATATGTGTATGTGTATGTATACACATAAATCAAGCACTGCCTCTTCAGGAATTTGGACCAGAATAACAAATATCACTTCTGATTATAGTCCATTGACCTAATTAGCCTGTGGGCCCACCTAACATTAAGAGTAGGGAAACATTGTCTTCTGTTTTTATAATAAGTAGAAAAGAACCAAGAATATTGATGAGCACTCCCCAAAACTACTTAATCAATATGCATTCAGTAAAGGGTCTTTTTCCAATCAGTTTGAAATGAACTTCTGCCCTTCTCAACTTCTCAAGAATTTAAGACCCAGATCCAATGCCATTTTCTCCACAAAACTCCCCCTGGTATTCCTTGCTTGAAGTTATTGTTGATGGTTGATCTAGGAATCATTGCCAAAGATCTTATATTTAACATTATACCGTTTTCTGCAACAGTCATGATTATATGTACATATTATCCTCAGGAGATGTGAACTCTTTGAGGTCAGACATTATGCCTCATTCACCCCTTCTCCTATATTCCCGCCATCAAGTTCTTACCATAGTGTTTCTCTTTGTAGCTCTAGAATAAGTGTTTTCTTAATTGGGTGAGGGAGTAAGTTGACAGAAATATCTTATGAAAAATTTATTTCTGGCTACCAAATTTTTCTCCTATGCACACTGTAATATAATCATTCCCTAACACAGATTTTCTCAAACAGCATCACATATATAATATGTACTAAACAAACAACTGTTTGAACCATTAAGAAAGAATTCACCTTGCTGCATATCATGTGCACATCATCATACATAAAACCACGAGAGAGTTGAGAGCAATCAACATAGATCCAACTTAATTACTTAGTACTCTGGTTCATTAATTCAACAGATATATATATCTAGCTGCTTATTGTATGCTAGTTATTGTGAATAAAATTGTGAGCAAAAATGGTTGTAGTTCTAGAAGTAATGGAACTTACCGTCTAGATGTAAAAAAAAAAAATAAGACAATAAAAAAATTCATTATGATAATGATTATAAAAAGAGAGAACAAGACATTAAGAGAGTTTCTGGAGAAAATCAGGAGAGAGGGCAGTTTTCAAAAAAAATACACAGATGTTTTATTTAAGCTGAGTTTGGTGGACATTACTAATGCCTATAAGCATTTTCTTTCCTATCCATTAGGCAAATTATACTTCTAGAAAGAAGTACTTAAAAAGTGTTGTACAATTTTTCATGCTCTCTTCCTCCATATTCTTCCTGTCACAGAATCACATGTTACAAGATAAAACATACCAAATAAAGGACATGACAGCCAATGACAGCCACCTTCATCTACAGCAGACTTGTGTGAGTGAGAAATAATGTGTTGTGCTAAATAAACCATGGAGATTTCATCTTTTCTCATAATGCATCATAACCTAGCCTATCTGGACTAATACACAGACACCAAAATGATGAA
Source organism: Mustela putorius furo (assembly GCF_011764305.1). NCBI lineage: Eukaryota > Metazoa > Chordata > Mammalia > Carnivora > Mustelidae > Mustela > Mustela putorius. The sequence continues at coordinate 10,603,612 of NW_025421467.1, read as the reverse complement.
CAGTGATTAGGTAAGTGAAAAGGGCAGAAAGGGGAAAGGACCTGGTGTCAAGCAAAAATCAATCAATCAATCAATCAATCAGGAAGGGCAAAGCCCTGATTTTGGAGATAACAGGTGCTTTTGAGAGACGCTAACTAAAATTAACTTCATGGTTTAAATTGTTGCAAAAGAATCTAAGTGATTAGTTTCTAAGGAAATTGTTGAAAGTGGCCATTTAGCATTAAAGTTCTAATAACTTCTAAGGAGATACGAGGCACATATCTAACCTACAGTAATCCAATTTCTAAGGAGACACTATCTCCATAATACTTTTGAAATATTCACGAAAACAAATGCCCAAAATAGTCATTAAAACTTGCTTAAAGATAAACAAATACTCTGTCCTACTTTTGATTGAAATTCATGAAATCTAAACAGTGCATTTTCCAGAAAGTTAAACCTTCTTTTTTTTCATATGTGTATGAAAATAAAGTTCAGCTCCTTATATTTGGTTATTTCCTATCTTCTCTATGGAATGCATAAAATAGGAAAAAGAAGAAAGAGAGAGTAGTTACCTTATTGCACATTACAACTTATTCCAATTAACTTTAATTCACTATTAAGAAAACTAGACAGCATTTATTCCTTGTATAATAATAATTCTAAGTTAAAAGTACCCTGTTACTTTATTTCATTTTATCTTATTGTAAAATAAAATAATTCTATTCTAATTTCTGATTAATACATTGCTAATTTTTTACCGATATTTTAACCTTGGACAAAACTTTGATTTGAATAATTGAAGATCAAAAATTTCAATCATTTGGGAACACAGTTTTATGCTGCTAATTAATCCAATATAAAATTCAAGAACAGAAAGATAGTAATAACAAAAACACACAAATTAAAGTTGGCATGAAGATGCTTTAAATGGCTGGTCCCCTGAATGAATGATTCCATAAAATAATACTTCTAAAATCATACAGAAAAATAACGCTTGTTAGGTGTTGATTTTCTAGTAAAGTTAAGGATTTGCCTCAACATTTTCATTGTTAATGAATTCTAAGAAAATGGCCAGCTATAAACATAACTCAAAGTCTATTAAAATCTGTTGGAGCTTAGTCTATATGGTAGTTTATTTTTCTCAGACAGAATAGATATGGCAATTTTAGTTACTAAACATTGAAATTGGCATTTATCATTGAAATAGTAATTTTTATGTTTTCATTTCTTTGGAAAAACTAATTATAGAAATTGCTTGTAAGCCTTTTAATCTAGAAATCTTATTTTTTCTGGAAAAACATGATAATTATGTGAGTGATGAAAAGCTAGCATGGTCAAACATTACAATTTTGTTTCTTTTATTTGATAAACTTTCTTTTAATTTGGGGGAATTTTTTTCTAGAAACTGGATTTCTTGTGTATGTAAAAACATGGTATGTCAATGCATATATAAATTCGTAATTCTGAAAGCTTTAATGTAATTGGATAGATTTTCTATAAAAACAACCATAAACAAAACTAATTTTTTCTCTGAGACCTCAAGACATTACTCTGCTTCATGGTGCTCTAATGATGTCATTTGTCATTGCACAGTATATACACTGAGAATATTTAGGAGGTTGTGCTTTACTGTCTACATTATCACTTTTTTTTTGTATTTTTATAACTCTCATTCATATTGTTTATTATCAAATACACTTTACACATACACAGAGTTGCAAACAAAGTGCCAAATGAAAATAAATACCAGATAAACAAAAAGTACCTGGTCCTTTGACTATATAAGATCTGAGGGATGCCTGGGTGGCTCAGTCAGTTAAGCTTCTGCCTTCAGCTCAGGTCATGATCCCAGAGTCCTGGGATCAAGCCCCACATGGGGTTCTGTGCTCAGCATGGAGTTTCCTTCACATTTAGCCCTCCCTTTCCTGCTTGTGTCCTCTCTCTATCTCTCAGATAGATAAGATCTTTAAAAAAAATCTGAGAATATTTGAAATGTAAAATAATCAGTGTTTGTTTTTTTTTTAAAAGATTTTGTTTATTTATTTGACAGAGAGAAATCACAAGTAGACGAGAGGCAGGCAGAGAGAGAGAAAGGGAAGCAGGCTCCCTGCTGAGCAGAGAGCCCGATGCGGGACTCGATTCCAGGACCCTGAGATCATGACCTGAGCCGAAGGCAGCGGCTTAACCCACTGAGCCACCCAGGCGCCCAATAATCAGTGTTTTGAATGTAATCTCTTCCTTAAGTACTTTTTTCTTTCTGTTCTTGACTATTCAATATCTATATTATTAAATATTAAATAGTTGCTTATTAATAGCTACTCTAGCCTCTGTACATTATTATTTCTGATGCTTATGGAGCTCTATCAAACATCTCACATAATAGTTTGTTTTTTAAGATTTTTTTTAATTTTTTATTTATTTATTTGACAGAGAGAGAGAGAGAGATCACAAGTAGGCGGAGAGTCAGGCAGAGAGAGAGAGAGGAGGAAGCAGGCTCCCTGCTGAGCAGAGAGTCTGACTCTGGGCTCGATCCCAGAACCCTGAGATCATGACCTGAGCCAAAGGCAGAGGCTTAACCCACTGAGCCTCCCAGGCACCCTCACATACTAGTTTGGTGTCGGAAAGAATATATAAACAAAAAAGAAAGTGCTTAATGTTAGAGAAAATAAATTCCCTGGAGAATAGCAGTTTACTATGAAAATTCAAAAAAAGTGTGAAAAATATAGATAGTTATTTAGAATTTTATAGGATGGGAAATATTTCTCTTTCTTTATAATAATGTAGAAAATAACTTTTAGGATTCTCACTACTTTAGTATTCTAAACATGATCCTCATTAATAACAGTTTATAAGTGAGCTGGACTTTAAGGTTAGAATACCTTTGGAATCCCCATAATTAAATCCCTGTAATTTTTGAGGCAGTCTATGTATTCCAGTCAATATTTGCAGGTAGATACATTTCTCATAATTCTGCTATGAATAGTGCATAGATGAGCTCATCTAAAAACCAAGCTCCAGTCTTAATTCTGTCTGATTGTACTAAAAGAAAAAAAAAAAAAACTTATCAAAACTGTCCCATATGAACACTATGGAAATTAGAATTTATAAAATTTCTTAAGAGAGTCAAATATTAGGCTCAAATAAGCAATCTGACTGGTTTCATTTCAAATCAAGAGAAGTTCAGAATTTACGTAAATAGTTGGGTATGGTTTTTTTTTTTGCATATATACAATTGCAACTCAAGTAATAGTGGTGGTTCATATCTTTTCTATTTTAGTATCTCATCAATAATTTAATCAAAGAATGAGGGTTTCAGTATGATAAGGAAGAAATCACATTTTCCTCAAGAATGAGATAGAAAAGGTATTTTACACTTGAGGAGTTATGAGATGATCCTCCTACAACAAGGTAAGTTAGTGGCTAAAATACAGGCTCTAATAGGGGGATACGAATCTCCAACATCCCCTAGCAGTATAACCCAGGAAGGTAACATGAAACCTCAGTCTTTCTATGACCAGAAAAGAGGAAGAGAATAATATTCATATCATGGAATGGTTTTGCAGACCAAGTGAGATAACATAGAGTACTTAGAACACTGCCTGACAGCACCACTAGCCAAAAAAAAAAAAAGAAAAAAAAGTGAGTGTGTGTATGTATTAGTCTTTAATTAACTCTACAATGTGCCAAGTACTCATTTTGGACTTAGAATTTGGACTATCAAGTGTAGAATGATGTCTATTCTCCTATCAAAATATTGCCCATCCACTGAGGCTGATTTAAGTCCCTCCTGCTCCATGAATCTTTCCCCAACCTTTCAGACCTCCATAAATCTGTCTCTATTTTTCATCTCCACAACATATATTGTATATCCCAAGGTGTACTGGGAAATGTTGCCGTGGATATTGCATGGCATGCTGATGAGATTATCCTTACTTAGTTCAGAGGCAAGGCTTAGCCATTAAAAGCTTTGGAACGTGGGTAATTTCTAGAAGTATGATTTCTAAGCCAAAGAGCATTTATATTTTTTATATTTTTGCATGTTTTGCCAAACTTTCTTCCTGAAAAGTTTTAATAGTCTCCACTGTCCTCAATAATGTATTTTTTAAAGTGACGCTATTATTAAATCAGCATTTTATCATAGAACGGAAGCTTTCATATCCTTTAAAAGGATACTCAGCTGGATTAATTAGATTTTAAATCAAGGAGCATTTCTAAAAGTGGGTTCATTCTATGGGAGATACTCAGGACATAGAATAAGCCTGGAAATGTACTTGTCCAAACAGTTTTTACTGGCGTCATTACCGCAGCCCTTCTCAGACTCTTTAATATGCTAGAGTGTACTGTAAATCTCTAAAAGAAATATATATCAGACCACATTTCCCAAACACATTTGGCCATAGAATACTTTTCTCAGAGCATTTCAAAGAAATAATGTTTCATAGATACTCTGGGAAATACTGTTTGTCACTTACTCATATATCAGCAAATATTACTATCTGTTTCAGGTAGACAATTTATTATCCCTTCCGTGTGATGGGAAGCTACTTACCTTGTCTTACAATCTCTGTATTTCGCATAACCACCACAACATCCACCGCAGAAAAGGTGTGAAATAAATCTGTGCTGATTAGCTGACAAATTACATATTTAACAAAAGAAAATTATATATGCTTGAAGTTCAAACAGAGTACAGGAGAAAGTAAAGCTCCTAAGTAAGTAGGACCCAAAGCCATTTCCATCTTTTTAACTAATGAAAACATTTATGTTTTTATTATACACAGAAGTGTCATTAAATGCTGCAGTATATTAACAGCGACTGTATTCTCTCTAACTACAATTAAACAAACACTAGCTATAGCACTTTTAAAAAACTTTAACACCAACAGATTTGTCTTAACAAGACACACACACTCCAATAAACACTTCATCTTACAGGCTTAATAACTCAAAACACTTGGGAACCAAAACATTCATAATGGCTCTTTTTGTGAGGAAAACAGATTTTTTTCCGTGTCTAAAGAAGATTATCTTTAGGCTGAAAAGTCTACAGTTTAAAATAATTACATAATCATATGGTGACACCAGAGAGTCAATTCCTAACTATAAGAAGTGTAAGACAAAAACAGTGAATATGCACTATAACCATTAGGACCGACATTTGCTTTGTCTGTATACATATTTCTTAAAATAACTTCAGCCTATTAATATGATTCTTTATTAAGTAACCAAATATTGCTTGAGGAACAGAAAGGCACTGAGTAAAACCATAAATGTTGATTTTAAATACTCAATATCTGCTCAGAAGGCAACACATTTTCAATAATTAAAACTGAGGTTGAAAAGTCAAAACCGTGTTTTCCCACTTCACTGTTGCCTGACTAAAATACATCATGCTACCTATTTTAAAGTATAATATATTACATTTGGAGACCATTTGGGGATGCTTGGACTCCCTACACAATATAAATATCACATTTAATATTTTACTGAAAGTAAAAAAAAAATAAACTTGCTCAAATTTTCTTTGGCTCTTGTCTAACAGTAACATCTTCATATAAAATACTTATCTGCTATGAGCATTCCGTGTTATACAGTACATTTTAATTCTTTTAACACTTTACCTCCCTTCTCAGATCTGCAAACTGAGACTCACACAAGGTAAGCAACTTGCCCAAAGTTTCACAGCTAGCAAGTTGTAAGATCGGGTTTCAAGCTCAGAGTCTGCCCGGTTTTAAACCAGGCAGAAAGCCCTCTTTCCTCTACCACATGCTGGCTCTCCTCCAGATTTTCATATCCTTGCACAAAGTCCCCCATTTAGTATTTTAACACGTCCTATAAAACATACAGATTTGTTAAATGAAAAGTAAAAATGATGAAGATAAGCACCTTAATTTAACTTATTCAATAAGAAAGGGCAGAGGACAAAAAATGTGTTCCGTAAAAAAGCAATTGACCAAGGCTTATATAGTGAACTGAAAATCTCACCAATTTGTTTGATAAGTGAAACCTAACTTGGAACACAAGACTACCTTCTGTTAACTACCAGAGTCAAAAACACAGATTGTTTTTCTGCTTGGAAATTTATGAAACATAGTAAAGAGATGTCATGCTATCACTAAATATATCTATATATTAAGGACCAAAGAGGCCAACTTGTTTAACAGATGAGGATATTCAGTTTTTATATACTTGCCTTTTGCTGGGAAGGCAGCCAAATTTCTAACTGAATCTAAGAAAGTCTATATTTTATTATAGCTATGTGCATGTAAATGAACAGTATATAAAATATAGGCAGGCTCCTTTCAGGTTATTTAAACTATGAGGGATCAGTATACCATTAAGAAGACATTCTCTGTTCTACCTTTTTCAGGACATAAAGATTTGAAGATGTCTTCAAAAATTATGTATGTCACTTCAGAATTTTAATGACTCTATGACTCTAGACAAAAAGTTGACTTTATTCTCTAAAAAATACTGAAAATGTTATTTGATCATTATTTATATGTTTCCATACTGCATACCTTTTGTTAGGGTTCTAGTGTACCATCATAAATTTGCCCCACCGACAAAGACCTTTATTCCATCATCATCACTTTCATTCTTTTGTAATAGGATTAGATGGGTATAGGATATCATGGGTTGTGAAATCGAGCAAAATCCTAGCAATAGGATTGCTACACAACTGACTGAAACATAAGTATCTCTAATGTGTCTCAGATTGGAGTATTAGACTGTTTCAATAAAATAAACATGTTATACTTTTTTTATTAATAATACATTAAGGGAAAATTGCATTAAATAATTTATAACCTTAACATTAAATGAACTCCTTAAAAAATAATATGTAATGAAAAGACTATATAACAAATGATTGGTTATAAATTTGACTGGAATTAAAAAATACCAAATCAAAGATAAAGTAATACTACCATACATGAAAATCACTATTTTTGTCAAAATACTATGACAAAGAATTTGAAGCAACAAGATTTCCAAGTGTGAGAGGATATTGTAAAAGTAGTTAATTATTTGAGAGGCACCTCGGTGGCTCAGCAGGTTAATTGTCAGACTCTTGATTTCAGCTCAGGTCATGATTCCAAGGTTGTGAGATGGAGCCCTGCTGGGTATGGAGCCTGCCTAAGATTCTCTTTCCCTTGGCTCCTTCCCCACCTCTCCCTCTCTGAAACAAAACAAATGCAGTTATTATATGAAAAGAAGACTTTTAAAACACAGTGAATCTTCATAATACTTTGTATTGAGATGGGAATGACTATAAATGTCATTTGTGTCACATAAAGTTTTGCTGATTATATTATAGCAAAATGAAAGAGTGGCTTATTGAAAAAATATAAATACTCTGAAGAGAATATGGTCAAAATTGATGTTTACAAATATTTTCATAATGAAACTGTTTTACAGAATTTAAGTATATCTGTTAAAAATGTATGTTTAATACCTTATGGAGAGTTTATTAGAATATCTAATTGATTTCTATTGAGATGGAAATTCATCAACTGAATTTCAATAAAATATTTGTCATAATTTTTGGATGACAATTTGCCTCCAACATTTGGATCTCTATACTTTTGTGAGGAATCATTTTTCAGTTATGACAGCAATTAAAACCAATAAACCAAACTTTAGAACCAGACTTTCAATTCCTGCAAGTCGAAGTGTTAAGCCAATTTATTATTTTTTTAATTTTTATTTTTCTAAAGGTTTATTTGTTTATTTGAGAGAAAGAGAGAGCAGGGGAAGAGGCAGAAGGAGAAGGAGAGAATCCCAAGCAGACTCCCTGCTGAACACTGAGCCCCCTGCAGGGCTCGATTTCACAACCCATGAGATCATGACCTGAACCAAAATCACGATTTGGACACTTAAACAACTGAGCCACCCAAGCACCCCAGTGTTAAGCCAGTTTAATAAAAATAAATATTCATATCCAATTGCCTTACCTCATAAAAAACTTTAGCATTATTCTATTTCTATATTTTAGCCAGAACAAAAATGTTTCTACCATGAATGAAAATAAATACTTTTCTTTTAAAAATATCAATTATTCCATCATTATCTTATCCTTTTAAATTTCTACCTTGCATATTTTAGAAAACATATAATATAGGATATGTATACATAACTCATAAGTAAGTATAATGTCTTTAAAGATATTGTATGCATGTATTTTTTGCAAATAGACATATTAAACAAAAATATTTTTAAAAACTGTGGCTTTCAGAAACGACATTTTTCAGGCCCAACTTTGTATAAACTTCTTTTTTTGAGTAGTTATCTAGTTGTCCTTTAATGTTCAACGAAAAAGTGTTATGTACCAATCTGTGTTCTATGTGTTCAAAATACCAAGAATTATGCTACAAATCCAGTCACTGACCAGAGGTAGTTACATAAAAGATTCGGTACATTTTCTAAATTGATCATTTTTTAAAGATTTTATTTATTTATTTGATAGAGAGTACACAAGCAGACAGAGCAATAGACACAGTGAGAGGGAGAAGCAGGGACTCTATCCCAGGACCCTAGGATCATGACCTGAGCCAAAGGCAAATGTTTAACCAACTGAACCACCCAGATGTCCTTAAACTCATTATTTTTAACCAATATATAAACCAATCATAACTAAGATTCCTCTAAAATATCTCGATTGTTTTACTATATAATTATGATTAAAATCAGCCTCATAAATGAGTATTGCTACTTTCTATTTGTATTTTCTAATGTTCTAGGAGAGAAACCTTGAGAAAATAACTTGTTTTATATATTTGTATCTTTCTAATAATTGAATTATTAGAAGTTTATATACATTATAAACTTCTTAGGATCCAAAATGCTTAATAAAATGGCAATGTACAATTGCACATCGTACTAATAAATTTAAAATTAACATTAAATAATAGTCACATTAATAATTCTATATAGAGGATTTTGCTATACTTAATATTCATTTTATTTGTGCCACTGTTATTCTACAGAATTGGGAGGGATACTGAAGATCTTCCTATTAGTTTCACTTAACAAATAAGGGAGCAGAACCGAAGAAATTAGCTAGTCAAGGATAAAGAAGTCAAGACATGTAAATCTTTATCCAGTACTTTCCCAATTAAAGTGCGTGAATGCATGGGGCCCACTAGTGAATTAAATTATAATAATCTGTTATTGGGGTAGAGAGCTTCTGATGATAAATAAATTCTTAAAATACTCCCTTTGTTGTAAGGTATTTATAATGAGTATTCCCAGTCCCATAAGGTATTTATTTGGTGACATAGCAACTCTCCTAAAGCCCACATAACTGGATGTTCCCAAGTTTACTATAATCACTTAGTGTGATAGCTGATTTGATCAGGTTTCTAACGTGATTTCCACCATAAAAATAATGTATCATCTTTCGGTCAAAAACTTTGTTCTGTCTTGTTAATTTTGGCCATTCTAACCGGTGTAAGGTGATATCACAATGTGGTTTTAATTTGAATCTCCCTGAGGGCTAGTGATGATGAACATTTTTTCATGTGTCTGATAGCCATTTGTATGTCTTCATTGGAGAAGTGTCTGTTCATATCTTCTGCCCATTTTTTGATACGATTGCCTGTTTTGTGTGTGTTGAGTTTGAGGAGTTCATTATAGATCCTGGATATCAACCTTTTGTCTGTACTGTCATTTGCAAATATCTTCTCCCATTCCGGGGGTTGCCTCTTTGTTTTTTTGACTGTTTCCTTTGCTGTGCAGAAGCTTTTGATTTTGATGAAGTCCCAAAAGTTTATTTGCGCTTTTGTTTCCTTTGCCTTTGGAGACATATCTTGAAAGAAGTTGCTGTGGCTGATATGGAAGAGATTATTGCCTATGTTCTCCTCTAGGATTCTGATAGATTCCTGTCTCACGTTGAGGTCTTTTATCCATTTTGAGTTTATCTTTGTGTATGGTTTAAGAGAATGGTCGAGTTTCATTCTTCTACATATAGTTGTCCAGTTTTCCCAGCACCATTTATTGAAGAGACTGTCGTTTTTTCACTGTTTATTTTTTCCTGTTTTGTCGAAGATTAATTGACCACAGAGTTGAGGGGCCATATCTGGGCTCTCTAATCTGCTCCACTGATTTATGTGTCTGTTTTTATGACAAGACAGGAAACAACATGTGTTAGAGAGGATGTGGAGAAAGGGGAACCCTCTTACACTGTTGGTAGGAATGCAAGTTGGTGCAGCCTCTTTGGAGAACAGTGTGGAGATTCCTCAAGGAATTAAAAATAGAACTTCCCTATGACCCTGCAATTGCACTCCTGGGTATTTACCCCAAAGATACGGATGTAGTGAAAAGAAGGGCTATCCGTATCCCAATGTTTAAAGCAGCAATGATCACAGTCGCCAAACTGTGGAAAGAACCAAGATGCCCTTCAACGGACTAATGGATAAGGAAAATGTGGAGTATTATGCCTCCATCAGAAAGGACGAATACCCAACTTTTGTAGCAACATGGACAGGACTGGGAGAGATTATGCTGAGTGAAATAAGTCAAGCAGAGAGAGTCAATTATCATATGGTTTCACTTATTTGTGGAGCATAACAAATAGTATGGAGGACATGGGGATTTAGAGAGGAGAAGGGAGTTGGGGGAAATTGGAAGGGGAGGTGAATCATGAGAGACTATGGACTCTGAAAAACAATCTGAGGGATTTGAAGTGGCGGGGGAGGCGGTGGGAGGTTGGGGTACCAGGTGGTGGGTATTATAGAGGGCATGGATTGCATGGAGCACTGGGTGTGGTGAATAAATAATGAATACTGTTATACTGAAAAAAAAAAAAAAAAAAAAAACCAACTTTGTTCTGTTTTGGGGGACTGGGTGGCTCAGTCGTTAAGTGTCAGCCTTCAGCTCAGGTCATGATCCCAGAGTCATGGGATCGAGCCTGGCATCTGGCTCCTTGCTCCGCAGGAAGCCTGCTTCTCTTTCTCCCACTCTCCCTGCTTGTATTCCCTCTCTCACTGTGTCTCTCTCTGTCAAATAAATAAAAGCTTTAAAAAAAAAAAGTTCTATTTTTATGAATCTTGCTCTACTGGATATTTTTTGTTGATTGTCTGCTTGCAATGCATTACACCTTCTTTTGGCATAGTAACCCTATTTTTTGTTTTGTTTTGTTTAAAGATCTACTCCTCCCCAACTCTCAGACCATGTTCTTACCTAGCTAAAGAAAAAGACACAACATCGTCTTCTGCTACGAACATGAGAACAAAGGCAGCTCCAAAAGACCTCGAGAAGGATGATGAGATTGGCTCTGCAGCAGCAACATTACTACCACCTAAAGCCTGAGAATACTCACCACCCTCCATCCCCACACCACCTCCTTCATCCCTTCCTGATAAGCCACAAGTCTCCTCCCATGGCACAATCCAGGAAAATATTTCCTATTAATCTGAAAAAAAGCACTCTCTGTCATGCCAGGGACTGAATAAATTACAAATGTTAGTGATGTTCACCTCTTTCTTTATGCACACAATTTCTTTCAGTTCCATATAAAGCCAGCCCGCTTTTCTCATTTCCTTATTGATATAATTAGATGAAATGATACAATTTCAATTGTTGCAACAAGTCTTTCCATTTCTCCTCACATACACTGCTTTATCAATAGGTTAAATTTTTACCTTTCAATTTGGGCTAAAATATATTAAAACAAAGAGGTACCATGCTGAATGGTTTTGGTTTTCATATCTGGAATGATTATTGAATGAAAAATAAATAATTTATTATTGGTTTTCCATATAGCCCATTATTTGTCCTTAGAAATTTTAGCAGAATTTATTTTTGAATAAATGAATACATTTTTATTACACAGTATCAATTTTTTTAAAAGTTTATTCATATAGCCTATCTTATGTAATTTTCCAGTTTGTAAACACTAGAAGCTATAAATGTAGATTTTTTTAATGTGAATATTATACTTTCATCATTTATACAATCTTCACATGTTGAGTTAGTAACTATTTGGGACCACAAGACCTCTAAGTACCTATTAGACCAGTGCTTCTTTATGTTCATTGCACATATGCATTACCTGGGGATCTTGTTAAAATGTAGATTCTGATTTAGTAAATCTGGGTTAGAGCCAGAGAATCTGCATTTCTCACAACCTCTAAGAAAATGTCAATACTGCTGATCCTTGGAGCACACTCTGAACAGGAAGTTCATAAACTATGAAACTAATATTAGTTGCACTTCTTGAGAACTTTACTATCATAATTGTGTTTGGAATATAGAGCTGAACTAAATATTCCTTTTTCTTAACTGTAAGAAGCGCAGATATATGTACAAGTTTCCTCAAGTGTGAAATGCTTAATACCATATATTATATTAATGCGGCCAATGGCCTGATAAATACATTGAAAGTTAATTTCAATGCACATTTTTTTTTTTCTACACACATGCACAAGTCCATAGATCATGAATTGCTTGGTGACATCTAAATGTCATTTTCTCCAGGCCAAGGTAAGTGATCTACAGAAAATAACATAGGATTAAAAATGAAATTTTGAAACCCAAAGGAATCCTATAAGCCAGCATAGCAATTCGAGGGTAATCATGTTTCTTTTATAAAGAAATGATATTTAATACAATTTCCTAAATTCAGCTAAGATGTACCTGAGAATAGAAAAAAAAGTAGTCCAGTTTTGTATGTTCTACCACTCAGTGGTGATCTGAGTCTCTTCTTGCTCCCAGAAAACAGGTCCAAAGAGTAAATATTTAAACCACTCCTCAGGATATGTAAGTGTGCACATTTGGCTAAGTTCAGGATAACTGCAGAATCACTTTCTTTCATTGAAATCCCAGTTTGCCTTCCATCAATGTTCCTTTAAAATGTTTAGATGCCTTCTTACCAAATGACCTAAGATTAAGATGTCTAGGTCTGCCTGAGCACCTCTGAAATAATTTTGGTGTTAAAAAAGCAAACCATTGTCAAGCACTAAGATGTATCTATCTAATAATTGGAATTAAAACTATTGTTTAACTTGTAACAAAAAAAAAGTACACAATGAATTCATTTTAAACAACTTTACCTCTCATCCTCACTCTCCCTTCCAAAAAAAGCTAAAATGCTTTTTTAGCTTTTAGCGTTCATGCTTGAACACATGCTTATTAGAATCAAAACTTTCCAATCTTTGATTTACAAAGACTCAAAATAACCTTACAAGCTGCTACTGCTGCTGCTGCTGCTGCTTCTTTTTCTTCTTTTCTTTTCGAGAAAGAAAGAGCAAGGTGGGGGTGGGGTGGGAGCAGAGGGAGTGAGAATCAAGCAGATTCCACACCCAGCTTGGAGTCCCAGGTGGAGCTTGATCTCAGGACCCTGAGATCATGACCTGAGCTGAAGTCAAGAGGCAGACGCTCAACCCACTGAGCCACCCAGGTGTCCCTATATTTGCAAGCATCTAATTACCAGGTTATGGGTATTAATTTCATTTAAGAAAAAAATAAATAAAATCCCACTTCAATGTCATTGAAATAAGTTTACTTATACCTCTTTAAAACCTGAGATAACCATGTATTTAAATGGAATTAATGTATATTTCTATATTAATTTAAAAATATATGACATAAAATTATATAATTAACTAATTATAATTATATAATTAACTAACAAATATCTGGAAGAGATTTACATACATTTCTAAATAAGTAGCAAAACACTGCATATTTATTTATTTTTCAATCCATATTTAAAATACTTCATGAATGTTTGGTTGTTTCTTGGAAAGAAGGTTGAGCAGAATAGATGAAAGATTGAAATGTAAACTACATTCTTTGCACTGTGCTGTGCACATAGTAGTGACATTTCAACAGTCAACGCCAATGATTATGCTAAGAGAGCAAAGCAATAGGGCAGAAAATACCGAACTGCAAATAAAACAAATATCATTTGGAATGCATGTGTTGCTTTCTATTTGATTATAAATACTCTTGATATTTTGGAGTTTATAAGCAGACTTCAAACTAAATTACAAAGCCAAGGTTAATATCTAATTCAGAAGCAAATGGAGAGCTTCCCAGATTCTTCATTCACTACCCGGATCATTCCCTCTTCCTTCTCTGTGGCCATTCCATCCCAAATTACAGAGACAAGGTAGTCAAGCTTCTCCATAACTTCTTCCTAAGCTTTCAGTCAGGGCAGAATGATAACTGCTCATTTGTGGTTTTTGTTTTTTTGGTGTTTTGTTTTGTTTTGTTTTTTAAGATGCTATTTTTTCTGTGACAGAGAGAGAGAATGAGCGGGGGGGGGGGGTGGCTAAGGGAGAGGGAGAGACAAACTCCCTGATGAGCAGGGAGCCTGACACAGGGCTGGATCCCAGGACCCCTGGATCACGACATGACCTGAAGGCAGCCACTTAACTGACTGGGCCATCAAGATGGCCCTGCTCATTTGTGTTTAGAAATATATTTGCTGGTAGCTGAATTAGAGTAGCCTTCAAACATCCTCGACTGCCAGCTTTTAATGGTTAACTTATTTATATATTCAGTCACTCAACACATACAACCTTCTAGAACTAGAGAATTAATAGTTCAGTATTTTTAAAAGAATCCAACTTACATATACTGAAGGCCTGATCTTTAAATGACCTCAAATCTTATCTGGCAGTATGGTATATATAAACAAATAACATCCACTGTGGTCAGGTTAGTTAGTCGCTTTGTATACATCATAAAATTTCATCCTCACAGCTCTGTCTAGTAGATATTACCAAATGCAAAGGTGAAGAAATTGAGGCTTGAAGAAGTTAAATAATTTACATAAAGTCATATAGACAGAAAATGTCAGAGATGGAATTCAAAGTCTCTCTAAAACTCAATGCTCTTTTCAACATACAAACTGATTCCAATTGAAGATATAGGATTACTAAATAAATTTTAGCACTATACAGGCTGAGTCTCTGATAGAAACATATCTTTGAAATAAGCTGTATCATAATTATTTCATGGAACTGAGGCATTTGCCTTTATATGTTGATATCTTGAAAATGAAACTCCGAAGGATTGGGGATATACAAGCTTATTAAGTAATTAAAGTAAAGTAAGAGTTGACAAAACTTAGAAGTCTCGTGTTTTTCTATAAAGCTGTGACATAAAGCTTTGCTTTACTCTACTTTCTTTTAATATTAAGGGATGGATTAGTCTCGAGTAATTTCTTCATTTAAATTTACCTAATACTATATTTTCAGTATTTGTACTAACTGGAATTATGGTCTCTCTGCATTGAACTTCAAGATCCTGAAGAGCAGAAATTCATCTTCTTCTTTCTAGGACTTGAGCAGCACCCAGCAAGCTATCTAACAAGTTTTGAGAACTCAATAAACCTTTGTTCAATTTAATTTTTTATATGTATAAATTTGCTCTAAAATGATTCTCCCATTGAAATGAAGATCAAATAGTGAAACAAAATATGAAGCTTTCAGACAGGATGATTTAGTCCTACCTATTTTATATATATATATATATATATATATATATATAAAATATATAAAATACATATGTGTACAATATATATATATCAGTAAGCTCATTATTTGATCCCATGTGGACATAACAACTTAATTGCCTAAATATACAACTTCTTTAGTTTCTTTGAAGGTATATACAATGACAAACAGAAAATTAACTATTGTCTTTCAGCTTTTTCTATTATTGTAATATGTGGTAAATTCAAAATAATGTATGTTTATGTGAGTTATGAACTATTACGCTAAAACTAACACTTGTGAACTCATCATTAATCTAAATCTTAGAATTTATGACCATCACCTTCTCCCCTTATCTTCTTGCTAGGGACATTATCCTAACTTTCATATTTACCATTCTTCTTGCCTCCTTTTATGTATGTATTTATTTATTTATTTTGAAGGATTTCATTTATTTATTTGACAGAGAGACACAGCAAGAGAGAGAACACAAGCAGGAAGAAGCAGGCTTCCTACAGATCAGGGATCCTGATGCAGGGCTCGATCCCAGGACACTGGGATCATGACCCGAGTGGAAGGCAGGTGCTCAATGACTGAACTACCCAGACACTTTCTTGTCTCCTTTTAAAAATCGTTTGAACACATATTTTTATATTGCTAAGTATCGCATAGCTTAGTTTTTTATTCTACGTGAGCTCTATAAAAATGGAATTCAAAGTCTCTCTTAAACTCAATGCTTTTTTCAACGTACAAACTGATTCCACTTTTTTAAAGTGGTCCTTTACAATGTGCATTTTTCATTCCACATTATGATTCTATAATTCACTTTCTTTATTTTAGCTATCACCCACTCATACTTACACCCACTGACTAATATCCCATCATGCAAATTATACATCTTCATCTTTTTTAACTTCAAAGTTTTTGGATTTTTTCTTTAAACCTAAGTTCTCAAAATTCTGATGAAAACCTAAAGTAGTGGGAAATATTTCTAGTATATGCATAAAGTTATGTCATTGATATATGTAAGCATACATGCAACAAATAGATAAATCTTTAAGGGAATAGCCAATTCCCTCTCTAAAACCAATTAAGTCATCTCTTTGGAGTAGCACAATTTATTAAAATAAAGTGCTCTATAATTAAAGCAACAATTATATGGAACTTTAAAGAACAGACTTTCCAAACTAATAGTAATTACATAAGTAAAGAATGTAAATTTCTGAATGAGGTTCTAGGACTCAGTATATGATTTCAAGATTCCTAAAATAGCTAATCAAATTTTCAAGGCCATGAAAAATAAAACATCTGACCCTAAGAGTCATGTTCAATTAAATATATGAAAGAATTCATGTGAACACAGTGGTCCTAACTGTTTCTAAGCTTTGTGGAAAGTCACATGGTTATCCTTCCCACTTTCCAGAGAGAATAGTCTGAACAATTCAAGAGAACATCACTCTAATAACACTAAGAACAGAGGATTTTCATCAGTGAAGCATCTCCAACCTAATTTAGATCAATTTCAAATTAGTGTAATGGTTTATTTGGTATGAAAACCTAAAATGTAAACCTTATATCAGATTGATTTTTGCAAAATGTCCCTGATATCTTTATCCAATTCATAGCTCACAATATGCACATAGCTGTACAATTTGAAGACCCCTGAATTTATAAAACTCTTAGTCTTTTAAAGTACATCAGGAGCTAATAGTATTTGCAGCTGATTTCCAAATTAGAAAGAAAGCCCTATTGATCTTTCTCAATCACTAGTCTACCCAGTAAGAAATGAAAATGAAAACAAAAACACCTGTAAATGATGACTTTAATTGCATTTTCATGGAACTCTGATCTTTCTTTTTTTTTTTTTTTAAGGTTTTATTTATTTATTTGACAGAGAGAGATCACAAGTAGGCAGAGAGGCAGGCAGAGAGAGAGAGGAGGAAGCAGGTTCCCTGCTGAGCAGAGAGCCCGATACTGACCTGAGCTGAAGGCCGCAACTTAAACCACTGAGCCACCCAGGCGCCCCGGAACTCTGATCTTTCTAAACTATGTATTCATCTAGTATACATAAAGCCAAATATAGAAGTGGAAGTTGAAAATTTTGTTCCTAAAATCACATGTTTAGAAATAGCCGTATTTATACTTTTTAAAAATCATTTTAAATAAATATGTTTGGAATCATTCAGGCACAGAACACATATTCTCTATACTCCCATATTATGTTGAAGGATTAAGGCAACGGAAAAGATATGGATAATTAAATTTCATGTGAAAATAAAAAATCAAAAAAAGGAAATGTTTGGCCCAACCTTTTTTCATTTAAAAAGAAATCACCCTCTCTGAAATGAGTCCTAAATCCCAAGAAGAATGTTCCTAACTAGAGAGTGGCCCAGTAGGGGTAATGTGGGTGCTAGCATTAACTGCTGGGGTTGGAAGCCAGCTTCACAGTCACAGCCGTGTGACTGTGGATAAGGTAATGAGTCTCAGTATGCATTATTTTCCTCATCTGAAGAATGAGAATAATTACAGTATATATTTCATTGAATGGGGGCACCTGGGTGGCTCATTGGGTTAAGCCTCTGCCTTCAGCACAGGTCATGATCTTAGGGTCCTATCATAGAACCCCGTATCCAGCTCTCTGCTCAACAGGGAGCCTGCTTATCCCCCTCTCTCTCTCTGCCGGCCTCTCTGCCTACTTGTGATCTCTGTCTGTCAAATAAATAAATAAAATCTTTTAAAAAATAAAATATTTCATCGAATGATAATAAGCATTAAATTGATTAATTTATGCAAAGCGCTATAGTGATGCCTAATACATAGTGAGCACTCAAAAAAGTTTGTATTTGGAATATTCGTTTGTAATTTCTTAGCCTACTCAGTATATTCTATCCTAATTTAAAACTTTTATATGCCTTTTTAAGTTTTACTTTTAATATATTTTAGTATTTAAAAAAGCTTTATCAGGGGACTGATTAGAGATTGCTACTCCTTTTGCTCTACTTTTCAGACAAAAAATAAATGTCTTCTGCTTTTTAAGTTTTTCAGGTAGTTGTAAGTAGACTTACAAGAGACCATGTAAGTCTACTCTGCTTTAGAGTCTCGGAATTGAGAGTGAACTGTCCTTCTTCCCTCCCTTAGTTCTCAATTTAAATTGGTACATTAGCTAATACATTTGGGACTTTGTGAAACTTCGACTGAGGGGACTCCTATGCATCCACTAAGGAAATGCCTATGTAATATGAGTGGTATTGTTCTAGTGTTATCTCACTTTTCCACACCTCGTACAATAGGACCGGTCACGTTTTTAGTTTATCGTTGCTGCTAGTAACTACAGAAGTCACAGAGAACTGAAGCACTAAAGGACAGTCAGCGGGCCGAAGACAAGGTATAGAAACACTCTTCATTTTTCTCCCAAAGAAGTACCAGGCTAGAGCCAGCTGATTTGTATATGAAAACTTCCGTAAGTCATTGGCAAAGGACATCAGCTGAGCGACATTTTTAAAGTAAACAACAAATGAACTTCTCTTAGCACAAAATGAGCCACGTCCTAGAAGACGGAAAAGCAGTGTTACGGAAAACTCAAAAAGGAAATGAAACACAGAAATGTATGTTAACAGAACAATGTGGGAAATAAAAATATGCAATCCTTGACAATCTAAGACATCAAATCCACCAAAGGCTAAACAAACATAGTATTTTTTAAACAATGGCAGAGCTGCCCTTTACCAAGTAAGGCTTTTCCTTAAAACAAACAAAAATTATTTACCTAGTACATCTATCTCAAAAAATACTGACTAAACAAATAGGACATTCGAATTGCAAAAACCAGCTATTTCTCATTCCTCTCTACAACTCACCATGGATGTGTCCAGGAACACATTCTTTCATGCAAATCTGATGGGATGTGGGAAATACACAGCTCACACAAGGGGTATTCTGGGCTACAAAACTAATAAGTGACTTCTCGCTTGAATAAGATTTTGCCTTATTTCTCACAAACTTCACAAAAAAATTAAAATAATTTACAATGAATGCAATAATCAATAAAACAGAGTATTTTATATAATACCTGTTTAACTAAAGATTCTATTATTAAATACAAGCTGTCAACTCCTAATCCTGGATATAATAATCAACCCGGTATAATTTACACTATTGTTCTTACCCTGTGTATCACCAACACAAAATTTAGTTTAAAGTATTTCAAATGAAAAAATAAATCTGAAAGAAAAAAAAATACTAAAAATTTTATAATGGTGAAATCTGAATTATGGTAGTGGGTTTTTTCTTTCTTTCTTTTTTCTTTTTTTTTAAGATTTTTTTTCTTTTTTTAAAAGATTATTTATTTATTTATTTGACAGACAGAGATCACAAGTAGGCAGAGAAGCAGGCAGAGAGAGAGGAAGGGAAGCAGGCTTCCTGCTGGGCAGAGAGCCCGATGCAGGGCTCGATCCCAGGACCCTGGGACCACGACCTGAGCCAAAGGCAGAGGCTTTAACCCACTGAGCCACCCAGGCGCCCTTTTTTTAAGACTTTATTTGTTTGACAGACAAAGATCACAAGTAGGTGGAGAGGCAGGCCAGGGTGGGGGTTGGGGGAAACAGGCTCCCCACTGAGCAGAGAGCCCGATGTAGGACTCGATCCCAGAACCCTGAGACCATGACCTGAGCTGAAGGCACAGGCTTTAACCCACTGAGCCACCCAGGCACCCCTGGTTTTTTCTTACTTTTCTATATTTTCCACATTCTTCTACAGTAATGTCTTAAATAAAAAAAGATCAAAATGTAGCTTACTGACCTGGTAACATGATTATCTTTGTACCTGAGTATTATTAATGACAAATGATCCCTTGTAAAGCATAATATTTTAAGTATATTTTATCTATATCTTAGGAAACTATATAAAAGGTCATGCAATATTTAGGGTGTTTCACAGATAAATACAATTACTTGAGTGGGATCAAAGATAAATATGTAATTAATTATTACCCACTTTCCAATTTCTATGATATAGATATAAAGCCTCAGTCTGTCTATAAAATAAAAGGAATACTATTTAGAGAAGTCTCTTCATTAAACCATAATGCTACAAGTTAAGCAACTTCATGGTTTGTATCTTCCTGATAACTTCCACAGAGCATTTGTTAGATAAACCTATCCTCTCCCTTCCTTCCTCCTCCCACAACTTCCTGTTACACTAGCTTGCCTGCCTTTTTTTTTTTTTTTTTTTTTTTTACGATTTTATTTATTTATTTGACAGAGAGAGAGAAAGCGAGGGAAGGAATACAAGCAGGGGGAGTGAGAGATGGAGAAGCAGGCTTCTCATGGAGCAGGGAGTCCTACGCGGGGCCCAGGACTCTTGGGATCATGACCTGAGCTGAAGACAGACTCTTAAGGACTGAGCCACACAGGCGCTCCATCTTGCCTGCTTCTAAATCCAACCTAGAATATGAGGAGGCATTAAATTGGATTAAAAAAAAGCCCTAAGCAAAACCAAAATTTTACTTATTAAAAACCAAGGAGAGCATCAAAGCACATGAGGAGTTTTTTTTCAAGCCATGGAAAGAGTAGAGAGGAACACTCTAAAACTTACATCATAAAACATAGATATAATAAATTTAGACTAGGAAATTTGTAAGGGTACTAAACACCTCCTTTGACCATCAAAAATACCAGTGAAGTATCAAGAAAAATGTTAAAATTAGAATATATAAATTCTTTAGGTCTCTTCCAAGAAAAACCAGTTACAAAATGTATGTCTAGGGAATGGAATTAATTGCTTTTCAGTTAATCATTTGATTCTGGGATGTCTACCAAAAATGATGACTTTGGATAAATGACATTTTTTAAATTTCCCTCAAAAACTCAGGGGCACCTGGGTGGCTCAGTGGGTTAAAGTCTCTGCCTTCAGCTCAGGTCATGATCCCAGGGTCCTGGGATCAAGCCCCACATCTGGCTCTCTGCTAGGCAGGGAGCCTGCTTCCTCCTCTCTCTCTGCCTGCTTCTCTGCCTACTTGTGATCTCTGTTGGTTAAATAAATAAATAAATAAAATCTTAAAAAAAAAAAAAAACTCAGTAAGATTTAGGAGATCAAAGAGCCTCTCCTCATTTTTCCCTCGCTCTTTCCTGCCATTCATAGTCATATGTCTTGAAAAAGAATAGTCTACTATACCTGTGGTCTCATCTCCTACTTCTCAATTCACTCTGGACTGGATCTTAACTCCCCTCCCCGCACCTCCACTGAAACTGTTCTCACCAAGGTCAATAAGGAATACTCTGTGCTAAAAACAAACAAACAGGGGCGCCTGGGTGGCTCAGTGGGTTAAAGCCTCTGCCTTCGGCTCAGGTCATGATCCCAGGGTCATGGGATCGAGCCCCGCATCGGGCTCTCTGCTCAGCGGGTAGCCTGCTTCCTCATCTCTCTCTGCCTGCTTCTCTGCCTACTTGTGATCTCTGTCTGTCAAATAAATAAATAAAATCTTTAAAAACAAACAAACAAACACTCTTTTTCAATACCCAATGTATTTGATTTCTCTACAGGTTTTGACATGGTTGACCTCTCCTTTCCTTCCAGAAACTGTCTTTTCCAGGCTCCAATCTCTTGTTTCTTTTTCCTATCCTTTTGTTTACTCCTTCTTAGTCTTCTTTGGGGGATCTTTTCCTCTGCTTTTCTCTGGGATGCTGGGTTTTCATTTTTCATAGGCCCCCTTCTCTTCTGTTAGCAGTATCACCTAAAGCACATGAGCCTTCCTGTCAACCACACCTCACTGGCGCAGTCACCCGCCTCTGTAAGAAGGGCAGGCCACAAATAGGAAAGGACATGGAAAATGTAGATTGAAAAAGCCCTATGACCTACACAGAATTGGTTTACACTCCACAGTATCTATCTTTCCCACTTTGGGTGAGAATCTAGTAATATAATGAAAATCTTAAACTACAATGATATCAAGTGGATTAATAACAATGGAAAGAAGGCATTACCCCATTTATAAAAAAAAATAATAATAATTATGTTTTACTTTAGTGTTTCCAATCACACATTACATATGAATGTATTCACCAGACCCCAACATCCAACTGTCCTAACACTCTCTACAAAAGAAACTACTGTCGCTAATTGTGTATCATTTTAGTGCTCTTCAATGTAATTACAATAGTACAGAAAAATACATATTGTTAATCAATATAACATGTAATTACATATTAATTACCTTTATTGTTACATTTTTGCATACAAATATCATGCTTTCCATAACCTGAGACTTATTTTCCCTTATTCCATTTCAGAGGTCTTTTCATTTCAGTCTATTCTTTTTTGTGCTGCATTACTATACCATGATTCATTTACTTTTCCCTAATAGTGGATCTCTAAGTGTTTCTAAGTTTAGCTATTATAATGTTGCAATGAATATCCTTGTTACATGGCTATTTGTACCAATGCATTTCTGTAGATCATACTCTAAGAAATATTGCTAAGCCAAAAGGAATGAATGTACTTTTTAATGTTTAATAGGTAATGCCAAATTGTCCTATAGATATGTTTTAATAATGAATATTCTCACCAACAGTAAATGAGAGTGTCTACTTTCCTATATCAATTTCGTTATGTTTTGCCAATAAGGAATACTGTATTATTATATTAATTATTATCATAATATTACAGATGAGGAAACTAAAATTCAGAGATGTTCAGAAACTTTCCCAAGGTCACAGTGTTAGTAAGCATTAGTACCGGTTTCAAACAAGATTACTCAAGTTCTTTCTATAGACTTTGCTGCTTTTGAAAAATTACAAGTGTATAAGCCAGATGTAGAATCTACAGGATATGTTGACTCCTAATTGCCTCACTTGTTAATATGAATGTAAAGCCCATCAGAATATGTCTAGACACAAGGAAATCTGGTCACTGAATAGATAAATGTGACATATTTTGCCACTGAAATACCTGTGCAGCAATTATGCCATCTAAAATTATAAAGCACAATAACTGGTATAAGTAATTTGATTTAAAAAATCACTGCTTATTATAATGATTTCAAACTTTTTATTATGTGGATAATATTAATTAATCTTGAAATTTTTAATTAATGGCTTATTCTAGAAAAAAAAGAAACTATCTTCAGTTCTTAGCCTCCCCGGTTAGTTTTAAAAATTGTTTCAGAACAGATGTCTAGAAAAGTAGTCCTTTCATGGAATAAAAAAAATCTGAAATATATTTATGTTAGAATCACATATTAATGCTAAAATACAGAGTGAAGTGCTTAAGAGTTTTTCCCAGATCCTTCTTTTAGTTAAGATGCTTTTTGTAACTCTGAATAGGTTCTGAAAACTTTGTTTACCTCTAACACTGTACTTACATGATTGTCAAGGCAGTTGGTCTTTAGTCTGGGAAAACATTATAATTATCTCAAGATATATGGCATGCTTTATTTTTTGATAAAAGAACACTCTAGAAGAAAGTTATCAAAATATATGAAGTATTGATGACAATAACCAGCATTTATCAAGTACCTCACTAGGCAGTGATCTAAACATTTGACATACTTTGTATTACTCTACATTAAAATGCTGAGAAGTGGGGTACCTGGATGGCTCAGTGGGTTAAAGCCTCTGCCTTTGGCTTGGGTCGTGATCCCAGGGTCCTGAGATCAAGCCCCATAATGGGCTCTCTGCTCAGCAGGGAGACTGCTTCCTCCTCTCTCTCTGCCTGCCTCTCTGCCTGTTTATAATCTCTATGTTTCAAATAAATAAATAAAATCTTTAAAAAAATAAAATAAAATGCTGAAAAGTAGATACAGAGAGTTTACAGATATAGTGAACCTGATGAAATTGGAGAGCTGACTTGTGATCCACCCTAGTTTTGGTTTTGGTAATGGACATGTCCCACGATGCTATACTGACTAATGATGAAGAATGAGTTATTATCAATATCATTAACTGCTATTAAATGAGTATGTCTTTGAGAGATAATGGTTTTCAAACAATAATTTTAGTCTTTCAGAGATGTGCTTTTGTGTTTACTTTCCATCAATCATGCTGGACAAGTGTACTATCAGAAGAAGAAAATTCACACTTTTCCTAACATCTAGTTTACCTGTTTAAATTCATGCAATATTACACAGAGGAAAAGTCACCAAGTATATTAAAACTCATCAAGACCAGGTTGAAAACCATTCACCAAAAGTAGTTTTCTGCAAAGTCACCTTAACCTAAAAATTAATCAATTGTCTTTTCCACAAATTTAGTTCAATATAAGAACAGAATGGTGATCTAGAAAACTTAACAGATCACTCCAAATCTCAACAATGCAATTAAGAATTTAAACAAAAATTAAAAACCAGAAAACCTCTTATTCCTAATATAAATCCCATATATCTGTGAGTCATAAATTTTGACTTATCATTATAGTGATAGGCTTAAACTTAGTTGACAATTTAGAATTCCTAGACTCATCTGAATTTTTTTAAGATTTTATTTATTTATTTGACAGAGATCACAAGTAGGCAGAGAGGCAGGCAGAGAGAGAGGGGAAAGCAGGCTCCCTGCTGAGCAGATAGCCCGATGTGGGGCTCGATCCCAGGAAAATGGGATCATGACTTGAGCAGAGGCTTTAACCCACTGAGCCACCCAGGCGCCCCAACTCATCTGATTTTTAAAAATTCACTATGGAGGGACACCTGGGTGGCTCAATCGTTAAGCGTCTGCCTTCAGCTCAGGTCATCATCCCAGGGTTCTGGGATCAAGTCCTGCATCAGGCTCCCTGATTGGCGGGAAGTCTGCTTCTCCCTCTCCCACTCCTGCTGCTGTGTTTCTTCTCTCCCTGTACCCCTATCAGATAAATAAATAAAATCTTTAAAAAAAAATTTACTATGGAAAGATAATTGATTTTCTTGGGGAAAAACCAAACTCTTTCTATGCATATATAGATAATCAATATTGACTGTTTGATAAAGGACAGAATTTACTTTAAGAACTTTGATCTAGAATCTACCACTATTTAATTAATTCCTAGGTCAAATTATTTCACTTCCCAGTGTTTCACGTTCCTATATTCTTAAGTGAGGATGACATTGTCTTCCAACAGTATTCTAGAAAATCAAAGAGCCAAAAATTATATATTATAAGTAAATGAATTCTTTATAAATAGAGATTATCCATGCAATACTGAAAACCTAGAATACTCAATCTGGTCCTTCCCTGTTACCTAAAGGAAATTATCAGTTCATTTTGCCTCTTCATCAATTAATTAAATAAGGAAGTAAACAAATATTCACTGACCACTAAGTAAGTGCAAGCGCGGTCACAGGCTTTGCAGTCCAGTTTTTGCCCTAAAACACTCCTAAAATAAAGTATCTGCTCATTCTATACCTATAAACAAACCTACAAGTAGCATGAAAACAGTCCAGTTTGAAAATATAAATTTTAGTGACAGAAATATGGCAAACATACATTTCTGCAAAATTAATAATTTTCTATAAAAAGACAAGAAATATGTGTTGGTGAGAATGTGGAGGAAAGGAAACCCTTTTGCATTCTTGGTGGGGCTGTAAATTGGTGCAGCCACTATGGAAGACAGTATGGAGATTCCTCAAAAAATTAAAAATAAAAGTACCATACAGTCCAACAATTCCAGTACTAGATATTTATCCAAACAAAACAAAATAGTAATTCAAAAGGATAAACATTCCTGTGTTCACTGCAGCATTATTTATAATAGCCAAGACAGAGAAGCAACTTAAATGTCCATTAATTGACAAATGGATAAAAAAGATATTATGTATAAATATATACCATGCAATGTTACTCAGCCGTAAAAGAATGAAATCTTGCCATTTGTGGCAACATGGATGGACCTAGAAGGTCTTATCCTAAGTGAAATAGGTCAGAAAAAGACAAATGCCATAAAATTCTACTTACTTGTAGAATCTAAAATATGAAATAAATAGAACAGAAAGATACTCATAAATACAGAGAAGAAATTGGTATTGCTGGAGGGGAGGGAGGTTGGAGAAGGGCAAATAGGTAAAGGGGGTTAAAAGGTACAAACTTCTGATTATAAAATAAATAAGTCACAGGGATGAAAATACATCATCGGGAATATAGTCAATAATATTAGTAATAACTTTATATGGTGACAAATGGTAACCAGATTTACCATGGTCATCATTCATAATGTATAAAAATGTCAAATCACTATGTTATACACCTGAAACTAATATTGTATGTCAACTATACTTCAATTAATAGAGGAACAAAAAGAAAAACATAAAAATAAAGCAGGTATTTAAAGGAATCACAAAATCAGAGTATATTAAAATATACGTATCATTGCCACTTCATAACCCAGTATAATCCCAAGATTTATTTGCTAAAGAATTGAATGCTCTAAAACAGTCTTTACATTACGACAGCTATAAAAATGCTCAAATATCAATAAAAAGCATAAAGTTTGCTAAAGAAAATAGAGTATTTTTTAATTGGCCAAGCTATTTGTACTTAGTAAGCAAAAGAAAATAGCATTGATATATTGTCAACTTCTTCTAAAGCAAAGTTTATCATTGCGCATCTTTTGAAAACATATCCCATCTTTACAGCATTTCTGTGTTTATTAATAAAAAATGAGTTTGTAAAAATAATGTTTAACATTTAAATTGGCATCTTTAGCGTAATTTAGAAGATTTTAACCTAAATTTCTCTTATTTTAAAGTAAAATTTCATAACATTTTAAAAATGCAGAATACAAAGTTAACTTTAAGTTAGCTATGAATGTGAACATATGGGACTTTTAAGATAAAGATAAATCTTATGTACTAAGTATGACATCTTACGATATTAGCTACATAAAAAAGAATAAACGACAGATTCAGCGCTCTTTTTAATTTCATACTCCCATCTGATGGAACAAAAATGTTATTACTTCATTTTAAAATGTGAAAATCAAAGGTGTAAAATATCATATTTCAACAAAGCTCAGTAAAAACTGAATAGATGCAACCCCTCAAACTGTGCGTGTTTATGATTCACTCATTTAGTCATTCATTTTACACGAAGTCAACAAAATATTTATTGAGCATACGATGTGCCTGATGCTATGGCAGGCATTGGAATCAGATGGCTAAAAAATTAGACATGATCTCTAACATTGTGGAGCTTATTATCTAACGCGGAAGATATGGGTTAAATAAACGAAGATAACTACAGAATCCCAGGTTATGGTAACACTATAGTGTTAGAAAGAAAAAAAGTTAGAAGAAAAAAAGTGTGATAAGAAAAAAACAGAAAACATACCTTTAAGTTAGTTTACTCAAAGAAGCAAAATCATTGAGAATCAAAAAGAGTAACTAAAAGAGAATATAACAAGAAGGAAACAGGAGGTACGAAAGCCTGGAGGTTGAAAGGAATGTAGTGTGTTTGGAAAGACCAGAGTGGCTGGAACAGTGAGTGAGAGCGGCAGAGGAGCTGAGATACATTAGATCTATTTAGCCTCATGAAAAGTGTGTGTTTTTTTAATTTAAAAACTTTTTAGCCTACTTTGTCCCTTTTACCAAACAAAACCAGGAGCCATCGAGTCATAAAGTTATTTCTCAAACTAAGATCGAATTTATTTCCAAGGTTTACTTGATCAGTCTCTCTTCAAATCCTTAGGTGATCGGCTAACCTGAGTTAATTAATGGGGCCCAAAATAAAAGTGACCTTCAAGATCAGGATAACTACAGATTTGTTTTTGTTTTTTTTTTTTTTTTAATTAAAAGCTCACTCTAACTCATTATTTGGGACTAACATTAGTAAATGATCACTTAAATTTCAAAAAGTCCAAAAACATGTTCTTCATTAAATGTGAAAGCAGTAAATTCTATTTCACGGGTGCTTAGTTATTCTCCAAACCTTGCTACTTTAAAAGGCACAGATTTTGTTTTTCTTGGGTGCTAAAAATGAAACATTTTTCTAGATGCCAAGTTAATCCTTGTTGGCAAAATACATACCATGCATAGTGTTTGTGCAATTTGTAATTACAAACTGACACCCACTGACAATACAGAATAGCTTCTACCCCAGCAAGTAGTTACAAATATTGAAGACCATTGTCTGATCCCATAAGGCAAGTCATTAACTTTCATTATTACTAATGGGAGTTATGGGCATATTTCCAAAGTAAATCATAGGCATTATGTCACATCACTGCTCCTAAAAAAGGCTTTATTTTCAGGTTGGATATTTTCGGTCACGCAGACATTTGGCTATTTTATTTTTCTCCTTAGAAAACTCCAGATACACAAAATGCCAGCACATATCTTTCATTTTTCATCTTTTTTTCCTCTCTTAGTATATAATTTTGGGAAAAGTATAAAATCAGTTTAAATATTTATTTAGAAAAGTCTGATGTTACATGTATATTCATATATACAGGCATCTGTATAATAGCATCAAGTATTGGTAAGTGAAAGGTATATTCCCATATACTCTATTTGACATATAAATTGGTAAAACCTTTATGGTATCTGGCAATGTGAATCAGAAGCCTTAAAAACATTCCTAACATTTTATTGAATAATTCCAATTTAAGATATTCTCATAAAAATAACCAGAGATGTCTATGTGCCCTAGAATTCAAACATTTTGGGGAAGTCAATGAACTCTCCATAATGCATGGAAACCAGTCCAATCCTACCTGTATGTTAAAGGCTGAATGACACAATTAATAAATGGGAATTTAGACCGTTATGTAGGTAGGTAGGTAACATAGAAACATAGATAATATATTATATAATATGTAGCATACATAATTATATTAATAGAAGTTTATATATTATAGATAACATAGTAGATAAACAAAAGGCTAAAGAGGATGCAACAAAATATTGACAATCTCTAAATGAAGGAATTATAGGTAATTTTATTTATTATATCTATATACATATATTTACAAAGTATTAAATGATATATTATTTGTTTTTAAATGTATTAGGAAGTATATTTTCTGTGAACTATATAATTTGTTATTCCAAAACCTTATAACAAATAGTTACTAGTTTTTTTTTAATTAAATTTATTTATTTTCAGCATAACAGTATTCATTATTTTTGCACCACACCCAGTGCTCCATGCAATCTGTGCCCTCTATAATACCCACCACCTGGTACCCCAACCTCCCACCCCCCCACCACTTCATTCCCCTCAGATTGTTTTTCAGAGTCCATAGTCTCTCATGGTTCACCTCCCCTTCCAATTTCCCCCAACTCCCTTCTCCTCTCCAACTCGTTACTAGTTTTATAAGCAGTATAATCAGTAAAATAATAATTGGTAAAGTTTTTTTTTTAATTTTCCATCATCTTTAATTTCATTTTTTCAATTTAAATTCCAATTAGTCAACATACAGTGTAATATTAGTTTCAGGTGTACAATATAGTGATTCAACACTTCCACACATCACTGTGCTCATCACAAGTGCGCTTCCTTAACCCCATTATCTATGTAACCCCCCCAACTTCCTCTTTGGCAACCATCAGTCTGTTTTTTATGGATAAGAGACTGTTTCCTCTTTCTCTCTCTCTCTCTTTCTGCCCCCTTTGCTTATTCATTTTGTTTCTTAAATCACATGGTATTTGTCTTTCTCTGACGGACTTATTTTGCTTAGCCTAATACTCTCTAGCTCTATTCATGCTTTTGCAAATGGCAAGATTTCTTTCTTTTTTTATGGCTGAGTAAATTTCCACTGTATATATCACATCTTCTTTATCCATTCATCAATCCATGGACACTGGGCTATTTCCATAATTTGGCTATTGTAAATAATGCTCCTATAAGTATTAGGGTTCATGTATCCCTTTGCATTAGTATTTTTGTATTCTTTGGGTAAATACCTAGTAGTGTGTTTGCTGGATCATAAGGTAGTTCTATTTTTAACTTTTTGAGGAACCTCCATACTGTTTTCCAGGGTGACTACACAGTTTGCATTCCCACCAAAAATGTAAGAGGGTTCCCCTCTCCACATCCTTGCCAACACCTGTTGTTTCTTGTGTTGCTGATTTTAGCCATTCTGACAGGTGTGAGGTGGTATCTCATAGTAACTTCAGTTTGCATTTTTCTGATGGTAAATGATGCTGAGTATCTTTTCATGTGCCTGTTGGCCACCTGGATATCTCCTTTGGAAAAATTCTATTCATGTCTCCTGCCAATTTTGAATCAAGATAATCTTTTTAAGGTGTGAATTTTTTAAGTTCTTTATATATTTTAGATATGAACATTTTATCAGATATGTCATCTACAAATATCTTCTCCCACTCCA
The DNA here is from genome assembly GCF_011764305.1 of Mustela putorius furo. Taxonomy (NCBI): domain Eukaryota; kingdom Metazoa; phylum Chordata; class Mammalia; order Carnivora; family Mustelidae; genus Mustela; species Mustela putorius. The sequence goes on along the minus strand of NW_025421467.1, from coordinate 10,572,902 downwards.
CAAGTTGCCTTTTAGTTTTATTGATTTTTTTTCCTTCACTGCGCAGAAGGTTTTTTGTTTGTTTTTTTACGTAGTCCTAACGGTTTATTTTTCCTTTTGTTTCCCTTGCCTCAAGAGACATATATAGGAAGAAGTTGCTATGACCAATCTCAAAGAAGTTATCGCTTATATTATCTTCTAGGATATTGATGGCTTCAGGTATACATTTAGATCTTTCCATTTTGAGTTTATTTTGGGGTATGGTGTAAGAAAGTGGTCCAGTTTCATTCTTTTGCATGTCCAGTTGTCCCAATACCATTTGTTAAAGAGACAGTCTTTTTCCCATTGAGTATTCTTCCTTGCTTTGTCAAATATTAATTGACCATACAATTACGGGTTCATTTTTGGATTTTCTATTCCATTCTATTGATCTATGTGTCTATTTTTGTGCCAGTACCATACTATTTTGATTATTACAGCTTTGTAATAGAATTTGAAGTCTGGAAATGTTATGCCTCCAGATTTTTCTTTTTCAAGATTGCTATGGGTCTTTTGTGGTTCCATACAAATATCAGGATGGTTTGTTCTATTTCTGTGAAAGACGTTGTTGGTATTTTGACAGAGATTATATTAAATATGTAGTTTGTTCTGGGTAGTACAGACATTTTAACAACATCTGTTCTTCCAATTCGTGAACATGGAATGTCTTTCCATTTCTTTGTGTCATCTTCAGTTACTTTGACTGGTGTTTTATAGTTTCCAGAGTATAGGTCTTTCACCTGCTTGGTTAGGTTTAATCTTAGTTATCTTGGGTTTTTTGGCACAATTGTAAATGGGATTAATTTCTTGATTTCTCTTTCTAATGCTTCATTATTGGTGGATAGAATGCAACAGATTTCTATACATTAGTTTTGTATCCTGCAACTTTACTGAATATGTTTGTTAGTTGTAGTAGGTTTTATTGGAGTCTTTCAAGTTTTCTATATATAGTATCATGCCATCTTCAAATAGTAAAAATTTTAGTTCTTCCTTACTAGTTCAGATGTCTTTTATCTCTTTTTGTTGTCTCATTGCTATGGCTAGTACTATGTGCCAATACTATGTTAAATAAAAGTGGTGAGAGTGGACATTCTGTCTTGCTCCTAACCATAAAGGAAAAACTCTCAGGTTTTCCCTATTGAGGATGATATTAGCTATGGGTTTTTCATATAGGCTTTTATTATGTTGAGGTATGTTTCCTCTAAAGCCACACTGTTGAGGATTTTTATATGAATGGATGATGTACTTTGTCAAATGCTTTTTTCTGTATCTATTGACATGATCATATGGTTGTTCTCCTTTCCTTTATTAATGTGATTTATCACATTGATTTACAAATATTGAACCACACTTGCAACCCAGGAATAAATCCTACTTGATACTGATGAATGATTTTTTCAAATGTATTGTTGAATTCGTTTGCTAGTATTTTATTGAGGATTTTTGTATATGTGTTCATCAGAGACACTGGCCTCTGGTTCTCTTTGTTTATCGTGTCTTTATCTGGTTTTGGATTAGAGTGATGCTGGTCCCATAGAATGAATCTGGAAGTTTCCCTTCCTTTTCTGTTTTTTGGAACAGTTTGAGAAGAATACGTATTGAGTCTTCTGTTTGGTAGAATTCACCTGTGAAGTCATCTAATTCTGAACTTTTGTTTGGAGTCCTTTTTTATTACTGATTCAATTTCTTTGTTAGTTATTGGTTTGTTCAAGTTTTCTATTTCTTCCTTTTTCAGTTTTGGTAATTCAGATGTTTCCAGGGATTTATCTACTTCTTCTAGGTTGTCCAATTTGTTGGCATATAGTTTTCCCAATATTCTCTTATAATACTTTGTACTTTTGTGGTATTGCTTGTGATTCTCCTCTCTCAGTTGTAACCTTATTTATTTGGATCTTTTTTCTGCCTATAGATTTATCAAGTTTACTAATTTTTTCAAAGAACCAGCTCCTGGTTTCATTGATCTGTTCTATTGCTTTTTTTTCTAGTTAATATTTAATTTAGTTAATAAATAAGCATCATTTATTTCTATTCTAATCTTTATTATTTCCTTCCTTCTGCTGGCTTTAGGCTTTGTTCTTCTTTTTCCAATATTTCTTTGCAAGTCTGGTTTAGTGGTCACACTAAATTTTTAATTTAAATTTTAAATTTAATTTTTGTTTGTCTGGGAAACTTTTTTATTTCTCCTTCCATTCTGAATGATAGAGTATTTTTGGCTACAGATTTTTCCCATTCAGCACTTTGAATCTATCATGCCACTTTCTTCTGTCTTGCCAAGTTTCTGTTGAAAATTCTGCTATACTTTAGAATTTCCCTTGTAAGTTAAGGACTTCCTTTGTCTTGCTGCCTTTTTTTTTTAAGATCTATTGTCTTTTTCACTATATTTTGCACATTTAATTACAATATGTCTTGGTATTGGCCTGCTTTTGTTGATCTTGATGGGAATTCTCTGTGCCTCTTGGGTCTGGATATCTGTTTCCTTCCCCAGATTAGGGAAGTTTTCAGTTATTATTTCTTCAAATAAGTATTATGCCCACTATTGTCTCTCTCCTTCTTCTGGGATACCTACAATATGAATGTTATTATGGAGTCACTGAATTCCCTAAGTCTATCCTCATGTTGGATAATTCTTTTTTCTTTCCTTTGTTCAGCTTCATTGCCTTCCATTACTTTGTTTTCTAGGTCGTTAATTCATTCCTCTGTTTCTTCCAGCCTGTGGTTCATTGTATCAAACATGTCTCTAATTTTGTGGCTTTACACCCTTCATCTCCGATTGATTCTTCTTTAACTCTTCTATCTCTGTGGTAATGGTCTCACTGATTTCTTTCTTCCATTCTTTTCTAAAGCCCAGTGAATATCTTTATGATTATTGCTTTAAATTTTCCATCAGGCATGTTACTTTTATCTGTTCTGCTTAGTTAGGTCTCTGGCTGTGACCTTATCCTATTCTTTTATTTGGCATAAACTCCTCTATCTTCTCATTTTATCTAAATCTCTGCCTTCTTCTCTGTGTTAAAATAGTCCGTTATGTCCCCTGCTCCTTAAAGTAATGGCCTTATGAAGAAGAGGTCCTGTAGTGTCCAGGGCCTGGTACTTCAGGGAGTGCCTCCAGTGAGTGTTGCATCTTCTCTACCGTTGTGTTCTGGCTGCTCTATCCTTCAGGCCAGTCATTTGCAGAGGTTCCCTTTGCCTGCTGTGGGCAGTGTTTGGTCCCTTCCCTAAATATGGTGAGTTTTAACTAGGTGCTTTGATCTGCTTGTGAAATGAGACCTATCACCACCTCCATGAGATCTGAGGTCCTGCAAAACTCTCTGGTTAGGAGATGTAGTGGTTTGGGCTGATCTTCTGTGGGAGTTCAGGGAGGTGGGCTTAATGTAAGCAAGCTAGGCAGCCAGTTTGGGTGCTGCACTGCCTCCTGCAGGTGGTTTTTGTATTTAAACTGAAGAATGGGAGGGAAATGGCAGTCCCCCAGCTCCTTTGTTCCTAGAAATGTCTCTGTCAGGGTCATGCTCTAAGAAAAGCAAAGATTGCCTGGGGCCCCCTATTGCCAGCACTCTTCAGAGAGCTGTTTCCACACTGTCTGCCCCCAGGTTTTTTGCCTGCCTTCTCTCCCGGGGCAGCCCAACGTCCTCTGGGCTGTATCCCAGCCAAGCTTGCTGACTTCTAAGACTCCAGGTTTTAAGGGGAGCCTGGTTGGCTTAGTCAGTTAAGTGCCTGCCTTCAGCTCAGATGATCCCAGGATCCTGGAGTCAGGCTCCCTGCCCAACTGGGAGCCTGCTTCCTCCCTCCTTTTGCCCCTCCACCCCCCACTTATGCACACACACACACAAACACACACACACACACACACACACAATCTCTCTCTCTCTCTCAAATAAATAAATAAATAATCTTTGGGATGCCTGGGTGGCTCAGTTGGTTAAGTGTCTGCCTTCGGCTCAGGTCACGATCCCAGGATCCTTGGGCTCCCTGCTCAGTCAGGAGTCTGCTTCTCCCTCTCATTCTGATTCTCCCCTGGCTTGTGCATGCATGTTCTCTCTCACTCAATCTCTTTTTCTCTCTCAAGTAAATAAATAAAATCTTTAAAACTCCAAGATTTAAGCTTCTCTGGCTGCAAGAACTCATGAAATTCAGTCCCCCTCATTTGCCAAGCCAACAGCTATGGACAAATATCATCTTGTGTGTTCCCTTTGTGCTCCACTCTCTGTTTCCTTCTACACAACCATGGCCTCCTCCCCTCCACATCAACCAGGATCCATTTCTCCCCCATACCATATATCCACACTTTCTACCTTCTTCAATGTGGCCTCTTTTCTACCTTTAGTTATGAAGTTTGTTCTGTCAGTCTTCGGGTCAATTTCTGGTGTATTTATGATGATTTGATAGTTATCTAGTTATTTTCATGGGCTGAAGCAGGCTAGGGTCCTCCTACTCTTCCACCATCTCCTTCACTCCAATAATTGTTACAGTTTTTAAAACTCAAGAGTTCTAATATAGATATTTTTAAATAATATATTCTTACCCAAGCAAGAACTGCATCCTGCTCAAGCTCCTGGCTTGGACTTCTGATTAATGCTGCAGGTCCACTCTGTTTATTTTTCCCTAAATAGTTATTTTTATTCTTTTCATGGTTACTTTAAAAAATATAGTATATACATTAACTTAACATTACCTAACTTTAACCAAAAGAATGCAAAGATAACACACTGCTGTAATTCTAATCATTACGCTTCAGATCTACATGATACCTTTGTCTAGTATTTTAGTTCTCATTTATAACTTTACAAATGAGACATCAATTCAATTTTCTACAATCCATGATTGTTTATATTCACACATATATTATCATTTTCTTTGACATTCTTTTTGTATCCCTGACTTCACTTCAAGGCTCTTTTCTCTTCTTCCTAAATTATATTCATTAAAACTTCATTTAGTGTTGATTCATTGGTTAGTAAATATTTCTGATTTTTTGTGTGTGTGGTCTAAGAATGGGTTTTTCTTTTTGCCCATGTTTTGAAAAGTAGTATTACTGAGTATATAATTCTCAGAAATCTGATGATACTATGTCACTAACTTCTGGTTTCCATTGTTTCTATTCAGAAGTTAGCTGTAAGTCAAATTTTGTTCCTTTGTAAGTAATCTATATTTTCTGTCTGGCTAATCTTAAGACTCTTCTGTCTGTTCTTAACATTATGAAGTTTCACTGCAATGTAGTTAGGAACGAATTTCTCTTTTGATTTGTTGGATTTCCCTAACCTGAGGATTGATGTCTTTAATATTTCTAGAAACCTCTTAGACATTACCTCTTTGACAGTTGCCTTTCTTCTATTCTCTCTAATCTCACCTTCTAGCAGCCTGGTTAAAGGTACATTATGGTTCTTCTACTATCTTCTGTACCTAAAACTTTTCTCTTTCATATCTGTGCTATACTATGAGTATTCTGCAGATCTTTGAGTTCACTAATTGTCTTAACTATATCTAATCTACTATTAAAGCAACCTAAAATACTTAAAAAATATGTTATTTTTCATAGTCTTTTTGTTATTGTTATTTCTTTGGTAAGTCACTGATCTCTTCTTTTATTCATGTTAATATAGTTATCATATGTATTTTTTTGAATATTATAATTATAGTATTCATAGTCCTACAAATGTGATTCTAGAATTTATTTTCTTTTGTCTCCAGTGATACTTATCTTTGCTATTATTAACAAATGTTGTTTGTTAATTATTTGTTATTTGTTAAATTTGTTAATTATTTGTTATTTGTTAAATATTATTTGTTAATTAACAAATGTTGTTATAATAATAACAACAAATATGTATATTTGTTACTATTACTATTATTTATTATTATTTTCTGTGTGTGTATGCATGAGAAAGAGAGAACCCATATTACTGGTCAAGTTATCCAAGGGATTTGTCTGTCATTAAACTCTGGGAGTCTCTGGGTAAGTGCCCAATTCCAGGCATGGGACAGGGTAAGTGCAAGTGCAGCCTAGGACTTCTTGTGCTACACAGAAAGAAACCCTCAAAAACAAATGAGGTCATGTCAACAAGATACAGGAGATAGTTTAGGACAATGTGGCCTTCGAAGGAACAGTAACTGTAGTTTATTATAACTCATGGAATATTTCAAATGAGCCTATTGTGATGCTCAGAAGAGAGGAAAAAAGGAAGGAGAGACTAATTTATTTGTCCTTATTAGAGGTGACTATTATGTCCACATCCGGGAGAATTGGTAATTGAAGAGGGAAAAAAATAATGCTTTACTTTTATGAGGAACTTTGGTTCTTTCCCAGATGATGAAGGAAAATTCATCATTAGAACAGAATATCAGCTATTAAGTATTAAGTATCAGCTGATGAATATCAACTCTCAATAAAGTAATTGATTCAGCTTGTATCATTATAGTATGCTAAAACTAACAGGTACAGAGTTATGTGCAAACAAGATTTTCAACTAGAAACAAAGCACTCTAAGGATAATTTGCTAATCGCAACAGAAACAAAATAATTATATTTGCAAGGAGATCTTATAATCACCACCTTTACCAAGTGATCAACTTTACTTAGCTTCACTAAAAGGGCAGCATCCTAATTTCTTGCATCTTCTCATGAGAAGCAATGAAAGCACATAATGGAAAGAGTTTTTGCCAAAAATTTTTAATTTATGAGCATTTTGAACTTTCAGTTACTACAGGCATATGTGTGTGTGTATAATATATAATATACATATGCATATATATGTGTTATATATATATAGTACACATATATAAATATGTTCATGCATGTGAGGGTGTGTATTCACATGTGTGTGTAAACTATATAATGTACAACAGAACTCTAGTTAGGGAAAATAATGACTGTAAGAGATGATTTAGCATCACCCATGGAAATCTGAATATAGACTAGGAATGAGATATTAAAGAATGACTACTAATTATTTTAGGTATAGCGAAAATAATAGTAGTATGATATGGAGATGAGTATTTTTTTTGGACATGTATGCTGAAATATTTATGGTAAAGTATTATGATATCTGAAACTCAAATTCAAATGGTTTGACATGAGAGAGAATTGGAAAGGCAGAGACAGAGACATGAGACAGATATAAAGCAAATTTAGCAAAATACTGACAAGTGGTGAATCTTGTTCATTTATGAGTATATGGATATTCATGTACTACTCATATTTATATGTTTGAATTTTTTATAATTAAAACATTTTCATAAGTCAAATATTAACAAATTAAAGTGCCTTCCTCCAGAGCAGATCTGTGTTTGCTTTTGCCATGTGCCTGGGAACCAACTTAAGACAACTGCAATTCTGACTTGGAATTTTTTTAGGCCATCAGTACTAGCAGTGTCTATCCCAACCCAAATGAGTTTAAGAATTTTCTTCCCCCTTATCCAGAAACAAATCTAGATTGACAGACACATTTCTGTATTTGAACAGATAAGGTTTACTTCCTTCTTTTTTCTCATTTACTCACTGAAAGAGTAGCTACTTGGGGGTTGCAGCCTTATGGAAGACATTTTGCTCCCAACCTCCACCTTGTTAAAACCTTGGCTTTGTCCCTGACCTTCACATATGTGGCTCAGTGAAGTCAAAGGCCACCAAAAAGTGGCAGACTTCAGGATGTCAACTTTCTCACTGCTTCTGATCTCTGAAGATTTCTCTTACTTTCTCACAAGATGAATGACTCCCACTTTCAAAAAAAAAAAAAGTGTGTGGGTTTGGGGTATGTTTGTGTATCACTAATATTGTTTTGCAACATCCAGTTCATCATATTATCAGAAATGGAAATTAGGATTCAAAAAACATTTTATGAAAATAAACTTAGCCTAGAGCCTATATTAAAATGACTTTGTTTGTTTTGCTCTTGTCATTGTCATTACTTTCCTAGGTCTACTGTACTATATAGTTTTGTTATTTGTTCTCCTTGTTGGAAGAGTTATACCAGAGAAAGTGCAAATATCAACAAGAAGTATATCTAGTAACCTTATAAATAAACTTAAAATCAATGTAACTGTGATCTTCTTTATCAACATTTATCCTATAGTAATGACCTCTTCAAGATAAGCTAAAGGTCTGTGTGCCCCCAAGATTTTATGTTTAAGCCCTGCTCCCTCCCCTATATGATGCTATTTGGATATATGATATGGGGCCTTGGGAGGTAATTAGGTTCAAATGAGGTCATGAGAATGGTCACGGAGCAAGTATTCTTATAAAAAGAAGAAGACAGAGCAAAGCTCTCCTATTCTCCTCTCCATGTTTGGACACAGTGAAAAAATAGCTGACTACAAGTCAGGAATAGGGTTCTCACCAGGAACTAAATCTGCCAGAACCTTAATTTTGGCCTTTCTAGTCTCCAGAACTGTAAAAAAATAAATGTCTGTTGTTTAAGTCACCCAGTCTATGGCATTTTGTTATGTTATGGCCACATGGGCTAATATAAGACACATTTCTGAACACAGCCAAAGTCCCTTTCCTCCAGCACCTCTTCCTTAAGGATCACTGCCACCTCTGGATGCCTATGACAATTCTTGTCTAGACTATAGCCCTTGATGAATTCAGGTTCATGGGGAGGTTAAAAGCACAGACTGTAATCAGATTTCCTAGGTTTTTTTACTCTCTCAGCAATGTGCACAGACCCTATGACTCTGGAGATGTTTCTTAAGCTTTCTATGTCTATCTTAACAATTGCAAACTAGAAATATCAGTAGTCCCAATTCATAGGACCCTTTTGATTACTTAATGAGATGACTCATGAAAGATGTTTAGCATAGCACCTAGCATGTTGTAAGTTCTAAGTGTATTATTATTCAATGCCTATAGTTATCTCTGTAAACATCCATGTTTGATTCTTGTATGGAAAGCAAACAGTCCTTATAAATAAAGACCACTGCTACTGCTCCATCTCTTGACAGGAGAATGTAATGCTGAACATGCTTTTTACCAGATTAAGTCATATTTATATTCCGTTAACAACTACAGTTATTTAAGAATATCACCACCAAGTGCCTGGGTGGCTCAGTTGGTTAAGCAACTACCTTTGGCTCAGGTCATGATCCTGGAGTCCCAGGATTGAGTCCTGTGCCAGGTTCCCAGCTCCACAGGGCGTCTGCTTCTCCCTCTGACCTTCTCCCCTCTTGTGCTCTCTCTCACTCTCTCTTTCTCAAATAAATAAATAAAATCTTAAAAAAAAATATATCACCACCATATTAACACTTTCCTCTCCCTAATAACTATATTATAATATTGAACCTGAATCTGTCTTTCAGAGGAAAAGATATCATAGTTTTAAAATTGATAAAATATACTTCTAGAACCACCTTCATTGAGAGAACAAATTCTCTAAGGATGAGATTTCATAATCCATAATATGTGTCAGAGAAGTATTGATGGATACTTGGGCTTATCTGGAATCCTCTAAAATCATATCACACACTTAGAAAATGAAAATTCCATGGAAGAGCACCACTTACCTGGAGAAACCCGGCTAGGCAATTGAACAGCCTCTAAGAAGATTCCTTTGACTTCTACTGTTCAATTACAAAACAGAATAAATTGATAAATTTGCCATGAAAATGAAATACTATGTCACCACAATAGGCAAAACGGTGATTTCACAAATTCAGCTTCTTACAGATGTGCTTAAAATACCACCACTTTCTCAAGGAAAAAAAATGAATAAACCAATGTTGAGGAAACAAAAATGCCAATTGGATTTTACCTGTGTTTTAAATGAATGGGTTTTCATAGTAGAATAATCAAGCAGCCTCCAGGCATTTCCTTGGCTCTTGGAGAGTTCCCATGGAATATAAAGTGCCCTACTTTCCACTTTTCATGGCTCTCTAGTGATAGTCACTTAATGGAAAATAGTGTTTATCTAGGATGACATTCATGGTGATTTTTACTTCTGAAATAAAAGCTAATTGTGTATCACCTTCTTATGCAAATAAGGTACACGCTTCCTTGAGTATTACGCATTTTGGCAATTTCTGGACCCACAGATGAACGGGGTCATTTCTAGAGGTAGGTTTACGTTCAAAAATTAAATCTAGTGGTCACAAGTATTCAAAGAGCAACAGTATTAGAAATCTACTCAAAATATAGTGTTCAGGGCGCCTGGGTGGCTCAGTGGGTTAAGCCGCTGCCTTCGGCTCAGGTCACGATCTCAGGGTCCTGGGATCAAGTCCCATATCGGGCTGTCAGCAGGGAGCTCTATCCATTACTTGTGATCTTTCTCTGACAAAATAAATAAAAAATCTTAAAAAAAAAAAAAAAAAATAGAACTGGACAAAACTATTTAAGCAGAACTGAATTTATTTTTCTAAAAAGTAATCACCTTTTGAAATACTATTTAGCTTCTCTTTCCTATAGCCTGCCAATTCTTCCTGTAACTCTCAGCATTATAAAGGAAACTCCAATAATTATATTTACATATTTTCTATAAATATAAATTCACCCCCTGTAATAAGGATAAATCTACCTGTTATCAGGAATGCAAAATTCAAGAAAATCATTTTTAAAAATTAAGCAGAAGTATAACAAAGTAAATCAAAAAACAAAAACTGTGTGTATGTGGAAATGTAAGAACCTCAACAAAAGAATTTAGATATTATTTGGTCTGGCCACTTTATTTTAGATGAGGAAACACAAGCCCAGAGGAAAAAAGTAGCTTCTAAATCACATATGGTAAAGCTAAATTAGAACTCAGGTTTCCCCAAAACGAACAGAGATGTACAACCATATTATTTAAAATAACCCAAACAAGCCCCCTAAGTGAAAATGACTTCAACAACCTCTCAGATTAACTCCACACCAAATTAACCCTACACTGTGAGAACCTTTAATGTGTTCATACTATAACAATAGGCATTGTTTTCTTCTGTTGATAAAGATATTCACCCACAGAATGCAATCAAAGGTTTTACAAAAATCACAATCCATGACTGCTTTCCAACCTCTACCCACAAGGCCTGTGAAGTGATTGCATTAATCTGAGGATCATAGACTATGGAAGTTATACTTCCACTGATAGGACTTCTAAGCTTCTCATAGGCACTCTTTATATTCTCCAGTAACAGTTACACAGGTCAGAATAACTTGGTTAAATATAGGACAGGAGATTACTTATAAGAAAAGTAGGAGATGTTATAAAAATATCATTAGAAGCATTAATAATTTTAAGATCTATTTAGAGTGTCCTTATATTTCGTTTTAAAATAGTATCTAAATAAAAAGAAGGGCAAAGATTAGAATTTATACTTTATATAAAGTTAATATCCATTTTCATCAAAAATCAAAAGAATTAGACTTCGTATTTTTTTACCCTTAGAGAGATTAGAGTGGTTGTACCCTTCTTGATAGTTAAAAAATAATACAGATTTGGGGTGCCTGGGTGGCTCAGTCAGTTAAGCATCTAACTCTTAATTTTGATCAGTCATGATCTCAGGTCATAGTCTCAGGGTCATGAGATTGAGCCCCACATAGAGCTCCCCACTCAGTAGGGAGCCTACTTCTCTTCCTCTCCCTCTACCCCTCTCCCTACTACATACTTTCTCTCTAAAACTAATAAATCTTTTTAAAAAAATAACAGTAAAGATTTTCCTTCTAATGGGTAGTACTTCTCCTACTGACTAATGAAATGATATAATAAAGCTTATTCAGTTTTAATGTGTCATTTCCTATATAACCCTGAGATAGTTCTCTCTAATTTTGCTATTTCCCTGCCAAAAGGCAAGTTCCATGAAACCAAATATTTTAATCTTTTTTATTTGTTTCCCAACACCTAAAGCACTATATAGTATAATTATCATATAGTATCAATAAATATTTGTTAACTGAACAAATGATGACTAAATAATACAGGGACTATTATGTGTTAGCCACATGATAGCATTCCTATACATAAGTCATATTATGTCTGTTACCATGTGTAAGTCACATTGTATATGTGTTTTAGGTGTTGATGATTTTCATATATATCTTATAAGATGGTTGTCAAAGATCTTTGTCAAATGACTGTAAAACAATAGTGCTCCCATCAAGTGAAAATAATGACAATTCCCCATTCATAAACATCATCTCCTTTTTTCTTTATAGAAATGCTATAGTTGAGGTAGGACTGATACTACTACCACCAGTTTATAGAACTGAGGCTTGAAAGGAGGGGAGACCTCCGCACATTTGTAATGTTGTTCTGAAGCAGACTAAGACCTAGAATGGCCAGTGGCTTTGATCTTTTAGAACAAAGCTCACTTCCATGAAATACTGGCTCTGATTTACCACTGTCAATTCATGGATGTAGATTTGATGGAATGGATTTTTGAGGCCCACTTTCAAATTCAATAAAAGAGCTAAGTAAGAGCTAATAGGTTAGTAAGATTCTCTCCCGGACTAGTCTTCCTTCACCCACTGAAGACTTGGTTAAGAGGGCTCCAATGTTAAAAGTAAGCATGAAAGTATCTTCTGGGCATACTCCCTCATGGTGGTTTCTGGTTCACATGCCTCAGTGACTTTCTCTCATCTATAGCTTGAAGTGAAAACCCTTCAGTTTGGTAGATTTCCACAATCTGCTCATTTACCTACTACTTTGCCAAATTCCATTTCCATTATGCTGCTCTGATAGTAATATCATGGACACCGCACAAGGAAGCAAACCTCGTAAACACTTGGTCATTACTGATCCATAGACTTCTGTCTCCCTTACCCGCTCAAATTAGAAATTTCCCTTGGTCACATTACTCATCTTTCCACTTCAAGGCTGCTTTCATTTTTTTTTTCTTTTTCTTTTTTTTTTTTAAAGATTTTATTTATTTATTTGTCAGAGAGAGAGAGAGAGAGAGAGCAAGAGCGAGCACAGGCAAAGTGGCAGGCAGAGTCAGAGGGAGAAGCAGGCTCCCTGCGGAGCAAGGAGCCCAATGTGGGACTCGATCCCAGGACGCCAGGATCATGACCCGAGCTGAAGGCAGCCGCTCAACCAACTGAGCCCTGAACTTCACCTGTTAAAAATTTTAGGAAGAAGGAAACTAAAAATACTGGAGCCTGGTTTTTCCCCAGGCAACACCTCTCCCAGGGAAAATCTTGACACAAGATTAAGATGCACCGAAACTCATCAACTGTATTACTAAAAGGTTGATTGATTGAATTTCATGTAATCATAAAACAGCATAACTAGAAATCATAACTAGAAACCTATGGATTTTGTATTACAATGCTGTATACACATATCACCAGTCCTGTCCCCCCAAAAGTAAAGCTATTTCACTAAATATAAAATAGCATAACTGTACCTACAAAATACATTTTCTACCAACAAGAAAAACAGCAAATATATATATACATATATGTAAAGATATATTCTTTATATCACATATCATAGTTCAAAAGAACTATAGCTTTCTTTGCCTATTATGCAGAAATGTAGCTGTAATTGTGTTATTCTTCTAAACAAATATTCATATTAAAGACTTTCATTTTATATTCATGTTTTATCATCTATGTATATTTCAATATAATTGCCCTTATCCCCATAAAACCTCCCTGTTATAATCAAATCTACTAATATTTATGGTGCAAATACTTCTCTAAATTCCATAAGAATTACTTTTCAGAATTAATGACTGAAACAAAATGACTAACAAAGTTATCACCATATTTCATGTAAATATCATAGAGCAAGTTCCCCAAAATGTCACAAGTATATTTTTCACCTAATAATTTAGGAGTTTTGAAAGTTACAGAAAATTCCCATAAAATATATATGTTGGAAAGGCTAAAGAAAAATTGCTAATCATTCATATTAGTTTATTATGGCTAAAAAATAAATATAATGCAATGCAAAAAGGATACTGTACTGGTATAAGATTGTGAGTCCTGCATTATATCGCTACTAAGCCACAAACCAGGTGTTTGATCTTAGGAAACTCATTTAACCTCTAAGGGTCTTGAACGTTCTCATCTATAAAATGAAGAAACCAAATTATCTCATTGCTAAGGTACTATCAAAATAAATGATTCTAAAACTATGAGCAGTTTTCATAATTGGGAGTAAGACACAGGATTTAGTATACAGATATTTAGAACTATTCTTTTTGCTGTAGCAGATGATCTGTGTTTAGTCAAGGTTGTTGTCACCACACTATGTAAAGTCAAGGGTATTTGATGCTATTTAGTTTTCCTGATAGGAGAAATGTGTTTCAATTGAATTATGACATGCTTCTGCAGCCTGATTCCTGCAAGACAGCAGCAGTCTGCTGTCTGTCAGCTATGCCAATAAAAGTGATAAATGTTTCCAGTGATTAAGTTATTTGTCAATAACAGAAGAAGCATTTTGAACTCCTAAATTCTACACTTATAATTTCATACTTGTCTAAAAATGTATAATCTATTTAATGATTGAAATATAACAGAAAAAAATCGGGAAAAAAAAACTATATTTTCTAGGTTAAAGAAATATACTTTGCCACAAACTTCTCTACTGTCTGAGAAAAATCCCAATAATCCTTAACAATAATAATAATAATTATTATTATTATTATTGAGGTTTTCAATGCCCCTTTAAGACAATGGCTTGAATATCATCTTAATATTATCCAGACATCATTTCCTCATATTAATGATATAATTATGAACTTACCAATATACAAATATATATTTATATATATGTACATATATCTATCTATATATATATATAAATTTTTAATGTCTAACAGTGTAAGAATCAATTAGAAAACTTTCAAAATAGAATGTTCTTTAAATTTTTTTAAAAATCTGATCGGATTCCCCAGGAAATCTTTTCAGAAAACACAATGGAGGATAATATGCTAAAGTAGTAATATTCAGGCTGTAGTGGGTCTTTGGGGAAATATTCAATGTTCTCTTCAGCTTTCATTGAAAAACTAAACAACCACAAGCAGCAGGACAGTTTTCCCTCTGGAAGTGGATGGTTATAGATGTATTAAGGAGTAAAACATATGCTATTAAATATGGATGGTGAATAATTCATATGTGTTATCAAAAGAGCCAAGGCAACTGGGACTAATATCTGCTTTGCTGAAATTCTCATTTTGTTCTTTGTTGTCTTTTGCAATCAGTAGACTCACAGAATATCTGGTGTAAATGAAAATAAGGTTGACTGCAAAGTTATAAGAAAATAAATGAATTAAACTCAGGTTATAAGCCAATGTTGACATATTTCCCTTCACTCGAAAAAATCTACAGAACACTGTAAAGAGCTGTCCAGTATTTTTCATTGTAATCTAAGTAATATGTCGACAAAATGTTCATGTTAATTTTAAATAACTTAAATAAATAATTTTAAATAACTCTTTGGTTGAGGAGATAGGAAAAGTAAGCCAACAAAAGTTGACACAGGGCAATAATAGAATAAACAGCCTAGAAATTATGTTATTTAGGGCAATATTTTTATTTTTTAAATTTATTTTAAATATTTATTAATTTATTTGAAGAGAGAGAAAGAGCATGAGTTGGGGAAGGGGCAAAGGGAAAGGGAGAGAATCTGAAGCAGACTCCCCACTGAACATGAAGCCTGATGCAGGGCTCTATCTCATGACCCTGAGATCATGACCAGATCCCAAATCAAGAGTTGGATGCTTAACTGACTGAGCCACCCAGGCACTCCAATGGTGACTTTTTTTTTTTTTTTAAGATTTTATTTCTTTATTTGAAAGAGAGAGAGCTAGAGGGAGGGAGAGTGAGCATGAGCACAGGGGAGGGGCAGAAGGAGATGGACAAGCACTCTCCCCATTAACAAGGATCCCTACATGCGTCTTCATCCCAGGACTCCAGGATCATGACCTGAGCCATAGGTAAACACTTAACCGATTGAGCCAACCAGGTGCCCCAGCAAGGATGACATTTTCAAAGGTGATTGTTTAAAGGTAACATTCTGCTTAAAAGAATGTGGTTCAAGAAAGCATTTACACTGATACAGACTCAAGAGAGTCAGAAGTGGCATTTCTGCACCCACTACTAATGATACTACAGAAGATCTAAAAGAAGTAGAAGCTGCTTATTTAATAAATATCCTTTGATAGTAAAAATTGCTGTAAGTTACAACATTGCCTCTTGCCCAGCACAACCTTTGTCACAATGAAAACCCTAAGGAGGACAGGTATCATAAAGTAGAATGTCATAAAAAAATTTAACACTGACTACGAATTCTGCAACATTTTAAGATCTATTTTAAAAAAAGAAATTTAAAAATGATGATTACTGCTTTTGAAAGATAAAAACAAAGGGAATAATATAACATTGTTATGACTCATTCACAAAGATGCTTAGATTTCATTTAAGCATCTTTCTATCACACAGTTAATATATTAAAAAATTACAGATTGGATGCAAATAAGGTCTTATAAAAACTATCAAATATAAAATTATTCTTGGTTTTACACTGTACAATTTGTTAAAATATCAAGCAAAAATATCCTCAGGTGTCACTGAGAAAAGATTTATACAAGTCGTAGATAATGAAGGAGTTGATTTTAAAGTTCTCTTTTCCCCATCATTCATCACTTCGGCTTGGTCCCTAAATCATATTGAGTCAATCATCTATTCATTACTTCTTTCTATTTCTCCTGCTTTGGTCCAAACCTCTCATTTCTTATCTAGATTACTCTAAAATAGTAATTTAACAGGTCTCTCATTTTGCTTCTGTATTTCAAATCTACCTAAACTCCCCACCCTGCCCCACACACATCTTACATTCCAACCATTTCCAGAGTCACCTTCCTAAAATACAAATCTGATGCCATTCCTTCGCTCAAAAGACTTCAAAGATCCATTATTTTTATGCTGTTATTCACAGTCTTTAGTGTAAATCATCAAGCCTTTCCTGATCTCATTTCTGCTTATCTCCATAACCCCATCTTTAACTCTGATCTCACATGTAAATTTTTTTCCTAGAAAAATTGAATGACTTGAAAATACCCTGACTATGCAGAGCTGTGTCCCACCCAATCTTTCTCACTATGATTTCTCTGCACGAAAGTGCCTTTCTCTTTTCTTGCATTCATAGTGACACATCCTTTAATGTCCAGTAGTGTCACTTGCTTTGGAAAGCCTGAACTGTCCAATCTGTTGTGGATCTCCATCTTTTGTACCTTCATTTAATCAGGGCAGCATATCCCAACCCAAGATATATCACTGACACCCCCATCTTGCCTATTAATAAAGCTGGGAAATCCATTGAGAAAGTGGAGAATGATTGATTTTATTCTACCAGTGCTGAACATAGACCCGACAATAGAAGGTACTCAATAGTGTTGTCACATGAATGAATCTAAGGGAAAAAATTTACTGAGGGGAATAAAAATATTAGTACTTCCGTGACACTGATGTACATAATAATCATTGGCATATGTCTGTACTCATTCACCTTTTAAATCCAAAACCAAGTACTTTTAAATTGCAAAATGCTTTAGAAATACTTGTTGGGGGGCACCTGGGTGGCTTAGTGGGTTATAGCCTCTGCCTTTGGCTCAGGTCATGATCCCAGGGTCCTGGAATCTAGCCCCGCATCAGGCTCTCTGCTCAGCAAGGAGCCTGCTTCCTCCTCTCTTTCTGCTTGCCTCTCTGCCTACTTGTGATCTTTGTCTGTCAAATAAATAAATAAAATTTAAAAAAAAAAGAAATACTTGTTAGGTTAATCTGTTACTTGTAATTCAAAGAAATAAAATAAATAAAATTGTATTGACCTGAAAATATTATGTATTTAATACTCAAAAATAATCTGAAATTATCTTTTCAAATGGTATAATAAGTACAACCTTTAACTGAATACTAAATAATTTTTATATAAATTATAACAAAGCACTGTTTTATAAATACTATCTTCTATTAAGTATTAAGTAATGCCTTCTAAAGTTTACTTTTATCAATAGTTAGAGACATATCTCTTTAGCTTCAAGGGTACACGCCAAGCTTCCACATGTGGGATGGAAACTAATTAATTGTTAATTGAAAATTATGGCTCTAATGATACAAAATATAAAGATTCCTTTGAGATCTGCTCAGAGTTTATTTGCTAAAATGGCATTCTGCTTTGATTCCAAATACCAAAAACAGTCTATATATTCTTTTTTTTGGGGGGGGGGGAAAGGTTTCAAAAATTATGTCGTTAGTTTCTAATCCCAAATAAAAAGAGTCCTTGAAAAATGCAAGAACAATGTATTTCCTCAGTTACATTAAAAGAAATAAAAATCTATGTGTCACTAAGTTTAATTTTCAATTACATGAACTTTAGAATAAAAGGAATGAGGCACAAAGTTATTTTGACATCAAAATTATCCTTGGATTTAAAAATAGGCTTTGTCTTCTGAGTTCCCATATGCATTGTCTTTCTTCCTTCCTCTTTTCCTTCCCTTTCTCTCTTTCTCTCTCTAAAGATTGTTTATTTTTAAGTAATCTCTATCCCTAATGTGAGGCTTGAACTTATAACCTCAAGATCAAGAGTCACATGCTCTACCAGCTGAGCCAGCTAAGTGCCTCCCACGAAGTACATTTTCACAGAAAATCCGTTATATGTTTGGCTGTCATTTCTGTTTGTCAACACACTTTAACGGTCTATTTTCCTTTCATTACCTACTTACTTTATGCTCACTCATACTTTTTCTTGCTTTCAAGCTCTCAATAATTAATTCTATATTTACCAATATCTGTAATTACAGAATATTCCTACCTTTTTGAATAGGCTAATATTTCCAAGATTAACAAAATGACTGAGGGAAAAGCAAAAGTAGGGACCACGAATCAGAGCATTTTCCATGAAACCCAGTTGTTTTCACCATTTCTTAGAAATAAAGTAATAAATAAATAAATAAATAAAGGATTATCTTAATAGTTGGCACCAAAAATTCCATTAGGGATGAAACTTTCTTTATCTGGAGAAGAGGTCTTACCAGGCTATAGAAAACAACACTTTGCAGAGGTGAAAGCAAAGCAACAAAGCAATAGTGAGACTTTGTAAGAAGTAGAAAAAAATAAGATTTCCTTTATAGTATGAAAATGATATTTGTTTTCCTCCTAGTGAAAGAAAAAGAGAACATTAGATAGGATGATAAGAGAAAGAAGAGGGGAGCCAGTGAAATGCTATGAAACTGGGACCAAAATCGGAGATTTACTTAAGCTCCAATTTAAAGTCATTTGCTTTGATAGGATATAACCTGCCCCCAACTTTTCTCTCCTAAGATATTCAGCAAGGTTTGCTGCTCTTGGGAATAACTGGTTTCACTGGTTGTTTTGTGGATGTTCACAAAGAGGCGGGGTTTCTTCTGTGGAGTGATGCTTTGCAGAACAGAAACTTCCCCAGAATAAGCAGAAATTATTTTGGCAGGATAACCTAACCACACAATCTTTCACCACCACAAGCCTTTATAGATTTGCAGAAACCCCTGGAAGGAAGGGGATTGGACTTGCCAGTAGGGGAGGCTAAAACTAATATGTTTTGCATTTTCTGCTGATATCAGTGCTGCTTTACAAATTTATAGGCTTGGCAAGTCCCACAATACTCTGTATTGAATGTAGTATGATTTGCCTTTCAAAATTGGAATATTTTCCAGTAAAACAATTCAGAATATACAATTAAAGGTACTGCCCTAATAAGATAACAAAAAAAAAAAAAATCAAGAAAAATTCTAAATGAAAAACATTTAAGTTTTATTCATTTTCATTCACAAAGTATAGCATTTTCAGTGTCTAAATGTAAAGAGTAAAAGGACATCTAAGTGATGACATTTGATATTTGTGTACAAATACCAATAATGGAACCCATTTCATTAAGTAGGTAATTTATATATTAATGTTAATAACTTTTTATTGTTCTAACGGATAAGAAAAGAGTTAAAGTTAACCGAAGATCAAATATGTTAAGAACAATAATTTCAACAGTAAAAGGTTTTAGAAAACTCAAAAATACAAGCATTTATTTTTTCAACTAATTTTTTAAAAATCTGTTAAAAAGAAAGACACAGGTCCAAGGTGGAGTCACTAGCCCCTGGGATAGCAGATCAAAACTTAATTGAAGTTTAAACCAATCAACCTGGAATTTTCTGGTCAGCACCAATGAGGTAATCCATCACAGGGACTCTCCATTCCCTAAAGGAAGAGGAAATTCACCTAATAAGATCCTCTGCCCTTCCCCCTAAGAGAAGGTGATCTCACCTATAACAATAGAACAATACTTTATTCTCTTTTACTAATAACTTCCTGCCCTTCCCTCCTTCCCATATAAATCTTCCATTTTTGTACAACTTCTCAAAGTTCCTCTCTACTTGCTGGATAGGATGCTGCCTAATTCAGAAATTGCTTAATAAAGCCCATGAGATCTTCAAATTTCCTCAGTTGACTTTTTTTTTTTTTTAACAAATCAAAACATTATCTGGTAACTTAAACTTTTTGTCTTCTGATCTTCCTACAAGCCTCTGTATAAACACACATGGTAAATAGCCATAATGACAAATGAGTTGGCAGGATTTTCCAACTATGCCAAAGTCACATCAATCTTAAACCACAAAAACAAAATTCTCACTCACTGAGAAGTAAGATTTATTCAATGTAACTATTCATACAGCACCTTTGAAACAGATATTCTCATAAGCACTGCTAATAGAGTTAGAATAAGTAGTACAGACTACTAGGAAACAAACGTTACAGAAAAAGAATGGTCAAAGAAAGGAGATTGGTGACCATATTCATATCAATGAGAGCTTAGATCTGTCTAGACATTTTCTCTTTAATTGTATAGTTGTGTAAGATTAATTTTGGAAAACTAAAATAAAATGAGAACAAGTTACTATCAACTTCCGTGTTCATTATACATTTTTTTTGTTTGTGTTCGTGTGTTTGACATTCACATGCCTCTTATGTCTCATTTTTCCCTAAACTGAAAAAGTCTGCTGATTTTGTAGCTATGAACAGCAGGATCTATTTCAATAAAAATGCCCTTCCATGTTTGAATATTGAAAACATACTGCTATAAGTAATGTACAAAAGGCTAAATACAACTAAACCAGGTAAAAGTGGTGGAATGAGGGAAAATGTATGTTATATTCATTAACATTAGATCCAGGCTTCAATTTTTAGCACTACCTTTTAAAACAGATGTTATAAAAACACAGATAAAATATAGTTCATTCTTTTGCATATAATGCATTTTTTAACAATCTCAACATTCTGATTTTATTTAAAACCATTTCTAAATCATTCATCCAGTCCCCACTGTGAGTTGTTCAAGAACATTCTGACCAAAGTAAACATTCACTAGAAGAAACAGGATGCAGATATAACAACACAGTGTCATGTAGATATCTTTGATATCCTCTCATAAAGAAATCTGATTTTTGAGGTACCCAATATTTTCCAAGGACTCAAAAAAAAAAACCCACTCAAGTGAAAATTTAGGTTTAAGAACTATATTGTCTACTATTTTCTTTTCTTTTAGATTTTTTAAATTTATTTGATAGACAGAGATCACAAGCAGGCAGAGAGAGAAGAAGGGAAGCAGGCTCCCTGCTAAGCAGAGAGCCCGATGCAGGGCTCAACCCCAGAACCCTGGGATCATGACCTGAGCCGAAGGCAGAGGCCTTAACCCACTGAGCCAGCCAGGTGCCCCTGAGTCTGCTATTTTCAATGAAGTTCTATTAATCATAAAATCCCACTCATACTATACATCCCCATTTAAAAATGTACTTTTTTGGATGCCTGGGTGGCTCAGTCATTAAGCATCTGCCTTAGGGTCTGATCATGGTCCCAAGGTCATGGAATTGAGCCCCACATCTATATAGCTCTCTGCTCTGCAGAAGCCTACTTCTCCCTCTCCTGCTCCCCCTGCTGGTGTTCCCTCTCTCGCTGTGTCTCTCTCTGTCAAAGAAATAAATAAAATCTTTAAAAAAAATAAAAATAAAAATGTACTTTCTCATAAAGATAGTTCATAGTCCAAATCTACATAAACTTTGTTTTAAAAAATCAAAGATGCTCGCTCAGCTGTCTCAGTTTAAGTTTCAAGCAGTGTCTGGCACCAACAGTAAATATTTGATTTTAAAGACATTCATATTTTTAAAAGCTACCTGTAGTGCTATTCCTAGGAATGGCAAGCATGATACACTGGTAGATTCCGCAGCTGTTACAATGCAATTGACAATATAAAATGTAAATTGTGGTCTAAACCGGTGAAGAGAGGAATCAATTAGTACTTAATCTATTTGAAGTTCTTTCTAAAAGTCCCTAAGAATGAAAGACACCTTCCTCCTGTTGCTCATTTAATATTGGCATTTCTATGTGGCAGATGGTGACCTTATCCCTGTGCTTCAGCTAAAAAGATTTTTATTAAGGCTAAACAAGTGTGAACAGTGCTAATTTCTTGCAGCAGGCAGATATGAATAAACCTCTCGAATGAATAGAAGTGCCCTGCCTCACCATATGGTTAAAGGCCCACAGCCTGCCAATAGAATGGACTGAAAAGTAGCCAACATGTTTGAATCCTGCCCCAAGCCCCATGTTTCATCATTAGCCACCCAATCAAAGAATAGCTACAAAGGAAAGGAGATCATAATGAATGAGAAACATAATCTATTGAACTGTTTGGTGGGCTAAGCTCTGAAGAAAGGTTGGTCAAGAGTAAATTCTGAAATATGAACATTCGCCTTTCAGCCCCCCTCACTATACTTGTGGTGCTCTAGCCACTTTTCTCCCTAATACAGACCTACTACCCCCTTCTATCAACCCTGATGGTGCCTGATACTTAATCACAGCTCTGGGCATACCACCTTAAACAGCTCCCTTCAGTTTATGTTCTAAGCTCCTAAGGTATGTCTCAAACTTTAAAATTGTAGGCACCATCTTCAAAGAACATGTATTTCCAGAGACTCCTTGTCTTAACTTATTTTATGTCTCTTTTACATAAACAGAAACTAGGTAGAATCGTTTTTACTTTAGTCCATAGGGAGTTTAAAAATGATGGGTGTGAAGGAGGGCATGTATTGCATGGAGCACTGGGTGTGATACATAAAGAATCTTGGAACACTGAAAAAATTAAATTAAATTAAATTAAAAATAAATAAGTAAATAAATAAATAACTAAAATCTTCAAAAAAATTATAAAATAACATTTAGAAACTTCTACAACTAATACATTTGAATTACCTATAGTTTCCGGCTTTGCTATGATAAATTGCTTGATATTTGAACATGGGGTAATTTCTCATTATCTAAGATCCTAACTTGTTGTCTTCCTGTAACCATTGTTAAACTTATTTGTGGATCCTTGATTTAACTTCACTTGGTTTGAATATGATGCAAATGAGATAGTACATGCTGAACATCTGATCATCTCAGTGGTTAACTACATAAGGCAAAATGATATTTTATAGACCGTTAAAATGAACATTAAAAACATTAACATTCTCATGAGAAACTTAAGGAATATAAGAACCACCACTCAAAAATTTCACTTCTTCTTTTCCCTACCAAAGAATAATTACTATATAGTAAGATTCAGTAAATACTTTCATGTGCCAATTTTATGAGTCTTATTGCTGTGATTTTCCCAATAAGCGCCCAAAATAGATACCATAATCAGTCACATTTTATGGATTAAAAAAGCAAGATCATATGATCAAGACGCAAACCATCTCAATGGACTCCAGAACCTTTTTCCTTAATTACTACAATATACACTATCCACCAACTTGTCTCAACTAGTTGTCCAATGCAAAGCCCTTACCAGTTGGCTATCCTTAAAGCATTGACTACCTCTCCTGAGAATATCTGCATTTCTCCACTTCCTATCCCACCAAAATGAATAAAAATGAAAGTAAAAATAGCAGGAGATTGATGCAGAGATGAACAGACAATTCCGTAACTGTGGAATATTTCAAAAGCAGGACTGATGAAGACCAAATAACTATATAGATAGCTACTTATTCTCTAGTAGTATAATCTGCACTGGAGAACACATAATGGCTGAACCTATTAACAGTTGTGCTCTAAATCAATGTTTCATGTTTTCTGGGGGTTAGTTGTATATTTGCTTGAATGAAAGAAAAAGAAGGCATAAACCTTTTAATATTTTTCAATGTCTTACAACAAAGAAAACTGAAATGTTTTGTCTTATGATATGCTTGTATGCATTTTGTCCTTCCACAAAATTTTCCTGATTAAGCAGATCAAATATGACATTTTCCTCTTTTCTGTATATGTCACTGTACATCTAAAAGTATCTACTTTTTATATGCTCATATAACATTCAACTACTCTTCTACTCTTAATCTGTGTCAGTTATAAAATTTTAGTCTATTTGTATAGATACTAATGATTTTCATTCCCATCTATCTTTTCCTTGGGTTTCACTCATGTACATACATATTGCCTTTTGCCATTTAAATTCCAAGGCTATATAACTTTTATGTCATTAAGACATTCTATATCTACCAAATAGTACCATACATCATCTGCAGAAGATATAAGCAACTCTGTTTCTTTTTGCTATGGGAAGAAAGAAGAATTGTGGTATACCCTAAACTCTTCAAAAAAAAAAAAACGCAACACAAAATCTAATGGAAACAAAACAAACGAGCCAAAAACACAAATAAAAGTTCTCCTTAAAGAAAAAACATCAAAGTGATAAAACAGCTATTTATTTTCTTTTAAAAACTTGGTCCAACTTTTAAACCAATTAAAGTTTAAAGTCTACTATATAACTTCTTAGTCAAAATAATTTCTTTTAACTACATTCTCTAGAACACATTTCACATGCAATTTTAATATATCATTTTAATGGATTCTGACAAATACAATATTTGTGATGTTAAAAAATATAACAAATTCAGGGGCAACTCCGTGGCTCAGTAGTTGTCTGCCTTTGGCTCAGGTCATGATCTCAGCGTCCTGTGACAGATCCCATGGAGGGCATCCTGCTCAGCTGGGAATTCGCTCTCCCTTTCCCACTGACCCTTCCCTCTGACCACCCCCCCTGCTCTTGCTCTCATTCGCTCTTGCAATCTCTTTTTCTTTAATATGAATAAATAAAAAATCTTTTAAAAAATATAACAAATTCAGTTACATGTTTGCCCACCAAGCTGACTTTTCTAAATTCACTAGACACAAGAGGATGATAGAATTCTAGTCAGTGAAGGAAAGCATCAGATCTCGAGGGCACAATACACCTTTCCTAAATGTGTGTCAGCTTCTAACACATATTAGCCTTTAGATGTGTTATCAGTCATCAGGGAGAGAGTCAGGCAAAGCAGATAAGAATTTCTTTCAAGAATTCTTTTCCTAAGGCCTCAAGGGAAGTCTCCTATAATTGATCAACATAAGTGTTACACCTTCTGGTTCTCTGGGAAGCACAAACGATCCATGTAATGAAGCATTCAAGTGTTTGCTTGCATGGGACTCCCGGAAAAAGAAAAATTTGTCTGCTAGAAGAGTAGAAATCACTGATGTAAAGATTCACATTTCAGATTTCCTAAAAATTTATAATTGTAGATATTGTGATAAACAATATTCTGTGAGCTTTTTTTTTTTTTTATGTGAGCTTCCTTTTAAACAGTATCTATCATATATAATCAAATACTTACATTATCCATAAAAGTTACATAATATCCCATATGCACAGTGTAATTTGGGTAGTGAAAGGGCAAAGTGAAGAAAACATGCCACTTTTCTATTTTTCTCTTATGGAATCTTAATTTATTTCACTGACTTAGATGTAACAGTGATACATGTAACAGCTTAATGGGAATATGACATAGAGGGTAAGGGTCTTGGAATATGATTATCATAGAAATAAGATTTTTAGAGGCATAGTGCTTTTATAACATATTAGTAGAAAAATCTGTAGCAGCAATGCAAAGCACAATATTTAAGTCTGAACTTCTCATAATAAGCCAAACATTTTAATTGACCAAAGAAATCTTCAGGACATTTATTATATTAAAAATAAATAAGATTGACATTAGGTAAGAAACATGCTAAAGGTTTTCCCATATTCTGGTTGTTTTGGCCCTCTTCAAATAAGCATAACATTTAATACTCTGTGACTTAAGAAATAATGCCTTTGCATTTTAAACCGTCAGTCCAAATGATTAGGATATTTCCTTTCTAATGGTAAATAAATTTTAAAGTCTTTCTCCCAAGCTTTTTTATTATTTACTCAATTCAATTATTTTAAATGAACAGAGGAATAGTAACATTTGATTCAGTCCCAAATGATCAAAGCTCTCTGACCCAGTGAAGGAGAGTTTTAGTTCTTTTTCATTATCCCCTGACCCCAAATCTACTCTGCATCACTTCTCTGAAAGCATCCCACAAAGAATTCATTAGTAGGACAGTGTGGGGGAGAGGAGACATCACATTAAAAAGAACTGGGCAGGAGGGCTTGTTTGTTTTGTTTTGTTAGCTAACAGTGAGAGATGTTCAATATTCCTACAAAATTTCATCTGAGTTTCATTTGTGATATGTAAAACAAGGCAAAATGAGAAAAAGTAACATCTGCTGCTCCTTTTTTGTGCTTTCCATTTTGTGATCGATCATCTTATCTATTCCTCAAAGCTAGGAACATAAGTGTTTTACTTTATGACAGAGCAGATAAATACAATGTGCTACAAACCTAAGGGCATCCAATATGTTGAAAATATAGGCAAAAACAGGCCCATGACTAGTAATATAACCAATTGATTAAGTTATTATTTGGTTCTGGAACAAAAATACGGAGTATCTCAAAGGTGGGATGTGTAGTCTCTTAGAACTAGTCATTGAAAATTTTTAGTTCAGCTTCAATTCCTGTTTTGTTTCTGGAAGAAAGTATTTGTTTTCTAATAAGTAGTGTCAGGCCAAATAAAGCACAAATTACTAGCATTGTAAATTAAACCCAACCAAATTTTTTACATGACTGCTATCTATGTTGTTCAGTAACAAAGAATGACATTCTAATTGTTCACAAAATCTGGGTTGTGTATATAGAACCTACAAAGAAAATCCGTGTGCCACCTGTCTTAAAGCCTTAAAATTCCCAAAAGAAACAATGAATGAATGAAACCTCAAAGCTGAAATAAATTATTTAATATACTTTCCTAAAGCAGCATATCAGATTCTGAATTAAACATAAGGGGCTTTAAAAAAAAAAAAAAAAAAAGACAAAAAGTCAATTTTATTTTCTGCCTGAAACTTAAAAAAATAAAAAATAAAAAAAGCATTCTCTTACTATAGGGCTGAAGTCTCAGAAATAAAAGAAAAGGATGTATTATTAAAAAAAATCATACAGAAATGAGAGCATTTCCTTGAAATGGGCTGAATAAACACAGCAAGATATGATCAATTAGAGACAGTCTCAATTTTAGTTATTAAACCTCTTTTTCTTCCCTGCTCACATCTATTCTAAAGTTTCTGTTAAACTAAAAAATTGAAAATGAATACAATTTGTTGCTTTCCAATTCTGAATATATAACATTTCTCTCATTTTGAAATGAATATCATTCTTTAAAATTAGCAATCAAAGAACTTTGAAAGCGGACAGTGCGACAAACTGCATAATGATTTTAAATCACTGGAAGGAATAGCTGCCAATCAGCTAATTGTAATTATGTATTGTGTCTGCTCAAAAAGAACCTGAAATGGAAATTGTTTCTTATTCACACACTTAAAATAAATTTCAGTCTGCATAAACTTCATGAATTTTGAATAATCTTTAGGCTGTACATTTTATCTGTCAAGTCATAAAAGCCTATCTTGATTTTAAGGGTAGGGAAAAAAGAGAACCCGACACTTTTATATTTCTGTAAATATGTTGTGGATTTATTCACTTTAAATGCATATATTCAATATGGTAAATCTATGATGTGTCTCTTAGGACTCTATATGAATACTGAAGTCAAAATAAATAATCTTCCATATTTTGAAAAATACCAAAACAAAAGGTATTCTTCAATATCACAGGTTCTAAATAGTATTATATTTCTATAAAGAAAACAAATTCAAACAAAATATTAGGCACAAAGGAAAGGATTTCTTTGAAAAGGCAATCTTTATGGTGCCAAAATTCCCAAAAGGTAAGCTATCCCAAAAGAGGAAACTGTTGAGAACTCCATATACCTTCAATCATATACTATTTTAAAAAAAATTTATGAAGACATATTTTTTAGAAGGATTATTGCTCTATGGCAAACAAATGCTAAATTCTCTAACTATAGTAATCTATGCTAAATAACAATAAAATGCTTAAAAATACAAATCCAACATCCAAGTATATTGAAAGAACTATATTTCATATGTGGCATGATAATAAGAAAACATTATTTATTGAAGAAAAATTCTTTATGGACACCATGACTTATATAGAACTGATATTTTATATATATGTGTGTGTGTGTGTATGTGTGTGTGTATTCTAAACTTGTGGTATTAACAAAGGAGAAGCACACTAAGGGGAAAATAATATCTCAATATACCAACTTGCCAATAAACTTATGGTTTGGTTACATATGCATGTTTAAAGTTTTAATGATCTTTAAGCCATCCAGTTCATGAATTAGGAAACTAAATAATTTTTTTTTTTAGTTTTAAAATATTTTATTTAAAAAAGGGAAACTTTTAAAGAAACATCACATTTCTCAAATAAATAACGATAAGACTAAAATGCCAGTATCAACCTTAGTTTTAAAAAAGAGATTCTGCACAAAAATGAAAATATCTCGGTTTTACGTTAGCTACTATTTAGAATGCTTAAAGTCATTTCATGACCCTGGTGTTTAGCTGTAAGACATGTTTATAACCTTGTCTCTAAATTGTTATATGGCAGTAATCAAAATAAGTAATACCTAAAGGTTTACTTTAAGGAGATTATATGGGGCGCCGGGGGGCTCCGCTGGTTAAGCATCTGCCTTCAGCTCACCCAGGTCATCATCGCACCATCCTGGGATGGAGCCCTGAGCCAGCCAGTTAGGTGGGCTCTCTGCTCAGCAGGGGCCTGCTTCTCCCTCTCCTCCTGCTCCCCTGTTTCTCCCTTTCTGCTAGCTCTTGCTCTCTCTCTCTCAAATAATAAACTCTTTAAAAATAAAAAATAAAAAATAATCCATTTAATAGGATCACGTAAATTATAGATACCAAATCATCCTGGAATATCAGGTTACTGGGGGCATGGTAAAATCAGGTGACCCTTGGCAAACATCGAGCAAACACATTAAGTCATTGACTCAATGGAATTTTCTAAAGAATATTAGGATTAGAATATGAGGCATAGTACAAGAGATAACCTACCAAAGTGTTATACATAAGGCTCCTAAATACTAAAATCCAAAGAAGATAAAGGATTGCCCAAAGTCACAGCAGTGCAGTTACCTAGATAAGGCTAGATCTGAACTCAGGTTTTTCAGGTGTCAAGTCCAGATCTCTTCCCAATGTACGTGCAAATAAAAAATGCTAATTGCACATTAAGAGAAGAAAGTGAAAATATGGAACTGATGCAACTGTGGTTATCACTTTGCTTAATAACACAAAATGAGTATATCAAAAGGTAGCATTTATGTTTGAGTTACCGTATTTGCCTTAACAATTTCTCCCCAAATGTGTGTACTGGGGTTTCTAATATCATGGTTGTACTGTAAATCATGCAATCTGATGAATGTTTTCACACATGTAAAATATCTGATGGACAAAAGTGGTAGAGAATTGTCTATTACGCTTTCAAAGATTAGCTAAGAATCTGGTAAGTTGGCTTCTTGCTACTTTCCTTGTACAGTCTACTACCAATGTGGAGAACAATAGTGAGCAGGGAATTTCCTGTTTCTCAGTAATTGGTGACTAAGCTCACAGACCAAGGACAAAGACTCAGTAAGTCTCTGAAGATAATGACCTTCATACAGAGCTTGAGCCCACCCTTCCAAGACAGACCACCCGCCCTCCCTTCCCCTATCCCCTAGGTATAAAAAGAGACCTCCTGGGAGGAAGAGAAAGGGGTTTTCACAATCAACACGGTAAGAGGGCTTCTACGGAAAAGAAGAAGAAAATCCACTCTCAAAGCTAAGTGCTTATATATGTGTGAGGAGAGTATAGAATGACATCTAAAAATTGAAGTCTCTAAGAAGGGGAGACTGGCATTTTCTCCTCATTTAGAGAGCAGCTTGCAGCATGAACTTCCTTACTGCCCTCATACAAAGTAAGAGGAATGGAAAGAGATGGCAGAGTAGAGTGCTCACACTCCACCAACAGCCATGCAAGCATATTAAGAGTGTTCCTCAGATGAGAAGGAAAGGACCACATTCAAGTCATTTGGGGGATATGCTAAGAGAACTATCCACCATTAAGGAGACCCCAGAACCAAGCTGCTTAACTGGCAGAGAGAGAGATAAAGTGGAATTGCAGAAAAGCCAGGTGAATCCTCACTTGTCAAGGGCTTGGCCTGGGGGAATGGCCCACAGAGCCTCTGAAGAACTTGCATGTGCCCATGCCAGCCACGTATCAGGCATCCATGTCTAGGTAGTGTTAGCCAGAGAATCTCTGACCACCAACACAAAGACCTACAACAGCAGTGATGTAAGTAGATGGTGCTTATTCTTCTGCCTCTTGCTCCTCTGCATCCTGGAGGAGTCAGGGCCTGAAGAAAAGGAAAGAAGAGATGTCTAGGAGCACAGTATACCCCCAACACCTGCATCACTCCAGGAAATCATGCCGCCCCCTCCACGGCTTCAGGCATGCAGTTGGAAGATGGCATGGGATGGAATCAAAATGAAGTATTAAATTGGACCGATTTTTAAAAATTAAAGTGACTAGAAAGTTATCAAGTGTGTTCAAGGTATTATTAAAGGATGAGAAGGAAATGCTCAATACAGCATAATAATTAAAACAAAGATTGGAGAAAAACAGGACAATTTAGGGTCAATACGCCACTATCTACTGAACTCAGATTTAAATGAACCTGTTTTTATAAATGGGTAAACCATCGGTGTTTACTTATCAATGATATCAGGTCTTCATCAGTAATAACAGAAATTCTTATTTTATTTATTTTATTTTTTTATTATGTTCAGTTAGCCAGCATATAGTACATCATAAGTTTTGGTTGTAGTGTTCAACAATTCATTAAGTATATGCAACTAAAAACAGAAATTCTATTTGGGCAGACTATTAACTGAGCAGACCTCATGGATTAACATCTTCCAGAAGAAAGGGGAAAAGGAATGCTGTTTTCTATGTTAAATAATTTCCTTCGACTGGGGTTGAGTCATGCATTAAGGACTGTGAGGAAGAAAGTTGTCCTGTCTTGCATGCCAGAAACAGCTTCCCCTTTTCTCATTTGCACCTTGTTTCAATCTTATAAAAATGGTAAATAGTATCCCATGTGTTAAAATAGCTTAGCTCATTGATCAAGAAATCTGAAACCATAAGATCCAACAGTCTTGAATAAACTCCTTTGCTTTTGCTAGAAAGAGGTTATTAACTATGGAATGTTCGAATTTTCTAGGTGGTAAGTATTAGAGACCACTTAGTAAACTCAGTCACACTGAGATGTTCCCTTCAACAGTTCTGAAAAATGGTCACCTAAATCCTATTTAAGTATTTCCAGTGATTTCCATCCCAATAGCTTCACTGGAACTGTAGTCCTCTGGGTTACTCACCTCTCCCCGGGGTCCACAGTCAACGCTGTCCAAACAAAATGAATGTGAGTTATTTATGTTGTGAGGGAAGGAAAGAGAGGACTGGGTAAGAGAACACAGGGTTGATATGACACCTAATAAAAACTGGTGAAGCTTCTTCTCTCATAACGGGATTTGGATTTCTGTGGTTTATTAGATTATTATGGTTCAAGAAAATCTCTACCTGCTCGATTTCCTGGTAAGTTATGTAAGGATCCAGTAAGGATCCTCATACAGGGCAATGTGTCCCAGTATCTGTTTCCAAAGCGAATGGGTTCTTGCAGCTGTTTCAAAAGCAAACCAAAACTGCAAGAGGAAGTCACCCATCTTTCACAAGTTACTGGCTGAGAACACTTCAACGTTTCTTTTTAATTATTGAACTAAAATCTGCCTAGAATTTTCCATTGTATTCCATATGGATAACAACGGAAGTTCTTGGCCCTTCCCAAAGGGAGAGCATGCTATAAATAGACATGCAGGATAGCTGGAATCGGAACTGGTGTTCCTATCTGATCGAGGCCCCCAGTATATTCAAACACTGAATCTTTTCATCTGAAATTAAGCTTTAGTAGAGGAATAAAAAGTGAAACTGGACTGACGGGAATCTAGAGGAAAAAGGAAAGAAAGGAAGGAAGGAAGAAAGGAAGGAAGGAAGAACAAACTATGGGAGCAGCACAGACTGAATGTTTATATGTGAAATATAATCTAGGTCACCTTTCACAGTAGGAGGTTTCATGTGTGTATTCAGTACATAAGCTAAAACTTAGCACGATGAACTTATGTTGATATTTTTTTCATGTTGCTGAACTTGGATAATACAAAAAGGTAGGGATGGAGTAGGAAGGTATTATTAAACATTATACTCAAGTATAAAAAGTATTCCCTTAGCAGTGTCCTATCAGGATTTCCCCCCTCTTTGTTCTCACTACATCAGGTAAGGGCAATATTGGGTATTGGGAGCTAGAGTTCAAGTTCATTCAGCTGGCAAAAATAAGGATGAAAGACTAGCTTGCCCTACTCTGCATCTGCATAACTGTGCACATTTACCAAGCTATACAGAGGCACTGAAAACCTTCATCTCTGATCCACACATTGAAAGCTTTTTATCGTTTATAAAATTTCTGATTATGTTCATAAAACACAATCCATAATTGGCCTATCTATGTTACTTTAGCATCTGGCAGTTTCACAGACTTGACTAAAAATATATATTTAAGGCCCACTACTGTATAATTAAATGAAACTTTGGCTTTATTAAAAAATGCAAATGAATTCTTGGCTTTTCTCTTATACACTTTTCAATTATTTATATATGTATTCCCCATTCATAGTACTATCTCTCATCCAGAAACAATTCAATTTCAACAGATTTCCAATTCGTTTAAAATTTTACAATAGAAAATGGCTTTAAATTATACAATAAATTCATATTTCTGTTGCTGGAAAAGAGTATGAAATGTATCTTGTAATATACAACTTGCCAAGCCAGAAATGACTGAATAGACATTTCATTTTCTTGTGTCAACTGATACAACCACTGTTTATGCATATTAGCAGATACTTAAATCTCAGAAGAAAGGAAATTATTTTTACAACTTATTTGAAAGCAATAAATGAACACTTTCAAATTTCACCCACCCTCTGAAATCTAATCAATGAAGAAGTAAATGTTAGTTTGTTTTTTTAAGATTTTATTTATTTACTTGGCAGAGAGGGGGAGAGAGAGAGTGAGAGAAAGCAAAAGCAGGGAGAGCAGCGGAGGGAGAGGGAGAAGGAGGCTCCCCACTAAGCAAGGAGCTGGAGAGGAGGGATGCAGGGCTCAATCCCAGGACGCCAGGATCACGACCTGAGTTGAAAGAAGACACTTAACCAATGGAGCCACCCAGGCAGCCAAGAAGTAAAAGATTCTAATAAAATTTTTTAAATAGTCCACAGCAAACATTACGAGAGTAATCCTTCATCATCTGCAAGGTTTCCCAGCTAAACCTCATGAAAACACATGAACTCTTTCCAAATACACCAGAGGGGCTTCTGGGTGACTCGATCGGTTAAGCATCAGCCTTCGGCTCAGGTCATGAACCTGGAGTTCTGGGATCGAGCCCCTCGTTGGGCTCCCTGCTCAGTGGGAAGCCTGCTGCTCCCCACTGCTTGTACTCACTCTGTGTCAAATAAATAAATAAAGTCTTTAAAACAACAACAACAACAAAAATATATATATACCAGAGATTTGGAGTTGCCTGAAATAGCAGATGCCGCCTTTGCTCAAAGAAAGGTTTACTTCTCAAGAGAGTTATTTATGTCCTGAAAAAATGGATAAATGAAATAAGATATATGCTACATGACAAGTTTAAGTACAGAGAAGCTTTTATTTTTGAAATGTTAATATTTTGAAGTAACAAACATGTTTTCACCAACTCGAAATGATTTGATTTACACAGCAACTGACTCCTAATTGTGAAGTAGAAATACAGTGCAAGCTGCAACAAAGAACTTCTTATTGAGAATTGGTCATTTTCAGAGCAATTCAACTCACTGAAACGTTATGAACAATAGTAAGATGCCAATATTAATCTAAGGCATAAAAATGGCACAAAGTGTATATTAATTGTTTTACTTTGTATATAAAATAAAATTCATAAAATGGAAACATCTTAATGAATATTGTGTCAAATCTTATAAATTCATAGACTAAACTGTGCTTCTCTGAGGTAAATGGAATAAGTTTAATAATAAGTCAGTTTAGATTCAATGAATGGATGAAGGTTGAAGAGTTTCAAGGTGATGAAACCATGACCCAGAAAGAAATCCTCTGACAAATTAAGAACACTGGAATGACAGAAGGAAATATTTTGGAAATACTGAATAAGTGTGAACCAAACAGCCTAGAGTGTCAATGACAACAACATTGACTGGAGGCCAAGATCTAAATAAACCTGTCTTTGATTTATTGTTGTTCTTGTTCTTGTTTTTGAGCTCCTGTGGGAAGATGATCTTACCTCATGCTTTTAGACAGTGCTGCCCTCTACTCAAAACAGCACTCAACCTCTGGAAGAACTGAATTAATCTAATCTTATTCTCCAAATTGAGGATAATGTTCTTTCTGAGAAAGGCTGCTAAATACTTGACCTGACTGAAGTCTTAATATATCTGAATTCCTTTGATTTAAATAACACAAGTATTCTGTTTGCTATTCCCCAGTAAAGGAGGGATATTCTGACTAACACTGAGATCTCAGGATATTTCTCTCAGAGTGGTCCCTGGGCCTCCTAGCTCAGAATCACCTAGACAGCTCACCAAAAATTGAGAGCCCTGGGTTCCACTGCTGACCTGCTGGGTCAGACACTCTAAATCTGCAGTTTAAGAACATGCTTTTATATAAGCTCTCCAAGAAAAGTCAGGATCCGTTGTTCTCAGATGTCACCTCCTTGGCCACACTGCATTTTAGAACTATTCAAGTGCTACAGGTCATGAGACAGTGGAGCAAGAATTTAGGAGTCCTGTTATTAAGTTGCCTTACAAAGAACTATGGATCTATGCTCCACATACTCTAATGCTGTGAGGTATATAATCCCTTTTAAAAAAATTTAATTAATTAATTAATTAAAAGCTTATACTGTTCTATCTAGAGGAATCCACCACAAAATATTTTTATAAGAAGTTATAATAAAAATTAGAAAAAAAATTAGAATAAAACTCAGTGCAATTGCCTTTAATTACAGGATAGGTTTACACCTGTGACACTGAGATTGTCTCTTGCTCAAGAGGAACCAAATCAAAATAAAACAAAGCGAAATGAAAAGTGTGAAATCCAGAGTAGTAAGTTCTTTCATTAATCATGTTGCTTCATGTATTTATACCTGTGCTGTACACCACTTACTAAACTCTATCATGGCTAAGGACACTGGCCCTCTCTTTAGGCTAACTGGAGCTTGTAAAGATTATCCCATTTTCCCGTCAGTCTGCTTTCTGCTTTTGTCTTCATTGCCAGCTACCAAGACTGTCCTGGTATCTGTTCCACATGTTCCTTTGTTAATCCTACCCACAGCCACTTCACCTGAATGGGTTCCCAGCAATTAAGAAAATATGCCACAAAATCTTATAATAATATATAACCAAGTAATATAATAATCAAAATAACCAAGTAATTTCTTGTAAAGGTTTATTTATTTACTTCAGAGAAAGAAAGAGGGACAGAGGAAGAGAAACAAGCAGATTCCCTGCTGATCGGGAAGCCCCAGGTAAGGCTTGATCCAGGACCCTGAGATCATGACCTCAGTCAAAATCAAGAGTTTGACACTTAAACAACTGACCCACCCAAGCACCCCTAATCAAGTAACTTTAAGAAACACTATACATCTTATAAACTATCTTCTCTTAGAATTTTACTATATATATTAGGGCATTGAAAGAGCTGAGAATGCTTGCAGTAAAGAAAATATAATATATTCTAATCCAGAATTCCAAGTAAACCCTTCACCCCCTTAGGTGAATGTAAACTTTTCCTGAGAAATAGGAAATATGCTGTCAAATTTAATACAATAATTTCTAACAATACCCACCTAATTGGCCATCAATTTAAGAAAAGAGAGGCACCTGGTTGGCTCAGTGGTTTAAAGCCTCTGCCTTAGGCTCAGGTCATGGTCCCAGGTCCTCGGATCGAGCCCTGCATCAGGCTATCTGCTCAGCAGGGAGCCTGCTTCCTCCTCTCTCTCTGCCTGACTCTC
Source organism: Mustela putorius furo (assembly GCF_011764305.1). Classification (NCBI taxonomy): domain Eukaryota; kingdom Metazoa; phylum Chordata; class Mammalia; order Carnivora; family Mustelidae; genus Mustela; species Mustela putorius. The sequence continues at coordinate 10,536,501 of NW_025421467.1, read as the reverse complement.
TGCCTGACTCTCGGCCTTGTAATCTCTGTCTGTCAAATAAATAAATAAATAAAATCTTTTAAAAAATAATTTAAGAAAAGAAAATAAAAGAAAGATATTAGGTCCAGGTTCAGATGAAACAATGTTTTACTAGAAAAGATTTAATAAATGAAGAACATTGAGGGTACATTGTGGCAATGTATGGTTCTATAATAATTATACATAAGTTATGCTGTGCTAGGCACTAATAATTCTAACTGAAATACATATTAATATTTAACATCTTGAAATAGATTACTATTAGTATTTCTATTTTACAGAGGCAAAATTAGGCCCTGAAAGGTTACATGATTTCCCCAAGATCACAGAGCAAGTAAGACAAGACTGAGATTTAAGAGTAGACAGCCCTATGAAGAAATCCTCCACTCCATGTCTCTTAAAATAGCTAAGAATTTCAGAGAATGTAATGTACTGGCTCTATAGAAAAGCTACTGGAAGTCAAAAGACTTGGGTTTTAGAACTTAACAAAAACTCTTTCTACTCAATGCTTTTCATTAGCCCAATTTAACCCAAAATGATCTTTCCCCGGTAATCCCTAATGCTAAATAGTTTTTGGCAACTGTGAACTATTAAGATTATTTTCCTCAGCATTGTAGTAGATAGAAGTTTATCTATGTATATCTCCCAAGTATATCCATGTCTTAAGCCTGGAACCTGTGACTGTATTATGTTACATTGAAGATGTGATTAAGAGTATGGCCTAGGAGATGAAGAGATTATATGGATCATCCTGGCAGACTCAATGTAATCATAAGAATCCTTAAAAGTGGGGATTTTTTCATGGTTATATTGGAAAAATACAATATGAGGACTCCGTCAGCTATTATTGGTTTTGAAAATAGGAGAACGGGACCATGAGACAAGGAATGTGATAATATCTATAATGGGGAAACAGCCATCTGCTGATAGCCAGCAGGTGAGCAGGAAATCAGTCCTACAACCACAAGGAACAGAATGCTGCCGACAACTAGATAAGCAGGAAAAGGATTCTCCCCTAAAGCCTTGAGAAGAAATTCAGCTCTGCTGACACTTTTGATTTTAGTCTAGTGAGACCAGTAGCAATTCTGACCTACAGAACTGGAAAAACTTCCATGAAGTTTGTGATAATAGATGAGCAATAGAAAACTAATAAAAATGAAGTCTCAAAAGTTCATTTTCACTTGTTAAACCCAGAGCCAACACTTTTAAGTGTCTACATGGCCTCATCTTCAGGATTTAGGAACTGGAAAATTAGCTAACTCTTCTGTGTTATCATTTGTCTCCACATTGTATCATCCTCTTATGATCTCCATGTTATATCATCCTATTATATGTCTAGGGCAATGCCACACACACACGGGGCACACACACACACTGCTACCAAAAATAATTATATGTCACCTCTAACTTATCATAAAATGACTACCTACATAAACTCCATTACAAGGGGTCAATTTGTTATAAAGCCAAAATAAAAAAAGACAACTTTTCATCAAACTGAAAAAATTGACTTGTCAGGAATGTCCTTCTGCTTTCCCTTAGGCTTCTAAGGACACACAATTTGATATTTGTGAGCCCATGCTTAATTCTTCCAGGTGTCCTTCCAGAGAAAATGAAGAAATAGCATAGTGAAAATTGAACTTTCTCTGTATGGAGATAACCCCCTGCTGTTCAAAGATTAAATGCTAATTTCTCCAGGATGGGATTGTAAATGTCCTCTCTACACAAAATGGGCCAAAGGGTTAAGGTGCTGTATTATTCCTACTATATTTAAAAAGTAATACAAACTGCAAAGGACCATTCCAGTTTGTTTTCAACAGCTTCTGTCCCCGTTAAGAATACATGTTGCTACATATTAGATTTTTAAACCACTGTCACATTACTAATGAAAGTTTACTTGAGGAGCTATTCTTCTAGTCAAGAAGAAACAAACTTCTAATTGAGGAGTAACGACTATCAGAATGTTCTATATTAGCTCTTGGGTCTATAAAATAGTTACTCTTGAGGAATGCTTTTTCTTGTTTGAACATCTGTCCGTGTGTAAACAGACCTAAATGGCTCCAAGGAGAGCACACTGGCACACTTCTCGGATGACAAATTGGGAGAAGCTAGGAAAGGCTTCACCGAGGAGGGGCTATTTACACCGTGGCTTCACAATTGTCACAGCACATCTAGAAAACTGGAAGAAAGAGGCGCGTGGCAGAAGTAGGGACAGATTTTGGAGGACATAGTTAAGATAAGAGCAAGTGGTGTGCAATTTCAATGTTACCAAGCAGAATACTCTCTATAAGATTATAAGAAGCATGCATTGAGGATGCACTACAGTGAGCCTCTATATTTTGAGACTTCCTCATTGGCCAAGACAAATGGTCCAATATATCTGAAAAACTTTAAATCTCAAATTTCATATATAGATAGATAAATTTTTTTGCATACCTAAGATACACTTGCAGGAAGAATCATCACTGCCATGTTTAAATAAATTATGCCTTCTACAAAAAAGTGTTTAGTCCTCTATGTCTACGAATATGTTAACAAAGATTGGGAAAGTTATTTCAGTAAGAGTATATCATGATAAATTTTCTTAAACTTCATGGCAAATGCATTTGTGCTTTCTAAATGGAAGACTAAATGGTTTCTTCCACATCAACAGAAATTGCATTATATGGTTATAACTCTTTCTTCCTTAGACTGATTCTTACATGCTTTAAAATGACAACGTTCAAAGGTTCAGTTCAATTTAGGTAATCATCAGAAATGTCAGCTGCCTTTCAAAGGACCCTTGGTGTTTGCCAAATTGGGCTAGAAATCATGCATGGATAGTTTTAATTACATGTGAGCTGACGGTTCCTGTTTCTGGTCAGAGAAGAAAAAAAAAATAGCTTTCTTGCGAAGAAGGTATGCTGAATGTCTTAGCCCCTACCCAGGTGGCAGACCAGAAAGGTGTTTTTGGTTTTGTTTTTGTTTTTTTCCTTGTCATCAAGACTCCAATTTTGCAAAAATAAGAATCTTGATACTTTATACTTCCAGCAAAAATTAAAGTAAAAAAATTGGGGATCATAATCCCAAAAAAAGATGCATTTTAATTTTTTAGGCAATACTGACCATATTCTTTTGGATTCAAAATTATTTTTAAATCAATAAATCTGGCCTCCTGGAATGAGAACTCCTATGTTTTGAAATAAATTTAAAATAGCAATACTCCATGTGGAGAAATGGGCTTCTTCAGAAGGAGCTCTGGCAGAGATTTGTCCAAAGTGCCCCCTTTTGGCTAAAGAGCTGCTGCTGTAGGGTTAGACGCAGCTGCAAAGCAAAGGTGAACCAGGTTTCATCCAGCGAATGTCTCTGTGGCAGACACAGGCTACAGAGAAGGTCCTGACCTTGTCTGATGGAGCTCTGCATCTGAGGTGCCTCGAACTGAGGCTGAGTCAGTGCTCAGTGTCAATTACATCAGAGCTTCCCAAACAGTGCACACGTTGGGGGTGCGCTGCTGGAGGCTCGAGTGGCCCAAGCCTGGACCAGCAACTTGCATTGCCAGCATCCTCATTCCTGTTTACCCTCACTCGGCCATAGATAATCTGATCATTTTCTACCTGTGCTAAAATGTGAAAAATACTGGGAACACTGAACTAAATATATGAATTTCCCCATTAAGGACATATTTAACAAACTGGCCAAAAACAGAGATTGGGTCATAGCTTTTCACAAGCATACCATATGCGATCAGTTTGCCTAAAGTTCCTGAACTAACACCAGGGACTCTCTCTATTTATATGTTAAAATTTTTCTGAAAATTTTCTTTAACAGTTGTAGAACAGAGAACAAAAATAATTTCATCTGATATCAGTACAATAATACTATCTACCTTAACTGAAATCTATATTTTTAAAATACATTCAGTATGTTTTTATGGAATACTTACTTTCCACAAAAGAGTCTTTTAAAATGATGGTTTGAGTGCTTTCACTTTTGCCTTTCAAAATAAATTACTTTCAAGGCCCAATATTATTTTCATAATTTAAATAAAGGCAATATAAAAAGGCCTAATGATCTTAAATTTACTGTAAAACACTTCACTCACATTGAATGCTTTTTGCCTTTGCTTTGCTTTTCCCTTCTCGGTATCATTCCAACTTTAGTATATATGCTGCCAAAGTGAGCCCTTACCTTTGCTTTTATTCAGAATAAGAGCCATAGGGTTTTGTGACATCCCAGGAGTTGTTGTCTAATCAAGCAGTTATAATTTCTAATTCCAGGACAACCTTCTCATGTAGGAGAAAACACACAAAGGAATAACATTCTGTGAAGCACTAAAACCCTCAGCATTGATATAGATGAAACTCCTAATTTGATAAAAGGGATAAAAGAACCCACTGGAACAGTTAGCAAATAACTATAACTTGACTAAGTCCAGAGACCAAAGATTATGCTTAGAAACTAAAATGGACATCTATTTCTATAAATAGAAAGGCAAGATGTTAATTAAGCCAGACTTAGCCATGAAAAAAAAAAAATTAAATACCCCATAAGAGTGAAACGTGGCTAATTAGCATCTTGGCTAATCAAGGTTATATACACGTGCAACAAAATGAAATCCCAGGGTTGCTAAATGCCATATTGCCTTATGGTTAATTTATATATTTTTTTAAAGATTTTATTCACTTGAGAGAGGCAGAGATATGAGAGAGAGAGAGAGAGAGAGCACAAGCAGGGAGGAGAGGGAGAAGCAGATTCCCTGCTGAACAGGGAGCATGACGTGCGGCTCGATCCCAGGACCCTGGGATCATGACCTGAATCACAGGCCAGATACCCAGTCACGCCGTTAATTTACATCTGATACCACGCTACCAGAATGTCCAAAAGCAATTATTCCATTAAATACACATTAAAGATATCAATATTTGTTTTTAATCAATATGTAACCGCAAGAAGTACAAACTGATTAACTTATGCTTATGCCTCACCAAGTTCCCCATACTCTGTTATGATTACCCAGTTCATAATATTGATGCTGATATTAAAATTATGTACATAGTAAAAAAACAGATGTGCACTCAGAATTTGCTCATAAATTCCTATGCAATGGCTTGATTGCTGACAGTTACATATCTGCAGCCGAATCAGGATGTCATTTTTAACTCATGCAGTACTTAACTTCACCTAAGCATATATGCATACAAAAAAGATCATAGTTCTCCCTTTAGAATTGTTTAGCAATCAGTCCAATAATTCAACTAAACCAAACGTTACATTTTTTTTGTCATAGCTTCCTTTATTTAAATGAACTTCATTCCATTTTGGTTGTCCCCCAAATAATCCAGGAACAATCACCTAAACTCTGGGTTTGTCCTCTAGCATTGTGTCTGTTTTAGTATATGTTTTTGAAGATTTTTAAAAATTAAAGTATAATTAACATACAAAAGTATATTAGTTCCAGGTGTATACTACGATTCAATAATTCTATACATTTAATCAGTGCCATGATAAGTGTACTCTTAACCCCTTTTTTCTATTTTACCCATTCCCCCACCCACTTCCCATCTGGCAACCAGTACATTGTTCTTTTTATTTAAGAGTCTGGTTTATCGTTTGCCTCTTTTTCCTTTGTTTGTTCATTTGTTTTCTTAATCTCCACCTATGAGTGAAATCATATGGTACTTGCCTTTCTCTGTCTGACTTATTTCAGTTAGCATTACATCTTCAAGATCCATCCATGTTGTTGCAATTGACAAGAGCTCACTTTCTTTTTATGGCTGAGTAATATTCCATGGTGTGTGTGTGTGTGTGTGTGTGTGTGTGTGTGTATCTCACATCCTCTTTATCCCATTCCTCTATAGATAGACATGGGTTGTTTCCATATCTTGTCTATTGTTAACAATTCTGCAATAAACAGAGGAGTGCATATATCTTTTCAAATCAGTGTTTTCATTTTCTTTGGGTAAATACCCAGTAGTGGAATTACTGGATCATATGGTAATTCTATTTTTCATTTTTTAAGGAACTTCCATACTGTTTTCCACAGTAGCTGCACAAATCTGCATTCTTACCAATAGTACATGAGGGTTCCTTTTTCTCCACATCCTTGCTAACACTTGTTATTATTTGTCTATTTAATTCTAGCCATTCTGACAGGTGTGAGGTGATATCTCATTGTGGTTTTGATCTGCATTCCCCTGATGATGAGTGACACTGAGGATTTTTTCATTTACCTGCTAGCCATTTTTCTTCTTTGGAAAAATGTTTTGATATATTTTTATCTGTGAATGGTAAATTTTTTGCCTGATTATAACATTTGAAAAGACAAAAAAAAAAAAACACCTTTTGAGATTTAGATATACAAATATACATGGCTAAAAATAAAAGTCTCAATATTGCCAGAACCCAAGATTTATAAAGTAAGAAATATGGTATATAGCTTATATTCCTCTTTAACCTCTTGATTTTTTCAAAATTAAGTTTGTATTCACACACAAATGTATGCATGCACATACCAAATATACATCTGAAGTTGACTCATTATTTCTATTCTTTCAAAAAAATTTTCGAGTATTTATTATGTGCCAAATTTTGTTCTCTAGGTAGAGCATATACAATGTTTATTTCAAATAATTACTGGTTATTTGGCTAAACTTAACCACTCTGATATTTAGAATTTGATTTTCAGAACAAGTCTATCTGGGGGATCCTATATCTCTCCTCCCCTAAGTCCCACAACCAAGTAGCTTCCTGGACAAACAATATTCTGCCTAATCAAGTTTGAGTACAAATCATCTCAAGGAAAGCATCCCACCTCAAATTGAAAATATTTCAATACCTCCTTCTGGATTCGAGGCATTCATAATATCCTTTCCTATCAATTTAGGCCATGTGCAAATCAAAATTTATTGTGTTAATTAAGTTTTCCTTCAGTGTGTTCTAAAATTCTTTTCAATATCCCTCTTTTCCTTTTAAAATCTGCTTTTATTCCTGCCTGTGCCCAACCACCTTAAGGTACCTAGACTCCACCTGCCCCCAATGACAAGCTCTATATTAGAACTATCTTGTATTCTAGATTGAGTTAATGAATCAAACATGCAAAATTATCTCCTTTTACAAATAACATGAGTGTCTATTGCGGGCCTATTCTGTGTCAGGTCCCACACAAACACCCCTTTGAGACATTTTCTCTGATGAATGCCGGTCAGCTCATCTCATAAGCTGACCTAATGTGTTAGTGAGTCCTACTGGGATAATGGATTACTTTCACAGTAACGTTACATGTTAATAAAAGGTTCCTGCAAATAGTGCCTTGATCTGCAGAAACTACTGCAGTAGTTAAAATTTCAGGAACCAGAACGAGGCAATATTTAAAAGTCATTTCAGATCTGGAATGGACTTTCAAGACTATCTAGTCAAAATCCATTTACAGAAACCCGAAAGTATTAAACGATCTCCCTAAAATTTTACATTTGACTCCTAGCAAAAACAACATTTAAGTTTCCTTGCACCCCAGACTTTCAATTTGTCACTTCTAATTCAGGGTAAACTACCAGGTGTGCAATTCAATTACATATTGAGCAGACCCTGTTCTTATGGAGCAATTCTGATTATGATGACATCTACCAAAAGATGTGAAAGCAGATCACACACTGGCATAAAACAAACTACCCTAGAAAGTCATAAATAGCACTATTCTCTCTCCTACTAAACCCTTAACATATCTAAATGAGGCCACAGCATTGATACAGGTTTACCATATTTATATGAAGATTTCCAAATCAAACCATTATCTATCCATATTATTCCGGCAGAAAGACCACGTAGAAAAATTTAGGAAAATTACTGAACCCTCCATTTATAGACTCCCCGACTCCCCAAAATGTCTACATTCTATTGAAATTAACTTGAGCAGTGTAAATTTAACCTAGGTCTAGTTGTTTTATGGCACAGCACCTACAACCCTGCATTAACAGTGGAGACAGGTCCACAGCATGCTAGAAGGAGGGAGACTCTGTCTGCCTCTCTGCCTACTTGTGATCTCTCTCTCTGTCAAATAAATGAATAAAATCTTAAAAAAAAAAAAAAAAAGAAAGAAAGAAAGAAAAAGAACTCCCCATTCTCTTGAGAAGAATTTTACTTTCTTCCCATTCTAGGCACATCAAAAGCATAGTCTTGAATTTTGGAATACTGTTAGAAAAAAAGTGTCCAACATATAAAATATAATCTATTGCTAAAATCACTGAGACTAAACAAAACATTTGTGAAAGCATGACCCACTATTTGTTTGTTCTTCTTTTTCAGACATATAAAACACAGCAAAAAGCAATTCATCTACTTTACCAGAAAGTTTCTGTCCCCTTTTCTTACTCCAGCTTGCCATACACTATCAAGTCTGATGGCCCTCTATACAGCAGCTCCCACAAATGATAGTTGTACTCCTGTTACCACTAAATCCAGCAGGTAAAATACGGAAGACAAAATGGAGTCTTATGAAATCATTTCAAACAGTAGCAGAAATGCAGTATTATATGAAAAGAGAAAAGAAGAACACTTAAAAGTAATACATTTGCTACATATAAAATTGTGAACGCACAGGTATGTGTAAAGGAATTCTAGGATCCTGGTGTAATTTGAAGCATTTTTAAGAAAGAATCTCCACAGTTCAGGTCTTATAGAAAAGTCTAACAGAGTATAACCAAGGCTAAAACAAATCATTCAGTGAGTCAGACATCCTTGAATATCTGGGGGATCCAATAACCTTATTTTGGAGAAATAATGTTTAATATTAAAATATTGATTCCAGTCACCACTGGTACCTGCTTACTGATGGACTGACTGACATCATGGGCTGCACTTTCTTTATGTATTAGCTTCCTGTCAGCTTTATAGCCAGATTCCTTCATCATGCTTTTTTTGGGGGGTGGGTGGAGGTTTCACAATTACAAGCCAAATCCTAACCTGGGAGTAGATTCTGGATTTCTAATCAATTAGAACTGATCATAATTTAAAAACAACCACAGTATCTTTTTTTTTAACAACCACAATATTTTTAACCTAAAAAGTAAAAACAAAAACAAAAACCTAATGGTTATAAAGATAGCCACATGGAAAATGTCTATAATTTGATCTTATGTGAAAAAGCCAGACACACAATCGTTTATGAAAAATATAAATGCATAAAAACCTGAAAGAAAATAAACTAGACTGCTAATAAAGATGTTAGGGGCAGTTATAAGTAAAATCTTTTTCTGGCTCCTATTTTTCAATTTTTCTGTGGTACCATTGTTTAACTTCTATAAAGAATATGTTTAATTAGAATAGTAGACTTATTAGTATGTTATCAAAACCCAAATTTTTCTTTAGTTTACCTTAAAGTGAACATTCTTTTTTCTCAAAACACTGTCCATATAATAAGCAGAATATTTTTATTCTGACTTAATAAAGTCACCATATTGTCTTAAGCGCAAATAGACTGTTCACTCTTTCATAAGTGGTACACAGTTCAGAACCTAAAAACAGATTTATTTAATTCAAAAGGTGGAAAATTAGTTTGATTGTGCATTGCTGATCTAATTTAGAATCCTCAGGCAGAGCAAACACTGAATTTCACAAAATACAGCTACTCTTGTATGAAGATTATACACATGATCATGATCAATGTCTGAAAATCTCGAGAACCCATCAAATTTATACCAATAGGATTTAACTTCTTCTCTTAGCAGAGACTAAGGCTGATTCTTCTGTAATCCTCACAAGCTTTGGCCCAGTAAGGTTTATGTGTCACTGAAGCAAAAAGCTACCTGTGGTTTCCCCACGGAGAAATGTATCAGAACTTCTCTCGAGTACTACAACATAGAGAGTGGAATTTGTAGAAGCTAATGTTTGGATTGATTGGACCCGCCAAAGGTTTTATTTTAGAAATTATTTTTAAAAAGCTCAGAATAGGGCATGTTATACCATACAGTCTCATGGCCAGGCCTACTGCTGTGACTCATCAGTGTCCTATGTTGAAATGTGAACATTGAAACAGAAGGCATAAAACAGAACCAGCATCTTGTCTGGGATGGCTGCACTGGCCCTCCAGGTCCTTTCCCTGATGGGAAGGTCTAGCATGCTTGGCCATCCTCATGTGAGGGCTGGAGGTTGGATGACAGAAATTCCACAGGTATCTCATGAATTTATATTGAATCCTTCAGAATGCTTTAGAAATGCTCCATCACATAAATCACAGATCATTCTACTGTCATTAGAATCTATGATTAAAAATAAATAGATTTTGCTATTGTGGAACTTTAAAATTCTGAATAGTTTGTCTTGAAGGAAAGTAAAGGGAAGAAACCTGTTTTATACAGAGTCAGATGCTTTAAATCTTCAACTGGTGTTGCTACCAATCAAAACAGAAGACTGAGGAGAAGGAGAAGGGGCAGAGGAAGGAGACCGTGATGAAACAGGGCTGCTTGCTTGGGTCTGCAATAGGAAGGCTCAGCTTTGCCCCTTGTATGAACGGTACGAGTTCCGTTTCTCCACTTTTGCTTTTCCTTTATTGTTTCGTGTACTGATTATCTAATGCTCGGCTTTCTTGATTATGTCCTTTTTTGTATACTATGCTTTGTTCAAGCAGTTGGGAATCCTCAAAGCCTGTCACTGGGAAATAAGTTGATGTTTTACATAAAATTTAAAATGTGTGCAATTTTAAAGAAACAGGTCAACGAAGTAAGAAGAGAATATTAATACAATAAAATTCAATGTATATGTGTTAAAAGGGTGCTTATAAAATCAAAGTATAGATATAAAGCACATGGAATGGAAGAGTCTATTCATTTAATAACATAACATTCTGGGGAGGGGGTATCATTTCCAATAGATAATTCAGAAGAAAAATATTACACTTGTATTGCTCTAGTGACTGGAAAATCACAAACAAATTAAACATTTTGAATGCATCACGACTAATAAGACTGTGGAAACCTTTCCTTATTAAACTAGGTTAACGTTATCAATTTAAAGCATATTTTTGACAGTTCAAATACATTTTTTGGCCATGTAACAGGTTTGCAAATCTTAAATGGTTTCACATTTCTCTAAACCATAATAAGAGCATAACATGAATATTTAAGCAGCTTAGCTTTGATTTAAATATATTTGCTCAGGATATGCTGGCAGCAACCCAAAATGTAGTGTAATACCCTCAAAGCTGGCAATTCCAAACTCATTTAAGAAAGCAGATAATATGGGCTGGCAGCATTAAAGCAAATAAAGTCAATTAATTTTTTTTCTTAATTTGTTTCTTCTAGCTCGAAATTGCCAAGGATGGATAAATCTGAAGATGAATATAAAAAGAAATTACTGGGAATGGAACAAAAACAAACAAACAAAAAAAGATGAAAAAACCCAAAGTTGCTATTTCTTATTCTGATCTTAATGGCAGGTTACAGTTGAATAATAATATTATCTATTGGAGGTCACTGAAATGTAGAGAGGGAAATCCATTTTGAAAACTTTCATATGTAGAAAGTCAATATATCATTTTCACAAGCAATACCCTAACCAGGAAAAATCTTTTAGCACTACCATGTTACAAAAACCTGCTTTTTTATAGAAACCAAAGATGTAAACTTACTGCAAAATAAAATTGTTGTTTTCTTTTATTACCATTAATCACATGGATTGAATTTTGATGCCTTGTTGAAGTCAAGACTACAGAGTGGAGAGATATTCCTCCCGACCACATTCAGACAGTGCTCTCAGTGTTTTACTACCCCTTTTGAACCCACATGGTTTACATGGAACTATAATACCACTTTTTTAAAGATGGGAAAGCAGTAAAGGAGCACATTGAAAGGGAAACCTAACTTGCTCTCCAATAAAGATACCGTTTGCATTATTTAGTTTTTGCTCCAAGGCACTTCAATTTTTGATGCTTAGAACTGACTCAACCTAAGTGTTGAGCAAACATATCTTTCATACTATCATTGCCACCTTTTTAGGGGAAAAAAATCATAGAATGGAGTGGTTTAAAAGGAACTTGAAAGCAGTGTCTTACTTGATATTTCGAGAGCAATACTTTTCAATCTTAACTGAATAATTTTTAAAAAAGAAGGAAAAACGCAAGAACAAAAACAAAAAAACCCTCAAGCTTGCATTGCAACCCCAGAGTAATTAAATAACAATGTCTTTGGGTGAGACCTCAGGCATTAATAGTTTTTAGAAGCCCCCAGGGGATTCTAATATGTGGCCAGACTTGAGAACCACTGCTCTGAGAGTAAGTTATTCTTAAAATGTTAGCAGGGTTTTTCTACTACTAAATGGCCTCTAATCTTTAATTAAATCAGGGCACCATACCATACTGATTATCAATAGTATAGCCATGTTTCTTGAAGAAAGTGTTTAACATATGGAGATCCATATGCTTCTCTTGCATATCCATATGCTCTGTTTCTATGTATGTTTTTTAAAATACCATTTTAGCCTTTGTGTGACTTTCATAAGAAATGTGCCCTCAAAAAAAAAGTGCCCTCCATATTTTATGAATTGATTACAGAAGAGTATCTAAACTATGTATATGTATATAAATATACACACACATACACATATATAGTGATTTAAATTAATTACAATAATATTTCAAGCTATAATACACTGAAAACTATTTATTGGGTAAGGTATTCAATATTAGCTGGTATTTCTTTTTGCCCTTTAATAGATAATATTAAATATCAAGAGTGTCTCCTTAGAAAGGGTGAAATAACAGAACAAAATAAGCAGTTCAAAACAAAGTTTCTAATAGTTACTAAAAAAGGTATAAAAAGGAAACTGACATTTAGAGGGCACATCCTCTGGCCAGTTACATTAGCTGTATTATTTCATCTATCTTTAAAAAGTAAATAATACTAATACTAATACTAATGCTAATATTAAGCCCTGAGAGGTAGATAGCACCCACCATCAGTGTTAAATAGTTTAATCTTAGAAAAATTAATAAGTTGCCCAGGTTCACACAATAATTAAGTTCAAAATGGGATGCAAATCCAGATTTTATTCTGTACTTTTTCTGACCAGTCCATTCTGTGTCCCAGAAAGGGGGATTTTGTATGTGTAATTTATGTAAAACATCATAAACAAGTAGGAAGAAAATGCCACAATTAACCCAAATCTGTTCAAGTAATTTATCAACTGCCTAATATAATCAGGGACTGCTGGTACCTATAAAATTTATAAGAATGCAAACCCAAATGTCCCTTGCCTTCAAAGATACTACCATATGAATAATAACTGATGATAAAATATTAAGGACAGTACAAGAGGTATAAACCAAGAAGTACTACATCAATACAGAGGCAGGAGAAATTAATTTCAGGATTGGGAATCAAGAAGGCTATTGGAATGACAACGGAGCTCACCATGAAGATTAAACAGAATTGCCATAAGAGTGTGAGAAAACTGTGCAGTGAATAATCCACAAAAGGGGAAGTATAGTTTTGGACTGGTAAAAAGTAGTAAGATCAGGCTAAAGTATAAAATACATGACAAGATGGAATGGGAAAGGAGGCTCAGGCGATCTAATAGCGTCAAACCCAAAAGACCTGAGGCCACCTTAAAGATTACCAAGTAGGAGGGGCGCCTGGGTGGCTCAGTGGGTTGGGCCTCTGCCTTTGGCTCAGGTCGTGATCTCAGGATTCTGGGATCAAGCCCCGCATCGGGCTCTCTGCTCAGCAGAGAGCCTGCTTCCTCCTCTCTCCTCCTGCTTTCTCCTCTCTCTCTGCTTGCCTCTCTGCCTACTTGTGATCTCTCTCTCTCTCTCTGTCAATAAATAAAATATTAAAAAAAAAAAAAAAAGATTACCAAGTAGGATGTTCTCTGATTACACTGAGGAAATTGAGTCCCACTAATACCTGGCAGGGCTTTCCACAAAAAAAATAATACTTAATTGACTTTTTTTGTGTGCACTCCCTACTATTATTCCCCTTCCCTCCCCACTTCCTACTTCTCTTTTCTTCAGTATTTTATATTTTTCTTTTTTTTTTTTTTTTTATTTTTTCTTTTTACTTCCATTTCTTTTCTTTTGTGTTTGTATGTTCCTTTGGGGGATATTTTAAACAACATTCTAGATTAAATAAAGTAAATACCATAATAAAAAGGTTAAACTAATTTATGCAGACAATCATGAAAAATAAGGAGTGGTTTCTGCGACACTCACAGGTGCCATTTACTTAGTAGCAAAATAAATATTTACTCTTGTATACACCACACCATCAGCCAGTTGGGGTCTGGACAATAAATCCTGACGTTAACTTTGAAGTTGTCTCTGGTCCAGAATCACATCCTTGATGTGGTCTTGAGACAACAAAATCTCTATATTCATTGTTTTCAATCTGTCACATTTCCGAAACTCCACAGAATCAATAATAGTAACAGAGAGGGCAATGTTACCATAATATATTACCATATTGCAATAAGGTTAATCCACCAACTTACTATGAATTCATTTAAACAGACTCTATGATGGTTCTTGTCATGTTTTGCTTTCACTCTCTGAATCTATTATTACTAGAGCTACAAAACGTCATGCCATCTGGATACAACTTGTGATTTCCCAGATTTCTCTGTCGTGTATGTATGTGTGGGTTTAGGTATTTGTTTTGCTTTGTTTTATTTTGGGCTTTTTGGGGGAGGGGGTTGTTGTTGTTTGTTTTTATATTAGAATGCCATGATCCATATACTCATGAAATTATATACTTTATCTGAGCTCTGGAATGGTTTTCAACAGACTCAGTAGTATTTTGGAGTCTATTAGTCAATGTACCGAAGAGTAAATTTACAAGAGCAATTTATAAAGAACAAAGAGTAAAAATTTTGTACTTTGGGAAGTCATGATGTTCTTTTACTTTTCTCAGACTCTTCTGAAATTAGAAGATGTTCACATTGTTCAAACTTTTTCCAGTTTTATTTTGTAATAAAATATGTGAAAAAAATCACATCCAATGACTTCTTATCAGATTGTCTTCCTCCATTATATTTTGAAATATTTACTAAAGGTATCTGAAATATCTTGAAAAAACTATACAACTATATGTTTAAGGTATTCTACTATTGACACTAGCATTGTAAATTTTCAAACAAAAATGCTTTGAGAACCTCTCAGTATAAATAATTTAACTAAAAGAGATGCAATTTTTATAGATTAATTATACTTTTCAGTAAAATTATTACTTTTATTCATTCCAAGAATATTGATTAAATTAACTTATCCTAAATCAAAGTTGTAATTAATGTTGTAATCAATGTTAATGAGTAACATAATTCTTAAAATTTGCTCCCTTTGGCATTGTCAGTATGCCAAAGATACAGATAAAAACAGAGAAGTTCAACTACCTAAGGAGCTCAAAATATTCAATTGTGAGATAACATGTTGACGAAATATTTCCATGTGTAGTATATCTTTTTTTACTTAAAGGGAAAATTAAGAAATTTTGAATACTGTGTATATAAATAATATACGTATACACATATACATACACATTCAGTACTTAATTTCGAAATTCTTATTAAGTAAATTTTCACCATGTTGTTAAGAAACACATTTGTGTAAGACCGAATACAAATTCATAATGTAGGACTAGACAGATATGTCACCTCATCTGTAATCATAACGGAATTAAAACGCCCTCATTCTGGGGTGCCTGGGTGCCTCAGTCAGTTAAGCATCTGCCTTTGGCTCAGGTCATGATCCCAGGGTCCTGGGATCAAGTCCTGCATTGGGCTCCCCACTCGGTGAGCCTGCTTCTCCATCTCCCTCTGCCTGCTGCTCCCCCCTGCTGTGCTCTCTCTCTCCCTGTCAAATAAATAAATAAAATCTTAAAAAAAAAATTCCTCCTCCTGCTCAAGCAAATTGGTCTTCCTTTAATATCAGAATATCTGTATTCCAGGCACACACCAGAAGATTTACCCCTAATTGATTACTATCCAAGCTTTGTCAAAATTGCAGCTGAAACAGTTGGCATGTCAAAGGGGTGGGCAAGTCACCTCTTAATTGATAATTAGCATTATATTGTCAGATAATTAATATTGCTCTCACAGAGGCCCAACCATGTTGCATTTTAGCATAAAGTCCTTGGATTATTAAAGGGAAAGATCTAGAAATAATAAGTGTTCCCAAAAAAGATATTGTTAAGGCCATTATCCATTCTGCTGTTACTGTTTCTTATGTATACCCTTTATATGTACATATATACCAAAAAAGATGTATTTATCAGATTATTGTGTATAGTGCTAAGTGTTTCATATTACCCTGGCTTCCAGAAAATCTAGAGCTAAACTGTGTTTTGTGTTCATTTCAAATGTAAAGTAATATATTTATTTTAAAAAATGAAAAACACAGAGTAATATAAAATAGAAGGTAAAAATCATTTTGTTCTTTTGAAAACAAAGAATACACTCCTTACCAGTTTGTTCATCTAATAACTATTTTAATTTTTTTATTGCCTTATTCAACTACAGATGAGATTTAAAATATAGTAAATCTATGTCCTTTTTACTTCTTATTTAGAAAATTTACATTTCTTGGTATGTGAATTCTTTTACTTCATGTCCTTTTTCAACTTTTCCATTAATATTTAAAGATTTTTTATAAACTCACAAAAACTCCCCATACAATGGTATTTCATGTTTCTTTCAAATATTTTCTCTATTTGTTTTCTATCTAATAGGCATTCGGATATCCCATGAACAATTATTTAATAAACAAGCCTCCTTTTTCCCACTAGATGGATGATAAAACTTTCTTATATATTAAATATTTTTTTAAAACCAAGATGAGTTTTGATTTTCTATACAGTTATGTTGACTCAGCAGTAAATCAAATGTTATTATTATAACTATGTATTACCATAACTGTGTAAGCATGGGTGATTAAAATACTTGTTCCTTTTATTTTCTATATATTTTAATGTTTATTTCTATTTTTCAAAAGTTATCATAAGAAAGCCAAATTCATATTAAAATATTCTATTAGGATACAAATATTTCAGTACATTTGTTACTATTATCATTGCTATTACTATTGTTAAATCTTGGGTGTTTTTTTGCCAACAACTTTACAAAGATTTTTTTTTTTTTTTAGTTACTTATAAAATTACTCTATCATGTGAGAGTCTTGAGGTTGTGACTACATTAATGGATGAAACACAAATAATAATCCAGAAAGTAAATAATGAAAATAAACTTATTACTTAGAACTTTCTATTTCTATATATGACCTACTATTTTGGTTTTTTTCCTTCTTATATCACATATCTAAGTAAGAACTGTACATTTTCTTTTTTTTTTTTAATTTTTTTTGAGCAAACTCCAAAACCTATTGCTTTTTTTTATAGTTTATGATTTTTTATTATTATTATGTTCAGTAGCAAATGTATAAGTTTTTGATATAGTTTTCATTAGTTTTTGATTTAGTGTGCAACGATTCACTAGTTGTGTATAACACCCAGTGCTCATCACAACATGTGTCCTCCTTAATATCCAGCACTGGGTTAACCCATCCCTCTCCTTAATATCCAACACTTGGTTAACCTAACCCTCCACCCCCTTCCCTCTGTACCTTTGGTTTTCCCTCCCTTTCCCTACGGCCCTCTGTGCTATTCTTTATGTTCCACATATGAGTGAAACCATATGATAATTATCTTTCTACGCTTGAGTTATTTCACTTAGCATAATCTCTAAGTGGGTACTCTGGTAGAATAATTTCAGAAGCAGAACCACTTTTTCTTTAGACTCAGTATTTTCCCCATTCTACCATAAGCCTTTTTGAATTTTATAAAGAAAAACAAAACTTGATTTCATGTATTAGATTTCTAATGCAATCATTTAAGTTATCAATTTACATATAATTTCTCTGCTGATGTATGAGTTGTGATTGAAGTCACTAATATAAAAATATTATCTTTCTCAATAAATAGGTATGAGTCTCTGCATATCAAAAATGATATTTATTTTAACCAGGTAAAAAATATTCGTGTATCAGCAAACTATTCTGGACTAAGGGATATATCAGTTCCGGTTTCTTCAGGTAGACCCTGACTGTCAATGTCATATATATAGTACACAACCACCCGTATGTATCATCAAAAAGTCCAGATGAATTAATATGTAACAGATATGGACATTATGGTCATAAAGTTAAGCATATTATTTAACATATTGCACATCATAGTTTATATATGTGAAATTTATAAAATATAGTCTTTCAGACAAAAAGACACACACATACATACATACACATACACATATAAACTATTTAAAACTGAGGGTTGCTGGAGGGGAGGTGGGCAGGGGGATGGGCTAAATGGGTGATGGGTATTAAGGAGGTTATTTGTGATGAGAACTGGGTGTTATATGTAAGTGAAGAATCACTAAATTCTACTCCTGAAACAAATATCACATTATATGTTAACTAACTTTAAAAAGAATTTAAATACAACATTGAAACAAAAAAAAATTTTTTTTAGTAAAACTCAATTAAACTAAAACAGCAAAGATTGAGAAGAATCCCATCTTATATATATGGAACACAACTTTAAAAACTTACAAATAAGATTTTTAAAAGAACCTAAAATGTGAGAAAAAGCATTGACACATCCTTCTTCATTTGTTAATAGTAAAGATTAATTTCCATTCCCATCATTGCTTGCTGGAACGAGGCTCTCAACTAAGCTACATGTTTCCACTATTTCTCCTTCATTATCTATCCTCCATACAACAAAGAGGGATGTTTTTAAAACAAATCAGTTTATATAACTCTCTGCGCACAACCTTCCACTGACTTTCCATCTCCCTTCGAATAGTATCCAAAATTCTCTCCAGCCTCTGTATGACCTTGCTCCTGACTACTTTCCGTACCTCTTCTATTAATGTCCTCCTTGTTCGATAAATTTTAGTTACATTAGCTTTCCTACAATTCCTCAAACACCCAAGTTCCTTCTGGGCTCAGTCTTTGCACTTGCTTCCCATGTCAGAAATGTTCTTGCCCAGCGTAGTCATGCAGATCTCTCCCTCATGCATTCCGGTCTCTGTTCTGAAACCCTATCCTCAGAGAGGCCTGCACTGACATCCCTATAGAAGGGAGCCCAAACCCTTAGCTTTGATCTTATGCTAACTTTTTCCTTCCCCTTTACCTCTTCATTTTTCTTGATAGGATTTAATCAAATTTGACATTACACTTCAGTTATTTTAATTCTATATTCACTAGAAAATAAACGAGAAGAACAGGGGATCAGAACATATCTGACTTGTTTCCTACTATATTCTCAATAGCTAGAATCACGCATGTGGCACACAACAGATGCTCACTAAGTATTTATTGAATGAATTGTTAGTATTTTGATTTTTATGTAAGTCAGTTTTTCCTCCATAAGACATATAGTTTATTAAAAAAAATTCATTTCTCTAGTCTGAACCTTGTAAAATTATCATTTTGTACGTCAAAATGACCAAATATTAGTTATCACACATGGTTCAGTCTAATACAAATGAATACTTAAAAACCGATTAAAATTTTTGGTACTCTTTAGGTAAGGAAAAATCTGGTTATTTGTCAGATATTTGGGGGATTAAACATAACCGAAAATCAAATTATTTCAAATCCAGTTTTTTGATTGGTTATTTGTGTTTGCTTTGGGGATGTATGTGTGTGTGTGTGTGTGTGTGTGTTGGGACCAATACAGAAGGAAGGAAGGAAGGAAGGAGGAAGAGAGAAAGGGAAGGAGGGAAAAGGGGAGAAAGGGAAGGAGTTCAATTATCTGCATAAATAAGAAAGCTATATACCTAAGACTACCAAAGTTTTAAAAAGCTTTACTCAGCTTCAAATCTTAGAAAATGAAACTTTAAAATAATAAATAAAATGCATCATTTAAATGATAATCTTTTTATAACGTAGTTTCCACTTTCCATTGCACCTGGATAATCTATTGGCCCCAGCTTACCTTTGTTTATTTGGAGCACTCATGAGGAACTGAAAGGTTGGACCATATCATAACCTTGGTAAATTCTCAGGGCCTCCAGAAATTACAAAGAGATTTCTAATATTAGAGTGCTAGCCAAAGTCCAAGCTATTGAGTGTCATGTCTGGTTTTTTCTGTTTGTTTGTGTTTGTTTCTGGTTTTGTTTTTAGTGTGTGGTTACATGTTTTGGGAAAAGGAAGTATGTATCCTCCCTTTTCTCAGGATGTATCTGTGAATCCTTGCAATCCTTTTGTGGCTGTCTGTAAAACCTGCTTCCTCCCTTCCCTTCCCATAGTTCAAAATGGCTCATAAACCAGAAAAATCAGCTTTATTAGAATTACGTATATATGAGTGAATACCTGCTGGAAACATTTAATGTACAAAATTTATGCCTAACTGTATGATTGTGCCATAGGTACTGACTAAGTATTTGTTGAATAAATTTTTGGTTGGGTCAGATTAATTCAAATATATTTATCTAGAAAGACATCAAATTTATAGTTTATTGTCCTCTACTGGAGATTTGTGTAAAGGTGCACAAGTTCCTAGGAGAACATACTTATAAATCTTAGGGGACGCTTTCAAACAATTTCCTTCCAAGTCTCCAAAATTCCGATTCTCCCTCCATTTTCTGCCATGGCAAAAGCAAATCTTATAGAAGAAATGGGTTAGACCACATAGATTAATTGAAAGGGGGGAAAAGGTAGAGAAACACTGTGGTATCTGCATAAAGTCCTTTCCATGTTCAATGTGTCTTAGAAGCAACCAGAAAAGGGGATTCAAGTGGCTCTAGCTAGTAATGCAGACGTGGCACTTCCATAAATTCTCTCACAAAAGTACTACCGAAGTCATGAGTGTAGAATGTTTTTTAAAATTGTTCTGATATTTAATCCAGTTGTCCTTCAAGATTCAGAACTTTTAAGAACAATTTTGAAAATATAAGGTTAGTTTGAAAGTAATTCTCCCAAAGAATGTTAAAGTGATCTATCAATCTGTCTTCCTTTCCCAGGGATGTTCTGAAATAACATCTTACTACCAAGAGCCTGATTCGCAAATGTGATTAAGCTTTTACAAAACAACCATCTTATGCAACTAAAACCATAAAGTTAGTATATAAAAGAAAGATATTACCAATAAAGAGGCACCAATGCCACTTTAAATCTGTTTTGTTAACGCTGTATGATTTTATTCTACTCAATAAGGATTTTACTCTTTGTTATGGAGTGTAAGCAATGAACTACATAGACACAAAGGATGAAAAATTCACAAAAGTCCTATGAATAACCCATAAACTCACTCAAACCTTTGCTATCAGAAACATGCTTCTAAATTTGCAAAGTTTATACTTCTACTGAACTTGGTTCAGCAAACATATATTCTGTCCAACTGGATACAGATTGGGTTAACTACTACCAGAGACACTAGGACCACAGAGTCCTATAGGCAGGATTATCAAAAAGATAAAGCTTCTACTCAGCAAAACCAACAGGAACAAACTGAGTGCTGACTATGAAGAGATCACAAAGGAGAGAAAAGCATTTAAGTCTTGAAGTTTGGAGAAGGATATCACAGGCAGAGATCAAGACGAATGACAGAGATGGTAAAGCATGAGCTGTACTCACGGGATGACAATGATGCCAAGCCCTTATAGATGCAAAACTATATGCTTATATACATTATCTCATTAAGTTCTTACAATGTCCATTACGTAACTAAGGCAAATATCTCAGTTTCACTGATAAGCAATGAGTCATATAGACATAGTTTCTGTGTGGGCCATGACAGGAAAAATCCTGCAGGCCCTGAAATCTGGAGAGGTTTATCACAGCTACATTAGTAAATAAGTCAACCAGAGATAGGAAACGTGGCTATGACCACACGGCTATAAAATTGCAAGAATTTGTTGTAGAGTTAGCATTCATTTTGTTACACAGCCCATATCAACTAAATTTTCTGGCCCATTACAAAAGAGAAAACAAACACAGAAGAGTAAGTAGGGCTATGGAAGGATGGAAGGAAATTGGTAGAAGATCAAAGAAGCAATGGATTCGATTCTAAAGTGGTATCAAGTATGCTTTTTGAAATGGCTGTCCCTGGAGTACAAGCTGAACATTGAAGCAGATGAACCAGAATGAACAAGATGTAGAAGGCATATGAGAAGGACAGAAGGACTCGGGGGAGGAGATAAATAAGAAGTTCATTATGGGGGTGGAGGGGGAGTAGAGAATGGAAAAGAGGATGGGATAAGATGTAATGTTCACAGAAAGTATGTTCGGAGTCAGAAATTTTGGAAATAGAATACTCCCAAGTAATGACAGAGAATGTAATCACAATGATAGGGGGCACTCAAACTGGCTGAAACTGAAGAGACAAATGCAACCAGGCTTCAGGAGGTAGAAACAATGAGAGATGGAGTGGTCAAAGGTCATCAACATGAGTACTGTCTCCAAATGCAATGCCAAGAGAAAGCCACCAAGGGAGATCAACCCCAAACTTAAATTATCAAGGAAGAGGAGAATAACATAGTGGAGATCAATTCATATGCTGAGCCTGTCTCTTGGTTCCAAGATTTTTAGGGAATTGAAAGAGAGTCAATCTATACTGGAAAGGAATCCCAAGGATGTTGTCACATTTTGGGTAATATAAAGAAGAGAAAGAAAAAATGTCTGAGAGGAAGTTCAAGTCTGAAGATTAGTTTGTTCAAAACCGAATGAAACATGCATACAGCAAAGTAGAGGCAACTAATTAAAAGCAGATGGGCAGAGGGACACTGAGGGTAGACAGGGAAGAACTGATAAGGGTTAAGAAGACAGGGGGATATGGTAGTAAAACAGAGAAGCTTTCATCCAAGAGGAAAAATGCTCATGGCTCAGTAATGATACAGGCAGTGGAGAGTAGACAAAGTAGTTAATAATGAAAGGGTTAGTAACATCAGCCACATGGGTCAAGTTGGTATCTTTTTTTTTTTTTAATCTAAAAAAGGTACAGATTTTCAATAAGAAAGAAGAACAGTAATTCCCAAATTAGAAATTCTTTCTTAGTGAGTAAATTGTATGGTTCTATAACAAAATGTAATTAAGGTGAATTCAGCATATATATTGAGCAGATTTTGTTAAATTTGGATAATTACCACCTTTAAAAGAAAACTAGAATCAAAAGTCACCACAGACTAATATAAAACAGTGTTTCCTTTTCTAATTCAGAAACATAATGCATTTTACACATAGTATTTTAATAATCATATTGTTGAATTGACAAGACTTAGAAATAAAACATTTTGACTAAATTGGGTATAATATTTAATATAAACCTAAAAGATTTCTAAAAATTACTGATGTCACAACTATATAAAAAATAGAAGAAAAAATTCCATCCACACTTTATGTCAACACGTAGGACGTATCCTGCCTTGAGAAGGAAAGAAAGTAATTTAAGAATGAATATAATTTCAGACTGAGATATTGCAAATTACACTTAATACAGTGCAAATGATTTCAGGTAGTAATCATATTTCTAGAGTAAGTAATCAAGAAAAAGAGAAAACTATCATCTGGCTTTAGTTTAGAGTCTCCAAAGTATATGCACATATTGAAAATACCCTACTAAAAGTTGCAGAAATAATTTTCACTGATATGTAATAAATGATAATTACTTTTAAAGTGATTTTTAAAAAAAAATATTCCCTTGCACCCAAAATTTACTCACCAAGTTTAACTTTATTGTTGCCTTGGAAGGTAAGGCTGAACAAAACTGAATTCCCTGATTAAAACTTAGAAACATGTATCCACTCATTTGTCTTGAGGGATAATCACAGTACAACCACATAATTTATTTTGATATTTAATGTATTCTTCTTTTTCCATCAGTCACCAGATATTTTCAGTGCTTTTCTACATGGTAGTTCACAGTTGGTCCTGAATAACACAGGTCTGAACTAACTGTGTGGGTCCACTTACACAAAGATATTTTTCTTTTTTTTTAAGATTTTTTTAAATTTATTCATGAGAGACCAACAGAGAGGCAGAGGGAGAAGCAGTCTCCCTGCAGAACAGGGAGCCCAATGGGGGACTCAATCCCAGGACCCTGAAATCATGACCTGAGCCAAAGGCAGACGCTTAACCAACTGAGCCACCCATGCGCCCACAAGGGTTTTTTTAAAATTTTTTTCAATAAATGTATGTCCAGTACTATCAGTGTATTTTCTCTTCTTTATGATTTTCTTTTTTCTAGCTTCCTTAATTATAAGCATAAAGGATATATGTAACATATAAAATATGTGTCAATTGATTATTCGTGTTTTGGTAAGGCTTCCTGTCAACAGTAGGCTATCATTAGTTAAGTTTTGGGGGAGTCAAAATTACATGCCAATTTTCAACAGCATGGGGGTTGGTACCCTTCACTCCCACATTGTTCAAGAGTCAATTGTATTTTCCTATGTAAACTGGAATCCAATTATGTAGTTTTGAGATAATGTATTTTCCACATATAGAGATATTTTCCTCCATTTATTTTCTCTCCAGTGTTCTGTTTGATTCTTGAAAAGAAAAGGCACTTTTTAACTTCCACATAGAATGTTATTAGTTTCCCCATTCCATAAGTATGTATATCTTTACCTTTTCTTGAGGACCCCTTTTCTTTTGGATATTTAAAAAAGAGAATCAGCAAACCTTAGCGTGATCACTCTGTGATGCATTCTATTACATTGAAAAAAGTGATGAAAATGAAAGAGTCCAATGCAAAGAGAGGTGGTAGTAGAATTGAAAGTATTCATAAACAACCCTATTGTAAACACTAAAAGAAAAAGAGTGAAACTGGAAAAATACCTTGTGTTGTTTCTTTGCTAGTTCACTCATGATTTGCCAACATGATGCACAGTACTAAACTGATTTGTAGAAATCTAGGAAAAGTCTGGACAGGAGATGAAAACTACCATCCTTGGATCAAATCTGTCTACTGCCTGCTTTTATAAATAAAGATTTATTGAAAACTCATGCCTATTCATTTATGTATTGGCTAGTTTCATGGTACAAAGGGTAGGGTTGAGTAGTTACTACAGATACCAGATGTCTTACAGAATTGAAAATGTTTACTCTCTGGCCTCGTAGAGAACAAGCTTGCCAACCCCAGGTGTAGTTCAAAGGGGCTCTTCATTAATTTGTCCTTCTATCACTCTTTGAATCCTATATTCCCTTCTAAACCCACTGTCAGTATATAGAAAACAGAAGTTTCTGGTGAGTCTTTCAAGAAATCTGGCAGCACGTAAGACAACTATCAGGCTTCAGGACACATCTGTGGCCAAAGCCAGAACTCCATGCTATTTTTTCCTGCCAGCTAGCAGACCCTGTAATCTCAGCCAATGTTTCCTCCTTCTTTAAAATTATTATCACCCACTCTTAGCCCTTGAAATCTAATCCCTTATCTCTCTCTCTTAAGAATTAAGAAAACCTGGGACGCCTGGGTGGCTCAGTTGGTTAAGCAGCTGCCTTCGGCTCGGGTCATGATCCCGGCATCCTGGGATCGAGTCCCACATCGGGCTCCTTGCTCGGCAGGGAGCCTGCTTCTCCCTCTGCCTCTGCCTGCCATTCTGTCCGCCTGTGCTCGCTCTCTCTCCCTCTCTCTCTGATAAATAAATAAATTTAAAAAAAAAAAAAAAAAAGAATTAAGAAAATCTGCTCTGCCCATCCTTTTCTTGCATCTCCCAAAAGTGTACAAATCCTTTCACTACAGAAGTCCCCCAAGCCCTCTTCTTGTACTCTGTGGCTCTGACAACAAAATGAGGCGATATAGATTCTTTACTTCACAAAGCTCTTCCCAGACCTTAGATCAAATCAAGGCAGAATTATTGTAGATCTATCATCACAAGCATGTAGATCACCTTCTAGAGTGGTTAACACCATCTTCTGGGTAGCATGAGCATTTCCAGTGTCAAAGCAAAAACTAAATGACCAAACCAACAACAGAAACAGTTCTTTCATTGGAAGAACAACCTTTAGACCTTCTAAGAAGAAAGAAAAAACTAGAAAACTGTGACCGTTTTTTTGTTCTTAATCTTTGGTATGGAAATAATACCTGATTCACCCATATCCTAGGAAGTACAGGCTGGTCTGGCAGGGGCAATCCCCTTAAAAGCAGGAATCCCACAGTGGCAGGAGAGAGAAACTAGACTATAAAGAAAGTATCCCTCAGTGAGGAGTGATACATGTAGGGATGCTGGCTTTTGGAAAGGATTGAGGTTAGAGAGAATATAAAGGTTATTAAAGCCTATAAAATGGAAGATAGCTACACAGTCTGACACTCTCCTCTTTGTGAATCTTCAGTAAAATTGAAGTATATATACATATACAAAAGCAAATAAAACATAGCATTTCCTGTGGCATCTGGCAAACAGGAAGAGTCTTTAGGTCTGATCCAGAAGCAGGGGACAGACAACAGGAAGAAGTAATACATTGTCAATCTAAGGAAAGGGGTTTGAGCTGCTCTCCACCCTCAGATGGAAATAAGAATAAATGTGTCCATATACACCAGGGCAGAGAGGGACCCTTAGTTGGAATCTGGTCATAAATTTAAATTTCTTAAGCTGAAAAGAACTAGGTAGGAAACAGAGTTGTTGGACAGCCTGAATGGTTTCAGGTTCTATTACACAGGAAGAAAGATGTACAGCTTTCAGTTCCTCAGTCCAGTTACTTCCAACTGGGCATAATCTTCTTCAAATGATTTTCCTTCAAAGTTGACCAGTCTTAGAATTGGCTGATTAACCAGATCGACAGTGCAAGCATTAGTCCTATGGTTCTTGAGGATCCAAACCATTGGGTAAAAAAATAGAGATTCAAGTGCCTCAGCAGGATTATCTTAATTACTGATTAAGTTAATGCACTGAGTCAAATTGCAACTTTGTTCATTTCTACATAAAATCTAGTATTTCCCTCTAGTTTTTGTTGACATCAATCGAACTTTGTGAAAGAAGATTTGGTCCATGCTGTGTCTTATACCTATTTCTGTTGAATTTTTTTCTATCTAACTTTACCTTGATTATTTCCTGGTGTTTTATTTTTTTAATAGATTCTTTTTCAAGGACTTTGCCATGGAAAGGTTATTTTTATTTGATATTCCATCTTTTTTCTGCAACTACGTATAAGGGAGCTTGTATATCTTTCTTGAAAATTATCTTTTCCACTGGCAATCAACTAATATTTGTTCATTCCATAGCATTTTCATAATTTCATTGAGATGGTTATCTGCTAATAGAAATATTATTAATATGATTTCAGTTTTTAATCCCAGATTCTCACTAATTGTCATGAATAATATAAATACTCCCTTAGGAATCTTTTCAAGAGTTTTTTTTTTTTCATTAGACTCTAAGGGAGAACATCATTTTTCTTTACAAAATGTATAGTTCAAGCAATAAGGTATACATATAACCCAAAATTCCAAACCAAATGTTCATCTTAATAGAACCTTACAATAGATAACTACCTATAATGCCTAAATCTCAGAGATATTTTCTTTCTTCTGTTATTTCAGCTACAGTGCATTTCACTTCCACTTTTAAATTAATGTTCAATATACATATTCATATGTATGATAATGACTTTAACAAAGTAAGTAGATTAAAACATGAATGTTTATTGGAGTCACTAGAGTATAATGGGGAAAACCCCATATCTTTTGGAAACGGAAAATCCTGGGGTCAAATGTCCATTTTTGTGAACTCAGGCAACTTAGATATAAAATTCAATTTCTTCATCTAAAATGTGAGGTTTGGCTTAATTTTCTTATAGGATTGTTATGAGGGTTAGATGAGATAATATATGTGTAATAGAGCCTATGAAGCATTAAGTAGCTGCCAGACTTATGCCTTCCTCCTAAAGCTGAAAGTCCCAAGATTTTTTTTGTGGTTGTTTTGGTTTGGTTTGGTTTTTTTTGCATGAAGTTGTTACTTTGATCCATGGGCTTCCAGTGAAAACATATACAATTACTGCTTTCTAGAACAACATTAACTGGGCAAGTAATTGGTAGCCAAAGTACAAGCAAATATAAATAAGCTTATCTCTGAGATGAGTTCCATGGAATAATGAGCTGTAGGAATAATTCACATAAATATATAATGGACCAAATAGGACCTACTTTCAGAAAGTAAGCAAGCTGAGTGCACCCAACAAAATGATAACCAAGCTCCAAATATGCTAGGAGCAGCTGAGCAATTGTTTAAGATACATATGAACCTATTTTACATCCCAGGCTTAGAAATTATGAGATAAAATTAGGACTCAAGCTTGGTAAATGAAACCAGGAAGACCTAAAATATGCAAAACTTCATTAGTTCTATATACTCAGCAAAAACTTCAATAGTCGGGATGCCTGGGTGGCTCAGTCAGTTAAGCCGCTGCCTTGGGCTCAGGTCATTATCCCAGGGTCCTGGGATCAAGTCCCGCATCAGGCTCCTTGCTCTGTGGGGAGCCTGCTTCTCTCTCTGTCTCTGACCTCTCTCTCTCTCTCTGACAAATAAATAAATAAATAAAATATTTTTAAAAACAAACCAAAAAAAACTTCAATAATCATTGCTCCTATTGTCATAAAAATCAATAGAGCTTACGAAAGTGCATGTCGTCTTGTAGACATGAATGTGCCCTCTAGACCATCAAATCTATTCCCTGGGATTCAATTGCCATCTATATGGTGATGACTCTTAAAGTCACTTTATTTGTGACTTTGTTTTAAAGCATCCTGTTCTCTGTAAGTTTACCAAAAAAAAAAAAACAAAACAAACAAACAAAAAAACTAATCCTATTTGACATGTCACTTTTAAATGTTACTTTATATATCTTTACTGGAAGGTAATGATGTCACACATTTATTAGTTAAAAATAGGGACTCACTGGAAGAGTGTGCCAGGGACAAAAAAGATGTTGAGCACATGTTTGTTGATGGTGATCTCACAATGAGGCTGCATTATTTTGGTCTTTCCAGAGGACCGTATATTAGAAAGATCTATGTTCCATTCAGGAGTTCCTCACAAACATTTATTTATAAGTGCAATAATGGAGCTATTCACAGGATGCATTATCCTTTGTGATTTTAAATCTCTCAAATACAAGTCATCTAAAGAATTAAAGCAATTAAATTAATGGCCAGTGTCACTTCAGAACAAATTGTTCTGGTCAATTATGTCATTCTGTGAAAAATTAAAACATTTCAGCGGGCTGAAATCAAAACAACAACAAATGAGTTCCTTCCCCCGAACTAACCAAATCTTAATCAACCTTTAAAGCCCATTTCATGTCCCCCTTCTTCCATGATATCTTTCTAATCACTTACTTCAATCCATGAGGACCACTAACCTAGTAGAATTACAATAAGCCTACTGCCTATATAACAAAATTGGCATTTAATCAAAGAATACCCACTTAAACTTTCATCTGATGGATAAATGGAGACACAGAAAGACTTTGTGATCAAACCAAGGTTTTAGAGCTGTTTGGTGGCAAAATAAGGACTCCTGGAGCTTAGGGGGTTGCATGCCAAGTTTTGTTTCCACTATATTCTATGTTCTCTGCCCACTGCTTTACGTGTTATTTCCTTTGATGAACGTTTTTGTCTGTCAAAATGAAAACATAACCTCTTTGAGGGAAGATGCGTGGAATGTGAAGGGAATGTGATGGTGAGCTGGGAAGGAGATACAGCAGGAATTATCAGGCACCTTCTCAGCTTCTTTACCTACATCATGTATCGTACTCATTTCGGTATTCCTGTAAATATCTCTCCAGATTTCACAGGTGAGGATCTGAGATTCAGAGAAATTTTGTTAGCAGCCCAAGGCCACTCAGATGGCAAGCTGGACAGTTTAGATACTATGGGGAAAATGAGCAGTAGTATACTCTATGTACTATAAGGATATAACTATAGTACTCTTTTTCCTACTGTCTCAGATATTAATAATGTACCCCCATTTATTTAAAACACCCTGTTTTTCCTAATAAATCTATAAAATTACAAGTTCTTAAAGGCATAATAACAGAAATAACAGAGAAACAGAGTAGGAAATTTTTAATCATAATATTTACTGCATAGCAACAAAAAATATAACAAGGGTCTTTGAAATAAATGGAAATAGAACAATCCTTTCTGTCCTAATTGGCACAGTTGTTGGCAGTTGTGAAGTACATTAGATGCTCACTACATTATGTTTCTATTATGTAGCTAGACCATTATCAATAAAAGAAAAAAAATATTTGCTAAGATTTCCATTAAGTAAATAGGTTTCATGAAGGAATGCAAAGCGACATTTTTGCTAATGCTTTTCTCTTTGTGAGAATTGAAAACTGAAGATTTTTCTGAGTATGGAAATGAGCCAGCAATGTGGTCTGTCGACTGCTTACTAGCATCAAGTGACAGGAGTTTTATGTCTCTCCTTCCGTCCTTGGTAAATTTGAGGGAATTCTTTGCCAACTACTGGCTGCAAAAGGACACCATGAGGTGTTGTTTTTATTTTGTTGACAAATACTATATATATATAATATATATATACATACAGGTAGTTAAATTTGCAAGTATTTTAGCAATTTCATGTAATGTATTACACAATTATGAAGCAGATAAAAATCTCTACTTTAAAACCATGATATAGGACATTTCTAATCTTAATTTAGAAGAAATTTACAATAGAATTTTAAATAATCTATTACTTTTTTTAAACTTTATATCATTATTGATTTTTACAAAAAAAAAAAAGCCCCCACTTACAAACAAACAAAAAACTATGAGATCTTAAGTCTACTGATTTAGTTCTAGGAAAATATTACACATGATGAACCAAAAAGAACCTAAAAATTTGAAGAAAATACCAATTCCCCAAATTACATATTCTTTATCCAGACTAGTACTTGCTCCCACATAAAAATCTTGCTCCAGTAAAAGCAGGGGTAACATAAATCATAGGATCTAAATATGGAAGAAACCTAATTATTCACCACACCCCCACTCTATTCAAGCTTTGCCACAGAACATTTTCTCACAAGGCAAATGCTAAACGTCTCTGTACATAGCCTTGCAGCTGAAAAAAAAAAAAAAAGAAAGAAAGAAAAAAAAAAAGAAAGTAACAATGTCACTAAGAGTTCAGTACCAAAAAAAGAAATTAAAAAAAAAAATGTCATCATCTCAATCAAGCTTTCTGTTTTGTGGAATACTCTGAGATACTCAAAAAACATACTGTAAGAGTATAATATACATAAACCTCCAAAAACACAGTTTGGAAAAAAAAAAAAAAACTCATTGCCTGTTTTGCTCATAGAACTAATAATTAGCAAAATGCAGGTATATAAATGTTTAAATGAAATGAATGAAAACAGACACATAAATGATGCAGGCCACTGGAATCATCCATGTAGAAAAATGAGTACCTAGCTATGAACAGAAAAATGAGCCAGATCCAAATTCTCTGAAACTGAAGAGTCTCCAAGTCTTGGGAAATGTTTAGCCATGAGGGTAAGGAGAGGAAAAAGTCAAAGACAAAGCCAAGATTCTGACTTTAAGTAACTGAAGACTTTCTTTGGTATTAGTAGGAATAAAAGCATGGATTCTGGGAAGAAGAAAATGAGATCTGTTTGGGCACATGATTTTTGAGATGAAAAAGGAAATTCTGATGGCATGAAAAGAGCACAGGATTAGAGACAGAGATTTAAAAACCACGTGTGTAAAGGAAATTGCTTGAGCCATTGGTACAGAGGCAATGGCAGAGGGAGAATGTAGAGAGGCCTAGAGGTGTTACCAGAAAACTGGGAGAGACAGAGTTACAAAAGGAGTAAACTAGAGCTGTGGCTTATTTGGGGAAAATGTCTGTTTTAAACCCTCATTGGTTAAAACAAACAAACAAACAAACAAGTCACTTATGTGTCTTCATAATGGAGTAGCTAATTGGGGAATTGTCTAATTCTTGGCACAGTTCAAATAGGGTAGGCAGAGACTGAGTCCTGAAGGCAATGATCTCTGCTCTGAACAGTAGAACCTGAACCAGTAGAACTGAACCCACATCAGACCAAGGTCAGAGTTATACCATGGCTCACCACAGCTACTGGGAAATGAAGCACAAGACATCATTACTACTGCTGAGTCACACACTACATTAAAAAAGAACAGAAAAGTACACTCATGGTACTGGATGGAAGCACTCAAAGATCTGATCTAGAAATTGTTACATAGTAAAGAAAAAAAATGGTGCCAATGAAAAAGAAAAAACAATTTCAACTCTAAGAACTGGGACTATGTGATCTATTATTTTCTTTGAAAATGCAAGCTCGGTTTGAACAACCTAAAATCTCTATGGAAGCAATTTTCTTTTTCTCCTCAGACTCCTCCTCAGGAGCAAAAACAAATTTGCCAAGTACCCAGAGTCCTCACAGGGTAGCTACAAGGAAATAAGATAAAATATTCTTTGTTTCTTGTGGTTTTGTTTTCCCTTCAGGAATTACGGCAACCATCTGGGAAGAGAAGTGTCCCATCTGGAGTGGTGTCTTCACTAACACATCTGAGAGATCCTTGAGAAAAAAGGGCAGCCCTCCATGTAGGATCAGGTATGTGACATATTAGATAGCCACAGAAACATTAGGAAATCTTCCCTACCTATATAAAGCTTTATTTTGTTCCAGAAAGTAGTAGGAAAAGTGAACATTTTCAATCTCCTTGTCTAGAAGGTGATATTTCAACCATTAAATTAAACTCAATAGAGCTATAAAACTTTACCCAAGATTCACAAACGTCTCAGGGGGGAAGAAATATAAATGGCTCAATATTCTCTTGCCTCTTCCAATAAATTAAAAAAAAAAAAAAAAAAAGATTCAAATTAGTGAGAAAAGTCTACATGTCAGCCCTTCTGTTCACTGAATCATACCCTGAAGTCCGCTGATATTCAAACCCCTTCCATTTCAGAGATTATACTACTTTGACTTTGCCTTTTCTGAGAATCCATTTCTCAGGAGGTGACCTGGGCCGTATCTTCCCTGAGGCTGAATTACGGAAATCTTCTGTCAGGGAGGATCCCAGGACTCGCATATAGCGCATCAGCCTTTTTTCACCTCCAGGAGGAGCCTCTGGGGCAAGTCTCTAGAATTCTACCGCCAGTGGTTCCACCTTACCCCCAGGAACAAATAGCAAGTATGGAAACCCTCTTTACACTATTTGCCTGTCTTAAAGAAAGACCCATGGCCAGATGTTATTCTATACTTAAGGATGATCTATGAAGCACATATAGACACCTGTACCAATGGGCCACAGTGAAATTTGGGGCCACCATGTGACTGTGACTAGCCACGCACTATTTATTCTAGCATAGTAAATGGGGACTTTGAATCCCTAGTCACTATTTTAAGATCTATTCCTGGTCTGCAAGACTCATAAAGTGTTCCTTAAGCTAGTCTTGGGAGTAATTTGCACAGGCGACTGATGATCATTAATTGGGTGACTGCAGATGAGGGCAATAGGGGATAAATAAACATAGAGCTTTCTTTTTTCATCACACTGCTCACCTATAGGTTCAGAGCAAAAAAGAAGTTCTTATCCTCATGAACCACCTACTCTGTAGTGGAATACTAAATACAAAACTATATACCTTGCTCTTTAGCATACATCACATGGAGTTAAAACAATAAAAATAAATAAGTACCTGAAGTAGTTATCATTCAATGATGAAAAAAATTGAGGCTAAGTTTTAGGCACGTAAGACTGGAAGAAGGAACAAAAAGTGTAAATCTCTATTGTCAGAGACCTAGTAAATGTTTATTATCCCCTTACCACATGCAAGATATGGGGGTAAACCCATGTAAGAAAATTTATTATTATTTTTTAATAAGCTCTATATGCAACATAGGGCTTGAACTCATGACCCTGATATCAAGACTCGCATGTTCCACCAACTAAGCCAGCCAGATGCCCCATGCACATTTTTATATGATATCTCTTTCAATCCATATAACTGTCCTACAAAGCAGTTACTAATATTATCTTCATTTTATAGATGAGGAGATTGAGGCTAAAAGAGCTTAAGCAATTTTCGCAAGGTCACACAGCTAGAAAAGTATCAAGCCAGGCCAGTTGTTTTTTGAATCGTTTCAAACATTGAGGAAGTTACTTTATTCAGTCCTTCCAGAAAGAAAACTGAAAAGAAATGGAGGCAACTTGTATTTCTCAGGTTTTTCCAGATGCCAAGCACTTTACTGGACATTTTATGTACTTTTTTATTTTCTCTTAAAGTAGGTCCATGCTTGGCATGGAGCCCAATGTAGGGCCTAAATTCATGACCCTGAGATCAAGACCTGAGCCAAAATCAAGTTGGATATTTAACCGACTGAGCCACCCGGGTGCCCCTTCAAATAATTTTTCTGTGTTATCTACACAACAGCTCCCAGACTAGTTATTATCACCTCCAATTTACAGAAAAGATCATATGGGATTCTGCCAGTCCCAAAGCCCTCCACAGCTTCTGTCTTAGGTGACTTCCTCCTGTTGTAAAAGATCCACAGTTCTCACCTCAGTGTCTATGCCTCAGATACTCTATCTTAGAGTCCACTCAGGCCTAGCCACATTATGTCGCCCAGATTTAACCCTCCTCCTCCTTCTTAAATTCATAGTCTGGAAGAGGAGGGGCTCTTTCTCTGTTTCACATCTTTTTTCCTCTGGCTCTATAAAGCCATAATAGTGGAGAAGGTTTTTCTCTTCCACATGCAATTGTCTTTTGTTGATTTGCCAAAAGGAAAGAAAAAGATATTTAGAAGATCTCTTCTCAAGAAAATAGCCCAGTTTATAAGCACATTATTGTGCTCTTTAATTCTACTTGAGTGACAGAAACTAAATATTATCATGCATGGTCCTTTCTTAAGTAATTCTAATCATCACCCCTGCCTATCCCCAAGCAGATGGGTGCCTTGAGAGACTAGGATAAATTTGTTCCAAAAAGGCAAAAAAGAAGTACACAATTATTTTTAATTATCATCCTTAATACATAGGCATCAATCTCCTTCTCTAGGCTACTAGAATACAGAAGTGAACCTTATTCACCTTTCTATGTCCACCACCACATTAGGTGTTCAATAAATGTTTACAGAGTAGATTTCTGTTGAGTGTTATCTGGGTAGGAAATATCACTTAATCCAATGTTTAAAACTGATACCACAGTACAAACTAGCTTAGTAGGATAATTACCCCAAGAAAGGTCCAAGGAACTAGGACACTAGAATATAAATTCCATTAGAATGGGGATCTTGTCTTCTTAGTAAGCACCTAGGGAGGAGCCAGACATAGAGCAGGATCCCAGTAAAGATTAGCTGAATGAATGACTCATAAAGCAATACTTCCTAGGGGAAGCAGAAGAGAAAAATCTAAAATATGATAAACTATTCAAACAAGAACATGATAGGATCACAGGTAGGGAGCTCAAGAAGGAAATTCTGAGAACATGGGGAGAAATATGAGGGCTTGGGGTATCTGAGGAAGAGCACAACAGGATCTAATGAAAAATACA
Organism: Mustela putorius furo; assembly: GCF_011764305.1. Taxonomy (NCBI): domain Eukaryota; kingdom Metazoa; phylum Chordata; class Mammalia; order Carnivora; family Mustelidae; genus Mustela; species Mustela putorius. Next base: position 10,500,999 of record NW_025421467.1, on the reverse strand, counting down.
ATTACCTAATCACAAGATTCTTAATTGTGGATAAAAGTATTCATTTCTTTCCAGTTGCTCAAGATGGATTATTAGCTTTCTGTATACGAAAAGTAGAAAAGAATAGAGATCCTTGCTTTCTAATATGGAAATATTTTTTAGGAAGCTAGGACATGGAACGTTTACATGATTCCTGCTACCAACTGTCCATGTCTGAAAAAATTTTGCATGTGACTCCACAAAGGAGCACAGTCATGGTCATGTGTAGGAAGCCTCATGCCTCTCAGCCTAATTCAGTGTTGGACATTATTTCTCTGTACAAAAAATTATGGTTATAAAGGTATTCAGGGAAGCTCATGTAACAAACCGATAACATGTAGCCTTATTTTTCAAATGGCCAAACTGATATTAGACACCAATCCTGCTCTGGTAACTAATAGGGTAAGTTATGTTTGTTTAGGTCACACATTATCCTTCACACATACACAAACACAGCAAGCACACACACAAGGTAAAACCCTCCCTTCCATGTGGAAATCTGTTCTTTTTCTCCCTTCTTATTGGCCTGAGACCTTTTCATGGCTCCTGACCAAGAACTTTTCCAGGTTGCCACTGAGAAGAAAGATGTTAATTATCTACTTAGCACTTTCTTTTTAGGCTCTCAGTAGTAACTGCTCTTCGTTTCTCTGCCAAGATAATTCTTGGTCTATTATCAGAGCTCTGAGTTCCTTATGCCATCATTCTGACTCACAGCTGTGAATTGCCCAGCTCAAAACATAAGGGAAGAAGGACAACGCATATATAGCTAGGGTGTGCACTACATCTCTTTTTAGTTACATGTTAATGAAACATTTAGAAATGACAAGGTTACCATTTGTCCTGGTCTTATGTGAATTCTTTCATCTGCAAAATTGTTCTCCTCTGAACATGCTACTGACAGTATCAAGGTTCTTGTGAATTAGGAATAACAAATAACTACTTTTGAAGCATTTTGACTGAAAAAGATCTGGCCCGGTTCACACGCGTTACTCCCACTAGATGCTGCTGGAAAGACCAAGATCGCCAAGACTCTTACTGTTCTCAAGAGAACTAAAAATGAAATGGCAACACACACACACAGAATAGTATTTTTGATGCAGGCTAAGATGCAAATATAAATATTTTACTTTTTGGTGAATAAGAACCCATTTGGTTTTTCACAAGGCTTTATCTTAAAACTCTAATGTAGCAAATTCTACTACAAGAACCCTAAGAATTTGAAAGAAGAGGGAATAATAAAATAAACATGAAAGAATGACGATGTGATATGGTAGAAGAGCACAGGGCTGGGAGTCAGAAGACATGGTGGGAGAAAATCCCTACCCCACCAGCAGGCTGTGCTGGAAAGTGACTACTCCGACACATTCCTTATGAGAGGGAATGAGGGTATTTAATGTCATCATGTTTAGGTTACTCTCTGCTTTTACATTCTGTGGCTTTATAGATTCTCATTACATTTGCTTTAAAAAAAAAATACAAGGATTTTCATTCATGTTTGATTCTTTATAAAAGTAGAAGTTTTCAAAATGGCTTAATAATGTTAACAATTTCCTTATGTAACTAAGAAGCCCTTTTGATTCCAATACAGTTTTTTTTGTTTCTTATCAAAGTTACCCTGGATCTTTTAAAACCCAAATAAGAAATAATATAAAGTGATATTCTCATGCTACCAAGAATTTAAAATTCATTTCACAAATGTTAATTTTTTTTTTAAGGATCAAAGCTTTAAGCTTTTTCTTTTATGTTGACAACAGACCAACCAAACACATTCTCATTTTTGTTCTTCTCATTTAATGCCATAAAAATAGCTACCGTTGGTGAAATGTATTTTCCTCACTGGGATATGGAGGGCAACATAAAAAAGTTGTATGTTAACAAATCAAAGCTGTACTAAAGAATTCTCAGGGGATAACTCGCCAACAGAGTTGACAACAAGGCAATCACCAGGCTCAAGACAACTCTAGATTTTTTATTTTTAGTGTCTATGATTCATATTCAGAAATTATCATTGGTAGTTGGTTTGGTTCACAGGAAAGAAAAATCACTGACATTTTTGTTTACAAATAAAAAATGTGGACTGAGCATTACTTCCAACAGAAGTACTAATTCCTAATGATATAACTAACTAAAGAAAAACTTCACAGTAGGATATTTTGAGGAAAAAAAAATTGCTACAGAACCACTTTCTAAGTTGGTAACTCTGAAGGTTAAATATTAGAAAAGCACTTAAAACTTATTCTTAAGAAAGGTTACATTTTACCTCTGTGATGCATCAGATTATCCTAGAAATTTTACAAAACCTTAGAGAACACCAATATCTTTTAGTTGTGAATTGTTGGCACTCGCTGGATAAATGAATAATGAATAAGTATACAATAGGCAACCTGACAGACTGACAAGCTAAAGGCAGAAAAACCAAAAGACTGATCAATTCAATCAATTTAAATGATTAAATAAATCATTTAATTTTATGAAATATTTCAGATTTTTATTTCCTCCCAGAATTTGCAGGTACAAAATACTACCATAATTCAAACCTGGTCATTTGTAATCAGTACACAAAAGTGCTAGTGAGCCCAGGTATATTCCCTAGCAGGAAAAAAAAAAAATAGTGTATTAAACAGTGTTGGTTCAAAGTTATTCATTCAGCAAATACTGACTGATGAGAGCACCAGGGTATGGATGCAGAGATGAAACGCTTACAGTCTCTGCCTTCAAGCAGGTTTTCTAGCTACTTAAATAATCATACATAATTATATGTGTTCATGTATAAAATAACTACAAAAGAGACAAACAAATGTGTAACTTCCAAAATAGAGTTATTTAGATATGCTCTGGGATTTCAGAAAGGTAAAGCAATCAGAAAGAAGGTGGCATTTCATCTAGGTCTTCTTGAATATGTTGGGATTTCAACAAAAGCTCAGTTAAGCCAGAGGAAGGCACTCAAAAGGTAGGCATCTGGCCTGTTATTTAATTTATCTGCCTCACTTTGCCATAGCAGTTGTTAAAATACTGACATATCTATACCTGAGGGTATAGAGGGAACCAGCCTTTGCCCAGTTTTCCCCAGAACCCTCCCACCATTCCAGCAGCAGAGAACCCTCTCACAGGACCTCCTGCAATTGAGAAACCAAAATTTTAATTTGGGGCAGAGCAAGGCTCCCTAAGACCCTGTGTCAGTTTTCAGTCTATGCTTTTGTTTTATAAAATTTTAAATATATTATATATCAACCTTATCCTGGGCATTTTGAGGGGGGAAAAAAAAAAGCAAACCCAGTTTGGATTGTCTAGCATGCAGGGGACTACTGGATAAGGGATCTTGAAACTGGATTATGTAGGACTGCTTTTTGTTTTTTTTGTTTGTTTGTTTGTTTTAAGTTTTTGTTTATTAATGAGAGCGAGAGAGCAAGGAGAGGGGCAGAAGAAGAGGGAGAGAATTTCAAGCAGACTCCCCACTGAGCTGGGAGCCTGATGTGGGGCTCAACCTCACGACCCTGAAATCATGACCAGAACCGAAATCAAGAGCTGGGATGCTTAATCAACTGAGCCACCACGCACGCCTATGTAGGACTTTAAATACCAGGCTAAGTAGTTTGGATTTCATTTGGAAAGCATTATGGCGGTGAGAAGGTAAGAGGAAAGAAGGAGGCAATTGGTAGAAGTAAAACTGAATTTTAAGAAAACTGATCTGGAAGTAGTACGTAGGACAGATGAGAGAGGAAGAGGCAGGAATCAAATAGAACAGACACTACACTCTTTTAGTGCTTACCTGCTAATAGGTATTCTGTAATCCTCACCACAACCTTGTACAGTAAGTACTATCATGTCACAGAGCAGAGACAAGAAGAGGCATTAAGACCCTTGCCCAGACACATACAGTTACTACACAGCAGAGCTGGGATTTTACCCCAGGCCATCTAGCTGCAGAGCCCATCTCTTTAAGCAGAATGCTATACTATCTCTCAACAGACAAAGCAGAAGATAGTGAGGACTTGAATTAGGAATTAGACTACAGTTGGCCCTTGAACAACACAGGGGGTGGGGTGTTAACTCTCACACAGTCAAAAATCCATGTATATCGAAAATCCCCCAAATTTAACTAGTAGTCTTTTATTGACCAGCAGCCTTACTGATAACATAAACAGTCAATTAACATGCATTTTTATGTTACATGCATAATATACTATATTCTTACAATAAAGCGAGCTGAAGAAAATGTATTATTAAAATCGTAAGGAAATTAAATTTACAGTATTAGACTGTATTTATTTTTTAAAACTCTGTTTATAAGTGGACTTGCACAGCTTATACCCATACTATTCAAAGGTCAAATGTACTTAAAGAAAATATTTTTAATAAGTGCAATATGACATGTGCATAAAAAAAGAGAAAGAGAAATAAAAAAATGCCTCTAAGCCTCAAAGTCTGATGGAATGCAAGGTCCATCAGGAAAAAAAAAAAAAAAAAGGAAACTCAGATATAAAAACTAGCTTGGGAATAACAGGTGATGATTTCAGTGCCAGTGAGATTTTCCCATCAGCGTGTCCTTCAGTGCCCTCCTTGAGAGGGATACTGACGTTCAGAAGATAGGATTATACTCTCTTCTGGAAGAATTTTCAAGGAGAGTTAGTAGAAGCCAGGAGAGTGCTGGTCAGAGAGAGAGCAGAATGAAAACTGTGGAAGACAATTAGACTTAAAGGTCTAGAAGAGGAGTGAACAAAGCTTATCTTAAATTTGAATTTGAATTTGCATGTGATATATAGGATAGATTGCAGGAAAAGTTAACTATTTATAAATAAGCAAGTATGCTATCTTTAATGTTTTTATCTTATACTTCATGTTAATGAATGCTTTAAATTAATGACACAAACTAAAAAGAAAAGTAGCATAAAATTGTATATAGTTAGGGTAAAAATTTAGGGAAAAAGATGCATATTGGAAAAGAAAAAAAGGAATGGAATGTGCTGAAATTCTTTCCAGTGGTTGTGTGAGGTACTGCTGTTACTATTTTGATCTTCCATGCATATGCAATATGATCACATAAGTTACATAATAAAATACATTTATTAAAACATAGTTGCACTGGCACAAACCAGCACTGGTCAGCATTAATATAGCTAATTGTTCCACTAATAATATAATCAATCGTATTGATTGCATTTAATATCTGTATTAATTTTTATGCTTGACCAGTAAAATTTGGGTACAGTAAAATTTATAGCACTTGCTATTAATTCTAAATACTTTATGCAAGTTGGAGATCCAGGTTTGTTTATTTTGTTTTTTGTTTGTTTGTTTTGTTTTGTTTTGTTTTGTTTTTTTTCAGAAAATAGTAGAAACCACCATATACATGTATTTTCTGAGGGGGAAACCAACCCCTATGAGTAATCTCTATAATCCTTCCTCAGGCTCTAGACATTTTCCACTCCCACAGTCACCCAAAGCTGTGCTCCAAATTTGGGGAAGCTTCCCATGGAAAGCGACCGAGACTGTCCAAGTGGTCAAAGCTTTAATAAGTGCTTTATTAAAGATAAATAATAGCTTAGTGCTGTCCTATTCTGTAAAGAACCCAATTCCCTAGAAATGTCAAGGATAACATGGATTAGTGAGCCATTCTACAAAAATGGGAATAAGCTATGTAAGGCAGGATTTCTTCAACTTGACTTGGAGCCAGCTCATTTCTGCTCCTAAAGGCACAATTCTCAATTAAATGCCAAAATAGAGAAAAGGTATCTATTTACTTTCCAATCTCTTCAGGATTCAAAAGCCCATCCTTCTTCCAAATTCCACTCAATCTACACTCCCTTTCTCTTTCAATGCCCCACCCTTGAAAATCACCTCTCTTTCCTCCTACATCCTCTGTCAAAATCAGAGGAAAACCATCGGATTAAGGTAATATGTATTAAGCTTTGAATAACTGGGAGTTTTTCAGAGAATATTTTAATTTCCACATGTAAGGACACATATATACAGCTGTTCACACAGGTGCATTAAGTATTTTCATATGTCTTCTTCCTTGTCCTTCATTTATCATTTTTGTTTGATTCCTCCCTTTGGTCTCCCCATTTACACCCACATTTCTCATATATATCTATGCCTCTTCTCTTCCAGTCAGCTATGTAAATAATCAGTGGCTTTTTCTCTGTATTTATGTAACTTCACACAGAGCTACACTTACCAACACATGAGCAAAAATACACACACAGAATACACAGCACACTGATAGATACAACATAAGCATATACATTTATATAGGGATTTTTATCACTATTTTACTGAAAAAAGGAGGAAAATATTATACATGTTATACTTTATTAGATATTGCATGTTATTATACAGCACATTACATATTGTTACATAGGTATGTATTTTGGTTTTGTTTTGTTTATTTATTGCTTTTCTCATCTAACAATATCTTTTGGAAAGCTCTCTAAGTCATCCGGTATAGTACTAATTTGTTCTTTTTAATAGTAGCATAATATTACATAAGAATGACATAACTTATTCCATGATTTTCGTATTAATGGAAATTTACTATATTTCCATTTTTTTTGTCGTAACAGACAACATTGAAATAAACACCCATTTACTTGCATCTTTATACATAGTGCTTTTATTTCTATGGAATAGGATCTTATGAGTATAAAGCTTTCATGTGTATATTTAATTTTAATAGATGCTGCCAGATTGCTTTGCAAACAGGCTGTATGCTTCACATTTCCAGCAGGATTGTATGAAGTACCCTTTCCCCCACATCCCAGTCAGCATTAGATTCTACAACTCTATTCTGGTTCTGTCAGGCTGATGAGTGTGAAGTGATATATCACTTACTTCCAATTTGCCTTTCCCTTACTGCTAGTAAACTGAACATCTTTTCATATGCATATTGGCCAAGTGCCCTGAAAAATAAAGAAGTTTATTTTTCTTTTTCTTTTTGGGGGATACCTACTAGCGTTTTTTAAAGTATACCTAAGAAAAAGCTTACCTGACCCATCCACAAGAGTAAAACGGGGTTCTGTCTAGAAGGCTGAAACAAAGTCAGTCTGGAAAAGATACTCAGCTGTGCGCTATAGAGAATCATTGAGGAATTCCTTCATTCCAGCCTAAGAGTGTTCAAATTGGCCAAGGGTTTGTGTTGTGTGGTTGTGGATTGATAGAGAAAGTAAAGGCACAAAGTCTGAAGTTCATGGGTGGACAGCCAAGTAGTCAACATCGCCTTTTGACTTCTTGTATTTCTACATGTGCTACAATGCACAGGCCCATCTGCTCTCTGGTAGGACACATCCCATTGGGTAATAAATTATAGCGCTGAGGTATTATGGCACCATGAACCTTCCTATGAATTCCCACAAGAGCCATAAGTAGGGAATATACTATAAATCAAGGAAAATACACAAGATTCCATAAAGAGTTCTAAGAAATGTCTACAAATACATATATATTCACATAATTAGTTTTCCTGGTCATGTTCCAATGTTGAATAATTCAGGGAGAAATATAAATATGACATTAAAATCATCCCATTTGATTTTCAATGGTAAGGAAAAATTTGTGAGCAGTAGATTGAATTTATATTGAAAAGTGTCTCTTTGTTTATTTTTTTTCTTTTTCTTTTTTCATCTTACTTGAGAGTAGTGGTGGAGTAAATATGAAAGTCTGGGATTATTTCCTTCCAAGAATGTACTCAGTGAAATTTTAAACTTGAAGTGTTTCTCCAAAAGGACTGAAGAATAAGGGAGGACTTCATCAGGTAGGTCATAAAACCACTAAACATTGTGAAATCAGAGCTGTAATGATGCTCCAAATTAGCTTCCCTGAGGAGGGGATTCTAGCCGCAGCCTTTGTTAAGTGCTGTAATGTGTAGTGAGTAAAATGAATTATTCATGTCATACTTGAACATACTCTGGGAATTTCTGAACGACTCCAGGAGAAAAATGTGATTTGTCTTTCAGGGAATGAGAAGAATCTGGATCCTGATTTCAAGCAAAGGATACAATCTAAGAGCAGCTTGCATTGATTTCACAACCTTTAGAATTTCTCCCCACTTTGTAAAAGCAGAAGAGGTATAAGTTAATCAACTGGGGTGAAAACCCGCACTATTCATATAGAGCATTCTTCTGAATTCTCAGAGGTAGGACTTCCATTCCTGATGCGTGAGTAGCATTCTGCTTGCCTACTAAGTACACAATTGCTGCTATTTGTGTAGATGAATTATTTCTCCTATAACAAGGCTGGAATTACATTTTGGGATTTAATTCAAATTAAGTATTAATAATAGGAGCAACCTTCTTAATGTCATTGAAAAAAGTGCCATCAGTACTTAAAATGTAAGTCATCGCAAAGCATCCACCCTTCCCCCGCATACCTTCAGGTTCTAATTCCATCATGAAATAGTCTGTCAAGTTATTTTCTAAGTTGTTACCGATGGAAGGAAGGGAATGCAAGTGAGATTCAATGTTCATTTACTTGAGATTGCTTTAAAAGACTGGTTTGTTTTGTTTTGTTAAAAAGAGAATATACATCAGATGTTTATTCTCTTGTGGGGGGGGGGGTGGCACAAATGACCTAGAAATGCTTTCAAAACCAAAACAAACAAACAAACAAAAAATAAAATTTACTCTAGCTGCATGACTTGTACTTAAGTATTGTTTATAAAAAGTTGACTAGTAATGAAATAAGAAAATATGAACCCAGAATGATTCTAACTTTAAAATCTTATTCAGGAAAGTAATGTTCTTTAAACTTTCAAGACTCATGCCTTGGTTAATAGAAAAGCATTAGGAATGTCTCCCTTTGGGATAACAAAGTATTAGTGAGCATATATTAAGGAACACACCCCTCAGACTGGCAGAGACCCAGACAATGGAACGGTCCCAGTCTTTGCTCTTCATACCCACTCACCCCTGCCTTCTCCTCTTCCTTCTGTGTGACTGTATCCTAGACCAACCTCTACGCTGCTAAAGGCCACCCATCCTATATATCATGCTGATAGCTTACTGAAGAGAGAAACACTAACTGTGGAATGAAGTCTTTTCTGAGACCTTGCCATTTGCCCACAAAATGAAGCTCCCAGAGCAAGAGGCAGGCAGATCTGTAGCTTGATGAACCAGATGGCTGGAGGTTGACCAAGTCCTACTTCAAACATTCTTAGTTGTCTTGTGGTGAAAAGAGGACTTAGTGTACTCCTCCCACTCCCAACAGGGCCTCAAAATGCAACAGAGCACCCCTAGAAGCAGAGTAAGAAAGAGAGCAGAGAAGGCCCCCAAGCTGTCTAGATTTGATAGTGCTGAGCACAGCCCTACCTTTGTTCCCACACCCTCAACCTGGATCTGTGTTGGTCTTGCTTGACCTTACCTTCCCATGTCATGGGAAGATAACCCTTTTTTCACTTTAATTTTGCCTCTGAAGATTCCAGTCATTTGGCAGAGATCTAGAAATCTAAATAAAAATATAAATATCTCTAAAAAGAATAATGTGATATTTATGCTACTCAAAACTTTGTCCTTTTACACTAGAGTATAAATTATCTGAGGGCAAGATATCTGCCCTTAGAGTAGAGTATAAATTATCTGAGGGCATGTCCATTTCTGTTCATGCTATAAACAATGACTAATACAGCACCTGGCATGGAGTAGCTGCTCAATAATATATTAACTAGTAGTTCTCAAATTTTAGTGGGTATCAGAATCACTGGAAGTGTTGTTAAACCACAGATTACTAAACCCCATCCTCAGTTTCTGATGCAGCAGATCTGAGGTGGGATCTGAGAATTTGTATTTTTTTTTTAAGATTTATTTATTTATTTGAGAGAGAGAGAGAGAGCACAGGTCAGGAGTAGTGGTAAGGGGGGCAGAAGGAGAGGGAGAGAGAAACTCCAAGCAGACTGAGCACAGAGCCCGAGGTGGGGTTAGATCTCAAAACCCCGAGATTATAACCTGAACTAAACCAGAGTCCAAAGCTCAGCAGACTTCAGACTGGGCCACCCAGGCACCCCTGAGAATGTGCATTTCTAACAAGTTCCCAGATGCCATTGCTGCTAGTAGTCCCGAGACCACATTTTAAGAAACGCTGTATTAAACTGCACAAAATTACCATTTTTCTTGGTCCAAAATGGCCAAATATTAGCAATTGTATGTGACTTTACTTAATGTGCTTATGAGTTAATATGTATAAATGAATGGATAAATATAATGTAGGCATTTAAATTCTTTGAGTTTATTCATACCCAGAAGCCATAGCAAGTGCATATGACAAACTAGGGAAATGGGCTCTGGAACCAGAGAGACCCACATTTAAATTCTCACCCCAACACTTAACTAGGTGTGGAGCCCCAGGTAAATCACCTATCTTCTCAGTTTTCTTGTCTTTAAAATGGGGGTGATGCACTGGTTCTGAGGACTGAATGAAATAATATATGAAAAAAAAAAAAAAGACCTTGCATCGTATCTGGCATGTTGTAGATATTCGGTGAAAAGTAACCAACATCATTATTGTTAGTTTCACCATTATTATTATCATCTGAAATTTGTCCAACTCTAGAAATTAGATTAATTTGTGTTCTACTATGTGATTTCTCTATGTAGTGAGTAAGCCAAAATTGGGAAAGGTTACATAAGAATCATTTCAAAACACCAATGGTTCTCGCCGCTGAGGAAGATGTTCTTGTTCTAACAGGTAACACCTGCTCTAATTCCAACAGTACACTCGGGGAACCTCATATGCCAATCTAATAATAGCAAAATTCCACTAAATTCTACTAAAAGTCATTGAGATGAAAGGGTCAGAAAATAGTGTTAGAGGTCTAAAGCAGCTTCAAACTCAACATCTGGGATAGTTGGGGGAAACTACTCAAACTTTCTCAGCCTGTTCTCTCAACTGGGAAAGGAAATCAACAGCACCTACTTCTCCGGCTTATTATGGGGACTAAATACTGTATGCACAGATGCATATAAGATGCAAAACACATATAAGTATTCTTCATGTAATATGTAGTGAACAGTCTCAGTTTCAACCACACTATTCCACTGTCCCTAAAAGTCTACCCCTACATATCATACATGTGTGTTAACTAAGATGTGGTCACTGTAGCCGCACAGTCCATGTCAGGACCTCAGCCATCCCTTTACATTACCAGATGGCCCAGATACCTCCACCACCAACGCCCCAGCCTCTCTGCATAGGCCTCCATAAGATTTTGGTTATTTAACAAAGCCACTAGCTACACAGAGAAAGAGACAGACTGAGAATAGGATAATTATGGGCAGAAGGAAATGGAAGTGAATCCTGGAATGGCAGAAGGGTGATGGGAAAAGACCCTATACCCATAAGAAGAAAAGAGCATGTGCTAGAACAAGTAAGAGAAGTAATTAAAGCCAGCCTGCTGCCTAGATTAAGGAAGGGAAAGGAAAAAAAAAAAAAAAAAAGACACGGCATCATAGCTGTTCACGATAGGGAAGGAATGAGTGAATGAGTCAGGGAAGAGAGGAGAGAAAATAATGTCAGCGGTATAAGAGGCTCTCTTATTCCTATCTTGGGCACAGATAGTTGAGACTTATCTCTGCTCTTAAAGCAAGGGAAGTCGTGTAAATATGACCATATTAAAATAGCACACTTGATAAGTTCCAGTAAAGGTTTTAAATTCCTTTGGCATGTCAAGGTGACCCAGTTACTGGGGCTATCCAATAAATGAGAAAATGGTAAATTACCTGGGTGTGAGGGCTCATTTTCCTTTAGATTTCATAAATATCATTTTGCAGATGCTGTTTTGAATAGCTATTTCTCGTTCAATTGATGTTGAGCACATCAATGTTCTATTATGAGAATGTGGGGAAAGAGGAACAAGCGGAGTGATTAATGAAAGGGGATTAGCAGAGGGAACACAGGAGCTCCCTCCCACATAACCTCACCTGTCCAACTCTCACCCTCATAGAAAATCCAACCACCCCATCATACCTCTTCGTAAAGATCTAATGTGAGCTGCCTTCTTGACTCATCACCGTGAAGAAAGCAAATGAAGAAACAAGAGACAAGCATTTGTAAGGCTTAGAGTCTCAAACTTCTGTAGAGTAGTATTTGTTTCACGGAAACGTGAATCTAAGATTTTACAAACGTCAGTGCAAAAACTGTCTTCACTCTACCCTTCCATAGGTAATCTAGCACCAGTCCCTAAAAGGGCTGTGAAGCTCTGCACAGACTACTTTATCATAATAGGCTCTTTTATCTGCTGCCAGAGAGCAACAAAAGAACACTTGCATGTCTGTAGAGATTCTAGGATTATGTTAGGATGGAAAATAGAAAGACAAATACTTACTAAAATACTGTCTGTTACTCCCAGAATCACTATAGCAATACCCAAGCCAAGCAGCAGAGAAAAGCCTTAACACACTATGCAATTCAGCTACAACTCATCACTGCTGCTATAATTACAGGTGCCTGCCTTCCTCCTCTCTGATCCGGGTATAAAAGCCTAGGGCGGAATTTGTTTCTCAGCTGCAAAGAAGCTGAAGCTAGCAGTCAATAAACACACAGAACTCAGCATTTGACAGACAGGCTCTTGCAGAATATAGAGCTACCCTGTTTATTGCTCAACGGCTCTTCCACACTCAGATTTTCAGGATAACAAAGAGGATATATTTCTGAATGCTTCCCAAGTACAAGGACCAATTTCATTGTAAGACTCATAAGAATCCTGTAAGTGAGGTGTTATTATCCTTAATTTTTAAATAAGAAAATTGAGACTCAAAGGCTGAGTGAGTTGCCCTAGGTTATATACCTTATAAGTGATGGACTTGGTTCTGGATTCCCAATCTTTCAGACCCCATAATCCATGCTTTTTCAGATCAGTCTGGAATCAGGCTCCTGGCGAAAGAAGGTTATTGGTAATGGGTTGTGGCTCTCATAACTTGGAAACAACTCTTAAAAGCTGATGTGTGACAATATTCAAAGAAGAATTCTGTACCCGTATCCTTTTATGGGGAGGTGGAGTGATTAGGATATAAGATTCCACTGTGGAAGTATCCATTTATGGGTGAATCAGAAAATATTGAATTTAAAGACACCCTAACTATGATGAGCACTGGGTATTATACTTAACTAATGAATCACTGAACACTGCATCAAGGACTAATTATGTATTATACAGTGGTTAACTGAACACAATAAAAAATAAAATAAAAATAAAGGCGACTCAAAAGATTAGGAAGAGCACATCAGGGTAACTAGAAAAGACTATAGGAGGCTGAGAATTGAAGTCCTATAGTGTGAAATGTGCACAGATCCACAGACTATTAAAGGAAGGGGATAGTGTCCACCAGCCACATGAAAATTTGCCTTCTTATGCATTTGGAAGTCACCCTCAGGCACTGCTGCTGTACTGGCAGTAAAACCACTCCCTTCTGAGCAGGCCAATAGATACCTCCTTCCTGTGATATGGAGCCCTCTCAAATATAGAACCCAGATAAGTGACCTACAATTTCCCACTCTAGATCACAGCATTATTCTGGCTTAAAGTCTCCAGCCACACATTTTTATACCATTTTACCAGGGATTTATGAAACCTTAATGTGTCCAGTTTTTTAAAATATCATCTCAAATAAATAGAACAAATAAATCTACTATTTAAGAGAATACCCTTTAAAGAAAAATGCTAGGTAAAACTAACCTAGCAACATACCCTGAGGAATTACCCATTTCCAAATGTTAATTGTTATGTGGAAGTGGCTTTTGAAGTTCAATTTAATTTCCTGAAAGCCCCAAACAACTCTATTTCCCTACAGAAAATAATGAAGCATCAGGGATGATAATATCATTAGCAAGTAAAACACATGGAATTTGCTTAGCAAATCAAAAAGCAAAGAGAGGAGTGTTGTGCAACCATCGCTCCTCCTCCCCTGGCCCCAGCTCATCATAGATGCTACAGGGCCTGATCCTTGGAAGCACTGAGAGAGGACCAGGTCTACAGCTGCAGAGAAACATCATGATATTTATATGTCACCTGTCTAATGGTCTACTGGGTTCCGGTCGACCATCTGGTCCCTCATGTTCCTAAAGGGCAACCCACTGACCTGAGGGACATCCCAGAACTTCTGTGGGGTCCAACTGCCCTTGTGAGGACAGCACAAGATCCACAAGTATCTGATCTAAATGAGCCTGAACCAATTACCAAAATCAAGTACTCTGTGTGGCAAAATCAATTAAATGATTGACAGATTGTAACACTTGTTAGGTACTTACATGTCAGGCACATCACTAAGCACTGTATGTGTTTACCTGTTTTAATCCCCAAAATAACCATGTATGGTAGATAATATTAATATTCCCATTTTACAGGTAAGGAAACTTGGGAAGACTCAGCAACACATGCCAGTCATATAACTCACAGAAGCAGAGCCAAGTTCAAACTCAGGTATGTCTAAACCCAAAACCCAAGCTCATGATCCTATGATAGAGGGACTGGTTGATGAATGACAAACATCTCTATGATGGAAAGCCACACACTGTTAAAAATTGTTATAGAAAAATACTTGGTGGGGCGCCTGGGTGGCTCAGTGGGTTCAAGTCTCTGCCTCGGCTCAGGTCAAGATCCCAGGGTCCTAGGATGGAGTCCCAAGTCAGGCTCTCTGCTCAGAGGGGAGCCTGCTCCCTCCTCTCTCTCTCCTGCCTGCCTCTCTGCCTACTTGTGATCTCTATCTGTCAAATAAATAAAATCTTTAAAAAAAAAATCCCAATAAACTGTTGAGTGAATAAAAGTAACAAACATGTACGGTAAAATTCAAGGATAAACCTCAAAATGTCACCTATGGTGAGGTCATAGGTGATATATACTTACATTATGATTTTCTATATATTTTCAATTTTCTGCAATGAATATGTATTACCCTGATACTCAACCAAAGTATTTTGCTCTAATTTTTTAAAAAGCTAGTAAATAGAAATAAAATGATAATGGTTTTTTTGGCTCAATGTCGTAATTATGAGAAGTTTTATTTTCAATTTTATACTTCTCTATATTCTCCAAATGTGCTACAAAGCATTACTTTATGACTACACACACACACACACACACACATACACACACACACACACACACACAAACACACACACATTAAAAATTCTAAAAAGTTCCTTCCTAACATGTTTACTTGGTTGCTCAGGACAGAGTATAGCAGCGGTGCTTTAGTATTCACTCTCTGTGACTTCCGTAGGTATAGACCCTAACAATGTACTGAAGAGCTGTGCACATTTCACACTATAGGACTTCAATTCTCAGCCTCCTATTTGCTCAGTTGTAGCCACATGATGTTAGGTAAAAGCTCTGTACAAGATTCAGAAGGTGTCCGTCCATCTTGCTACAAGGAAGATACATGAGATCACTAAAACTCCACTTTAACCTATGAGAAAGGCCACACCAGATGACAGACCCAGATGCTAGAATAGAGAACTGGAAACACCATGAACCCCAGAAAGCTGTAGAACCAGTACACCACCCCTGCACTACCCACATCTAGACTCGTGTGTAAAGAGAGGTGAATATTTATCTTGTCTTGTTTTCATTTTCCAGGGTGTAGAGGGATATTTCCATGATATGTCACTGAGTCTACATCCTAACTAATATAGTACTCAAATACTTTAAATAATTTAGACTAGTTCCCTTTCTCTCTCTTCACCTGTGTGTGTGTGTGTGTGTGTGTGTGTGTGGTCCATGATGCAGGGACCCTGTTCTTTCTACTCTCAAATTCTTAGTGTTCTAGAGCCCACCACAGTATCTGGCATATGGTAATCAATTAAACATTTGTTAAATAAATGTTCAAAAGAATGAATGAATAGATAATGAAATGAAGTAGTAGTTGCTTGCACAGAGATGTAAATATTATAGATATGTATATATTAGAAATATGCAGTATATTATATGGTATATATTAGAGTTAATGTATTTCCTTTAAATATTAGAGCACAGTTATTTCCAAATATGTACATTTTAAACATTATATCAAACTAAATGTAAATTCCTTAAAAGCCAATAAGATGAATTTTCATTCTAACAATGTACTGGAATAAAATATTGAAAAAGAACCTGTTGAATGGAATTGAGAACCACACATCTTGGGCATTTGGGTGGCTCAGTGGGTAAAGTGGCCAAATCTTGATCAGGTCATAATCTCAGGGTTTTGGGATTGAGCCCCAAATTGGACTCTGTACCCAAGAAGTCTGCTTGAAGGTTCTCTCTCTGTCCCCTCCCTGCTTAGGCTCGCTCTCTCTCTCTCTCTCTCTCAAATAAATAAATAATCTTTAAAAAAAGAAAAGAGGAACATACATCTTGCTGCCTGTCAGTTAAAAAACGGCACCATTAGGAATCTTCATATAATATATTTTTTTTAATAATCAACCATATTTTCAGGAAACTTTCATATTTACAGAAGCTTTAATTATATCTTGCTTCTCAAATACTGTTTTAAGTCAATAATCAAAGAGCTGAACCAGATACCAATGCGAAGTTATTGAACATGCCCAATACTGAGAGTGTTCAATAATTTCAGCATTGGTATCTGGTAAATTCACCAGTACTTGGTGAATTGAATGGCAATTTAATTTTTAATTAAATGTTTAATTTCAATTAAAAATGGAATCAAAACTGGGAGTTGACAGGACGCTTTCAGCATCCTCCTTACAACCATAGTACAAAGCATTGTTTTATCTTCTGATAAACAATTTAGCTTTATCACTCCTCCTTGAAGAATAATTTTAATAAAAGAGAGGAAAGAGATTACTTACACTAAATAGGGCTTTTTCTTATTAATATGCAGGGATATTTTATATTCAAGTTTAGCGGCCTTATAATAGATACAATATAGAAGAACAATAAACAAATTGGATGGTTAAAATTCTCTTCCCAGTTTGCTTATAAACTATGGCACTTTGAAATCCCAGCTAAAATTCTATCCTTCTTTGTATTGAAAATGCTGATGTAGTCTGGCTACCTGCTAGGAAATAAAAGATGTATAAAATTCAATGAACTTAGAGAAATTCACTTCTATTAATATTTACTTGTGGCTAACAAGTTTAAAAAGTCAGAGATTCCAATCTAAAGCCAATAAATGAATACCCTTGAGCAAATGTGAATTTATTAATTTTTCTTCTATTGTGAGCATTTTGTATATCCTACATATATATAAATTCATCCTACACAAATGGAGAGGTTAAAAACATAGTAATTCTGGAACTACAATTAGATGAATATATGTGAATAAAACATACTGTGAAATCATGTCATATAAAATAACTTTTCATAATTTGTCTTCCAAAGAACTGCACACCAGCAGATACATTTTTCTGAAATTATGTATTTACAAGTTCTCAATTGTTAAATGCCCCCTGAACTGTTTTAATTAAAAGACTTTATAACATTTGAACACAAATTAGTAAATATTGTTTAGCCCAATTAAAAAAAAAAGAAACTTCTAAGGAATGGTGAACTTAATCTGATGAATTCCTTCAGAATTTGTCTTAAAACTATGATTATCGTGTGATTATGATGATTTTAATACATTAGAATATTTAACCAATCTACATGTACTAAAATTGTACCATCAATGAAATGTCTGGTCTATATAATTCTATATAGTCTCCCAAACGGCAAGTTAAATTATAGGAATAATCTTAACAAACTAAGGTTTAAACCTAGTAGGCAGCAAATATGACAAATACGTATTTACCAATAATTTGGACAAAAATATTATCAGTTTTAATGTTGAAGTGGCATATGAAATTATTGACAATGTCTACCTTAAACAAATACATAAGAGCATTCTGGTTTCAATTCAAACATCATGTCCAGATTTCAACTCTTGGCACCATGACTTAAGAATGACCCAGAGACTGTAATCAGAGCAATGAAGCAGGAAGTAGGGGTGAGCATACAATCATCCAAGAGGTTTCTAATGAACACAACCTAGGTTAGACTCTATTTTTAGCCTAGATTCCAGGCTATTTACATGTATTCTTGGCAACCAAATCAGTGTCCTACAGCAACTATCTACCAGAATTATTTTCTGATAGACTTGGGGGAAACTAAATTTTAAATTGATCTATTTGGGACTCCCTAGGTAGGAGGTTAGGAGGGAAAGGTCCCACAACTATACAACATCTTAAACATTATTTGGAAAATAACACCTGTTTAATATCTCTTTGGGCTCTGGGCTCAGTTATATGAGTATGACTATTCAAATGCTTAGGTTTAAAAGAATCAGTCAGCATTCCCAGTGGTATGCTGTGAGAACAACACCATGTATGTTATGAGAAGTAATAAAATATCTAAGCCACGATCTTCACCTATAAAATTTACTCATGGTTATATACAATCTAGTCATGATCATCAACTGCTAATCCAGAAAACTGAACCATCTGCCCATCATAAACAGAGGAAGTGTAAATTATAAGGACAAAACTCTTTGGAGCATCTAGCTCAGTAACTGATTTTCAACCTGCCTTTAGAGTTTGTTTCTTTTATGTATATTACATAGGAGTTAAAAAAAAAAAAAAAAAAAAGCAAAGGTACTACAACCATGCAGTGGTAAAAAATGAAACACTTTAAATGGGTTAAAAACAGAGAGGGAGACACACTGTAATAGACTCTGAACTAGAGAGAACAAACTGAGCATTGCTGGAGGGGTGGTGGGTGAGGGTATGGGTTAATTGGGTGATGGGCATTAAGAAGGGCACTTCCTGTAACAAGCACTGGGTGTTATATCAACTGATGAGTCACTAAATTCTATTTCTGAAACTAATAACATGCTATATGTTAACTAACTTGAATTTAAATAAAAGTAATGAAACATCTTTTTCCACAAAATACCTAGGTTTGGGAACCAGGGATTTAAATTATTTAAAGCTCCTTCCATTCTGAGTGAAACAAGGTTTGGGAGCCGTTGGTCTCATCAAAGTCTGTTGGCAATGCTTGAATTTAACCTACAGAATCCCTGTCTAAACACAGACCTTTTAGAAGAAGCAAATCTTGGTCCAGATTGTAAAAGACAATCAATGGATGGAAGAGCAAAAGGAAAAGAAGTGTATCTTACAGAACAAGATGATGGTGAGTGACTGGAATATTACCCCTGATCTCCAGGAAGGCTTTGTGAGGGATCAAACTAGAATACTCATGGAAAAAAGGACTGAATGGAAAACTGCTCTTTCCTTCATGCCCTGGAGGCAGAATTCGACTGTATTTTCACCTGCTCTAGCATCAGTTCTGCTATGATGGGCAGGCTGTTTCCAGGAAACCCAAAAACTAGACTTAAAATAGGAAAGTGTTTTTCAACGTGTATTTAGTCCATTCCTCCTATAGATTATCATAAAAATCTTGAGGCTGCCTCTCCTTGATCCCACTCTTGATGGTTGAGAATCTAAAACCTCATTATCTTCAACATCCAAAAAACTTTCCTAACAAACTTAATATTTTGAAGTTTTGAAAACTTAAAAAGAAATTCCAAACACTAAAGTGTATTATAAGTTGAATACAATTTTCCAAATGGCCCCCTGGATTCTCCAATGTGGCAGGTGGGAGAGAAGGAGGCACCTTCACCTGTCTCTACCCACCTCTATGCTGAGCCCCTTACCACTGGGTAGATCTTGGGAAAAAAGAGCCAAAGGTAAGTCAGAAATACCTTGGGAAAGATAGTGAGATTAATGGTGTGTAAGGATAGCACCATAGTCTATATTATGCCTTAAACAGTAAGCTCCACAAAAACTGCCTAACACAGCTCCTTGATAAAGATGCCAGTGTAATCATAGAAAAGTCCCACTTATCTATCCCAAACAACTGTATCAAATCTGTTTATGTAGCTTTCCTGAATTAACGCAAATGGATCAAATACAGTCACTTGCATGACTTGAAATACAAAACTTGAATAACAGCTAAAAGTTCACCATGGGCAGATGGATGCAGAATGAAGTATATATGAAATCACACACAGCTTTCCGGAAAATATTTGTGACCAAAAACTAGAAAAACTATGCAGTTGTGAAAAATCTTAAATGAAAGGACTTAGCATGATGTCTTTGCATATTATTTTTTATGTTAGCTATGGCTTGTTTCCTACTTGTATCTGCATATTTGATAATGCCAATCAAACTCACAATGTTAAAGAAGAAACAGAAATTATGACCCTGCTCTTCTATAAAACTACCAACTCAGAATAAGTTTGTTCTATTAGACGATAAATGCTTTTCATGTGTTTATAATAGTTTCGAGTGCATTCTGAAGAAGAATATTTGGTGAGTAATTTAGAAAAGACGGACTATTTTAATGTTTATGCACAGTTTAAGAAGTTGAATTAAATGTACATGAAATTAACAAGTACTACGTTGCTTCAAATATACACAGTAAATAAACAATAATACTTTCAATTCTAAAAGTCATTTTCTGCTATTAAACAGAATGTTCTATACATTTTCCTATTAATTCCAATATCATCCTCACAAGATAGACACATAGCAAGTAACATCAATTCTATAGGCATGGAAACCAAGGTCCACTACAATTTAATTATTTTTCCTAATTTATGATTACTAGGTGACAAAATCAAGAGTAACATTCATAACTCAAACAGCTAAACTCAAGAGTTCTGGGTTCTGAGTGCATGTAGAATTAGAAAATATTATTAACAATGAACTTTACTAAAATTATTTTTAAATTTAATTTAACTTTATATTCCAATGTAAAATAGTTTTATTACATAATATATATAAACTGCAATATAGCGATACATAATTATTATATAGATATACATATATAATGCTTCAGGGTATGAAGAGCTCTTCAAGTGAGACAATAAACATTGAGAATTTCTTGAAGGCCATTTATTTTTATTCCTCAAAGAAGCTAAGAGTACTTTTAAATTGTCCTCCAATGCATTTTTCCTTAGATCAACAGGAAACTTTTCTTCACTTAATCATGTCATCTGGCCATGTGTTAAAAGGACATTGCTTTATTTCACTTCAGGGTTTCACTGCAAAGGTATCTGTGATCCCAGACCAAGAACTTCTTAAAGGCTTCAATGATCGAGGACAAGGATGGGTCCTTTGCTTTCATTTCAGTAAGACAGAGAAGGGGGATCCACTTATTCTTCATAAAACACAAGCAGCAGCCTAAGAAACCACTTGACTGCTTGTTGCACACTAAGTAAAGCTCATCCTTTCACTTTCAATGGCTTTCCAGAGGCTACATACAGAAGTTGAAATCCTGTGACATAAATATTAAAGTTCTGAAAAAGCAAGGCCTTCTCTATCTTCCATAGATAGAAAGACAAATAGGAGGACAGAGCTGGTCCGTTCCCTCTTCCAAAGCTCACCTTCTTAATTTCTGACTAAATTTCCTCTCTTGTGCTGAGTCTTTTGTCAGTGATACACTCAGTTCCTCCCCCACCTTCCCTATCACACAATTTTTTATAGGCCCCAGTGAGAGTCACATCTCTTCTATAAAAATTCAAATCCACAATAGTCTCCTTTAAACAACTATTATATATCTTTTTGGCCCCTCTCCCTCTCTATATAAAATATTTTTAATTAGACTACAAACTCCTTAAGGCAGAAACTGGGTCTTAGATTTCTATTGGCCTGACACATAATATGTACTCAATTACTATTTATTGTATGAGTAGAAGGGGTTAAGCTATGGACTCAGGGGAAAGAGGATCTTGGCAGGCACAGAGGAGAAAGGAGAATGACAAAAAAGAAGGAGAAATAGAGAAAAGGGATAATCTATGAGATAATTTTTTTTTAATGTTATGTTAGTCACCATACAGTACATCATTAATTTTTGATGTAGTGTTCCATGATTCATTGTTAGTATATAATAGCCAGTGCTCCATGCAATCCATGCCCTCCTTAATACCCACACTGGGCCAACCCATCCCTCCCCAAACCCTCCCCTATGAGAGAATGTTCTATGAAAGAAAGATGAAAAAAATAAAGTAGACAAATTTTAGGGGAGCTACCTAGAACCAGGGGCTTTTCTTAAAATGGATGGAAAGCACAGAGTGAGAGCCTACACTGGAAAATAACATAATTCACTGAAAAAAAATCACTAGACTAACAGTCAGGATACTCATGTTTGGGTGTAAAATCTGAAACTAATTACCTGCGACCTGAAAAGCTATTTAACTGCTTTTGGCAATTCATCAGCAAACAGAGGATACTAGATTTGATGATCTCTAACGCCCCCTTCGTCTTGAGAGAATATTCATTTCTTCTGGGCAAGGAAGGGCCTCCATTACAAGGTATGATAATCTGAATACAGAAACTTCAGTTGGTAAAAAGAAAGGCAATATTAAAAAGACAACATGAAATAGGTCAAATGCCTATGACCATACTGAAGCAGGACATTTCTTTAATATTTGCTTTGCTTGTTTGATCATTTAAGCTGAGAAATATTCCCATCGTGATCATTCAAGGACTCAAAGTAGGAAGACTGAGATAGACACTGAAATGGGAATTAGAGGCAACACTTTAGAAATACTTGTTCTAGTTCAGTGATGGAAAAGTCATTTGTTGATTTTTAAAGAGTATGCAAAGTATTTAAAAATCCTTTTGATTGGGTTGGGAAGAGATATGTCAATGTAAGACTATCACTGACATCTTATTTAAAATAATCACATATCCTCAAAGATTTGGACCAATACAAGCAAAACAATCAATTTGCAAAGCACTGAGATGTCTGGCAGTAAATCTAGAAAAGACTGTATGCAGTGCCATTTGGTTTCTCTGTTTTCTCAGTCACCCCTTCACATCAGTGCTAGTCACTCAGCACTCCCTTAGGGATGAGGTAGTCTCTTCTATATCTGAGCATCTCTGTCACAGACAGAATCAATCAATATAATAAACTTAGCCTAACTTTACGGTCTAGAGACTATGTGTTCTCCCTTCCAGAAAATACTTGTCTTATAACAAGGCTACGGAAGAGGGCAAATGTGTAACCAAAAGGGAAGACTGACAGAATTACATGTGTCCATGGGGAAAATAACTGAAAGCCACAGCCTCCTAGACTCTTTCTTTTTTTTTTTTAAGATTTTATTTATTTATTTGAAAGAGAGAGAGAGACAGAGAAAGCACAGAAGGAGAGGGAGAAGCAGGAAGCTGAGCAGGGAGCCCAATGCAAGGGCTCCATCTCAGCACTGTGAGATCATGATCTGAGCCAAAAGTAGACATAACCAACCCACTACCCAGAGCCCCTCCCCAGACTTTTTCAGATCTTCACACATAAACCCTGCTGCTGTCTAGTGACCTGGCTTTCCACTAAATCCAGAGAAGAATGTTGAGTTGTTAGTTCAGGAAATAAATGGTTGAAATCAATCTATAAGCAAACACTATATTTGAATGCTGTCATAAATGCAGAGGTACATCAAAGGCCAAATACAAAAATAACAAGAAAATTTTTAAAAAATCTTACGGATAGATTTTGATGATCATCTCTAACCTTCTATTCATATTGGTTTTATCAGATTGGTTTTACTAAACCAATGGCTTTTAAACTTATTGCTTTGAAAATACAACAATATGAAATGTTTGGCCCTAAAATTGTGAGGCGAGAGTCGAAGGAGACTTATTTGTCTGGGGATCAACAGGGAGTGAAAAAAGTCTGTGTTCCTTAGAGAACCTGTGGGATGTGGGGTGGGCTGGAAGGTGAAAACTGGTGACTTCTAGGCTGCTTGCTGCTTTCGATTTTGTCAACTCCGATTTTTTAAAACAGATTTTTAAATTGTGTACAATTAAAATCTTGAAGATTCTCATATGAAAACTTGGGTTTGGGGTTTTTCTTTTTTAATTATCAAAGGAATGGACAGCTTTCAGTAGACAATTCCACAAGGAAAGAAACAGCTGAAAGTGTGTGAATAATCTCATAATAGATGGAGGCTTGACTTTCATGTTGGGACTGGCTGTCTGTCAGAGTTTCCAGTGTAAAGCAGGGAAGTACCCTTTTTTGAGGGAGAAGGGACCTAAGTGGGTTAAAATGTGGTAATCCCAATGTGGAATTTTTAGGAAGAGAGAGAGAGAGAAAAGGACAGGATTAAAAAGACAACATAAAAGATCAAAACCTAGGACTATACTGAGAACTTTATTACCTCTGTAGTTTTTCTACCACAGAGAAGCTTTGTTTATAAGTAAAAAAATAATGAAACTTTAAACAAAAAGTCAAATTTGTTCTTTTCAGTTACAGAAAAGAATTCATTATCAACACTTACCCTCAATACCCTGTATACTCTCAAAGAATTTTAAGTGCCTTTTGTGTTTGAAGTAGGAGACATATAATTCAATTTGTTAGGTCAGTTCTTAAAAATATTTTCTTATTGACACTTGCTCCTAAACCTAGGTTCACATATATGATGAAGATCTAAGGAAAGCTTATTTAACCTACATTAAATCTTAATAATGCATTAATGAGTCTTTTAAAGGGATAATTTTAATTCCCCAATCTTCAACCATAAAGACTGGATAGTGCTAATCTGTCTTGCCCTTTCGATTAAACTTGTTAAGGGCATTCTATTTAGTCAGCACCCAGAATGGGCCATTAAAATTCTTGTTCGGTAAGAGTTGTGTTCAGTGCTCTGTTGTTTTAAATTCCATTAAATCCAAATGGTCTTTATCACCCCATGACCACCGTGACTTCAATCAGCCAATTTAATTACCTTACAAAATTGTCAGTAGAAGCAGCAAAGAAAAACAGGAAGCCCTATGACGTTATCAGATTGAAATCTTCCTCTTTGGTGTTTAATCTAGGCCAGTCAATAATGATGATATGCACCTACTTCCTTCCCTTTCAGGGGCTTTTGACCTTACCTTTCATGCTAAGATTTAGGGTTTAAGGTTCATTTGAAGCATTTCTAGTACCTCGATAACAGCACTATGAGTTGAATGCCTGTAGAAGATAATGCTACATCATCACCCAAATAGAAGACAATCAACAATTCCATTTCAACACATCAGATCAATCTACTGGGGGAAAACTTAAGGTCTCCCACAAACCCTGGGTATGATGGAGGCAGTGGACTGATGATTTCAATACAGTGCAGCTGAAGAACAGTGAACCATGCTTTCTATTCTGAGGTGGAAAAATGGATATTGATAATTTTCAGGGAACAAGTGTAAGTGGACCTACAATAACACAATAAAATCTCAAGAACAGAAAGAGAAAAATGAATTCCTCTCCCTTTAATTTGTACTACAAAAGAGCAAAGCATCTTCTGTATCAGAAATTTTGACAATTAAAGGAAAATCAAAGATTATGTCATCTATATCACAGGCAACACTTTATTTAATGGCGAGTAGACTTGAAAGGGCTCTGATAATCAATGATACATCCTGTGTTTGGTCTATGGTATGTTCCTCCTTTGTGTGGGAGCAAGTCACATTAACTTTCCTGTGCTGAGTAAATGTTGAAACAGTGTCACTTGAGAATTCAGGGAATGAACACACTGCAATAATCATTTGAATTAAACTAAAAAGCAGAAGGTGTCTGTCTAAAGAAATGTCTACTGACATATAAACCCCTGTTCACTTCCGAAAGACAACCTCACAAAGCCTGAAAATGTGTTGAGTTCCATGTGTCTGGGTGGAGAAGGGGTGCTATTTCTAGAGGACGAAAAGATCATTTTTCAAAGTCATTTTCTGAAATGAGTGTGCCTCTGTTGATGGATCACATAAGAGTTAGTCTTTGAAGCTTTAAGAATAAGTGAGAACTTCAGTGAAAAACAGATATATTTTAGTGGCCATTGTATTGGCTATTTCTTGGAAAGATTTCCCTCCCCTGCTTTCCAGAGCTCAGCTGAGCAGGTGTTCCCGGCTTTATCTGTTTCAAACAGTAGCCGCTATTACTCCCCCATCCCCGCCTCTCAAGAGCCAGTTTTCCTGCTCCCAGATGTAAGGCCACTCCTCCCTCCCGCCCACCTCACCTCCCAAAAGAAGAAAAATCTCTTTCAAAGAACTTGTAGAGAGTGGCGGCTTCTAAGCTCAGTCAATTCACTCACCCTCCTTGATGCCGTAGTACATCTGCTACTAATTATTATATGTGGGAGCACATGGGATGTCCAGCGAATAGGGGGATTCCCATAGGAACTCTTTCCACTCCTTCTCACGTTGTGGGCTTTATTATCTGAGCTGTCCCTGAGCTAGCTGTCTTCACCTTCGGCATGTGTGCTGGGAGGTGGCTACGTGCTGCGCCACAGTGTTGGCCCGTGCGCAGTAGCGAGGAGGTCTGAGCGCATCTGGGGGAAGACCTCGCCCGCGAAGCCTTTAAAGAAAGCCGTTCTACCCGCAAGCTTAACAGAAAAGCTAGGTCAAAGCAGCTGGAGGAAAGAAATGGCCTATATCACACGCTCAGCTCCTCGGACGCGACTAGTTTGGAGAAGCTGCCCAAGAGTTTGGGAGAAAGTTTGGGTTGATGTCTTCGCTCCTGGCGTTCTAAATGCCAGTTCAGATCAGGACTGAAAAATAACCAGACCTCGAAGATTGGCAACGACCTGCAGCTTGAGGAATGACTGCTCAAAGGAGATGCCCACACCCCCAAACTACAAAAGGGATTTCTAGCCCAGTACCGAACCCCAGGCAGAGCCACTTTCTACACCCACGCTTTCCCAGAAGCAGAGGTCTGAAGGGAACAGGAAGGAAGGGAGGCTCTTGTAACAGAAGCAGTGTTCAAGTACCGAGAGCTGCAGTAGTTCAGCAGGGAGACTGTGGTATTGGGGGCAGCCCCCGAGAACGGAAGGATCCTGCCTTTGCCCTCTCCAACTACCCGCGGGACCAGGACACAGCTGCAGAGACACAAAGGTGCCTCATTTACATGGCCCTGGGACCCGCGGAGCCTGGTAGCCGCCAGAGTGGGGGTTTCACGGGCACCTGGAAAAGCTGGCTCTGAGAACGTTTGACCTGACCTGGAATGGGGAAACTGACCCTAACTGTCCGGGATCCACTTTGTCCCCTGATATCTTCTCACTAGGTGGGCGCTGTGGAGAAGCCAAGATGTGCACAGCTAGGATCAAAGACAGAAACGGCCCAACCCACGGAGAGGCGCCAGCCCTCTGGCTTCGGAGGAGCTGACTCTAGGCTGACTATACGTCCCTACTGTCCTGGGCTGTCTTAAAGCATAGGGAAACCGCCCTAGGGTCAATGTTCCAGACAAGTTCTCTTGGAGTTGTTTGCTAAGCCATAGGAGGAACAGGCCGGGGTGTGAAGCTCAGGGGGAGCCAGCCAAAGTGGGAGGGGTGTGTGCCAGGAAAGAGGCGCTCCCAGGCATAGCTGCCTACATTTGGGGGCACTAGAGAGGAGTCATTGTACCAAAGTGTCAGACTTGCAGCGCAAGAATGCATTTGCCTGTGTGGGGTGTGTGTGTATGTGTGTGTATAAGACAGAGGAGGGAGAGCAGCGCTGGAGCCAGAGAGAGAGAAAGAGAGGAAGAGGGAGAGAGAAATGAGAGAGCAGGAGCAAGAAAGCCCCAGCGCAAGGGAGTCAACTTTGTACCCAGAAGGGGCAGGGGTGGGGGGTGGAGAATGCAAGGGATGAGGCAAGGGTCAGCACCCAGGGCAGACAGCTCCTCAATCCAGACTTTGAAAGGAGGACACAGGGTCAGGGCCTTGGGTGGGGGGAGGGGGCATGGAGGGCAGGGTTTAAAGGACCAGGAGAGTGGGGGTTAGGGGTAGAAAAGACAGCATAGAGCCCTTGAGGGTGGTTTTCCACCACCTGAGGGGAAGACGGGCTGGGGAAGCTTCCTAGCAGGGCTCAGGAGTTGGTATAACACCAAAATGGAGTTGCTGGGTGGCTGAGCTCCTAGTCAAGCCTAGCCTGTGGGGGAAGGGGAAAAGGACTAATTGCCACCTCTTCCGTGGAGACAGCTTTTCTCACCTGCACCTGGCAGGCCACTGTTTCAGGGGTAGCTGTTTCAGCAGCAAATCCAAACCCTACCCTTACAAGACAAAGACAAGGAGCTAAGTGAGGCTTTGGTTGGTCCTTTGAGTCAAAGTTGAAGTTAACCTTTCTCCAGAATGGCTTATACACTCCCAACCGACCATCCAGTCCACTCAAAACAAGTTTCCCCAGAAGGAAAAAAACAAACAAACAAAACCCCCCAAAATACTCATTGCATCCAAACAGTCCCAACAGGGGAAATGGTCTACTGATTACAATGTACACTATCTTTCCCCATAACCCAGGTCAGAAATCAGAGAAAATAGATCTCCATGTGGAAGATGTTTGAAGTTAATGGAGAAAATAACAGGTTATCTAAAAACTGAGCTGTTGGTTTAGGGTATCAAGACACTGTGAGGGGCGCTTGGGTGGCTCAGTGGGTTAAAGCCTCTGCCTTCAGCTCAGGTCATGATCCCACGGTCCTGGGATCGAGCCCCACATGGCTCTCTGCTCGGCAGGGAGCCTGCTTCCTCCTTCTCTCTCTCTGCCTGCCTCTCAGCCTACTTGTAATCTCTGCCTGTCAAATAAATAAATAAATAAAATCTTAAAAAAAAAAAAAGACACTGTGAGAAGGTCTTTGCCTACTCTCCTATTTCTTAAGGACATTCTTAGTAAGCATTGGTCTAGGAACATATATTTTTGTGTGTGTGTCAGCTCTTTTAGAAAGCTGCTACACACTCTGCAACAGTCGCCAAGATTTTTAATATGAAGATATGAAATGATCAGCGAATGTAACAATCTAATGATTCAGCAAATATTGTGCTGCAAGACCAGACCAGCAATAATTAAATCTTTAGATTACTGGTGGCAGTTTTTCTGTTCCAAGTCTTCTTTTTTCCCCCCCACCCAGACCGAAAGCAAACACACTAAGGTACACTCATTCCCAAACACATTTCAGAAGATTCCTCACTATTCCAAATAAGTAGGTTGTACTACTCAAAATATTGGGCAAAACTACCATACTATAACATTTACTATGCTTTAAGGAGGACAGCTGAACGCACACACATTTTCCATGATACAGGGACCTGTTTAATCTCATCCAAAGGAACAGCATTCCTGTGGATGCTTGTTGCTAAGAGCAACGTGCTTAAGTACCATCTAAAGGCATGAAGAAAGAAAAAAAATGCTACAGTAGGAATTTAGATATAACCTGTTGTCTCTCTTTGTCATTATCAGCCTTCTGGACTCCAAGTGTTAACGTGCTGAATGGGGGAGGGGAAGGTAGGGTTCCCTTTTTAATATGTGAAAAACATTCCTACTCTGGTTTCACAAAGCCTGAGAAAGATGATTTTATCATTACAGAAAAAGCACATGGGAAAAAGGAAAGAGAGAAGATGCTGTGGACATGATAGGAGATGCAGGCAATCACTTCAATTTAAATTTGACTGACTTAATGGATCTGTTTTTACTTCAAAAAACACATGCTCAGGATTATATGGTTACTTGCACTCTTTGGTCTAAATCCACTTGATCTGTCAAAGGAGGCACCCACAGTGGGAGCATTTACCAGGTTGGCTTTCTCCTCTCTCCTTCTTATCTACTTAAGGGAACTTTCCCTCACTAGTTCTGCTCCTACTAAAACTCCATTGGCCATCCACAGCAGCTGAGTTTGCCCACGCTTCATTTCCTCCAAGCAAACCTTCTGACCAGCGTTTCCACGGGATCCCACGTTTAGATCTCCCTGAGCGCTCTACAGGAACCCTGATACCTTAGGAAAGTGATAGATTCCTCTAGTATATAACTGCCAGTCGACTCTTTTATCATGCCACGATGAAATAAAGATGCATACTTAGATTCCCATACACGACTCCTCTCCGCCCCAATCACCGTTGTTAATCATTCATTAGATCAGGACGCGCGCAGTCAGAAAGCTGTGAGAGGAGGACTCACAAGTTAAAAACAAGACAAAACAAAACAAAAGCCCCAAACAAAAAAAAAAAAAGCCTCCTCTTGCTAAGTAGAGGCTTTTACCTTACAACACTATTTTTAAAAGCGCCGTGTCCCCTTAAGGGCACTAGGGGCTGGGAAAGCGGGGAAATTCACCTAAAAGGCTCTCTGTTCACAAAAGAAATCCAAAGGGTTCGCGCCTTTCACTTGCGGACCTGTCCCGGTCCCAGACCGAAGCGGACAGACGCCAACTTGCCAACTTGCCGAAGAGTTCCCAGGTACTGCCTCTCGAGCCCCGCAAACGGAGAGGCGTGGAGCCCCGGCGCGCGCTTCCCGCCCGCCAAGCCCGCCAGGCTCCCGGGGAGACAAGCGGGCGCAAGCGCCGGCTGTGCCCCCAGCGTCATCACCAATCTCGGGCTGCGGTGTGGAGGTAACGCAGCGACCACTACCACACACTGGCACTCATTTCACCCTCCCGGGGCTTTTTTTCTTTTTTCTTTTTTCAATAAAAGAAAAAGAAAAGGAAATGAAATGACACGCGGGGCTTCTTTAAAACCCCGGGAGGCTCCGGAACTGCAAACAGGTCGGAATGCCCTGAGCCCACCCGCCTGTCAGAGGGAGCCCGCCTGTTTACATCCGGCTGCCTCGGAGCCGGATACCAGGCAGCAGAGGGAGATGGGGGATCTTACCAAATCTTAATACATGTGTGGTTCCTTGGGAATATCCAATCCACAGTATGCAGAGCAGGAGTTTAATGGTGCGCCTGAAGACTGGATTACTTAAAATCGGGGAAATAATCTTCATGGTGTTTCTGTGTCCACACGCGCGGCACCCACTTCCCCGATCTAGCGTTAGGCTCCCGGTTCGGGTAGGAATGAGGATGCGTCGAGTGGTGGCCGCAGACACGATCACGGCATGGTCACAGAGAGAGGAAGGAGTCTCCGCTTCCCAAACCCATTAGCAATCGCTGCATGTTCCTCACTCACTGCGCCAAGGAGCAACCTTCCACTGCAAGGGATGGTGGGACATCCATGTTAGTCGGGGAGCATCCGGGAGAAATCCAGCACGCACACCCACAACGTCCGGCCGCGCGAGCCTGGGGAAGCAAAGGAGGGGGAAATCAATAGGAAATCCAGCCTTGGAAACCTCCGAGGCGTCGGTAGCGAACCACAGTACCAGCACAAAAGGCGCTTTGCTCGCAAAGGTTTTGCCAGGCCCTATTCTACTGCACTGCTGCACAGCTTCTGACGTGAAGCCAAGATTAAGTGAGAAAAATTGAGATAGCTGCTTGCCTGTTAAGGCTCCCTGCCAGCAAGCTTCCCAATATCTCTTATGCAACCGATCTCATCGCCCGCCTTGAGTTTCAAGAAAGAAGTCGGATTTATTTACGCGGAAGAAACTGCTTTTATTTCCCGTAAGAGTCTTTGCTAAGAGAGTAACTGATGTATGCAAACGGACTTCTTACAATCAGCTGATGAATTTTAAAAAATGACAAGCTAAACCAAAGTCACTTTGCCTAGGAGTTGTAAAAAAGGAAGTGGTCTAAGGCAGAGGAATTGACTACAAATATAACCTGTCTTTAGGTTAAAAGAAAGTCTTTATATTCTGAAATTTTGGTCCAGGAGTGAATATAGATTGGAGTACAATTGCAGAAGTTAAGATAGTCTTTAAAAACTTGAGTGGACATTCCGTGATTACTACCCAGGGGTTAAAAAAAAAAAAAAAAAAAAAGTCTTCAAGTGGTCTTTTAGGAGGAAAAGTGTTGAATTAAAATGAAGGAATCGTACTTTTCCACACATTTTTTTTTAGCTCACCTAAAATAATTGTGCCTATGTACAAAGACGATGATGTTTAATTTGGTATAACAAACTCCAAAGGTTTCAATAATTCATGCCCAAATTTCTTCTCATTTTGGTTTTTTGAGTATGTTTTTCTTTCAGAGGCATAATATGGGATCATAGTTTGGGCAACATTGAATGTCACAGTTTTGCCTAAAAATGCCTTATTATTGTCTGGTGTTCTGGTCAGAATATTTAGTCTTTAAGCAATGACTGACTTGGCTTTCATCAGGTGCAATTTATTCAAGGAAAAGAAAAGTACACAAGTATATATTCTTTTAACATGAAAATACATTTTGCTGTTGAAATAAGTAATATGCTGTCATGCAGGCATAGAGATTAAAATACCCAGTCCTAATATTTTACATTCATAAATGAAACTGAGATAGTTACTAATAAGTATATTATACATATTAATATTTTAAGTGATCAAGTAGCACGAAAGTAGCAAAAAAGGCTAGATCTGTTTCTTAAAATTAATCTGCTTTTCATAACCAAATAACAGGGCATAGGTTAAACCTTATGAAAAAATTATAAGATTCTACCTTATTTGAGGAATATCTAATCTTTTAATAAGGAGGGATATGAGTACTATTTATTCCAGATAGCAAGAAAATAATGTAATGTTTTCATTCCATCATAGTGATTTTCTTGTTCTATTTTTTCTTAAGGTATTATAAAATGCTGATTTGAAAATAAAGCTACATTTTGCAAGAGCATTAAGTGGGCATTGACTTTTTTGAAAAAAAAAAGATGGAGGCATAACTGCAGTGTCAAAAATAAGTATCATGAATGACTAGTTCTGCAGTGTAGCAGGCAATTCAATCAAATAATCTGACTATTTGAGCACTTTAAAAGAAACACCTTGTGCTAAAACCAAGGGTTTCTAGCGACTCCTTCAGTCCATGTTTAAAATACCTCTTGTAAGACATGTATAGTCCAATACATTCTGTATTTGTTGTTTCATTTATCCTATTCTATTTGTTCTTTCTCTTTTTGATCCTAGCAGATATAATAATGACAGCCAGAGCAAGAGTAAATATTCTTAGTTTTTTCATCTGTCAATATGATTGTTATATACTGCATGAAAATAGCATGTTCTAATGTGACTAATCAAAATATTGCAGTTTTACCGTTTAGTTAGCATTTAATAAAACCTGAGAAAACAAAATGCACCGTAAGTCCTTGTTCACATATTCTGTTAACATAATGGAATTTGATGTTACAGTTGTAACTTCTCTACTTAAAACTAGCATCCTAAACTATTTGGCTTTTGTGGGATTATTTATTGGATATCTAGTTGGAAAAGTGAAAGATAAGCTTCCAGATTCATGAAGTTCTTACTCAGTATATTAAACAGTAAAAAGTCTATCATAAATTTTTCTTACTATTATTTGGTCCCCAAAGCACCCATTTTGCACATATGCTAAATTAGGCTCATTTACATCTATCAACTAATCTGAAAGACTTCAGCATCACAGACAGCAAGTCCACCTGTCTAATTGAACTTCTGCAAGATAGGAGACGACCTTTCTTCAGGACCGCGGACAGCGCTCCAGGCATTGATTTATTCTGAAGTAGTACATTCAAAGTAGTACATTGAATGGGTAATGTGCCATTTGAAGTGACAAAGTGAATATTTCTACTACACAGAGTCTGGGAATATGAGTTATTGCATTGTTCACATTGTCAAGAGGATCATTTTCCCAGCTGTGTTGTGTGTATATTTCAGTGTGACTTACTGGGATTGCTTAGCTTACCCAGGATGTGCTAATAGTCATCCTTTTCAGGGCATACTACTACAAAAGCCATCTACATTAACTGTGAGTTCCCTCATAAGCACAAAACTACTGTTGCTCAGTATTTTTAAAAATGCCTGAAAGACCACCAAGATTTCAGAATACTGAAGAGCATGCTGCCAATGGTCAGTGGCTAAAGACATTTCTAAAATATACAATTAGTTATTGGTTGAATTCTCCACCTTCAGCTTTTCATCTATTACAAGGGTAATCAGATCAATTCTCATTCTTTTTCATTAAACTTTGCTCACTCCTAGGACAAAAACAACAACAACCCTAAAAACAAAACAAACAAACAAAAAAAACCCCGCCAAAATCTAAATCAAAACAACAAAATCCTAAGATTACCACCCCAATAATAGAACAGAAGGACTTGATAATAGAGAAGATACCTCAGAATAGGGCAATTTTGAAGTTATTGCAAGTTTCTCCCCAATTCTGATACCTTATAGCCTTAGCTATATGAAGGATTGATAGTCATTATATAGTGGTCACTGACCATATTGAACTCTTTTAAAAATTGTCCCAGTTTTGTAATTTTCTGTTTTCTCAAAGGGAAAAAAATATGATTTGGTGTCAGACAATCATATATTTAGCAATAGTGAGATTTACACACCTTATTGCAAAGCTTCATTTGCTTTTTATGTATTTTAACCATATGGCAACCTTGATATCTAAGAGCCAAAGCTCTGTAGGCTCCAAGGTCAAAGCAGAGACGACAAACTGCAAATGCACACATACATGCACACACAGAGATGCTGTATCTAAAGTAAGCCTACACACACACACACACACACACACAAGGCTGACATGAAGAGATATCAAACCTATGATAAATTAGCAAAGAACAAAATGCACATCATGTTTATGTAAAGCTTGTTCCAACAACAATAACAAAATGCCATTAGCTTCATCTTTCACTGTATTTTTATATTTACTGACACTAATGACCTCTTATTCTTGGGTACTATTACTTGAGAAGCAATTTTAGTTTTCTATTCTCCCAGTGAAAATGAATCTTATTCTAGTTAGCTGCCACCTGCTGGGGCATGTACAAATGTGTAATAATGCCTACAGCATAACGTTTAAAAAGACAATGCCTATACCTTTCCGTAAGAAACAGCAAATACATATCCCAGGACAACCTGAATTTCAAAGGTGTTTGAAAGGTTCTTCCACACCATATCTATATTTAAATTTTTCCACATGGAATTCTTTCTAAGGATTCCACTTGACTTGTCACCAAAGTCCTGCTGCTACATGACATTTGAGAAACCTCATCTTACAGTAATACCTGACCTATTCTTCCATGTGTGTGGCCTGTTGTGTGTAAGCTAAGCTAAAATAAACAGGCTGTTCATCCTGGCATTAGAGGTGCCAGAGAATAAAGTCAGAGCTGATATCAGTTAAAAACACACTGTTGCATACTTGCACTTCACTCTTTCTAACTATGAATGCTATGCTATGCAATCCCTTGTGATTCCAAACACATATCAGCTGTTCCACCAACATTCTGCTGCATTGATGATTAATGACACTTAGAGTTTTAATTAATTTTTAGATGCCAAAAATAAGTGTATCTTAATTAAGAAATTGAATTGGAATAGCTTTATATGCCCTGGAATCATTTTTTTTTCTTTTTAAAAATTTTAGTCTGTGCAATCCCCAGTGGGTTTTAAATAGAAGGAAACAAACAGGTAAGACTTCCAGGCATCACTTATTTCTCAATCACCTTCCTTCTGTGTGTTTCATTTTGCTTGTTTGTTTGTTTAGTAAGTTTCTAAGGCCACTGAAAGCTGCCTTGATGGTCACAGGAATGGTTCCAATAAAAAGTTAGGCAAATCAAAATTGAAATATTATTACCTATCTTCCAGTAACTAAACTACAAGCTAATTAAGATTCAAATGAATCGATCATCTCTTTTGAAATAAAAATAATCATCCATCCATAAGGTAATTTCTGATGACAGAATACTTACAGTATGAAGATGAAGAAATGCTAGAAGGTGGTCTGTGTGTTACCAAAAGGATAGTAGTAGTAAGTTTTCTAACGTCCCCTATTCTCTAAACTGGAAATCATGAGCTAGGGGGTCTCTGCTAGGTCGTGGTGTTTACTAAAGAACTCCCTGAAGGTAAAGATGTCAGGGGATGAGAGTCATTAAAAGTTTTTAGCGTTTCTGATCCACCCTGGAGGGTGACTCCCCCTACCCTAATGGGACACCCTGGATACCGGCGTTGGTTAAAATCAACGTCTGTACTTCAGCGCAGAACTAAAGAGCAGGGTTCATGGAAAATTGGGCGGATGGAAGGAAGGCTGGGGAGTTCTTCAGACCCGCAGGCAGATACACAGATTCTTGCCATCTGTCTCTCTTCGCCCCGCGTGAGTCCCAGTAGCTGAGGCCACTTCCTGACACGTCCACTTATTAAATTATTTTATGAGGAGAACGCGAGCGCCCGCAGCCAACCGAGCCAGTTGTATCCTTGACGGGAATTGGCTGAGGCGAGCGGGACAAAGCCACTCGCAGCGAATCGGTCCAGCGGGTGCCCTGAGCGCACCGGGCTCCGCGGCGCGGCTGTTCGCCTTCTTCCTCTCCAGGCGTTCAAAGCCCCTCGCCCACCCCCGGTCCCTCCGGTGGGAACTTACACCCCGGGAGACAGCCCCGAGCGGAGCCCACCGGGGGTGGGGTGGGGGGTGGGGGGTCCTTACCTCTCGCTGCGGGTGAGGTAGGCGGGGAGGGGGAGGGGTGGTCCTCGGGGAGGAGCAGGCGGAGGAGGTCGGGCGGGAAGTCTGCGGCTCCCGGACGGAGGAGCGCAGCCGCGGGCGCCGAGCGCGAGTGACGGCGGCGGCGGAGACGGAGACCGTGGAGCAGCGGCGGCGGCGGCGGCAGAGACAGACACGCCTCCTGGCGGGGGTTCCTCGCCTCTTGCTTTAAAGGCGCCGCGCTCCTTTCCCCGCGGCCGCCGCACACTCCCGGCGGCTGCGGCCACCAGGGCGCAGCGCTCGCCCCTGGACAGCAGAAGGGAAAGTGCGAGAATTCTGGGCGCCTCCAGGCTTGGACGTTAAAAATCCCCTGGCCGGGACTTCATCTCTTGCGCACACCTCCCGCCTTGCTCTGGGATGGAGGGACCGGGACTGAGATGTTCGGTCAGAGAGTGATGCAAACCCCCAAGGAATTCGCCGGGCCCTGGGTTGTGACAACACGTACAAGGAGCCCGAGCACGTTTAGTTCTGGGTGGTGGATTTTATACCTCTTCGAAACCATAGCAACGAAACTTCTCTGCCGCCAGGATTTGGGGAGCAGCTGGTAGTCTCCAAAGTGGCCCTTTTAGTCCAACTACGGTCATTTCCCTTTGAGGTTTGCGTAAAGATTTTGACCTGCGACTTACCCCCACCTGCACCTCTTGTGTACACTACTAACGCTCTCCCCCAGCGCTGCCCTTACCCCCTTAGACGCCTGGAGTCCGTGCACCTCACCTCGCCTCGCCTCCGTTGCTGAAAGCAGAGACTTCCCCCGAGTGTCAAGGGGAGAGGGTTTTGGCGAGAAGTCTCTGTGCGGGTCCCGTGCTTAATGACAAACGGCCACGCGCCACCTGCCCCGCCCAGGTCTTTGAACTATCGACCCAAGCAAATTACAGAAAGAAGTTGGGTTTGCGATCTGGTGGGCGCCGAACCTGAAGTCGCAAATTCAAACGTTGGAGAAAGGAGCCGGGAGAGCAGTCCCGGCCAGGCGGCCGCCTGTCTTAATTCCCTGGAGCATTTTTTATTGGGCCGGAGGTGGGGAGGAGCACCTAAGACCCGGAGTCTACCCGTGGCTTGGCTTCGGGGAGGAGCCGCTGGCGGCGAGCCCTACAGGCTTCCCCTGCTTCTCAGCAGAAACGATTAGCTTCTGCAAACAATCTCTGATTTCTGCTCCTCTGGGTCGGATAAGTCAACATCCATTCAATACCATTGCTATTTTATCCTCGGCCCTACAGTATTAACTAGAGCAGAGACTTAGCAAGTTGCCGCGGGAGGAAGTTGGCGAGCAGCGATTTGAGAGAAGATTTAAGTGAGGCTGAGCGGGAGCAGGCCGCCCCTGAGCAGGGAGACAATTTGCAAAGGGGCCAGGTGAGGTCCCGCGGCTTGCGGAGTCCCCCAGCAGCCCTGATCCCTGGCGGCACTCAGATCTGTAATTTTGAAGGCCCAGAAGGAGGGAGGCTCTGCGTCTCCAGGCACTGATTGTCTTGGCTGAAGAACAAGAGTTTGTCCTTTGGTTGCATCTTTCTTTGCAACCCCCTTAAAATTAAGCCCCCACCGGAGCTTGGCTCAGCATTGCTACCGCGCACGCCCTGGGGGTAGCGCCTGATTCAGCCTAGTCCTGCAACACACCGAAACAGTCCTGCCAAACCGTACCTGGCTCTCAAGCAAAACCACCGGTCTCTAGCTTCTTGGACACCACTGAGGAATCTCTGTGCCTCCTATCTACCTACTGCGCCCGCCCAGGTTGGGGAGACTCAGGACTCACAGAGGTTAAGGAGAGATTAGTTAGCGGCAATGGAGAGTCTGTTAGTCATTTAAAGATCCAGGGGGTGGCAGGGAGGCTCCCGTAATTAAGTCAACAGCAGCCTTGTTGTACGGAGTAAATAAATAGTCAATGACTCCATTGTGCCTCGTGGAGCGGGCAGCACAGACGCGTGACTGGCTCTGGGCGCCTGGGCTCCAGCTGCTGTGACCTGCAGCCTAATGGGCCCTCGAGGCACAGCCCAGTTTGGGCCAGGCCCGGAAAAAATACCCTATTCAGTCCCATTCCCCCGCAGGAGGAATGGAGACAACTTGTCTACTGGCCAAAGACACTGTCCTTGTCATCCTACAATCCTGCCTCCCCACTTCCAGGGAGGGAGGAGCAACAAGGCTTCACAGAGTAGATTCCCGAGCAAATCCCTAGGTGAGGGCATCCCGCTCTGTTTTGCCAGGGCTGGGAGACAGTAGAACAGGGAGTGTGTCTCATTTGACTTTAAGTGTTTGGCACAGTGCTTGGCATGCAGTGGGTACTGAATGAAAGAATGAGGGGGATTACTGGATCAACCTTCCACATTCCACACTGTTGTCCCCAACCTCCTTTTGTCTGGGAAAGGAGAGGCTTCAAACAACTTCCTCTAAAGGCCATGTGTATTCTTAGAACCTAGCCATAAATTTCTTTTCCAGAGCAACCAGG
This sequence comes from Mustela putorius furo, assembly GCF_011764305.1. Classification (NCBI taxonomy): domain Eukaryota; kingdom Metazoa; phylum Chordata; class Mammalia; order Carnivora; family Mustelidae; genus Mustela; species Mustela putorius. The sequence continues at coordinate 10,462,312 of NW_025421467.1, read as the reverse complement.
ACACATTTACAAAGAAATAGCAGGCACTAGCAAGGGCTTGGAGGGCAGGGGGAAAGAGCTAAGAGAATGAAACCAATCAAAATTATGCATGTTGTGGCAAATTCATTTCCTCAATAACAAAATGTTATCTGAATTCTAATGAGAAAAGTAGAATAACGAGGGAGCATTAGACTACACACACCCATTTAACCCTTCAAAATAAAATTCTTCAACACGATAAAGAATATTTTCCAGAATTTATTCCAGCATTTATGAGGTTATACTTTAAGGAGTCAGATGCCACATCTCTTTAGGGGCAACAGGATTTTTTCTTCTCCATTCCCAGTCAACCATCCATAAGAATTCATCTTCTGTCTCTGAGGAGGTCACTGAGTCCCTCAGCTGGAGTCGTAGGCAGAAACCACCTCTCTATCTTCCCTTTCTTACTTACCTCAAAGTACTCTTAGAACTTCAGCAGATCTACAATTCTGCCTTCTGATGGCCCAGCAAGGACCCGTCTGAATTCCCAAGCTGTATACAGGTTTTGTTTGTTTGTTTGTTTTTGTCAGTTTTGTTAATACTGAATTACAGTCAAAAGGCATAACTTTGGATCATTTAGTCCCAACCCTTCATCTTAAAAGTCACATAATACAAAGCAAGAGAAGAGGAGTGACTTGCTCAGGATGTGGTAGAATGAAAACTGCCTTCTACCTGTGTAGAACAGCATCAGGCTGCCTCCTGCCATCCTCTTTCAAAACTTAGAATCATATGAAGTTAAGACGAAAAGAGACTTCAAGGACTTCTACTCTATTTCAGGGTCACATAACTTTCTCTCATCTAGAAAAAAAAAATGTACACGTTTACATGGCCATGAAATTTTTCATACAGCAACAGAAGATGCTCATATCCCCTAAAGCTCATTGTGGGAACATCCACTCCCTGGATCCTAGGCTAAAAACCTCCAATCTAGCCCCAACATCATTTTATAGCTGATGAAATGTAAGCAACCACGACGACAACAAGAACTTTAGGGTCCGAGTGCATTAGGGACAATTCCTAGATGCTAGGTGTCCTGATTCCCACCTGTTCCCACTCCCTCAGGTCTTCTTAGCTGTAATTGGACATAAATTACACTGAGGTATGAATAACTCATAATGACTTAATGGATTTTTCTCTCAGAATAATTAATATCTGACCTTGAAGAATGGGATCTATTATTCATTTCTGAAACCTCTCAATATATTTACTGAGTTCATACTATCTGTCAGGCAGTGCTCTACTGCTAGCAAAATGGCAATAAACAAATTAAACAGAACCCCTGCCCTCACTGAAGGCAGTTTAGTGCCAGGAAGATAGATAATAAACAAATAGACGAGCAAATATATAAGACATCAGATGGCAAGGAGTGTTACAGAAAAAACAAAAGCAAAGTGAGCAGAATAGGGCATGTTGGGAACAGAGGCATGGGGGAAGGTGTTATTTTCATAGGGTGGTTAGGGAAAGTCTCCCTGAGTAGGTGATACTGGAGTAGAACTCTGAAGGAAGTAAGGGAAAGATCTATGTCCACAGTTGGAAGACGAGGAAACAATGTTAAGGTCCTATGGTTCAAACAAGTGTAAAGCCCCCAAGGAAAATCAGTGAGGACAATTCCCAGAGATGAGACAGGAGATTGATAGAAAATCCAGTCCGAGAGGTGCAGAGGGTTGGGTCCTAGAGGATTCTGGATTTTCCTCTAAAAACAATACCGAAGCCTTGGGAGGGTTTGACCAGAAGAGAAGTATGATCTGACATAAATCTAAAAGGATATCTCTGGCTGTGCTATTAAGATCGCCTAGACTTAATAAAGGGCAGCATGCAAGCAAGACAACCATCTAAGGAGGCTACTATAATAATCTGGAGAAGACCCAACTGTGGACAGCACCAGCTCAGTAGTGGTCAAATTATAGATTATTCTTAAGTAAAGCTGAGAGAACCAAGATTTCCCACAAAAGCCTAATGAACAAAGTAATCCTCCAAATGAGTGATTGTTTAGCTCTGCTAAATGCTGCTGAGAGGTGAAATGAGTGAGTACTAAGAATTAACCACGAGATTTGATGATGTGGAAGCCACTAGTGAGCTTGATGAGAGCATGCTAGCATAGTGGTAGAGATTAAAGTGTGCCTGAAAGAAGTTCAAGAGAGAACAAGAGGAGAGGAATTGAAGATGGAGAATAAAACCATTTTTCCTCCAAGGAATTTTGTTCTAAAGTAGAGAGGAGAAACAGGGCAGTATCTAAAGAACAAGGTGGAGTCAAGAGATTTTATTTTTAAACAGAAGATAATGCAGAATATTAGTATTCTGATGGGAGTAAATCAACTGATGGAGAAGAGAAGATGGATGTCCTTAACTAATCAAGAGAGGATGGGATTGAGTAGACAAGCAGAGGGGTTAGCCTTGAATTAGAAGGGTCCATTAATTCATAACTGATGATGATTGATAATAAAGAAAGTGGTGTGTAAGTGTGGCGTTGAGGACCTACTCTTCCAATGTGAGCTCTAAAGCCCCATGCCAGGCTGCCTTACTCCATAGACACCATCCTTACTAATCTCTGCCTCCTGCCATCTTAACTCTCATAAAGGTATCTGCTTGCTTGGTCCTAACATATTGAATTTTTCAGGAAGGGAACAGAAAGGAAAGAGAAAACAGGAAGTGGAAGATGATGTGAGGTCCTCTTCTTATTCTTTGCATTTTCTTTATGAAATTATCATAAAAAAAAAAAACACAAGCCAAGGGTCTTGTAAAGGAGAGAACATATTAGATGTTTAGGGAGAATAGAAAAAGTGTGAAAATTTTTATTTAGGAGAATAGAAGAGTAAAAATATAATGAAATGCAGTTGGATACTTGACCAACACTCAGAGCCCCTTAAAATTAATGATCAAGAATCTAACCAGTGAGCATGATCGTGTACTTTCCTTTTAAAGTTTTATTTTTATTTAACCTCTACACCCAGCATGGGGCTTGAACTCAAGACCCTGAGATCAAGAGTCACATGCTATTCTGACTGAGACAGCTAAGCTCCTCCTGGTACTTTTCTTTAGGCGTGTTTAAGGTACAAGTGAAGGCTTGGAGTAGGTGAAGAGTTGCAGTTAAAGAGTTGAGATTTTTCCAGACAAGTCTGATGAAGAGATAGGCAGACAATGGAGTTAAACATCTACGTAAGGTAGTTCTTGTGTTGATAAACCCTGGAGACCAAGGGTAAAGTAAGGATACAAAGAAGCAAGATGGGATCAAGAAAGCAGATAGAATTAGTGGGGTCACTCTTTGATAGATGTTTTGCTATTACTGGGGTAGTGAAGAGAGAGAATGAGTTGAAAAGATAGGAGGTAATGGTTTAAAAGTTGTTAGTGATATTTGAATTTAAAATTATAGAGAGGATATAGCTTTGGATAATGATAAATTCTTCTAAAGATAGCAATTAGCCACATGTGACTATTCAAATTTAAATATTGATTCATTAAAATTAGCTATCATGGTGAATTTGTTGAAAAAGACCACTAGCCCTGTGGGACTGGCTATATGTGTGAGTACACACAAAAGGTTAAGAATATTGTATACAAAGATTCTTCTTTTTTAAAAAAAGTAAGATTTACTTACTTATTTTAGAGAGAAAGAAAGTGTGTGTGTGTGTGTGTGTGTGTGTGTGTGTGTGTGTGAGCACCTGGGGAAGAGCAGACAGAGAGGGAAACAGAGAATCCTGAAGCAGGGCTGAGCAGGAAGCCTGGTGCAGGGCTGATCCCAGGACCCTAAGATTATGACCTCAGATGAAATCAGGACTTCACTACTTAACTGACTGAACCACCCAGGCGCCCCCATACACAAAGATTCTTGATAATCTTGAGCAAATTCTTAAAAATTCAGCATATAGAAAGTATACAGAACAGATTACAAATGAAAAGCTAATTATGGTTAAAGCAGAACAAGATGCTAAGAAATTAGAAGACTAACTTCAGGGTGGTCACTAGAATAGGTGATTCTTCAGGCTAAATATAACTAGGTCTGGCAATAAAAAATGATACAGAATAAACCATGGAACTCTTAGCAGAAGACCCTCCTGCCAACCAATGGAAAGGGCCAATACAATCTTTATTAAATGAATAGTGTATTGATGGGAAACTGATGTAATTAAATGTTCTGTTACATTAAAAAAAAATACAGTTCCTCAGTCACATCAGCCACTTTTTTAATGGTCGATAGTCACATGTGTCTGATGGCTACCATATTGGGTGGCCAGCAGACACATCAGATACAGAATCTTTCCACCATTACAGGAAGTTCTGGTAGGATAGTTATGGAGGAAGTCTGGGAGTGGGTGACGGAGATAGGTAGAGGAGTAATGTTCTAGGGAGAGAGGCCAGGGTATTAGAAGTATCATTGATTTGGATATTGAAATTATCAATAATGATCACAGGAATAGTTCTGGTGAGAGTGACAATCAGATGTCTTCACGGAATGGACTGAGAGTGACATAGGTACAGAAAGGAAGGTTAACAAGTGGTAAAGTCTGTTGGCATAAACTTTAAAGTTCAAGAGTTTTAAGAAGGAAGAGTGAACAGTGATATCTGGAAGCAGCAAGAACACCTACTCTATCTCCAGGCCCAGTGGCAGCAGAGGGGAGGAAGAAAAACAGCCATCACATGAGAGATCTGCAATTCTCTGAAGGAGAAATTCACAGAAGAAGCTGGTAATAGACTAAAAATTCACAGGGTACAGGGTTTTGATTTGGAGATCTACATAGCAATTTGGAGATGAGAAGTGATCTGGGATGATCTCCAAGCCCCAAGCTTCCTTGTAAGGGCTGATATAAATAGAGATGAAGGTCAAGTTGGGTGAAGCCTAATGGTCTCCAAGGCATATTGTTGTGCTGAGATTGCATTTGTGTGGGGTAGATGTGTGGGCTTGTTCTGGGATCCTCTTTTTACTTCTGCCTGTGAAGGTATGGGTCAGGGCAGATAATTGTTGCCAGACCTCAGAACTCGTGAGGCTTTTGCCTGCTATTATTCCTAAAGAAGATATCCATCCACTCTCTGGGGAGGAAGAGGAGGCAGGAAGAGATACGAGCACCTCCTCCAGTGTAATTTCTCCCCCTCACCGTGAATGTAGAACATAGAGTTGCTCTTCTTGAGCTTGGAAAACACCATTTCCAGACTCAACAATTCTATGAGACCTCCAGGCCACCTGAAATGACTAAATCATTAGCTTTATATAGTCAGTCCATTGCTTCATACCTGTTTCCACTCAGTATATTTTTTGCATATTTACTGCATCCCAACTTTATCAGTGTCAGAAAAATTTGGTCACTTAGTAACTTTATTTTTGCCTAGATTCCTGTGATCACACGAAGACTAGAATACTCTTCAAGCACTCTACTTTGATGACTTATAAGTCTTTAAATTTTCCTGTGATTCTCACTCACTCTTTCTACCAGTATAAATTTTAGACTCCTGAGGTTACTTTGTACTGTCTTCCCTCAACCACCTTATTACTACTGTCTCTTCTCTCACTAATACGTATACCTCCAAGTCCTTCTCAAGCCCTAGCTAACTAATTAATTCTTTTGTAAGTATTTATTGGTTATATACTGTATTTCAGGGAAATAAGGACAGAACAGTGAGAAAAAAAATGTAGATAATAAACTTTGTAAGGTATTTCTAAAGACAAATGGTTACTTCTATTAGCAAGACTAGGACATTCTTGCTTCTCCCTTTGTAGGAAACACTGATATAAAGGCAGAAATGGGTACCTGAGTGTCTCAATCAGTTAATGTCAGACTCTTGATTTCAGCCCCGGTTATGATCTCAAGGTCATGGGACTGATTCCCGCCCCCCAACCCAAATTGAGCTCCACGCTCAACAAAGAGTCTGCTTGTCCCTCTCCCTGTGCTCCCCTCCCCGTGTCAACTCAAATAAATAAATAAATAAATAAATAAATAAATAAACTCTTTTAAAAATAATAAAGGCAGGAATGTATCAGCAGTATATACCTAAGTGGCACCTTTTAGAGAGGCATTACCAGAAAATATTTCTTACTGGACTCCCCATCCCACCCTTAACAAAGAAGGAGATTAAGCCATACAAAGACAGTGAAGACCATTGGAAGTATGAAAAAAAATGGAGAAAGATGTCCATTCTGGGGGTGGATAAGAAGTCATACAGAGACAGAAGCACCTGTTTCCCCAAAGCAAAGGAACTAATTTGCCAGATTGAGAGGGAATTGTCAAATATAAATCCTTAGGATCATACTCCAGCTACCCTGATTGATCGCTATTCTTTCTTGGAGGCTTAATGCCAGGTTTCAGGGGAAGAAAATTCTTTACATAAGTCCTACTCTATATTAGGAGCATTTTCACATAAAATATCACATTTAATTCTTTGAACAGTCTTATCAAAAGCATAATTCCTATTTTAAGGATGATAAAACTAATACAGAGAGAGGTCATGTAACTTGCCTAGGGACATACAGATAGCAAATGCAAAACTAGGATTCAAACCTTTGTAGTTTATTGTTCTTGCAAGCACATCAGAGAAAGCAGGTAGAATACAGTGGTATCTGCCCCAGCTCTCTGCCTCCTTCCCCAAAGGGTGTCAGATGTTGCTTACAAACTGGTAGGGATAAAGCCCTACAGGTTAGGTTGAGGATGCCCAGAACTGGAGAATATGGAGCAAGTAGGACTGAGCAGATTTGCTCCCCCAGCAAACCCCTGAGAAGAGGCTTTGTCTGGACCCCAAAAATCAGAAACAGCTGCCTCTCAGAGGGGATGCCAGCTTAAAAGCAAGCAGAAGGTTCTTCCTCTTAGACTTTATCAGAGTCCAAGGAAAACCCCAGAACCTGATCTGATCACTTGAGTGTTCTCAAAGAACCCAAAGGATATTCGTTGCCAAAAGCTCATTTCTTGCAATTAGTCAGAACTAAAGACAAAAACTTTTTGTAATGACCCTTGATCCATAATGGTAATATCTTCCTAGTTATTCCTTCCCTGGGAGAATCTATACCTGCTAGCTATATTCTTACTTTCTGACTATATAACTATTTGGTGCATTCCAAAGTGGGAACTGGAGATTATTTCAAAGAACACTGTCTTCATGGGTTGTTTCAATCAATGGTAGGGTGGAGTTCACTTATCTATGTCACAGGATTCAAGCAAACTTGCAAACTGGTTCAGAATGTCAAATAGGGCTTTATAGTTATTTTTTTATTCAGTACTGAAACATTCTGATTGATTCACTTCATCATAAAAGAAGTTTCTGGATACAAAATTAAGGCTGTTTTCTTAATGGGCCCTGCCTGGAGAAGTCATCTGTACTAGAGAAAGCTGCTAGGTAGGAACTTTAGAAACTGACCAGGGTGCCAATAGATTTTCCTCCTTTACTTTAAAGTGGGGATTCTAATTAGCAAAGTTTTCAAATTTCTTATTACAGGTGAGCCCAGCTTCAAGGGCTGACATTCATTAAGGATATGGACACTGCTGACAACCTACCTTTCATATTCCTTCCCACGGAAGGATCACATGGGCCACTGGAGCTGGGCTGTCCTGGCCTTGTTTGGATGTGCACGGTTGGAAAGCACACAACAGAGGTAAGAGAATTCAGTTATGATTTTTAATTCTGTAAATTAATGGATGAGGCAGTAAGTTTAAAATGAAGAGGAAAGGAAACTATATGTTAACTTTCCTAAAGTTAACATATACAGAATATAGGCCCATATTCTGTACACTAAAGGAAAGTGTGAAAAGCAGAAAATAAACTTTTATTTTGCAACCTATTGTCCTGACAAACTTTTAATATATAACTGTTTTAATCTGCTGACAGATCAGTGTCCCTTTGTAAACATATGTTAAATTTGAGTGCAAAGAGATGAACAGTAGCAATGCATCACTTAATCGCATCAAAATTTTATGTAATTGATCATGTAAAAATCAGAAGCCGATTTAGCCTTTTCTGTGGACTGTAGGGACTAAGGGTCTGTTGACCACATTTCCACTTCGCAAACAGAGCTACCCAACCAAGACCTGTTTACAAACTGCAAATGTGGTCAAACACACTGTCTTTGATATTTTATTTGCTCTTCTAGACTGACAAATTGATAACTTTGGAGTTATTGCTACAAAACTAGATACATACATAATTAGGAAAATAGAAGGAAAGGATCCATGATATGGAAATGAAAGATATCTCATATTTAGAAATTGTTGTTTTGGTGAGTAAAACAGAAGGAATGTAATAATTTCCACATTTTCCAATATTTACTCACTTTAAAGCAAGACATAGGTTTCATATTTACATGTACTTCATTATACTTATAATGTTACAATAAGGGAATTAGGAATTAAGATCCAATTGTCAGAAGCCAGAATTATGGAAATTGGTCTCCATTACAATAGGGTGAATACAGGATTTGCAGATCTTGTTTCACTTATTTCTCCTCATTCTATACTTATAATAACCATTATGCAGAGTCAAGGGATATATTCTCCTCACTTTATAAATGAAGAACAAAAGGTTCGGAACAATTTTTATGGCACAGCAATAATAACACCACACTAAGAGTTCCACCAACTGAATTTCTATTCAAATATAATGCCTTTGGTAATTCAGTTAACACCTATATGCTTCAGTTTTCTCCTTTGTAAAATCAGGAGCAGGAATTCATTTTGAAATCGATGAGGTCCTTGCAATTAAAACAAACAAACAAAAAAGAACCGGATCTCATTAAAGTCAGGCCTCCAGACTGACTCTTATCCAGATAATAAAACATCTCTGAAATCAAAAGCTAAGCTGCAGAAGATGTATAGTTCTCAGCTTTTTCCCCCTTCATTTAAGGTCATCAGAAATACACAAAACTTACAATCTAATTTAAAAATATATCTTCCTACCAAAGAAAGACACATTTTGTTCACTTGGCAAAAACCATGATCAATACTAATCTGGTAAGTTTTTGCCTAAAGTTAACATATACAGGAAATGACAACATAAACATTTTTATAAACATCACCCTGATTAAACTCACTCATTTTTTTTTTTTAAAGATTTAATTTATTTATTTGACAGGGAACGATCACAAACAGGCAGAGAGAGAGAGAAGGAAGCAGGCTCCCGGCTGAGCAGAGAGCCCAATGCGGGGCTCGATCCCAGGACCCTGCAATCATGACCCGAGCCAAAAGCAGCGGCTTAACCCACTGAGCCACCCAGGCGCCCCAAACTCACTCATTATTTTGACCCAAGCAGCTAAACATATCTAAAGAACGTTTACAGCTGAAGGTGCTGGGTTGAAATTCATGTCCACTTAAAATTCGTGTCCACCTAGAATCTGAGTGTGACCTTATTTGGAAAGAAAACATTTGTAGGTATAATCAAATTAAGATGAGGTCACACTGGGGGCACCTGGGTGACTCAGGGGGTTAAAACCTCTGCCTTCGGCTCAGGTCATGATCCGAGGGATCATGGGATCCAGACCCGCATCGGGCTCTCTGCTCAGCAGGGAACCTGCTTCCTCCTCTCTCTCTGCCTGCCTCTCTGCCTACTTGTGATTTCTGTCAAATAAATAAATAAAATCTTAAAAAAAAAAAAAAAGATGAGGTCACACTGGATTAGGGTGGGCCCTAAATCCAATATGGCTGGTAACTTAGAAGAAAGGAGAAATTTGAGCACAGATACACACACAGGAGGAGGTAGGCCATGAGAAAATGGAGGCAGAGATTGGAGCGATACATCTACATACCAAGGAATATCAAGGATTGCCAGCAGCCATCAGTAGCTAAGGGTGAGGCATGGAATAATTTTCTCCCTCAGAAATCCCAGAACGAACCAACACTGCCAAAACCTCCATTTTGGATTTCTGACTTCCAGGACTGCAAGAGAATAAATTGCTATTGTTTTAAGTCACTCATGTTGTGGTACTTTGTCATGGCAGACCCAGAAAACTTATACATGGACAGTCTGACCAAGCAATATTACTAACTACTCATTTCAATTGAGCTCTCAACAGAGACCTGTAATTTTGCTCTTCAACTGTTCTATAAAATTATTTCACATCTCTTGCTTTCTCCCTCCAAACTCTCATCTCAGCTTATAACATGTTTCGTTTCTACTCAAGACAAAAGCCATGATCGGACAGGAATTCTCTCCTCACCTACCAGCAAGTATACTCTGCTGTTGTCACCAGTTTCCATATCATGGCATATACTTGACCTTCCAAAAAATGGCATGATCCCACTTTATCTTTTGAAGGTCATCCTGTGATTGTGTCCTGGATTCTGGCCATTCACACATTTCCATCCTGTCATTATTCCATCCCATGTCTCTTTCAGCTACATTCCTGTTTCTTTCCTTATCTTCGAAGCAGAAGTTTTGAGTCATCTGAGCCTGTTTCTATTTCCCTACATCACCTTCTCCACATACTCCATTTGATCATCTCTCCCCTGAATTCCATTAGAATTGCTCCTAACAAGATCACCAGCCAGTTCCATGTTGCTCCGTCCCATGTTCTTGTTTTTCTCTTTATCTTCCTGAATTTTCGAGAGCATTTTCACACTTGTAGACCAGTATCACTTTCTTCAAATGGTTTTATTATGACTTAAAATGCTTTTATTAATGTCTTTGCTGGTATAGTAATTTTAATATTGGTTGTACCATGTTTTTCTGCTTTTCTTTCTCAGTCTCCTTTATGGGATCTCTCTTGTGCTGCTGACTTCTAAATGTTTGAGTGATCCAGTTTTAGATCTTCTCTTATGTTTTCAAGTGAATTAATCCAGTGCCATGGCTTTAAAACACCATCTATAGGCTAAAGACCTAAAATATTTTATCTTCAATTCTTACTTCTCTCATAAGCTCTAGACTTATACTCAATTCCATTTGAATGTCTAATAGGACCATGTCCCAAACAGAACTCCAGATCCACCTGAAATCTTTTACTTTTAGTCTTACCCTATTTTAAACAGCAGAAACATCTACTCCATTGTTTGAGTCAAAAGCATGAGTCACTCATGAATCTCCTCTTTCTCTTACTAAGCACCACCCCCATTGCAAATTCATCACCAAGTCCTATTAGTTCTCCCTTCAAAATCTTTCAAAAATCCATCTACCTTTTCATGTTCATTTCCATGACCTTGACCCAAGCCACCATCATGTCTCATCTAGCCCACTGCCATAACAAGTTAAATTATATCCTTACTTTCTGCTCTTGTTCCCTAAAATCCATTCCCCACATAGCACCAGTTGTTGTACATGACATCTCCATGCTTGAAACTCTCTGATACCTGCTCCATTCAATTAAGTTTATAATACTCAACTCCTTACCATGGTCATACAAAACCTACTCATCTCTCTAACTTAATTTCCTATCAAGTTCACCCTCTGTCATAATGGCCCCAGCCACACTCTTTGTTTTCCCCTTTTCTCTGAACAAAGACCGCATGGTCTTTATGCTCATTTGCTCGCTTTGCCACACTTCCTGTTCCTTCTGCCTAGAGTTCTCTTGCCGTAGATCTTCATGTGGTTGAATTTTTCTCATCTTTCAGGTCTTAGTTTAGTAGTTACCATCTCCAAGATGGCTTCCCTAACCATTCAACCCCACCTGCTATAGTCCATTCTGTTTCCTTTTCTTCTAGTATGTATCACTATCTGCTTCTCTGTAATATAAGCCCCATAAAAATAATGATCATGGTTTCTTTATTTATCACTCTCTCCCCAGGACCTGACATAGATTAAGTAGACAAAAAATATTTATTGATGATATCTTATTATCTCACAAGTACTATGCCAAATACAGCTGACTTAGATACAGAGATGTTATAATTTCTTACATGTGAGACACCACATTATATTTATCTCACATTTTTTGTATCATATGTGATTTAAATTAAGAATTATGTCCATTCATAATTACTAGTTAAAATATTATAATAATTATTTTCTAAACTTACAAACTTCAGACCTTTTTTTTCTCTCAAAAAAAAAATAGAATTTCACAATTAAATACAAGGAATAAAGTGATCATGGCAGATGACGAATTTACAGAGTAACCCTCTGTTGTTTTTCTGGTCATTGGACAGCAGTTCCAGAACACAGCAATTCCATCTATGCTCAAAAGGACTGGGGCTTTTAGGGCATATCCTAGCAGTGCCTTGGCCTTTTACTATCACCAAGACAAAATTATTGGGAATGTTCCTTATATTCTAAGTATTTCTTCTTTTCCCAAAATTACTTGTTTGTGATTGTTTAAGGCTCTGTCAGGTGATCTATACTCAACTTTCTCCTGTACTATCTGATGAATGCATAGGAAAGAGAAAACTATGTGTTGTTTTTTCTGGGTCCTTAGACCACATTGAGAATTGAAGAAGGAACACATTTTCATTGAAAATTGTTATATGCAGACAGTCTTTTGGGTGTTTTACATATTTTATTTCATTAAATTCTGTTAAAACAATCCTTCAAGGAAGGTGTGGAGATTAATTAACCCTGAGTGGTCTTCAGATGTTAGGTCTACTCAGTGAGTGTTGAGCCTAGTTCTGCTTAGTTCCTAAGTTCATGCTCTTTCCATCCACTCTCTGAGAATGACATTCATAACAAACAAATAGCATTTTTAAAGTGACATGTATTAGGTCAGATAGGAGGCCTTCTCCAGGCAGAATGTATTCTTTGATAATATGCTTGGTTTCACATCAGTACCGTCAAGGAAATTTTAAAATAGTATTCCCTATTTTTTATAAGGGTGGTTTTATTCCAGAAGGACAACTCTGAAACATTTTGAAACTAAACTAATTTTCTGGGCCTTATCTCAGCATATTGTTGAAATATCTCATTTATATGTCAGTTTTCTTATACTGTTTCATACAGACAACAACAACAATTTAAAAAAAAAAATTTGTTTTTTTTTCCCTGGTTGAAATACCTTTTAAACAGAAAAGAATCCTAACTTCCAACTCCATTGACCCTATATAAACTCTTCAAGTTCAAAACTGATTTTAAGTCTGGCAGTTTCTATTGCCTACAATATAAAGGTGAAGGAAATCTAAGATTAGAACTTCAAATGTGGGAAAGAAAGATGTAATTGGTAGAAAACAGGAAAAGATGTGTGCCCCAGCTCACTTCAACTGAAAAATGAGGACTACCCCACCTTGGGTAAAAATGTTTTTGAAGATTGGAAAATAATGATGAAAAAACATTCTCAGACTATGGTAAAATCTTCTTATGTAGTAATTATATTAATTAATTTATATACATCTTATATACTCCTTAATGCAGGTTTGGAACACATGGTCTGAATATAGAACAAAATAATTGAAATCAGAAACTTTTAAGAATATTTTACTCATATTTACAGTTGAATGCATGTTTTCTAATTAAAAAACATGCATACACATGAAAATATAACATGGATTCTTATTTACAATTACAGAACTTCTGCCTTTACTTTTTAACCTCCTCTATCTCCCTGAGGACTACACAGACATACAGTGATTTTTGTCTTTGTCAAAGAAAGTGCTACATTTTCTAAAGCTGCCCATTGAGTGTTTCTGAGCCATAGCCAAGAGCTATTTCAAAATGAGGACAGATTTCTTTTCTCTCTGGGGACAGACAGCATGATGCTTCTTCAGCCCTGCATTCTAAACCTTTTTCCCTCAGATCTTGTCCAATCCCAGGCACAAAAAGACACTTCTTCCACTATTAAAATGCTGACAGCAATCAAGGTGGGAGTAAGCCCATTTTTTATTCATTTCATGTTAAATTAAATCATCTGTAATTCTGTAACCAAGAATTTAGCCATTCACTTTAAGAGAAACAAAAGAGATTTCAACCACTCCATTGGAAAAGAAACAACTACCAAATTGTTCTCACATATGGGGTCAAGAACAGGTCATTGTGAATGAAGTTAAGCATAATTATGACATACATTCATAATTCATGGTATTGTTTCCATTCTTTTCAAAGACCATGCAAAGAGGGTGCTTTCGATACCAGTGGTAACAGCCATCTTCTCTGTCTGACCCATTGTTGTGTTTTCTCAAGCCTGGCTTCCTCTCCTCCAACTTATTTGCATCTACTATTGTAAAACAACCATGCATTTTGTTAATGTTGCATTGTTTTTCCAATATAGTGGCTTTTTCATATTTTCACAGGGCTTGAACAACCTGCATATAAATTCTCACAACATCGCTTCAGACTTCCCACATGGATTCAAACACAATATGCAATTATGCCATTTATATCAGTACAGAGAAACCTAGAAAGGTTAATGTTCCAATGCTTTTAACAAAGTTCTTTCTGCATCATACCATTTTATTTCTCTGTGAGAAAAAAAAAATGCAGTTATAGATGGTGATAAAAGAGTTGAACCAAATAAGTCAGTATTACATTAGTGATACTGAGTCAAACCCTGGCTCTCAGATTCTAACTTGCTACAATACCAGCACACATGAAACTACCAACATCCTTCTCCACTATTTGGATTTTTCTACCTGTTTAACATCAGGATGGGAGGGAGAATGGGAGAAGGGAAAGTAATACATTTTGCATGTGAATCATTTGCTTCATAAAGAACGGGGAAAGAAAAATAAAATAAGATAAAAATAGAGAGGGAGGCAAACAGTGAGAGACTCTTAACTATAGGAAACAAACTGAGGGTTACTGAAGGGTAGGCAGGTAGGCGGATGAAGTAAGTGGGGGATGGGTGTGAAGGAAGGCACTTGATGGAATGAGCACTGGGTGTGATATGCACCTGATGAATCACTATATTCTACTCCTGAAACTAATATTACACTATATGTTAGTTAAATTACATTTAAATAAAAACAACAGCAACAACACAAAAATGCTTCTATCTTCATAAAAAAAATAGTGTTAATTGGTAAGTTTCAAAAAAAAATCCCTAATATCAATCTCAGTTAGAAAGGACAAGAAAAAAGATATTTTAATAACTCATCTCGACTACTATTTCAGTGTTTTTGTTTGTTAGTTTGGTGGGGAGGAGGCATGCACGTGTCTGAATTTTTTACTGAATCCATGTGACCACTGCAGAATTCTCTCATCAGGACCAAAATTCTAGTTTGTTGCTCAGAACGGACTTACTTTTAACCAGGAAGAAGTGCACAAACATTTTTATAGCATTACTCTTGTCTCCTACCTATCAACTGCCATACCAGGAGGGTTCCAGCAAAAATGGGACTTCGCACAAGAGAAGGCTAAACAAATTTTGGGTTGAACAGAAAGCCAGGGACTTCTCTCAAAGAACATTTGCCAGTGAACTACCAGGCTATGCTCATGAAGAAACATGGATCTAAGATGAGAGATGAATGAAACAAAGAAGTATAGCAAATAGAACTTGGGTTCCACACGCTGAGGATCAAGATCTAAGCAGCAGAGTTGGAGACTCAGGCTCCTGGTGGAAGCACAAGGGCCCAAATCTAGGTGCCAAGAGACTTGAAGTCAAGGGCAGGAATCCAGACAATTAAAGACAGTGCCATCTTCATCCAAAAAATAAAATAAAATAAATTAAAAAATAAAGAAAATAAATGAGCTATCTAACCATAAGAAAACACGGAAGAATCTTAAATGTCTATTAGTAAATGAGTAAAGTAATCTGGAAAGGCTACACATTTCATGATTCCAACTAAATGACAAGCTGGACAAAGCAAAACTATGGATACAGTAAAAACATCAGGTCACCAGGGCTTAGAAGGGAGAAATGAATAAACGGGGTACAGAGGATTTTTAGGACAGTGAAACTATTCGGTATGATATTACAATGGTGGATATATGTCATTATGCATCTGTCAAAACCCACAGGATGTACAACAGCAAGATTGAACTCTAGTGTAAACTATGAGCCTTGGGTGATAATGATATGTCAGTGTAGGTTCATCAGTTGTGACAAATGTACCACTCCAGTGCAGGTTGTGGATACTGGGAAAAGCTGTGTGTGTTGTGTGTGTGTGTGGAG
Organism: Mustela putorius furo; assembly: GCF_011764305.1. Taxonomy (NCBI): domain Eukaryota; kingdom Metazoa; phylum Chordata; class Mammalia; order Carnivora; family Mustelidae; genus Mustela; species Mustela putorius. The sequence goes on along the minus strand of NW_025421467.1, from coordinate 10,446,360 downwards.
GAGAGTGGTGGTGTACCAAGGCATATGGGAATTTAACTTTCCTCTCCATCTTTCTATGAACATGGAATGGTTCCAAAAAATAAAATCTTAAAAAAAAAAAGATGATACCATTAAGTTCAGAGTACGACCACTAATAAAACAGCTTTAGCACTGATCCAGAACCTCAGGCAGAAAGAATCCCAAGCATCTTGCTGTCCAGAGCCAGGCCCAACATTAGGAATTAAAAAAAACAAAAAACAAAAAACAAAAAACACTCAACAAGATTGAACCTATAGTTAGATGAAGCTGTAAACTGAATTGTGTACCCCCCACCAAATTCATATTTTGAAGCCCTAACTCTCAATGTGATGGTATTTGGAGATGGGACCTCCAGGAGATAATTAATTTAGATGAGGTCATGAGGGTAGACCCTCATGATAAAATTAGTGTCTTTATAAGAAAAGATACCAGAACACACACACAAACACACACACACACACACACACACACATGCATGCGCGTACACATTCTCATTCTCTCTCTCTCTCTCTGCCATGTGAGGACACAGTGAGAAGCTGGCCACATGAAACCTGGGATGAGAGCTCTCAGCAGAACCCAACCTTGCGGGCACCCTGATCTCAGAATTCCAGCCTTCAGAACTATGAGAAAGCAATCTTCTGTTACAGGTTAAGCCACCAACTCTACGGTATTTTGTTATGGTAGCCTGAGCAGACTAAGACAGCTGTTATCTGCCAAGCCTAAAGCCCAAACTAAAAGTCTTGATGTGGCAGATAATGACTGTAGGGTTCCATACCTGCAAACTTCAGACCTTTCTGTCTTTGTTTAGTAGCCAGATGCATTTAAATCTTTCACTAGGTGCACAAAAAAAAAAAAAAAAAAAAAAAAAAAAAAAAAAAAAAAAATTCCTGAAGGCTAGAAAAAGTATTTAGATACCTACAATCCAATTTGCTTTGCAAAGGAAGGCTATGTTACTCTAGATGAATACCTATTCTTCACTATAAAAATTTGAAAAAAGATTTAAGAATATAAAAGTTAAGTAGGGTGGTAAAGATACCCACAAGATCTGTTAGCCTTTCTGTGTGAAATGTAAAAGAAAAAAAAAAAGGAGGAACTATGAATAAATATGCTTTATTTTATTGTTTTTAAGAACCTGTCATTAAGAGCACTTCAAAGGAGTTACTCTCTTTTTCTTTTCCTTATTTGTGGATTTGTTGAATAATTCCATATTCAGCAGAGCCATTCCCTACTTATTCTGACTCTTATTTCCAGAGTAACACAGCCTCTCACTTCAATCTATATTCAGAATTTTCCCTGGTGTTTTTTGTTTTCTTATTTTTGCTCATCCCTCAAGGGACAATGATCAGAATCTGGTGATATGCCCCAGGCAGTGGCACACTGAGGCTTTGTGAAGGGTCACTGATAGGAGTTGTCTGTACCCCTCATGACTGTGGTCAGAGACTGATGGTGGGGTTGTGGGTTCAAGACCCTGCTTCTGTGAAGCCATCCATATGTACATAAATCTACATGTAAGGTAATCACACCCTGTGCTTTCATCGGCCACAGTAAGAAAATAAAATTAAAAATTCATTTTTATTTGATGTCTGAGAGACCATAACAATAGTGGAAACTAAAAATGACTCAATCTCAACTAAAGAATTGCAATATTTCCATAGACATTAAAAGAAGGAAGTCTAAGGACTTTTTCCTAAAGAAGGGGGAGGGGGAGAAATCACATTCAGGGGCAAAGGCAGCATCAGTGGTCACCAGCCCCCCTCAGTAGCCAATTACGATATGATATGATACGATGTTACTAAAGTGCCAGATGTAAATGTGTGGCTATCACAGCTCTTCCTGGCTCTACATTTGCTCCCTCCTAGGAAAGGCTATGGTTCCACATGCTTGGTCTCCATAGGCCCTCTGCCCTCTCAAGACACTGTCTTCTGGATGCATCTACTTCTCTCCAGTCCTACAATTCATTAAAATGACAAAAAAAAACACAAAAAACAAAAAACACTACCATGTATTGAAGGCCTACTAAGGGCACAGTCTCTCATTTAATACTTAGAGCAAATTCTTTTCTTTTCTCTTCACATTCTACACAGGACACAGAGATTCAGAGCTGGGAAGTAACTTGATGAAGGCCATAATGCCAGCAAGGATGAGAGACATAAACTTAATCCATGCTTCTCAAACTATAGCCCATTTAGCCAGAGTATGTGGTGCTGTATTAGGGTTTTAATTAGAAAGAAATTTGACACATCATTATATTAAAATAAGGATGCATGGCTTTTTATATAACACACTGTCAATTTTACAAGGATTTTAGGAAGGCATGAGACATCAAAGAGAATCAAAGATTCTCTAGGTGTATTAGGCTATGCTGGGCCACATCCCAAATCCTCCTCCAGTTTTATTCTCCTGTGTTATTAGATGTTTGGGGGTTAAAACGTGGGAAGTATGCTTCTTCCATGCAACTACTTTTACAGCAGGCAGAATTTCAGCTTTTATAAATAAATTTTCTGAGAACAAATGGAAGAAAGCATGCACTACAAAACCACAGGAGTTTTGACATACAATAAATAAAATTTAGAATCCAGTGTGTTTGGGTTGACATGAACTTTAAGTTCCCACTTCACTCCTATCTCACTGGGTGCTAGACCAAACTATGAGGACAGCCAGCCGGATGTGCACTTGAGTTGCCACTGTGCTTAGATTTGCACAGTCTATGGCTCTCCCCACAGCCTCAGCCCTCACCCCCTCTCAGGGACACTTGCCACAACTGGTCCTGACTCTGTTCCACTTCAGCTCCATAGCCATCCTGACCTGAGGGAACACCGCCCTATCTGGCTCCAAATATCCATCCAGCAACCCATTTTACACTAAGTCTAAAGATGACTTCTCCATCTGAGAGCCAGGGACATGTGCTTATGGATTCCTCCCCAACTGTGCTTCCTTATTGTGGTATTTCTGGAACAGGACCTGCCTACCCCTATCCACCTTCTTCATTCCTTTGAACCCTAACAATTCTCCCCACTACTATTTTAAGATGGGCTCACCTTCCAGTCTACATGAGTACAAGAACCTACTCTCCTGAGCATTCAAATGGCCTCAATATCAGCTGATACCATCCAAGCAGAATCTCCATCTCATGATACGTCCAACCAGGTTGAGGTCATCACTACCTGAGAGTGTTTTCCCAAGGTGGGGAAATTTGGCAATGACAGCTTAGAAATCCTGGAGTCTTACCCTAGGTTTCTGTAATCCAAAACTAAGTGAAAGCCTATTATATACAGTAGACATGGAGTTTTAAAAATGGAGGCCAGACCTTGGGACGCATATCTGAGCTCCATGTCTCCAGAGGCACCATCTCATTTACTTCATTTTCTTTTCTACCCACACATTGTGCTCCCATCACAATGTCCAATCACTGGAACAGATCCTCCGGCAGTTTTATAGGAAGTGGTAAATGAACAGTAAGCCTAAACTTCCCTCCCCAAATGAGAACTTCCTGACTCAAATGAATCTCCCCTCTAGTGGGTGCGAGAATTCCTGCTGCAGACAGGTGGCCCTTGCTGTTTCCATCACCACCTTACAAACTAGGAGAGCTGGCAGCCAAATTCACGAAATCACATGGCCTAATGCCATTCCCCTGCTGTCCTTTTACCTTTGAAACAGCTTCATTCCCCCTTAGTAAAACAGTAAAAACAGTCTTTCAATTGCAAAGAATATATTTTAGAAGCGTTTGGTGGAAAGTATCCAAATATAGAGATTTCCTATCCTGCTTTTCCTATTTTTGCTTTGCAGCAAATTCTATAATGAAAAACTGGAAAGAAATAACTCTTCATTGTCCCATCCCTTTCTAAATGAATTTGCAAATCTTCTGGTTTGCCCTTCCATCAAAAAATTACGAGTTTTGAAAGCCTGCAAGATATGACCCAAATTCACCCCATTCTGCCTCCAATCACAAAAGCATAATAGTCTTTCATTTTTTAACAGAACATGACTTTGGTGTAGAAGTTCTTTATTTTGATACAAATCTCATTCTGGAAGAAAACATGAATAGTCAATATTTCCTCATGTATCATGCTGTTCATCTACAACAACCAATTTATTCAAAGAGATTTATTACCTTGCCCCAGCCCACTGCTTAGCACTGACAAAGCTGATAAGAAATCCACTATATTTATGAAACTACAACATTTTTGCTTAGGTATAAAGGAGGTACACATAAAGATGTGTAATGAGTATGCTCTTACATAACTAGAGATAGAATCACAGGGTGTTGAAACCAACAGAGCTATCTTAAAGAGCCAAGTGCTGGCAAAACCGGCTGAGGGTCCCCTGGGCTCCCACTTAGAAGCACTTCTATTAAGCAGAAACCATATGTACGAAAATGCCAACTCCTCCATATCTTGATAAGTATGTGTCAGTGTTAAGTTTCCATTAAATGCAAATTTGATCTTTTATAAAATCATGTTTAAAACTAATATCACAGAGCATCAATTAGACTTCTGTATGCTTTTAGAAGGCTGAATAATTGCATTCATTTAGAAGCTACCTTGTTATATGTATAAAACCAAAATTTCATCAAGTTTAACTAAGTACAAAGTTAAGTCAAATTCCATGCTCAAATGTAAATAAAGTCATCTTACTGTTTGTGTACTTACTAGGTTTCTTTTTTCCTTTGAAGAATTCTGGTCCTTGAAATCAATAGTAACTGATTTATTCTGCAGTGATGTTTTCTTTATCAGGCATGAGATTTTGGAAAACGGAGGATTATAGCTCCTTTAGACAATATTTTTAAACATTAAAAATTTTAATCACAATAACATAATCTTATGTATTTTATATATTTAAATTACCCAAAGAACATACATCTATCCAGTTAGATCTTAATACTTTTTTTTTACTCTGCAAGGCATGGAAAACAAGTGCTTTTACTGAACAGAGGGAAAAAACTGAAACTCAGAGAAGCTAAATGACTTTTTTCAAAGTCATTTAGTGAAAGAACACAATATCGAAATCTTCAGACTCAACAAAAGTGCTCTTTTTGTCAATAAAGACTTTTGAAAGTATATTTAGTTCTCTGCTTTATAAAATAGAAGTTTCTCAAAATATTTCAAAATTTTCTTGATGAATCAAAATTTTTTATGAATAACTGACAAATTGAACCATGCAGTAATATATTGCTATTTTCTGCTCTTTGGAGTATGAAAGATTGCTTTCCCCAACACTGTATAATTCCAGAATGCTGTGCTGTTCTAATTGGTGAGCTTTGGTCTTAAATTGGCACTAAGAATCCCTAGAGGGTTACTGAGTTGTGTAGAACTTGCCCTTATATTAAATGTCCTCGGAAAGCTATAGTGCTCTAACGGATATTTCTCTCCCGCTCTCCATTGTCATCTGCAGATACTCCCACCATTGTTCAGGTGTCAGCAAGTTGTCCCACCGCCATTTTTAATCCCCAAAGGTACTTCCAATATCACTTTTGCTCTTCCTATTTTTCCCTGTCTCTGTCTTCTTTAGTCTTGCTAAGATTTGCGGTTATCACATTCAATGAGACTGTTACCACATTTTTATGTTTGTATCTGTTTCTTTTCGGCAATTTTTTTGCTGTTTTCTTTATCTATCATCTATCTATCTATCTATCTATCTATCTATCTATCATCTATCTATCTACCTATTTGAATTTGTGGTTGCTTAAAACCGATTATAAATAAGTGACAACATGGCTGTTCTAAATAGAATAAATTATTCAGAATATGTAATACTTATCATTGAATTGCTAAAAGGAGAGAAAATGATAACTCCCAGTGTAATAGATGAAGTAACTCAAAGAATATTATGGATCTTTTTGGTTCCTGATACAGAGAATGAGGGATATCTTAAATGGAAAAAATGGGAACACGCAATATCATGGAGTACAGAGCCTAGTGACCATGTGAATTAAGCCCTGGAGTTCTCAACCTCTTTTTCTGAATCCACATATAAAATGATTCTCACAAGCATGTACTACTTTCTGGGTTTATTCCTGATACACAAACGACAAATCTATCCTTTTCCTCCCACTCAAAATTACATATAGGAATAAAAATTAGTGTGAATGATATTATTCTAGGGAAAGCCGCCCTAAAATAAAATGTAAATCTTCTTGGCAAATTTGGCACTTTATCTATCAGTAGAAACAAATTAACCACAAAACATAAACTACAGACTGCTATAGCAAAGTGTCAGAGTGAGAGTCCAAGTCTTTACACAGAAACTGAGTTCCAGACAGGCAGAGGGACTTACCTAAGATCACACTGTCAGTGGTGGTAGTGCCAAGGTTGCAGACTGCATCTTTAAGTCTACTGATATTCAGAGCATATCGTGCAGCCTCAAAATTAAAATGTAAGACCAATATGTCAATTATATGATGATAACAAAAATTTAAAAATAGGAAAAAATGTAATAAAATGGTACAATATAAAATAAAATGATTTTATATTAAATATAAAATATTAAATGTAAATTTCAAATATAAAATAAAATGATACTAAAACACCAGAGAAAGGCAGCACAATGATTTTCAAACTACATTATAATATTAGGGCAGAATATTATTTTTTAATAATGTAAGCCATTATAATTATTAAAAGTCTTAGCAATGATAATTAGATAGCCAATGAGAAATTTCTGGTATGTAAAAAATACCTAAAGGACAAAAAAAAAAAAATGTCCACACAATCTTTTAAAATGAAACTAGTTAGCCCATTGGTTATCACAAATATCCTATTTCTATGCCATATTAGTAAAAAAAAAAAGTTCCAAAGCAACAGCACCATATAATCAATGAATATGTCTGTGATACAAGATGCAATTTTGATACTGAACAAAGCAGTTTCTAGTAAGCTTGTATCTACATGTCCAAAGTAGCAGGTGGAAAAGTAAAACTGTCACCCAATTATTTCATGTATCTGACTTAATTCATTTTTTTTAGATTTTATTTTATTTTTTCAGTGTTCCAAGATTCATTGTTTATGCACCACACAATTTATGCACCACAAAATTTAATGAGTTTTAATTCATTAAAAATGAATTAAGTGACTTAATTCATTTTTAACCATATTGGCTGACGGAGTTGGAATCAGGTGGAGTCCTTGCCCTTTCAGCATTTATAATCGAAAGGAGACAACATCTTTGTTGGTACTGACGATAACCTATGAACTAAAGATTGTACCTCAATCACAATCACATAGTTACAAAAGTTAGTACACATTTTATCACAAAGTGATGTAAAACTAATCTAAAGGGAACATGTGCAAAGGAACTATGGCTCTATCTTAGTTCAGGATGCTATAACAAAATACCATACACTGAGTGGCTTAAATCACAGATATTTATGTCTCACACTTCTGGAGGCCTGCGTGGTCAGCTTCTGACGAGCATCCTCTTGCTGCCTGATAGACTAGGGCTTTCTTGCTGTATGTACCCTCACGTGGCAGAAAGAGAAAATGCTCTCTGCATCTCTTCTTCTTTTTTTTTTTTTTTAAGATTTTATTTATTTTATTTTATTTGACAGACAGAGATTACAAGCAGGCAGAGAGGCAGGCAGAGAGAGAGGGGAAGAAGCAGGCTCCCTGCTGAGCAAAGAGCCCGATGCGGGGCTCGATCCCAGGACCCTGGGATCATGACCTGAGCCGAAGGCAGAGGCTTTAACCCACTGAGCCACCCAGGCGCCCCACTGCATCTCTTCTTTAAGGGCACTAATCCCAGCATGAGGACTTCCCACCCTCATGACTTCCTCTAAACTTAAGTACCTCCCAAAGGCCCCGTCTCCTAATACCACCATGTTGAGGGTTCGAGCTTCAACATGAAAATTTGGGGAGGGACACAAACATTCATTCCCTAACAAGATCAAAGTGTTAGGCTTTCTGATTTAATAGCAGAAGTAGATTTTTTCATTGTCCAATAAGTAGCATACATATAGTATCTTTTTAAAAAATTTATACATTCCAAACCACTACTTGTGATTTAATAGCCAATGTCTTGCTGACATAGTGATTTTAATTCCATTAGGCTAACTGTGGACAATCTGCTTGTCAGATACATGAAATATCCCATCTATTTCACACACAGTTCACTTATCTGCAGTGATAAAACTGCATTCCACATATTCTTTGGGAGTGAAAAAGTTCACATCTTACTCTTTGCTTGATCCTGAACCACCTCTCCTATGCTCTGTCATTGCATATTGCCCTTTATGGGTGATAATGCAAATTCTACAGAACAAGATGCCCTTGACTTAAAACCATTCTGGCATCAAAGCAGCTTAATGCTGCAGACTTCTCTGCTTTTTTGACACAGTATAAAAAAAAAAAATCCTCTACCTAAGTTTAGCACCCTTTTAAAGTTTAGCAAACCAACAGACCAACAGAAAACAATCAGGACAGATCAGCGAAATTGGCCGTTGTCAATCAGAAGCTTATGATTTGTCTTGAACAAAGATCCTGGAAAACAAAAACAAAAACCAAATTGAAAGAACCACAGATTAATGGTTGCTTGAATTGTACTCTCACATTGCAAGAATAAAACAGTCTTTAGTCATACAACAAAAATTTTCTCCAGAAGTGAAAACCAAATCTTGTAAAGATAGTTAAATAGTTAAATAATTTTTGTAAAACCTGGGAAACAGATTCATTTTTGAGCAATCTTTTTCTCCCATTGCACATTAGGGAATTCAGAATGTGCTTAGTATAAATAGATTTAAATGTGGAATGATTTCAAGTCACAAATATGCATCTAAAGTATTTAATGCCTCACAGACTATATATGTCAAGTGCTTTGAACTTACAGACAACCATGGACAAACAATCATGAGCCATCCAGTGTGGGGTAGGAAGGGGGAAGAGAGGGAGGGGGGAGGGAAAAAAATATCTAGGCTGTTCAACTTCTTAAAGACACAAATCTATTTTAGAAAGAGTTGAGGCTAATTGAGGACATTAAATAAGTGGTAAGAAAAAAAATGAGTCTCAGTTAAATCATTTTGTTCCAAAGTTTAGTAGAATAGGTTTTATTCTTCAACTATCAGCTTAATACCAATAAACTTGTGTTAATTTAATTATGAAAAGAAAATGTAAAAAAAATCTCTACATAGAAACATGAGAAATTCAGTTATAGTTACATAAAGTAATTTGAAGAATATGAACAAAATGGATATGTTAGAAAATAAATAAAACTCCATTCTAAATACCTTTGAATTCTAAATCCCAGCCTTAATATAAAAACTCAATACATTAAGGAAATTTGAGGAGTAATGAATCAAAACTATTTTAAAGTACTTTAAAGGTATTCATTTCATAATTAATTTCATATACATGCAACAAACTTAACATGTCAGTTAACCCTATACAGATTCTACTTTTAATCATCAGACTCATTTCCTATATATTACACTTAGGCTCATAAATTGTTTATGAATGTGCATTCCTAAAACATTTAAGAAACTAATTCCAGAGTAGTTCAAACTTCACTCAAGCCCAGTTAATTAACTTGCATCTTTATTAGGAAGATATTTATAAGCAAAACAGGACAAACCTAACCCCTGTCCAATTGTCTTAAACTAAAATTAATCTAGATTTTAGGAATCGGTATTGATGTGTTTTTATTTCCAAGAGTGTAAACTCCAAGATGGTATCTTTGTCTGTTTTGTTCAGAACTTGATATCTCAGGCACCTAGAAAAATGTTGAGCATATGATGAGTACTAAAGTCTTTGCTGAACGTTAAATGAACACATTGTATTCCTTTTCCCAATCTTAAATCCGAGAGAGTTTCTCTTATTCCTTTTTCTGATACAGCAAGGTTTTCAGGAAAGAGGCTCTACAATTGGACTTTTTCATGTGGTCCAGACTTGTCACAGTCCCAGAGTTAATATTTTCTCCAATAATTCTGTGCTGTTATTTTTAGAAATAAGATTTTATTATATGATGTTACTTTTAATCATATTGAATTGCAGTATCTTTTAGAATGTATAAAGTCACTTGGGTATACTTAAGGAAAAAAAGCTCCTTGCTAAGCTTCCTCCTCAAGGAAGTTAACTGGCTAAGTGCAAATGTTCCAGTTTATTCACTGTAACCAGGAGACTGATGTGAGCTGGAAATTTTTAAATGTTCGAAGGATTAGCATCCCTTTCTTAAAACTCCTCATACTCAATTTACTCTGAGAACATTTCTCAAACATTAGTAGAAATGTTTCAATAATGTTTCAAAAGATAAAATAAGGAAAATCACAAAGATTGGGAAAAGATTCCTTTTTTCTTTTTTTTTTTTTTTAAACATACCCATTGTCAAACCTTAATAAGTAAAACACTGCATGGAGTTCATCTCCTTTAAGGCAATATATTTCAGAACTCATATAAGAGAGATCAGATTGAATATTTTGCCATCTATTACCTAGAAATAATCCATCATTTTTTTTTTTTCCTCAGAAACTATGTTTAGAGATACTGTATACATCCTTCGGCTTGACTTGTAGTCTTAGATCTGTTAGATGAAGCAAAGACCCAAAATATGTTTCAGAGATGTCTTTACATTTACTGCTTCCTTTTAGTATTTTCAAAGCTCTCTTTTTACTCATGTTTTTAAAAAACACACTCACTAAAAAAATGCAAACATTAGCAAAACGCGTGCCTTAAGAACTGAAAATATCCAAGCCCAAAACTAATGCCTATTAGTAGGTAATGAACGTATTTCCTATTTTTTTCACTCTGTGTACTAAAATGTGTGTGGTGTATCAGATAACTATGCTTATATGCTTTTACAAAAACGTAATCATACAAAATATAGTGTATATTATATCTCTTTTTGGCTAAAAACATATCTTGTAAACTCTCCTGTTAGTAAAATGGATAAATCCATTTTATAAAACAGCATCACTTTATGTCTCTACCATAAAATGTTTATCTAATATCAGACTTGTGGACATGTAATCTTTTTCTTTTTTCCCTTTTACAAGTAAATACTATTGCACTCAGATCTTTCTTGTGCATTTCTGTAAGATGAATTTTCTAGAAGTGGAATTTCTGGATCAAAGTGTATATATATTAAAAATTTTAATAGTTAAATTTCTCTAGAAAAAGATTATATCAATTTATTTTTTCACCAATATGAATTAGAACGGCTTTACTACACTTTTGCCAACACTAAGTACTAATGTTTTTAATAGCTGAAAATATTTAGATAATAAATATTTTAATTTACATTTTAATTATTGCTAACGTTACTGGGTAGTTTATATAGTTTATTTCTTTGTGGATTACTCAAGAACTCTTTTTATATTAGGAATATTTGCCTTTAGCCAGTCTTACTGTTGCAAATTTTTCCCATGTTTCTATTCATGTTTTAGTTTGATCATGACATTTATGTTTTTGCCATAAAGATGGCTTGTATCATGCTTAGTAAGATCTTCCATAAATATAAATATATACAACATAAGTATATTTGAAGGTGGGAGAATAGCTTCAAAATATTTAACACTATCCCAACTTGAGTTTAGATTTATACACTCAAAAGGTAGAGATAAATACTTAGATAGACATGTATATATCCTATGCTACTAGTATGCTTGTACTGGTTTGTGCAAACTGAATTATCAGTCCTGCTTCTATGTTTTCCTTTATCTCTTTTAAAATTCAAATGTTTACATTTAAGGCTTTCATTCACATGGTATTAATTTAACATTAAAAATGAGTGGGAAATATAACCCAATCCCCCAAAAAGCTAAATAATTATTATATTGTCATCTGTTGGATAATTCATTTTACTCCTGCGAGGTGAAATGCAATCTTTATTTTGTATACATTGTACTAACATTTCAGGGGAAGGGCATTCCAGGAAGAAAAAGTAGCTATTGCAAAGGCTCTAGCAGAGGAGGCCTGGAGTGTTCAGAAAAGAGCTACAAAGCCTGGGACTGGAGAGGATCCAGCTGGAGTGAAATAAGCAGGAAATGAAGGGTTACATAGGAAGGGGGTAGGACTCATATCACGTGGGGCCTCCTACATGAGGCCCACTCTGCATCTGAAGGATTTTTACTGGTTTCCTTTGCTTAGACTAGCTAATTGGTTTGATTGTTGGTAATTAGGGATGGGAATAGATTTCTTTTTAAATCTTATTATTTATCTTTTTTTTTCAGTTAAATTCTTTCCTTTTCAGATCAAATTTGATTGTTTATTTTCTTCAATAACATGTTTTATCTAAGATCTTCCCCAAATTCATTAACATGGAAAGGTGCAAAGAAATTTTTTAACATTTAAATCATATATTTTCCCTCAATTCATAAGTAAGGTGTTTTCTTTCTTTCCCTATTTATGCTTCCCTTTCCTTTCTTTTTTCATTAAGCTATCTCATTGCTTACTTTTTTTCATGAACTAGCTCTCATATTTATCTATGTTGCTATTTTCCATTTCTTTAATTCTTTTTTTTTTTTTTAAGATTTTATTTATTTATTTGACAGACAGAGATCACAAGTAGGGAGAGAGGCAGGCAGAGAGAGACGGAGAAGCAGGCTCCCTGCCGAGCAGAGAGCCTGATGTGGGGCTCGATCCCAGGACCCTGGGATCATGACCTGAGCTGAAGGCAGAGGCTTTAACCCACTGAGCCACCCAGGCGCCCCCCATTTCTTTAATTCTTAATAATTTATGCTTTTACTGTTTTCTATCTTTGAGTTAATTTTTTAAAAAATTTCTTGAATTTGATATTCAAGTGATTCATTTTTATTCTTTTATGTTCAATAAATTAAATGTTTAATGCTTAGAATTTTTTTCTGGATAAATTCTAACCATATCTTATAGCTTTTGATTTATAATGTGGCATCTTTATGTCCTGGAAATTCTATAATTTGTTTTGATCTTTTCTTCGATCAGCTGAATTGTATAGGAGAGAGGTTTGTGTGTGTGTGTCTATGTGTGTATTTACCAGCTTCAATATTTTCATTTCCTATTTTTGCTATAAATTCTTATTTTATTGTTTTATAAAAAAATATTGTTTCTACCGCTTTTATGCCTTAAGACCTTTAAGTTTGTAGTCAGTGTGAGATTCTTCAAAAAAATTGATAGGTACATTTATACTTACTAGTAAGGCTGAATTCAGCATTTGAATTCTATTCAAAATATTTTTCACTTTTTTTCTGACCTGAAAAGAATCATAGAATAAATTGAAATCACTTTAGTATTCAAAGAATAACCTGAAATTACTACTTGGCATTAATACATTGATCCTATCAATTCAATCAAATCCATTCAACCAATCCAACCAATCCAATAATGTGTTAGGCTCTGTACTAATATGTGGGATAGAATCATAAATGAGCCACAGCTCTTTCTCTCTGACTGGAAATGATTCAGCCATTAAGAAAATGGTGGGCAATTACCAAAAAAAAGAAAGAAAGAAAGAAAGAAAAAAGACAAAAGGTCATACACAAAGTCTGGTAAAGGAACACAGTAGGGGGAAAGTAATTCTAAAGAGAATCAATGAAGGCAATAATGAATCATTTCCTTCCTCTACCAGGGTCTCTAATTTGTATTACTCAGCACACCCTATGACAGAGATCAGAAAAGACAGATTGTCATAATACATGAATTTGGTCTCAAAATACCATGAAGTCTGTGCTATAGATGTCATGGTTTGGATCATAAACCTAAAGTCAGAAATATTTCATTACATATCTTCAAATGCAGATTTTCTGGCAAGACTTACCAAACTATTTCTCAGATTAGAGCAACCCCCTACCCTGCTTCAACCCACACAATTGAAAAATATATGTCTTAAGGGAATTTATATTTGAAAGCATGAATCTCTGAGGCCATATTCAAAGCTAGTAAGAAAAAGACTGTCAGAAAGGGAAAACAAGGTTTTATAAAACAAAACGGGACATTTCTCTTATTATTAAAAGATGCCAAGGAGCTCTAGGGATTGTGGAGCTCAGGTGCAGAATAATGAGCCTTGATTTGGCAATGGAAAATTCTGTGAAGGGTCCAACATGTTACTATAAAAATTTTTACATTTATATTGTGATTTTCATCCTTCATTATCCCAAAATGCTTTATTAACAGAAGCTACTATGAAGAAAACCCCACCACTAGCTTGGGAGAAAATTTCTAGTGATATATTTTTAAATTAAAATATCAAAAACAATTTTGTTTAAGGAACAGAGAACAAAATGATACCTAAGTGGAAATTCCAGAAATAAGCTAAAGTTAGCAAATATTAGCACCATCATATTTTTAGTTTAGATTCTTACTTTTTGCCCTGGAAGTAAGGCCAAAGGACTGGCCTGAGATGATAGTCCATCCATGAGTGACAATCTCTGGAACACTTGTGTTCACAGAACTTGTGACAAGAAATTCTGTAGTCTGTCCAATCCCCTGTCCCTGAGAAATATGATTTAATCCTCACCTGACCCTTTCACTTCTACCTAAGGCTTTCTCTGATGCTCTTAACAGAAGAAATGTGGAGAAATAACACAGGTAGAAGTGGAGGCCTTTCCCTAGACTAGCTAGTAAAGGGGAGCTCTCCCACCCGCCGCAAAAACACACATTCCCTGGACAGAAATTGGCATTTCTTCTTCTAGTTTGGAGCAGTCAGAGTCAGGGAGTCATACTAGAGTGCTTGGTTCAGGGTTCATTGAGGAGTGCATGGGCTACTTCCAAAGCACCCTCCCCAGGATAGAACCAGCAGCCTCATCCCTAGGAAATTGTCAGGGAATAGCCAATACTCCGTAGTGACTGGGGAAAGTGGTCAGAAGGAACAAATTGAGTCTCTCTTCCGTGACAATGTTCCCACGATCATGTCACCTCTGTAGGCTTCTGCTTTGAAGAAGGATAATACATGAAATAATTTTTCAACAAAACCAATGTACATTTTCATGCATCAGAAAAACAGAAGATTAGACTTGATTTCTGAAAGCCTTCTACTGTCAAAAAATTCTAATTCAGACCTTGGGTCTGCTCTGCCCAATATGTAATCTTTAATGCTTACTGCCTCAGAGCTTAAAACTATTTCCTATGTTGACTTCCCCCCCCCCCCCGGCAGTATAGAAGCATGGACTCTTGAGCTTGGGATTTGGGTGACCTCGGGAAAATCACTGAGTCATTACTTGCCTACATATCCCCACATATAAAATAGGAAAAATAATTCTACTTAATATCATAGGTTAACAAGGAAAGCCCTTAGAGTAATACTTAACATTAGAATCTACTTTATTCAAACTGTTATTGTTAATGGTCAGGTTATACAAGGTATAATCAAATACAAAATTTTGAAAATACAGAACAACAAACTACATAAAAATTAGAAATCAAATTAACCACCAAACGAAACCTTTACACATTTACATATTTGTTAAAGATTTTATTTATTTATTTGACAAAGAGAGAGAAAGAGAGAGAGAGATCACAAGTAGGCAGAGAGGCAGGCAGAGAGAAAGGGGGAAGCAGGCTCCCTGCTGAGGAGAGAGCCTAATGCAGGCTTTGATCCCAGGACCCTGAGAACATGACCTGGGCTGAAGGCAGAGGCTAAACCCACTGAGCCACCCAAGTGCCCCACACATCTACATATTTAAAGGCAGAATGTTTCACATTTTATCGTGTTCCTCATTTCCCTTAACATTATAATGGGAGCATTTCTCCTGTCATTAATAATGTCAATACTTGTTTTAATGGTTTTATTATAGTATCTCATATGAAGATTTATTGTGATAAATTTACATTTCTTTCTTTAAAAAACAGACTGTTTCCAATCTTTACTATTTGAAAATGCTACAATAAATATTCTTGCCTGCAAACATTAGACTAAATAATTGATTTTTATTTCCTCAGGATGTATTCTACGAATGGGATTTCTTGGTCAATAAAGAATTAATATCCTCCGGGCTCTCTATATGTAGCTCTCAATTGCTTTCCCAACTATCTTAATTGTCACTGTAACTTCTGGAGTTTGAGTGTCCTTGTTGAATTATACCTTACTCAGTATTAACTGTTACCTTTAAGTAATCTTTGACAATTTGATAGATAAAAATTGTATGTTAATTAATATGCTCCTTTGAATGTCTGTTGTATTTTTTCTGTCAATTGTTTATTCACATCTTTTTCTTTTCTTTTCTTTTTTTAAGATTTATTTGAGAGAGTGAGAGTGTGTGAGTATGTGGAAGGGCAGAGGGAGAAGGAGACAAGCAGACTCACAACAGAGCAGGGAGCCTGCTATGGGGCTCCACCCTAGGACCCTGAGATCATGGCCTGAGCTGAAAGCAAGAAAGCAAGAGTCAGATGTTTAACCTACTGAGCCAGCCAGACGGCCCTGCTCACATCTTTTAACCATCATTTTATCATACTATTTGTGTTTTATTATATAACATTTTGTCATATTTCACAGTTTTTTTCTTCACAGTTCCTATTTATGTCTTACTTCTGTTTCCAGTGATATTTTATTCGTACAACAATTATTTATTGAGCATCAACTATGTGTCGGGGCCTGTTCCAGGCTCTGGAAATATAAGACAGTGTACTCCGCAAAGGAAAGACAGAGAAGTTTTTGATTTCATGGAACTTACAGTTTAGTTAGGGAAATAGATATTAAATAAGAAAATAAACAATTAAATAATATAATAAACAATGTAATAAAATTGATCTTCGAATGGTGTTGATCATTTCCGGTCTGCTGGAAGGCTGCAATATATGTATCATTCATTGATTATAAAGTTAAAGGAGTATTTCCCAGAGCACAAAAACTGGAGGGTTTTTTCCCATGACAGGTGACAGGGTAATAAAAGCTTTCCTTCACTTCCCAAAAGAGGATTCTCAACTCTAACTGCACACTAGAAGCACCAGCTTTTTAAATATCCATGCCTATCTACCCCTCTTACCCCATGAATTTGTTTTGGATAAGGGTTGGGCATAGATATTTCTTTAAAGCTTGAGGGGATGATTCTAATCAGCTTGAATACAAAAAGACTAAGAACCCGCTTTTACGTTGAAACAAAAGATACCAATCTGGGTCACCTTGGGATCTGATGAGAGATACAAATATCCTTACTCCTGGGAGAAATCCAGATCATTGGAAACCAGATCTTAAATCATCTGCTAATAGTTAAAGGGAAGGAGTTTGGGAATATAACTAATACTATAACTGAAGATAAAACTAAGAGAAACACATTATATGAAAGGAAAATTGAATAGCAGTAAAACATATACACCATGGAAGTCTGTATTAGGATAGGATCACGCTACAGCATTCATGATAATTTTTAGTGGTTAAAAACCACAGAAGTTTATTTCTTGTTCAGGGTAAATATCCTGCAAGAGTTGGCAGGGAGCTCTGCTTCATAGTTAAACTCAGAATTGTAGGCCTAACGCATGACTTTAAACACAAAGAAATGAAAGAAAATGAAAATCAAAGTACTGTATCTTTCTAAGTTGCTGTGCCATAAAAATACTGCTTTTTGCCTTACATTCTCAAAAAGAATGGCAGCTGGGAGCTACTCCATACCTGGTTTGGAGTGTTCCATAGACATTTATTATTATTAATGGCCAGATTATCCCTCAAGGCAAAACAGGGCTTAAAATTCCCTATTCAAAGCTGAACTCAGCATCATGCAGGAAGAAAATAAATGTGAGTTAATGAATTTGTAACACATGTTGCCCATGTCCACCAAGGGTATGGTTTAAAGATGTGACCGGCTAGATGAGTAACTCCTCCTCACATCTGGATGGGTGTAAGGGTGGCTGGTGGATGGAGCTAAGGAAGAGGGTAGACCCACCAACCTGTTCACTCACTGCTCCTACACGGTGCTTTACCATTATGAATAACAAAGTGAGTGGAATGTATGCTGTTTTTCTAAACTGCTATAGCATAGTGAAGTAGATGAAAAAGAATCCCAAGACCTGACAAAGTCAAGAAACAAAGGGCATCCTTCCTCCAAAAGAAAACATCAAGGAACACTGACACAATGTATTTTTTAATATCATCATCTGACACATGCTGACTCAAGTGAATGTTGTTGTATGGGGCATTACTTCAGTCAGCTGGACACCATGTTCCTGAAAAATCAATCAACAGTGTGATCCAAGGAAACCTCCTCTCTAGATCCCTATGTGACCATTCACCTCTTAGAAATATGAAAGGATAATATGAAAAAAGTTTAGATGGATCAGTTTAACTACTTCCCCATAGTCAGGGAAAGAAGTCAGAGTGTGGGTATGGGTCTCTTTAAATCTTAAATACTATACTCCAGGAGTGAACCAGTAGTCCTTCCCCAGCTTCTGCTATGTTCTTAGAATATTCTGCTGTAAAAAAAAAAAAAATCACTACTGAGGAATTTAGGATGAGGTGGAAATGGGTTTAGGGAATTGATGACATAAGGAGACCTGTGAAAACCCTATAGATATTTTTACATTAACCAAAATAAAAGGAAAATATAGTAGATTAAGTAGAATAACAAGTATCTATTAAATATCCTTACATGAATAACTAATAGTTTCTATTTTCTGTTCCTTCTTTACTGGGGCTACTTCAGATTCTTCTGCAGTCATTTTTTTAGTAAATGACTTTATAAGTCTTTGTTTTGTTACACCTTATAAATTTACTGAAGAAGAGACTGATATCTTATAAAATTTTTGATCTCCTTCTGCTCTTATGACCTAAATGGGTGCGTTCTGCTTCCAGAGATCCAAGAAAACCAAAATAATTTGTATACTTGTTACATGAGATTAAGGGGGAAAAGGTGATGACAACAACAAAATTGGGGTAATCTTGTAACTTTTTCAGTGTATTACAGAAAAGTAGATCTTATCAAGGCCTAATTCCCACACCTTGAATATGCCCCCAAACCCCAAGACAATGTTATTTAAGACTAGCTTCATCTGTGAACCTAATCAAAGCCAGGATAAATTAGAACACAGCAAAAGATTTAGACCAGGCTCAGTGAAAACCTCAGACACTTTTTAACAGCTTCCTACCTAACAGAGAAGGTTTAGAGTTACTCTTTATTTGCTTTCTCTCTTACGTTAGCACTGCAAAACCCTCAGTCACACATTGTGGACGACCGTTGTTTTATCTATCATTATATCCCCTTCCTGGAGTGTGGTGTTAGGTGCATCCTACATTTGATGGACTAGTCAACCTCTGTTTTTATCTTCTCCCTTGACCAAAAACAAACAAACAAACAAACAAACAACAAAGGAAAAAAGGCAAAAAAAAAAAAAAAAAAGCAGCAGCAGCAGCAGCAGCTCACCCTGTCTGTTATGGACTGGAATGTGTCACTCCCACCCCCAAATTCGTACATCAAGTCTTACTCCCTTGTGTGATGGTATTTGAAGATGGGGTCTTTGGGAGGTAATTAGGTCATGAGGGTGGAGCCCGTACAATGGAATTAGTGCTTTTATAAGGAAAGACATAAATTTTATTCAGTCATCCTTTCCCTCTCCCTCTTCCCCTCTTCTCCACTCTCTATCTCTCTGCACTTGCCATGTGAGCATACAGCAATAAGATGGACTTCTGACAGCCAGGAAGAAAGTCTTCATCGGGAACTTAATTGGCTGACATCTTGATCTTGTATAACCCGACCTCCAGAACTGGGAGAAATAAATTTCTATTGTTTAAGCCCCCCAGTCTATGGAATTTTGTTATTACATCCAGAGTAGACTAGGACACTGTTCCAGATGATTTATTTTTCATAGTTGAAGGTACTGTGGATAATTCTAATATGTTTCTAAGAGTTACCATTTTTTCTTATTCAGAACCTGGGACACTATACTGTGATACTGGAGAGAGGCAATAAGACTATCTTCCACCCCTGATCTCTCCCTGCTCTTCCCCTGGCTCCTTTTCTCTCCTAAGTGTCACTCCCTTCCTAATTCCCCACCACAAAATCGCTTCAAGATCTACATCTATTAAAACTGAAATTCTCTGTGTTGATGAAGTACTTTTTGAACCAAATTTTCAAGAGAAAGAAACATATATGAGGACAGACTAAATTAAGAAGTTGCAATTTGAAAATCTGTTATTGTGTTTTTTGCATTACACATATGGTACTGTACATTAATAAGGTAAATTTTAATTTAACAGATTAGCCTCAAATGGAAGCATTTGTTCTTCCCTAGCTTTAAGCAGACTTTAAAATTATGACTGATTCCTTGTCAATGTTATCTGTAAGAGGGTGAGGATATAAAAATAACCTGACATTTTGATTTTAGGAGAAAAAAAATATTATTTTGTGTATAAAGCCCTGTAGCTATGATGTTCAAGGCCTTCTTAGACACAATTTGGTGAACACAAGTATGTTAGAGATGTGATCTCTTTTGGGGCTGGACCTCATTACTGACCCTAGGGAGAGGTGGACTATTTTAGGATACCCTTATGTGGTTCTGATCTATGCTGCTACACTAACCTTGGTGCCTTAGTTCTTTCTCTTCAAAGGACAGTCTAGGTCTCAAAGGACTTCAGTGTTGTCCTCATGTTTTATGGGTTCTTTGGACTATAATATCCAAGGTGGACTTATAATGGAATTCCTAGAGGGGTTTAAAGATAGTCTAAAGCATGTGTGGGAAACTCAAAAAATTAGTATACATTTATTGAAGACCTACTCTGTTTCACTCACATTTTTTTCTTTCCTTCTCTATTTGCAGGTAAAGGTTCAGTTTACCAACTCATAGCTGCATTTCTCTTCAAAGGGAAATGTTTTCATGAAATCACCTTTGTATTCTTCCACTTCTAATAAAATAAGGCAGCATGATTTGGAACCTCTAAACCCATTGCAAGAGTTTCAGAAGATACTAAACTTATAAATAACCACCACTACTAATCATTTCAAACTCTAAGGACTACCATGATATTTCGTCTGTATTTTTCTTTATGTTTGTTTTCCATGTGTTTAAAGTGCTAATGACATTCATTGCTTTTGAGATTTATCATATTAACACCACTGTAACAGTTTATGGTGTTACATTTTACAAGTTTCACTTAATATAATTTTAATTATCACTGAAAAATGGCTTTTAGTCATAAAAGTACTTTAAAAATTACAAGCTAAACCCACCCTAAATTAAAAGTCAGGGCTTGTGCTTTTACTAATAATTTTATTAAATGATAAAATCACATGACATGGTAGCTCAAAATTAAAATACCCATATTTTAAAGAACAAAAATACATTTTTGAAATATAAAACTGCCAGATAAAATGGTTTCTTTGTGGTCATATTTTATAGCATTGTAGAAAATTATTAGTATGATAATTACAGATTAACAATGCATATTATTTAGAAAAAACAAGATTTAGTTTGAAATCTTAGTATTTTATCACCATATGGTGGCTACAAAATATTATAATGTGATGGCGAAAACAGTGTAAGAAGCCATTGGACACTAAGCACCATGAAGGTTATTCTTGCATAAAAGATACACCTAGTTTTGAATCATCTCCAAATAGAAACTCAATAAAATTTGTAAATAATGATTCAGAAAAACCAACATTGCCAAGGAGCTCTAATGATTTTGCAAAATTTTTAAAATCTAGAAGTTCCATTTTAGAAGATACTATAAACAAAAGTATCAAAACTATCCATAAAAAAGCCACTATTTAAATTCGGACATTTATTATTTCACATACTTACTTCTTCCTCCCTAAACTTGCTAGAGGAGTTCAACGTCTCTACTTTGGCTTAAATTAGTTTCTTACCTCTTACTAGGAGGTTTTCTCTATTTCTCAGTAATTCCCTACTACCCATCTTAATTTGTATTAGGTCTTTTAAGACTTTGCTCAAATTTGAGAGCTATAAGAAAATTCAAGATTATACATAATTCCTGTCAAGGGTTAGGCAAGTGTTGGGTCCTGAAAGTTTGGACAACAATGGCAGGAATTAAGGATATTAGTAACTTAAAAGCATGAGATCGTGGGTCTGAGGACAGTTATGAAATTTGGAGATGAGTTAATCAGGGAGAAAAACACATGGGATCAAAACATGACTTGTCTAAGATTCTCTCCCTGTCTGAAATTCAAGGCATCCATTAAGTCAGGACATTTAGTGATAGCAAAAAAAGAGCAGGGAGATAAATAACTAGCATTTGGAAATCTTTCAACAGATAATGGGAAACCAGTTCTGAGAAGTTGGTTCAAAGACAGAATATTAATTCTCTCGGAGTTCTGGGGCCACAGGTAGGGACTCAACCACAGTAGCCCACTGGAGGCTTGATTACCAGGAACTTGAGACATAAGACAAGAATTTATTTACAGTTTCATGATACAAGAACTCAGATAATGGGGTGCTGAGGTCAGAGTGGAAGCAAAACACCTAAGAACCAGACTGGCCAAAGGTTTTAGGCAGAAGACAGATGGCTGGAAGTCAGGAGCTTCAGCCATGATAAGGAAAAAAGCTGACTCCCCCGTGGAAAATAAGGACATAGAAACAGAACTTCTAATGCCATTTCATATGAATTCCATCTGTGCTCCTTTGGTGGTACATAGATCACTCCACAAACAACTGGGTCTCAAAATATGGGATTGAAACATTCAAGACCATTGCCCTACTCAATGGAACTTCCTACCTGCCCCAACTTTGACTTTTTAACTCCTGTAGGAAATATTATTTCCCTTATTTATCTGACATTTAGGATATCCTACCAGTGTATGGTTTTAAGATATATATTCATATTTATAATCTTTCTTTCCCCTAAAGTCTGAGATAATATTTTTAATCTCTTTGCCATTTATTTCCCAGGAGGCTGACATACTCCGTACCTATAAAAGTTTGT
Source organism: Mustela putorius furo (assembly GCF_011764305.1). NCBI lineage: Eukaryota > Metazoa > Chordata > Mammalia > Carnivora > Mustelidae > Mustela > Mustela putorius. The sequence continues at coordinate 10,423,584 of NW_025421467.1, read as the reverse complement.
AGTTGATGGTGAGTTTATAAGACAGGATGAGAAGAGCCGGCAAAGGCATTGATTTGGGATATTGAAAATGTCTAACAATTTTGAGGGAAAGGGGTAAATTTATTTACCTTGAAAACTGGATATGCTCCAGTGAGCTTCCAAATATCAGATAAACAGCTGTTCAGATTAGCCAAATAAACTTCACATCCTTGCCAGGGGAATCTCACACTACTTAATATTATGAGAAAAGGAGGGAGGGTAAGGAAAGACAGGGAGGGGGGATGGGAGAGAGAAAGGGTGCAGTATGATTAACTTAAAATTATTGAAATGAGTAGAATTTTTATGATTATCTTTCAAACACTTAAGAAAAAAATTGATTAAATACATAGAAAAGAGAAAATGTTAAGAGGATTTACAAGTATATGATTAAGATGAAATGAACGGAAAGAAGCAAAAGAAAATGAGGCTCAAAATCAGGAAAGATTTGGGGGGCAGAGCCATTATCCTAAAGTATCCAGAAGCGCATAGTAGGATTAAAGATACTGTGAACAGACAAAACTTCTCATCACCGTAGAGAACAGACTAGATTTCTGAGCTAATCTTTTCCCATCAAGTAGTGAGATGCTTTGTGAATTAATTGGTACTATTGTTGTTCTGAAAATTGTGCTCTCATTTTGCTTATAAGAGTGTTTGTGTTTATGAAAGGACTGACAGTTTTCTATCTCAGGATCATATCTTGTTTTGTGCTGGTGAAGGCTCATATATACACATTCGTTCAACAATTACACACACACACACACACACACACACAGCAATTACAGAGAAATCTGTGTTCCATAAGCTTTGAGAGATGAACATAGAGATTTCTTATTTGAATCTTCTTGAGTACTATCATGACTTACGAGTCCTACCTAAGTCAATTCTCCAGTACAGGAGGGACAGAATTGTGGCAATGGTAAGTTATTAAGAGCAAAAGGGAGCTGGAGACATACCTTTAAAATGCACTGAAGTGTTAGATTGCCACATACTATAGGCTGCAAGCAGCAGTCAAGGTAGATCTTAGACTGTAAATGCATAGGTTATTACTTTGGAAGGTACCAATAAGCTGTCCCAGAACAGCCTAACACGTGGTCCTTAGATGAAGACATTCACGCATGATGAAGCATCGGTTATTTGTCTTAGGTCCTATGCCTGGTTAGCGATGGCAAATCAACCAACATTTCAGACTTTTGGAGCCAAAGCTTTGGCAGTTTGCTAGCCAATGCCTGCAAAAGATTTTCATTTAGAAAACAAGGGCGAGTCTCTATGTATAAATAATGGGAAAAATGCATTGGCTGTCATAATTTTAAAAACTCCTTCCAATTATATAGATATCCATTCCTGTTAATAGTGACATCTTCAAAGAAGAAAGCATCAAGTAACCATCCATAAACATAATAAGCAGTATCATCTTCACTCAAATCTCTCACTTAGCAACAGTAGCCTTAACAATGGAATTCAGTAATTTTGCTCTACTCAGGGAAAGCCCCTACAAATGTAGTATGTTTTCTGGCTTAAAAAAAAAATGTATGCTCATTTTATTTCTCTAGACTCCTAAGCACACATTCATTCCTTCATTCACTCTGTCATTCAATAAACACTTGTGTGTGCCTGCTATGTTCCAGACACCCCTCTAGGTTACAGAAATAAGTACCGTGACAAAATAGAAAAGTCCCTTTTATCGTTGAACTTAAATTCTGGTGGATACAATAAAATAGAACAGACAAAAATACTATGTGATTTCTATGAGGATGCACATTTGTAATTTAAACTATCTCTTACAAAAGGAAAGAGAGATTTACCTAAATAATTCTCTACTGTCTTTTTCAGCTTTACCATTTTAGACCTGTCACAGTACACAGTAATTGCTAGATATTAGGAGTGCAGTAACAACTGAGAATTACAAACTCCCATTCAAAGTACAAAACCGCAATGTCCAAATATGTTGCCTGTTCTCTCTCTCTCTCTCTCTTTTCCCAAATGGGCAGTCCCATTTATATATTCTGTGGATAATCACCAGTCCTGTCCCTCACTTCAGAGTAATAAATTATACCAAGGAAAAGTTTAAAAATTCTTACCTAGTTATCTAGGAACCTGAAAATCTGAGCCAAGTTCAAGGCAACCCCAGCTCCCTTTTAACCCTCCTCTGTCACTTCCTCTTGCCCTTCCTCCCAGCACTGGTGTGATACCCAGGGCTCCATAAATGGAGCACTCGTTGTGATGAAGACAAGAAGTCACTTTCCCCTTGATCCCTTCTGTGGAGCCCAGCAGAGAGAATATGTACCAGCTCTGTTTTCTAAAGTTAATCAATGTAGATCCATACACTCAATGTAATTCAGATCAAGTACATGTGGGGAAAAATGAGAAAATAAAATGCCATAACCTCAAATATGCTAATCCTTTCCATTTTGATATAAGTGCTCTGATGTACAAAAGATTTAACGTAGAAAAAAACTAAAATAAAACCTTGTGATATAATCAGCAAATAGTTTGCTCTGCATTTATTAGCTTTGTTCTTAAAAAATACAATTACTAGCATTTCTATGTTCTCTAATTCCACTCTCCTCAACTTGATTTCCTGAGGAATATTAATATTAAATCACTGTGAAGTGGTATATTATTCATAGGAAATGTAGTTGCCAACTAAACAATGTATCAAAATTCAAGTTTGATTTTTTAAATTTCATGTTTTTATTTATTGCTCCTGAGAAATGCTTGTGTGCCTCTGAAACCCTAGGAGAGTGTAGGGTCCTTGCTTTTCTTAATCAACAAATATTTATGTGGTAAATAGAATGCCTTTGGCCAAGAATTCGCATGTCGACTTGCATCCTGATGAAAATTTAAATAGCTGATTAAACTTCTCAAACACAGGCTTTATAATGGATGCCACTATCATTTTGCAAAGTAATTTAATGCATATTTAGTGCAATTATTATGTGCTCTCTTTTCATAAGGAGACCCAGCTGTGATTCTGCAAGTGCAAGAAAGAGAGCAATTGGTTTAAGGACAGCAGTTTGTTGAGATTAGTGTGAAGAAGGTCTCCTGAGCCTCACTTCACTGGAGATACACAATCATAACTTTAAAAAAAAAAAAAAAAAACTTCATGATATTGCTAGTATGTATTGTACGCATTTTGAGTGAAGGAGATAAACAATGTAATATTCAACACAAGGATTGGAAAAAAATCTATTTGGAAGTTCCTATCGCTAATCAGATAAAGACATTTAAATGAGCGCACTCCTATGGTATATCCCTTCTTAGATCGTGGAGGACCAAGTGAGCTCAAGACTCAGGCAGGTTAGCAGAGTAATGCCTTATAATGTGTGAGCGCACGTGCACACACACACACACACACACAGAACAAAGACAACTATCACATCAATCCTTTATCTCTATGTGAATGAACCATAAACACGAAACTATCTTAATTAAGCCAAACAAAAATTCCTCTCCCAGTTTTCAAAGATCTTACTGTACCCAGAAATTACCCCTGGATTTCCTCTCAAATTGAGTACTGATTTATTAAAATTATTATTATTATGAATTCCTCATGTCCTTTTAGAGTCGTAGAATGTTCTTTGGAGAGAGACTATTGAACCAGTTTTTGCAAAGAAACCAGAGAAAACATGGTGCTTCACAGATAAAGAAAAGAAGAGAGAGAAGCCCAAGAAATGATGGGAAGTAAATTTTCAGATGAGAGTTAAAATGAACCTAACCATGTAGTTCCATAATTTATTTCTAAGTTGTCTGGAGTCTTCCCATTAATGTATTCTCATTTTATACCCTTTTATGAGAAGGGAAAAAAGGCTTCTTCAGTGTACCACATTTTGCATGTTTTCTTCCCCTTGCTTTTAATAAAAATGTTATCAAATCTTTCCAGTGCATTTTGGCACCGCTGACTCACAATATTCGACCTGTATGTGCAGGCCTGATGCAGCCTTCTTCCTGTAAGCACCTGAAATCTGTTATCAGCTCCCTTTCTCCACCCAAGAAGCATAATAAATACCTTGGTTCTCTGAACCTCACTTAAATTGACATGTTTAGACTATTAACTAAAAATATGTCAATTTTCACCTCTCTTTAAGTTAAATCCAGGTTTAGCTATAGAACCCGAAAATAACCAGGAAAACTGGTCTAGAAAATAATATTCTTTAATACAAAATAATATTCTTTAAGAAACATGATGAGTATTTTCCTGTAAGGAAATGTAATAAAGGTGCCATTTACCATTCTTTCAATGGGATGCTCTTGGTGGGGGATACAGTTGGGAGGGAGGAGAGTCCTTCTACATTTTAAAATAGGAGAATAAGCAATAGACAGTATATACATATAATATATATGTTACATATATATATATTATATATATATATATATATATATATATTCAAGTTGGGTTTACACTAATATAAGGGAATGCACTAGGGCCTTGGGAGCCTCCACAACATTTAATCAGTTCAGTTGTTTGGATTTCTATGAATCCATCCTCTCAATTTAGTGTTTAAAACCAAAATGTTAATGAGGGGGAACCGGGGAAAAGACACTCAACCAGAGGTTTTTAAGCTCTCTTAACTAAAATCTCAAGGGAGTTCCAGTTTTAATAATTTTGAGTCTATATCTAATAACCACTGTTGAATTTTTCAGTAAATATTTATGTTCTTGTTTATGCTTTTCAGAAACATCTGGAAAGGAAGGAAAACATTCTTTCAATAAAATAGCTTAGCTCTATTGGGAAGGAGATGGGGAGTAGTAGGGAGTAAAGAGGAGAGACAGACTTTACTGACTTTTCTTCTAGAGAACTCAATAAACTGAGACAGAATTTAGAGGGCTCAAAGTACGTCAACTTTTAGAGATCTGAACTCAGCACTGATGGGGAAGGAAAGAGGTTAAAGGCTTTTCAAAGCGCTGGGGTAAGAAACTGAAGGTTTGTGGGTTGTTTTTTTTTTTTCCCCAACTCCCTCTGCATTATGTTTTCACAGAATAATTTAATATATGCTCTTAAAATGTATATATTACAGAAGTGTCAGATACAGTCATATGCAAAACCAAAAATAACATTAAATTATTTGGCAGTCAATATTTGCAATCTTGCATTACAAGCTTCACTGCTCCGTTTCACCAGCCAACTTCAACCCACAGTTTAACAAGTCTATCTTAAAGCTCTATTGTACACATAGCCTTGAGCTACAAATGTAGGGGAGGAATTAAGAACAAAAGGAAAGACAACAAACAAGCAAACAACCTGGGACCTGCGCCATGGTCTCAGCCCTAGAGAAACCTACAGTTTAGCTGAGGTGTCTGCATGCATGGCTTTGCTACTGACTGCAAGAAGGTTTGTCCCCTGGTCTGGGTGCACTAGAAAGAAAGCTTAGTTGAGGGATTTGGGATGAAGGGTGCAATTCACTGGCAGGCTGGATCCGTTCAATTGACTTTTCTAGTTTTGAATTCATGTTAATAAAAAGGGCTTTTATAGTTCTTTAGAACTAGCGTGACAGATTGTTCTGTGCTCTCTCGAGCTGCAGATTCAGCCAGTGAATTTCCTACAGCCTATCCTAAACTGACTGAGTTCTCCAACCTACACTATTTTCCTATGCTGTTACCCCTGCTCCTGTCATTTACTTTGTTCCCTGGCAAAGGATTTTGACTGATAAGGCAGTTAATGGGTGTGTAAGTTACAGTGCTGGAACTGCTGCGCCAACACGAGGGAGGTTTGTCAAACCAGAACTTGTGACATAAGTTTTGGAGCAGCTTGAGAAATCTTGAGAAACAGGTAGTGAAGATCAACAGGCATTTAGGACTTAACATACGAAGGGTGCCATGTAATTACTGCAACTGGGGAGGCCCCACCCACAAGAGCACCGATAAAGCTGGAAGAGGGTGTGATGGGCTAGCCGGCTGATGGGCATCAAGGTGGGCACGTGTTGTGATGAGCACTAGGTGTTACATGCAACTAATGAATCATTGAGCACTACATTAAAAGCTCATGACGTACGACATGCAGGCTCGCTGAACATAATTGAAAAAAAAGTAAGAAAATGTGGTCAGAGTGTTATCGTGACATTAGGGATTTGAAAAGAGGAGTGATTCCTAACATGAGCTTCTAGGACAAGAGTCCGCCCAGCTACAATATGATAATCCTGTAGAGAAATGATCGAATTATGTTCCCACTGATCTTAAGTCCAATCTGTTTGAATACATGACTTTATTTGTAATCTTAATTGAAAAGATAGCTGGAAAATATACCGAGTTTCAAACAGAAGTATGTCACTAGCTATGCCTACAAAATCAGGAAACTCATGTTTCAGTCCCATCTACCAATTATTCAAAATTTTTTGCGAAAATTCAGATAGCAAATTTCCATCTTCTCTGACATTAATCAGATGTTCTTTTTTTTTTCCTTAAACTTTATTTATTTATTTGACAGAGAGAGAGAGAGAGATCACAAGCAGGCAGGCAGATTGAGAGGGGGAAGAAGACTCCTAGCTGAGCAGAGAGCCGAATGTGGGGCTTCATCCCAGGACCCTGAGATCATGACCTGAGCTGAAGGCAAAGGCTTAACCCTCTGAGCCACCCAGGTGCCCCCAGCTGTTCTTAACACATACATTGTAAGGCAGTTTTTCTGATTTCCTCCCCATCTCTGCCCCAATTTTTCTGATTTTTAAAATAAACTAGCTCAAAATTCACTAACTTCAGATTCTTAAAAAACAGTTTAAAAACTTTAGTTTCTGAGTTTTTTAAGTATGTAGAGTTTATAAGCACAAGACTATTTATAGGTGACACATTATTTTCAGCAATAAAATTACACAGCAATGGAAACATTTCCAAATATTCACTTTTGAAATGCTCTCTCTGTAGAAGAGATTTTTTTTTAAAAATGTAGCATTTATTTTCTCACTTATTGCTTAAATGTCACCTTTGCCTTTGAAAGAGACAGACTTAGGGGGAATTTTTAAAAAACATCTTCTAGATAGCTTACTGTTGAATCTATTTCCCTCACAAAAGTATTTAGTAAATTTAAAATATTTGTCTTTTATGAAATAAAAACACATTACTTTGAAATTTCAGCAATTATTTTAAATATTTTGTCACAAGACAAATGGCAAACCTCTATGTGGAACAGATTGTCAAAGTCATTCTACCTCTTATTACAAAGCATTTAAAAATTATAGTATTTCCAGGATGCGTCTTTAACCACCTCTCACACAGCTTCTGCAGTGGAGGATGGGAATGTCCCACTGGCCTGTCCCATTCACCCACATGTATATATGACAAGAAAGACCTAGAGAGGGACGCCTGGGTGGCTCAGTTGGTTAAGCAGCTGCCTTTGGCTCAGGTCATGATCCCAGCGTCCTGGGATCGAGTCCCACATCGGGCTCGTTGCTCGGCGGGGAGCCTGCTCCTCCCTCTGCCTCTGCCTGCCATTCTGTCTGCCTGTGCTCGCTCTCTCCCCCTCTCTCTCTCTGATAAATAAATAAAAAAAAAAAAAAAGAAAAAAAAAAGAAAGACCTAGAGAACCGTCTCCTAAGAACTTAGGCATCAAGAAGAACACAGACAGCTTGCTTCTACCCATGGCCACAGAGACCGACAACCTTTTGTAGAGACACCAGTGAGTCCCCCGAACTTTGACCAAAATATCACGCTCTTTCTTGGGTAGAACGACCAAAAGGAGAAGTAATGAAGGGGAAATAATTCTACTGACACTTCCAAATTGAAAATAGTAAAGGGGCAAAACCTTCCCTGGGGGTTAGTTTCCACAACCCTTCTCAGCAGTTAGGAGAATTCATGTTGAGCCTTTGTGTTCCCCCTCCTCTGCAAAACAAAGACTAGAATTCCTGCTTCCGGGGTTAAATGAATGTGTTTAATAAAGTATAAAATACTAAAAATGTGAGATGGATCAGTTACAGAGGAACAGCAGAGTACCCTCACTGTCCTCACTAGTTTCAGAAGCTGAAAACATCGTTTCTACAGCTAACGGGTAGGTGAGGGAGGAAGAGAATACTTTCTAAGACAATTTGAAAGACATTGGTTTTTAATTCACAGCTTGGATGGGTACAACTCTTCCACCCACAGCCAGCTGTGCCCAGAGAAAACCTAGTCCTATATTGGTGGCACCTGTCTGCTTAGAAAGTTTGAGAAATCGTTCTATTTCTGGCCATCCCAATACTTCCAAGCACTTCTCCACAGCATGCAATTTAATCAGTGGTTTCCCTGGACAGCCTATTTTCTCTTTATTCATATGACATATTATAAGCCCTTGGAGACTCAAAGAACTCTCTCATCAACACCTCTCTTTGTCTTCCTAAAAGAATTAATCCAAAACATGACTCCCTTTCCTCAAGGTTTCTTGTGGAAACCTCATTCAGCAAAGAAAAACAAACAAACAAAAAATGATACCCTTGTCTAAAAACGCTGTGTTTTTTGTTTTACAAATCCCTGAGTTTCACTCTTATAGAATTGCTTATGAAAGCTTCTTTCAATCCAGTATTGGGTATAAATGATAAATGAAATGAATAGCATAATTCATAATGAGATATTTCACTGGTCTCCTGCCTTTGCTAAAAGTCAGAAGCCTGCCATGCTTCCCTTTTTTAAAGGCTCCGAAATAACCCAACTTATCATGTGATGCTCTTATGTTATATATCTGAAAGGCATATATTATATAATAGATTAGAAAATAAACTTAAGATACAATTATGAATCTGTTTTCTTTCTTCCAAAGCTACTATCCCAAGTTTCTCTTTCTCTTTGCCATGATACATCTACAATGAGCTCTCAGTCTCATTCCGTCACCACGGAACATGTCTTCTCACCCCATCACTAGACTAGAGCTAGAGCTGCTCTTGGAGATTATCAGCTGGAACCTCATCTAAAGGTCAGGAAATATTTGACACTAACATCCTCTCCTACATTGATTTCAACTTTGTTCCTCAATTGCCTCTCACCTCTCCCGTGGCTGGTACACAGTTGCCTTTGCGCGCGCTTCTCCCTCGGCTCCTGGCCTTAGATGATCTCGCCTTGTTCGCTTTTGGTTGACTTCATAAATGCATCTGTTGCACAGCCCTCTTCATCTCTGACTCACAGGAAGTGAGTTAGGTTAGGTTAGGACTGTCTTGTAGGTTAGAGGTAGTTCTTCATCTCTAAATGCGTCCTTCTGACTTGTCAGCTTTCAGGTTGTATTTTATCCTAACTCCTTTTTTTTTTTCCAGAACTATCTACCCCCATACAGGCTACATCATATCATTCACCTCCTTAGAAAACTCCGTGGTTTCCCATTACTTTTACAATATTATGTAAACTCCTTAGTGCTGATGGCTGATAGCATTTAGCACTCTGCCAAGATGTGATTCCAGTCATGCTTCGAGCCTCACTTCGCAGACACCCCTGTGAGAATTCTTCTCTCAGGGGAGGCCAGATGTGTTATTGCTCTCTGAGTGCACTGAGCAGTTTTCATATCTCTGTTCCCTGGATGTTCTACTTGAAGAATGAATGGGATTTCAATAAAGCCCAGCACAAGTGGCCCCACCTCTGAGAAGCCTGCCAGAAGACCGATGAGATTCCATCTCTCCTTTCTTTGGCCCTGCTCCCTCCTCCCTCTACATCCACAGCATGGAGCCTGTTGCTTCTGCTAGAGCATTACGAGGATTCTAGTTTGTTAGTTGTCTACACACACGTTTAGCAAAGGAGATTGGAAGATAGACAGAAGATGCCCAGTTAATATCTAAGCAGAATTTGAAGACTTATTAGAAATCTTTATTTTTAAAAGATTTTATTTATTTGTTTGAGAGAGTGAGTGCAAGCCAGAGAGGAGAAGCAGAGGGAGAGGGAGAAGCAGATTCACTGCTGAACAGAGAGCCTGGCGCCAGGCTGGATCCCAGGATCCCTGGGATCATGACCTGAGGTGAAGGCAGACACTAAACTGAATGAGCCACCCAGGTGCTCCGGGACTTATTTGAAATCTTATATTGAATTGCTCTAGGTGAGTGGGGGAGAGGAGCAAATTTTTAAAAAAATTATATAAAATTTGAAAATAAAGGGCAGAAAATATTATAACAATATGGACCATCCAGAAATAATAAATAAGAAATGTTGATATTTTGTTTTATTTCCTACAATTTTTTTTTTAATTTAACAAAGCATTCCTGATACAGCTGTGGCTGTATCAATCTTAGTATTCAATCTGTAGGTGCACTTTCTTCTCTCACTACAGGCAACTTCTCATGGAGTTTTTCTATATCCTATCCATTCGAATTTTTATTTTTCTTTAATTTAAATTCAATTAGCCAACATACCGTACATCATTAATTTCAGATATAGTGTTCATTGATTCGTCAGTTGTGCATAATGCCCAGCGCTCATCACATCACGTGCCCTCCTTCATGCCCGTCACCCAGTTACCCCATCTCCCACTCACCTCCCCTCCAACAACCCTCAGTTTCTTTCCCATAGTAAAAAATCTCTCATGGTTTGTGAATTTTTTAATTCACATTCAATAACCTAATGTTAGTATTGTTTTGTGCATTAAAAAGTTTAAGTAAATGGCACCACTGTGTAATTGCTTTTTCCACTCAATTATTATGCTCTTGAGATCTGACCATATTAGTACATGAGGATCCAGTTCATTCATTTGAACTGACTGCTATATATGTCACGTTATAAGTAGACCACAATTTATTTATTCATTCTCTTATTAATGGTTATTAAAACGTTCCCCCAGCTTTTTGGTGGGGAAATAGTGAGCACTCTTGTATCTATCTCCTCTGCACCTGTTCTAGTGTTTCTCTAGAGTATGCGTATAAAGCAGTATTGTTGGTTCATGGGTGTTTTTTGTTCTTTTGCATTTTCAACCGTAATAGATACTGCCAAGTTGATCCCCAAAATGGTGGGTAAGGATAGAGAAGTTTTAATGAAATTTGAATGTGACTGACCAAACAAAGACTTACTTGTGTCATCAATGATGTTCTGAGCTAACTAAAATGCCAGGAGGTTAAGGAATACATTTTATGAATTGACAATTCACTTATTGCCAGCTGATAATCAAGTAGGCCTAATTCATAAAGATACTAGTGTCAGCAGTTTCTATGCTCATTTCTAGTATATAAATTTTACCATTCTTTGGCAGATATCAATCTTGACGAAGAGCTCAAGTATGCAAAAACTGGAACATTCCTCCTCTTTTTTCCTTAAATCAACTAAATTTTGACCAATAGCTCTAATCTTTTTTGTTGTTGTTGTTCCCCCTCCCACCACACAGGCATGCAATGTTTCCAGCAACTCACATAGTACCAGGGCTTCCCCCAGCCCTCTCCAGGGACTGCTCCTGGCTTATCTTTGAAGCCTCTTATTCCCAGGGGCTGTGGCCCATCCTGATCTGGCAGTTCTCCTTTTCATTTGTCATAGGTAGAACCCCTGAGTCCCTGTGCTCAGAGTCTGGCAGACTCAGAATGCTATCTGGACTTTGGAGGTCTTTGCCCCCTCTCTGGACCACTCTTAGGGACTAAGAATCACTGAATCTTGAGAATTTCCTACTTTTGTTCTTTACTCCGGTCTCCTGGAATCCAGTCTCTCTGTCTGCCCTCTCCCCCACCTCTCTCTCTCTCTCTCTCTCTCTCTCACACACACACACACACACACACACAATCTTTCTCCCTTTCCATTATCTTCACCAGTCTCCCTCTCTCTTTCCTCTCTACTCAAAAATAATTAGGAAAAATACTCGTGTTTTTCAAGCACAAAGAACTTATATCCTGTGATCTGTGGGATTCTATCAATTTAAAAGTAAAGTCCAGGGTATTTCGGGGACAACTGCCACTTTTCATTGATTAACAAAAAAGGTAATTAGGGATACCAATTAGCCAGAAGTATTGCTTTAATTAGTTGAAATAATTATTTTCTGCAGGACTTAGAAGGAACATGAATAACCAGTTCTTAAACTACTAAAGAGTTTTAGAGGACAGATCTGAAATTACCAGTTCCAATTTCTTCCCAACTTTTCTCAAATATGTTGCGTACAGAGTGTTCAAGTACAGAATGAGCATCAGTGCTGGAAAGTTACCAGCTAACATCAGTAGGCAATAACTTGCCAATTATAAAGGAATAAAAATTATTGGAAGCTTAGCAGTAAGTAACCTTAGCTCTGTGAAGAACTGTTCCCAGAGAGTTCTTGGGTGGCTCAGTAAGTTAAGTATCTGCCTTTGGCTCAGGCATGATCTGAGTCTTGAGATCAAGCCCTGTTTGGGGCTCCCTGATCAGCAGGGTGTCTGCTTCTCTCCTTTCCTCTCTCCCTCTCCCTGTTCCTCCTATGCCTCCCTCCCCCTCCTTCCCTTGTGCTTTCGCTCTCTGTCAAGTAAATACATAAAGTCTTAAAAAAAAAAAAAGAAGAAAGAAAAAAAAAACTGTTCCTAGATTACTGAACTGCTTAATACTCTCTCTCTTTTTTCTTTTTTTTTTTTTTTTAAGATATTATGTATTTATTTGACAGAGAGAGATACAGAGAGACAGGGAACACAAGCAGGGGGAGAGGGAGAGGGAGAAGCAGGCTCCCCAGCAAGCAGGGAGCCTGATTGGGGGCTCAATCCCATGATCCCAGGACAATGACCTGAGTGGAAGGCAGACACTTAACCAACTGAGCCACCCAGGCACCCCAAACTGCTTAATAATCTAACTCTATTTTATAAATGTGTAGTTGAAGAAAGTCAGGAAAATCAGGAAAAACTCATTTGATGATTGGATTCCCAGCCAACTCATCCTCAGACTTCTGTGAGTTCTCGGTGGACGCTGAACAGATTGTAAGAACTTGAAAATGGTCTAATGTGAACTTCAGCTTAACCTTTGCTGACCGTGCTCTGTAATTCCTTATTCATCTAGGTCCTAACTTTGAGGGTTTAGAGATTGAGCTATATTAAGACAAAGAACATGGAATAAATGTTAAAAGCTTCTGTGAGCCTCTTTGACTGGAAGTCAAAAGTCTCTATTCTACTCACAGATTAGGACCTCTGTGTTAAATGTAGTTGTCACTAATAAGGAATAGACATTTGGCTGACCAGAATCTGCTCACAACCTGCACAGTAAAGCCTAATTCTAGATACCAAGTAGCAATAATGGGTGACCAGACCAAATAACTATAGTTTCACTGTTCATCTCATGTTAAGTTTTAGTAACAAAGATGCAGATACACTTTCCAGTTGCTTTGTTTGCAAACCATTGAAAGTATACCCCTAGAGGGAGTCGATGGAATTTGGTATGGAATAGAGCTGAATTATGACCCCGAATTGGCTTCACCTCTCTTGCTTGGGTGGTTACCTTAGGTAACCATACACACATGACAGTAGAGGTATTGATTGACAGAGGAGATATTGATTTGTCTACCTCCTCTGTTGGTGAGGAAGTCTGGAAGGAAGCCCAATAGGTTAATACTGAACCAAAGGAACGTCTCACAATCCTTGCTCTGTGTGTTATTTTTTAGCATATGGTCTTTAATTAGGAGTTAAATTTAAAATCTTGCGGCAGCAGAATTATTTGAGCTTGCTGGACTGAAGTAATCAAGGACTAGCTTTTATTTATTTATTTTTTCCCAAGATGATCATTCAAATAGATATAACTAAATTCTGTTAAATGTGATAGGGAAACATACCTGCAAATAGAAGACACAATGAATCTAATATATGCCCTTTTTCGGACTTGATGATATAAACCTCAAATGCCCTTAAATATTAAATACTTTGAAGAATGGAAAAGGAGTCAAGAACAGGGATCACTGTTCAGCCTTCCACTAAGTATTTAGCTAAGACAAAGGAAAAAAAGTAAGGAGTCACTGTTGTTTCTCACTCTATAGGCTAGAATAAGCAACAGTATGAGGCCAGTTAAGATGGCTACCAGAGCGGAGGTGGGTGGGTGAAATAGGTGATGGAGATTAAAAAGTGCACTTGTGATCAGCACTGGATATTATATGTGAGTACTGAATCACTAAATTGCATACCTGAAACTAATATTATACTGTATGTTAACTAATTAGAATTTAAATCAAAACTTAAAAAAGAAAGATGATAAGAGCTGTTTAAAGAGAAATCCAAAGAACTAGAAAATTCCTGGAAAGTGGACAGTAGCTGACCTAGGACAAGGCAATCTCCTATCTATTAGTAGAGTATCCTAGGATTGTTCATTGGTATAAAGGGAAGACGAAGAATGGGGCTGAGATGTAGAGCAGTCCGAAGAAATAGACTTCCATGGAGTAAGAGCAGAAATGTTGGAAGCCAGTAGCCAAAGAGATTGGAGTGAAGAGAGGAAATCACTGAGGCACAGTGGAAGATAAGAAAGTGTACGTGGACACAGGTTTCAACACCTGTGCAAAACTAGTTAAACTGGAGAAATTACAAAGATGACTAGGAGACTGATGGGTACAGAAGAAGTAGGAGATCTAATTCTGTAGGGAGGAGAAACTCTCACAGGAGGCATGAACTTGGAAGAATGAGGGAATAACAAGTATCAGATGAGCAAGATACTGTAAATTTAAAAATAATGACAATCTTACATAATTTGTGAACAAAAAAGGAAAGAAATTAGACTGGAAATTAGACAATATCTGAAAAAGAATGATAATAAACTTACAACATAGCAAAAACATAGTACAGAATATAAGTGTTCCTTAAGGGGTTACTGATCACCTAACTACTTAGAAAAACAAATCAGAATGAAAATTATGGATTTAAGGGTTATAGTTCTTAAAGTTAGAAAAATCACAATAGACAAAATCCAAAGAACAATACAAAATGAAATATGATGCTAAACACCATAAAATAGAAAAATAAAGATGAAATAGAATCAATGGACCCAAAATATGGCCTTTTTTAAAAAAAGCCTAAAGAAATGGATAAGTTTATAATAAGATTTATTAAGAAAAGACAATATTAATGATAGAAGTATCATAACTACAGATAAAGCAAAAAAAAAACTAAGTATAAACAATACTATTAATGACTTAATGTTGATAAATGTGAAACTGTGAACAAAATAGTTTTCCAGAAAAAGACCTTACTAAAACTGAATCAAAATGAAGGAGAAACATGAATAAAACAAACCATTAAATCAGTCATTAATAACATACAAACTTGTGCTTTGAGAGAAATAGGGACCAACTTTACCCTATTTCCTAAAGTAAAAAATGAAAAGAATGATAAGGTAATAAAATGAGCAATTGTATTCCAAAATTTAGATGATCTAGATAAGATGGACAAATTCTTAGAAAGACACAGCTATCAATATGACTCAAAAAGGAATACAGAATATGAATAGACCTGTAACCAAAAGAGGAGTTGGAATTATGACCAAGATGGTCTTAACATTTCCCTCAGCGTACTAAATTTTAGACAGACTTCTGCATCCCTGTAGTGTCCTCACATCCCTTACCTAGCAACATTTTTAACTATATTTCATTCAGTGTATTCTAACTTCAGAATCTATCCCTAACCCTGTCCATACCTCTGGCCCTATTGTCCCAGGTACAGATTTATTTCTGACTATTATCCCTTGCTCCCAGACTTAACTGCAATAGCTACTTTCTAACTGGTGCCAATAATTTGATCTATTCCAGTTACTGACTTGCTCAGTAACCTTTGGGACCTGAGTCTTCAGGTCCCAAAGTCCACTATGAAATGTACATTTTAGTCCCTCTCCAGAATATACTCTCTTTTGGCCTTCAGCTTTATTTAAATTTGTCTGACCATAGCTGATTACTTATTACATAAAATAATACTCTAGGCTTGAGTTAAGACACAGAAGCATATTAGAAAATGAACCAAAAGATATTACTTTTTCAAATTATTGTTATTTCAGAAAAAAATATACTATATCATCTTTCGGGTGACTGATTTGCTAATTATAAAAGTAAATAAAAGTTTTATTAAACATTTCCTAAAATTAAGACCTAATCAATGGGAAGAAATTGAATATTGATATTATATTACATTTCCTCACTTAATACATGAACTTTTCTTACCTAATTCATCATACTTCCTAGATTGCAAATGTGCAGTGTTTTCACCATCTTCAATTTACATTGCAGTTTGAAGAATTGTATTGAATATTTAGAAATATAATTAAATGTTTCCTGTTGATTGAAAGATTAGCCATGAAAGAAAGAATCATAATTCTCATTCAAGGGGATAGCCATCTTTGTTTAAAATGCTAGTATTTCTTTCATGAGTCAGAGAGCCAAGAAATTCTGTGGTAGATATTTGATACCAATTTTAGAGATCTGTTCTGGGCTAAAGAGAGTTAACAATAAAATGATTTTTTTTTTTTTTTGAGAACAGTCCATTAATCGATCCATATATTAATCCACATATCGTTAGTTTCATCTTTGTAAGTAAGAACCTAGTCTTTGACAGCTAAAGTACCTACTCCTTCTTTCTTTCTTTCTTTTTTTTTTTTCAATCAGAGTGAGAGTGAGTGAACACAAGCAGGGAGAGCAGCAGGCAGAGGGAGAAGTTTTCTCCCCACTGAACAAGGAGCCTGATGTGGGGCTCAATTCCAGGACCTTAGGATCATGACCTGAGCTGAAGGCAACTGCTTAACCAGCTGAGCCACTCAGGTGCCCCCTACACTTTCATTTTTAACATGAAGAAAATTTTGCATTTCTCATTGGTAAACTGAGACCTAAGTGACATATCAAGATGTTATATTTTATTCTCATTTGTCTCTAAGTATTCCTAGTTTTCCTTATGATTTCTTTTTTTGACTTTTTGGTCTAAATTTTCTTACCATTTTTTGACCTTTTTTTCTTGATTAAGAGTGCATTTTTAATTACATACATTTGTGACTTTCCTGTTTCCCATTAGTTATTGATTTCTAACTATTTTATTTGTGGTCAGAAAAGATACTTTGTCTAATTTCAATCTTTTAAAATTTATTAAGACTTTTTTGTTGTCTAACATATGGTCTATCCTAGAGAATGTTTCATGTATACTTAAGAATGTCTATTCTGTGGGAGAAGAGATTTGCAAATGATATATAAGATAAAGGGTTAGTATCCAAAATCTATAAAGAACTTATCAAACTCAACACCCAGAGAACAAATAATCCAATCAAGAAATGGGCAGGTGACATGAACAGACATTTCTGCAAAGAAGACCTCCAAATAGCCAACAGACTCATGAAAAAGTGCTCTATATCACTCAGCATCAGGGATATACAAATCAAAACCACAGTAAGATATTACATCACACCAGTCAGAATGGCTAAAATTAACAAGTCAGGAAATGACAGATGTTGCAAGGATGCGAAGAAGGGGAACCCTCCTACACTGTTGATGGGAATGCAAGCTGGTGCAGCCAGCCACTCTGGAAAACAATATGGAGGTTCCTCAAAAAATTGAAAATAGAGTTACCCTATGACCCAGCATCGCACTACTGGGTATTTACCCTAAAGATAACAAATGTTGTGATCCAAAGGGGCACATGCACCTGAATGTTTATAGCAGCAATGTCTATAAAAGTCAAACTATGAAAGAGCCTAGATGTCCATCAACAGAAGAATGGATAAAGAAGATGTGGCATACATACACACACACACTGGAATACTACATAACAATGAAAATAATTGAAATCATGCCATTTGCAACAATGTGGGTGGAACTAGAGGATATTACATTGAGCTAAATAAGTCAATCAGAGAAAGACAACATATGATCTCTCTGATATGAGGAATTTGAGAGGCAGGGTAGGGTGGGTTGAAGGGAAAGGGAGGGAGGAAAAGAAACAAGATGGGACCAGGGAGTGAAATAAACCATAAGAGATTCTTAAACTCAGGAAACAAACTGAGGGTTGCTGGAAGGGACAAGGGTGGAATGGATGAGGTGGCTGAGTTATGGACATATGTGCTATGGTGAGTGCTGTGAATTGTGTAAGACTGATGATTCAGAGACCTGTACCCTGAAGCAAATAATACATTACATGTTAATTAAAACACACACACACACACACACACAACAACAACAACAACAACAACAACAACAAAGTCTATTCTGGTTTTCCTGGGTGGCTCAGTTGGTTGAGCATTGGACGCTTGGTTTCAGCTCAGGTCATGAGCTCAGGATCTTGATGTTGAGGCCAGTGTTGGGCTCTGTGCTCAGCACAGAGTCTGCTTGAGATTCTTTCCTTTTTCCTACCTCTCTGCCCTTCTCCCTACTTGTGTGAACACACACTCTTTCTCAAATAAATAAATAAAATCTTAAAAAAAAAAAAAGAAAGCATGTCTCTTCTGTTGTTGGTGTTTAAAGTGTCCATATATATGTCTGTTTAATCTGTCTAGTGGTTTTATTTTGTTGCTGTTGTTCAAGTCACCTATTTCTTTACTTCTCTCTAGTTGATCTATCCATTATTGAGAGTGGGGTTGGATACTTTTCTTAAAACTTTGTCAGGTGGTTCTTATGTGTCTCCAGGTTTGAGAACAGCAATAGTATATGAGCGATTTGAAATTATGGTTAGAGACAAAAACCTTCTTATGCAGCAATCGTTGTTGAGTGTTTCAAGTCATTTATTTTTGTACAGAATGGGATGTTTCCTCATTTAGTTGAAAGAGTTTCTAACTGATGTATTTACATGATAGTACAATCCATTGCTGTTAATTTTTAGTGGGTAATATCTCACTAGAACCTCCTCAATAGGCAAATGGATTAATTGATGTATTTTCTTAGAAACAGATTGATGGATAAAAATGATCATCAAATTCACATGGAATTGGAAGGAATTCCAAATATCCAATACAATCTTGAAAAAGAAAAGTAAAATTTGGAGTTAGAGGATTCACATTTCCCAATTTTGAAACTTACCTACAATACCATCGTAATCAGTGCACTGGCATATGGATAGACATATGAACAAACAGAACTGAATAGAGAGCCCAAAAGTAACAAATATGGTCAGTTGGTTTTTGACAAGAGTGCCAAGACCATTCAATGGGAAAAGGACAATCTTTTCAACAAATGGTGGTAATAAAACTGGATATCTATGGACAAAAGAAAGAAATTTCTTAACTAACCCTTAACTAACACCATAAACAAAATTTACCTCAAACTAAAATGACCTGAATTTAGGAACTAAAACCATAAATTTCTTACAGGAAAACACTGGAAGAAATCTTCATGGTGTCAGTTTGAAAATGACTTTAAGGATATGACACCAAAATTTCAGGCAACAAAAGAAAAAATAAACTGGACTTTATGAAAATTAAGAATTTTTGTGGTTTAAAGAATACTGTCAAGAAGATAAAAGACAATTTACTGAGTGGGAGAAAGTATTTGTAAATTCTATACCTGATAAGGAGTTGATATCCACAATATGTAAACAAGTCTTAAAAAAAATAAAAACAAGCAACTCAATTTAAAAATGGGCAAAGAACTTGAATAGACATTTTGCAAAGCATATGGCCACTAAGTACCTGAAAAGACATTCAATATCATTAGTTTTTAGGGGAATACAAATCAAAACCACAATCAGAAACCACTTCATATCTATTAGGATGGTTATAATTAAACAGAAAATAACAAATATTGGTGAGCATATAGAGAAATTGGAAGTCTAGTGCACTGTTGGTGAGAATGTAATATCATGCATCCACTGTCAAAAACAGCAGTTTTTCAAAAGGTAAAATAGAGAATACCATATGACTTAGCAATTCTATTCTTATACACTCCAAAGAACTGAAATAGGGATCTTGAACAGCTATTTGTACACAAATACTTATAGTAGCATTACTCAAAATAGCCAAAATATGCAAACAACTCAAGTGTCCATCAACAGATAATGGGAAACAAAATGTGTTCTTATGTACTGTATAATGAAATATTGAAAAATTAAATATTATTCAGCCATAAAAGAATGACTTTTTGATATATACCTTAATATGGATTGACTTAGAAAACATTATGCCCAGGAAAATTAGGCAGAACAAGTAGTGTATGTAAAATGATAGAATACACAGGTAAGGTACCAAGAACACAGTTATAGAGACACAGAGTAGAATAGAGGTTGCCAGGGTTGGTGAGAGGAAGGAGGGGAGTACTACTGCTTAATGAGTACGGAAATATTTTTCAGGGATGATGAAAAGTTTTTACAGATACTGGTGATAGTGTACAGTATTATGAATATATTTAATGTCACTGAAATGTACACTTTGATGGTTAATGTGATCAATATTCTGTTTTTGTTTTTTAAAGATTTTATTTATTTATTTGACAGATAGAGATCACAAGTAGGCAGAGAGGCAGGCAGAGAGAGAGGAAGGGAAGCAGAGAGCCCGATGCGGGGCTAGATCCCAGGACCCTGGGATCATGACCTGAGCGAAGGCAGAGGCTTAACCCACTAAGCCACCCAGGGGCCCTGATCAATATTCTGTTATGCATATTTTGTCACAATAAAATATATATTAATGCAAAACCCAAACTAAAACCAAAAACATTGCCACAAAGAATAACTATAACCAAATATCTCTTATGAATAAAGATACAAAAATCCTCAACAACATAAACAACATATTAAAATCCAATCACTAATTATAATGACAACCAGGTGAGATTTATTCCAGCTTTGTAAGGCTGCTTCAACAATAGAAAATCAATGAATGTATTTACCACACCAACAGGGTAAATCGGAAAAATCACATAATCATAACAATTGATATAGAAGGAGTATTTGATGAAATCCAAAACTATCTGTGATAAAAAACAACAACAAAACTCTCAGCAAGCTAGGAATAAAGCAAAATTTCCTCAGCTTGATAGAGAATATTTACCAAAAATACCTAAAGTTAACATCATACCTAATTGTGAGAAACTGGATGTTTTCCCTTTGAGGTTGGGGAAAAAGCAACAATGTCCCCTCTCCCTACTTCTATTAGATATCAGATTATAAATCATAAATAGTGAAATAAGACAACAAAATAAAATGTGTAAAGACTGGGAAGAAAAAAAATCTATCTTTGCACATGGCATGACAATCTATGTAGAAAATTCTAAAGAATCAACCAAAAAAAAAAAACAAAACCCTGAAGTTAATAAGCAACTCTGTTGTCAAATAATACAAGGTAGATACATAGAAATCAATTGTTTTCCTTTATGGCAGTAAAGAATATTTAAAACTTTTAAAGATTTTATTTATTTATTTACTTATTTGGGAAAGAGTGAGAGAACGAGAGAGAGGATAAAGAAGAGGGAGAGAGAATTTCAGACAGATTCTGTGCTGACCACAGATTCTGAGGTGGGGGCTTGATCCCACCACCCCGAGAGCATGACTCGAACTGAAATCAAGAGTTGAACACTCAACCGACCGAGCCATCCAAGTACCCCAATAATGAGAATTCTAAGTTTAAAAAATACCATTTAACTTAACACCAAAAAGATTAAATATTTCCATATAAATCTAAAAAGAAAATATGTCCAGGATCTATATGCAGAAAACCACACAACTCTGGTGAAAAAATTCAGAGGAAGACTAAACAAGTGGAGATATATTCTATGTTCATGGATTAGAAGACTCCGAACCATTAAAATGTCATTCCTCCTAACTTGATCAATAGATCCAGTGTGATCCAATCAAAATCCCAGCAAGTGATTTTGTAGAGATTGCTAAAGTTATTACAAAGTTTATATGAAAGGCACAAAATGCAGAATAGTCAACACAATACTGAAGGAGTAAAAATTGAAGAATTGATATTACCAGATCTCAAAACATATGGTAAAGCTACAAGGTTCAAGACAATATGGTACTGACAAAGTTAAAAAAAAAAAAAAGATACATAAGCAATGGAAGACAGTAGAAAGCCCATAAACAGATCCATACAAAAACAGCTAATTCATGATAAAGGAGCAAAGGAAATTCAGTGGAGAAACAATAAACGCTGATGGGACAATTTAATTGGACATCTAAATGCAAAAAGAATCTGGACATAGCTCTTACACTTTACATATAAATTAACTCAAAATGTAAATGTAAAAAGAGTCCCACACGTAACATGAAAACTATAAAACATCTAGAGAAAAAATAGGAGGTGACTTTGGGTTTGGTGATAAGTTTATAAATACAACCAAAAGTAGGATCCATGAAAGAAAAATTGATATTGGACTTTATTAAAATAAAAGCTTCTGCTCTGCAAAAAACATCAATTAAGAGAATAAAAGGACAAGTCACAGACTAGGAGAAATTATTTGCAAAACACATTATCTGCTAAAAGATTTCTATTTCAGAAATACAAAAACTCTTAACTACCACCCACCCGAAATTAAAAATGGTGAAATATTTGTATAGACACCTCAACAAAGAAGAAACACTAGTAGAAAATAAGCATTTGAAAAGATGATCAACACCATTTGTCATTAGAGAAATGCAAATCAAAACAACAATAAGATGTCATTACACACCTATTAAAATGGCTAAAATCCAAAGAAACTGAAATACCATATCCTAGCAAGGACTCAGAGCCATAGAAACTTTTATTTATTCCTGGTGGGAATATGAATTTGTACAACCATTTTGGAGGACAGATTGACAAAGTTAAACAGTCTTGTCATATGACCCAATGATCATGCTTCTGGGTATTTACACAATTGAATTGAACACTACGTCCAAAATAAAACAAAACAAAGCAAAATCTGTGCACGAGTGTCTATAGCAACTGTATTTATAATCACCAAAAACTGGAAGCAGTCAAGATGTCCTTAAAGAGGTGCATGAATAAAGGAAGAGTGATTCAGTTCTACAGTGGAATATTACTCAGCAATAAAAAAAAAAACCATGGACTGTCAAGCAGTTAAAAGATTGGGAGAAAACTTGAGTGTTTATTGTTAAGTGAAATGTCTATGTATCATGTGATCCCAACTATATGACATTTTGGAAAAGGCAAAACTGCAGAGAGTAGAAAGACTGGTGGTTATTAATGGTTCAGGGTGAAGGGGTCGGGATAAATAGGTGAAGCACAGAGATGAAACTAAAGATGTACTTTAATAGTGGAGACTTGATGTGCAATTGTCAAAACCAATAAACTTCACAACACGAAGAATGAACTTTAGTGTATGCAAATCTTGGAAAGTCAGTTATATAATTTTCACGAGAGTCTAGTTATTGACAAGATTTTTAGAATTCCATGCTTTCAGCAGTACTAATTATGGCTCATTATTAATTTTGCTAATTATTCATGATGACTCAGAAATTTAAAATGGTTGATCAGAATTCCTTATGAAAATTCTGATTTGGAGACTGTGGTAGGCAGAATGATCCCCTAAAGATGTCCCTGTCTTGATCCTGGAACACAGGGGAATGCTACACTCTGTGGCAAAATAAATTTTTTTAATATTTTTTTTATTCATGTGAGAAAGAGAGGATGAGTTGGAGGGAAGAGCAGAGGGAGAGGGAACACCAGGCTCTCCACCAAGCAGGGAGTTGGACGCAGGGCTCAACAGGGCTCAGAGGTAATTAAGGTACAGACTTTAAAATAGATTATTCTGGGTTATCTAAGTGGGTTCAATCTAATTATATAAGTTAGTAAAAACAGAAAATTTTCTCTGGCTGAGGCAGAAGAAAAGTCAGAAATTCAAACTGTGAGCAGGACTGGGCATGCAGCTGCCAGCTTGAAGACGGAAGGGTGACAAGGAATTCAGACAGCCTGACGCAGGTTTGGAAGGCTCCAGCTGGCATTGTTCGAAGAAACAGGTACCTTACTTCTACAGTCGCACAGACCTGAATGCCACCGATAAGCTGAGCGAACCTGAAAGCAGATTCTCCCTGAGAGCATCTCAGTAAGAATTCAAGGGCCAACACCTTGGCTTCAGCTTTGCGAGACCCAGAGCAAAGGACTAAGCTGAACCCTCTGGGTCATCTGACTTCCAGCACTGTGAGATAGTGAATTTGTGTCATTTTAAGCCACTAATTTTGTGGCTTACAGAAGCAATTTGTGATTCTGCCAAACTTAAAATCAGCTTTTAGTTTAACAAATGTTAAGAAATAGTCATAGTATACCCTTCAATCAATGTAAAACTGAGCACATCTAAGAAAATACCAGCCCAAAGAGCATTATATCCATATTCCTAGACACCGCACTACCACTGCTGTCCTGCTGTCATTCCATTCCGTTCATTCATTCACTCGGCAGGTATTTTGAAATGGAAGAGCCAAAAAGTCTTGAAAGAGAAAAATATGAAGAGAAAACAGAAATATGAATGGAAGTGAAATAAGAAATAATCAGCCTCAGTGGGTTAAAGAAGAAAAGAACAAAAGCATAGAGAAGAAACAATAAGAAAAGCTAAAACTCATGGAAGTAGAGATATGAAATTAACCATTAGTCACCTGACAGGTGGCCTAATGAGGAGAGTGGCAGAGGTCTGTGCTGCAGGGTCAGCTCTGTCTCGGGCTGGAACCAGAACTTCATTACCTCATAACGTCACTGGACCCTCAATGAGTTGATAGAAATTTTCTAGGCCCTTCCAGATTGCAAACTAATTTGGGGAGGGGGTAGTGGGGGAGCTGTTCAGGAAGAATGTGTTTATATTCATGAAACCTTCCCCTCTGACATCATTACTGTGGACTCTAAAGTATTTCAGATCCCTAAATGGTGTCATGACTTCTCTAGTGGAGGAACGTACTTTGAGAAGGCATTTAAGGAAAAGCCAGAGAATAGTAAGCTGGTAGGAAAACAGAAAGGGACTGTTTAAAACAAAGTTCTCTTAACGGACTGAAGTGGTAAATGAAAACGAACTACACAATCATGAATATTTTTTTTTTTCTAAGCCAAGCTGATATAGCTCTGAAGACTTAAGGACTTGGCAGACTATTGAAAATTGAGTTTAAATAGAAAGTTTCACCAGTTTGTTCTTCTATACTGACATCTCATTCAATTACACTTCTAATTTAGCTGTTACTGAGATAATCTTATGCTAGCAAGTTGACAATTTAGGGGGGTATTAAGGGAAATTCATTTTGGCCATTAACTATTCCCTAAAGGTTTCCATCGGAATGTGCATCTCATTGAAGCAGAAACTAAGGTTGTACAAAAAAAAAAAAAAAAAAAAAAAATTCCCGTAAGTGTAAATTGCAGATTCTCTGTTTCTCCTCTTCTGTGAGAATTTGGTTAAGGTAACATTGACAATGATAGGGAAACTATTACAATAAAGACATTTTTACCTAATTGCTACCATTACAAGCTTTAAATGAGAAACTTGAGTGGTTAACAGGATGTTGAAAGCAAGGTTGTGTGAGTTGTTTGAAGACCTGAGGACTCCAGGGGAGAGGGCTCTCCCAGGCAAGGGGTGACAGGGTCTTCACAGAATCCCTTATGTT
Source organism: Mustela putorius furo (assembly GCF_011764305.1). Lineage (NCBI taxonomy): Eukaryota > Metazoa > Chordata > Mammalia > Carnivora > Mustelidae > Mustela > Mustela putorius. The sequence goes on along the minus strand of NW_025421467.1, from coordinate 10,398,250 downwards.
AATATAAACTGTGGTTGAATAAGATTGTAAATTGTATGCACGATATAAATTAAGAATGTCTGGTTTCCTTCATATCATTTGGGTGTTTGAGGAAAAAGGGAATAAGAGATTGAGGGAAAGCCTGGGTCAAGGAAACTGACTAGAGAAAAGGAGGGGGTCAAGGGGAAGCAACTGAAGTTATTTCATAGAATTTCCAATTATCCTGATTTCTCTGACTTGGCAATTTTCTAAGATATAGCTTTGGTTTACATTTGAATGGTGTCACCCAGGGTCAAGAGAATCTGTTCACATAAGGAAAAAAAATCTTTTAAATGCTCAATCTCATGAAAAACAGGATGATCAAATAAGTAACTAATATTCATGATGAAATTCCTTATAAAATATCCAATACTTGGGTCACATGTATACCATAAAAATATTTTTAAAGATCTTAATTTCAGTCTTAAGAGCTTTCTTTCTTTTTTTTTCCCCCAGCCAAGAAGACACGGTGAAACCGGTTTGAATATCTTGAATATCTGTCACCACCCTCAGTGTTACAGGGCTCAGCTTCCTGACGCTACACAATCTTTCACTCTTCTCTTGGCACAGCTTTTTTTTTTTAAATGTTATTTATTTATTTGACAGACAGAGATCACAAGTAGGCAGAGAGGCAGAGAGAAGGAAGCAGACTCCCTGCTGAGCAGAGAGCCCGACGCGGGACTTGATCCCAGGACCCTGAGATCATGACCCAAGCCGAAGGCAGCGGCTTAACCTACCGAGCAACCGAGGCGCCCTTGGCACAGCCTTTTTAAATGGAGCCCTCCTCAGACACAGTGGAAGTACTGAACACTAGATATAGGAATGTTAGTAGAGAAATCAGCTCCTCCCACCCCCAGCTTTACTTGACGTATAACTAGCAAATAAAATTATAAGATATTTAAAAGGTACAATGTGATGATTTAACATGTATAATATATTGGGAAAGATCCCCTCCATTGAGTTCATGAACACATCCATCACCTCACATATTGACCTTTTTTCTTCTCCTTCTTCTTCTCTTTCTTCTTTTGAGATTTTATTTATTTGACAAAGAGAGAGCAGAAGCAGGGACAGCAGCAGAGGGAGAGGGAGAAGCAGGTTGTCTGCTGAGCAGGGAGTCTGATGAGGGACTTGATCTGAGCTGCAGGCAGACTCTTAATCAACTGAGCCACCCAGGTGCCCCTGACTTTTTTTCTTAAGTTCTACCACTTAGCAAATTTCAATTATATGATATAGTGTTATCAACTGCAGTCACCATGTTACACATTACGTCCTCAGAACTTATTCATCTTACAATTGAAAGTTGTATCCTTTTACCAACCCCCTAGCCCCCAGTCCCTGACAACCACATTTTTACTCTGTTTCAATGAATTTGACTTTTTTTTTTTTTAAGATCTCACATGTAAGTAATACCATCAAGCAGTATGATTTATTTCACTTAACATAATGCCCTCTGGGATCACCCATATTACAATTAACAGTATTTTTCTTTTAGGCTGAATAATATTCCATTCATACCACATGTTCTGTATCCATTCATCTGCTGACACACACTCAGGTTGTTTTCATACCTTGGCTACTGTGATTAATGCTGCTATGAACACAGAAGTGCAGATATCTTGGGGCGCCTGGGTGGCTCAGTGGGTTAAAGCCTCTGCCTTCGGCTCAGGTCATGATCTCAGGGTCCTGGGATCGAGCCCCGCATTGGGCTTTCTGCTTAGCAGGGAGCCTGCCTTCCCCTCTCTCTGCCTGCCTCTCTGCCTACTTGTGATTTCTGTCTGTCAAATAAATAAATAAATCCAGATTCCTTTAAAAAAAAAAAAAAACGTGCAGATATCTCTTTGAGATCCTGGTATCCTTTCCTTTGGATACATACCCAGAAGTAGGATTGCTGGATCATATATTAGTTCTATTTTTAATTTCTTAAAGTAACTCCATACTGTTTTCCACAATGCCTGTAGCAGTTTACGTTCTCATAAGCAATATATAAGGCTCCCCTTTACTCCACATCCTCACCAACATTTGCTATCCCTTACTGTTTAAAATGGACATCCTAACAAGTGTGAGGCAATATTTTATTGTGGTCTTGATTCCCCTGATGATTAGTGATGCTGAGCTTCCTGTCACATACTATTGGCTATTGTGTGTCTTTTTCAAAAAAAAAAAAAAGTCTATTCAGGTCCTTGGCCTTTTTAAAATCGGGTTACTTTTTTATTATTAAACTGTAAGTCCCTTATATAATCTGGATATTAACCCTTATTATATGTGTGGATTGCAAATATTTTCTTCCATTCCAAAGGCTGCTTTTCATTTTGTTGATGGTTTCCTTTGCAATGCAGAAGTTTTTTACTTCGATGTAATCTTCTTGGATGTTTTTGCTTGTTTTGCCTTTGCTTTTTGTATAGAATCCAAAAAAATCACTGCCAAGACCAATGTTAAATTCCTTACCCTCTATGTTTTCTTCTGGGAGTTTTATGGTTTCAGGTCTTATATTTGAGTCTTTCATCCATTTTGAGTTAATTTGTGTGTGTGATGTAAGATAGTGGTCCAGTCGTTTTCTTATGCAAATGGCTGTCCAAGCTTCCCAATACTATCTATTAAAGAGACTGTCCTTTCCCCATTGTATATTGTTGGCTCCCTTGTCAAAAGTCAACTGAGGATTTTGGCAGGGTTTATATCTGGGATTTCTATACTGCTCCACTGATCTGTCTCTGTTTTTCTGACAATACCATACTGTTTTGACCTATTATAGCTTTGCGTCATGGTTTGAAATCAAGAAGTATGATGCCTCTAGCTTTGCTCTTCTTTCTCAACATGGCTTTGACTATCTAGTCTTTGGTGATTCCATACAAAAATTGGGATTTTTTTTCTATTTCTGTGAAAAATTCCATTAGACTTTTCTTGATTGCATTGAATATTACATATAAGTTTAATATTCTTTTTTAAAATTTTTAAAATTTATTTTCAGCGTAATAGTATTCATTGCTTTTGTACCACACCCAGTGCTCCATGTAATCCGTGTCCTCTCCAACACCCACCACCTGGTTCCCCCAACCTCCCACCCTAAGTTTAATATTCTTTAGAGCCCTACATTCAATAATACTAGCATGCAAATCAGCAACAATAAACACTCGATGTTCACTACAGTATCTATAAAAATTTTTCATGTACAATATATTATTTCATCTTCACAGTAAAATTGGGAGCTATTGTAACACCCACTTAACTAGTGGCCCATTATTAGCCGTCTCAATTACTGAGCGCATGATCGAGCATTGGAGTGAAGCAAAACAATAAAAACATTTCCTTTTTTTTTTTTTTTAAGATTTTATTTATTTATTTGAGTGAGAGGACATAGGGAGAGAGACCAAAAGCTGGAGGGAGGGTCGGGGGAGAGTGAGAAGCCTACTCCCCACTCAGGGGGGAGCTATACTTGGTGGCCCCACCTCATGGGCCTGGGATCATGAACTGAGCTGCAGGCAGATGCTTAACAACCCAGGCCACCTCCAAAACAAAACATTTCAATCAACTCAAATCAAGGTTTAGAACAGCCATAAAATAAAATGTATTTGGGGTGCCTAGGTGGTTCAGTGGGTTAATCTTCTGCCTTCAGCTCAGGTCATGATCCCAGAGTCCTGGGATCAAGCCCCACGTCCAGGCTCTCTGCTGCTCGGGGAACCTGCTTTCTCCTCTCTCTCTGCCTGCCTCTCTGCCTACTTTTGATCTCTTTTTATCAAATAAATAAATAAAATAAATAAAATCTTAAAAAAAAGAAAATGTATTCATTTTACTATTAAGATAACACCTCAGTTTTATGCTGAGCCAACTTATTTTTTATATTAGCACAACTTCTAGAAAACAACTAGAAGAGGTGTGGGGAAAAGAGATGGACACATTAAAGATAGTATAAGAGGTATCTGATCTTTGAAATACTGATACATGGTTTTTATTTTAAAGCAGTCTTAGGAACTCAAAATGGGATCATTTATTGGAGGCACAGATGCCTCTGAGTTATTTTACCAAGTATAATATATTTATTATAGTTATTCACACATATTGACTAATAGTATTTAAGTTAGTTTTTTTTTTTTTAAGATTTTATTTATTTATTTGACAGAGAAAGAGGCAGTGAGAGAGGGAACACAAGCAGGGGGAGTGGGAGAGGGAGAAGCAGGCTTCCCGCTGAGCAGGGAGCCTGATGCAGGGCTGGATCCCAGGACCTTGGGATCATGACCTGAGCTGAAGGCAGACATTTAAGGACTGAGCCACCCAGGCATCCCTACTTAAATTATTTTAAATATATATTAGCATGCAATGCTCACCATAACACTATGATGTGGAACTGTTAATATTCCCATTTTTAAGATAAGGACCCTGAGGCACAGAGAATTTAAGTGACTCATCCAAGGTCTCACAGCTAAGCAAGGATTCCAATCCAGGTCCGTTAGCTTCAGAGCCTATGTTTTTAACTGCTCTATTCCAATTCATATGATAGCCCTGCATAACAAAAGAGCAAATGTTTATAGACATTATAGTGTACATGTTTTTAGAAAATGGGGAAATGGAAACTTTTTTTAAGAAACATGTTCTTCAAAACTATTTCCACATTTTTTTAGTTTGTTTTTAAGTTCATACATTTGTTATATGGAAAAAAAGTAACACTTAAAAATTCCATTCCTCCATAATATGAGCACTTTTTGTTGTGGTGGTGGTTTGTTTTTGTCTTGTACTATATTTAAACATTCGGGCTACCTATAGCCAATTATCTGTCTGGTGAAATTAAATAGCTAGAAAAACCAAAATGAGAGACAATCTTTGATCACTTCATTAGAAGCAGAAAGGGAAAAAGATAATAGGCAGTTCAGACTAATTTGAATTGATTGTCTTCTCTAGGCCCAGGTTTTACTTGTCACTCTGCAGAGAGGAGTTTCCCTAAGCCCATAGAAAGGCTGGAAATGTGCAGGGTCGACCGAAGATAGAAATCCCATTGCAAGTCCTCCATGGCACCAGGGACCTGGAGACTAGAGGACGAAGGGTCTGTGTGAGGATGACTGTCCTCCCCCCAGCTTGCCTGGGCAGACCCATTTCAGGCCAGTTGGGTCAGTGTGGACCCTGTTCACTGCCAAAATATGTTGATTTGGATTATAAATGTGTAGCTGGAAAAGCTGAATGTTAGGCACCAAGCTCCTGTCCAGCCTTCCAGGTCTCTAGCAACAGAGGCAAAATGGGGCTTTTTTTTTTTTTTTTTTTTTTTTTTTTTGCTTTTATTTTATTTTACTTTATTTTTTTATTTTTTATAAACGTATAATATATTTTTATCCCCAGGGGTACAGGTCTGTGAATCGCCAGGTTTACACACTTCACAGCACTCACCAAAGCACATATCCTCCCCAATGTCCATAACCCCACCACCTTCTCCCAGCCCCCCTTCCCCCAGCAACCCTCAGTTTGTTTTGTGAGATTAAGAGTCACTTATGGTTTGTCTTGGGGCATTTTTATGGCAATCAGAGCAGACAAAGACCAGGAGCCCTCGGTATTTATAAGGCCTCAGACCTCTAAGACAGGAGGCTTAAAAATGGGAACATGTGGGGCGCCTGGGTGGTCAGTGGGTTAAGCTGCTGCCTTCGGCTCAGGTTATGATCTCAGGGTCCTGGGATCAAGTCCAGCATTGGGCTCTCTGCTCAGCAGGGAGCCTGCTTCCCTCTCTCTCTCTGCCTGCCTCTCCGACTACTTGTGATTTCTGTCAAATAAATAAATAAAATCTTTAAAAAAAAAATGGGAACATGTCTGTCAGTGTAGTAGAATAGGATTTAGATAGTCATTTTAATTTAAAAAGTAGCAGTAACATAATGTGGGATTTCTACACTCGATGCTTGCGAGCAGGGCTGGCTTCACAAGCACGCAGCTGGACAGCAGCACAGGGACTCAAGGTCAGAAAGGCCTTGTGCTTGGCTTAACGTCTGCTGTGGCCATACTGAAATTCTTAGTTTTTGTGCAAAAGATTCCACACTGTCATTTTGTACCAGGTCCTGCAAATTATATAAGCAGTCTCTGTTTAGGAACATGCAGAATTAAACTCACACTTACTATATAGAATTGGGGATACTTTTTATATCTCCAGACCACCTGACTTGAAACCCAGAGTAAGTCATTAAGTCTTAGGGCTGAGTTAAAATTGCACACCAAATGCAAATACACATAAAATCTCAAACCAAAGATAATTTTTCTTTGTTTCACAATTTAGTAATCTTGTTATCAAATTAAATTTTAGAACACAAAACCTCTCAGGCAAAGGAGGTTAAAAAAAAATCCTTGTAGAAATGTATATTTTAAAGCCAAGTAATAATTGAATCCCTGCAGACTAAACAATATCACTTAGCAGCCTGCACAATGTGAAAGACTAAAAGCTTTTAATTAGACTTTTACTCAATAGGGGAGGAAAAAATAATTTAAAAGACTCAGGGCTAAAGCTGAATTGTTAGTTTTAACTTTGAACACAATGAAGGAACGATTTGACTAAATTAGTTTAGCTGTGTATTCATTAGCCTTTAATAGAAATGTGAATGCAAACTGACTCCAGGTTATTGTACTGAGAGCCAGCTTTTTAATTAGTGATTGGCAAAATGTTTATCTAGTTTGTTGTTGGAATGTTGAACCGTTTACACAACAGGACTGTTGTAAACCTTTATGTAATCTTAATTGGATCTTTCAAAAGAACAAGATTTCATGTACATAAAATCACAAACTATAGTAATAAAGTTAGCTAATTTATATCAAACTTGGCACTTAAAAAGAAAAGGTTGTGCTATGTGACTTAATGAGGTAGAGAAATGGTTAACATCTATTTAAACTTAGTTAAATGTGATGCTCAGTTGAACTTGGCCAAACCTTGGTTATCTCTGGCTTTGAAGTTAGACACACCTGATTTCCAGATTGTAAATGAGTTATTAATTCTATAATATTGAGCACATTAATTAGCCTCTCTTAGCCTCTGTTTCTGTCGGAGGCAGGCCCCTGGCCAGGGCGGCCTCCGCCATTAAAAGATGGCGCCTGGCTAGTTGCCAGGTTAGGATTGCCTCCTGAGACTAAGCGGAACACCCAAAGAGGAAGTAAACAGCATTGGTTGCCAGCGAAGTTGTTCGTTTAGGTGCACAGCCTGATTCGCTCCCTCCTGTACCCTCTCGCTGATTGGTCATGTAAGCGTATATAAGTGTGTAGACTTGCAGAAATAAGGAGAGAGAAGATGCATCCGAACCAGGGTTCTTGTCGTCCTTGCGGGGCGAGGGTGATATGTTTCCTTATCTTTAAAATGGGAATTATATAGTAGGTCTTAAATAATGAGACCTATGGCATTGATAACATAAAAGAAAATATGGGGGTGCCTATGTGGCTCAGTTGGTGAGCATCTGACTCTTGATTTCAGCTGAGGTATGGTCTCAGGGTCAGGGTCCTGAGACTGAGCCGCCTAGGGCTCTGCCCCAAGCTCCAAGCTCAGCGGAGTTGGCGTTTCTCCGTTGCCCCCCCCACCCCAGCTAGAGGGTGTGAGTGCTTTCCCTCTCAAATAAATATAAATCTCTGTGAGAATATGTAAAAGCCCTTATTTGAGGAATTCAATATATGGTAGCTATCATCAATATCATCATCATCAGGGTTTTTTATTTTTAATACATTTAAGTTAAATAATTTTGAATAGATATAATTAATCACATGTTGCAGAATCCAAATGCTACAAAATTCAGAATGGGAAAAATGTCACAGAGAAAGTGTCTTTCATTCACCATGAATAAACATGGCATTATTTGCACAGATTAAGAGGTTTCTATTTTGTTATAGTATTACATGATTATGTAATATAATTGTAACTTCTAGAGATCATTCTATACAATATAAAAATTCCTCATCTTTTTTAAAGGCCACATGGATATGCATAATTAAATTAAGTAGTGCCTTATTGTTGGAAAATTAGTTTATTTCCACACTTTTTGCAGGTGTAAATATCAATAAAGTAAATATCCTTATGCATAGATTATTTTGCACCTGTGTGAGTAGCCTTTTAGGATGAATTCCAAGAAGTAATATCATAGCGAAAGCATATGTGTATTTTTTTTCATTTTGATAGATACTACAAATTGCCCTCCACAGAATTATAACAATTTACATTTCCACCAATACCTCTGAGTGCTTATTTTCCATCACCTTCACCAGGAGTGCATCAACTTTTAAGTATCTCTGACAATCTTACATGTGAACATTTTCTTTGTAGTTTCAATTTTCTTATCTTTTATTGTGAAGTTGAGACTCTTTATACATTTCAGAGTAATTTGTATTTTCCCTTCTATGTATTATTTCTTCATGGTCTCATCTCACATTTGTTGGATTACTGGTCTTTTTCTAAAATTTATTTTTGGGAAAGCTATGTATAATCCGAACACCCATCCTTTGTCAATTGTATTTATTTCCCCCCATTTTATCTTCTCATATTTCTTTTATTTTTCTGTAAAGTTGTACATCTTTTGTTTTATAGCTTAAGTGTTTTATATTATCTCTAGAAAAACTATTTATCTCCAAGAACAATTTCTTACGTCTTTCATAATTTCTTCTAGTATATTTATAGTTTCACTTTTTACATTTAAATCTTTGAATTTGTTTTAGTACCCATTTAGCTGTTTTATCCTTATTTGCTGAATAATTCATCTGCTCACCATTAGGATATAATATAATTTTCATCAGATGCCAAAATTCTTTACTAATAAATTGTTATCTTTTTCTGGATTCTCTATTTAGTTCCATTGATCTACTTGCCTGTCCAAGCAGTTGCTGTCTTAAATTCTGTAGTATTTTTTTAAAGATTTTTAAAAATTATTTATTTGACAGACAGAGATCACAAATAGGCAGAGAGGCAGGTAGAGAGAGAGGGGGAAGCAGGCTTCCTGCTGAACAGAGAGCCTGATGTGGGGCTGATTCCAGGACCGTGGGATCATGACCTGAGCCGAAGGCAGAGGCTTTAACCACTGAGCCACCCAGGCGCCCCTAAATTCTGTAGTGTTTATACTGTTCCAATATCTGTAACTTAAGCAATTTATTGCTACTCTTTTTATCCACATAAAACTTAGAATCAGATTATTTAGTTCTAGAAAACACTTAATAGTATTTTTATTGAGACTGAATTAAGTTTTCAGATTTAGAGAAAATTATGTTTTATGATATTACATCTTCCCACTCAAGAATAGAATATGCTTTTTCTTTTTTCAGAAAGAAAGAAAGGCCCACCAGGCAAATTTCAGAGGAGAACAGGAGACAAGAGAAAACTTGCTTTGTGATTGAACCTCCAATCACAACTTTCCCTTCCAGGCTGAGGAAGAGTCTGTAGCATTTCAAAGTATTTTTGTTGGTGTGCCTAGGTGTTCGATCAGTTAAGCATCTGCTTTCAGCTCGGGTCCTGGTCTCAGTGTCCTGGGATTAAGCCAGACATCTGTCTCCCTGCTGAGCAGGAAGTCTGCTTCTCCCTCCCTCTCTGCCACTTCCATTACTTGTGCTCTCTCTCTGTCAAAAAAATAAATAAAATCTTTTAAAAAAGGTGTTTTTATTTAGTGATCCAATGGAAGTCACTTGTTAATATATCTTATCCTCATACATTTTGTCATAATGTTCTTCAATTACTTTCTTTCTATTATGGCAATTGGTTTGTTTAGGATGTCCTTTTAAATTAATTTTTTTTAAATTTATACTTATAAATTATATTCATATTTTCCTCGATTTATATTTTCATACAGTCTCATGTTCATCATAGTCTCTATGACTCTAATTGCCTCCAGAGCTCTGGTTATTCTTTTATTGTTATTTATTGATTGATTAGTTAAACGTTATCTCTTTTATTGTTTTTTTGTTTGTTTGTTTTGTTTTTTTCAGGACTGTGATGAGGCAGTTTATTACCCCAGCATGTGTTCTAATGCTTTTTGTTGGCAACTGCTACCTGTCCAGTGATTCTGTCCAGATTGCTGTCTCTAAACTGTCAGTTTGCAGCCCCCATCTTGGTCCTTTTCCACAATTTTCAGCCTTGGTAGGGCTTGGAGAACCCTGTGCACCATGCTGTTGGACCCTTGCTGAAGTTGCTGGGCAGCCCCCCTTTCTCTGATGTTCTCTGCTGGTCTTGGCCTTGAAGGCAACCTTGGGCTGCGCTTCCCCAGAGGTTCCAGTAATGTGCTCTGGTAGCAGGTCCTGCGTAGAGCCAGTTCTCATCACAATGAGCAAGCTCTTTGTGCTTGGCCGACTTGAACAGTGCCCACACTTCAGGGAACTTCCCACTTCCCAGACTTTTTGAGGAAGGCTGCCAGAGTCCTCATGGACTCCCGCTACTTCAAGTCATCCACAGGAACTCCATGCCTCCTGCAGCCTCCATGCTGCCCCTCAGGGGACCTTTTCTTTGTCTTCTTTCCATGACAGTGACAGGGTTGTTTTTATTAAAACAGCTCTTGGGTTTGTTTACTTATGGAATTTTTTGTTATCCAGTTTTCAGTCTTTTTTGTCAATTTCTTTCTTCTGCTTTCATTTAACCAATTCTTTCTTGTTTTCGTAATTGAGTTGGGTGTTTAGTTTTATCCTTACTGGTTTACTTATACAGGTCCTTAAGTATATGTATATTCCATGAGTACCATTTTAGCTGGATACAATTGGTTCTGCTAGGTAGAGATACAATTACAATTTTCTAAATATTCTTAATTTTTTGGTTAGGAGTTCCTCCAATCATAAATTTGTTGTTTTTTAAAGATTATTTATTTATTTATGTGTGTGTTTGTGAGGGAGAGAGAGAGAGAGGGCATGAGCAGGGGGAGAGCAGAAGGAGAAGCAGCAGGGAGTTGAAAGCCAGGCTCCATCTCAAGACCCTGGGATCATGACCTGAGCCGAAGGCAGACACTCAACCCACTGAGTCACCTAGATGAGCCCCTCCCCTTTCTTTTAATCATACTTTTTTAAATGAGTTTTTAATTTTCAGGTAACAGGATTTTTATTCTCTAGTTTTATTTACCTCTGAGCAGAAAATATTACCATCACACTTTCTATATTTAAATATTTGGTTAGTTTTTGATGTGTGTAATATGTATCCATTTTTCTTATGTACTATGGGCACCTTAAAAGAAGGTATATGCTGTTTTCTTTAAAGAGTTTGATATTTATCTATTTATATCCAATTAAATATAAACTATTATCTATTTATAGCCAATTAAATATAACACTATTATTTAGTTCTCTACTTCTCCTTATTTTTCATCCTTTGTAATTTTGAGAAATAAAGCTTCCTTCTCCCAATACAATTCTGTCTGTATTATATTATTTTTGAATATTTTGAATCTTGTACTTAATGAAATAAAAAATAAATAAAAGGGAAAAATCATAACATCAAAAGCTGTTTAAAAAAAGGATAAAATTGAATTAATCAACTCTCAATATATTAAGACACACTGAGAGACATCTAAAGACAGACAGAGACAGAGAATACAAAGTTACCTATTTCAAGTATGAAACAGGGATTATCACTTTAGGTGCTAGAGGTAATAAAAGAATAATAAATACCAGGAGTATATTTACACCAATAGATTTGGCAGCTCTGATCAAGTAGACAAACTACTTGAAAGACAAAAAATTATTTAAAGTGATTCAGGAGAAAAAGAGAAAATCTGAGATCCTCTGAAAGTATTAAAGATTTCAATTTATAGTATAATAAAGAAAATCCCAGGCCCGAATAGCTTCAATAGTGAATTCCATCAATCATTAGAAGAAGAAATAATACAAAAACTACATAAACTCCTTTAGGAAATAGAAGTATGGACATGTCTGAACTTCTTTTATAAAACTAGTGTTGCCCTAGTACCAAAATAAGACACAGACATTATAAGAATCTCCTATGAATAGAGATGCAAAGACCCTCAGCAAAATATTATCAATTCAAATCCAACAATCTCTAAAAAAGGTTTTTACATCATGACCATCTACATTTTTCCCCCTCAGGAATCAATGGTTGGTTCAAGATTTGAAAATCAGTCAAATATAAGTTTAACATATTAACAAAGGAGGAAAACCACAAAATTATCTCAATAGATGTAAAGGAAAGCATTTAACAAAATTTGACTTTCACTTATAATTTAGTAATAGAAATGAGCTTCTTCAATCTAATAAATAGTATGCACAAAATACCTACAGCTAACATCATCTTCAATGATTAAAGATTAAAAACCTTTTCCCTGAGATTGGGGGAAAAAAAGACAATGTTCGCTCAGAGCTGTTCTATTTCACAATGCAAAGGAAGTTGTAGCCAGTGCAATAACACAAACAAGGAAATAAGGAAAGGAACAAAAGGCAGGGAGAGATCACAGGAAGAATGGAAAAAACTTTTCTCACTCTAAGACAATGTTATCATGATCATGTACAATGAAAATCCTAAGGAATCTACAACGACTCTTATCATTTGTAAGCAAATTAGCAAGTCCACAGGATATAAAGAGTATAAAAAATCAAGTGCATTTGTACTCTGACATTGAAAAATTAGAACTTGAAATTATAATTACTACCACTTCAATTGCATTCTAACATGAGATAATCACGGATAAATTTAATAAAATACATGTCAGATCTGGACACTATAAATTACCAAATATTGCTGAGAGAAACTAATGATCCAAATTGATAGAAAGCTTATGTCATATCCATGGGTCAAGACATAATATTGTTAAGGTGTAATTTCTACCCAAATTGGCCTATATATCAACATAAAATCTATCAGAACTTCAGAAACATCATTGTAGAACTTGACAGTCTGACTCTATAATCTGTACTGAAAAGAAAGGACCTCGAAAGGCCCAAACACTGGAGTATCCTGATCAAAGTTAATGCTGTTACATCATCAAGAAGGGGATAGAGTGAAGGTGGTAGGTCCATACACAGAGAGCTGTTAATGAGTTATATAACAAGTTCAAAATTGAGGATTTAAGTATAAAAGCAGAATAATTAAGACAATATGGTTTTGGCATAAGAATAAATATATAGAATAATATAACAATACAGAAATACATTCATCAACACCAAATGATTTTGAATAAAAGGAGCCAAGATAACCTAATGGAGAATGGATACTATTTAACAAACAGTAAGGAAAACCAGATAACCATATAGAAAGATAGGAACCTCAACCTTTATGTCACAATATACAGGAAAATTAACTAAAATAGCTATAAACATAAAAACTAAGCGTTTAAAAATTCTACAAGAAAGATGGGGCTCCTAGGTGGCTCAGTGGGTTAAAGCCTCTGCCTCCAGCTCGGGTCATGATCTTAGGGTCCTGGGATTGAGCCCCACATCAGGCTCTCTGCTCAGTAGGGAGCCTGCTTCCCTTCCTCTCTCTCTGCCTACCTCTCTGCCTACTTGTGATCTCTCTCTGTCAAATAAAAAAAAAAAAATTCTACAAAAAAGAGAGAAGAAAATATTTGCGGCCTTGGTGTAGGCAAATATTTCTTACATCACAAAGGAAAAATCAATACTTGGATTTCATTGAAATTAAAAACTGGCTTTTCAAAAGTCACCATTAAGATAATAAGAAGGTTAATTACAGATTGGCCAATTTAATTTTTTAAGTTTTTACTTAAGTTCCAGTTAGTTAAAATACAGTGTAGTATTACTTTCAGATGTACAATATAGTGAAGATTGGTATATTTAAATGCACACGTGCATGGATGTGCACACACACTATATATATTATATATATATATATATATATATAATATATATATGTGTAAAGATTTGTACCCATAATATATAACTCTTATAAATTGTCAATTAATAGGATACACACACACACACACACACACACACACACATACATATATTCGTCCTTTCCCCAAGTTCCTGCTAATATTTGGTTTTCAACCCCAGTTCCTGATGCAGAGGTCCTTTGGAATTTCCTGGGTTATAGGACCATCTTTTGTTCTAATAAGGTAACTCTTGGTGGCCTTCATAAATATTCCAAAAGTACAGAACAAGTTGGTGAACATGACCATGCACCAGGAAGGTGGAGCGCCCCAACTCCGCAGAGACAGAAGCTCCTGTATTCAGGACACATCCAGACCTCGCCCTCTCTATCTCTTCATTTGGCTATTCATTTGTTTCTTTTAAAACTTCCTTTGTTACTGTATGATGACTAACATAACATAATGTAAATAAATTAATAAATAAATAAATTAATAAACAAAACATCCTTTGTATTAAATCAGCAATAGTAAGTAAACTATTTTTCTGGGTCCTGTGAGCCAATCTAGCAAATTATGAAACCTAAAAAGGGGGCCACAGGAACTTTGAATTTACAGCCAAATCAGACAGAAATTGTGGGTAACCTGGGGACCCACTACTTGTAATTGGCATCTGAAGTGGGAGGCAGTCTTGTGGGATTGAACCCTCAGTCTATTGGTCTACACAAACTCTGTTAGTGTCAGAATTGGACTTACTTATTAGGACACCCAGTGTCAGAGAATTTGTCAGTGTGGGAAGAACACCCATACAACCCAGTGTCAGAAGGGTTATGAGTAAAGGAAATGAGTGTTTTTTTTAATATAATGTAATAAGAAAACAACCTAATAAAAGATAAGTGAATGGTCAATAAGCACACAAAGATGCTTAACATTGGGGCGCCTGTGTGGCTCAGTGGGTTAAAGCCTCTGCCTTCCGCTCAGGTCATGATCCGAGGCTCCAGGGATCGAGCCCCGCGTCGGGCTCTCTGCTCAGTGGGGAGCCTGCTTCCTCCTCTCTCTCTCTGCCTGCCTCTCTGCCTACTTGTGATCTGTCAAATAAATAAATAAAATCTTTTTTTAAAAAAAAAGATGCTTAACATCATTAATCATCAGGGAAATACAAATTAAAGCTACAATGAAATCCAATACACACCTACCAAGATGGCTAAAATAAAAAAAGACTGACTCTACCAACTTTTGGGGAAGATGTGGATTAACTGGAACTCATATATTGTTACTATAAATGTAAAATGATAACAACCATTTTAGAAAAGAGTTGGGAAATTTCTCAAAAAGTTAAACAGAACATAAAGTACAAAAAATCCATCCCTAGATATTTACCCAAGAGAGATGAAAATATATGCTCATACAAAATCTTGTTCAAGGATATTCATGCAGCTTTATTCATAATAACCAAAATGTTGGAATAACATAAATGTCCATCAATAGGTGAATGGGTAAGCGTATTGTAGTAATACCTACAATGGATGTATTCAACAAGAAAAACTAGCTACTGATTATCATGCCACAACATAACTGAATCCTAAAAAGCAGTATGTTGAGCAAAAAAACCATATATAAGAGAATAAATACTATATGATTCCATTTATATGAAAGCGTGAATATAAAAAATTTAATCTACAGAAGTTAGGTTAGTTGTTGTCAGGGACAGGGTTGGGGTGGGGACTGACAGGAAAGGGGCAGAAGAAAACCTCTTGAGACGATGAAAATCTTCTCTATTGTGAAAATGGTTATGTTTGTCAAAATTCATGAATGCTTATAATGGAAGTTTTTCACACAAAATATTTGATTTTTTTTAAAGTGAAAGTGGGTTTTTTGTATTGGAATTGGTGGTGATTCTGTATGCGAGTGATGGGTTTTATATAAGGCACTTGATTTGCAATGGGAGATTTTATCAAGGAAGTTCTATAAGGTGATAGATTCTGCACTTTGGATTCGGATGTTTGAGTGTAGAGTACTCAGCTGGTCCTGATGAGGTCCACTGATTTCCTCTCCCCACACATAATGGTGAAGGTGAGCACAAGAGGGCCAAGCTTTGGGGAGTCTAGGTGGTGTAGTCGTTTATGCATCTGACCCATGGTTTTACTCAGGTGGTGATCTCAGGGTCATGAGATTGAGCCCTGTACCAGGCTCCACGCTCAGTCTGCTTAAGAGTCTGCTTAAGATTCTTTCTCCCTCTTCCCCTGCCCCTCCCCACCTTCTCTCTTTTCCTTTCTCAAATAAATAAAATCTTTAAATAAAAAATAAAAGAGGGCCAAGCATTAACATAAGCCAGAGAGATTGTTCTGAGGCATTCTCTCTCAGAGACCTTTAAATAGTGCCTTATTTCTCTTAAAGATTGTGATGGTTAAGATTGTGATTGGGGTAAGCGATGCCCAGAGAGCTCGCAAAATACTATTTCTGGGTGTGCCTATGAGGGTGTGTCCATGAGTGAAGAAGATTGCCTTTACCAGTGCAGGTGGGCTGTACCTAAGCCGTTGAAGGCTGACAGAACAAAAAGGAGAGGAAGGGTATTTGCTCGCTTGCTCAAGCTGAACAAAAAAAGGCAGATGGATGGTGAATTTGTGCTCTTGCTTGAACTGGGACACTCATCTCCTGCCCCTAGAAACTGGTGCTCCTGATTCTCAGGCTTTTGAGTTTGCAATATAACTACAACATCACTTTCCTGGGCCTCCAGCTTACAGAGGGCAAACCATGGGCTTCTCAGTCCCCATAATCATTTGAGCTAATCCTTCATAATAAATTTATTTCTGTGTATATCTGTATGTATACTATTGTTTCTGCTTCTCTGGAGAACCCTGATGAATACAGACATATGGGAAACTCACTGTTTGTTTCAATTCAAAGGGTCCTATTTATTCCTATGGAAAAATGGAGTTGTACATTGTATAATGTTATCCTTTGTACAGGTTTATATGTATATATCCATATATAATTTCACACTTTCATTATGTTTTCATTTTATCCTTTCAGTATGTTCTTTAATTTTTATTTTACTTTTTAACTAGCCAAGCCTATTGTGGGCAACATTGTTGAATGTAATTTTCTATACTATGTAGATAAGAATGGTGTGGTGTCTGGATATGTAAAATACCTTAAATCTGGGAGTTCTAAGTTCTCCTCCTGACAAATGATAAGTCACCCAGTTGAAAATAGAATATCTTAGGTTATTTCACTATAAGTGGATATGGAGGTTAAATAAAGTTATTTCTAGGTTTCTACTTCCATAACTAAAGAGCAGAGCCTTGAACTTTTCTTCCTAGTTGTTCTCCACAGCATTTTCCTTACAATTCATGCATAACTAAATGTATTATTTCAAGTAAGCCAGATCTGGGTTCAGATTCTGACTTTTCCCTTGTCCTGGCCCTTGAGTGACAACTCTCTAATCTCTCAACTCTCTTTTATTAGATGGAAATGATAATGTTACCTTTCATGAGTGAGAGAGAATCCATAGAGGTCGGGCATATCAGTAAGGCTTCATGGAGTTAATGACATTTAAAATTCCCTAATTCATAGGTAAGTTATCAAGAAATGGGATGAAGAATGTAGCATTCTCAAGCGGAACACTGTTCTCAGCAAAGAAACTGAGGTAAGAAATTACAGGGTATATTTGACAGCTATACTGGTTTGTACATGGAGTGAGAAAAATTTTCAAAGATTATTTATTTATTTTGAGAGATGGGGTGGGGAGAGCAGCAGAGGGACAGAGAAAGAGAGAGAGAGAGAGACTCAGAGAGACTCTCAAGCAGACTCCCTGCTGAGCACAGAGACTGATGTGGGGCTCCACGCGATGACCCTAAGCTAAAATCAAGAGTCAGATGTGCAACCAACTGAGCCACCCTGGTGCCCCTGGAATGGGAAATTTTTAGGAGAGTTGCGAGAGATAAAACTATAGGAAGGCATTGAATGCTAAATCACAGAATTTGGATTTATATAATCACTAATGGGGATCAACAAACGTTCTTGCCCAAGACAGGGATTGACCAGAATTCTTTTTTAAGAAAAATATTCTCGTAATGATGAAAGGAGTACCTGGATCTTGAGAAAGCAATTATCAAAATCAAAGAGTGTGGCAGGTAGGAGTTTACATAAAGCAGAACATCAAATGTAAGACACCATCAGTTGTAAGATGCATCATTAGTCTACTTAGTTAAATGAAAGAATGGGGAGGGCTGCTAATTAAACTGTGACACAATCCTAAAACATCACTGATTGTGAAACATATTCCAGTTTCAGAGATGCTACTATTGGAACAAATATGTAGGTTAGAATTGATAAAATATGGTATAATGGTTGTAATGAAAAGGAAGAAGAGATGAAAAGTTTTGACAGAATCTGCTAACTGAATTACCAAAAAAAGAGAGTGGGCATAGAAGGAATCAAACGTGGGACTGAGATTTTTAGTTTTACTTCTTAAAGCTAGTATCGAAAAATGGGGATGATGTTATTGTGGTACCATTAGAACCTCTGGGATGTTGTGGATCAAAGGGCTGGGAATGTGAAACAGAACTTGTAGGCATGGTCGTTATTTGAGAGTGATATTTGAAAATCACATACTTAGGAATAATCATTGAAGTCATGTGACTATGTGAGCTCACTAAAGAACAGAGAGTAAAGAATGGAACTAAGGACACAAAGGTACATTTTTGCAGGAGAAAAAAAGAACAAAGAAAACATAAAGAAAAAGAATTAAAGAATAGAAAAATAGTCATTCTAGGATAGGAAACCCTATCTTAGTTAGGGAAGAAAAACATTTCCAGAAGAATGTGTGTTGGTCATTAGAGTTAGAGGCTGTAGAGTGGTTAAGGACGAAGGAAGCCAACCATTGGGAACAAAAAAAAACATGGTTCTGTTTCAAAGTTAATTAAGTGAAGTTAAGATTTTACGTGCTGAAAAATATTCTCAAAGAAGCATGCTGAACAGATTTTATGTTCTTTTCTTTCTTGAGAACTTTCCAGCATTTAAGAGGGACACATTTTGTTTTAAAAGCTAGTATATAGGTGTTTAGAATCTGCCCCACATTTTAAAAAGCTAATGCATGCAATTTACCAGTAATCTTAACCAAATCTGAAACATAGCTGTCATAATAACTTCTCCACTTCCCAGTATTGCAGATGGTCATTAGAATTTTCAAAGAGAAAAAATAAATGTAGCATCCAGAAATATAAAAACAGAGAGCAAAACATTTCTCCAAATGAATAAATAAATATTAATATGACTCATATTAAAAATACTTCTTAGCAGAGGATAAAGATATATGGCAAATATTCTTCCAGAGCCACAAGCTCCACTTCATCACACCTTCTCATAGGGAACATATTTTCACTGGAAGGAAATCCCTCATCTCGTGCCCAACTCCTCACTTATCCCCAATAAAACCTGTTAGATCACATGAAAGAAGATTGGAACTTTCTGGGTCCCCACCTGCATGGACCTCTCTTCCTCCATGCCAGTTTTTTGTTTGTTTTTGCTTGTTTGTTGTTGTTGTTGTTGTTGGTTTTGTTTCACAGCTTGTGTTGTATTTCTCAGTGAGAAGAATAATCCAGCATCCCAACTCATCTATTGTTGGACATCATGGCCTCTGAGGAAATTGTCAAACTAAATGCATTTCTAGGACCATGCCTGGGAAAAGGGAAGGGGCTAAGAAGAAACAAATCACTGTATTCAATGACTTCTACTCTGAACATTTTTATGCTAGCAAAATCATAGTAAAATAAGCAATAAGGAAAGCCTCGGTGTAGAAAATTCAGGCTCAAAAAGTGGGGATGAAAACTAATATTTGTTGAACCTTTAAATATGAGGCAAAACCTTTACTAAGTGTCCTAGAGATATTCTTTTATTTTATTCTCAAAACTACATTATGAGATGTATCTTATTGGTCCCATTTTCCAGGTTCTGATACTGAAGATGCAAGAGATTATTTGTCTACTGTGTGACAAATCAGGATTCAAATCCAGGTCTCACTCCAAAATTCATGACTTTTCTACAACACAGTGTTACCTGCTTGAATAATGGGGGGAAGTGAGGACTGAGACTCAAAGCTGTGTTTGGAACACATTAACAATCAGTTTTTCTGAGCTGATTATGTATTGAATGCTCAGTTTTCATTTATTTTTTTGCCATCAGTTTAAACAAATATCACCTTCCCACCATGCGTTTCTGTGTCAGCACTCCCCTCTCTGCAGTAGGGAGACACCAAAGTAGCCAGCCTAGGATTTAAAGCTAGTCCACACTTTTTATTTATTTTTTATTTTATTTTTTTATTATTTATTTTATTTTTTATTTATTTTTTTAAAAGATTTTATTTATTAAAAAAAATTTATTTATTTGTCAACGAGAGAGAGAGAAAACACAAGCAGGGGGAGCAGCAGTTTCCCCGCTGATCATCAGGAGCCTGATGCAGGACTTGATCGCAGGACCCGAAGACCATGACCTGAGCTGAGCTGAAGACAGACACTTAACCAACTGAGCCACCCAGGCACTTTTAAATAGTATAAGCTTTTATCCACACTTTTAAATAGTATAAGCTGCTTCTGTAAGTTAGATAAAAGTGGTTTATAGTTAGCTATTTCTATTTGCACATAAATAATAGCCTAAAGCTTCTTCAAATTTTAAACATATATATATATATATATATATATATTTAAATATTTTATTTATTTATCCATTTGACAGACAGAGATCACAAGTAGGCAGAGAGGCAGACAGAGAGAGCGGGGAGGAAGCAAGCTCCCTGCGGAGCAGAGAGCCAGATGCGGGGCTCGATTTTAGGACCCCAGGACAATGACCCGAGCCAAAGGCAGAGGTTTTAACCCATTGAGCCACCCAGGCGCCCTCAAATTATATTTTTAATGGGGCAGATGTTTTTCTTACAAGAACTCTCCGACTTTTTCTGTTCTATATACTGCACATTAACTTTTGACAAAGAACTATTAAAATACAGCTATCGTATCTCAAATGCCCACCAAAAATAATATGGGAAAGTGGCCCCAAATCGGTGACACAAAAGCAACAAAATCTACCTCCTAATATTTTGTGAATATTAAAGATGATTTATTCATTCAAAAATGGGCTTGTCGGGTACCTGCGATGTGCCAAGAACAGCTCTAGTTAGGTAAATTGCCCAGCAACATGCACGGCGCAGACCTGGTGCCGAGGAAATAAGGGAACAGTCTTCCCCTCACAGGACCCCAAGAGAATATCCACGCAACTGTTAAAGGGACTGCGCATGACTCCTGAGAGGTGTCCTTTCTCTCATCAACAGAGGCCCTGCCCCGTCTCCTTGCCCTGTAGCGACTCGGCTGGGTCACACAGTGCTGTGTGAAGGAGCAGCATATTGGCTTTTATGTTATTTACTTCTTCACAGCAGGCTAGGATTTTTATGCCAAAGCCCACCAAACTTAAGTTCTTACACATGCAGTGGCTTTAAATATAACCCAAACAAGAATATTTTTAGCCATTTAGAGCCTGCCTGCTTTGCTTACCCCGGGAAACCGTACCCAACATCTGCTAATCATAGATAAGTCAAACCAAGTACGCACAAACAACAACAACAAAAAAACACTCTTAAGAAACTAGAAAGTTGCTGTTCAAGGAGTATGAAGTTTCAATTATACAAGAGGGAAGGTTTGAGGGTATTATTTACATGCAAATAGAAATACCTAATAATCAACTGTGTTTATCCAGTTTATAGTAGCAGTGTTTTATATTGTATTTAAAAGTGCGAACTGGGTTTAAATCCCAGATGGCCACTTAGTAACTAAGGACTTGGCCAAGTTATTTACCTTCTCTAGGCCTCAGTGTTTTGATCTGTGAAATAGAATAACATCTAGGATAACCCATGTAAAATTGCTGATATTTGACAGTTTTTGAACTAGAAAGAGGGCAATTTCATGTGGTTTCATCTAAAAACTAACTCTAATATGTATGCCAAAGGGATTATAGAAATAATATGCGGAGAGCATCTAGCACACTTCCTGGAATATATTCAAACCACGATAATGTTCTCTCATATTTCCCCTCAATTCTCCGTGGAGGATGCTGACCTTTACGTATAATCTGGTCTTAATTTTCTGTGTTAGTGAAGATAGCCAGGGGATGGAAAACCAAATACTGCAAGTGATAATCATAATCTCTAAGAGCTAAATTGGACCTTGGGTGTGAATTACTCCAGCCTACTAATTTTTTAGGTGAAGACTATGAACTTGGACACTAACAGAGAACTCCTTCACCATCCTAGATTGGGATCATGATCTATAAACCCCTAATTTTTCTTACAGAACCAGTCTATCTGCTTGTCACAGAATAACTCTTAACTCAAAATTTAAATGCCAAAACATGTAAGAGGGACTTTTGGTGATCATTTTAAAGTTTGAAATAGAATTTAACATCATTGGCAGTTTAGACTAATATGAAGATGCTGAACATTATGAACTAAAACCATTTCACAAGGTTTAAGTCATCAAGAACATTTATTAAAACAAAGGAAAAAAATACCTACAATAGAGCTAAAACATTAAATTAGCTCTAATTAAACAATATAGACCTTCATACATTGTCCATGCTAGTTCCTCTAAATTTCTTCCCCTTCTGTCAACTATTGTTGATAGAAGAGGACTGTTCTGTCAACTATACCTTTTGGACCTCCTAGGTAAACTTAGTCCACGTAAACTTTAAAACAATAATATAATATTATTCACAAAATTTTTAAAATCCCTTTTTGATTGTAGGCATGCTATTGGTTTATACTCTGCTACAGTGTATATACAGGCTATATCTAAAATAAGAATACCAGCTGCAGGAAATAGCAGAGTGTCATGACCACTTCAATTAAGAAGTATAGTCATTTGTTAGCTTAATTAAAACTCTAGGCTTTGATTCAGAAAAGTGTTGACTAAAATTCAGCCTCAACTAGACTCCAAATTGGCAAAAAAGCAAACATGTTTATATATGGTCAGTAATGGCAGACAGCCTTGGAAAAATTGAGTTGAAAAACAAGGAATTATTTACTGGGTGTGAAATGTAAGCATACTATAATCCATTTTTCCTCCGCTTATACCCATCCCTGGTATTATTATATAGCCTATGGAATTCAAATTGCATTGCAATCTGTTTTTTGCTAATGTACTGTGTCAAATAGGCCAACAACTCAGAAACATCAAACTACAACTATAGCCCATTTTTAATAAAGAGTGAAGTTATTGGCTAGGTATTTATCTACAGTAGTAGTGCTGATGTTCATAGACAAGGGACAAGTTAAATGGAACAAATTAAGAGAGAAAAAAACAAGTAAAAGATTGCCTCAGAGATGACTGAATAAGGCCACCAAAGATTCACGAGCATAGCACTACTCTGTCATTTATTTTTCTGCAGTATATTCAAAGGTGGTTCCTAAGCAATCCTGGCAGTAGTCATCTTTGCTTCCACTACACTGGACTCACTGCCTCGCCTAGCTGGGGATCAGTTCATTTTTTTCTGATTAAATTTACAAGAATCATGCAAAAACAATTGCACTGTGAGTTTTGCCTCTGATACTCCAGTCAACCAAATGTAAAAGTGGCATATGGCACAAAAGCAAGCTGCAGATGGCCCAACAGCAGCCGTGCACATCTGGCACGGGGCTGTTTGGGTTTGTATTTGCCAACTTGCCAGATGACTCTTTCTGGAGAAGAGCCCAATAAGAAAAATTCACTCATCTTCCTTCTTCTACGGACTCAATGCTTTAGCCACTCTTCTCAGCCTCATCTGTATAGCCCAAACAATCACAGATTCTCAGCCCTTCTAAAAGAGAAAGAGAAAGGGGGCAAAAAGAGAGAGAGAGAAATAGAAAGAAAAACCCACAACCAACAACTCCATTTCAGTTTTCTTCTAAATGGTATCCAGGTTTTCTGATTTTACAACCTCTGTGTAACCACTTCAGAGCTTTATCTTTGGGAGCTAGTTAGACGGCCTATAAAATGGAAGAACATTTAGTGCAAATGATTATGCAGTGGTAAGAATACGTTGATAGAAATTCAGGAATATCAATCTCCCTCCAAAAGCTTTGCAGCTAGATATTGGAATCAAGCTGTCAAGATATTTTCAATCTAACCCAATTTGATATCAGGGGTCCAACTGGAATAGATTATAAAGAAATCACTCTTTTGCTACAAAAATTAGTTTATCTTGTAGGTAATTTACATGTTCTAGAGAAAGTGTACATGCTCTCTTTAAGTATGAACTATCTGTATAAAATGTCAGCAGGAGTCATTTTTGCTAATCTCCTCACATTTCTAACTCTCTCAAATAATTTGCATTTACCTAAACATACCATGACGTAGCCCATTTTCCTACAGTTGCATATACTTTTCACTCTATCTGAAATATTCTTCTACTTTTTGACTTAGCACTGTCTTATTCATCAATCAAAATTCAAAATGTTACCATCTCTAAAAAGATTTCGCTTCTTTTTCCTTTTCACCAGCTCCCCAAAATACCTCCTTTGTGTTTTCATAGTGTTTTGAATATGACTTTTTTTTTTTTTTAATGTACTGTCCTGGTTTATCTCCTTGATTAGTGTGTTGGTTTGTGAATGCTGCCATAACAGAGTCTCACAGACTAGGTGGTTTAAACAACGAAAATTAATTTTCTTATAGTTCTGGAGGCTAGAAGTCAGAGGTCAAGATGTCATCATGGTTGTTTTAATGAGGTCTTTCTCTTTGGGTTTTAGATGGCCCTCTTCTCCCTGTGTTTTCACACAGTTTTCCCTCCATACATGATAACATCCTAATTTTTTCTTATTAAAAGCACACCAATCATATTGGATGAGGGCCTACCCTAATTACCTCATTTAAATTTAATTAACTCTTTAAAGACACTCTCCCCAAATATAGTCACTTTTTAGGGTTGGGACTTCAATATATGAATTTAGGGAATACACAGTTCAGCATGTAACAAGTAGGTTATGAATACTTTGAAAGTAGTATTGTTTTAGTTACTTATACATTTCCAGTTTCTAGCACAACCTTCATTGGGTACCTTGAGAGTAAGATCTCAGATAATTTCTTTTAGGAACAATGGAAGAAATGGAACTTGAAGGTAGGTCCAAATCCATAGGGAGGATAGGTCTTAGGGTGGACATGTAAATAGCATTAGTGTACAAGATTCAATTAATGACCTAGGAGGCCTGTTCACTCGTGCTGTTAGCTGGGCAAAGGGTAATCATAAAAGGTAAATGTGAAGAAATTATGGTCACTGGGGGGTAGGGTGGGTTCAGCCACAACAACTGGGAAACCAGGACACAATCTAGCAAATGCAGTTCCTGAAAGAAAAGAAGAGTGAGTCAGGAATCCTGACACTGAAATGTAACAGTATCATTGGTGCCAATGTCTCAGGACATGTGGTCCTCATCAGTCAGCTATTACCATAGGATGCTGTGTAACAAATCACTCAAAATTCATGGGCTTAAAACAGCAATAATTTGTCCTTACTCAGGTATCTGTGGTTCAACTAGGGTTTTGATGATCTACTGGGGCTAAATTGACTATACTGTGGCTATATTTGCTTCAACTTATTATTGTGTCTAGACTTATTTCCCCATTGTGGGAAGGATCAGGTCAGCTCTGGATATGTGGAGCTCAGGCTGTACAGGCAGCATTTACCCAGTAGAAGTTCTTCTCATGGTGATAGTAAAAGTACAAGAATGCAAGCTCAATCATTTCGTTCACATCTCATTGGCCTAAGCAAGTCACACAGTTGGGCACAAAGTCAAGATAAGGAGGGAGTTCTCTCCACCTTTAGTGGGAAAGATAACAATGTCACATGGAAAAAACCATAGATAGGAGGGTGGTAAACAATTGGGGCCAAAATGCGATCTACCATAAGCCCTTTGAGGTCCTGAGTATAACTTTACAGAAGAAAATGGAGAAGTTGACTCTCATTCACTTTGTAGTTGTTTTACCTTTACCTAAATAACCCTCATTTTAAAAAAGGAGAAAAAACACAATTTTCAGATAATATACAAAGAGAT
The DNA here is from genome assembly GCF_011764305.1 of Mustela putorius furo. Lineage (NCBI taxonomy): Eukaryota > Metazoa > Chordata > Mammalia > Carnivora > Mustelidae > Mustela > Mustela putorius. Next base: position 10,372,429 of record NW_025421467.1, on the reverse strand, counting down.
TTATATAGTCATTAACACAGAATTTTACAATCTCTCCTCAATTTTAGCTCCTTCCAAAAACAATAGCTTGCATGTGGCTAAATCCTTTGCCACATACAGATCTCAGAATAGTTATACTGTCTATGTTGGATATGCTACTGTGTGCTCTCACAGCACTCTGAACTTTCCTGGTCTTTGAAAATCTCTTGCTTGCTTCACTGCAGAGACAACCAGGTCTGTGGCTAGGTTGTTAAGTGCTTTGACCTGAACATCTAACAGTATCTGGCACAGAGCATGTATCAGGTACATTTGTGTTGAATGAGAAGGAGTGATGTTCTTGACTTAGAGATAGGCTTCTCAGAGTTAAGGAGTAACTAATTCTGGAGGACCAAGGTGAAAAACTTGAATATAGATTCAGAAATTTTGATGAGAAGGAATATTACTGTATCTTAGAAGGGCCCAAGCTTAAGTCCTGCATCTCAGTCAAAAGGACTCCTAAAGGGTAGATCACAAGGCCTCTGGATACAAAGTGAATGCAGTGACTTTTAAGTTCACATTTTAAGTTCACATTTGGGCCCTTCTGGTCTACAGAATAATGCTTTTTTTCATCATTATACTTCTTTACTGTGGCATGTAAGTGTTCCTTTAGGATGAATTTTTGGATCTGGATTCTTGGGATCAGAACATATAGGTTAAACTCACTTTGGGGAGGTCAGGAGAATGTCTGAAATTGAATTCAGGTATCTTGTTAATGACAGAAATCCTTCTGGCACTAGGAGCTAACTGAGGTCTATGTCTGCCACTTGAGTGAAAACCCCAGATGATGTGTGTGTATGATGAACCAGCAGAGGCAGCAGCCAGTTTCAAAGGTGCAGAGGCTGAGGCATTGAGCCCCTTGGGAGAGATCAATAGGGATTCTGGAAAACTAGTAATGCTTCTAAATTCATTACCTTTTAATATAATAGGTTGTTGAAAAGCACTAAAATAAAATAATGAAGGTCATATGCTAAAACAACAATGGTATTCCAGTTTTTACCCCCCAAAATATGCTTAAAGGCTTGTTTAAAGATAATGCCCAGTTTGAGTTGCTTTGGAAGTGACCAGGCAGCAGTGTTAATTGGGCAACTGAACAGAAACCAACAAGACAGAGGATCATAGGGGAAGGGAGGGAAAATGAATCAAGATGAAACCAGAGAGGAAGACAAACCATAAGAGCCTCTTAATCTCAGGAAAGAAACAGGGTTGCTGGGGGAGCAGGGGTGGGAGGGATGGGCTGGCTTGGGGATGGACATTGGGGAGGGTTTGTGCTATGGTGAGCACTGGAAATTGTGTAAGACTGATGAATCACAGACTTGTACTCCTGAAACAAATAATACAAAAGAAAGAAAGAAAGAAAGAAAGAAAGAAAGAAAGAAAGAAAGAAAGAAAGAAAGAAAGAAAGAAGGAAGGAAGAAACCATCCAAACCTCTCACCACAGCTTTTCAGGGCCAAATGCCACCTGCTGAGAAAGGCTTCCCTGACCACACTACCTGCACAGTTTCTCTATCGCAGCCACCCTTGGTTCCTTCACCGGATTTTTCTTCACAGTACCCATTGTTCTCCAAAGTTCTCTTGTTTATTGATATATTTCTTGTTTATTATAATATCCCCTACTAGAATAGAAGTCCCTTGAGGGCAGCAAGCCAGTAAATAACTGTTGCATGAATATATGCCTGAATGAACAGAATGACGTAAAGCGGACTCTGCTATAATACTGACACTTGAGATCATTGGTAGAAGGTCCCATATCAGACTATTGCCATACCCTATTACAGGATTGATCTCAAAGTTTAGAAGAATTAGTTAGAATGATTGTTAATAAAATATTGATCCACATATACAGAACATTTACATGGGTCAAGTACTATATGAAGCACTTTACATACATTAACATTTAATCTTCAGATAAACCTATAAGTTAAGGTACCATTTTTACCTCTATTTTATTTTTTTACCTCTATTTTATAGGTAAAAAAACACTGGTGGTTCCAGTGATGAACCTACTTGCTGAAAGACTTTTGGTAAGTAAAGCGTGCAAAGATAGGATCCAGAGATATTTTATTTAAACTATAAGCCCAATATTGGGCTGCCTGACTACCCACAGGTAGCCCCTCTCGGTATGTTGCCTTTCTAACAGCTATTCCATTAGAGGATGTAAGTAATTACCTCATATTTTCCTTTTGCTTCCTTACCACTCTTCCTTTTCCTCATGCCGCAGAGGACTTGCAATCTAGAATAAATCTTACTTCATATTTGCCTTTCTGTCCTGGCTCATTATGACCTTGAAGGCCCATGGAGTTTCTGCAGATCTCTCCTTATAGGTCCCTAAATCCTTGCAACATACATTTCCTTTTCTGTCTGTCTATTTTGGTTACTTCTTGGCAGTCATGCTTTCCTTGCCCATTACTCATCTTCTGCTGTCACCGACTATTGCATTTCATAGAACATTCTAACTAAATTTATAATCTCTTTAGTACATAAAACTAAATTGTCCATATACAAATTGAAAATTCCAATTGACTAGTGGATTTACTTTCTGTTTTGAAGACTTTAATATTCCCATCAGAGTTAGAGCAGTTCAAATAACAAGAAGCATCTCCCAGGTAACTTCCAAGTTTCTAATTTTCTGTTGTGATTATTACACTTGGCTTATCCTCGGACATTTCAAATTCCTAAAGTCTACATGAAACAAGCATGTCTGTGATGACAGGTTTGGGGCTCAAATAGTTTCTTCTTTTCAGTGTGTCCACAGAAACATAATGATGAGCAAAGCAGTAACTAGCATACCAATTATCTAACCAGACACAGGAATTAGGCTTAGAGTCAACAGCTATAGTAAAACAGCTGGATCTGCTCACAACTAGGCTATATTCCTAGAAATTATGAATCGTGGCCTTGGAAAATGGTACCATGGAATAGTTTTTTTGTTTGTTTCTTTTCCTCTAGGAGTTTACTTTTTTTCCTTCATTTTAGAAAGAGAGAGAGAGAGAAAGCATGAGAGAGTGCACAAGCAGAGAGCAAGGGGGAGGGGCAGGGGGAGAGGGAGAGAGAGAATCTCAAGCAGGCTCGATGCAGGGCAGAGAGGTGAGGCAGGGCTCAATCTCACAACCCTGAGATCATGACCTGAACCGAAATCAAGAGTCAGATGCTCAACCAACTAAGCCACCCAGGCTGCCCCTCAAGAGTTCAGTTGTCTAGTGCAGTGTTCTTTACACTCAGCACATCCTAGTTTACGCAATAAAAATACATTGTTTGCCAGGCAATACAATTGAGATTCAGCTACATGTTAGTGCGTTTGTTCAGCAACTGGTCCCTCATTATGACAGAAGTTAAAATAAATACTAGCTCTAGTCTACGTATTCTTGAATTCACAACACTAAAAGCGTGCCTATTCCTTTACTTTTGGCATATTTTCACATGGTTGCTTTGGCTTGTGTTTTTTACATGTGGTTGGTTAAATATAAAGCGGCATGAAACTCAGAGTGAAATAAATAACAATCGAAAGGGCAAACCAAAAACAGTTCACAACAACAGGGCTTTGTAAAGCGGCGGCTTAGTGGTAATTGAGACATGGGTTAGAGAACTGCTTCAGCAACCACTGCCTCTGGAGACCTATCTATGTTCTAATCAGATTTGATCTTAATACAAAACGCCATACACGAAATACCATGTGTAGGAAGGTCTAAGTTCATGACTTTGGTATTAATCCCATACTAAACCCACGCATCAAACTCCATGAACTTTAACTGAAATGGGGAAAGACAATTTCAGAACCTGCCTGTAGGTGGATAATTTATGATGTAGTGAGAAATAGAGGACTTTCTCTACCTGAGCAACACAAAGGGCCACCTTTACTGTCATCAGTTACTTTTGTACAACACTGGGGTCAGTCTCTGCCCCCAATTACTCAAGTGCAAGAACAGAACTGGTAGCAAGAAAATCAACAGATCCTCAGAAGTTGTAAAGCAAACCTGGAAGGGTGAAGCTGTTAACACTGGTCTCTCTATCCTCTGCCCTGCATACCAGGAAAGCTTTGCAACATTAAGAAACTTGCAGTCAGACTCTAGAATTCTGATCCTAACAGAAGGCTCTGAGTTCAGTTCTGCCTATAGTATGCATAAGTCTGGGGAGCAAGCAGCAGCCTACTTGGAGTATCGCACACCTCTCTTTTTTTCCTTCACCTGAAGCAGGACTGAGGCAGGCCAGAAGTGTCTGACTACCAAAGAAGCTGCTGAATGAAGAAATTCTTTTCAGAGGGGAGAAGTTTCCCTCCCCAGCTCAATAGGACTTAGCTTTTCTGTACAGTGAGAGCGGCAGCTTGTGAGTAAAACAAAGTGAGTAAGACAAAAGTTAGTTATGACTCACTCTGCCAAAGCACAAGCCCAGTGTTTTGTCCATCGCCATGGCTGGTTTTCTATCTGCATTGTAAGGGCTTGGTCCTGGATCAGGAGACACTGACCACATCTTCTAACCCCCAAGTCATTTGTTGCTCACAGTGCTCCAACATCTAGGGTGTCTCTTGCTCCTCGATTCAACCCGAGAATCTTTGAACTTATTAGATTTACATAAACAGGATCCCCGGTAAACTTTTATTAGAATCGAAGTTGTATGGCTTAAGATTTTGAAAATCATTGGGGCGCCTGGGTGGCTCAGTGGGTTGAGCCGCTGCCTTCGGCTCAGGTCATGATCTCAGGGTCCTGGGATCGAGTCCCGCATCGGGCTCTCTGCTCAGCGGGGAGCCCGCTTCCCTCGCTCTCTCTGCCTGCCTCTTCATATACTTGTGATTCCTCTCTGTCAAATAAATAAAATCTTAAAAAAAAAAAAAAAGATTTTGAAAATCATTGCAGAAGTGGGAGCTCAAATTTTTCTTTACTGCTCACACACGTTCCTCTTGAAGAAATGGCCAAATATGGTTCTAAGGAGGCAGTGAAGCCAGTTTGTAGGGAAGTGTAGCTGGTAGTAAATGGAATTATACATCGAACTTGAATGAAACCACTGGTTTGGGGGAACAGCTCTCCCTTTTATATTTAAAATGGAGTTGAGGAGGTTATGAAGGCAGATGAGATAAGGGTACCTCCTACTGAAGAAGCCTTAAGGGACCAGGGTGGGGTTAAAGGCAGGAGACACAATGAGGGCACTCCAACCTATGTGACATGAAGGTCCCTTGTCTTCTTTTCCATTTTTTTCTTCCTGATTTTAGGGTGAAAACTAAAGGCAAAATCATATGCATATTTAGTGGACAAAGGAAAGGTTTTTTCTGCCTGTAGGCTGGGCCATTATGTAATGGAGGTACAAGTGCGGTTGAGGCTCACTTGTGATTCAGTCCAGCTTCATTGGATAAAAGATAAGATAGGGATTGGAGTGCAATGCTCTAGCTAGTGAAAAGTGAATGCACATTGCTGGAGTGTCTCCTGAGGATATATAGCTCACGGGTAACAGCAGCTATGATAAGTTCAAGATTCAGACTGCGGTTTCACACCCCCAGGGATCTTTCCTTCTAAGAAATATGAATAATAGAGTGTTTTAAGAGGCAGAGATCAGGATTTTACAGAAGTGAGTTACACGCTTTCTGAAATGCCCACAATGGTTAAAGACCTTCCTAAGGGACAAACCTAAGAGGGTAGTCCCCAAGCAGATGTATTTTTAGGAAGGATAGATATCTAAATATGTTTTCTTGCCTTCAGCAATTTCTTCTGCACCTCATAAAAGATTTAAATGCATCTGGCTGTGTAACAAAGATAGAAAAGCCTGGAAGTCTGCAAGGATTGAAGACTATGGTCGACATCTACCATATCCAAATTTTAGGTTGGGCTTTTAGGGACCTTGTTTGAGGAGACGTAGGACCTGGCAGAGATCACTGCCGTAGTCTACTCAGGCCACCATAACAAAATAGCAGAGACTAGGTGGTATAAACAACAGAAATTAATTTTCTCACATTTCTGGAGGCTGGAAGTCTGAGATCAGTGTGCCACCACCATTGGGTTCTGGTGAGAGCTTTCATCTGGGCTTATAGAGAGCCACCTTCTCAGTGTGACCTCTCAAAGCAGGGCCGAGGGCGGGGGTGAGAGGGAGAGAAAAGAAGTAGGAGAGAGAGCAGCCACAGCAGGAGCGGAAGGAGATAGAGAGAACTCTGTCTGGTATAGCTTCTTAGAGGACACCAGTTTTATCATGAGGATCCTGCCCTTGTGACCTCATCTAAACCTAACAGTGTCCCCAAGTGCCCCATTTCTAAATATGATCATCTCGAGACTTAGGGCTTCAACATATAAATTTGGGAGACAGACAATTCAGTCCACAGCAGAGGGTTTCTGAATATAATATTGCTCTGTATCTATAAGCACAAAAATGCCAAATTTATTATAATGAGGCAGTAGGAAGGTCCTTAGAAACAGGATTACACCTTTAAGAGATGCAGCATAATGCAGTGAATTAAACATGGGTACTTGGAGCTAGATAGATTTATCTTGAAATCCTATTCCGGCACTTGTAATCTCTGGGATGGCAGAACTCTGGACTAGGGTAATACTAATTCCTACTTAACAGAATTATTGTGAAGATTAGTGAAATAAAATACAAAACCTCTAGCACCATGGCAGGTACTGTTACTACTCATAAATATTAATTCACCCTTCCTCCTTACGTCAATTAGAAATGTTTGAACACAAATAACAGTAGCCTTGTCACTAAACACACTTTAATTGTCTCTCAAAATTAACAAAAAGTCTGCAAGTAAAAAGATCTTAGCTAAGAACGGTACCTCAATAATGCCCTTGAGGACTTTTTATATTTTCTTCACCCACCTTAATGTTGTTTTATCAGACAAGAGCATCATCAACTGCCCCAACAGGAATGTGTATGTGCTTGTTCCCAGGTGGCTTGGTATACTGTTTGTCACCTCTTGGTCACCAGATGGCCAGTGCAACCCCAAACATGATACCTATATTCCATAAAAGAAGGAAAAATGGCAGGACTACCTGTTTATTTTATCAGTAAAGCAAAAGTATCTCAGGAACCTTCCAGTGAATTTCCTCTTAATGCTTCCTTTGTCAATTAGTCACCCTCCCTGGAAAGGAGCCCGAAAAGCAGTAATGTAGCTCTGCAGCTTCTGTACTGGACATGGTATAGAAGGAAATTAACAGTGGCTGATAGGTTAGCTCTCTGTGGTAGGCAGAATTTGAAGATGCCTCTCATCCCCAGTTCTGGTATACAGCCTCTAGCGTATACAAACCTCTCAGTTATACTATCAAACTCTAATATAAGTACTGCTAGGAAGGGATTTTTACAGATGAAATTAAGGACCCAAGTCATCTGACGTTAACAAAGGGAAATTACCTGGGTGATTTTTTACTTAATCACATTGCCCTTTAAATAGGAGTCTAGATGTCAGGGATAAAGAAACCGAGGAGAATGCAAGGCACCTTTGCTTGTGGGATGAAAGAGGAGGCCACGTGACAAGGAATGTGGCAACCTCTAGGAGTTGAGAATCACCCCAGCTAACAGCGAGCAAGAAAATGGAGACCTCAGGCTATAAACACAGGAAGTGAATTTTGCCAGTAATAAGAATGAGTTTAGAAGAAGATTGTTTTTCCCCCAGAGCCTCCAGGCAGGAATTCAATTCATCTGCTGTCTTGATCTCAGCCTTGAGAGACCCTGAGAACAGCCAAGCTGTGTTGTACTTCTGACCTACAGAACTAGGAGCTAATAAATGGGTGCGAGTTCCAAAGCCACCAAGTTTGTGGTAATTTGTGACACAGTTTTAAAAAACAAACACACCATCCAACACTGCCCACTGCATCTCCTGATTTTATTTTTAAAGTATTCTCATAAAACATATAACAAATTATATTTATTCAATCGAAGTCATTATGAAAATAGTGTGTGGTGGAGAGATGAGAAATACTTTGAGGAAAAAGATTTATTTAAATCAGCATAATGAAAAGAGGCAGAAGTAAGCTGTAGTGAGTTTTGACTGAAGTCTCTAGTTTGGAACAGTTTGAGCCTTAAACTTGAAAGTGACAGGAAAATTATGTATTTAGCAATTAAATTAAATTTTCCCAGAAATAAGGAAGTTCTAAAACTTAATCCAAAGATGGCATTGTTTTCTAAAGCAACTACACCATCATTTGTCCCAAGAGACACTCAGACATTAAACAAAGATATGAACTTGGCCATTCTGGCTTCACTAAAAAGGCCTTCTCCATGCCTGCATCTTGAAAGGCACTTTTATTAATTACATTTGCTTAGATTTTGAACAAAAAAAGAGCTTCAAAAGTCATAACTGATTACCTGAGGCATCCTCTTCCTGATATTATATCTACACAAAATAAAATACTGAGTGAGAAAGTTGTTGAATAGCTACCAAGATAAACAGGTAGTACCTATATCTATGTCAGATAAGTAGATCACCATGGGAGTCTTCAACGTTTATTCAGAAATGGAAAGTTACACCTTGATTCGATAGGGTCAACGAGAACCCTGACCCCATAACACCCGGGGCAGGTGAGAGTTAGGTAAGCCTACCCTTTCATTGAAAAAGAGAAAATAAGCCAGATGTGCCCATCACCCAAACCCTGACATCTTAGAGAAGACATGGTCATTTGTCAGAATGACATCAGGATACTTTGAGGAGAGTGTGAAGCCTAAATATCATCCAGCACATTAGGATTCTGGAAGAGAAAAGTAAAAATCACCCTGTCACTTTGGTGGAACTGAAGGCTAGAAAAATTAGACTTCCTGATGATTAATGTTAGAACCTTCAGCTTCCACTCTGTCACCTACTTCTGTGGAATCTGGGTTTACACCGTGGGCAGGAAGAAGCAGTTAAAGCATGCATCAAGGCAAAAACAGAACCAGCTTTTAAAGAAAGATTGCTTTAACTCTTCAAAGAACCTCCCCTTTCACATACATCATGTCTCTTTCTGTGGCTGGCTCAGATCAGCGAGTATAATTAGACTGAATCTCTGGTGGCAGGGCAGGTGGCAGCTGAATGGCTAGAAAATTACACACTTTGCCTTTACACTGCCAGAAGCTCCCTTTTCCCTGTTTCTGACTTTGTTCTTTGAAAAAAAAACAAAAGTTTTCTTCAAAAAACAAATTTAAGTAGAGCTGCTTTCAAAACATTATAAAATAGCTAATATTGTGGGAAGGGGGTCCACAATATAAAGTCTTGTGGAATATGATCAGTGACTTAATAAAATGTAATATTAATACCAGCTAGACAGGGTAAGGAGGAAAAGTAGTGATATCAATTATACATGAATTATTTCAAGTTCATTTAAAAGTCTAATCACCCTTCTTCCTTGTATAAGTTGAAGGTAAGATCTTGATTCTTAGGCCTTTAAGTAAGCATGTTTATTTTTATCTTGGGGAACTTTAAGAATTAGCTAAAATTATGTATCCTCTCCAGAAGAAAAATGCACACACCTATGGTATATAGTATCAGGACCTAGAGAATTCTGGAAACATTGGTTTCAAATCTTTCTCAATTTGACTTATATTCATTATAGATTAATAGATTTTAGGAATCTAAAAATATAGGAAAGATATAACTATGAAAGAACAATCCCTTCCTTCAGGAAGTGTATATCACAAGGTGGACAGATGTTCAAATGTGATGGTTCCCTTCTCAGAAGTAGAATCTAAGGTTGTTGAAGGTGGGCGATGAGATAAGTTAAGGAAGGACTTTTTTTTTTTTTTTTTTTTTAAGCAAGCTTTAAATTTAAAAAGTATTGAGAGACCAGGAAATTACTTAAGCAAAGGGTTAGATAAGGCTTTATTAAATGAAGCGAGCAAACAGAGAGGATGGTTATTTGGATGGAGCCAGGGGAAAGAACAAAGGATATATAAAGATATACAAAAGGGCACTAAAAGGGTACTCTGAAACCAGGAAAGGAATTTATTGCAAAGAGCAACAGATGGACATGTGAAAACTATAAAGGGTGAGGATCATTTTCAAAGTGTTGTCCAAAGAAAAAAGCAGAGGAGTTAGAAGAAATGAAGTTGATGGAAAGAAACTTTATGTCTTGACTAAACCAAATTAAGAAACACGAGGCATGGAATTCAAAAGCACACGACAAAGCTAAAAAAATAGTAAGAAATAAGTGTCAGAAGCCTGAAGGTATGATGGATTAATAGCTCTCATGATGATTTTTACAACTGCAGTCATTATACTTCTTGACTCAGGGATGCAAGACCATGGTCCAGACATGACCCAGGGGTTGGGGGATGGGAGTTGGAGAGTCCCTTCACTGATTGTTCCTGCTTACCTGGAAAGCTTACCTTTCAACAGAACACTTTCAGGGGTTTCCAGAACACCTGTGTTCCCATAAATATTCCCTAATATCCATGAGATAGCCTCAGGTCTCTCAGTTCTTTCCCAAACAAGGATCCATGTACCACACCAAAGGAAGAATTCTTGTCCCTGAACCTATTAAGTTCTCCTCTTAATCTACTGGCTCACTCTCTGGTCGAAGTTAGTTTCAGTGGTCTGTGATCTCTCCCAAACCCATGTCTTCAGCTCTGTCTTCCTCCCAGACTCTAGCCCTGTATTTGCAATATCTTCCATTTGTCTGTAAGAAGTGAAGATTCCTCATCTGCATAGGGAAGATCTTTTAGATGGCCCTGTTGATTTCTCTAGCTTCATCACCCTCACCTCTGGCTCTGTATTCCGTTTACTGTCAAAACCGAGCTTCCTCAAACACATGAACAGTGTGCTCCTTTAGCCTGACCAGGAAAATCCTACTGACTTTACACAAAACCTCAAATATTACTTCTCAAAAGTTCCTGCCCTCCCTATACATAGCCATTCATTTGCCCCTCCCAGGATACTCTGAGTGCCTAGAGACATATATGATGATATTCTCATCTCTGGTTCTAGTACAGTGTCTGCTATGTCTTGTTTCTAAAAAATACATTTCAGAAATTACTATAAATATTGTGGCTTTATGTTGTTATTTCAATATACAGTTCTCCTTAAATATACTGAATATCTTTTTCCAAGGTACAGGGCATATCTACACCACTGGAAAAAAATGACTTAGAATATGATAGGAAAGAATATTTTCCCAGGTGCTTAGAAGTAGCTAGGTGAGGAATTAATGCACAGATATAGCTTTGCCATATTGTTTTCAGGGCCAGATATCCAAATGTAATAGTTTGGATATAGCATAATACAAATATAAATACAAATCTTATGTAAACAATTGGTGATTATCACAGACATTAAAGAATATGAGGAAAATTCGAGCCATTGGGATTTTCTTCCAATGAGTAAATTAAGAGAGCAAACAGTAGATATAAAGAAACTCTTTGGCTAGCAAGAATTGACCATAACCTAATCAACATTATTGATATAACTAAGAATACGTCATTCAAAGGAAAGATTGTGTGACTGTTAAAAACAACAACAGCAAAAACAGAAACAAAAAACTGACACAGAGGCAGACACCCACAATGATAATACAGGTATTACCTAGGATAGAAAACACCTTTTTCAGGCAGGCACAGGCCTAAACCTGATTTGGTTGGAATATCTCTGTTATATGGCTGGATACAGTAAGATAGCTGCTATTACGCATCGAACACATTTAACTAAGACACCTGATTCTAATTATATCGTCACTAATCCCAAGTAGTTTGTCTACAGAGAGAGAGGGGCAGGTCAGGCAAAGAGAAATACCTGACCTTTCTAATAGTTACATTTCTCATTATAAATTAATAAACTGCATTCTTGTTTTATATGCTGATCTTTTGTGAGATCTTTTTGCATGATTCAACATGCCAACATCTTATCAATCTGGAATACAGATGCAATTAGATTTCTGACTTTAGAAAGCTGAGCACCAGATTCACCAGTCATCCCTATGATACACACGTTATAATTATATACTTTCTCTCAACACAAGTTTTCCCAATACAAAGAGAGGAAATATAGAACAATTGGTTTCAACCTTAAGAAAACACTCTCCCAGAAAATGCTGGTAATTGAGATAAGCAAAAGGAAAAAAAAAAATAAGTAAATAAACAGAAAAAAAAAAAAAAAAAACTTGTCACAAAGGCCAAAGATCCATCTAAAATAAAGAACTAGAATGGAGGGGAAAAATTATACATCTGGATCCTGAAGTGTGATTTCAAGGAGGAAACAGAAAGAAAGGCAATGATGAACTCCAGAAGGATAAGTAATGAGATCATACACTTAGAATTGGTAATAAGGACGTGATTTTAATGGACCAGAAACTAGACTGCTGAGAGTCAAGGAGAAAGCAAGAGGAAGAAAAGTAAAGGCAGTAATATAAATCTTGTACTGCACAAGGAAAAGTGACACAGTAAGATTTACACCTACACAAATCTGAGAGCTCTGGAGTTTTGCTCTCAGACCTCCAGCAAACTATTCTGCTCATGTAACTGCAGAAGTGTCTGGAAGCAGGAGATTTCAGAAAGGCAGTCACTAAGAAAAGAAGACGGTGATCAACACCGATTACATAAAATAAAAATGGAAGTGGCTCTGCAATGCTTGCTTCTCATATCAAACCAGACCCAAGAGGGAAGGATCAAAGTTCGCGTGGCAATACAGAAGACATCCTATCCAGTATACATGCCAACATTCGGCTCCTGTTCTTTTACAACAAAATCAAGAGCACTGTGGCCTGTTTGGTGCTCAAGCACAGACATTGCCACCAATTTACAGGAAACTGAGAGGAGGCTCTCAAAGCCCAGTTTTATAAAGTCAAGAAGATTTTATTTTACCGTAAACACAAGTGAACTCCTCTGACACAGAGGGATAAATTTTCACTATTTTTTGAAATGGAAACTTGAAGAGTAGAGGATTAGTAACATGTACTTGTCAGACCTCATCTAAACCACTGCCTTTTATCAGGATTTATGTAGCTTTCAGTGCTTAGAATGCTTTATATTTAAATCTGAACCTAGAACGGGATAAGCCCAAGCAGTTATTATTATTTTTTTTTTCTGAAATGGTCTCCTACTGCAAGTAGTTCATGTTCAATAACTGCCAATTTCTAAAGTTAAACTGAAAATTACATGCAGGGTTATTGAGAAGGTAATCCTTCACTGGCACAGGACCAGGCCACCAAATGGGTCTTTCCATCTCTACTTTCTGCATGGAGAGTAAAAATTCTAAGACCTTTCAACTCTCATGGGATCAGACAAACAGTAAGCTTTCTCAATTTGATGAAACCGCCCTTAGAGCAAGGCTTTCTGTTCTAACACATTATAGCAGCTGAGCAAAACTTAAGCTTTGGAGCAAATTGTGTGATACTGAGCTGGATCCGTGTTTTTCTTGAGTTCTGCAGGGAGCTGGGATGATGAGAAAGGAAGAGCATGAAATACAACAAATGTGTTGTATTTATTTGAATTCTTACAAATATTAATAAATAGCTCATGTAATACTATAAATCTATGTAGAAAAATTTGGAAACAGTATTCCCAGGTACCATTTATATACCTAATTATTTCTTCCTGTAGATTATGGATCACTTTTAGAATTTCATGGCTCTTTCTACAGTGAAAATTGCATACACACACACTCATACGTAGACATACAACCACATAAACTGACACACCTCACAATACTCCGAAGAATTTCATAGGCTTCACAGATCCTTTGAAGCAAGAACCACTGTGTGTATCCTGACCCACCCAACCTCCTTTTGTGATAAAATTTTGTTCTCTGTTCTCATTATGTGCCAAACTTACTCTGTTCTCATTATGTGCCAGGCCATCAAGGGCTTAGAAAACCTAACCAATTGTAGTTTGCAGAGGTAAAAACCCTATGAATTTTGCAAATTTATGAAAAAAAAATGTTTGTTTAGTGAAACCTGATGGTATACTAAATGAGATATCACTTCAAAACTAAAATTGAACATACTAATAATACAAAATGTTGGCAAGGATGTGAAATACAATGCTGTGGGATTGTATATACTACAGCAACTTTAGAAAACTTCTAGGCAGTCTCCTACATTATAGAGGCTCTCACACAATGACCCAATAAATTCCTTGCTTGATCTTTACTCTAGAGGAATGAAAATAATGTCCACACAAAGACTTGTTTTAGAAATGTCCATAATAGCTTTATTTTCAATATCCAAAAAGAAGAAAACAACCCCAAAATTTATCATTTGGAGAATGGATAAACTAAATGTGTTATGGAAACAAAATGGAATATTACTAAGCAATTAAAAATGGATCTCTAAAAAAACTACACTGGATCAAAAGATACAAAAGAATGTGTTTTGTGTAAATACCTTTATATGAAGAATAGGATAATACATGAATAAAAATCAGGACCATGGTTACTTCTGAGGAAAGAGAATGAATGGAAAAGGATCCAAGGGAACTTCCTTAAGTATCGGAAATGTTTTAGATCACGAGTGGGGTATGGGTTAAATGGGTGCATTCATCTTTCAAAATTCATTGAGGTTTAGGTTTAAAATCTGTTCATTTCAGTGGGTATAAATTACATGTCAATTTAAATACTTAAAAAAGACCTTTAGGAAAAGGATAGACATGAAGTTTATCTCCAAAGAAAGAGAAATAGTAGGAAATAGGAAGGGCCGAATGAAACCAGAAGCAAAGTTCTAGAATGAGGATAGCTAGGGATCCTACTACAGGGATGTTCTCTGGACAAATATAGTCATAAACCATAGAATCTGCAAGTTGGACTCCACCACACATATCAACTAGCCATTACCTCTTTAGACATAATATTTCTTAGCATTTGCCTCTCTGGAATTTAATTCCTGACTCTTTGGTTCTGCCCTATAATAGTCACAGATTAAAACAAACCCTTTCTCAATGTGATAGCATTTAAACTATTTACTGAGAGTAATTATGCCTCCAGAGTTCATCTGTACCCAACATGAGATTGGAGACCCTTCTCCACACTGATTGCACCCTTCTTAACAGATCTTCATTTGTTAATGGGCTGCGCTTTTATTAATCTATCAAAGTTTACATTAGCATTTTAAAACTTTTTAATTTAAATTCTAGTCAGTTAAAATACAGTGCAGTATTGGCTTCAGGAGTAGAATTCAGTGATTCATCATTTACATACAACACCCAGTGCTCGTCAGAACCAGTGCCCTTCTTACTACCCATTGCCCGTCTACCCATCCACCCACAGTTTGTTCTCTATCTTGAAGAGTCTCTTATGGTTTATTTCCCTCTCTCCTTTTCTATTTTTCTTTTTCCTCTCCTCCCATATATTCCTCTATTTTGTTTCTTAAATTCCACATACGAGTGAAATCATATGGTATTTTTCTTTCTCTGACTGACTTATTTTGCTTAGCATAATACACTTTAGTTCCCTCTGCATCACTACAAATGGCAAGGCTTCATTCTTTTTGATGGCTGAGTAATATTCCTGTGTGTGTGTGTGTGTGTGTGTGTGTGTGTGTGTAGGCACACGAGTGCGCATGTACACGCATATGTATACATCTTCTTTTTCCACACATCAGTCAATGGACATTTGGGCTTGCATTAGCATTTCTGAAAGTCATGTCACTTGTTCAAATGAACTGCTGTTAAGTCAAATTTCTCCTATCCTATACAAGAACAGTGGAGTAAAATTACAGAATGTTAAAGTAAGAAGGCATCTCAAGAATTGCCTGGTCAAAACCATTCCTTCTATGCCTGAAGAAATTGAGACTCAGAGATTGATCAACTCAAATCCTTCAGCAAGATTATGAGAAAATTAGATCAACGTCCTGTTGTTGTATCCCTATACCAGAACATTTACTACTACTGCATTTGGAGTCTTAGGTCTCTGAGACCAAAAAGGATCTCTGAGTTCTAAGGCTCAAGTGAAAACCTAAACTGAAACTTCACATTAAAAATATTAACAGGAACCAGGTAGATAGGAACCAAATTATTATATTAATAAATATTACCTGTTTTTCATCAACATAATCATCATCACCACCATAACAGTATGCTGAGTGGGTACAATAAGCCTAGAGAGTCACTAGAGTCAAAGTGTGCATTCAATTTCTAGCTGCGTGCTGAAAACTTGATTTATAATTTTATTTAATTTTCCAAAGTGCTTTAACAGGTAGATGTCATTTTATCCTTATTTACTGGATGAATTTGAAAAAACTGAGGTCCAAAGAAAGTTAAATATTTTTAAAAACTTAAATGTTCTCATGAAAAAAAAGAGAGGGGGATAAATACATGAGATGATGATTAATTAACTCAATGGGGGTAGGGGTAAAAGAAAAAGAAAAACAATTAAGGTCATATAAGTAACAAAACCTGACTTGTACCTTTCTGACCATATCTACTTAATTCCAAAGTATAAATCACAGTCCTACTCTGAGGCACAAGAACACTGTATCCTTGTTATATGGTTTGAGGAGAAGCAAGGATTATTCTTTTTTCCATACCATATGGGCAGGTGAATTTTTTTTTAAGGCATTACATTTTTTTAAAGATTTTATTTATTTATTTGACAGATGGAGATCACAAGTAGGCAGAGAAGCCGGCAGAGAGAGAGGAAGCAGGCTCCCTCCTGAGCAGATAGCCCTATGTGGGGCTTGATCCCAGGACCTTGGGATCATGACCTGAGCCAAAGGCAGAGGCTTTAACCCACTGAGCCACCCACGCACCCTGGGAAGGTAAATTTCTAAATAACTTATTTTTCTTAGTATTCTTTTTTTTTTTAAAGATTTTATTTATTTTATTTGACAGGCAGAGATTACAAGTAGGCAGAGAGGCAGGCAGAGAGAGAGAAAGGAGGAAGCAGGCTCTCTGTTGAGCAGAGGGGCCTGATCCCAGGACCCTGGGATCATGACCTGAGCCGAAGGCAGAGGCTTTAACCCACTGAGCCACCCAGATGCCCCTTTATTAGTATTCTTAACATTGTGTTAACATTGGAATTAAGCAACTGCCATAAATCTCTGTATGCTTGTCATTAATAGTATAGCTCCCAAATAGGATATCAGATATTGGCCATTTTATAAATCATACAGGCTTGTCTGCTTCCTTCAAGTATACTATAATCTTTTCAAAGGTGGAGAGTATGTCCTCAACATCCATCACAGTGCCTGTAACCTGTGCACAACGCCAGTAGCCTATAAAGGATACATAGTTAATACTGTGCCCCCATTACATATGTGATTGTTTAGTGTACATCAGATGGTAACCACAATAATTTAAACATCTGTTAAGCAGCAGAACTAACAGATACTTTGAGTTGTTTCATACTGAACTGTGGTTTGATTTAGTGAGTCCATACAAAAGATTATACTTTGTAAAATGAATTTTCTTTCTGGAGTTTTCTTTCTGGAGTTTTGTTCTAAGGAACAAGGATACATGGGAAACCAACAGATATTTTAGTTGCTAATTAATATTAACTGAAGGTTGAGTATGGGAGATAGGAAACACAAGAGACAGAGAGAAAGGAAAAATCAAAGGGAAGTCTGGGTCGGCGGGGAGGAGTTCATGGTAGAGCAGTCCAACCGCTAAATAGCTGCTGGATGTGGACAGAGCAGAAAACAAGGCCTATTATGTGGGAGGGATAAACTGACTAAAAGCAAAGATGGCAGGCTGGGTCAGTGTAGTGAAGGAAGAGGTGGAAATACATGTGGAAGAAATAAGAAACTAAATGCAGAAAACCTCATAGCATGCCATTTGATGCTAGCCCATACACATGTTCCTGAACGAAGATCTGAGAGAACAGAAGGGTTGTCTGGGTTGGAAAAACAAACAGAAGGGACTCAAAAGGTCCTGCCAGAAGGAAGAAAGCACAACAGTAGCACAAAACTAAGAAAGGTCGAAAGCCAGCTGGCCTCGCATCTTGTTAGTTATCAGAGCTCAGGTTGATACAAGTCCTGAGAGTAGGTCTGGGCTCAGGAGACTAGACCTCGGGTGACAGGTGAGAAAGGGTTCTCCGGTGTGTGGAAAGAGTGGTCAGAGAAGAGAGCTAAGCCAACGTGAGGCAACGGAACATTTTGTACCAAGAAAGAAGCTAGACTGGTCTCAGCACCAAGAAGCTCTTTAGTAAGACTCAGCAATGAAATGGTCTAACTAGCTCTTCCCCAGCATAAAACCGGGGCCTAGACAAATCTAAACAAGGATGTCCTTACAATTAGGATTCATCAATACAGAAGATTTCTGACTGAACTGAGAGTCATACCTGGGCAGATTGTTTCTCAAATTTCCACTGGGACAGACTGTGGGAGGAGCGGAAGGAATCTTGAAAAGTAGGCTCATGTCTCTTCAGCATCTAATTCTCTTTATTACTGTCCTGTGTCTGTTACCATGGCAAGTATCCAGAAAGTAGGGTAACTAGATCTTGACAGTGTGGAAGAAAGGTTAGTTTGGCAATTACTTAGCAGGATAAAGCACAGAAACTAAGTTGCTGGTCTCCTACAAAATATTAGCTCTCGGGTGATAAAGCCAGGGATCAGAGTAATTAAATATACAAACAAACAAACAAACCAATGGCAATAAGAGATCAATGCAAAAAAGGAACTCAAAGAAATGTGTATCTACCTCAGGCTGGGGAACGAGTACAAGGAGTAATGAAGATTATCTCCTTGGTTTTGAAGATGAGAATTTAAAAAGTGGGATAATTACAAGAGGACTTGGTTTAGTAAAATCTGAGTTTTGTTTGGGACATGTTAATGTACGAAGGAAGTCCCTAGGGTAGTGAGTTAAAGGTATTAGACTTGCTTTCAGACTTGTCACGAAGGCCAAAGATCTGGATTTAGGAGTAAGTATAATGTGGAACCTTGGGGAAACAGGAAATACAGAGCCCAACCAGAGAGTGGAGATGAAATGGAAATATCCACAGAAACATCAGTCAAAGTGCCAGGTATGCTTCAGTCTTCTGACAAGCTGCCCATTCAAGTAGAATCTCCTCTAGAGCAAAACTGCTGTGTCTCATTTATCTTTATGTGCCAAGCTCCTGACACAGTGCCTGGTCTATAGGAGATCATCAACAAGGTGTATTGCACTTAAATCAACAACAACAAAAAAAGGGATGTGAGGTTGTATTGTGTTCCATCTCACAAAACTCCTTTTCAGGGTTCAATCCTCATCCCAGCACACAAAGAATGTCCTCTTCTCTGGCTTCACCTGCCACTGCTCCCTAAGGCCCATGTTATGCTGTGGCTACACAAGTTCATACAGATAAATCACTTTGTTTCAAACTGCATGTTATCTATATGGTGTTTCTGCTAACAGAATCTATGTCCCTGCCCATTCCTTTATGTAGCTAACTCCTATTTTTCCATCAGTTTCATCTCAAATGTGGATTTCTTCAGGAAGACTTCCTTATTGCACACCTAGTCTGACTTAAAAGTGTTATGCTGGAGCTGCTTCATACAGGCTGTGCCAGCCAATTGTGCATGTTTCTTTCCAGGTCTATGTTCAGTGGTGTCAGGCTGACAGACTGAAATCATCCATGGTAGAAGTATTTGCACCATCGGAATAATCAACTGCTACAAATTGGGGTTAGGGGGTTAGGGTTTTTCCTCCACAGAACTAATTGTTAAACATTTACCAGCACATGCTGTTTAAAATCCCTTTTATTATCTTAACTTCCTATAAATCATCTTGCCATAAATATTATCCCAATGTCCTAAAATGATTTATTTACTTCTCTTTCTAAACCTTAAGTTTCTTATGGATGTTGTATCCTCAGCTTCCATCACATATACTAAGCACTCAAAAATGTCTATTAAATAAATCATAAGAATATGATTGGTTCTATTTTATTGATGATATGGAATTTTTTAGCTCTGAGTTATATCCTAATTCTGATTAAGCTTACTATAGAGCCTCAGGATAAAGAGACCAAGTGGCTTTGTCCATTTTCCTACAGGTAAGAGTTACAGCTATGAGAGTAAATGAGTTATTTTTCAGAAAAATCATATATTGAGAATAGCAAAAAAATCCAAGGATTGAACATTAGAAAATATCCAGATCAGGAGGCATTGGTGGGGTGAAGAAAAATAGAGATGGGGAAAGCAGAAATCAGGGAACAGAGAAGGCAATAAAAAGTATATTCAGAGACATCAGTATGACATATCTGGTGGGAGAGAAAAGATTCAGGAAGATGGGGTTAGTCAATTATTAAATACTACCAGCTGTAACTGACAACCCTCAACGAGGAATAACTTACCCAATTTTCAGCACCAACACTGAAGACAGACCAGGATCACATGATCACAAATAGGTTTTAAGATTATACACAGTGGTTTTCATTATTTTTTTAAATAGAAATGAAGGGACTTAAGAACTGTTCCTGAGAAACAGTTTTAATCTTAAATAAGTAGCACAGATACTGGTGGGATTATAAAATGAGTACATGCATATACACACAGATACATTCGCATATTCACACATATACTCACATACATACATGGAAAGTTTGCTTCATTGGGAAAATCATTAATCTTCTCATGCTATTTTAGTGATGGAAAGAAATTTAACATTGATATTTATTTTAAAATGTCATAAAATATCAAAGTAATAAACTAATTTAACTTTCAAATGATTTTTCTTCATTTTTAATTGTGGTAAAATACACATAACAAATTTACCCTCTTATAATTTTTAAGTGTACAGATTAGTAGAATTAAGTGTATTTATATTGTTGAGCAACAAATCTTTAGAATTTTTTGATCTTGCACAACTGAAATCCTTACCCATTAAATGACAATTGCCCATTTCCCCTCCCCTGGCAACCACTATTCTACTTTGTTTCTATGAGTTTCACTTCTCTTGGTCCCTCATGTAAGTGGAATTAGACAGTATTTTTTTTGTGGCTATCTATTTCACTTAGCATACTGTCCTCAAGTTTCAGCCGTGTTATAGCATGTATCAAAATTTCCTTCCCTTTTAAGACTGAAGAATATTCCATGTTATGTTTATATACTACACTTTGTTTATCTGTTCATCTGTTGATGGACTCTTGGGTTGTTTCCATTTTTTGGCTATTGTGAATAATGCTATGAACATGGGTATGCTCAAATGGAAATTTTAAATTATTTTTCTTAGTAGTTATAAGTGATAATTATAAGTCGGCAAAACCAGAAACCAATAAATCAGACATTATGCTCTTGGCAATAGACTAATAAAAGTTTCTATATAAAGTAAAAACAGTTTAAGAGTCTTTACCAAGTTCAGTATGAAATACTATGTACTTGCCAGAAATATAATTAGAAGAAACTTTTAGAAAATGAAAATAATATGCGTTGGTTTTACATACATTATATTTGTAGAGACTCTAAATTTCACTAAATTAGTTGAATAATTAAAAGCTAAAAGCAGATATAACGCCACTGATTTAAAATTACTCAGTGTAACACAAGGAGATATTTCCTATTGATCACTATAACTAAATTGCCTCAAAATAAATGACCTGAAAATACCTTAAGAAGCATTCTGTAGGGTTTTTGGACAATAGAAGCTAAAGACTTTTTTTTTTAAACTGTATATATTTAATAATAGAAATGATTTAAACATATGGTTAGTTCTGCAGCTTATAAGTTCTATAACTTAGCAGATGGTTAATACTAGGTTTGAAAAACTGAAATGACATTTCTCAACAGCTTAAGATATCATGTGATCTTATTTACCTGTTCAACGACTGCTGCATCTTTCTAGAATGTAAAGTGCATGTCATGGCTATAAGAGGTAAGACTATGGAAAATACTTACTAAATATAAGAAAAGGGAGTGAAACAACCATAATTACTTACCACAAGAATAATAAACACTGGTTACCATAAGGTCTTTAAATATAAGTATAGTAATGCACGAGTCTAATTACCTTACAGATCCTATTAACTCTTGTCCCTCCTGCCCTTGTGTGTGTGTAAGTCTTCCTCTAAGGCAAGGATACTCAACACTAATGTTCATTACTCTGGTTCTCCCAACCCCACATGTATGATAAAGTTCTATGCCTCTAAAAACAATAAAATATCTAAGAAGACAAACACCCTGCCCTAAGCCTGGCTCATGTGCTTACTAGAAAATTATCTGGCTGGATTTTGATATGGCCACAGAGAAAAAAATATTTTAAAATCTTAACCACCCATAGTCTTCATATTTTAATTTTTTAAGCATAGAGTCTTAAGTGTAGATTTTTTTTCAAGGAATAGACAAGAGGTGTACAAAAATCAATTGCATTGTTCAGAGAAATGAGTAATAGTTATAAAAAGGATTACTCACTGATATAAATTAGCAAAGAAATTCAATTTGATAGAGGAAAAAAATCAAGATTATTAAATATGTAAGTCTATTCTCCCATCCAGAGTAGTTATGTTCTATAAAATTGTTATGAATTCTGAACTATTGCTCTTAGGAAAAAGACGAGGCTTCTGTGAGCCTATGCCACAAAATTTTCTTCAACCAAAATGCCCCTTGCTTTATATAGGTTCGTTTGCCAATGTCTCATCAGTATTGAAAACCTGTTCTTCTACATAACTCTTTTCCCATATACCACTTTGCAGGTAGCTTTTAAATTCTTCTGCAGCATCCTCATCTGCAAGTTTAACGTTTTCCCCATCCTGTCGTCTTTTGAAATGTGGGAGACAGTCAGCATTAGGCAAGAATGGCTAAACATTTTCCTGACCCTGAGTAATGGGACCATAAATGTCTTTGGCTTTCAGCCTCACAACAATACTATCCACTACATTTTTTAACTCAGTTGTCATCTCGTGAATCCACAAAGACAGCCACTTTGCATGGTTTCTTCACATTCCGTAGATGTTACTTTAGCACTTTCTGGAGCAGCCTAGCATCAGATTGGATAATTTCTTCTTCCTTTTTCTGACTATAAGCTGTTGTCGATCCATTAATATTGAACTCCTGCCTAAACACAGGTTATCTAACACCCAGATTATCTCCATAAGGCACACCACTGTCTACTTGCATGAGACAGTCTTTGGCACTACATCTGGGGACCGTTTTAAACAATGAAATCATCACCGAAAAGTGTAAAATACAAAACCAAAATGAAACATCCTGTTTAATAGGCTACCAGAAGGATACCTATTTACAGGGAGAATGGGAAAAAGAAGGAAGAACATCCTCATTTTCAACACCTGCTGGAAAGTGTAAGTCAGGTGGGCCATTCAGATTTCCTGCAGCTCTGCACATGTCTGAGGATGATGGTGAAAGCCCTGGAGTATTCATTTTGGGACTACAAGTAAAGCTTAACGTGTAGGTGAGTTCAAAAATATGGAATTAACAAATAACAAGAAATCGACTGCATCTCATAAAGAAAAATTGTAAGCCTGCCTTTGCAAGCAGGGCTGACAGAATTACATCAATGTGGCAGAAAATCCTAAAGCAAAATTGAGCACTTAAAGAGATAAGAGTATCTAGATGTGGTTCTAAGACACTCTTCACTTACCACAAGGATCTGCCTTCTTTAGTGTTTTTTTTTATTGTGATTACCTATAAGTTAATTAATTTAACGTCAATTGAAAAATCAAAGTCAGTCACAGTGTCCTGATATATGGACAGAATAGTGGCACAAAACTAATGCTCATTCCAATTCTAGCTCTCTTGCAGTACATTCACCTGAAAATAGAGTGATAAACACTAGTACACTTTGGCAAAAGCTCTTGGAAATGAACAACACCACACA
Source organism: Mustela putorius furo (assembly GCF_011764305.1). NCBI lineage: Eukaryota > Metazoa > Chordata > Mammalia > Carnivora > Mustelidae > Mustela > Mustela putorius. The sequence continues at coordinate 10,348,792 of NW_025421467.1, read as the reverse complement.
AGAAACAGAAGAGAAGCAGAAAAAGAAAAATGTATGTATTTGCCATTTGTCAGAGCTGAGAATCTAAGAGAAAGCGGAAAGGAGCGCTCACGTTTAACAAATCCTGTCTTAGCTGTCAGGGATTTCAGTATTCCCATTTTACAAAGAAAGAAAGTTAAAGTCGGGGAATAGCGTCCTCGAGCCCACAGTCATAACCACGATTCGAACCTGTAGTTACATGAGTCGAACACAAGGGGAAATTCTTTCCAAACAATAGCTTAAGACTGATCTAATTTAAGAGACAAATTAGCTTCTGTTCGGGAGTATGTAGAAGGATCTAGGAGTATAAGGAGGAGTTGGAAATGGACTTATTCGCTGGCCCCACCTTTATTCCATCCTTCCTCTACCTTTATTTTTTGTGAGCCCTGACTCCCTGATTCGTGGAAGCTACATTATCAGGACTCTTTGCCCTGTGCCTGCCGCGTGGGTTTAGCCTATGGGAGGTACCAGCAGAAGAGGCCCAGGCGATCCTCGTAAGTATTAAGTCGTCTAAATTGTTCATAGTTCAAAGAGGTGGGCACAGTGAGCAGTCTGCAGCTGAATGAATAAACGGGAACAAAGATACCTTGCAGCATTGTTCTGAGGGTTAAATATTAAAATACTGTATATAAAATGGACTGTGGAAATCATCAAAACTAAGTAATTGCATAGTAATTATTTTATTTTTATTTAAAAATTCAGACAAAAATTAAAAACTTTACAGTAGGAAAAGCGAAATGTCATAAGATCAACAACAAATCGCAGAATTGTGAGTGAACTGGAAACTTCTCCTGTCTACTTTTTTTTCACTATACGAAGTTAGTAGAGTCTCATCAAAAATGACAGTTCAGTCAGTCCTGTGAAGTCTTCCCACCCCAGGTTCTGCCAGACCCCAGGCCGAGGTCACTTTAGTCGAGCTACAGACCCCAGGTTAAGTGTGAGTCTGAGGAACTTGAGCTCTGTGGCCTTTAATCTCCCTGACAGGAGGAGAAGCTCTTCTTGCTCTTTTCTCTCCCCATGTATCTATAATCCAGAAACTCAAAGAAATAATTTTTAAAGTCTAGAGGGGCTTTTTCTGTTTTTTTTTTTTCTTTTCTTTTTAAACAGCAGTGTCATGGTAAAACTGATGTCAAATAAACTGGACATACTTGGGTGTACAGTTTGCTAGGTTTTGACATATGTATAAACCCATGAAACCATCCACACAATCAAGATAATGAGTATACACACACAGAAGTCTCCTTGTACCAAAAAAAAAAAAAAAAGCTTCCTTGTACACTTTTATCCTTTCCTCCTACCAACCCCCATCCTTCCCGCCATGCAAAACTGATCTGCTGCTTTTTGTTACTAAAAATTAACTTGCGTTTTCTAGAATTTTATATAAATGAAATCATCCAGTATGGTTTTGTTTTTCCTGCATTTCTCATTCAGTACGATTTTTTGAGATTCATCCATGTGGTTGTGTATTTCATTAGTGCATTACTTTTTATTGCTGGTTGCTATTCGATTGCATGGACTTAACACAGTTGTCTGTTCATTATATTTCATATTAGGTTCGCATTTGTGTTGTGACCATTTTTGGGCATGAGCACATTCATATACAGGTTTTGTATGGACATTGTTGGGAAACGATGATCTACAGATATTTTTGCTGTTCTGCCTGGTCAGGGTTTTCTGAGCAAAGAATACTAGCTTTTGGGTTTGGAGATAACTAAGTAGCAAGCCTAAAGATAGAGACAACCAGAGAGATAGGAAGTCTTATCTCTCCCTTAGACCATCGTTCATTTCTGTTTCAAAGGGTAATGTACCTAGAGGCTTTCTTTCTCCTTCCTGGAGAGAATTTGCTTACATTTCTATACACTCCAGAGAAAAGCTTGCTCTCTCTCCAGAGGAGAAAAATGGGTATATTTGCCCACTGTTTTATGTAAAATCTGAGATTCATAACTTCCAAGTTCCTCTCCTGCGGTGCAAATCCCTGTCCATGCACAGAAACTTTAAGTCTTCATTGTGTTAGTTCATGAAATATTGGGGTATGGAGAAACGGCACTGAGATGCTCTGTGAGTAAATCATTGTTTTGTCTTTTGACTCAGCAACTTTGTATTTCCCACCAGCATAAATAAATATCAATATAAAAATTTAATTGGCATGTGCATTTATTTCTCTTGGGTAAACAGCTGGAAGTGGAATAGCTCTACCACATGGTACGTACATATTAAATTTTTAAAGAAATTAAAGTGTCTTTAAAGTGTCTTACCAAATGAATATAACATTTTACATTCTCACCAGCAAGCAGTGTATCAGGCTTCTCGTTTCTTCTCATCTTCTCCAACACTTGATACTGTCAATCTCTTACTTCACTCTCTCTAGTAGATGGGTAGTATCATCTTGTTGTGATTTGCATTTCCCTAATGGTTAATGATATGAAGTATCTTTTCATGTGCTTACTTGTCATCTGTAAATCTTTTTGATGATATGTCTGTTCAAGTGCTTAGCGCTTTTCAAAATTTAATTGGGTGGTTTGCCTTCTTATTTTTGTACATACTCTAAGATACAAGTCCCTTGTTAGATGTGTATTTTGCAAATATTTTCTCATTAAGGGGTTTGTTCATAACAGAGTCTTTTGGAAAGTTAAACAAAAAATTAATTTGGAGTCCAATTTATTGGCTTTTCTTTTACAGTTTGAGTTTTGGCCCTGTTTAAAAAATCTTTGCCAAACTCAAGATCACGATTTTCTACTATATCTTCTTCTAGAAGTTTTACAGAATTATATTTTAAATTTAGGCATATGATTAATGATGAGCTAATTTTTATGTACGTGCAATGTATTTATGTCTAACATATGGATCCCCAAGTTATTTTTTTTACTATTTTGCAAATGCATATCCAATTATTCCAGCACCATTTATTGAAAAGACTACTTTTCCTGCATTGCATTTTTGTTAAACATAAGTTATCCATACATGTGGGACCTGTTTGTTAACTCTATTCTCTTTCATGAATCTAGTTGTCCATCTTTATATCCCAATGCTACATTATCTTGATAATAGTAACTTTACAATAAGTCTCCAAACTAGTTAGTTAGCTCATTAACGTGTGTGTGTGTGTGTGTGTGTGTGTGTGTATGCGTTTGTGTGTGTATAACTTGTTTTGCTTATTCTGGATCTTGGCAACCATAGGAACTTTAGAATTAGCTTGCATTATTTATTTAAAAAAAGACATTATATTTTGACTGGGACTACATTGGAACTATACACCAATTTGTGAAGAACTGACATCTTAACAATATTAAGTCTTCTGACCCATCAACACATTGTGTCTCTAAATGTTTAAGTCTTATGCTTTCTCTCAATAGTGTTTTCAGTTTTCAGTATATAGGCCTATACAACTTTTATTAGCTTTATCTCTAATTAATTTGTATTCTGGTGCTGTTATATTGTCTTCCAATTTTAATTTTTTGTTGCTGGTATATAGAAACAAAAGTGATATTTGTATATCAATCACATATCCTATAATCTAAACATATTCCTTTTTGACTAGTTACATTTTTATAACTTCTTAGTTACTTCTTTATAGATTTCATAGCTCACGGATGCCCCCCCCCTTTTTTCCCTATTTCCTCCTCATTTTCATTTTGGGTAGTTTCTACGGTGAAGTCTTCAACTCATTCATCTCATCTTCCTCAACGTTTAACCTGTGCATATTTATTTCAGTGTATTAATCACACGGTGATTTTTCATTTCAGACACGGTAGTTTTCATCTCTGGATATTCAATTTGGATCTTTCTGATATCTTCATGTTTCTACTTAAAACTTTTGAAGATAAGGCATACAGTTATAATTGGCCAATGTGCTTGTCCGTTAATTCTAATACCTGTGTTATTTCTGAGTCAGTTGTTATTGTTTAATTTTCCTCACTATGAGTTGCATTTTCTTGCTTCTTTGCTTGCCTGCTAGTTTTTAATTGGATAACATAGATGGTGAATTTTACCTTGTTGGATGCAGGATATTTTTGTACTCATATAAATATTCTTGAATTTTTTTTGGGGGGGGGGATACAGTTAAGTTGTTGGGCAACAGTTTGATTCTTGCAGGTCTTCCTTTTTTGAGATTTATAAGGCAGGGCCAGAGTCATATTTTGTTTAAAATCAGTTCTCTCTACTGAGTCAAGACTATTCTGGGTACTCTATCCATTCTATCTACTACCCATTCTGGTTATCTCTGTGAATTGTGAAATCTAGTCTGGTTTGTAGATCTGTTCCTACTCCTATAGTGAGCATTTGTACTATTCCCTCTAATGGCTGGTTATTCTACAGCTATGACACATGTATGTATTTTCTTGCATGCCACTGAATACTGAAGAGATACACAGATGATCTCTGGAGCTATCTGTACACATCTCAGAGATTTGGCATTCTCTCCTACAAACAAATTTTCTTGGTGTCCTTCAATCAACAGCCTGCCAGCCTCTGTGGGTTTTTGTTTTTCCTTCTCTGTGAGTCCCAGTCTGGAAATCATTGTAAGACAATAGCCTAGAACAATTGCACAACACCTCGTTTGTTTCCCCCATATCTCAGGAATCATTTTACTTTTTGCCTGATTCCTGTATCTTGAAAAAAAAAATCATTGTTTCACATAATGTATCCAGTTTTCTGTTGTTATGGTTTCTCCTAAGAAGGTCAGTCTGGTCCTTTTCCCTTGTCCTCTCAGTTCTGTTTGTTTTGCTGGGGGAATTAAGTAACATTGCCAGAAAGCGCCTTCCTTTGATTTTATGAGAATTTTCAGCAGTTTTAGACTTACGTCTTCATAGATTTAAACCTAAAAGAAAAGATTCAACTCCTTTCCTAGTGACTGAAATAAGGATAGCTTGAGTAGCTACTATCCCCAGTAGATTGAACTTAAATTGAACTTGGCATCAGTCAGGTAACTATCTTGAAGCAATCACTGTGACTTAGGGGTTGCTGTATTCTGCGTGGGACAGCCTGCATCCCTGTCAACTCTGGGTTCAGGGTGCACATAATAGCACCTCACCACATGGGTTGACAGGCAAGTAGAAATTCCTCCCCAGGAGATAATCAGATAATTGCAAGAAGAGCAGATGGATGGCTATGTGGAGAAAAGCAAAATACAACAACAACAAAAATGGTGTCTATTATATGGTTCTTACACTTATTATGAGACGGTAAATAGAGGAAGCTTACTTTAGTCATTTGAATAAAAAGTTCTAGGTCTTTGTTTTATTTTTTGTTTTGCTTTTGAGTCATTTTGTTAACAGTTATAGCTTCATAATAATTCAACTGACCTAAATTAATTCTCTGGTTCAACATTATAAATGCTCTCTGTTCAAGACCATAAATTAAGTAAACTTTTATTAATAAAATATTCTTTGTGCAGGGGCGCCTGGGTGGCTCAGTTATGTTAAGTGTCTGTGTTTGGCTCAGGTAATGATCTCAGGGTCTGGGATAGAGCCCTGCGTTGGGCTTTCTGCTCGGCGGGAAGCCTGTTTCTCCCTCTCCCACTCCCCTGCTTGTCTTCCCTCTCTTATTGTGTCTTCCTCTGTCAAATACATAGGTGAAATCTTAAAAAAAAAAATCCTAATTAGGTGAAAGCTTTAAAAAAATATTCTTGGGGCACCTGGGTGGCTCAGTGGGTTAAAGCCTCGGCCTTCAGCCCAGGTCATGATCTTAGGGTCATGGGATCGAGCCCCGCACCAGGCTCTCTGCTCAGCAGTGAGCCTGCTTCCCTCTCCCTCTCTCTCTACTTGTAATCTTTGTCTGTCAAATAAATAAATAAAATCTTAAGAAAAAAAAAAGGCAAAGCCTTCCTTAAAAAAAAAAAAATTCTTAGTGCTGTGAAAATAATACTGAAAACAATGAGTCCTTGCCTTTATGTTTAGTCTATACTACATGTTTGCATCATTAAAAAATTACTTAACTTCTCAAGATTTCTGTTTTCACTTCCATAAAATAAAAACTCATGATTTGCTTTGTATTAAAGACCAAAAATACTCAAACATATAGCCATTGCTAGTAAGGATTTTGAACATTTATCTTCTCTTAAATTAAAGTCACCTGTCTTTTGTAGAGTAATGGATTTCACACTGTTTCTTGTGATTAAAGCAAATAAGGTAAAAATGCATATACTCCATCCCTAATTTGTATTTCTAAGGAACATATGAGTAGGTAGATATATCCTATGGAAAATATCATTATCATCCAAGTATATATTACTTATTTTTCAATGATCTTTTCTACATTTTCTAGAGTTGCTTTAAAAGCATGATCACCATTAAAATACAGCTTAAAAAGTGTTATTCAATACATTTTTTCTTTTTTTACCATGAATGAGTAACAAGTAATCAAGCAGCTTATATTAGAATCTTTTCCATCTTCCAACTCCAGCTGTTTAAAGTGGCATGGAATTCATTTGGAAACTTTCAGAAGTATAGGACTAAGTGTTCTCTAAATCAAAATTTTGCGACATAAATAAAGGTATCTCTGCCTGGCCTTCCAAACAAAGCAATACCCACCTACTGGGAAGTGCTAGCTGGGAGTTACCACACTGGATGCACTTAATTTACACCTGGTCTGCTTCGCCTCACAAACCATCCCTGATTGCACGCAGGTATAGTTACATAAAGTTTGAATGACTTTTTTTTTTTTTTTGATGCATCAGTGCATCATTTCACATATGCTTAAGCTTTCTGGTTGTCCTCTATTATTTTCCTAAAATGTTAGTTCTTTGAAGAAAATGATATGGTAGCTCATCAAGTTAAATTGAATAATCCTTTTCATACTGATGACTACATCAATGCAATCTAAATGATTTTATTATTTCTCATTTTAATTGGATAGTGTTGATTTGCCTCTACTTAAATTTTAAAACTACCTAAAACTCTTTTCAAAGTTTTATAAAAGAGTTCTTAATTATAGGACTATTACCGACTCAATTTACAAAGACAATGAGTCAGAATGATGGTTGGTAAAACAATTAGTACTATTTTCTGGTTTCTCTTAGCTAGCTACATGATGTGATTTTATTTTTCAAGATATTGTTGCAAACTTTCCTTATTTACTTCATCTGACCACAGTGTCAGTTGAGCTGAGGAGTTGCAATTCAGGGACTAACAGATAACCTTAAAAAGAGTGTGTGTTTATTTGTTATACAAACTTACTACTTGGCATATTTTAAATAACCAGTCATTAAAATATTAATAGGTTATTATTTAGTAAATTCACTTAAAATTAAAAATTAAGCACTCAGAGTTGACATTAGAGACCCCAAACTTCCTTCTCAATAGATTAAATCTATACTTTGTTAAAAAGCAATCATAGATATGACCAGGAATTCCAATTATGGCCATGGTGAAAACTCAAAGATCAGATTTACACTGACATTTGAAATAGTTAAAAAACAGATCTCAGCCAAAGAAGGAAAGTGATGCCTAAGAGTCAGGAAACAAATAAGGTAAGCCCTACTACTGCTCCAAACCATTGCCTTGAGAACATTTCTAGACTGTGATCATAGAAGGGGAACACAGGCAGAGTCTAGAAGAGTCTGTAATTGAAGAGATGGAACTGAGAATCTTTGGAGACCAAGGAAGCTAGAGTTCTAAGGACAGAGAACCAGAGATGAGAAAGCTCTAAAACAAAGAAACAAGAGTTCTGAAGAGAAGGCTTCCCTCTAGTACTCAAAAACTAAAAAAGAAAAGTGATACGATCATTATTTCTTTATGCATAAAAAAAATCATTCGACAATACTCACCACCATTCACCATTAAAAAAAAATCCTCCTTTATCTGATATGTCGTTTGCAAATATCTTCTCCCATTCTGTCAGTTGTCTTTTGATTTTGTTAACTGTTTCCTTTGCTGTGCAAAAGCTTTTGATCTTGATGAAATCCCAGTAGTTCATTTTTTCCCTTGCTTCCCTTGCCTTTTGCGTTGTTCCTAGGAAGATGTTGCTGCGGCAGAGGTCGAAGAGGTTGCTGCCCGTGTTCTCAAGGATTTTGATGGATTCCTTTCGTACATTGAGGTCCTTCATCCATTTTGAGTCTATTTTTGTGTGTGGTGTAAGGAAATGGTCCAATTTCATTTTTCTTATATGTGGCTGTCCAAAGACAATTTATTGAAAAGGCTGTCTTTTTTCCATTGGACATTCTTTCCTGCTTTGTCGAAGATTAGTTGACCATAGATGGAAAACAGCATGGAGGTTCCTCAAAATGTTGAAAATAGAACTGCCCTATGACCCAGCAATTGCACTACTGGGTATTTACCCTAAAGATACAAATGTAGTGATCCAAAGGGACACATGCACCCGAATGTTTATAGCAGCAATGTCCACAATAGCCAAACTATGGAAAGAACCTAGATGTCCATCAACAGATGAATGGATCAAGAAGATGTGGTATATATATACACAATGGAATACTATGCAGCCATCAAAAGAAATGAAATCTTGCCATTTGCAACAACATGGATGAACTAGAGCGTATCATGCTTAGCGAAATAAGTCAAGCAGAGAAGACAAACTATCATATGATCTCCCTGATATGAGGAAGTGGTGATGCAACATGGAGGCTTAAGTGGGTAGAAGAATAAATGAAACAAGATTTGAAAGGGACAAACCATAAGTGAAGTAATCTCACAAAACAAACTGAGGGTTGCCGGGGGGAGGGGGTTTTGGGAGACACAGGACATTGGGGAGGGTATGTGATTTGGTGAGTGCTGTGAAGTGTGTAAACCTGGTGATTCACAGACCTGTACCCCTGGGGATAAAAATATATGTTTATAAAAATAAAAAATTATAAAAAAAAAAAAAAAAAAAAAAATCCTCCAACAAACTAACAGAGAAGGGGGGTTCCTTACCATTGACAAAGGGCATCTATAAATAATTTTATAAGTAGCATCATGCTTATAGGTGAAAGACTAAATGCTTCCTCTCGAATATTAAAAACAAGACAAGGAAGTCCGCTCTCTCAGGAAAAAGAAAGACACAGTATCCATATTTGAAAACAAAGATAAGTAAAGCTGTCTTCACACAGAGATGCCATTGTTATGTATGTAAAAATTCCATAGAGTCTATCAAAAAACAAAACAAACAAACAAAACAAAACAAAAAGAATGAATAGGTGAGTTTATCAAGGTTGGAAGATAAAAAAATAAACAGAAAGTACCATGTTGTATGTCTATATACTAGCAATGAACAAACAAAAATTGAAAGTGGAAGGGATACAAGAAAGACAACTGCTACGTTCCTCAGAAAATGTATGAGCTTCAAAATAATAAGCATTACTGTTTTTATAGTTCATAATAAAAGAGATGCATATTGGAAAAAGCTCTGAAATTAGAAATCAATACCATAGCATCAAATGTGAAATAATTAGGGATGAATCTAACAAACAGTATGATAAAGTCTATATCCTGAAAACTAAAACACACAGCTTTGGGAGCTCAGAGAAGACGCAAGTAAATGTAATGATACAGCATGTTGGTGGATCATCAGACCCACTATTGTTAAGACGTCAGTTTTCTACAAATTGACAAGTAGATTTGATGCCATACCAATTAAAATCTCTGCAAGCTTTGTTTTAGAACTTGACAACCTAAATTTACAATCACATAGAAATACAAAGAACTTAAAATGAACAAAACCAACCTTGATAAAGAAAAACAAAGTTGGAGGACCAACACTATCTAATTTCAAGACTTAGTTTAAAGCTATAATAATCAAGACAATCAAATAATTAAGATTTGGTATGATATAGAGAAATAGATGAATAGAACAGAATAGAGAATGTGGCAATAGACTCACATATATATGGACACCTGATTTTGGACAAATATTCATAGTCAATCATTAGAGAAAATATAGTGATTTCAACAAATGGTGTTGAGCAAGTGGATATCCCTATGTAAAAAACAAACAAACAAACAAACTTTGATCCATAACTTGCACCATATACAGAAGTTAGCTTAAAATGGACCATACTGCTAATACATTAAACCATAAACCTCTAGAATAAAACATAAAAGAATACTTTTGTGGCTTTAGGCAAAGATTAGATTAGATACAACATCGAAAGCATGACCCATTAAAAAAAACTTGATAAATTGGACTTTCTAAAATTAAAATCCCCTGCTCTTTGAAAGACACTGAGAATAAGAATGTAAAAACAGGGTATGTGCTATTGTGAGTGCTGTGAAGTGTGTAAGCCTGCTGATTCACAGACCTGTACCCCTGGGGCAAATAATACATTATATGTTAATAAAAATTTTTTTTAAAAAAGAATGTAAAAACAAATCACAGGGGCACCTGGGTGGTTCAGTCAGTTAAACAACTGACTCTTGGTTTCAGCTCTGGTCATCATCTCAGGGTCATGAGATCAAGCCCCACCTCGGCTTCTGAGATCAGTGTGGAGTCTGCTGGAGATTCTCTCGGTCCCCCTCCCTCGGCCCCTTCCCTGGCTCATGTGTGTGCTCTCTCTCTTAAACAAGTAAATAAATAAATAAATAAAATCTTTTAAAAAGTAAAAAATAAAAACAAATCACAGACAAAAGAACATATTTAAAAATTACATATCTGATGGAAAAAACTTGCAGCTATAATATATAAGACCTCTCAAAATTCAATAATAAGAAAATACCTCATCAATAATCAGTAAGAAAGTACCACATCAAGGGTGCCAGGTACACTGTTGGTGAAAATATACAATAATACAACCATTTGGGAAAATAGTTTGGCAATTTATTAAGAAGATAAAAATATATCTATCTCACGATCCAGTTAGTCTACTAATAAGTATTTTCTTAAGACAAACGAAAGCATATGACCATACAGAGGCATGCATATAAATGCTCATAGTGGCTTTTTTTCCCCCCTGCAATAGTCTGAAACTGGTTACCACCGTAGGATCCAACAATTAAATGGATAAACAAACTGTGGTGTATCTGTTCAATGGGATACTTAGAGCAGTAACAAAGAATTAACAATTGATACACATATACTGTGGGTGAATTTCAAAATAACTATACTGAGTAAAAGAACCTAGACAAAAAAAAGAGTACACAGTTCTTTTTAATGCCCAATTAAGGAATGTTCAATTCCTTTTAAACAAAATCAAGAAAATAGAAACTAACCTCAGTGACAAAAAGAAGAATAGTGGTTGTCTGCAAATAGAGAGGGAGGTGCAGGGCTGCAAAGAAGCAAAAAGAAATTTGGGGGATGAAATACGTGTTTACTGGTTATATACATACATCAAAAATATCAAATTACACAGTTATGATATGTGCTTTTTATGTTATGACAGTTTTACCTTAATAAACTGTTTTTAAAATTAAATAAAATGAACAAATGAAAAAACAGGTAGAGACAGGAAATTACCAGGTCCAGATAACATGTTGGAGTTAGCTGAGCCTGAAGCTAGATCTACCCAGCACTTTTCTTTTTTCATTTCATTTTATTTTATTTTTTATTATTATTTTTATTTCTTTTCAGCGTAACAGATTTCATTGTTTTTGTACCACACCCAGTGCTCCATGCAATATGTGCCCTCCCCAATACCCACCACCTCCCCAATACCACACCCAGTGCTCCATGCAATATGTGCCCTCCCCAATACCCACCACCTGGAGGATGGTTCCCCCATCCTCCAGCCCCATTTTTAACTGCTTACAGTGTCCTTGGCACACTGTATTCTCACACTGTGTTCCTTCAAACACTCCTCTAACCCATTACAGATAATATCCATGCTTATGACCTTTTCTTCGTAAGCACTCCTGTCCCTGCTTTGACATCACCATCTAGGCCATACCTGCAGGTATGGAAGGGACATGCTTGCCATTTTGTACATAACTTGTGTTCAATTATGATTTGTTGGCTAAATTGGTGACTGAATAAGTGAGTCCATTTTCAGACCAGAACTGAATGCAGTAAAGTTTGCATAGTTTAGTAGTTTCTTAAGTTTGTGCATTCCTTTCCTCCTGTACTTACTCAACACATGAGAGACTTCCCTTGTTTTTCAGTATTATTGGTGAAATTCTGGCTAGGGAGAAAGGCAGAATCCTTTTGGCAAAGTGACTCTGAATTATTGTTAGGAAGTTTTTTCGTGCAGCAAAATACCCCACAAACTCATGTATCTGATGTAGAAATGCCACATTTTTCGGCATTCTCATGGTATTACTTCATTGTTTACTCAAGGAGAGATTCAAGTCATACAGATTCAAGTGATACCCAGCACTTTTTACTTAAGTGTGTGAACAATCTTAATCTTTGGGCAGGTTGTTTTAGATTGGACTTCTTGTCAACAGAAAAAAAAATTAATTGATGTAAAATGTCCTTTTTTCTCATGTTCTGGGGTGAATCATCAATAGTTGAAAATTATACCGATTACATTGAAAATTGACATAACCAATGCCACTTGGTATCCCAAAGCCTTGCCTTTGTATCTGCTTCATTGCTAGCAACCATAGAGATTCATTTCCCCTGTATCCCTGAGCTGGCAGTATCTACTTGTGATGAATCATTACCACTTTTGTCCTAACTAGGTTTGATTAGGGTTGACAGATTTAGCAAATAAAAATACAAATACTGCATGGAATGTACTTATGCTAAAATATTATTCATTCTTTATCTGAAATTCAAAATAACTGAGCCCTCTATTATTTATCTGGGATCTGTGGGTGAGATAAATAATCCTAGATGTGTATCTTTGACAGTCTATATTCTGCAACCATTTTAGATACTAAACAAATCATTTTAGGTAGTTCAAGAGGAAGGAGACTAAATAAAGATAATTCTATACACACAAATATGTTGACAGGTGGAACAATAAAGTTCAGGAACAGCCCCTTCTGTATCTCAACTGTTCCACTAGATTTCAGGAAAACTAGTCCTCAGGTCTGCAACTGCAGGCAACAAATTGCACTGGTCATGGCTACCTAAAGGCAACTAATGGATTAGGAGAAAATATTTGCAAACCACCTATCTGATAAGGAGTTAATATCCAAAACATACAAGGAATTTATTCAACTGAGTAGCCAAAAAATAAATATACAAATTTTAAAAAATGGGCAGAGGACACGAATAGAAATTTTTCCAAAGAAGACATACAAATTGCCAACAGATGCATGTTCGTCACTTATCATCAGGGAAATGAGAATCAAAACCGGAATTAGCTATCACCTCATACCCGTTAAACTGTTTACTCTAAAAAAGACAGGAGATAGCAAGTACTGGTAAGGATGTCAAGTAAAGGGAAACTTCATGCAATATTGGTGGGAATGTAAACCAGAAGATCCTCTATGGAAAACAGTATGGTGTTTCCTCAAGGGGTTAAAAATAGAACTACTACTATATGAACCAACCTCTCACTTCTGGGTATATATCCAAAGGATGTAAAACCAGAATCTTGAAGAGATACCTGCACTCCCATGTTCACTGCAGCTCTGCATCATCTTCTGATTAGGACCCTCCTTTCTAATGGCTTCCTGTGCCCCAGCCATACTCAGTTATCCCCTACCTCCTGGAAACATCATTGACTCTGTCTCTGCATTAGTGTATGCTTTCTCACCACTGGACTGTCTTTTCTCATCCTTCTTCCCTAACTCTTCCAGCAGCATTCATTATTCACACTAGTCAAGGTATAGAAGCAACTTGAGTGGCCATCGATGGGTGAATGGGTAAAGAAAATGTGGTGTGTGTGTGACACATATACACAATGGAACGTCATTCACTTTTTTTTTTTTTAGTTTGATTTTTAAATTTTTTTGATTATAGTTGACACACAATGTTACAGGTTGACAACTTAGTGATTTGACAGGTTTATATATTATACTATGTTCACCATAGGAGTATCATTCACTCTTAAGAAAGAAGGAAATCCTATCATCTGCCGCAACATGGATGAAACTGGAGGCTAAGTGAAATAAGTCAAATAGAGAAAAAAATAGGCTGCCTGAACTCACTTACAGGTAGAATCTACAGAAAAGTTGAACTAAATAGAAACAGTAGAAAAGTGGTTGCCAGGGGTTCGCAGGTGAGGCAAATAGGGGGAAGTTGGTAAAAAGGTACAAAATTTCAGTTGTAATAAAAATAAGGTCTGAGGAGCTAATATTTAACTTGGTGACTATAGTTTATGATACTGTATTATACAATTGAAATTTCCTGTAAGAGTAGAAGATATGTGTTTTCACCAAGAAAAAAGGGGCAAATATATGAGATGATCAATGTATTAATTACCTCAATGGGAGGGGGATATTCTTTTCACAATATATACATACATCAGATCATACTGTACACTTTAAATATATTACAGTTTTGTCAATTATACGTCAATAAAGCTAAGGGGGAGCAAAGCGCATGCTGAGTACATCATTTTATATGAATTCTAAAAACAAGCAGAGCAGATCTAAGATGCTAGAAGTCAGAAAAGGGGTTACCTCTGAGGCTAGAGGATCATAATTGATTGACACTTGATAGGAAACAGTGTTCTTCGGTGCTGAAAATATTCTGTCTTTATCAGGATGTGGGTTACATAGATGCACAGATAAATACTCATCAAGTTGTGAATCTAATATTATGGCGTATTTTATAGGATGCATGTTATATCTTAATAGAAAGGGTTTTCAAAACTCGTGTTTGCGGAAGCCCATATTCATATTCGCCACCACTGGAGGAAGAACAATATTCCCTTCTTTCCTGACCACTTTCAAAGTTCATGAAGTACTTCTTACTTGTGAAAATTTGAATCATACCCAGCAACAGATGCTGGGAAATTCAGTTCCTAGAATTCTGACCCCACAGAACAGGGGATGGTGTAAAAGGTAAATGCTGAGTACTCCTCGCAGTGTTTTTGTCTTGGGGAAAGTTAATAAAAAGCAAAGAATAAAAAGTGTTCTAGAATATGGTACAACAGATGATATTTTAAAAATATTCCTTTTGGAATATCTTAGGATCCATAATTCAGATCAAAGAGAGGTAGATGTGTGTGTGTGTGTGTGTGTGTATTTTAATCAGGATTAACAATGTGAAGGAAACATTATAACACATGGTTAGCTAGGGACTAGGATACTAAAATTATGAGTCCCTATACAATTGCATGATTAAAATTTAAATATTCTTAGACTGTGGGAACAACAATTCTAATTATACTTTAACTGAGCAAAACACTAGTGTTGATTCTCTAACAAGATTTTTATCGAAATGATAGAAAACAAAATGAAATAAAAATAACACATTTCAACAACTTTCTTATCATGACCCATGATATAAAATATATATACCAGATTTTTTTTTACTTTTCTTGTTTTGTTTACTCTGCTCAGAAATGTGAATGTACCATGTTTAGTTTTAAGCCTATCAATCTAGTTTTATGACATTTTAATTAGCATGTTTTACTAGAGTGGAATATTTTGCATATTATAAAGTGTATTACCTTTAATGATATACTTTCAGGCTTTTCTTTAATTAAAAAAAAAATCTGTGATTATATATGCCACAAACCAATAGTTCAATGTTCTATCACACCATATTACAATTATAAACTATATTCTATCACATAGAATCATAAGTGTTACAAGCCTTACAAAGTATAGTGAGAGTATTTTTTAAAGAGCTGTGGCTACTCCCCTGTTAATTTTCATCTTTCCTAGACCACCCCTACCGTTGCAATTTGTCATGTGTTCTCTGTCATCCTCCTATTATGGCCTAGACAACATTATCTGACAATCAAAGGCCATCTAGCTCTTTTTCATTCAGAAGCCTCCTCTTATGGTCTTAACTTGGTACAAATTTGGCATGACTCCTTATGAGGAGGGACGTAGGATTACTCTTATAATAAAGACACTGTAATTCACCCCACCTGTCATTTCATCTTTCCCCACCTCGCCTAAGTGTGGGCACACGTTCATGCGAATGCTGCGTTTTTACAGATCTCAGCATGGTCCTGAAGAGAAGAACACAGTCTCTCTAATATAAACAAAGGCATCCTCCCCACCTTCCTCAAATAGCACATTTTGTGATTTCAAGTTCGCTGGTCATTTCCTTCTGATTTACAGTATACCACTGTGCTGTATGTGTCATCCAATAAACTCTTCATGAGAACATTTGCAGCAAGATTATAGGGGGGAAGGAAAGGCAAACTGAAAATTGCATTTACCAACATCAAGGTCCTCTCTCTATCTTCTTAAAGACACAAACAAGAAAGTGGGCACGACCTACACATCACTAGCACCTTATTATAATACTGCAGTCATCTGACATTTTCCATACATCACTAGGGACTTTTTTCTGAGTTCAATGAGAGCATTTTCAAACACCTTCTAGAATGCAGCACTGCATGTCTCAGAGCTACTACAATAATATCTGTAACTTTCCTATATAAGCTTTTGCTTCTGCATCCTTTCTTGGGCCATGTGATACTTGGCATTCTTTCCCTAATTCTGTTTCTTTAGCAATCTCTAAATTCCTTCTGCAAAATATCCCTAATTCTACCCCTCTTCTCTGACCCAGTTCTCTTAAAACATTCAACACATGCTCCTTGAATGTACTAGTATGTGCAGGTCATACCCACTTTCTTATTTGTGTGTTCTTTTTCTCCTTTTCTTGCTTACCTGACCATATTCTTTCTTTTGTGGGAAGGATGGAAGAGGGAAGGAATCTAGGGTTAATTCTGGCCTATTAAGTCTTTTTTTTGACCCTGGACTAACCACTGTACCTCTCTGGGCCTCAACTTCCTCATCTGTAAGTAAGAAAGGTAATTGGGTTGTCCTGTGATGTTACTGCTAGTTCCAGAAATTCTATAATTGCAAGAATCAGTAACTATATCCATACCATATGTCTATATCTATACCTATTTCCCTATTGCATTCTATTTCTTAGACTAAACTGGTATCAAACTTTTTCCCTCCAGCTGTAAATTCTATATTATATTGCTTATTTTGCTTATTTTTCTCATACTTATACTTTTCAAATCTATTTTCTGTTTGTCTTAACTCCAGAGAAATCATATTGTATAATTTGTAAATAGCCTGCTTTGTAAGTCTGAAACCTGGGACTTCATTAACTTCCCCATTTTGTGAGCACATACGCATACATACATATATACACATGCATATTTTGATATATATACTCACTTTGGTGTCTCTGGAATCATAGTTGTCTATGTTCAAAGCCTAACCATATACTTCCCTCCCTGAACCATGGTTTCATCAAATGTGAAAATAGTGTTCCTACCTTAGAGCTGTGTTCTGAGGAATAAATCAAATAATCATATACAGTGTTCAATGGAGTCCGAGTACGTAGTAGCTCTTAAACTGTTCCCTTTCCCCTCCTACTCATTATTTAAATGCTATTTCAAATGCAACATGTAATCAAGCTCCTGTGGCAAGCTGACTTCCTTTGTGTTCCACACTGGGCACTAGAACTGTGAGTCTGGTGGAAAGATGGCATCCTTCAAATCCCTGGATCTATTTTTAATAACACCTGGAAGAGTTCTTTATTTGAAGATTTTCTGACAATGATAAAAGGATTTGTGGCAATGAGTAAATCTACTCTCTGTAAAGAAAACTACATAAAGTTTATTTTTTGGTGGGTACGTCAGTTCCAGCTCACTTCCTGTTCAGTGAGGAACTGGCACATCACGTAGTCAGGGTAATTGAGGGGATAATACTTGTTTTGGCTCTGCATGGAACCTCTTCTTGATTTTGTCTCATGCAGATTCCCCCTTCTTTGCCGAGACAGGACTCCTTCATCTTCTCACCATGAAGCTGATAAGCCTATCTCCTTATTTTTAAATTTTGCCCTCTCTTCTGTTATAACGGCAGACATGCCCTGCTAGCCCACCATTTCCCCCCTATATCATCAATCCCTTCTCTGCCTTGTTAATCCATCTTCTATTGACATGTTCTAGGATATACTCTTCTTAAAATAGAAATCTCCTGTCTCCATCCTAAATCCTCCTAGAGTTAATATTCCATCTCTGATCCTTTTCACAGCAAAATGTCTCAAAAATCTGTTCTCATGGTCCTCGTGTTTTCACTTCCCATTCATTCTTCAATCGCACTGCCTTTTTTCACTTTTGAAACAAAACTGTTCTCTGGATGGCAACCAATAAATTATCACCTGGTCAAATCCATGCTTAATTCATTGGTCTTCTCTGCCTTGGCTTCTGACCAGCATTCACAGTGCACTCATGTTTTTAAAAATTATTTCTACTTTCACTTCCATGATAATCACACAATCTTGGTTTTCCTTTTATTCTATCTCCTATGTCCTTTGCAGGATCATCCTCCTCTCCAGCTTCTAAATATTGGAAAACCCTAAGACTTAATCTGTTTTTAATGTCTCCATCTGCAATCTCTTCCAGTTCCATGGATAGAATTGCTATTTCTGAAATGACTTCCAAAATCTTATCTCTAGCACCCAAGCTCTGCTCTAATATATCCTGCATCTATCCCTAGATATCCAATGGGCATCTCACACTTGACATACTCTAAATCAATCTCTTAATATAACCCCTTTGTTCTTCTAATCTGCCCCATCTCATTAAGTGGCACCATCATCTTTCTTGTTATACAAGTTAAATACATCTTACCCTTGAGTCCCCTATCTTCTCCCTCCCCACTCAAATTTAATCTACTTGAGTTCTACATGTTACCTATACCTATTAAGCCATCATCAGCCTTTCATATTACTGGAGGAGAGAACTTGGAGTAAAAATGGATTAAGTCATGTGCGGATATGTTTATATGGCAAAGAGTTCTCCATTCTTCAGTCTGGCTTTTCAAGAAGGAATTTTAATGAATAATAGAATGATAAGAAGTATGATATTGATTCCATTAGAAGAAGGACTGAAGTGAGGAAAAAAATGGGAATATAAATATATGGAGTATAGGGAGCAAATATATATGGCATTCCTTTTTTTGGAAGATCCCTAAGGCTCAACCAAGAGGAAAGCATAAAGGTAATATTTTTAAAATTAAAAATAAATCCATTTTAATATGTTTATCCAAAATGACTCCAAAATGCATCAATTTAGTCTTTCTATTTTGAATATGTTAAATCAGCAACTTTTTTTTGAAGGACCAGAATCTTTGTTATTTTTAATATGCTGTGGTAATAAATGAGATTTTAAAATATCCTTTGAAAGAAAGTATCTCTTCATGTGTGAAGTTAGAACTTTGAATCATTCTCATTTATTCCTCTTGTATCCTTATATCTCCAACTCTCACATAGCCTAAGAGATAGTCATTTGGGACATCACTATGTAATTCTCTCATGCTCTAGAGTGTACATTAGTGGCACATAAACACAATGTATATTGACTCAGTTTTTATTGTGGAATATAGCAAATATCCCTCACCATTTTTCTTAGTCTTGCGATTCTCCTAGGGTCACTTCACTCTGGGGAACAAGGAGCTTCTTTTTTTGTTGTTTTTGTTCATTTATTTTGCTTACTCCTATGCCCCCTTTATGGAGCCTGGCATGAACAAGTGATGCGATGTAATAAAGGAAAGACACGCCCTCAGGATCCTCTGCTCATGTGTATACATTTTGAACCTGAGTGGCTGAGAAGGCTGACTCTGCCTTCTGGAGAAGACAGAGACTCTCCTGTGATCTTTCCAAATATCTTAACTAAAGTTTTACTTGATTTTCTCCCATCACCATCTTTATTTCCTAGCTTCTAACAACCAATAATTTTTCTCCTACCCTCCACCTCTCGAGAGGACTTTATTTTCCTGTTATTTTTCAAATGTCTGTCAATCAGAACTCCAATGCATGTTCTCACTATAAGTTCACTGAAAACATTTGTGTACTTTACTCTCAAGATTTTCTCTGAGTTCCCTCTCACCTACTGTCATTAAGTCTGACTGTATTTTCCTATTATATTTCTCTCCTATTTTACAGTTTCACTTCTGCTATTTTTCTCACTGTTAATTACAGTTTCATTGTATTTACTGTGTATCAACTGCTATTACAGTTTCACTTTCTGCTATATTTTTACCTCTATCATAGCATCTCCTAACCATAACTTTTCTGACCTTTACTTTTTTGTGTAATATTCTTTATTCTTGGCTTATTCAGAAGAATCACTAAAATCATTTCAAAGTCCTAGCTTCTTGTTTTTCCTCATGTATTCTCCAAAGTCTGATCCATTTCTTTCCCAACCCAATCTGAAGCTTACAGCAAATTCATTATTAACAAGGATTTTAATTATCTCAAACATGCTTCTTGTGTCCAATCCAACTGAGTCTCTAATCAAAGTTCCCTGGTTGAACAACTCTTCTCAGATCCCCTATGGCAAATCTTCACTGGGATTTTTCTTTGAAAGCATCACCAGCAGCCTTCACATCCTTTTAGAGACTGAACAACTTCTTTCAAACTTACTCTTAAGCTCCTCCCTAGAGTAGTTCTTACTTAAAAAAAAAAAAAAAAGCAACTAATCAAACAGGACAAATTTGCTTTCCTTTTCCTTTCCCTTCATTTCTCTTTTCCACGCTAAATCAGCTTCTCACCATTGCTTCTCTTTTACAGAGTCCACATTTGCAGGTAGCCTGGATACTGAGAGTGAGCTTGGCTAGAATACCACTGGCTCATCACAGCTGAACTCTGTCTGGAGGGCACCTGCTGTGGCTCTCCTTCTCCACAAGGACCACCGCAGTATGAGCACATATGGAACTGTTAGTTTCCCTTGACTCCTCCAACACCTCTTAAGAGTACTGTACACGTTCGTTCTGATGTTTTCTTTAAATTAAATGTGCTTTGCTTTCCTCACTCTTTGTTCTCCCTCTACCCCTCATCCCAGGGGCAGTCATGCGGTCTCAGCAGAAATGCTAGTCTCTTACACAGAACCCACCAACTAAATCCAGTAGGAACTCTATTTGAACTATATTTGCTCTAGTACTTGTAATTAACTTCTAACCTGGGAATTACAGAGGTCTGCTGTGATCTAGTCTGGCAGGGCATCACAATCAAAGAAATATAGTCAAACAAAAGTAAATAGAAATTATTTTAAATCTGTACTTATCTCTTAAGAAAGCCGAAAAGGCACAGTGAAATACCTTTAAAATCCTTTCTAGTTATCATTGCCATATTCTCAGTACTCTCCACATAGGTGGAAATTCTCACAAAATCTCAGTTCACATGGCTTGTCTCTCGTTCTGTATATTCTCTTTTATGTTAATGGCTAAAAATCACTTTTTTTAGTTCATCACTACAGCTCTCTTTGTTTACATACTACTTCCAAATTTTTCTTCCTGTAAACACATGCCATCACTTCGACCACGCTATGCCTTCCCGAGAAGCCCAAGCTCTCCATTTCTGAACACCCCACTCTGCAGAAGAAAGAAGTGCAGTCAACCCACTTCTCTGGCCAGAACTCAGAACATCACCCAAACTCTATACCAAAAAGGAGAGTCCGTGAACTGACCCATTAATCAGGAATTGATTCCTCTCTCCTTTGAAAGGGACACAAGAGTGAGAAAACATGAATATGGTAAATATATTACAATATTTCCTTTCTAAAACGTGGAAATCCATATTAGTTGACAATCTCTTGCACAAAAAAGAGCTAGGAAAGATATTTTCTGGCTGTACTCGACCTTCACGATGTGTTTAATGCGACCTCTCTATATAAAAGTGTAGAATCCTATCTTAGAAAACTTCTGGAATGGGGGAGTGACAGGAACACTGGTTTAAGAATTGGAAAACCTGGAATTAAACTCTTCACTATCACAGGATGGATGACTTCAAATAAGCCACTTGCTTACTTAGTTTAGGTTCCCCAGAAGCAGATCTGAGACAAATATTTAAGTACAATTAGTTTACTTGAAAGATGATTCCAAAAAACAAGAATGTTGACAAGGGAAATGAGATAGAAAAAGGAAAGCAGTCAGCAACAGAGGTATTACAAGTTACCACCATGGGCAACCAAAGTTTATTTTGCTGGAACTCTGACTGTATAGGAGATATCCTTCAAAGTTATCCCACTCCAGGATGAGGCAGAAGGGGTATTTAAACATACATACATTTATCAAAACCTTTTTGGGGGGTGTGGGATGATATTAATTCCAGCCTACCCTTGGAACAGACAGGGAAGGATCTATTGATCAGAGTAAACACTCAAAGTACCACAAATTCTATCAGTTATATGATTTGGCAGGGTGCATGGAAATAATAAATATCAAAGAACTATGGGAAGGACGATTGTAGTGCCTTGCTACATTCTTCCCTTGCACTTAGATTAACTCATACCACATATGAAGGTCACTCTATCCTGTCACTGATTCACAATTTCTTCTGTAAAATTACACTAAGAGTATTAGTGGAATAAGCCACAGTACCCCCTGTTTCACTGATCCTGAGACCATAATTAATATGCATTATTTCCTTCCTTTATCACACATGCTTGTTTTTCCTTTATCCTCAACTAGTGCTTTAGCTTCTCTAGATTGCTTGCCTGGTAGGGTAAATCAGACTCTAATCCTTGAAGGATCTGAGCTCCTATACTACATCCTTGTCAGGTATGGCTGTTGCAGTGTCCACTCATGCCTGATAATAACTTTGAGTGGACACTGCAGCAGCCATACCTGACAACATGGAAGCATTTAGAGGGACATCACTGAACCTCCTGAGCTCCAAAGATACCCTTTTTTGCTCCCATTAGGTAATAACAACTCTTATCTCCTCCTAAACACCAGGATCAACCATCCCGCCAATATGGTAACTTCTTCCTTTGACTGTTTGTCTGCTATTATGAGAAGCACAAAATTACCAGTTGGTAGCCCTAGCTAAGGTTTAATGGAGGGTTTTCCATGTCCCTTGACAGAAGATTCACTTCCTATTCCTGAGAACTTCTAATTTAGCAAAATTTAAAGTTGTGGTCCCAGAAATCACAAATCCCCTAATCAGACTGACTTTAAGATGGGCCACCACTCTTACTTTCAATCCTTGGGTTTTTTCTATATATCAGGAACACAGGTTGACATTATATGGCAATCAATTCAAAATATGTAACACCTCTTAAGCAAAGCCCTACCTCCTCAGAGCTTCATCACCCACTTAGAGCTCTAACTGTGCCTTTAAGAACTAAAGTTCACAGCATTTCATCAGGCCAGCAGCTTCTGGGTGAGTGATGCACAAAATGGTTGGACTAATGGGTCCTACTAAGAACATGTCCATTGTTGAAATTTTATGCCTATAAGTGATTCCCTTAATCCAAGCAACATCATGGGGAATTCCATTATGATAAATGAGGTACTTTGTGGACACTTT
Source organism: Mustela putorius furo (assembly GCF_011764305.1). Taxonomy (NCBI): domain Eukaryota; kingdom Metazoa; phylum Chordata; class Mammalia; order Carnivora; family Mustelidae; genus Mustela; species Mustela putorius. The sequence goes on along the minus strand of NW_025421467.1, from coordinate 10,325,506 downwards.
GACTAAGGGGCTGAAAAGGCAAAATGTGATATTTACTGGCAGTTTGAAAGCAAGCTTACATGCACAGAGATAATAAATATCAAAGAGATATGGGTGGACATTGACATTATCTACTGACTTCCTGAAACAGTTTCTTCATCTATAAATTGGACCCAATCTATGGGAATCTGCTTTTAAAATATTATAGAAATGTAAGCTATAAATATTGCTTTCTGTTAGAATCTACAAAAGTAATATCATTGCTCCAACCTCTAGAAAATGAGAACCTATTTTGAATTTTCTTTTACATTTTATTTCATACTTAGCTACCTGTGGTTAATATGTGACTTTAAATCTAGGCTATAAAAATAAGGCAACTAAAAAGAAAATCCGTCTTTACAGATAATAAAAAGGAGAAAATTAAGGTTTCCATTTCCAAACAATACTGTTGCTCTTAATAACACATATGAAAGAAACTAAGAATAATTAATTTTTTAGTACTTGGGCAGTTGGTGGAGGGAAAGGTCCTTTACCTGTTAATGTTTGATTGACATTTTAATCTAGTACATTAAATCAAAGAATTTATTTATTTTAGAAAATCAGATCACTGGATGATACCCTTGATCTTTAAGATTAATAAAAGTCATCCTTAGAGAAGACTTCAAAGCTTTCTGAGTTGCTCTAAAAGTCTTACCAGTATTTTCTCCCCATGAACAGCAACTAACATTACTTTATGTTCAGTAAGCATACAATCATTTTTGTTAAAATCCAGTTTCTGCTAAGCTGTATTAATTTTTGTGGGAATTTATAGGGAGGAAATGATGGGATAGCCTTAGGACTGTGAGGCCACATAATGAAATGCAAGAGCCAGTCTAGTAGAAAGAAAAAGATCTACTAGGAAAGAAAAGGCAGTGGGTTGAGGCTATAAAGAAGAAAGGAAGTTTAATGGCACAGAGAGTGCATTTTTTTTTTGTACCAAGAAGTTATTTTTATATGAGAAAGAACAGATCCAACCTAGTAGGTTCAAATGGTAATGTTCATGAGTGAGATACCCTCGGGGAGACAGAGTTCTCAGAAGAATGAGAATGCCAACTGACTTATCAATTACATCTTTGGAAATACTATTTTCCAACAGAGACAGTTCCCATTTTAATAAATTTGTTATCATGGTTAATTGTGATTATTTTAACTAAAAATGTATTTCTTATTATAAATAAATATCCATAGTATCTTTTAGGATACTTTTGTAAAAATTGTTTGCACATTCCTAAGGCTATTCACCAATAACTAAGAACTATCTATTATCTCTCCTCATCCAGTGCCAACAACATAGGAATGAATAGAAAATCTTAGCTGCGTCTGAGAAATCTAGTTAGAACTGCCTCAAACCTCAAAGCAATAAGAGAAAATAATGCACAATGTCACACTTGGTAACAAGACATGGTGAGATCATTCACAACCTTTTACAAAGGACAAACATGAAAAGCAAAAATTCATTAGTGACAACAAATACCTGTCCCAAGGTTTAGTGCTTGACGAACTAGGACTTACGACTACACCAACATTCAAGATTAATGTTCTCTTTTGTTCACATAGAGAACCATAGACATGATTAAAGGTCTGCTTCTCCATCACATCCTCTCTTATGCTCTTCCCACAAACAAAGAAATGTTTTCTTTTTCATCAGCCTTGGAAATATTGATAACATATTTTTATCCCACTCTCAGGAAAAATTTATATAATATAATAAAGCAGATTGAGATTATGTATTTTACCACCTGTAGCAAAAAAGCTGGCTCTCTCTCTTTATATATATATATATATATATATATATATATATATGCATATGTGTGTGTGTGTTGTGTGTATACAGTTTATATCTTTAATAAATTTTATCCTTAACTTCTTGAGTAGTCATGCTTTTCCTTTACCAACATGTAAGTAGTTCCATGTAGTATCTTAAACTGATGTTCCAGAGGAAATAATATTTTTGGCAATAACTTAGGGACAGGAGGGTTTTTTCCCAGCAAAATGCACAAATGCAAAAAGTCTTGTTTTCTTTGTACTTTTACACTTAGATGATATTTCAAATATTATTTTTTCACAGTATTTTAAAATAAATGTTCATCTCAGAGTATTTAGTGATGGGTACAATCCCTCCCTAAAACAAAGAAATATGCAAAAAATAAAATAAAATAAAGAAAATGTTTAAGAAGAGAAAAAAATATGATTACCAGGACAGGAATTATTTTTGATTAGAAGTTTATGACTAGAGTCAGGATTCTAAACTCCTGATCTCAAGGTGCCTGGGTGGTACAGTTCATCAAGCAACCAACCCTTGGTTTTGGCTCAAGTTGTAATCTCAAGGTCAGGAGATTGAGCCTTGCTTAAGGCTGGGCACTTAGCACAGAGTCTGCTTCTAGTTTTTCACTCCCTCTCCCTCTGCCCTTGCTCAACATGCTTGCACTCTTTCTCTCTCAAATAAAGAAAGAAATCTTAAAAAATAAATAAATAAAAACTCCTGGTCTTATATTTTATAGTAACATGATTTCTGTGAAATTTAAATAGGTAGAAATTCGATTTAAGTTTTGTTAAGATGGAAAACTAGATCAAATACTTTTTCAAAAAATGGATGTTCATACAAAACAAAACAAAAATGGATGTTCAATTCAATTTGAAATTTTTAGACTGACTACCAGTTAAATTATAGAAATAAAAACACTTTTGTTCTATTCAAAGGATAATGCAAAATAATTTAAAACATGCTTTCTGTATCTATGGTGTTTGGAGAACGATTATTTTATGTATTTAATCTATTATGCTAACTTAACAATTTGATTTGGACAATTTATATAACTGACAAAATATTCCAACTAAGCTGCTCGCCATACCACAGTTCTTAATATTAAATATAAACAGATACAAGGCAAAGTCCTTTCCCTATTTGCTTCAAATACCTGGATTTTCAAAGACAGTAAATTTTAATGCAAGGGAAATTTTGTAAACGAAAGATGTCACCTTTATATAATACTGCCATTAAAACCCACTACAATCATCTTATAAATTTACAGTTATCTGTTTTAAAATCCTTTAACTAATGTATACTTATAATGTTTAAGACAAAAAATTGTGATTTCAATCTAAATTCAAATATATGTAACTATCATCATAAGTCACCCTAATAAGTAAATGTATTTGGGTTTAACAGTGTGAATTGCTCTAAATGTTTTATTTTCCTTAAATGACTACAGAAAAACATGAAAAAAATGGGGGAAAGGATGAGAATGAGCTAATATTTATCGAATGCTTTTCTCTGTGTCTCTGTTTTCAGCACATTACGTATATTCTCTTAAATATCACTTGTCTTTTCTTTTATTCTTTAAATCAAACGTTGGGAATTTTTTTCTGTTCAGGGCTAAGGAAGGACTATTTTAGCCTCATGGGTCTCTGGGGCAACTGTTAAGTCTGTCGGTCTGTGTCAGGAATGGGTAGCATTGAACTTCTCCTTCCATAGAGCTGAGTTGCTCCTGGAAAATGACTACTCTTAATTAGAGGGGATGACATTAAATTTTTATGTTTCTTTTTATCTCATCCTGTCAAAAGTTACTCCTGAATTCATTTATTTTACACACTTGGTATATTAATAAAGTAGTACACACATGCAATGTATAAATAAATATGCATATGATAATGGTAAGTTCGCAAATATTTTTCCTAACAGAGCTATGCAATCAAACAGGTTTTAAAAAACACTGCACCAGGCCATAAACACCACAAGAAGAGGGATTATGTTTGTCTCTGCACCCTTCACGGGGCCTTGAACATGATTACCCCTCAATAAATTCTTGTTTAATAGGTAAATGAAAAATAAATATCTCCAACTCCCTGTCTTTAATAATTAGTTGGAATTATTATATGTATGCTAGAGTAACTAAAACTGTATTTGTAAAAACAAATTATTCTAGGCTTGCTTTCATAAATAGGCAAAAATCAATTCATAAATAATAGCATCCATTTGCATGTAAACAATGTTCTAAAGTCTTCTAAAATTATGTTGTCTCTTTTATAAAGGTTAAACACCCCCCACCATCTTCTTTAAGCTATTCGTCTATTCAGTTAAAACTTTCTTCAAGATAACACAAAGGGAAATGTCAGCCTTGGCAAATGATCAGAAATTCCAAATTAAATAGAATCTGAATTAATAAGGTTTTACCGTATCTTCAAACCAACAAAAATCATTTACTATGTTCAAGGTCATTACTTCCATTTTTAAAGGGTAAATTTAACTTTTAAGTAAATGTGTGCTCAATAATGATTCTCTGAGCTCTGTCATGTATTCATATCTAGAGAATCATGTCTTGGGAAACATTAAAATAAGTATTGCTATTTAAACTTCATGTCTTCAGTATAACCAACACCATATTTTTATAATTTTTCCAAATCATGTGGCTGCCTTATCATTTCCTTTACTACAGCCTTTCTACATACTAAAAACATAAAAACATTTCCTGTTTTTAAAGTAATCTTTTGTATAAATAGTCTATTTTTAAAGCATTCTGATTACCTACTCCCAGCCCCACTGCCCCTGTTTTTGGTCCTGCCTCTACTGTACTTCTCTTTCATCTGTAAGAAACTTACCCTGCTCACAAGCAACCAGAATGGAGTGACAGAAAGTTTCGCAGAGCGTGGTCTCTGACATCCCCCAGTTAGGTTCTCGGCAATGAAAGTAGGAAGGGTAAGTCGAGGAATCTGGTTCAGTAGCTGGTGACAGACACTAACCTTCACAGGCAATTACTAGCAGGGTTTCCTCTAATTCGTTTATTCGTTCAATAGCCCGAATTTACCACATACCCTTATATGCAAGTGTTACAGGTTCGCTGGTGAATGGAACAGACCCTGTCTTCATGAAGTTCATTTACTGTCCACTAGGGGAGTTTTACACTTCTGAGCGGATATATGAGTATATTCTTGCAAATTGTGACAAATGCTAAAAACCAAAAGAACAAGTATTTTGGTCATTTTCTACCCACAAACTGATGATTTAATAAGGACAACCAACCCTAATAGAGATTTTTTCTTTTTCTTTAAAGTCCTTTCTGGAGTTGGTAAATAGATGAGAACTGGCTGAGACTTTGCTGGTTAGAGTCCGAATACTGCTATGCTGATTCACTCTCAGTATTGTAACTATGTCACGCATTGCTTTTCCTGCCAGCCTTTATCTCAGTAATCTTGAATCTTTCATACTCTATATAAGAAAGTTACTAAGGATAAGGTAGAGTGTGGAGGTTAGAGGAAGTTCAGGGCTTGTTTTTTTATAGTGTGTATAAAAAAATCCATGGTAAACACTGAGGAACATTAGGATAAAGGCAGAAAAAAACCAAATGCAGTTAAAATGCTGACAATGCAATCGTTAATCTGAGACACTAGCCAGAAAAAAATATGTATATATAGCCTGATTGTATTGGCTATGGAATATATATATGGTAAACATACATGTGTGCGCATATATATATATATATGTGTATATGTATATTGATAAGGAGTATATTCCTTAGCCAAATTCAATCAGGCCAGTTCTAACTAAATGAATATATTTTCCCAAGTACAACCACATTGCGATGACCAACATACTCTTAATGCACACACATTCCAGGCCAAAAGAATATCTTTAGTTGTATGTCCTGATGTATTTAACATCATCTAAGGAATAGTTTCTCTTCAGTTTCTGCTGTAACTGAAATACATTATCTTTTTTTTTCTTCCTGAGTTTCCAGAACAATGATCAATTTAAACCTACAAGGCAGGCAAGAATACAGTTTAATTATCACCATTAGTTGATTTACAACTTTGGGAATTTTCTGAGTGAAGTCTGAAACTGACTCCCCTTCATGGAGGGCCAAGAGAGACTGAGAAGAGGCAAACCCCTCCAGATTGGTAGGTGTCAGGTTTACTAAGCAAAAAAACTTATGTAAGTGGCTTGTCTCCAGTGGCCGCAAGATGAATAAATCTCCACACCTGCTTGCCAGAATCTTGAAAGTTTATATAGAGGCCTTAATGGGGTTCAGTCACACGTACCATCTAGATGGTCTCAGCAACACATTGCTCTCTCAAGGCTGCATCCTTGAAAATAACTCCCACTGTGGGAATGGCCAGCGGAATGTACATCCCAAGTACAGAGGAGAGGGTGAAGAGCCTCTGATTGCCTGGGTCCAGCTTGCAGGTCAACCAGAGGTTACACTGTCTCCATGACCTCCTCCAATACCATTAGCTCAGGAAATGTCCTGTAGCAATTCCCTGAAGAGGGGAAGCTCTTAAGGAAGGCATTCTGTGTGGAACAACAGTATTAAACACTGTACTTTCAACCCTCTTCCTCTGGTCTTTTCCTTTTTAGTGGTCATTCTTCTTATTAATATTATCTGGAGTTTCTTTTATCCAACATAGAGGGAAACAAAATATATCCTTCTATAAAAATGCAGGTCCACCAATAAATTATTTCCCTATGCTAGCTTTCCTAAGGTAAGGTTCCTGGGTCATATTAGGTACATTTTTAGTAATAATTATTTACTGATATAATTAGCATTATAAGAGTAGGCCACTTTCTCACATCTAGGAAGAACTTAATATTTTCTCTAATTCAATTTTGTGATGGTATAAACACATCATTTTTGCACATACTATAAATGTCTGAATTTTAGAGTTTTAGAACTATTGTATTTCTTCTATCATGTATTGCCTAATCTGATTTTCTGTCTTTTTTTTTCTTGTTATTTACCTTTTACTTATGTGGGAGGGTAACTGTTGTCTGTGTCATTATCACCATTGGTATTCTTCCTCTCTCCTACCAAGTCAGGAGAAGATATTTAACTGCTAAAGATTTTAACCCTTTATCATATTTTACATTCTTTATATGGCTTAGATTTTTCTTATATTTAAGGGCTCAAATACATTTCAATTCCATGGCATCTTGGATTTCAGTATTGTTGGAAGGATATTCCCTACTCTTCAAGGTGAAAGAGACATTTCTTTCTATTCCTTCTTTTTCATCAGGTACTTTTTTTCATTGAACTAATAGCTAACTAGCAACAAATTCCTGAGTGAATTGCTGCCGTATTCAGAGTTGCTGAATCCACAGCAATGTTTAAAAATTGATAAGTAAAAGCAGCCGGGACCAAATACACCTCAATCTTTGGCCAACTCCAAATGCATTATGGTTCTGAGCTCCAACATGAGCTTCTTCAGTCCCTTTAGAAAGGACTTCAGACTCTGAGTGAGACCAAGACTTGATGTTGATTTTTCCTCTAAAACAGTCCTATCCATGAGGTTGCCCTGGACAGTGCTCCCTCAGCTATCTTGACCTTGTTCCACCATCTTTAAAGTGATGTTCCACAACTGCACGCTCTATTTGAAGCAAGTTCTAATTCATTTCAAGAAAAATGGCATTTCTCCCCCATCAGAAGAGGAAGGTAATGAATAAATGAATCTTAAGTAAAAAAGAGATAGAGGAAACAAATACAAGAAAATGAACTGAAAATAACAATATAATCATTACTACAGTGTTACTATACATTGTTACATTAGGAAGAGAGGGGACATAAGATGGAGACATGTTTAAATGAGTTAAGTTCTTGTCTTGCTTAAATAGATTATGTTTAAAGTAGATAAGTCAAGAAAGAATACTACAAGCATGCAATTGGAGAGCTAGATGCAATGACAAGAAGAACTAAAAATGGAAGTAGTTAAACTTGGACTGGGAATAGTGCAGGGAGAGTAGATGACAGGAAAGGTAGAACCATATAAGACCTCTGCTCTGTACAATTGTATATTTTAACCAGGTACTACTTCGATAAAAACGAAATGTACATAAAGGCAAAACAAGCTCAATGATTAGTCTTAGCATCCAATAGTGAAGCATGATCTCCTCATAATAAAATGAAATAACAAGATGTCTCAATGGCTATGCATTATTTTTGCTTTGAAAAAACCTCAATGCAATAGAACATCTGCTGTAATTGGATAGTTTATTGAAGATACATAGAAAAATTTTTTTAAAAAAGCTAAATAAGACAAGAAAAAAGCAGTCAACCAAATTCCAAAATGCTGCACATTCTGAAGGACAAGTGATCTAGTTTTATAACAAATAATGACAAATAAATAAATGACTTATAGCATAGAAAGGACTGAAGAGACATAAAATACAAACTCTATATGTGAAACACAATTGATTCCTGATTTGAACACACCAACTGTAAAATACATCTTTGAGAAATAGGAAAATTTGAATATATGCTGAATACTAGGTGACATTAAGAAAAAACAATTAATTAGAAAAGTGTGATAATGGCACAATGAGTATGCTAAAAATGTCTTTGCAGGCAGAGAAGAATATGAAAGTACTTAGAGGTAAAATCATATGATACATTAGATTTGCTTTAAAAATACCTTAGCAAAATAAAATGTTGGCAGTAATAGTGACAAATGAGAAATGACGATAAACGATGCTTATTGTCTCTAGGTGATGGGCACATTAGGGTTCATGATATAGTACTACACTCTTTACTTTTAATATATTTGAAAGTTACTATAATAAAGAGATTTCTAAATTTTAAGAAGTGGATAGGCTCAGAGGTACTGGGAGATTTTCTTTAGTAATCGATGAATGTGTAGGAAAATAAAATTAGATAATCAAAATTAAGACTGAGATCAAGCAATGTCATTATGACACATACCATTCCAAATCTTTTTATAAATATGTGGGTATATAAGAAAGTGATGCTTTCCACTGAAAGAAAAATGATTTATGGAGACAGGAACTGGGAATGGGGCTAAGCACTGAGCTGATTTAGGATTGGTTTGTGACAACTTGGAAAACACTGGACCCAGCTTCTATAGACTTGCCTTGGGAACAGGTGATGAGTAGCAATAAAAAAGAAACATACATTTAGGAGAACAGCCAATCTTAATGCTGAGTATTTCTGGTGAGAAAACAAAACAAAACGCTGAACATGGGATTTTCCTCCCTTATACCTTGAGGAGCCATGGGCTGGGCAAAAATATTCACTCACTGACTGAGCAGGCTTTAAAACAGAGCAGGAACCTAAGCCCAAAATTCACCTTTTCATGCTGACAAAGTATGGGGCAACAACTTCCTCTTGCCTTGGAAACCGAGGGGTACAGTGACCTCTTATGCAGCAACCAGCATTCAGAGGTAACAGACAGTTCTGCCCTCAAGGGAGAGCATCTTGATTCTGGGTCTTAGAAAATGTTTAGGAAATCCAGGATGGTCCTTCAGACATGAGAGAACAGTTTTAAGTGTTCGTGGAAATATCACTGAAGAAGGAACCCAAGGAGAGGGAAACATTTTACTGGTTTTTGTAGGAAGAGGCTCTACTGCTGTGCTTTGGGAATTATTGAAATGCCATTATTTGGTTCTTAAACAATTAAGCAATGTAGCTCCGTTAAAAACATATTTACATAAATATAATCATAAGTACATATCTTTTTTTTTAAGATTTTATTTATTTATTTGACAGAGAGAGATCACAAGTAGGCAGAGAGGCAGGCAGAGAGAGAGAGAGGAGGAAGCAGGCTTCCTCCTGAGCAGAGAGCCCGATGCGGGACTTGATCCCAGGACCCTGAGATCATGACCTGAGCTTAACCCACTGAGCCACCCAGGCGCCCCAATCATAAGTACATATCATTTGCTTTATTCCACTTACTAAATTGTAAACATGTCAATAAATAAACTGTAATGTTATCTTGCTGTGCAAATATTCCATTAAATCACTACTCTTCAGTTTGTTCAATCTAACCTCTACATCTAGATATTTAGATCTTTATAAATAAATGTTTATGTTTAGATATTTGTATTTAAATATTGAGATATTTCCCAATTTTTACTATTATAAAAATAACCCAATGAATATTTTGTCATTAAATCATTATGTAACCTTTATTTTCCCAAAATGAATTTCAAGCAGTGGAATTTCTGAGTCAAAGTGATACTGTGAATGAGCAAAACAAAATGAGCTGCCCCCAAACAGAGCTGAGTATATGTAAATTACATATATGATAAAGCAGACATCATGGATTAGAGTAGAATAAAACGGTTTTACAATAAATGTCCCTAGGCAAATTGCTTAGCTATTCATCAGACTTATTTTTAACATCCCTCTTTGTAACAGAAATAGTTTAAGATGGCTTACTAAGATATGTATCATAGAGCAAGATATGGTAAATTTCACAAGGGAGAAATGAAGTAAGGGGAAAGCAAAGCTAGAAGAAGAGAGGTTTGGGGTTTTTTTTTTTCTTTAATATATTTGCTTTCCAATATTATCTACTTGCTGGACATAAGCCACAAACTTCTTCTAGCATCAAATGAGAAGACAAGAGTAGCAGTTATAGAATTCACATAGATAATGAGATAAAGGCAAAGTTGTTGGTAGGAGGAAGCACAAATTCTTGTATGTTAACCCCTGAAAGAAATTCTCCCTAGGTTCTCTTGGAAAACAAGGTGTAAATGTAACGGACAACACCCTTACGGTATTTACCACAGTGCATTTCCTCAGCCTGTTTGCTGCAACATCCTTCAACATAAGTTAATGGGATTGTGTCAAAACACAAGTCAATACAAACTCTACAAGGGAGGGTGAGCAATAAAATGCAGTCCACACAGGCAGCAACCTATTGTGCTGATTTCATCCAGGGTCAGAGCATCTGAAGAAGGATGAATAGCAGATCTTTTAAGTCAATCCTTCTTAAATATGGTTTCTCTCAACAAAAGCTTTGATAGATGTTAAGCAGCAGTGAGTTGATACTTCCTGAAATGTACTATGAGTGTAATCACGTTAAAAGCAGTAAACAAAATAATGAAACCCTTTACAAGTGTACATAAATCTTGATAGGAATCTATCTCATCTCTCTGAAGTAAGTCGGGCAAGTAACTACACAGTTTAGATGAAATAACTAGTCAGTAAATGGGTTCATACTATTTATATCTGGTTGTAATTAAATACTCATCTAATGATACATTTAATTCATAATCTCCCTGCTAGACTATAAACCCTGAAGGCAGGAATCACAGGTACATCATCACAGAAATGAAGTATTATAGACATTACAACTCACCACGACGACCTCTATGCATCTTGCATGGAATATTGTCCTATAAATTCAGACATGTAATTTATAAGCCAAAGAGTGGTACACATTTTGGACAGAATGTCCAGTAAATTAATAGTCTGTAATTTGGGGGGATTAAAAGAGCTTTTGTTTCATGAAAAGGAATACATGAAAACTTGGGATGTCACATAAATTCTGTCTGTTGAGTTGATAAAGTTGAGCCTGCCAGTAAGAGCTAAAGGCCAAAATTCAGGGAGGTCCTTGACAAGGTCATCATCAAGAATTTCTCCCCAGTTGCTTCATTTAGCTAAAATTCGAATCATAGTTTATCTGAGTTCTGCAAAGTTTGAAACAGGTGCCTTTGGTTTATATCCTGGAAAAAGTGGATCCTCCCAGGTGACAATTTCTCAGAGGTATTTTACTCATTAAACACATGAATCTCTAATTAATAGAAATGCAGGCATCTGTGGAGTGCAGACTCCACGGCTTGTTTTCTTATGACGCACTCCGCCTGTTGGTGCACGGATGAAAGGAGAGTAGAGGGAGGGAGAAGCATGTGAACACTCTTCTCATCCCGCTCAGACCCTGCTTTCTTCACGGATGGTTTTCTAGCACGAAGTCACTTTACAAAATGTCTTGCATTATGGGGCACGTGAATTCTACCTTGCACATCCTCTATATTTTTATGGAATTGTCACATATGTTGAATTTTTGATAATGTACCCAATAAATCTTTCTAAATAAACTAGCAAAAAACAACTCTCTTTGAGATTCTAACATCTCCCATTCATTAGTTCAGAGAAAGATAGGATAATATTATAGTGAATTTTATGTTTCGACTTGGCTCTATGGAAATTTTGTAGGTTTTTGTGCTGCTGACAAAACATGTAAAAATAAGTAACCTTATTAAAATAACAGTGAAACATACATGCGTGGAAGTCTTAGTTTTTTTGCTAATATTACTTTAGATAATATGCGTAATGAAACTAAACATTCGAAGTTAAATATTTAAATAGTTTTAAAATCAGTCCTTGATCTTAATATTATGGTAAAAAAGAAGTTTATATAATTATGGTTGACTTTAGCAAAACTTAACATTTAATCCAGGAAGTCAAACTAAACTCAGCTAATATTTGCTTATACCTCCATGATCAAAATAGTAAATTTTTATTGAAAATAGACAAAATGAAATTCATTATTGAAACAAAAGTTTGCACAATTACTTGTAATTAAAAACAGACAAACAAGCAGTAAAGCCTTATGTTAAATCAAACAGAGGGTGGCATATTGGTGTGCTTACCCACAGGCCTAAATCAATGCTGGCCATTCCCAGGACCCTGATGATTGGTGTACTAACTCTCCAGAATATTCCAAAGGAGGAGAGGAGTGTGTAGTGATGACAGAGTAGAGGAGGCAAAGGGAGACTCAGTGGTCTAAGACTTAAGGAGAGGCAGGCAGGGCCCCTGGATAAAAGATAAGTGAGTCAACAGATGCACAATTTGATACACTGAGCCAACAAACATCTGGATACTTACAATGCCTCAAATAATGTAAGCATTATTATGATTTCAATTTCAAATATTTGAAGTAATACTTCCAAAGACACAGGCCACAGACTGAAGCAGAGTGAGAAATGTGTGCACCAAGGAATGCAGAAAAAATGGTAAGTCTACGTGAGCAAATGAACAAGGACAACATCTGCCAACTTCAACTGTCATGACTGAAATATGGCTTTAACGGAGGGATGCCAAAGCACATGTTTCCTTGCTCTTATTTTCTATCTTGATAGAAAAATGTGTTTTGTTTTGTTTTTTTAACCAACTTGTATATTATAACATGACTTACATTTCACAATTTAAAGAGACCATTTTAAGTTTATGACAGCAATGGGTTTTTTTTTTTTTTTTTTCTGGTAGCATACATGGAATGCATGTGACCTCCTGAAACCCGGCACACACACTTCTGACGTTCTTTTTATTTGGACTTATTTGCAAATTGGAACAAGATTTGTATCAGCAAGAGCCCTACATGTAATGGTGGCTAAAATTTTATTTGCTTGACAAAACTAACAGTATTGTTCAAGATCTAAGACAAGATCTTACTTTAGAACATATAATATTTCCAGGTTCTAGGGCCATATATGCCCTGACAGTGTCAGCTACTCTCTTTTGACCCAACTGTATCTGAAAAACTGCTGTGATGTCTTCTCTCTTTATCTGAGTTAAGTATCACATTTATCCTCTGGCCTTGACCTCACTGAGAGTCACTAAAGACCTGGTGTCCTCCTTCCGTCAGCCGCTTTTGACTCATTGCTCACTAAAATAACAAGACTCTGATAAAACTGCTTTACCCCCATTTATCTGAGGGGAAACTTCTTGGGAAAATAACGGGTGCCAAGTATAACTTTATAAATGTAATGCAATTTTTAAAAAAACACTAATCACAAACATCCAAAAGATAGACTCTAACATCTTAAAACATAACAGAAGTTCAAAAAATATGTTGAGTCAATAAACAGATGAATGATAAAGAAAACCAATCTGCCTTCATCTAGTGACCCAATGTTCTATTTACTTATTTAACATAATACGTTCCAACAATTTTGATATCCTTGTTCTTTTTTCTAACCTGTGAAATGCTGTGTTAATTTGAAAAGAAAATACATAATGGTATATGTTTTAATTGCAAGTGACAAATCTGTAACTTGGGGTCTTTTCTCTTCAGTAAATCTATTTGACCCTGAAGATAATAGATCCAAGACGATGTTAATATATTTAGTCTATGATAACTGATCTAAAATGTCTTAAATTAGGTCATAGAATAGGAGACTATACTAGCTGAAATAATCATTAAGCTGTTTCAAGTTCTGATTTCTTTGGATTTTTCTAGATAATTATAAGCATATAATTTTTTAAAGGAAGAAACACTTTTACACCCTCATGCAGACATAACATTTAGACCTTCGTAGTTCATAATTTCCACAAAAGCCAAATGGCTGTTACCAGTCACCCAGAGCTGTCATAGGTTATAAAGCAATTAAGACCTTTTCAAGAGTTCATAATGACTATTTTTTTCTGAAAATACTATGGCAAGCAACAAATGACATTCAGCTTCATTTAAGTCATTTTAATGGTTTGATTGGATCACATTTATCATTAGGACAAAAAACTCAGAGGGCACATTTTTCATAATCTCTCTGTACAAATTCTTGCTGCACATGCATTACTTAACAGACTGTTCTCAATTCCTAGGTGCAAGGGCATTAAAGATAGTCTTGAAATTTTAGCTTAACTTCTATTACCTTGAGTTGGCACATTAACACTAGATGCCTCCTTACTATTTTATGGAAACTCTTTCTGTTGCCATAGGGTCTTCATGCCTACATATTTTTATGCATGAGAAGATATATACAGCTATGACCTGAAGGAAGCATTTTTGAAAGCAATCCATAACTATAGCTAAGTCTTTTAAATGATATGGAAGACAAGTGTAATAAGCAAATCTGTGTACTGGCTAGAGTGACAGGTGCAGATAAAGTCAAGTTCTGGTTATCAAGAAAGGACAGAATGAAACTCAATGCTTAAGAAAAGTGAACAAAAATGTGCTGCCTGAAGTCTCTGAACCAAACCCTGAGGTCTGGATGACAGCTTCTATTTTCACTTACTGCTTGCAAAAGATTGATGACAAGTGGTAGACAACGAAAAAAAGATAGCCCCAATTCTCTCTCTCTCTCTTTCTCTACACACACACACATACACACACACACATTATATTTCAACAGTTTTCTTGGGAATGTTAAAGTTAATGTTTTTACATCCTAAACCCGGATATAGTTCCAAAGAGTAATCAAGAATCTAATCAAATTTACATTAACCCAGGGGAATTGAAAGCATGAAATAATGAAAACTAAAAATGCATTTAAGAAAAGAGGTCTGAATTTTATTTATTTATTTATTTAAGATTTATTTGTTTATTTATTTGACAGACAGAGATTACAAGTAGGCAGAGAGGCAGGCAGAGAGAGAGGAAGGGAAGCAGGCTCCCCGCTGAGCAGAGAGCCCAATGCAGGGCTCGATCCCAGGACACTGGAGTCATGATCTGAGCCGAAAGCAGAGGTTTTAACCCACTGAGCCACCCAGGCACCCTGAGATCTGAAATTTAAACTAGTATTTTATAATATTTAATATATAATTGATCTTATGCATGTACTTTACTTCATGGGGATATAAATTATTATGCAGTGACATTTTATTTCTATTAAACTTAGGTGACCACACTTTTTCTGGATGTCATCCGTGAGTCATTGTATATGTTGAAGTCATTCCTCTTTGGTAGCATGAATATACATGTCAATAATGAGTCAAGGGGCGCCTGGGTGGCTCAGTTGTTTAGCATCTGCCTTCAGCTCAGGTCCCAGGGTCCTGGGATCGAGCCCTGCATTGGGCTCCCTGCTCAGTGGGGAGCCTGACTCTTTCCCCCCACTCCCCTTGCTTGGGTTCCCTCTCTCACTGTCTCTCTCTCTGCCAAAAAAAAAAAAAAAAAAAAAAATCTTAAAAAGAAATCAGTCATAATTAAGCTATCTCCTATCATTTCTGAAATACAGTGGAGAAGACTGAGTGACAGAACTGGTTATAACTTGCTGATTTTCTATTTGTCAACTTCCTGATGTATCCTTTCTTCAGTCCTATTGTCATCATCATCATCTTCATCACCATTATCCTCATCTGCTAAAATGATAGCATATTGGGGTGCCTAGGTGGCTCAGTCAGTTAAACATCCATCTCTTGGTTTTGGCTCAGGTCACCATTTCAGTGTCCTGAGATCAAGCCCCACATTGGGCTCCCCTCAGTGCAGAGTCTGGTTCCTCTCTCTCTCTTTCCTGTCCCTCCCCCTGCTCATGCACACACATACTCTCTCTCTCAAATAAATACATAAATATTTAATAAAAAATAAAAATAAAATGATAGAATATTAGTACTCCAGCATTAGGAATAAAGTTGCCAATCTGCTTAATTTTTAAGAAATTAAGGTCTAAAGAATTTAAATAATACAAAACAATCTGGTAAAGCGTAAAGATTTAAATATCCCTACACATACAACAAAAATAGTAGCTTTGCTACTAATTTTGCACTACTCTGAATGGTAGCTTCTATCAGACTGTATTTCACTGAATGTGAGGCACTACCAAGCACATGACATCATTATTTTATATGCCATTTGAAAAACCAATAATTGACCTTAAACTATGATAAGCCATCAACTGTGTGCCACATCTTCATTTCAAAGACATTGTATAAAAGATAGAAATCTTAGAATTGCTGAAATATGATATCACATTATACATAAAGAAGACCTCCATCTTATTCTGAATTCAGTAGCAAAGCTATAACATAAAAGTTCAAAATGTTTATGATCTGATTCTCACCAATGGCTACTAGAAATAATACTTATCATTCTTTTTTATACGTACTCTAAGTACTTCCTGAAGTAATTTGAGAAAGCCTAAAGAAATAGATAAATCTATTTTAAAAAGTCAGTAACATACAGGGTGCCTGGGTGGCTCAGTGGGTTAAGCCGCTGCCTTCGGCTCTGGTCATGATCTCAAGGTCCTGGGATTGAGTCCCACATCGGGCTCTCTGCTCAGCAGGGGGCCTGCTTCCCTTGCTCTCTATCTGCCTGCCTCTGTCTACTTGTGTTCTCTGTCTGTCAAGTAAATAAACAAAATCTTTAAAAAAAAAAATCATGCTTAGCGAAATAAGTCAAGCATGACAACTATCATATGATCTCCCTGATATGAGGAAGTGGTGATGCAACATGGGGGCTTAAGTGGGTAGGAGAAGAATCAGTGAAACAAGATGGGATTGGGAGGGAGACAAACCACAAGTGACTCTTAATCTCACAAAACAAACTGAGGGTTGCTGGGGGGAGGGGGTTTGGGAGAAGGGGGTGGGGTTATGGACATTGGGGAGGGTATGTGCTTTGGTGAGTGCTGTGAAGTGTGTAAACCTGGCGATTCACAGACCTGTACCCCTGGGGATAAAAATATATGTTTATAAAAAATAAAAAATTAAAAAAAAATCAGTAACATACATTAAAAGAATAAGAACTAAAAATAAGGGATAGAAGATAGTTTTATGATAAAACCCAGACCAACAAGAGCTGCAGAAATCTAACCAAAACAGAAATTACTTCTGAAATTTGTTGAAATTAAACACAATAAAAGTATATAAAATGATCAAAAGAACAAGTCCATGATTTATTGTAGTACATATTTTCTACGGGGAAAATTACAGAGGAGGACACTGATGTTTCTGGACAGAGTGTTATACCAAATTAATAAAGAGATTCCTAACTTTTATTGCATCATCGACCCCTTTAACATCTGATAAAGCCCTGCCCCAAATTTCCATAAGTATATACACATAAAATATGCATGCAATTTCAGCGAGTTCCTGAATGTGTAATTAAGAACCCTTCCTTGATTTCTAATCTTTCTGTCTTGTGTTACAGATTCTGGTCTTCATTCAAGGTTTGAAACTTTGGGTTTTCTTTGCCCCAACAATGAATTCTCCTGAAATTCCTCCACTCCTAGGCAGGTCACATGCTCTACTTAGATATCATTAAGGTGTTTTTCAGCTTTGCTGAAAAAGCAAAGCTTTTTCCTATTTTTGAAGTGAAGTCTCCCACCTCCCCACTTCTCTTCCTGCCCGTCTACATCTCAATGCTGAGGAGAATCTATAATTTTAATGCTTTTAGTTTTAGAAATATGTTTCATTTACCTCTATTTAAATAAATCTTGATGGCTACATCAAAATTGCTTTCTTTAAATTAAAAAAGTAATATAACCTATCACAAAATATTCTGTTAAGAGGTATAGAAAGTATGAAATCATGTAGAAAGTCCTTGGCCTGTGTCTGTCCCCCCTTAAATGTGGGTACGCTTTTCCAGAAATTTATCTATGTCTTAAACTAGCATATTTCTGTGCAATCAAACATACAGATAAAGATATGTGGCTTTACTATTACAAGATACATGAAACTATCCCCACTGTTTTGTATTTACTTACCTAACTCCATAATACAATGTGTACGTGTACATGGCCAAATAGGAGTTTGGCCCAAATATAGGGCAGATCTTCATTTGCCTTATGAGAAGAACCAATATTTTTGTATAAAATACAAATGAATTTGGCCAGCTTTACATTCAAGCATTTAGAGATATAGATAAAATATTCAATGTCTATTTATAATATTGAATTAGTTTTGGAATGATACATGCTTTAAGTAGTTATTTAAAATATCATTATCCACTCTCCAACTCCATGAACAAAATTTGTTGAAACTCTTATGTTGGCTATCCATATCTTTGTGATCACTAGAGCCATTTTTGGAGTCTTGAACATAATTTTCCAAAGCCCTTCATCTTTGACTCCATCTAGTTGTTTGCGATGCCATTACTGCAAACTTAGTCAAAACCTTAAGGGCCCATTCACAAAATACCAGAACAATGATTTTTTATTATGTTGGTTATTTACATTTATCCAATAGATAGTGATTTACCGAAGTGTGAATCTGGGCCAGCAACATCAGTATCATCTGGAAACTTGTTAAAAATGAAAAATGTCAGGTCTCTTATCTGACATACCAATCTGAGATCTTAAGATTGGGGCCAAATAATCTGTATTTTAACAAACCCTCCAGGTGCTTTTGATGTACCCTGAAATTTAAAAAGTAGGAATTTACTTCATTTTCCATAACAATCACTTACTGCACTGTTTGTAAAACTGTTACTTTAAAAATGTTTACAAACATTTCCTAACACTTCTGTTTGTGAAGGATTATGCACAGGATAAATAATCAAATCTACACTAAATTTCTGTGAAATTTTTTTTTATTGATTACATTAGGTGATATTGACAAGAAACACAAATGACACTGATTGAAATTGTTTCAAGCCAAGGTCGTCCCCAAAGAGTATTTCTTTGATTTAAACAGAAGAAGGGAGAGAACTATCCTATAATAGGAGAGATTTTTAAAAGATCTCAAATACAAATTAATTATGTTTATTTGAGGGATAATTTGGGGGAGAAAAATGTCTTTCCTTATGTCTTTCCATGTGCATGGCTTCACAAATTTTACCTGTTGTGGAGGATTTACACATATGAATTGAAACTAAGTTCTGGCCACAGCATCTTATCAGCACTTTATCCCACCATAAGAACTCACTGTGTCTAGTGAAGAATACCGAATTTACATATTTATAATATCTAACATCAGATGGAAGTTTATAGCAGAATCTAGTGTTCACTATTCATATATAGACCAAGATTTTAGGGTTTGTTAAACATAAGATCTTCAGTGTTCACCACTCATGACACTTGCTACCTCTTCAGGACCGCCTGTTGCCCTTCCACTCTCCTAAGGTTGGAAAATTGACTCTCTAGACACAGGCTCCGGACCTTACGCTGACAAGAGATCCCAGTACAAGATCTTACCCACAGTGATAATCAAGTCAGCTACCCGGGGGGAAACACTACATGGTGACTGATGGCCTACTAACAGACAAAAAATAAAGGTTGGTGTACTCTAGAGGATGCTTTAATAAGGACCAAGGCACTTATTTTTCCAGTTGTCGAGAGTGTACACCAACAATAGTTCACATCTGAGTCCTGTTATAGGCATTGCCCTCAACCAGAGAGTTTCTTCACCCAAGTTTATACCTCCCTTGGGGGTAACCTATACCCAGTGACTGGTCAGTATGGGGATACAAAAGCCCAGTACCCTTACCTCTAGTAGAACAACTCTGAAGATCCATGCCATTCTCCAGAGATTCCCCATGGGGATCAACTGAGTATTGCATCTATGTGCAGTTCAGCTTCTCCCCCTACCAATCCATCTTTCTTCTCTCTCTTATAGGCATTATTCCCAAAAGCTTAGTTGTCAATACATCACCTGCATGCAAATTTCTGTCCCAGGGTCTGATTCCCAGGGAAATTGACATTAAGACAGAAGTTGCATCCTTAATCAACCTTCCCCCCCGTTACAAAAAAAAAAAAAAAAAAAGCATAGGGAAGGGAGGTTTAATTGATATAAATTAGATTATTTTATATTGAATAATCTTTGTTGTGTTAAAAATTCTATAATAAATATATCAAGAGATTTTTGAATTTTAGTTTTAATGTTTTTACATAAAATCCAATAAGTATAATATTTTACACAATGGGCTTTAGACTCATAGTTGTTTTGTTATTGTCATTTTCTAAAGCAATTGTTGAATTCTATTCTAATATATAGAAATATTATAATTTATTTAACTAATTCACTATTCATATGTAAGTTTTTTAGACTAGCTTATATATAATATAAATAATTTTCTATATAACATTTAAAAAATAACCATACGAAGAGTATAATATAAATAACATCTCCGTAACCCTTCCCCCTGACATCTAGGTCCCAAAGACAACCACTTTATAAAGTCTGGTTTTTGGTCTCTTGGGACTATTATTACAATTGAATAATATAACATATTATTCAATATAACAGAACTTATTTTTCATAGTTTATTGATTTAAATGGTGTCTGTTGATATATTTTATTAAAGAAGAATATTTATACTAT
Source organism: Mustela putorius furo (assembly GCF_011764305.1). Classification (NCBI taxonomy): domain Eukaryota; kingdom Metazoa; phylum Chordata; class Mammalia; order Carnivora; family Mustelidae; genus Mustela; species Mustela putorius. Next base: position 10,304,789 of record NW_025421467.1, on the reverse strand, counting down.
ATTTTACCACTCCTGCCACTTACTTCTTTTGTTTCATATATTGTTGTTTTTTTGTTTCATATATTAGTATATACAACTCTTCTAGTCATTTCCCTTTCAAGTTTAAATATTATATTGATTTAAATTCAAATTTAAATTCAATTTCTTGATTTATCTTCATGAAACATAACCTATTAACTCCCCCCATTTATGACAATAGTAAGTAGTATAACTGAACCTAAAATTAAATAATTATAATTCTCTTCCCCTTAAAAGAAAAAGTAACTATGCATCTGATTCTTGTGGATTCTCTTTTATTTTTTTTTCTGGATTTCTTCACTTTTCTTAGGAATATTCAGCTACCTTTGTTTATTGTACCCTGTTCCATCTTTACTGTATTTATTTAGTTGTTTTGTTAATTTTACGGAAGTAGTCTTTGAATATGACACTATACACAATGTATACATGGTAAATGTTCCAAGTATTATTGTGTTCCAATTTCTAAATATCAATATCAATATCAACATATTATTGATAACAGCCAGACACAGAATTCTGAGTTTAAAGTCTTTGAAACTTTTCTGACTGCAATGGTAAGAAACTAGAAATCAATTACAAGAAAAAGAAACAAACTGGAAAAAAAAACACATAGTAGCTAAAGAATAGGCTATTAAACAACCAATAGGTCAATGAGGAAATAAAAGAAGAAATAAAAAAAACACATGGAAACAAGTGAAAACACAATGGTTCAAAAGTCTCTGGGACATAGCAAAAGCAATTCTAAGAGGGAAGCTCATAACAATACAGGTATATCTCAGGAAACGAGAAATCTCAAACAGCCTAATCTTACACATAAATGAGCTATAAAAAGAAAAACAAAAAAAGCTTGAAACTAATGGAAGGAAAGAAATAATAAAGATTAGAGTAGAAATAAATGAAATAGAGACTACAAAAACAATAAACAAATCAATAAAATCGAGAGCTAGTTATTTGCAAAGATAACCAAAATTCATAAAACATTAGCCCAATTCATCAAGGAAGAAAAGGACTTAAAGAACTAAAATTATAAAAGAGGCAAAATAACAACCGATGCCATAGAAATACATCAGATTATAAGAAATATTATGAAAAATCTATGCCAATAAATTAGACAACCTAGAACAAATAAATTTTTAGAAATACAAAATCTTCCAACAACAAATAGAAAAGTTGAACAGACCAATTTTTAGCAATAACGTTAAATCTGTACCAAAAAAAAATCCCAATAAACAAAAGTCCAGGACCACCTTCAAAGGTGAAGTCTATCAAACATTTAAAGAAGAATTAATACCTAGTCTTCTTAAATTATTCCAAAAACTATAAGAGGAAGGAAAATTTCCGCATTCATTCTATGAGTTCAGCATTACACTGATACCAAAACCAGACAAAGATACTACAAAAAAGAGAGAGAGAGAAAACTACAGACAAATATCTCTGATGAATCTTGATGCAAAAATCCTCAACAAAATATTACCAAACCAAATTCAATAATACATTGAAAAAAATCATTCACCATATTCAAGTGGGATTTACTCCATAGATGTAAGGGTGGTTCAATATTTGCATATAAATCATCATGATACATCACACCAAAAGAGAGCATAAAAATCATAAAACCATCTCACTAGATGCAGAAAAAGCATTTGACAAAATACAACATTCATTCATGATATTTTGTTCACTCTCAACACAGCAACTTTAGAGGGAATATACCTCAATATAATAAAGGCCATATATGAAAAACCCACAAGTAACATTATACTCAATGGTAAAAATTGAAAGCTTTTCCCCTAAGGTCAGGAAGAAGACAAGATGTCCACCCACTATGGTACTGAAAGTCCTAACCGCAGCAATTAGAAAAGAAAAAGAAACAAAATGCATATAAATTAATAAGGAAGAAGTAAAACTGTTACTATTTACAGATAACATGATAACATATATTAAAAATAACCCTGAAGATTCCACCAAAAAAATATTAGAATTGATAAATGAATTCAGTAAAGTTGCAGGATACAAAATTAATATATTGAAATCTGTTGCCTTTTTTTTTTTACATAAATAACAAGATACCAGAAAAAGAAATTTAGAAAATAATTTCATTTCCAACTACACCAAAATGCATAAAATACCTAGGAGTAAATTTAACCAAGGAGGTAAAAGGACTGCACATTGAAAACTGTAATACACTGATGAAAGAAATTGAAAATGACCTAAACAAATGGAAAGATACACCATGCTCAAAGACGGGAAGAAGTAATATCATTAAAATGTCCATACTAGGGGCGCCTGGTGGCTCAGTGGTTAAAGCCTCTCCCTTTGGCTCAGGTCATGATCCCAGGGTCCTGGAATCGAGCCCCGCATTGGGCTCTCTGCTCAGCGGGGAGCCTGCCTCCTCCTCCTCTCTCTCTCTCTCTCTGCCTGCCTCTCTGCCTACTTGTGATCTGTCTGTCAAATAAATAAAAATCTAAAAAAAAAAAAAGTCCATAATATCCAAAGCAGTCTACATTACATATTCAATACAATTTCTATCAAAATACCCATAGCATTTTTCACAGAACTAGAATGCATTATCCTAAAATTTATACGAAACAACAAAAGACCTTTTATAGCCAAAGATTTCTTGAGAAAGAAGAACAAAGCTAAAGGTATCACAACCCCAGATTTCAAGATATACTACAAAGCTATAGTAATCAAAACAGAATGGTACTAACACAAAAATTGGACACACAGATCAATGGAACAGGATAGAGTGCCCAGAAATAAACCTAAACCTATCTGGTGAATTAATCCACAACAAAGAAGGCATACTACAATGGAAAAAAAAACAACTTTTAATAAATAATGTTGGGAAAACTGTACAGCTATATGCAAAAGAATGAAACTGGACTGCTTTCTTACACTATGCACACAAATAAATTCAGAATTGACTAACGACCTAAATCTTAGACCTGAAACCATAAAACTTCTAAAAGAAAACATAGGCAGCAATTTCTTGAACGTTGGCCTTAGCAACATATTTAAGGCTATGTCTCCTCAGGTAAGGGAAATGAAAGCAAAAATAAACTATTAAGACCCTACCACAGCTAAAGAAATCATCAACAAAACAAAAAGACAATCTATTGGATGGAAGAAGATATTTACAAGTGATACATCTGATAAGGGTTTAATATCCAAACTATTTATAAAAAACTTACACAACTCAACATCAAAAACATAAACAATCCAATTAAAAAATGGACAAAGGACTTGAATAGATATTTTTCCAAAGAAGACCTTTTTCAAAAGTTAAATGATTGTGTTTCTTATCAAAGAGTATAGCCAACAGACACATGGAAGTATGCTAAACATCACAAATCATCAGGGGGATGTAAATGAAAACCCCAATGGCTAGTACCAAAAGGACAAGAAATAGTGATTGTTGGTTAAAATGTAGAGAAAAGGGAACACCTGTGCGCTGTTGGTGGGAATACAAATTGTGCGACCATTGTGGAAGACAGTACGGAATTTTTGCAAAAAAGTATAGAAATACTATACAGGTATTTATCCAAAGAAAACAAAAAATATAATTTGAAAAGATATTTGTATAACTATGTTTATAGCAGCATTATTTATAGTAGCCAAATTACAGAAGCAACCCAATGTCCATCCATTGATGAATGAAAAAAGAAAATGTGATGCACACGCGTGCGCGCACACACACACTCACACACACACACACAGAGTTTTAATTACCCATACAAAAAAGAATGAGATCTTGACATTTGTGACAACATAGATGGACCTATAGGGTATTATGCTAAGTGAAGTAAGTCTAAGAAAGACAAATACCATGTAACTTCACTTACATGTAGAATTGCAAAACAAAACAAACCAAAAAACAGACACTCAAATACAGAGAATAAACTGGTGGTTTCCAGAAAGGGGTGGGTGGAGGGATGGACACAATAAGGGGATAAAGATGTCCGGTTATAAAACAAATAAGTTACAAAGATACAAAGTACAGCATAGGAGATACAGTCAATAATATTGTAATAACATTGTATGGTAACAGGTAGTGATTTAAACTTAACTATGGTAAGCACTGAGTAATGTATAGAATTGTTGAATCAATATATTATATACCTGAAATTAATATAACATTGTATGTCAATTGTACTTCAATAGTAAGAAAAAGAAAAAAAATCTTCAAAACTTTGAAGAAATTGTTCTATGATCTTTAAATATTCATTGACGCCAGAGCAATTGTTATCCCATTACAGTGTCCTGCTTTTTTTTTTTTTTTTTTTTTTTTTACTGTTTTTCTTCTTTAGAATTTTCTATGTCGTATGAGTCTTGAATTTCACAGGATTGTTTCTAGGAGTGATTTTTGGCTTCTGTTTAGTTTTTATTTTTCTTTTTATTAAACACACTTGGCATTTAGTGGACCCTTTCTATGTAAAGACTCTTCAGATCTGGGTTGGTGGTTTGTCTGTCTATCTGTCTGTCTTTCTCTCTCTCTCTTCTTCTCCCTCTTCTTCCTCTTCCTCTTCTTCTTCCTCTTCTGTTTAATGTTCATTAGTATTCTTTCCACTCTTGACTTTACTTCCTGCTTCTAGACCTAACATTAGAAGAATATTGTACCTTTCAAAACTTTCATCCACGTATTTTAGTTCCTCTCACATTTTTTTTTAATCTCCTTATTGCTTAACTCTCTGTTCTCAACTTTAGCTTCCATATATCAAGCTTGGTACTCAGACAAGCCTGTTTTATTTCTCCATCATGATTATTCAAGTAAACATTTTTAAGTTCTTTATTGCTCTCTGTTTCCTTTTCATTGAAGCTTATTCTTAATTTATGGGCACAGATTCTTCTGAGGTTAATAATTAGATTTTTCAATATGTATTTTTTCTTTAACTGAAATGTCCTGTTTCTAACAGGGTTTTTGAGTCTTCGTTGTTACTGCAGTGTGCTTCCCTAATTCCAATAAAAGAAAAGCCTGTTATCCTAATTCTGAGAATGTTGTCAGCAGGCAGCTCTTCAGCTGTCAGCCCCATGAGTTGCAGAGAGCCCCTTTCCACAAGGTCACATCCCTTCCTGAGATTACCAATATCTCATGAGTATTTAATGTGGCCCAACCTGAAACAATGATGAAGGACCACTTCAGTTCCAGGGCCTCCCCTTAAGTTTGGCTGAGGCTCTCATTTGGCTTACATCACAGCTCACCTTCTCATCTTGCCAGCTATTCCCCTTCCTTCTATGGGTGTATCTGTAGAATTTGATAATTCTAATCAAATTCATATCATAATATGATACCTGTTACCCTTGTCTCAGAGTCTGTTTCTCAGGGAATACAACCTGCAACATTATTGCAAAATAAACATACTTGTTTATTTTGTATTTTTCTTTCAACCTGTTGGATATCCTCAGATATCTTGCAATACTTTGTTTGTAGTTCATATTTAAAAATGACTCTTTGGTTTAATTTGGAAACAAATTGGTCAATTATTTCTTGGAGCACTGTGTATCTGGAAGAAATTATCCCAAACTCTGAATAAGTAGCTAGAGGATGTCTGCAGGCTTGTGTTTCACTTGAGAAAATTCAATTCGTGAAAAAAGAAGACCCAGCTACAGAATAAAGCTAGTGAATATACAAATAGTGAATTAATAATCTCAGGTTTGGTAGGCAAAGCTAAATTCCTATGATATAGTTTCCAACTTAAATGAATAAACACAGTATTTTTTTTTCAACAGCCATTTTAACAACATAGACGTGAAATGTATTTTCCCATAACAAATATTTCTAGTCTCAAGTTTGTAAGTCAGGAGTCCTTAGAACTAATAAAGTTTTCATGCTTCAGAATGGATGTTACTCAAGATCTCTCAGAGGAGGTGATATTTGAGCAGTAACCTTGGAAGAATGAAGAAGTGAACCATGCAAAAATATAAAGTAAAAATGTATCAGACTCAGGAAACAAGTGTAAAGTCTGTGAAGTAGAAATGAACTTGACATTATCTAGAAATAGGACCGCCAGCATGGCAGAAGTGATATAAGTGAAGGGAGTAGGTGAAGGTCCTCCTTCTGAAAAGAAGGCAAGGGTAAGATCCTATTTGACCTGGCAGACTCTACTAAGTGAGATCACCAGTGAATATTTTGAGTCTTAGAGTAAAAGGATATGGTATATGTTTTAAAAGATCACTCTGACTGTTGGGAAAATAGATGCCAGAACAGGAGTACCAGTGAGGAGGCTATTGCAAAGGTCCAGCCTAAGGTGGCAGAGGTATATATGGTCCCTGATCAGATCAAGATATGTTTTGAAGGTTCAACTGGTGTATATGATAGGGGATTGGACACAGATGGTGAAAAAAGAAGCAGAAACAAGAAGAAAAAAAAAAGATCTGAAAGAATGTTGAAGCCAATAAATGAGATGGGTTTTGGGGGAATTATGCTTGTGAAACAAGTGAAACAGAGAAAGACAAATATTGTCTGACATCACTTATATATGGAAAGTAAAGAAACCCAGCTCATAGAAATAGAACAAAATGGTGGTTTCCAGGCACTGGGAGGAGGGGTGGTTGGGGACATCTTATTGGAGGATATAAACTTGCAAGTAGATAAATAAGTTCTGGAGAGCTGATGTACAACATAGTAATTATAGCCAACAATACTGTATTATAAACTTCAAATTGTTAAAATAATCATTCTAAATTGTTCTTACCACAAAAAATAAATCATAATTATGTGATGTGACAGAGATGTGAACTAATTCTAGAGTGGTAATCATATTGCAATATATAAATGTATCAAAACAGTACTCGGTATACCTTAAAACTTACACATTGATATAGGTCAATTATATCACAGTCTTTAAAAAAGAATGTATGTGTCAGTTTTGTTTCTTAATTGGTAATAGAATTCAGAGAAGAGAAGAGATTTAATGGACGCCAATAAAAGATGATATTTACTTTTTCTCTTCGATGCATTCTGAAAAAGTTGGATAATAACAGATCTCAATGCATATTGTGTACATTGCAATGATATTAAATGAAAGTAACAGTATCTACTTATACCACCAAGAACATCTCTTTTCAGAGAGTGACTTTGAAATAAGTATCACTAACTGACAAAGCCAAAGAAAATTTAAAATATTTTAAACTATTGCTTCATTTCCATCTTTAAAAATTAGAGCTTATTGAGCTCCTCCGAAGTCAAAGCAGCTTGGAAAGTATGCAAGAGTTTGAGGGCACGCCAACAACCCAATCCAAAACATTTCATATGCTTAGAATAGATATAAAGTGCATCTCTACACTATAAAGACATGATTAATCCCACTCATCTGGAGGGGGAAATGTGAGATAAAATTTACTATAAACTGATTATCTTCCTTCCTTTCCTAAATTCAGGTTTTCTAAATTTCAAGCTATGAGTAATGACAAAGAAACGAACTAAACCCTATGTTGTCTGAATCTACCATCTGCTATTCAAAATTGTGCTTAAAAAAGGACACATAGGGACAAAGCAATCAAAATCTCTTCTACTAAAAGCATTCTTTAATTTAAAAAACTATTTCCCTTAAATAGCAAGAAACTTTGATGAAAATAAATCTTGAAAACTTAGTTATCCACTTGACTGTGAAAACAAAGCATTGAGACTTTTTTTAATAAAAATGCCATATCACTTTCAGATTTGAACCTAATGCCTTTGAAATATAAAGTACTTAAAACTGTTCATAGTATTTTTTGTTTGTTTTAACAAGACTGATTCCATATATATACCTTTTTTAAAAAGTCAGTCATGAGAGTAGTGAAAATTTGGTACTCCTACTCTTTAAAACACACACACACACACACACACACACACAGTAGTAGCAGCAGCAACAAAAACTTTGCAGTATGTACAGATAAAAATTAAATTTTAAACACAGTTTTTCCAGTATTTATCTCTTCTAAGTAAAGATTATCTAGGTATTTTTACAATTATGTAGCTGTATTTCTATGCCTAATTTAATCAGTTCTTATTTTTCATATTAATAAAGTAAATCACAATCACAGATAAACCAAAATAGTATATAACTCTGTCCCCCAAAAAACAACAAAACCTTTTTTTTAAAATATAATTCTGTCCCCTGGTATCAAGAGGCAGAATGTGAAATGTTTGAAAATATGTGCTTAGAGTTAGCCCACTCAGGGATGGATTCCACACCTTACTATATATGACCCTGTAATTTAGAGCATGTACCCTAATGTAAGCCCTCATATCCTCATCTGCAAAGCTGGAGATACTGAATAGTACTTACCTGGTAGGGTGGCTATGTAAATTATATTAGCTGATGCATACAAAATCCTTTAAACAGTTTCTAGCATGTAATTGATTAGTAAATGTTAGCTGGTAGTAATAGATACAGTAGTAGTAGCATTCTGGAAATTCGCTGCAAACAAAATTATAAAATCACAAAGAGGAACACTGACTCAGAAGGGTTTAAAATCCAATATTTACCATGAGAATATCTCAGAGAAAATAACCTCACTGTAATTTAAAAGTTGAACATCAAAAAATCTGACAGCCAAAAAGCTGCCTGCTGACACCACTTCACAATTAGGGTAATAAGCTTTTCCTTGAGGGGTATCTGGACAGTATACCATAAGACACCACAGGGTCCACCTTAAAGAATCAAAGACCCTGTTAGAATCAGGGATATTTCAATAAAATCACAAGTGTGTGTGTGTGTGTGTGTGTGTGTGTGTGTAATTATTATCCTCAGAAGAATTTGTACCCATAAATCAAAAATAAGCTTTAATGAGAAAAGAACAGAGGACAAGAAAGAACTTTAAAAATATGCTTATTTATATAAAGAAATTCAATAAATGATTGGAAAGAAATCAACGTTGAAAATTTGCTGAGAGTCCTAAAAATGGCTATAAAATACCAAAAATCAAAAAAATTCAGAGTTTACCAGAAGCAATAGTCTGATTTAATCCTAAAGAATCTATTTCGCTAAGAAGCTGGTAAACCTAGAAGCCTAAACAGTGATAACAAAGTGAGGAAATAATATATATAACAATGTTAGGCTAGATTTTTTTTTTTTTTTTTTTTATCATTCCTGTAACTCTCCTTGCTTGGAAGATGAATCCATGGAGTTTTAGCAAAACACAGAAAGGAGAGAGTCCCTGCAGGACTTTTCTACATCTTTCCTGCCGGACTTAACTAACTAGGAAGTAGGAAATATTAAATGATAATGAGAAGCTAAAAGGCAATTTGAAAACGCCCCTCAACATAAATATGTAATGAGCAATGAGACAAACATACGATGTCCCATCAGTGGCTGTCTCAAAGAACACAACCTGAGGGTTGAAGTGAGAGCTTCCTTGATAATGAGGCAGCAGTTCAGGGAGAAAGTCTGCAGGGAGTCTGGGCCAAGGCACTCAGCTGCCAAACAGGAGCAGAGGTGCCCGCCACGGATGACCCCAAACACTTCAGCAGAGAAAAAAAGCTGTTTCAGAATAAATGCCTTAACACAGTTAATTGAAAGGGAGTGAGAATGAGTGGTACTGAAAAGAGAAGGCACTAAGTTGAACCTAGTTTTTTGTTTCTTTTAACTCGTGCTCTTTTTAGATGACTGTATTTATCAGCTTCATGTAGCGGTGTTTAATAGTAGTTAGCCCACGAGATCTTTTTTGAAAATGTTGTCTGTATCTGCCCCTAATATGTTTCCGACTTTCTGCTTGTAAGCCCCGGTCTGTACTCTACCACAAAACGCCTTTTCCACCTCGTACTAGTTCCTTCAATCTGCAGAAATGAGCCTGAATACTTCGCCATATAGTATGATCTCAGTGAAATCTCATAAGATTTGGAACTGAAAAAGACATGAGCAATTCCTAATTTTAGGTAAGAATTCTGCTGCCAGAAAGGATTAAAAACGAATGAGCAAAGGTGTCTAAGGTCGTATAGCTAGCCAGTATCTTTTGGGGACACATGGACTCTGGCTCCCCACTAGCACTAACATCCAGTGGTTTATTTTATGCCTGACCCTTCAACATGATACTCATACATTACTTTATACTAGGAGACTCATTCTTTTTATATTGTGTTATGTTACTCACCATACAGTACACCATTAGTTTTTGTTTTTGTTTTAAGATTTTATTTATTTATTTAACAGACAGAGATCACAAGTAGACAGGGAGGCAGGCAGAGAGAGAGAGGAGGAAGCAGGCTCTCCGCTGAGCAGAAAGCCCGATGTGGGACTCGATCTCACGACCCTGGGATCATGATCTGAGCCAAAGGCAGAGGCTTTAACCCACTGAGCCACCCAGTGTTCCAAGACTCATTTATGTATAAACAATAACCCCCATACAATACGTGTCCTCCTCAATACCAACTACCAGGTTCACTCATCCCCCCACACCTCTCCCCTCTAAAACCCTCAGTTTATTTCTCAGATACTCATTTTTTTTTTTTTTTAAATATGAGTTAAGACAATGGGCTCATGACTACAAAAGCTTGGTCAGAAGCCTGGCCTGGTAAAAATGAAGCAGTCTCTTAAAAGCTTACCTAAAGTACTAGCTTGGGGAAAACACATTTCAAAATTATGACACTGTCCTCCACAGGCAATAGCTGCATTTAAACAATATGTAATTTTATTTTCTAATGGCTGGAATGTATGGGGATGGGCTTAGGAGGTACCCTTTCTTCCATCTCTCCCAGTGACCCCCTGAGAAAATTTGTGGTTTCTTAAATGGAAAGCACAAGATTTACTGGCTAGGAATCCTTGACCTTGGAGTGGAGGTAGTTCCCACTTTTGCTGGAGGATATATTAAGATTTCCATTGAGTCTGAGGCTATTATAACCACCTAGCCACTTGTAATTCTCATGTCAATGGACAAGCAGGGGGATAAAGGAGTACAACATTTTGGGATTTAATTAATCCTAATTACTATAGCAAGCCAGAATCATAACACAATAGGCCAGAGAGAATTATGTTCAAATTATTGTCTAAATTATGTCTAAAACCTAGAGAATCCTGGAGATTCTACTACTCACACCCCAGTTACAACTGCCAGTAGGCAAACAAGAACTACATCCCAACAAAGTCAAGGCAATTCAGGACTCAGACTCCCTTCTAGAGGAAGAAGAACCCCGTAAGAAGCATGATGATTATCAATTACAGTAGGAAGATAACTAACAACAAAGGAGGCTGCAGTCTGACCTGTTAAGACTCCTTAAACCTTTTGCAGACATTGGTCTGAAGGAAAGAAAAATCTTCAAGGAAAATCTGTGATTGGCTGGCTCGATGCCTCCTTTCTTAGGCATTTCCTCTTAAAATGAGGGCATGTTGTTCTTATAAAAATGGAGGTCTCACATAATAGTTTCACAAGAGGGTATGAGCAAACTGAATCGTGCCCAGGGAAGATTATACTGGACCCGATTTATGTCTCTTCCGAGATTTGCACAAACTTCTCTACCTTCTGGTCCCTTAGCTAGAGACTGTTGTTTTTTCACCTTCTAACATTCCCAGCTGTCTCTGTCACAACTTTAGGTTAGGGCTATGCTGTGCCAGCATCTATTACACCTGCTGGGGCAGGAGTTACCAGAGCTCCAGACCCCGACCCAACCCAAGATTCTGGCTTCTCCAATTCTTCCATATCCAGAAGATGTGCTGTGCCATGGCATGTAAGATGGGGTTTTTTCAGGGGCTGTCCAAAGGTCTCAAGTGGCAAAATCCAGAACTGTAGGAAATGATGATGAGAGGGAACCAACAGGGTCTTCTTCCTTTCTCCCTCTGCAAGACTGTTCCAAAGGGGAGTGGTTCATTACAGCTTACCTCATCCACATGAGCAAGCAACTAGATGTGGTTTTCACGGAGTCAGGTCAGTTTGGTAAAGAGCCACTTCGTTCATGTTTGTTCGTTCTTCTTCCCTGCCACTCCTTCCATTTTCCCCCGCCATCGCCACCCTTGCATTATACTTCCCAATAGGACATCGTCACGAAAAGTGTTGTCTTGGGCTTTGTTTTCTGGAGAACCTCAAAACTAAATATTTTGATTCATTCTTCCAAGAGATACTCCACAGACTAAAAAGACATTGTATGTGCTGCTTTCCCCAAGTATACTGCCATGAAAAGGATTTTACTACCATATACCTAAGAATTATATTTCAATAGATGAGCAGTTTCAATTCATGCTTGCAAAAAATTTTTTAAAAATAATGTTTTAGTGTTTTTCTAATGTCCTTTGTCCTTTCATAATTCTCAGAGGTATGTGTTCCACTAAAATTTTGGTCTAAGTGTACTTAAAAGTCTTTTTCTTCTAGTTATTTTACTTTACCAAGCATCTTTTCATAAACTTTAATTTGAAAGTATATTGTTAGAGCTTGAAATATTTCTATAGTTTAAAAAAGCTTTGATGGCATATTGTTACAATAAAATATATATTTCTTAAAAATTCTCTTCATAAGTCAAACGTTTTAAAAGGGAGGAGTATTGTTCTTAAAATTGCAGAGTATGAATATATAAAAGAAGAGAATTCGTAATATTTTATCAATTCCTCCTCTACCAAACATGGACACATAAATGCACTTTTTTTGGAGGATAAAATATTAAAAAAAGTGATAGTTGTTAGAATACTGCTCTAACACCTGTACATTACTGAGTAGAGGGAAGGTCACACTGTTGAAAGAAGGAAATTAATACATTAACAGGGAGGACTGAAAAAGTATCAAATTATAAATACCTCACTTGTAAGAAGTATAGGAAGTCTTATTTCCATTGATTCAATTGAAGTTGTCAGACATTTTTACCAATTAAACTATTCAATAATAGTAGTATGCTAGAGATGAATTATGTCTTCATTAATAGGATGTTCAAAGAATCCAGAGGGACTAGGTAGATTCTAAAGGGCATTATTTTAGATATGCAGTTTGCACTTCAGAACAGGATGTTCAAGAAATGGGAGCTTGTCATAGGTCATTACAACATGAGTAAATGAAGAATTCATAACAGTATAGGGTCTCAATGAAAAAAAATGTATTATGACCCCCTTCTTTTTAAAGTAAGTTCTCTATGAACTTTGTAAAGTATTTCTTTCATGAGATATAACAAAAATCTAACAAATGCTTTCATTAAGCAGGTTCCAACACAACAAAAGAAAACACATCACTCAGAGAATATCAGTTAAAATCTCAGCACAGAGGTGGTGATATCTTGCCAACAACAAATGATAGGCCTACGTGAACTTTGGTTAGATTGAGTGAACAGATGTCTAATGCTTTAGGGAAGTCGCTGCGCATCCATCTTGCTCTCCTCTGTGGAAAGTTGGGGAAGATTATGGTTTGTCCTTCTTTTCAGTTTTAACACACTGGCCTTTAAGAAAGTCACCAAATCCCTGAGAACATGAATTTCCTTTCTGTCAATTCAGCCTTCATTTATATGAAGCAGCCATAGTAGAAATTCATAAAACTCATGTAAATGTAATGATCACTTGTTTGCTTGAATCAAGTAAAATTACACAAGTTCATATACTTTTTTCAGAAAGTTAGGTAAAAGTGGTCCATACAATTGGTCAACAGGGATCATAAAGAAAGCGTTTTGAAAGTCATGCTTTCTTATACAATGTGTTTGTTATATTGAAAATATGTCTGACAGGGTAGGAAGAAAAGAGCAACTTTGAAATAAGGGGTCTATTTGCTTTGGTAAAGAAAACAAGTGTATCTTTAGAAGCTAATGATTAGGAAGGAAAGGAAAAGAGAAAGGAGGAACTGGGTAGGGTTTGGTCAGAATAAAAATAGAAATAGCTTGTGATAGAAGCTTGGAAACATATAACTATTGCTGATTGGATGTTTGGCATCATGGGGAGGCAAGGGAGAAAGAGAGAGAGAAGGAGTAGCATATTTGCTATTTTTATCTGAAATAGGCAACTTCAAGCAGTAGCCTTTCTAAGATCTGTGCTATAAACTAGCCTCCTAGGCTGTGAGCTCCTGCAGAACTAGGTCTGTGTCTTCTTTCTATCTTTATCCCCAGCCCATCACACAGCATGTGGCAGATAGAAGATGTGCGATAGATGTTTACTGAATGAATAAATGACCATGCAGCTATTCAGTAAGAGGGAAGCACAAGCAAGCATGATAGAGAAACACAAGGAAGTGAGAACACAAAGGATGTTATCTGTCAGTGACTGCCACATACAGAGGAGTAGAGAAACACATGCAGCCTGAGAGAGCCCTTATCTTTTATCTACTGTTTCTGCCATTCAAGCTTTATGAGATTCTTAATGGAAACCTCCTTGTGCAAAGACATCAAAGGTGTCTTTGTATTTTTTTTATTTTAATCACTGCTGAAACCTCAAATTCTTTCTTGAAATACTACATTATCTTTTGTGATGGTACTGTTAGAGAGTAGGAAATCCATACCCAACCCATGGTCTCACTCTTCTTTCCTTGACCCCTCTATGAGCAGTTTGGTTTTACTTCTATATCAGAGACATGCATATTCACAATCACATTTACTTTATTTACTTGCACAGCTCACAATTCATTGTCCCCATTTGATTGTGGAATGGCTTGGGAATGTATTCCAGTCATATTTTATGTTTATAATTAAGAAAAATATTGGCTCAAATCCCAATATATAGAAATAACTCTTCCCCATCTACCACAGTGGCTATTTGTTTGGGATGTTTTTATGCCCTCAAACACCAATTCAGAAAAGAACCCAGGGTAAGTCATTACTTAAAGCACAGCTATACTTTAAATTTAGTGTTTAAATGACCTTATGAATTTCTGTTTTCTCTAGGTGACATTCACATTAAGTTTATGGTTTAACACACCAGCATGTGATTTCCCTGAATACTAGCCTGAAAAATAACTGCTCACACTAGAGGATACTCTCCATGATGTCCCCCTATAGCGACTGTGCCTGTCCCAGGAGTACACTCCACTCAGCACATACAGGGGTATCCAGACCCAAGTGCTCATTTATAGCTGACTCCAAGCTAGCTGACACCTTGTTTTGACACACAGTCCTATCACTCTTAATTCTAACCTTGGCTACTTTCTTATTTCTGGCTCTATCTCTCCACTTCAGCAAACACTGCCATCAACAAAGCCTTTTTATTTCTACCCAAAACAGAAATCTTGGACCCATATATCACCCCAGGAGGCAGTATTCATCTGGTTTTCTGCTGACAGAAAGAAGTTGCGCAATATTTTGTGCTACAATGGAATAGACCATACAAAACATGCATCATTGCCTGTGTTGATAGATTATTTATTTATTAAGATTTTATTTATTTATTTGACAGAGAGAGAGAGAGATCACAAGCATGCAGAAAGGTGGGGGAAGCAGGCTCTACACTGAGCAGAGAGCCCGATGGGGCTTAATCCCAGGACCCCAAGATCATGATCTGAGGTGAAGGAAAAGGCTTAACTCACAGAGCCATCCAGGCGCCCCAGATAGATTATGTTCAATTACAGACTCTCAGCATGACAAATCATTAACCAAACAGATACAAAACATTCTTTCAGCTCTCACTTTTTGACAGCTTTATCAACAAAATACGTAATTACAAAAATGTATATCCCAGCTATTACCACGCCCATTGTGATTTTTTGTTGTTTAAGGATTAGTAGCCCTCAATCCAAGCAATGACCTCATGGCACAATTCTTTTTTTTGTCAAATCACCACTCTTGAGCCCCATCTCCCCTTGACATTCCCTTATGCTTCATTTTGATCACCCTTGTCTCATTGTCTACTGACACCTATTATCCTCTCAAGAATACACCTCCTTCCCAAACTAATACAAACTAAGTTGTTATTACTGGTAAAGTTTATTAGGAAATCACATCTAGAGTAGCTTCATTCTATGATGGACAATTGTTTTTTGTTTTTTGTTTTTTTGGACAATTATTTATTAATGGTGAGATCTCAGTCATCAACAACAAAATGAAGAAGACATATGGCAAGGAAGAATCCTTTTCACAAGAAACTACTTACCTCCTTTACTTAAAACGGACCCACCTTCTACCCTTAGTCCTCAGCTTTCCAAAATGTAAATGATCAATATTATGAAACCTTAGACATTCCTGAAAGACAATGATTTAGTGATAGTCTCACCTATCACTGCCAATAATTAGATTTCCTATCAAGTCCTACTGTTTCTTGTTAACCAAGTATCAATTTAACCAATTCAATAAAAAGTTAAAACATCTCTAGGATGTATCTGATGGATTCTACAGTGTTCTGTATTCAATCAAATTCTTGATTCTAGAGTCAATTGTTTCAAAAAAGAAAACCTATGATTTAACTGAGCAAAATTTAGCAAATTTCCATTGCTAAGAGCTTTATCTATGTACCACTAACTGATTAGGCAGGCCCTCATAGTAAACTTAAAGATCTTTGTCCAGATTTTACATCCATACCATAGACCACAAAACATCTCTTAAGATAAAAATAATAAACCTTTTCCGTTAGGTAAGATAAAAGAAAACTTGATTGGTAAGAGTGACTTAAATAACAAAACCTATATTTAGCAGGAATGTAGAATGACCCAGTCTCAAAAGTAATTATTCTAAAAGTAATGATGGATGAAATTGAGTTTAAAATTCAATCCTCACATTGAAGGGCATTATCAATTCTAAATCTGAGATTACAAAGAAAAACAAAACTTGCTCATTTTCATATCATGCCTTTGTATGATGATTCTTTGTGTTCCCTCCTCTCCCCACTGGAATGCACCATTCTCCTTGACCACTTGACAAGGTTCTTTCAAAACCCTATTCTAATGCCACCACTTCACTAAAGTCCTTCCAAATTACGATGGCACACTAATGATGGGACAATTGGACATTATGTGCTTCATGATATGGATGTGATACATTGGAATATATCCACTTCTACCTATAAATTATTATTGTGAAAAAAGGTAGAGCTTCCATGTAATGAAGCTACTCAATCTCATAATTAGTTTATAGGAAACAGTTAAATCACACCTGAGAGAGGCAATTAGTCAAATCCAGAATATGGGACATTCTCTGGGGCCAATTAGCAAGATTAAAGAAAAAATTTAGGATGACTATCATAAAATAAAAATTATTGATTAAACATAGTAACAAAATATAATGAGTAGCTCTTGTTTTGGTCCTGATTTCCAACAAAACAAATCTTAAAAAATCATTTTAGAACAATTAGGCAATTTTTTTAAATTTTTTATTTTTTATAAACATATATTTTTATCCCCAGGGGTACAGGTCTGTGAATCACCAGGTTTACACACGTCACAGCACTCACCAAAGCACATACCCTTTCCAATGTCCATAATCCCACCCCCTTTTCCCAAACCCCCTCCCCCCAGCAACCCTCAGTTTGTTTTGTGAGATTAACAGTCACTTATGGTTTGTCTCCCTCCCAATCCCATCTTGTTTCATTTATTCTTCTCCTACCCACTTAAGCCCCCATGTTGCATTTGAATATGGGCTGGGTATTAAACAATATTAGAAAATGATATTTAGTTACATGTTATAATAAGAAGAGTTATATTAGAAATTATTGAGACTGGTGGTAGGTATGGGAGGGTTCATTAAACACCACTCACTACTTTTGCATATGTTTAAAAATTTACATAATAAAAAGTTTTAATATGCCAAATATCTACAGAGGGAAAAAAAGCCACAGAACTCTGTGTACAATTTGGTGAACAAGAACCTCATCAGAGCTTACTTTCCCAAGAAGAAAATGCAATAGAAATCATTTTTAAACAAATAACTAACAAATTATTATCTCTTAGTACTCCAGAAGAAAAGTACAATGTGTCATGAGAATGTGTTGTAATTGGTACTGTGCCTGGCTGCCTACAGGCCCCTACATGCCTCTCAACACTCATCTCCAGCATCACCTTAGCTCTCTGAGTTATCTTGTCCTCTCTAGGACATTTAGTCACTTTCTCTTTGGTCCCATAACTCTTATATCACATGCAGTTGTATCTGTAACATCTATTATAATTTACTCTATTTATCTGATCGCATGTCCGCCCAACCCATGCCCACCTACCCTTGCACCCCAACAAGTTTATAAGACCCTTAGTATCAGGGACACTATCTGATCCAGTTCTGTGTTCTCTGTACTCAGTTAACTATGGGCCCATGGAGACAGTACCTGATCCCACTATAACAAACTTTTCACCTATTGGTATGGGTACCCATTGTTAAACATACCCAGAATAAATTTTTGAAAAGAAAAGTTTGTGAGGGACACAGCCTTTTTATAGGCACTCCCGCCTGCCCCTATGCTAAAGCGACCACATCAGGCCAGATGCCAGAACTCAGATGGACAAATGCACCTTAATCTGGTTCTTGACACCTCTACTTCCTACCTTCACTGTTTGTGTCCCTTCACCTCCCTTCACTGTGGGTTGGTGTGTGGGTCCTTTCTCTGTCCCTTTGAAAACTTCTCATTGGAGGTAGAAGAGCCTAGACTCAAAGTAGAAAGCAGCTTCAACTCCAGCAAGAAAACAAAGTATTTCCCTTCTCTCTAATGAGCACAGAGTTTTCTGTACCTTACAGAATTTGCCTTATCTGATAATCAAAGGACCCATCCAATGCTGGGATTGTGATCACAACCAAAAGTAACTTTTCATTTTTTTTTATACGCCGTGTATGCAGATAATATGCACATAGGCTTTGGAGAGATGGAAAGAACAGTAAGTAAAAACAAGGAGTCTGACCTCAAGCTTTACTATGCTTGTGGGAAAGCATTGTCCCAGTCTCACTAAAAACAAACAAACAAACAAACAAACAAAAACTTACAACTGGGTCCAGCAACAGGGTCTATAATTTAGTAATTTCCTTTGAGCTCAACCTAAAACTTAATAATTCCTACTGATAAAAGGAGGGTGTGTTTGGTTAGACTCAGAAATTCCTCCTGGTGTAAAGCCTGGCCATTGGATATGGTTAAAGAGAAACTGGGGAAAATATGACTGTGGCAGGCAGCTCTCCCCCTTCATGCGAGCTAAGATGAGGAACAAGGTGAGGGTATATATTCTCTTACCACATCTGCTCAACATTTTGCTGGAGGTTCTAAGAGAGGGAAGCTAAAGATAACAAGAAATGGAAAGCAGTGGTATCCAGACTAGAAAGGAAGAAATAAAATTGTCTTTGTTCATATACAACATGATGTCTTATAAAGGAAATCCTATGGAATCTACAAGAAAGAGACTAGGACTAAGAAGCGAGTTTAGAAAATTATGGATACAATGTCAATACATAAAGTCAATCATATTGTTGTACATTAACATCAGAATTTTAAATTTTAAAAATAACACCACCACCTGAAGTAGCATGAAAATAAAAAACTTAGAGAAAAATTGGACAAAAAGTATATAAAATGTATAAATGAAAAATTACAAGGCACTGCTAAAAACAATAAGGAGGCCTTGCATAAATGAAAAGTACACTGGATTCGTAGATCAGAAACCTCGATCTGGCTAAGAGTCCATTTCCCACAATCTGGCCTATATATAAACAACAATCCATTCAAAATCCCAGCAGTCTTTTTTATTTAATTTTACACGACTATTCTAAAATTCATATAAAATGCAAAGGATAGAGAATGGTCAAAATAGCTTCAAAAAGTACAAAGTTAGAAGATTTTTACTACCTGAATTTGAAACAATATAAAACTACATTAAGCAAAGTATGGTATGGCCACTAAAATAGAGAAATTAGACTTTATTAATAAAGAGTCTGAAATAGACCCACACATATGTGCTCAGCTGATTTTTGACAAAAATGTAAAAACAATTCAGTGAAAAGAGAAAAATCTTTCAACAAATGGTCCTTAAATTATTAGCATCCATATGAAAACTGATAAACTGCCATCCACACCTCTCAATGCAAACAAAAGTTAACTCCATGTGGATCACAGGCCTAAAGGCAAAGTCTAAAACTATAAAACTTCTATAAGAAAACATGGAAGAAAATGTTCATAATGCTGAAGTAGGCAGAGATTTCTTACATGCATCAAAAGAATAATGCATAAAAGATCATATTGACAAACTGAACTCCATCAAAGTTAAGAACCTCTGATCTTTCAAAGACTCTCTTAAGAATATGAAAGACAAGCCACAGACTAAATTAAGATATTAGAGAATCAAACATCTGATAAAGAACTTAAAACAATATATTATTTAAAATTCTTTAAAATACTCAATAATAAGAAAACAAACAAATAAAATATGTAAAATATTTGAGAAGACATTTGGCCAAATAAAATATATGGATGACAAATGAGCCATCTGAATGTAAAAAGATAGCCAATATCATTAGTGATTAGGGAAATGCAAATTAAAATCACAGATACCACTACACATATAAGGAATGGTTAAAATTAAAAACAAAAAACCCTGCTAACAGCAAATGCTGATAAGGATGTGGAACAACTGCTTGTGGTAATGTAAAATGGGACAACTTTTTTGGAAAACACTTTGGCAGTTTCTTATTAAATTAAATGTGCAATAACCATATGACACAGACATTCTATTCCTAGGCATTTGGCCAAGAGATATGAAAGCATAGGTCCATGCAAAGTATTGTATGCTAATACTTTTAGCAGCTGTATTGGTAATAAACAAAACTTGGAAACAATCTAAACGTTCACCAAAACATGAATAGATAAACAAATCGTGATATATCCATGAAATGAAAAACTAATCAGTAATAAGAGAATAAAGTATTGATACATTCAGCAGCATGGATAAATCATAGATATGCTGAGTGAAACAATGTGAGTGAATAATGTATACTTTCATTTATATAAAATTTTAGAAAATGTAGACTATTATACAGTGAAAAAAATCAGATCATTGGTTGCTTATATATGGGGAAGGTTGGGAGAAGGGTATGAGAGGGGAGAATACAAAGAAGCATAAGAAAATTTGGAGTGTTGATGAAGGATAGGTTTATTATCTTGATTATGATGTCCCGATTGTGGTTTCACAAATGTGTGTGTGTGTGTGTGTGTGTGTGTGTGTGTGTGAAAACTTATAAAATTATACACATTAAATACTATAGGTCAATTACACCTTAATAAAGTTTTGAAAAAAAGCTTACAGTAAACATTATACTTAAAAAATAAATACTGCGGGGGAGGGGCAAGATGGAGAAGTAGGAGACCCTATTTCAAGCGGTTCCCTAAAGTAAGCTAATTATCTAACAGAACACTCTGAATACCCATGAAATCAGCCCAAAATGTAGGATTATACACTTCTGGATCTCTATGGGGCAGAAGACGCCAGTGGAGAGGTAAAGCAGAGTGGGAATGCTCAGACTGATAGACTGATACCAGAGGATAAACAGAAGGGGGAGGGAGGTATCAGAAGCGACCCTCTGGAAAGTAATAGCCCAATACAAATACAAATACCACAATACAAAAGTGCCCTGTGATTGGGGACTAGCATTAATTTGGAGACAGAGGTCTGGGTGCAATTTGCTTTCCACTCAACCTCTGAAAAGCCACAAAAAGATTCCAAAGAACAAAAACCTCCAGAGAACAAAAGCCTAAAAAACCAATTTCCACAGAGCCCAGCCCCTTGATAGGGGACAGGAGGACTCAATCCAAGCAAGACTGACTGCAAATCAATATGGCAGGCTCGTCCCCCAGAAAGCCAGCCAAAAGAATGAGAGGACAACCACCAGAGGGTCCCCATAAAACTGTAAAACCCCAATTTCAGGGGAAAATAATATATTAACCTCTCAGTATTGCCCTAACGCCTGTATATTTCATAAATACAACTTTTATTTTTAGTTCATTCTCACTGTCCTTGTTCTTTCTAATTTTTTAACCTACTTACCATTACAACTAGAGGTTTAATATAACATATTCTATAATAACCTTTTAACTTGAACTTTTTTCATACATATGTCTGTGTTTTTCTTTTTCTTTTCTATTTTTTAAAATATACATATAGATATAAGCTTCAAGGTAATCCTCTTTCCCTAATCAATACTACCCCTATATATAAGCCAGTTTTAATCTCCCTTTATCTCTGGAAAGTTGAGTCCTTTAACAAAGATATCAAGATATACCCAGGAAGAATCAAAATAAACTTGTTCACCCACATCAAGGTTTTATAACCACTCTCCTATCTTTTTCTTCTGTCAGTGTTTCTGTGTACTTGTTTTTGTTCTGTTATTATATAAATCCTATCCTTGGGATTCATTTTGGCTGGGTTCTTTTTTTTTTTTTCTTGTCATTTACTTTTGTCGGTCTTTTTGTTTGCTCGTTTTTACTTGTTTACCTTATAAACCTTACCTTTGGGGCCCATTTTGGCTAGATCTTCTCTCTCTCTCTCTTTTCTTTTTTCTTTACTTTTGGTGGTGACTTCCGACTGTTCAGAAGCATTCCAGGGTGCTCCTTGCCTGGATTGTGGATGATATATTCAACTATGCATTCCCTCAACCACCTCTCACTAAAATGACTAGGAGGAGGAATACCCAACAGAGGAAAAATTCAGAGACTGTGTCCTCTCCGTCAGAACTATTGGATATGGACATAAACAGTATGTTGAGAAAGGGAATTCAGGGTAACAATTATCTAGGCAATGGTTAGGATGGAGAAAACCATTGGTGACAACATAGAATCTCTAAGGGCAGACTTGAAAGCCACCTGGGAAGAAGTTAAAAATGCTATCAATGAGATGCAACCTAATCTAAATACTCTAACAGCTAGGGTAACTGAGGCAGAAGTTAGAATTAGTGATCTAGAGGACAAACTGATAGAGAAAAGGATCAGGAGGAGGCATGGAAGAAACAGCTTAGAAGCCATGAAAACAGAATTAGGGAAATAAATGATGCCATGAAATGTTCCAATGCCAGAACAATTGGGATCCCTGAAGGAGTGGAGAAAGAGAGAAGACTAAAAGATATCATTGAACAAATTCTCAATGAAAATTTTCCTAATCTGGGGAATGAAACCAGCATTCGTGTCCTAGAGGCAGAAAGAACATCCCCAAAATCAATGAATCTAGAAAGACACTTGATTATAAGACTGACGAGTCATAATTTTAGACAAGAGCTTCTAAGGGCAGCTGGGGGAAGAGATTCTTTATGTACAGAGAAAGGTCCATCAGAATAATGTCAAACATGTCTACAGAAACCTGGCAAGCCAGAAAGGGCTGGCAAGACATATTCAGGGCACTAAATGAGAAGAACATGCAACAAAGAATACTTTATCCAGCAAGATTGACATTTAGAATGGATGGAGAGATAAAGAGCTTCCAAGACCTGCAAGGTTTAAAAGAGTATGTGACCACCAAGCCGGCACTACAAGAAATATTAAGGGGGGGGGGTCCTATAAAAGAAGAAAGAACCCAAGAGTGACACAGAACAGAAATTCACAGAGACAATCTATAAAAATAAAGACTTTGCAAGCAACATGATGTCAATAAAAACCTATCTTTCAATAAATCACTCTCAACCTGAAAGGCCTAAACGCCCCCATCAAATGGCACAGGGTTGCAGATTGGATAAAACAATAAGACCTATCCATATGTTGTCTACAAGAGACCCACTTTGAACCTAAGGATACATCCAGACTGAAAGTGAAAGGCATCTTTCATGCCAGTGGGCCTGAAAAGAAAGCTGGGGTAGTGATTCTTATATCAGATAAATTAAATTTTAAACTAAGGACTGTAGTCAGAGATAAAGAAGGACACTACATCATTCTTAAAGGGTCTATTCACCAAGAAGTTCTAAAAATTGTAAATATTTATGCCCCAATACGGGAGAAGTCAACTACATAAGACAACTGCTAATCAAGATAAAAGAGTCATATTGATATGAATACATTAATAGTAAGGGATCTTAACATGCCACTCTCAGTAACAGATCATCCAAGCAGAAAATAAATAAAGAAACAAGAGCAGGGCGCCTTGGTGGCTCAGTGGGTTAAGCTGCTGCCTTCAGCTCAGGTCATGATCTCAGGGTCCTGGGATCGAGTCCCGCATTGGGCTCTCTGCTTGGCGGGGAGCCTGCTTCCTTCTCTCTCTCTCTGCCTGCCTCTCTGTCTACTGTGATCTCTCTCTCTGTCAAATAAATAAATAAATAAATAAAATCTTTAAAAAAAAAAAAAAAGAAACAAGAGCATTGAACAATACATTCGACCAGATGGACCTCATAGACATATACAGAACATTCTACCCTAAAACAAAAGAATACTCATTCTTATCAACAACACATGGAACTTTTTCCAGACCACACACTGGGTCAAAAATCAGGGCTCAACTGATACCAAAATACTGAGATTATTCCCTGCATATTCTCAGACCACAGTGCTATGAAACTGGAACTCAACCACAAGAAAATGTTTGGAAGGAATTCAAATACTTGGAAGCTAAAGACCACCCTGCTTAAGAATATTTGGATCAACCAGGAAATCAAAGAAGAACTTAATTCATGGAAACCAATGAGAATGAAGACACATTGGTCCAAAACCTACAGTGGTCCTAAGGGAGAAATACACAGCCATCCAAGCCTCACTCAAAAAAACTGAAAAATCCAGAATATACCAGCTCTCTTTATACCTTAAAGAATTGGATAATCAACAACAAATTAAGCCAACCCCATACACAAGAAGAGAAATAATCAAGATTAGAGCAGAGATCATTGAGAAAGAAACTAGAGATAGAGTAGAACACATCAATGAAGCTGGTTTTTTGAAAGAATCAATAAGATCAATAATCCACTGGCCAAACTATTCCAAAAGAAATGAGAGAAGACCCAAATTAATAAAATTATGAATGAAAAGGGAGAGATCATGACTAACACCAAGGAAATAGAAACAATCATCAGAAATTATTATCAACAGTTATATGCCAATAAGTTAGGCAACCTAGATGAAATGGATTCATTCCTGGAAACCTATAAACTTCCAAAATTGAATCAGGAAGAAATGGACAACCTGAATAGACCAAAATCTAGTAACCAGATTGAAGCAGGGATCAAAAACCTCTCAAAAACCTCCCCAGCCCAGGACCTGATGGATTCCCTGGAGAACTCTACCAAACATTCAAAGAAGAAATAACAATACCTACTCTCCTAAAGCTGTTTCAAAAAATAGAAACAGGGGTGCCTGGGTGACTCAGTGGGTTAAAGCCTCTGCCTTTGGCTCAGGTCATGATCCCAGGGTCCTGGAATAGAGTCCTACATTGAGCTCTTTGCTCAGCAAGGAGTCTGCTTCCCTCTCTCTCTCTCTCTGCCTGCCTCTCTGCCTGCTTGTGATCTCTGTCAAATAAATAAATAAAATCTTAAAAAAAAAAAGTAACAGAAGGAAAACTTCCACACTCTTTCTATGAAGCCAGCATTACCCTGATCCCCAAACCAGGTGAAGACCCCACCAAAAAGGAGAATTTCAGACCAATATCCCTGATGAATATGGATGCCAAGATTCTCAACAAGATCCTAACTAATAGGATCCAACAGTACATTAAAAATATTATCCACCAAGATCAGGTGGGATTTATCCAAGGGATGCAAGTGTGATTCAATATCCGCAAATAAATCAATGTGCTAGAACAAATCAATAAGAAAAGAGAGAAGAACTACATGGTCCTCTCAAATGATGTAGAAAAAGCATTTGACAAGATACAGCATCCATTCCTGATTAAAATGTTTCAAAGGATAGGGGTAGAGGGAACATTCCTCAATTTCATAAAATCTATATGTAAAACCCACAGCAAATATCGTCCTCAATGGGGAAAAGCTGACAGTCTTCCCTTTGAGATCAGGAACACGACAAGGATGTCCACTCTTGCCACTCCTGTTCAACATAGTACTGGAAGTCCTAGCAACAGCAATCAGACAAGAGGTATTCAAATTAACAAAGAAGAAGTTAAACTCTCTCTCTTTGCAGATGACATGATACTTGATATGGATAATCCAAAAGACTCCGCCCCCAAACTACTAGAACTCATACAGCAATTCAGTAATGTGGCAGGATACAAAATCAATGTACAGAAATCAGTTGCTTTCTTATACACTAACAATGAAAATATAGAAAGGGAAATTAGAGAATTGATTCAATTTGCTATAGCACCAAGAACCATAAAATACCTGGGAATAAACCTAACCAAAGAGGTAAAGGATCTGTACTCGAGGAACTACAGAACACTCATGAAAGAAATTGAAGACACAAAAAGGTGGAAGACCATTCCATGCTCATGGATCAGAAGAATAAACATTATTAAAATATCTATACTTTTTAGAGCAATCTATACTTTCAATGTCATCCTGATCAAAATTCCACTGGCATTTTTCAAAAGAGCTGGAACAAAAAAATCCTAAAATTTGTATGGAAGCAGAAGAGACCCCGAATTGCTAAGGAAATGTTGAAAAAGAAAAACAAAACTGGGGCATCACGTGGCCTGATTTTAAGCTTTGCTACAAAGCTGTGATCACCAAGACAGCATGATACTGGCACAAAAACAGACACATAGACCAATAGAACAGAGTGGAGAGCCCAGATATGGACCCTCAACTCTATGGCCAACTAATCTTTGACAAAGCAGGAAAAAATATACAATGGAAAAAAGACAGTCTCTTCAATAAATGGTGTGGGGAAAATTGGACAGCCATGTATAGAAGAATGAAACTCGACCATTCTCTTACACCACACACAAAAATAAACTCAAAAAGGATAAAAGACCTCAATGTAAGGCAGGAATCTATCAAAACCCTAGAGGAGAACATAGGCAGTAACCTCTTTGACATTGGCCACAACAACTTCTTTCGAGACATATCTCCAAAAGTAAAGGAAACAAAAGCGAAAATGAACTTTTAGGACTTCACCAAGATCAAAAGCTTCTGCACAGCGAAGGCAACAGTCAAAAAAAAAAAAAAACAAACAAACAAACAAAAAAAAAAAAAAACAAAGAGGCAATCTATGGAATGGAATAAGATATTCTCAAATTACACTATAGACAAAGGGCTGGTATCCAAGTTCTTTAAAGAACTCTCAAACTCAACACACACAAAACAGATAATCACGTCAAAAAGTGGGCACAAGACATGAACAGACACTTCTCCAAAGAAGACATACAAATAGCTAACAGACACATGAAAAAATGTTCATCATTAGCCATCAGAAAGATTCAAATCAAAACCACATTGAGATACCACCTTACACCAGTTAGAATGGCTAAAATCAACAAGACAGTAAACAACAAGTGTTGGAGAGGATGTGGAGAAAGGGGAACCCCCTTACACTGTTGGTGGGAATGCAAGTTTGTGCAGCCACTTTGGAAAAGTGTGGAGATTCCTGAAGAAATTAAAAATAGAGCTACCTTATGACTCTGCAATTGAGCTACTGGGTATTTACCCTAAATATACAGATGTAGTGAAAGGAAGGGTAATCTGTACCCTAGTGTTCATAGCAGCAATGGCCATAGTTGCCAAACTGTGGAAAGAACCAAGATGCCCTTCAACAGATGAATGGATAAAAAAGATATGGTCCATATATACAATGGAATATTATGCCTTCATCAGAAAGGATGAATACCCAACTTTTTATCAACATGGACAGAACTGGAAGAGATTATGCTGAGTGAAATAAGTCACTCAGAGAGAGTCAAGTATCATACGGTTTCACTTACTTGTGGAGCATAAGGAATAACATGGAGGAATTGGGAGATGGAGAGGAGAAGTGAGTTGGGGGAAATTAGAGGGAGAGACAAACCATGAGAGACTGTGGACTCTGAGAAACAAACTGAGGGTTTTGGAGGGAAGGGGGATGGAAGGTTGGGTGAGCCTGGTGATGGGTATTAAGGAGGGCACATATTGCATGGAGCACTGGGTATGATGCATAAACAATGAATTTTTGAACACTGAAAAAAATAAAATTTAATTTAAAAAAGAGAGGAACACTGCATGCTTCCTCTTTAAGGATCAGGAAAGAAATATAATGCCCCTATCACTGCCACTGATTCAAAATCATGGGAAGTCTTGGAAAACTCATTAAGAAATAAAAAGAAATAAGAAATGCATAATTGAAAAAGGAAATATAAATGTGCCTTTATTTGTAAAAGATGCCATTGTTTAACTAGGGAGAAATAAGAAAACTCAAAGAATCATCAGAGAAGGAAGATGGCAAGAAATATACAAAACTTAAAAGTTCTGATAAATAACACAGAAGGTGATCGAAATAAAATAGAATCTTTCCATGCTCTAGAAGGGACATTTTAATAGTATGTAGATATTAATTTTCTCAAGATTTATCTATATGTTCATTGCAATCCCAATCAAAATCCTAGGTATATTTTTAAGTAATTAATAAATATAAAGTTTTCATGGAAGAATAAAATTCCATAAATAGCATCATTTGTGATGTCAGGGATCTGAAGAAGCCCTGGGTATCCCATGCAGTGGAGCAGGTAAATTAGAATGAGTGATGTACACAGTGGAGTCCTATGTGGACTTTGGCACAAAGAACTTGATATATACATAGTGATGTGTTGGACCTTAAGTACACAGTGTTTAAAGGAAAAAGTAAGAAAATGAACGAGATCTATAATTTCATGCATCACGAGGCAATAAAATATTCATTCACCTAAAACATCAATTCTTGTTTTTCTGGAATGCATGTAAAAAAATAGCTATATATCGAATACATTAGAACAGTTGCCTGTAGTAGGGAGAACATGGGAGTGAGAAGTGAGGAATAAAAGCAATAAAGAAATAAAGAACAGTCATGACTGAACAGTATGAGTAATTAACCCCACTGTACCTGAGGTGTTACTAAAATGAAATAAAGTAATTAAGAACAAACAGTCCTTAATATTTGGATGTTCTTTCTATAGTCAGTATAAATGTAGTGACAAAACATTACATTGCCTTCATTATGGAAAAAAATAATTCTACTTTGTATTTGTTTTCTACTACTTCATAACAATTTATAACTATTTCCAAGGTCAGGTTCAGGCCCAGACAGGTTCCCTTCTGGGTCCCCTGATCAAGGTATCACAAGGCTACTATCCAGATTTTGGCCTGGCTACATTCTCATCTGGAGGTGGGACTGGGGAAGAACCCACTTTCAAGCTCATTCAAGTTGTTGACAGAATTCATCTTGTTGTGGCTGAAAGACTGAGGGGTTCCCATTTTTATGATGGCTATCATTCAGAGCCCACAGAAACACACAAAAGTACATACACACACATGCAAATACACACCATAACATGATCATGGGAGTAACAGCCCATCACCTTTGCCATATTCTATTGTTGAAAGCAAGACAAAGTTTTCACTCATACTTAAAGGCAGGACATATGCATAGGGGCTACCCTAGAGACTATCTGTCACATGTATGAACCATATTTATAAAATCATATTACCATAAATGCTGTTTATTAGCTTTTTAATTTTTAAAAAATCTACCTACAAAGGCAGTATTAATAGTTATCAGAAGTTTCATAACAGGAGACATAAAAAATATAAAAAGATATGTTCTAAAGTAGATATATAAACAAAGGAAGAGTATGCTTTTTTAAAATCATAAAGGTAACATCCAGAAAAGCACAATAAGATACAACTAAAAGGAAAATGTTAAGGGAATGAAGAATTTTCTGGTAGTTTAGATGGAATAAATTCTTCATCTTTTATAAAGGGAGTCAATATTTTCTAGTGATAAGTCTGGAAATCAAGTCACAAGTACATTGTTTTAATGGGAAGTAGAAGTAAAAAACAGAAACCATTAATTCTTGCTTGTGTGGACAGACCAGGGGTGGGAGCAGGGGAGAAAGAAGATTTTTAATTTTTCCTTAGATCCCTATGTACCACTTGATTTTTTTTTTTTTTTGCCATAGGATAATTTTCATGTTAATTTTAAAATTGTTTTAAAAATAAGATTTTAGGAAATGGGTGATAATATTCATATCAAATATAAAAGCTAGAAAGGAATATAAAAATTATAAATACTATCTCTCTCTTTTTTATAGCCACAGAAACTAAGGCACAGAGAAATGCAGTTGTGTACTCTGGATCATATCTGGCTGAGTCTAGATAAAGCCTTGAGTAGAACTTCCACCTCCTGATTCCTATATAACACACTGCTCGAGTAGTTTTCATCCAAAGGCATAAAAGCTGGGCTGTGGGTTATACTTCTAA
Source organism: Mustela putorius furo (assembly GCF_011764305.1). Classification (NCBI taxonomy): domain Eukaryota; kingdom Metazoa; phylum Chordata; class Mammalia; order Carnivora; family Mustelidae; genus Mustela; species Mustela putorius. Next base: position 10,274,659 of record NW_025421467.1, on the reverse strand, counting down.
ATGTGCCAATAATTTGCATGGGGCGAGTCATTAATTGAACTTCACTTTCCTCATGCATAAACCTCATGATCATGTGTAGATCAGTGGTTTTCAACTTTTTTTTTAAGATTTTATTTATTTATTAGAGAGAGAGAGATCACGAGTCGGCAGAGGCAGGCAGAGAGAGAGAGAGAGGGAAGCAGGCTCCTCGCTGAGCAGAGAGCCTGATGCAGGGCTCGATCCCAGGACCTTGACCTGAGCTGAAGGCAGAGGCTTTAACCCACTGAGCCACCCAGGCGCCCCTCAACTTTGTTTTTAAAGCAGCAAAATTTAGTCATTAAATGAAATCCTGGAGTCTTATTTGACAAAAATTCAAAATGAAGGGGAAAAAAGTCAAACCTGAGCTTCTCTGGTTGAAGGGAGTTGTATGAACACTTTAAGCTCTCTGCAGTCCTGACAGACCCTCTTCCAGATGTCTAGAGCTCTTTGGTGAATGCTCTCTGGCTATCCTCTAACTGAGGAGCTGGGTGAAGTGGAGGCAGAGAGTACATTTCTAACAAGCTCCCAGGAGTGCTAATGTTGCTATCTCTTGGCAAGTCACTAGATGATCTCAATATCTCCTCCAATGGCCCACCTGAGATTTTACCTTTGCTTTACTACTTAATACCCATTTCTATGAACCTATTGACAACAGAGGCCAATCACAAAGAGCACTGCTACCTCCCAGTTACTAGCGAATGAGCTGATGTGAACCATGGAATTAGCATCAAGGCATGAGAGTGGAGTGATGGAGAATATAATCTCTGAGTATGACTGACCTGGACTAGAGTATCAGTTGTCCCACTTACTGGTTGGGTGACCATGGCAATTAACTTCATGTCTGTGAGCATCAGGTTTCTTATCTGTAAAATGGAGTTAAAATTGGGTGCCTTCTATGTTGTTGTGAGGATTAGAAATGACATTATGCTTCAAGATCCCTAGAACAGTGCCTTGAATATAACAAGCAGTCAATAAATATTAGGTATTGAAGGGACACAGAGGATATTTTAAAGAATTGTTTACAAGACTTTAACTTTAGTATCAAAGTATCTACATATAAGAAATTCCAACCTGTGGTTGGAAGACTCAAAGCAAATTTATAATGTACAAAGTAGGAGCACATGGAAGCTTAAGCAGCAGAAATAAACTACATAACTCTCACTAGGGTCCTACTGAATATTTATATGTGATCAGGACACCAGTATCATCATATTATTATAGTTACTCAATGTATTGCCAGAATGGACTGTTCATCTAAACTGTCTTTATAAGAATAAGTAATAAATAAAATATAAAGCAAGAACAATTTTTCTAAGTCATAACTAATTAAATCTTACCTAAAACATTGATTCCATCTCCCCAGTTTTCTGTGATTTTTTTTTTCTGCTAAAACTTTACTGTTGTAAGAAAAAAAGTATTTCACAGTTATCCTCCAAACCAAGTATCAACATTTTTTCCATCATACCATGTATATTCTTTCTGATATCTCCCTGCAGCTCACCATACATAAATTATCAAAATAATTTTTTGAATATTCTACACTACAGGATTCTAGATTTAAAGAAAGATTACATCACTTTACTGGGAAACATACTCAAACACTCTGGTTCTTTCTGATTTCCTTTGAAGTGGCACTTCCCAGGACAGTATAATTGATTATATGGGGTAGCCCAGAAATAAGTGATTTGGGGCCAAGGCATTTTGGCAGATTATTGTACAAAGATAATCTATCAAAAGGTATTTTCACATTAACCTGCGATGATCCTAGTGTTCCAGCTGAAACCAAAATGTACTTCCAGGAAGTTTAGCTGTGAATAGACAGCTAATTTAGGCAATAAACATAAAACTTTATCTAGTAGTAGAATGCGAAAGAATAAAGAAACAAAATGCTACAACTTCATCAAGTGACTATTGACTAAAAGCTGCACATATTTTCAAAAATAAAGATTAATTTATTAAAAGCATGTATATGCGGTGTAAGAGAATGGTCAAGTTTCATTCTTCTACATATAGCTGTCCAGCTTTCCTGTTTTGTTGAAGATTATTTGCCCATAGAGTTGAGGGTCCATATCTGGGCTCTCTACTCTGTTCCACTGGTCTATGTGTCTGTTTTTATGCCAGTACCATGCTGTCTTGGTGATCACAGCTTTGTAGTAAAGCTTGAAATCAGGTAGCGTGATGCCCCCAGTTTTATTTTTGTTTTTCAACATTTCCTTAGCGATTCAGGGTCTCTTCTGATTCCATACAAATTTTTGGATTATTTGCTCCAGCTCTTTGAAGAATACCGGTGGAATTTTTATCGGAATGGCATTAAAAGTATAGATTGCTCTAGGCAGTATAGACATTTTAACAATGTTTATTCTTCTGATCCAAGAGCATGGAATGGTCTTCCATCTTTTTTGTGTCTTCTTCAATTTCTTTCATGAGTGTTCTGTAGTTCCTCAAGTACAGATCCTTTACCTCTTTGGTTAGGTTTATTCCCAGGTATCTTATGGTTCTTGGTGCTATAGTAAATGGAATTGATTCTCTAATTTCCCTTTCTGTATTTTCATTGTTAGTGTATAAGAAAGCCACTGATTTCTGTACATTGACTTTGTATCCTGCCATGTTGCTGAATTGCTGATGAGTTCTGTAGTTTGGGTTTTCCGTATAAAGAATCATGTCATCTGCGAAGAGAGAGAGTTTGACTTCTTCATTGCCAATTTGTATAACTTTTATTTCTCTTTGTTGTCTGATTGCTGTTGCTAGGACTTCTAATACTATGTTGAATAAGAGTGGTGAGAGTGGGCATGAAACTCGACCATTCTCTTACACCGTACACAAAGATAAACTCAAAATGGATAAAAGATCTCAATGTGAGACAGGAATCCATCAGAATCCTAGAGGAGAACATAGGCAGTAATCTCTTCGATATCAGCCACAGCAACTTCTTTCAAGATAAGTCTCCAAAGGCAAAGGAAACAAAAGCAAAAATAAACTTTTGGGACTCTATCAAAATCAAAAGCTTCTGCACAGCAAAGGAAACAGTCAAGAAAACAAAGAGGCAACCCACGGAATGGGAGAAGATATTTGTAAATGACAGTACAGACAAAAGGTTGATATCCAGGATCTATAAAAAACTCCACAAACTCAACACACACAAAATAGACAATCATATAAAAAAATGGGCAGAAGATATGAACAGACACTTCTCCAATGAAGACATACAAATGACTATCAGACATGTGAAAAAATGTTCATCATCACTAGCCCTCAGGGAGATTCAAATTAAAACCACATTGAGATATCACCTTACACCAGTTAGAATGGCCAAAATTAGCAAGACAGGAAACAACATGTGTTGGAGGGGATGTGGAGAAAGGGGAACCCTCTTACACTGTTGGTGGGAATGCAAGTTAGCGCACCCTCTTTGGAGAACAGTGTGGAGATTCCTCAAGAAATTAAAAATAGAACTTCCCTATGACCCTGCAATTGCACTACTGGGTATTTACCCCAAAGATACAGATCTAGTGAAAAGAAGGGCCATCTGTACCCCAATGTTTACAGCAGCAATGGCCACAGTCGCCAAACTGTGGAAAGAACCAAGATGCCCTTCAATGGACAAATGGATAAGGAAGATGTGGTCCATATACACTATGGAGTATTATGCCTCCATCAGAAAGGACGAATACCCAACTTTTGTAGCAACATGGACAGGTCTGGAAGAGATTATGCTGAGTCAAATAAGTCAAGCAGAGAGAGTCAATTATCATATGGTTTCACTTATTTGTGGAGCATAACAAATATGTCCCATGGAGGACATGGGGAGTTAGAGAGGAGAAGGGAGTTGGAGGAAATTGGAAGGGGAGGTGAACCATGAGAGACTATGGACTCTGAAAAACAATCTGAGGGTTTTGAAGGGACAGGGGCGGGGAGGTTGGGGTACCAGGTGGTGGGTATTATAGAGGGCACAGATTGCATGGAGCACTGGGTGTGGTGCAAAAATAATGAATACTGTTATGCTGAAAATAAATTTAAAAAATAAAAAATAAAGCATGTATATAGCAGAAGGGCAACAATGCAAGGCAAAAGAGTTTCTCAGATAATACTAAAGAGGAGCCAAAAGATGAAGCTAACCCACATTTTTCCATAAAATGTATTTTGTTTCTCACATTCAAAGAGTAACATATTGTCATTTTTATAATCACTAGATTATAAGGCATGTGAACTGATTTTGTCCCCAGTTTTACTTCTGAGTTGTATGACCTTGGATAAGTCATTTAATTCTCTGAATTTTGACTTCTTCATTTATTTAATGAAGGGACTGACCAGTGCAATTATAACTCTTAGTATACATATATTTATTATAAAGCTATATATTATTTATTTTGTGGACATGTTATATTTATAATATAAATATAGAAAAATTATAAACAAATTTTCCTTATTTGTTCTGTGTTTATTTTTTAACCCTTTCCATATACATTTTTACTTGCACCAACCTTATAAAAACCTAGAGTAATAAAATTTTATATGGTTAACATAAACTGTGTTTGGGAAGAAGGCTGTGTGTGGGTGAGAAAGAGCGAGAGATATTAAGTTCACACCTGAGACAATACATATGTATTTAGGATACAGGGAATATGCCTCTCTATAAAACAAACCTAGGATGAGTTTTATTTAGCTGTATATTTCATACTGCCACTTCCTAAAGGAGAAAGAATGCAGCTTTGGAATAGTCTGAACAGCGCCTGCCATGGTCTCACAGGCGTTTAGGGGATTACGAGGCATCATGCCCATTAGAATTGTTTCTCCTCTAAATAATTTCTCTTCCTTCTGTTCCATGACATGTCTTCTTAATTATTTCCCAAAAGGCATAGTGTCTTACCTGTGGTGGCACTCAATAAACATTTGTGGAATGGAATTGAATGCAAGCCAAAATGTAAGCATAGCAAAAAGTGGTTTCTCCCACTGAAATTCTCCTTTGGTAAGCTCCTTTCTCTTACTTTGATGTCTCAGTGTCCATCGTACCTACAAAGCCTCCCCTGTCTCTAGTTGTCAGCCTGCAAACCTCCTGCAGCTTAGCCACCTGCTTCCTAACACAGTTCACCAGCACACACCTCCCACACCAGATGGCTCCCTTCTCCTGCCTTTGCTTGGCAAGAATTTACAACATTTCCACGTGTCCAGACTGGGACATGGGTGGGCACATCCAAGCGTTGAGGCTCTGTATGAGCAGCAGCAGAAGAGGTCCAAACAGCCTAAATGAACTTGGAAGACCTGTCTTTCTATACCATTCTGCATCCTTTTTTTTTTTTTTTTTTTTTTTTTTTTTTATAAACATATATTTTTATCCCCAGGGGTACAGGTCTGTGAATCACCAGGTTTACACACTTCACAGCACTCACCAAATCACATACCCTCCCCAATGTCCATAATCCCACCCCCTTCTCCCAAACCCCCTTTTTTTGTTTTGTTTTGTTTTGTTTCCTTTTGAAGGGGAGGGGAGACATAAAAATACTATGTCCTAGAAACTTCGTTTCCCTCAATTGCATATAGAATTCCTCAGGAATTTTCCAGGTCTACTCAACAAGGCCATATCAGAGAATTGAAAAGATTTCTTTAATCTAAGTTTCAAATTTGACCTGACAATTCTGTGTAACCTGATTCCAATACCACCATGATTGTGATTGTGAGATTAAGAATGGTAAACTTCTTGGGTGCCTGGGTAGCTCAGTGGGTTAAGCCTCTGCCTTCGGCTCAGGTCATGATCTCAGGATCCTGGGATCGAGCCCCACATCAGGCTCTCTGCTCAGCAGGGAGCCTGCTTCCCCTTCTTTCTCTCTGCCTGTCTCTCTGCCTACTTGTGATCTCTCTCTCTCTCTCTCTCTGTGTGTCATCTCTCTCTCTCTCTCTCTCTGTCAAATAAATAAATACAATCTTTAAAAAAAAAAAAAGAATGGTGTGATTCTTTAGGGCAGCTAGAATTATAGGTTTGGGAAGGAAGAATGTGTGGAAAAGGTAGACTTCACAAACTGCATGGAAACCAACTAGCAGATCACCTATATGAGCTATCAAAGTTAACTTTTCCTATCCACATTTCAGAGATGCCCATCACCTCTTTATTTTGATTAAAATTGTTCAAAAGTGAATACAGTTGTCAAAACGAGAGTCTAAACACTATAGAGTTGTGTTTACTTCCTCTTGGTGCATCTGTTATGAGTAAAGGAAGGAATCCAGTCTTATTTCTATGCCCATTCCTCCTATTACATTTTATAAACTAAGGTACAAAATTGAGCTGGAAGTGAAACATAATAGTCTTGGAAAAAACAAAAACAAGAATTTAATTCAATCTTTCTCTACCAACCACTTTTGTTCACTGAAAAATCATGAAATATCTCAGTCAGTTAGCTCATTTTGTTAGATCTATGATCTCAAAACATAGCCAGAGAATGGTGAATCCTTAAGGTATACCAGGTAAACTCTGGTGTGGCCTTAGATCATGAGGTCATGATAGTCATAATATTGCAGAGCCTAAGCTAATGACTGCAGAGTAACTAGTAATTTGTCTATAATTTGGGGGTAGAAACCTTTACTGATAACATTTAAAAATTGTGAACTTATCCTCACTGTCCAGGAGAGTACCTTTGGTTGTTCAGTTGGTTAGGTGGTCGATTATAGTAGAAGTCAAAAGTGGGTTTGGATAATCCTTGCTGGTTTCTTGACACTACCAGGGCCACTGTATATAAATACTACCTACAACATATTTACTCACAAATCCTACAACCTCGTAAAATTATCTTCCTCTCACCTGGAAAAGGAAATGAAAAAATCAGGAAAGATGATATCCTTGAATAATTTCCACCCCTACACAAATTTTTCTTTCCTTGAAGCAATAACTATGGCAAAAACTTCAGGGCCAGCCAGTTCCATAACTGGCAGAAGGGAGGAAATCTTGTACATCCATCATCTTCTTTAAAAAAAAAAAAATCTCCTTTATGCCAAGGAGATTCCTCTACTCAGGAGAGTCACCACGGAGACTCAGAGGGCTAAAAAATCACTGTGAAGGTTCTTAATGATTGTAGCTGCTTCACTCCTGCCCTTCAGTTTTTGTCTGTCTCCATTACTCCTCACTTGAACTAGTCTAGCATAATGCTTTTCCTGTAGATTAAAGGTCCTGAAGTCAAAACCCAAAAGCTTGAAGAAAAAGAAAGTAATGAATATAAACATCACTTTTCAATCACTTTGCCTGTTTCCCAAAGCAGTGATGCATTCATTTTTATTACTTTCCCAAAATGCTCTCAAGAAATAGTGAGAAAAGAAGTTAGGTAAGAAGAGAAAGAGAGAAAGAAATAAGAGGCCAAGGTTAGAGGCTGGTGTTTGGAGTCAGTAGTAAGTATGGCTGCTTACCCTGTGTCTTTCAGAAAGATTCCCCTGCCCCCCAAAATCTGCTGACCCCACCAGCTTTCTAAAGTTTAAACTACCATCATTTGACTTACTCAAATTGGAATTAAAATGTTGGCTCCTATTAAAATACAGTTGCAAATCTTGAGAAACCTTACATAAATGATTCAGGAGACCCTTCATAAAAGTTGATTTTGATGGCAGTAATGGAGAAAAAACCTGAGCAACCTGAGAATGGGCTTAATAAAAAATAAAATAGAAATAGAAAAAAAAAAAAAAAGGACACCTGAGTGGCTCAGTTGTTAAGCACCTGCCTTTAGCTCAGGTCATGATTCCAGAGTCCTGGAATCAAGCCCCGAATTGGACTCTCTGCTTGGTGGGGAGCCTGCTTCACCCTCTCTCACTCCTCCTGCTTGTGTACCTTCTCTCACTGTCTTTCTCTGTCAAATAAATAAAATCTAAAAAAAAAAAAAAAAAAAGAAAAGAAAAAAGAAAAGAAAAAAAAAAAAAAAGAAAGAAATAGAAAAAAAAAGAGAAAAAGAGAGGGCAGAAAACATATCGGTTGGCCTACTATAGATAAACTGTTACTGCCTGACTAGAGGTCATTAGGTTTAGCAACAGAAGTAGAATCACAGGTCATTTTCATTCATTGACATTATTTTCCTTCTCTCTCACAGAGTCATGGTGAAATGTATAGACTCTGGCATCAAAATAGCTGCCTTAAAGCCTGGCTCTACCACTTAAACTCTATCTCACTTTAGGTATATCACATAATCCTTTCTAATCTCAATTTCTTCATCTGTAAAATGAGTATAACAGTGCCTATGCATGTGAAGATTAGTGATATATACCACAAAAAATTCATAATTCAGTGTCTGCTCTAAAAAGTGTTTATCATCATCATTGTCCCATGGGAATATCATGAAGAAACACAGAAATTGTGTAAGAAAATTAGGTAGTGAAAAGGTTATTTTTCTAAGGAAAATATTCTCATTTGATAATAATACTCCTTATAATTAAGCTCAAGGACAAATTGTGGTTTTCCTCTCTTGGATAATAACAGTCATCATTTACTGAGAAACCACTGAATGTGATGCACAGGGTTATTTACTCTATGCATTCACATTTAATTTAAGAAACAGTATCCCTTACAAAGTTTCAGTTATGCCAGATGAATAAGCTCTATATAACAAAATAATACTGTATTGTACACTTAAAATTTTGCTAAAAAGGCAAATATTATCTTAAGTGATCTTACCACAAAAGAAAAGAATGGATATAAATAAAGAGATAAAAAGATAAAAACAAACATAATTAAATACATACTTTTGGGAGTGATAAATTTATAGCCATGATTATAGTGAAAATTCATGACTGTATACTTGTCTTCAAACTCATCTAGTAGCATATGTTAAATATGTACAAACATCCCTCAAAAAAGTGGTATAGAAAAAAACAATAAGACAGAGTATCCTGGAGATAAGCTAATTTTTCTAAATAATCAGATTTTTAAAATTCCACTTAATACAGCAACTTTCTAGGAATTTTTTTAAGGAAAAAAGCCAGACCCATGCCCAGAAATTTATGTACAATGTTCATAGGCTTACATATAATTACCAAAACAATGAGAAGAAAACCTGGGTACCCAACAATGTAGACTTGAGTAAACACAGAATGTTCACCCTTCTAATGAAATACAATTAAGCTATTTCAAAGAGAAATATTTAATGCCATGGGAAATTATTCAAAATGTGTAAGCAAGGAAAACATTTTATAAAACATTGTTTACAGTATTATTTCACCTGTATAAATATTGATACAAAGTATTTAACACAGAGCCTAAATCAAAAGATACTAGATAAACATATGTAAATCCACAGAACAAATACAGTAAGGATAATGCTTCCAGTGATTATGTAGGGAATGAAGGGATTAAAAGTGGTCCTTGATTTCTTCTTTATGTTTCTCTGGCTTCTCCAAATTTTATATAATGAACAAATATTACTTTTCTTTAAAAAAAAGAAAAAGAAAGAAAGAAAGAAAGCAATTCTGATCATCTCAGTAAGTAAACAATTCTAAGAAGCTCAGCAGAAGAGAAGCATTTATAGGAGACAGAAATGAAAATCCTACAAAGCAGGTAAGTGAGGGCTTTCAAAATTGAGCACAAGAAGCAGAACTTGGGTAAATTCCCTTAGCAGGAGAAAGGGCTGCTGCAGCTGTTAGAATATGCAGCAGGCATGAACCAAGAAATAGGTACTCAAGATTCCCACCATTTGCAATGATGTGAATAAAGCCAGAGAGTATTACACTAACTGAAATAAGTCAGTCAGAGAAAGACAAATACCATATGATTCTACTCCTACGTGGAAATTAAGAAACAAAACAAATGCACATTAGGAAAAGAAAGAGAGAGAGAGAGACAAACCAAGAAACAGACTCAACCACAGAGAGCAAACTGATGGTTACCAGAGGAGAGGAAGATGGGGGGTTGGGTTAAATAGGTGATGGGGATTAAGGAGCACACTTGTTGTGATGAGCACTGGGTGAGGTATGCAAGTGTTTAATCACTATATTGTACACCTGAAACTAATACTACACTGTATGTTAACTAACTGGAATTTAAATAAAAACTTGAAAAAATAAAATATTATGAGACAAAAAGAAAAAAAAAAAAAAGATATCCACTTCCCTGAACATTCACTGGTAACATCAATGGCTACTACACCTGCTAAAAGCATATAGACATTTTCCAGCATGTTCTGCAATAACCCTTATACAAGATCCCACGTGACCGATTCATTTTAGAGTTTGGTACAAAAAGAAACTCTCTTCTCTGAAGAGTCACTATAAATGAAAGCCACATACCTTAATTTTGAAAGAGTGTGGCTCTGGCTCAGAGGGCTCAAGTCTAAGCAACCCTCTGCCAGTCATTACCTTTGTGATGTTAGCCCAGCTACTTACCCTCCTTAGCCTAGGTACCCTCATGTGAAAAATACATTTTAGAATAGTAACTACTTCATGGACTTTAATGAGGACTAAATGAGATACTCCATGTATAATAGAAATCACCCATTAATATCACCTATCTTTGTTATGGCTATCAGATAAAAGAATTTATATGATGCTCATTCTTTCCCTATTTGCCTCGGCTTCCAGGGAGTCCCAAATGAAATTTAATCTTTAAAGATTCTTTATTTTAAAGATTTTATTTATTTGTCAGAGAGAGAGCGAACACAAGCAAGGGGAGCAGAGGGAGAAGCAAGCTCCCTACTGAGCAAGGAGTCTGATGTGGGACTCAATCCCAGGAACCTAGGGTCATGACCTGAGCCAAAGACAAATGCGTAATCAATGAGCCATCCAGTCATCCCTAATTTTCAATGATTCTAACTAAATTAGTCCTCATGAATATTTATTTACTTTGCTTTGGCAAGATTTTACTTACTTATTTCTATGTTTAGACAGTATCATATATTTAATATTTTTCACAAGGTGACAAATTATTTTCTGAAGGAAGTAACTCCATTTAAAAAAAAATCTCTTTATTCCACTTCTTTTTCTGGCTGCCTACTCATCTCCTTCATACTCAAACTTCTGAGGGTTTCCTAGGCTCACTGCCTACTCTTCTTTCTCTTCAAACCTCTCTAATCTGATCCTAAATCCATGGATATATTCAGTGCTCCTCTTTTCTGACCAGAAGCATTGAAACATTTGAAACATTCTCTTTCATTTACTTCCTTGATGACCCTCACCTTGTTTTATTCCCAAATCTCTGTCCCTTCTTTCCCTGTCTTCTTTACTGTCTCACTCTCCTCTAGTTGGCCACTAAACATGGAATAGATATCTTCAAGTGCCAGACTTAGTGCCTCTTCTCTTTGTATGCTATACATTATACACTTACTCATTTCCCTGGTGATTTCATCTAACCCATCTTATAATCCATCTGATGATTCCCAAATTGCATCTAGCTCTAGGTGGGTAGACCCCATTGACTTCTCCACCAGATTTCTCCACTTAACATGTCTCAAAGACAACTTAAGCTCAGTTTTCTTAAAATTAAAACTGTACTTTTCCCCCTTAATTTTTTGTATAGCTTTATAAACCACCACCACCACCACCACCACCACCAACAACAACAACAAATTCTCACTCTTCAACTCCACATGTAGTCTATTAATCAGTCTTATATAATTTACTTCTCTCTCTTCCTCTGAAACCAACTTATTCAAAGCTACTATCATTTTATACCTGTGTACCATACTAGTGTATCAGCCTTTTAATCAGACTCTCAGATCCATTTTGCCCATCTCAAAATCATCCTCCAGGAATCTGTCAGAGTATTCTACTTAACTTGTAAGTAACTGTCTCGCCACTGTTTTAAATCCATTCATCTTAGATGAAGTACAAAGGCTTTAACTGACCCAGAAGACCTTGAGTGCTTTTGCCCCTACTTAGGGTCTCAGTCTCATTTCATATTGCTCTCTCCCCTTTCTCCCCCCTCTGTCTCAACTTCACTGGTCTCCTTCCAGTTGCTTGAACCTAACACCAAGTTCTTTCTCACCTCAAGGCTTTTGAATATCTGGTCCTTCTGCCTAGAATGCTGCTCCATTTCTCTCCCTTCCTATATTTAATTCTTACCTATCCTGATTTTATACCAAATAAACCTTCTTTGGAGACCCCTTCCCTGCCTCCTCAAGTTTGGGTCAGATCTTCCACCACATGCTCTTCTAGAATCAAGTATGTTCTCTTCATAAACCATTCCGTGTTTGCATTTACATGATTTTGAGATTATGTGAACAGTTTTCTGCCTGCTACTATACTGTAAATCTTATGCAGGCAAAGACTATTTCTCTCTTGCTCAGCAGTATTAATTTACAACCCAGCAGAGTCCAGGGTATCCAATACCTATTAACTGAAGGAATGCACAGCCTATTTTATGCATGCCCTCCTTTCCAGTCCCACTGCTTCTCCAAACTCGCATTTGCATCATCACATTCCTGGGTTACTGCAATAACCCCTTAACTGGAATCCTTATCCACCTCCTATATTCTTCTCCCTCTAGCACAATTTATAACTCACTGCCAGATTAATCTTCCAGAAGCACAACTCTGATCATTTCATTCCCAGTTCAAGAACATTGAGTAGTTCCCCACCATGAATAGAAAAAAATCAAAATTCCTTTTAGCCTCCAGCCAACCTTTCCAATCATACTTTTCCACTAATGTTCACACACCCTATGCTCTGATTAAACTGAGATGCATATAATCTGTGACTCATATATATATATAATACTATATATATATATATATATATATATATATATATATATCACATACATATATTTCTTTTTGGCCACATACTGGATATCCTTTTCTCATACAGTTTTCTCCACAAAGAATATTTTATTAATGTTTCCACTATTTTCACACATCAAAATCTTTATGATCTTCCAAATGTAGCCAAAATCTAACTCCTTCAAGAAGCTCTCTTTGATTTCCTCCAACTAGAAATCATCACTCTTGCTTCTGAATCCCCATCCTTTCTTTTCTCTATCTCTAGAATTAAGGTTGTCATTTTCCATCATTCATCATAGCTATTTATTATGTGCAAGCCACACTAGACTGCAAACTCTTTGACAAACTGGGACACCCAGTCTTACCTTTTATATTGGAAGAGCTACATGAACATTCATTGAATTTTGGCTTGTGCAAATATGTGAAATATTTTAATAATATGCTCCTTAAAGATTTCTTAATTAAAAAGGGAGAAAGTCCATCTACATTACTTCTCTTTTGTGGACAGAATGTGGTTTTCATTGACCCAGTGGGCAATTTTCTTTGTGCACTCACTTAATTTCTTCTAATCACTAAAGTGGCAAAATGATACAGGAGAAAATTATACTCTTAGCCATTTCCTTCTCTTTTGATAGTAACTTCAGAAAGAGTCTGCTAGAGTCCTTTTGACAGAATATAATTACAGTGTATAGTTTTTATCTGTTTCTTATTAATCCCATTTGGGGGCTCATGCTGGCAATTGAAATCCTGTTTTTCTTTTTGCTTGTGCTACTGCTTCCAGCCAGCTTGGACAGCTCATGCTGAGTACCCAAGCCACCTCTCTCAATGGGCTCCTGCCTCCTCTTTTGAAGTAAGGAGGCAAACCAAAGAGAGAAAATGCCCTTTTTTGACAAATTTAAAGCATTTGAAGGCGGAAAGGAGAAAATTAACCCATCAGCATAGCAATGTGGACTGCTATCACAACTTTATCCTTGAAAATTCAGAATGAGGTGAATCCCAGGAAAAGCATTCAGATTAAGAGATCTCATAATTAAAGCTTTAAATTTGTTTTATACATATAGTATAGTTGTACAAATATAACCTATTATTAATAATAACTAGAAGTAATCCAAAAGCCCAATATTTAATTATGCTTGAGGTCGGCTTACATATTATTTGAGAACCTAGAATCTTTAGGAAGTGATTCCATTTGTACCTCTAAGGTTGGATGTCCTCAGGCAGGACACTACAGTAGAAGTCAGGAAGCCTGTGTTCTGGTTCCAATTATCACTTATTGGTGATGAGTCCCTGGGAAAAGTCTTAAATTTCTCTGCAAATTTATTTTCCTTGAAATGAAAAGAATATCTACTCCACTTGTCTCTCTAAATACCTGTAAGGATCAAATGAGAACAAATGAAATCATGTATATAAAATCATGTTGTAAACTGAAAGCACATGATTTTATCATTTTCAGACTAATCTAGTTAACATAGGATATGAAATTAAAATATTTCTAGACATTAACTTTAGAAATATTTGAATATTTAAACCAAATTTTAGCTTTGTCCACTTATGAAAGAAGGTGATAATAGCTTACCTCTTTATGTAATTGATTGTAGTCTGTCCTTACTTCTTCCTTATAATCTATTCTTTCTTAAGTGAGTAAAACTACTACCTTGAATCTTTTCTTCCTAAGACTTATTTCCTCAAAGTTGAAATCAATCCCTTTTTTCTCTTCGCCTTTTCCAAATTTTAAAATTGGATTTAAAATACCAAAGATCTTAGGGGAAGACTGACAGAGCCAATGGATATCAGCTTACAATTGACCTTACTACCCTACAGTTCTTCTTTATGGTATATCTCAACGTCTGTTCACTTTTATTTGCCTCATTTATTCTATGCATTTATTGAGCATGTCTTATTTGAAAGGCAGTAGAGAATGTATTCAATGTAGAGTATACAGAGTTGTATTTGATTCTATATTGGCTTTCCAGGAGTTTACACTTCTACTAGGGAAGATAAAACATGCAGACAGGAAATATTGTCAGGAAATGGTTGGTATTAATGAGGAACTGATTTTTTTTTTAAATCTGTTGAAGCTTTGTTTTAAGAAAGTAACTTTAACACATGCTGTCCCAGGAATCTCACTTGTGAGGATATTTTCAATTCTCTCAGGAGCAATTATATATTTGAGTGCTAAAAATCTTAGGCTACTAGCATTTTTGTTAAATATTTTCACAGAAGATGTTTAAACAAATTTCCCAAGACCAAAGTATCTCCTGAATCTAATCAAGGCCCTCCCAGACTATATTGCTAATTCTTTTTAGGCACGAGACAATGCGTTTTTTGTATTATCAAAATGTCCAACATCCCTGGCTCCAAATGAAAATATACCCCAATATAGTATTTTAAAGTGAAATAGTACATTAGAAATCTGACTCAAACTCTTATTTTACAGATTTGGAAAAACTGAAGCCCAAAAAGCTTGGGCACAAGCCTAAGGTTCCACAAGTGATTTATAACTAATCTATGATTCTCTCTCCTCCTAGGTCGGTGTCTGTTATGCTATACTTTAAAAGTAAGAACTTTTGAACGGTACAGAAAACAGTCAACAAAATGAGAAGGCAATCTACTGAATAGGATAAAATATTTGCAAATCATATATCTGATAAGGGATTAATATCTAAAATATACAAAGAATTCCTACAACTCAATAGCAAAAAAAAAAACATAAATAATTCCATTGAAAAATGTGCAAATCCGAAGATACTTGTCTGAAGAAGATACTTAAAATCTGAATAGATATTTTCCCAAAGAAACATACAGATGGCCAGTAGGTATTTGAAAGATGTGCAATATCATTCACCATCAGGGAAATGCAAATCAAAACTGCAATGAGATCTCACCTATTAGAATGGCTATTATGAAAAAGACGGGTGACAAGTGTTGGTGAGAATGTAGAGAAAAAGGAACCTTCATGCACTGTTGGTGGGAATGCAAACTGGTGAAGTCACTATGGAAAATAATATGGAGATTCCTCAAAAAAATTAAAAATAGAGCTACCCTATGGCCCAAATCCCACTTTTTGGCATATATCCAAAGGAAATGAAATCAGGACTTTGAAGAGATGTCTTCACTCCATTGAAACATTATTCACAATAGTCAATATATGGAATAACCTAAGTGTCTAGCAATAGATAAATGGATAAAGAAGTTGTAGATACATATAATGGAATACTACCCAGCCATAAAAAAAGAATAAAATCTTGCCATTTGTGACAACATGGATGGACCTTGAGGACATTATGCTAAGTGAAATAAGTCAGACAGCAAAAGACAATTCATGATATCACTTAAATGTGGAATCTAAAACAAAAACATTAAGAAAAATAAATAAAACAAAAACCTAGCTGATAGAGACAGAGAACAGATTGGTAGCTGTGAGAGGCAGGGGTAGAGGGACAGTGTGAGGTGTGCAAAATAGGTGAAGAGGATCAAAAGATAAAAACTTTCAGTTATGAAATATCGCCCTCGACCCTCAAGGACGACAATGAGCCTGGTATGGTGTTAATGCTTCATTCCACGTTTATTTAATGCTTCATCCCCTTCTATTTATTTCATCAACTTCCTTAGCTTATATGCAGCAGGGTGACCAATAAGGGGCCAAGCAATGGGGAGAGCCAATGAGAGTCTTGTTACTATGCTGATTAGATTTGAAACAGCCAATGACTAAGTCCTCCTTTAGGCAGGCTTCACCAGAAAGTTTGTTGTATACTTGCAGCGTATTTTGCTGGCAGTGAGCCAAGCACCATCTTGTAACGGCGGGGACTTTCCCAGCCGGAGGCGGTCCGCGACAATGAAATAAATAAGTCATGGGAATATAATATGCAGCATGGTAACTATAGCTAATAATACGGTATTGTATAATTAAAAGTTGCTAAGAGAACAGATCTTAAAAGTTCTCAGTACAAGAAAAAATTTCTCCCGATCAAGTATGGTGATAAATTCTAACTAGACTTCTTGTAGTGATCACTTTGCAATGTATACAAATATCAAATCATTGTTACACCTGAAACTAATATACTGTTTGTGGTCAATTATACAACAATTGAAAGAAAACAAAAGTCTGTTTCTGAGAGGTGATGATAGGGTAAGTGGAGATCTTCTGTAGAAGGATGGTAGAAAGGAACACTGGGCTCCGTGTCCCTACCTATTTAAATCTTCTTTTCTCAACATGCTTTTGCAGATCATTATAAAGGGAGGTGCAGTCCCAGAACAGGGACTGATTTCTCATTTCTAATGCCAACACCCTGGTTCCATCTCCATTTAATTAGCTCTGACCAAAAACATGTTGCCCTCATATGTAAAAATTAAAAACAAAACAAGAACAGAAAAACTTTAAATATGCATAGAGTTCCAAACTATGACATTTTTTTCTTCCCTTGCCAACTTAAGCCTATTCACAAATGTAAATCTTGGTTATAATAGACATGCTTTAGGTTGGTTCACTTACTCGGGGATGGAATGCCAGTAATCTAGGTGGCTAGTGCTTTTACAGCATGTTCACTCACATTCCCTCCTGATCCTGAGGTCAAAGAACCTGAAACTGTTCTAAAAAATATAAATGGAAGAAAAACCTCCAAACTCATCTTATGAGGCCAGCATTACCTTGATCCCAAAACCAGACAAAGACCCCATCAAAAAAGAGAATTACAGACCAATATCCTTGATGAACACGATGCAAAAATTCTCATCAAAATACTAGCCAATAAGATCCAACAGTACATTAAAAGGATTATTCACCACGACCAAGTGGGATTTATTCCAGGGTTGCAAGGTTGGTTCGACATCCACAAATCAATCAATGTGATACAACACATTAATAAAAGAATGAACAAGAACCATATGATACTCTCAGTAGATGCTGAAAAAGCATTTGACAAAGTACAGCATCCTTTCTTGATCAGAACTCTTCAAAGTGTAGGGATAGAGGGTACATACCTCAATATCACCAAAGCCATCTATGAAAAACGCAGCGCGAATATCATTCTCAATGGAGAAAAACTGAGAGATTTTCCACTAAGTTCAGAAACACGGCAGGGATGTCCATTATCACCACTGCTATTCAACATAGTACCAGAAGTCCTAGCCTCAGCAATCACACAACAAAAAGAATTTAAAGGCATCTAAATGGGCAAAGAAGAAGTCAAACTCTCTTTGCAGATGATATGATACTTCATGGGGAAAATCCAAAAGACTCCACTCCAAATCTGCTAGAACTTATACAGGAATTCAATAAAGTGTCAGGATATAAAATCAATGCACAGAAGTCAGTTGCATTCCTATACACCAACAGCAAGACAGAAGAAAGAGAAATTGAGGAGTCAATCCCATTTAAAATTGCATCCAAAAGCATAAGATACCTAGGAATAAACCTAACCAAAGAGGCTAAGAATCTGTACTCAGAAAACTATAAAGTATATAAACTATAAATAAATGGAGGAAGACACAAATAAATGGAAAAATGTTCCATGCTCATGGATTGGAAGAACAAATATTGTGAAAATGTCTACACTACCTAAAGCAATCTACACATTTAATGCCATTCCTATCAAAACCCCGTCAATTTTTTTCAAAGAAATGGAACAAATAATCCTGAAATTTATATGGAATCAGAAAAGACCTTGAGTAGCCAGAGGAATGTTGAAAAAGAAAGCCAAAGTTGGTGGCATCACAATTCCAGACTTCAAGCTCTATTACAAAGCTGTCATCATCAAGACAGTATGGTACTGGCACAAAAACAGACACATAGATCAATGGAACAGAATAGAGAGCCCAGAAATAGACCCTCAACTCTATGGTCAAGTAATCTTTGACAAAGCAGGAAGCAATGTCCAATGGAAAAAAGACAGCCTCTTCAACAAATGGTGTTGGGAAAATTGGACAGCCACATGCAGAAAAATGAAACTGGACCACTTCCTTACACCACACATAAAAGAGATTAAAATGGATGAAAGATCTCAATGTGAGAAAGGAATCCATCAGAATCTTTTTTTTTTTTAAATAAAGATTTACTTATTGGGGTGCCTGGGTGGCTCACTGGGTTAAAGTCTCTGCCTTTGGCTCAGGTCATGATCCCAGGGTCCTGGGATCGAGACCCGCATCGGGCTCTCTGCTCAGCAGGGAGCCTGCTTCCTCCGCTCTCTCTGCCTGCCTCTTTGTCTGCTTGTGATCTCTGTCTGTCAAATAAATAAATAAAATCTTTTTAAAAAAATAAAGATATATTTATTTATTTGACAGAGAGAGATCACAAGCAGGCAGAGAGGCAGGCAGAGAGAGAGAGAAGGAAGCAGGCTCCCGGCTGAGCAGAGAACCCGACGCAGGGCTCCATCCCAGGACCCTGAGATCATGACCTGAGCCAAAGGCAGCGGCTTAACCCACTGAGCCACTCAGGCGCCCCCCATCAGAATCTTGAGGAGAACACAGGCAGCAACCTCTTCTCCGTCAGCCACAGCAACTTCTTCCTAGGAACATTGCCAAAGGCAAGGGAAACAAGGGCAAAAATGAACTATTGGGGCTCCATCGAGATCAAAAGCTTTTGCACAGCAAAGGAAACAATTAACAAAACCAAAAGACAACTGATAGAATGGGAGAAGATATTTGCAAACGACATATCAGATAAAGGGCTAGTATCTAAAATCTACAAAGAACTTATCAAACCCAACACCCAAAGAACAAATAATCCAATCAAGAAATGGTCAGAGGACATGAACAGACATTTCTGCAAAGAAGACATCCAGATGGCAAACAGACACATGAAAAAGTGCTCCACATCACTTGGCGTCAGGGAAATACAAATCAAAACCACAATAAGATACCACCTCACACCAGTCAGAATGGCTAAAGTTATCAAGTCAGGGAATGACAGATGCTGGCGAGGATGTGGAGAAAGGGGAACCCTCCTACACTGTTGGTGGGAATGCAAGCTGGTGCAGCTACTCTGGAAAACAGCATGGAGGTTCCTCAGAAAGTTGAAAATATAGTTACCCTATGACCCAGCAATTGCACTACAGAGTATTTACGCTAAAGATATAAATGTAGTGATCTGAAGGGGCACATGCACCCAAAGGTTTATAGCAGCAATGTCCACAAGACATTTCCAAACTATGGAAAGAACCTGGATGTCCATCTACAGATGAATGGATAAAGAAGATGTGGTATGTATATACAATGAATACTATGTAGCCATCAAAAGAAATGATATCTCGCCATTTGCGATGACATCGATGGAACTAGAGGGTATTATGCTTAGTGAAATAAGTCAGTCAGAGAAAGACAATTATCATACGATCTCGCGGATCTGAGGACGTTGAGAGGCAACATGGGGGTTTGGGGGGTAGGAAAGGAATAAATGAAACAAGATGGGATCGATAAGAGACTCTTAATCTCACAAAACAAACTGAGAGTTGCCAGGGAGAGGGGGGTTAGGGAGAGGGTGGTTGGGTTATGGACATCGGGGAAGGTATGTACTATGATGAGTGCTATGAAGTGCAAACCTGGCAATTCACACACCTGTACCCCTGGGCTAATAATACATTATATGTTAATAAAAAAATTTTTTTTAAGTATTGGCCACAATATGCCATAAGCAGAGAACAAAATCTTGTCTAGAAAAAATATTTTCATTATAAATGAAAAGGCATTAATCTCCTTAAAAAATGAAAAATCTTAAAAAGAATAAGAAAAACAAACAGCTCATTAGAAACGTAGTTTATTATAGATAAGAAAAACTTTGGGACAATAAAGATATGATTTGACACTTCATTTATGATCAGGGATTATGAATAAAATAAGAATGGGTTGCATTGTAACACCACTTAGTGGAACAAAAATGGGGATAAATTGATAGTATCCTGTTATTGATTATATGTAAATATAGATATTTATTGAAAATTTAAAAAAATCTCTGTATCTGTAAATGAACACAAAAATAAGATTAGAGATCTAAAAGACCTTGGACTTTTCCACTCTACAACTCTACCAGTTTTAACACAGGTGTTCATCAGTATATGCAAAGGTGGGGGTGGAGATTATTTTACTTCAGTGCTCTGAACACAGTCTGCCTAATTGGTGAATTGTAGACACTGAACTTGTTACTTGAACACTGGGTCATTCTATGGCCCTGCTAATTCCACACTTATCTCAATGGTAAATCAATTAACATTTTCTGGGTGTCACTTTTCTGATTGTGCTGGGAGGAACATAAAATGTGTCACTTTTCTACTTTACAAATGTGAGCAGATGTTAATTATCTACAATATGTCCCAAGTAGTCTAAGGACAGCACTATGCAGAACAACACAGAACTGAAGGAATTTCTAAAGAGAAGCAGAGTAAAGGAAGAAAAAAAAAAAGAGGAAATCTGTGTACTAGCTGAACTGAAAGTTTTAAAAGATGGCAAAGATATTTATCCAATAATTTCTGTAATTTCAATGCAGTTGCTACCAAAGGAAAAAAAAAACACAGTAAAATCATTACTAAATGTTACATGGTAGACAGATGGTATTCTCTTAACAATATAGCAAAAGTTCATGAATGGAAGACTAAGTGGTATTTACATTGGCGGGGATACTAAAAAAATATATGGACACTTCCTATTTAAGGCAAACATTTCAAGAGCAGACCAGATTGCTCAGTTCTGATTTTTCAACCACAACGAAGATGAACTGTGGGTGTTTTCATTTTTCCTTTGGGGAAGGGCATAGGTCAGAGGGCTCCAATCATTCCTTATTTGCTCGGATTTTGATTTATCTTCTAGCCTGAACTCTTAGATGTCATTGATTTCACAACAACTTACTATGATCACATTGTGAGTAATTGGAAATATCTTGATTTATATACTGTAAACTGAACAATGAGCATGGCATATCATAAAGCATCTAGAATTATGTCATCCATTTCCTTGGGGGCAAAATCAGTAACAACGACATAATAAAAATATTTTACTCTAAGGACCTTACAAAGAAGATGTTCCATTTGATTCCAACATTTGCATTATGGAAAATATTCATGATTCATCTAATATTTATATAGTAACTTTTTCTAAGGAGAGTGTTTTCATGACATAATTATTTTCAGAACAGTTAAAAGCAAGTTTTATTAATAGAGCGTTCACATTGTATTTGATAGCAAGGCTAACACTGGAACCCAGGCTCCTGGTCTCTTAAGCAGTATTCTATGCCACACTTAATTCATTCCTTCTTCAACTAGATGATAAATACTATGTGCCAAACACTGCGAAAAGAGTACACAGCTTTGGAGTCTAAGAGTTCTGGTTTTGAAAATGAGCCTGATCCTTACCAAATGCATGACCAAGCTTTCTTTCACATGAGTATTTACCACCCTGGGTTGTTTGGAAATGGAATGCTGTAACTAGGCAAAGTGTCTAGTATATTATATATATTAATAAATGCAAAGGAGGAAGAAGAAAGGAGAAGCAAGAGGACTAGCCAAAGAAAATAAAACTAAATGGAAAAATAAGGATGAGATTATGTGCTCCTGGCCTCAACTCCTTTACTATGACTGCATTTTTCTTTCCAATTTGCCCAATTCCAAAACACAACCCTAACAGAAGGCCACATTGGTATTGATAAAACCATTTATTCTAAGTTGGCAAAGAGCCAGTGACAGTCTATTCAACCCATTTTTAATATCTGCTGTGTACATAGTACTATGTTAATAACTGCTGAATTGAAACAGAAAGCTAAAATTTTTCATAATATTATCATATGTTACATATATAGTGACAGTTTATTCAAAATGCCTGAGACTTCTCTGCCTCCTTCTTCCTGATGCTGGCTGTTGCCTTCTTTTCCATCATTCTTTGCTCCTGGTATTGTTTCCTTCCATTCCTCTTTATCTTCTTTGATATCTCCTCTTTGTTCTCCTGTCTTTTCTCCTGAAAGTTCTATCCTATGAATTTACTCCTTTTTTCCTCTATATATATATTTTCCCCATGATCTCATCCATTCATATAACTTCAGCAGTTCAAAATTCCTCATCTTTAATTCATCATTCCCGCAGCACTCCATTTCCAACTTTCTCATGGTATCTCATCTAAAGTAACCTGTATTGGTCTATGACTGCTCAGGAGAGCTTTCATTTTCCCTCCAGATCACTCTCCACTCTCCTAAGTGCCCTGGGAAGCAGACTTAAATGGATGACCTGAAAAGCTCTCTTGACATCTGGCTTCTGGTTGTACTTGGCCAATGGAGAACCCCAGCAAAAAACTAGAAGGAGGAGAATAAGGCCATAATACTTCCCCTGGGGTTGTTACAAACTGGCTCTCCCTCTCTACTAAAGGCTCTCTGATCAAACAATTCTCCCCTGAGATATGATAAAGTCTCTGCCTCACATCATGGTAATGTTCCTAGTTCTAATAAATCCCAAATAACTGCATTATGTATTCCTTGTGATTTCCACCCCCCCTCCAACTATTCAGAGCTTTAAAAATAGTCCCTTTATTAAACTCTCCTCAAATTTGAATGTGCCATTTGTTTCCCATATAAACCCTGGCTAACACTTTTCCAATCCCCTCTCATTAACCCAGGGACTAGAGAATTGTAGTAAAATCAGAACTCATCTTCCCTTTTCTCTTTCTCTGCCTGATTTCTGTCAGACCACATTTCTTAAACCATTGTGCCAAACCTATTCTTCTTCCCCTCAAACGCTTTTAGGGGTGCCACATTCCCAGCCAAATGAGTCTGGGTATTTCACCTAGTATTTAGCCACTTCTGCAGTAAGACCTCCCTATCCTTCTAACTTTATTTCCCACTACTTCTCCAAGTGTCCCTTCATATCTGGAGGCATTTAACTATTTGCTATTCCAAAATATAGACCACTTTCCATGGTAACAGCTTTGTTCATGTTCTTCCTTCTCTAGTACTTTTATTTCCACCAAATAAAATCATATCTCTTCATGTCCATCTTAAATGCCATCTTTTTCATTAATCTCAGTTACATGAACTACTTTCTGCTTTTTAAACTCCATTTAAATTATTTGTACTTTTCTTATTTATTTGGTCTTAATTACAATTATTTGTGTTCTTATAAAATCTTTGTTATGGGCTTCTTGAAGTTAAGGTCCATATCATGCCCCATTATTTTAGGGAAGGGGTGGTGGGGCAGAAGGAAAGGGATAATCTTAAACAGATTACACACCCACTGTGGAGCTCAGTGCAGGGATCAGTCTCACAGCCCTGAGTTTATCACCTGAGCTAAAATCAAGAGTTGGATGCTTAACCAACTGAGTCACACAGGCAACCCTTTTGACCCATTTTTAATATCTGCTGTATACATAGTACTATGTTAAATAACTGCTGAATTGAAACAGAAAGTTAAATTTTTTCATAATATTATCATATGTTACATATATATCTCTAAGTCCTCATGCTACTAGCCAAAAATTATGGAAAATATGCTAAAATACATTATATACATATGTCTTCTTATATTCTTGATATGGCTCTTAATATAATGTATATCTCTAGCAGTTGCATGATTGTGTCATGCTTTATTTCTCTATTTGTAGTTTTGCATCTATGTATATAGTGGAAAAAAAAGAAATTTACTCATCCAATCTATTATTGCATATCACATGCAGCAAGAAATCATATGGAACTTTGCTATACCGGATTTCATCCCACATGTCATGTAGGAAGCTGGGGAGAGTGCTGTCACAAAGACTTAGCTAAATGTCAAAAATCCAAAATGCCAACTTTTATGACTCAAGATGAAAGGGTAGTATCTGCTGGCCTACTTGCTACCCAATGTATACTAGGTCATTGCTGCTCAGAATGAGGGCAGAACAAGAATAGAACTTCTAACTTCCCAACAAAGAAGGGGAAAGCTATACTCAGCCCACTTCTAATGTAACTCTTTCATTTCCATGTCAGCCATCTTGTCCAAAGTCAGGTTGTTGGAAGCTGGTCTGGCATAACAAAACAGAGTATTGGCGGATCTTAGAGATAAGATGGTTAATTTCTCTGTTTATTGACTCATTCACCAATTCATTCAATTACTCATTTAATAATAATTTGTGGAGTGCCTATGATGTGCCAGTCATGGCAAATCAGCAACTAATAATGAAATAAATAAAAAAATCATTAAAAAATGCTTCATGGAACTCACAATCTAGTTGGGAAGGAACAGGGTTCAAATATTTTCTTTTAAAAAAAGAAGTCTAGAAGACAACATTGTTTCTCACCCCTACTTAGTTTTTATTAATAACCAAATATGTTAAGGTACATATATGATATGAACATTCTTACCTGTTCATATTTTCAAATGACATTTTATATAATGGGATTTTATGTAAGATAAATTTTATATAGAGATATAATTTAATATCATATATTGGATATTATGTATATCATTATATAAAATGATAAAATGATGAATGAGTTTCTTGGGAAATTACAATTTTGACTGTTAGGTAGTAAATAATTTGCTGCTTCATCATCTAAAGCATCTTCATGGGGCTCTTGTGTACCCAAGAGCAGAGTTTAGAAACCTGTTCCACTACTTCATGTGCCTCTTTGATCACATTAGTAATATCCTTCTGAGAGTGAGGATATTACTTATGACTTCTTCATGACTACAGGAAATCTTCATTAACTTCAGTGTTTCTGTTTGTTTTTTTTTTAAACCAAGACATAAAAGCTGGGAAGGATCTTGGATAAAGATTTCTGCTGAGTCTACATGAATGAGGAGTTCAGTGGTCCAGAAGGATGTGAATTCAAGAAGCAATGGTTAATTGTTTGATCTGGTCCTTAGAGAAGGCTCACAATGCAATGGTTTAGGTGCCACATCAAATTAGAAATTGCATGATTCTTGTTATCTAGAAAACTAAAGTCCTCTACTGGTCTTGTTTAGAAACAGAATCCTCAAGTGTACAAGATTTCATTTACTTTCACTGTTTTACACAGAAGCAATACAAAGCTTCTCTTCACAGGGTGGACACCCTGAATAACTTAATTGAATGTCAGGAGCAGTGACTCCCCAGAGAGGACTCTATTTCAGTTGAATGACCTTTAGAGACTTCATGGCTGCCTGAGGGCCAGACCTAAAGCAGCAAAAGATCCTGTTTGTGTCTGGTTTCTGAAAATAGCTTACCTCAACCCTCAGTTTTGATCTAATAGAGAGAGTAATCATTCCTGTCTATGAAGTTACATTGTCACCAAAAGCAGAGTTGTTTCAAAGAGTTCAAAAAAGTCTGAAAGGAGAAAAAGAAGGAAAAGGATAGAGAATAACATAAATGATAAGAGAATATTAAAAAAATTCTAAGAAAAGAAGAATAAGTAGAGAATGTCATTTCTAAATACTATATGAAGAGAATAAAAAGATAAAAATGTCTATTGTATATGAACATAAATCAAAGGAAAATAAAGCAGTAAGTAGCACTCAGCATACTGCCTGAAAAATGACAACCATAGCAAGAGGAACAAACACTTGTTGACATTTTATATCTGGCACATGGACTTTCCAAAATTCCCTTTCCTATACAGTTTTTCATCAAACATTTGTAGTCGAGAACCATGGCTGCATCATGCTATGAAAACAAGATAGGAAAAAAATTTCAGCTAATAATAATAACTGCATGGAAGGAAAAGTGAAACTGCTCTGTTGCAGAAGAATCTTTTAAAGATATAAATTAATCTTTTTCATAATTTTATGGAGACAAAGAAAAAGTTGAAACATAAGCAATGGCTACTGATCTTTCATCTTAAAGTTCTGATCTGTTTCTGTAACTGCTTCAAAAACAGCCTAATGCAAAGAGAAACAGAAGTAGGAATACACTATCACTAATGACAAAAATCAAAGTGTCTTATTTGTTAAGCAGATACCACATAAGAAATGTGAAGGCCTCTTTAAATCTGAAGTCAGAATTTAGACTTGGCTTGGTCTGCTTCTAATGCTCTTAGTTTTTTACAGTAGTCTGCAACCATGCCATGGAAATCATATGTCAGAAGAGTTTGCTGTCCTTAGCTGAAGCCTCTGCCTCAGGCATTGGACAAGTGTCAATACAGATATATATGTTGATTGTATCCCCCCACAAAATTCATATGAGGAGGTCCTAACCCCCAGTACTTTAAAATGTGACCTTACTTGGTAATAGGACCATTGTAGATACAACTACTTAAAATGAGACTATGCTGGAATAGGATGGGCCCCTAATCCAATGTGACTGATAATCATATAAAAAGAGGAAATTTGAACACAGACATGCACACAGGGAAAACACTATGTGAAAATAACTAGGAAATAATTAGGAAAGAGGTCTGGTACCGATCCTTCCAGGGAGCCTTTAGAGTAGAACGTAATTCTGCCAACACTTTTATCTTGGATTTCTACCCTCCAGAACTGTGAGACAATAAATTTATTTTGCTTAAACTACTTAGTTTGTGGTAGTAGAAACTTAAATATAATGGGATTATATATCCTCAGTTATATAAATAAATTACCATGGTTTGTTTACCTACAGTCTCATTCCCATGGTAGGAAAGTCATGAGAACTGGTTTAGTTCATTGTAAGGATAATTAGCCTCTCCATCAAAACCTGTGGGTGAAGAATTGTCCAATGACCAAACCACTCAAGATGAAACAGAACTGTTGGGTTATAATATTACTGGGAGATATAGCCTTGCACAACTCTTAAAATACCTCAGAATCATAGAAAAAAAAATATCTAAGTTGCTATAATCCTTAACTAGAATATAGAATATGCATTTTTCCCCTAGAGAAAAATCCATCATTGGATCATCAACTTTGAGAGTTGAAAAACTAAATTAAAATGTCCAACCAGCTTCTATTGTGCCTTCCCAGACCCCTAGGTAATAATTGTGATTAAAACATTCTACATGTGACCTACTAAAATTATGCTTCTACTATCTTACATAGTAGAAACAAAATAAATAGGTATGCATTCTCAGAGTGGCAGGTAGTAGACACACAGAAGAAAGCATGTCTATTTTTATGGTTAATTTGAAATTATAAACTTTGAAAACCCTGTAGTATCATCATTATTGTTTAGATATAGTAGAATATAGCAGATAATATCCATTAGAATATATTGACTAGGGGTCCTTGGTTGTCTCAGTTGGAAAGCATGCAACTCTTGATCTTGGGGTCATGAGTTCAAGCCCCACATTGGGTATAGAGATTACTTAAATAAATAAATAAACTTTAAAAAAAGATATTGACTGAAAGTCTCATTAATAAATATAAAAAGAGCCTTATATTCTATATCAACTGTTATTTAATAAATATTGTTTCTTTAAATATGAAAGTTGGTGGCATTACAAAGAGTGAAAAAAACCTCATGAAATAACATGTACCAAATTTGCCCTAAGGGCAATATTTAGAAAATTAAAAAGAAAACAGAATATTACACATACACACACATATATACATATATAAATATAAATATATATATATATTATGCTAACATTTTTGCTAACTCTTGATTTTTAACTTAACAGATTATCTATTGACTTCTTTTTTAATTAATGCACAATTTACATAAACAATAAACTTCACACTTTTTAGTGTTTTTCTATGTGCAGTTCTATGGGTTCCCTTAACTGTATAGAATTATGTAACCTTCACTAAAACCCAACAAACATGACAGGCCCATCACTCCATAAAATCTTCTTGTGTCTCTTTGTAATCAAGTCCTCCCCTCTACAGATTGAATGTTTGTATCCCCCACCCTCAGAATTCATATGCTGAAACCCAATGCCCAATGTGATGGTATTAGGAGATGGGTGATAAGGCCATGAAGGTAGAACCTTCACTGGTGGAATCAGTGCCCTTAAAAAAGAGACCCCACATGGGACGCCTGGGTGGCTCAGTTGGTTAAGCAGCTGCCTTGGGCTCAGGTCATGATCCCAGCGTCCTGGGATCGAGTCCCATATCAGGCTCCTTGCTCGGCAGGGAGCCTGCTTCTCCCTCTGCCTCTGCCTGCCTCTCTGTCTGCCTGTGCTCACTCGCTCTCTCTCCCTCTGTCTCTGACAAATAAATAAATAAAATCTTAAAAAAAAAAAAAAAAGAGAGACCCCACAGAGCTCTACCACCATGTGTAGGAACAGTGAAAAGATTGCCATCTATGAACCAGAAATTGGGCTCTCACCAGATACTGAATTTTCCAATACTCTGATATTAGACTCCTAGCTTTTAGAACTGTGAGAGATAAGTCTATTGAGTTTAAGCCATTCAGTCTTATGACATTTTTGCTGTAGCAGCCCAAGACATTGCTCTGTGTCTATTATCTGAACCACTGATGTTTTCTCTCCTATTCTTTTGCCTTTTCCAGAATGTTATACAAATGGAATCATTGAACATAGAGCCATTTGGAAGTGTTGGATTTTGTTCACCTAATACAATACTTGTGAGATTCGATTCATCCATGTCATTGCCTGTATCAATAGTCCATTTCATTTATGGCTGAGCAGTGTTCCATTTTATGGATGGATTATGGTTGGTATATGCATTCACCAGCTGTTAGACATTTTAGTTACCAGTTTGGAGCTATTACAGATAAAACTGTGATATATATTAAGGTAAAGCTATTTCACTTCTTTTAAGTTACCTAAAAATGGTAATGCTACAGCTTATGGTAAGCATACGTTTAATTTCATAAGAAACAAGTTGAACTATTTCCCACAGTAGTCATACTATTATCCACTCCCATCAACAACATAGGAGCATTCCAGTTCTACATCTTTGCTAGTACTGGGTACTAGCAGTTTTGTTTTTGTATTTTAACCATTCTAGCAGTATGCAGTAGTATTCATTGTGGATTTAATTTGCATTTTCTTAATGACAAATGATATTTAGAATTGCATGCATTTATTTGCTATTCAAATCTCTTCTTGGTGAAGTGTATATTTAAATATTTTAATTCTTTAAAATCTGTTCCATTTTTAATGATTGTGCTTTGAGAATTATTTTTATATTCGGGACACTAGTCTTTTAAAAAAGATATAAGGATTTGAAAATATTTTTATGCAGTTGACTTGTTTTTTTGATTTTTTTAAACTGTGCCTTAGGAAGAACAGGTATTTTTAATCTTGGTGAGATCAAATTTATCAAATTTTTCTTTTATGGATCATGTTTTCAATGTCATATCTAAGAGAACTTTGCCTACACCAAGATTACAAAGATTCTCTTCTGTGTTTTCCTCTAGAAGTTTTATAGTTTTAGGCTTCACATTAAGGTCTATGTTCCATTTTGAGTGATTTTATAAAAAAACTGATGCAAGGCACAGATGGAGATCCCTTTTTGTTTTGTATAGATATCCAGTACCTTCCAATACCACGTGTTGTAAAACAATCTAGGATTTCTGGTTTCAGCTGCACATAGAAAGACCTTGGAAATTTAAAAAAAAAAATGGCTAAGCAAACTGAAAATTAATGACTTTTGTTCGAATCAGTAGAGAACTGGAGGACAAATCACTGCCCCTAAAGTTTGGAGAGACAAGTGAAGACAGAGAATCATGGCACAATCTTTTTAATTGCAGAAGAAGCCACAGGACCAAAAACTAGCAATATTAAATGGTAATTGAATGATAATTTGGAAGTTGAGTACTGACTTGCATGAACTTGAGAAATTCCTCAGGGCCACAGTCTCAGGAAAGCCCCTTCCAACATGGTGGATTTTACCTACAGAAACCCCACGAGGTTTTCATAATGAAGAGCCAGGAAAGAATAGCACTGGGGTTTGAAACATATGTAGGCCTAGTACATTTTCCTCTGTATATCTTCTTCACATCTAGGGTATTTTTTGCATTTCCCAAACCTGAAATTTGATTGTTTCCTTTTTATTCACAGCTCTTTCTTATAATTAAGGGTACCAAGTAATTAGAATCTTACCTCTATCTATTTGGTTACAACCATAAATCAAATATCTATCACCAGTTACGACTAAAATATATATGAGGTAAATAGAGAAATGGAAGTATAAACTACCATATTTGCTAGAATTTATCAAATAACAAGCCATCTTTTAAAGAAGTGTATTAAAACTTAAATTAAAAATACTAACTTAATAATGATAACTTACTAAGTGGTTGTTCAAAATAAATTGTTTCTGAAATGTTTTGTGTAGAGAAAATTAGAGTGGATTGGTTTAGGTTAAGACCAGATTAGGTAAATGCAGTAGCATATTAAAATGGTATAAACAACAAAAGAAAAATTGAATCACTGTCACCTTTCAATTAAAGCACCTTTCAATAATGTAGCTTGAAAACATAGAAGGAAAAAAAAAAAAAACGGCACTACAATGCTAACAAACAATAAGAATAACATGTAAAAATGCACAAGAAGCAGCTTGATTAATGGAGGAAATGTCTGCATCTTTCCCAATGGAAAAAGGAGCCAAGCAGAAAAATAGCAAAAGTGTTTCCTGATTGTAGAATTCATGAATAAGATCAAGAAATTCCACAAAGAAGGAGATAGGGTAAGAATGAGCAACAGGATTTGGAAGAAAATAAGCATTCAGGTATAACAAGCCTAGATTACACACACACAAATAAGAAAAAATAAATTTTAGCAGAAATAAAAGATTTGGAAAAGGTCACAGAGATAAGGGAATAGGCCAAAGGTAAAAATTAACAAAGGCAAATATGTTTCAAAGCAAAGAAACAAATGCCAATCTCATGCCAAGAAAATAAAAGAGAGAGGTTTAAACAATAAAATTTTCTTTGAAATGACAAGGAAAGCCCCCAAAACTAAACAGAACACATAACGGTCATGAAAGTATATAATCAAAATGGATTGCCCCACAGTAAATTATCACAACATTTAGTTTCCAACACAGTTGTTTAAATCAGTTGTGCCAATTTCTTTTATAGATTTGAAAGATGAAAAATACTACACAAAGGCCAGTGGTCTGGAATGTAACCAATTTAAAAATGACTATGATAAACACAGTAAAAAAGTACAATGAGAGAATTAACATCTATTTAGTGTCTATTATACATCTAAGCTGTCATTTGATTCATTTGATCTTGAAAGCAACACTTCAAAGTCAGTATTAGTGTTCAAATTTTACAGATAAAGAAACTAAACTCAACGAGTTTAAGAAATCAACCCTAGTAAAACAGCTCTAAAGCCATGAAAAGGGACTCAAATGCAGACCTCTGAACATAAAGCCCATGTTCTTTGCACTTTCTGTGTTGCTTCCCTGCTACAACTAAGTCTAGTGATACACACATTGGGGGGGGGGATGACAGTGTAGTTCTAGGAATCTACAGTAGAAATGAGAGCGTTCACTGGGAAATTCATTCAACTTTGTTGTAATCTTTGAAAATTTTCAGAATAAAATGTTGGGAGTCTGGAGTAGGAGAAGATACCTAAGGGTTTAAAAGATCTAATTAAAAGGAAAACTCTAGAGATTAAAGTTGTAGTGTTATCTACATTGAATATCAAAAAGCTCAGAGGCCCATTTTCTAAATAGACACCTTCACCAGGGTGCCAAAAAGACATTAACACCTCTTTTGGTTAAGACATTTGTGGTTCTATAAACCTCATGCTGAAACAGAGATATGTTGCCTGGATTGAGATCGTATCTTAAAGCATTTAAATCCATGAACATATTATGCTGATTACATCATCTTAACACTTTAGAAATAGAAGAGGGCCTTGGAATAATGGGACAAAGAGTGGATATAATTTAATACAGAAAACAGTAATAACGATAGCTTCTCAATCTGCACTTTGCTTACGATATTGCAGACAGTGTTGTAAACACATAAAATAATTTATTTAAACTTGTAAACAAGTCAGTGAAGTAGGCTTTATTATTATATAATATAATTGATAACAGCAGTTTGACTCCAGGGGATACACCCTCAGCCATTATACTACACTGCCTTTCCATTGCTGTCTCTTTGGTATATGTGGGGATCTTGGATACCTAGGAAATGCTAGAAAACTGAAAGTGATGGTGGTCAGGGTCATGGGGCGGAGGAGAGGGGCTAATGATAAAGGTTTGAAAATAAACAGAATCTACATAACGTTGCTTAGGTTCTAACCATCACATTTCTTATAATTAGAGAAGAAAGAAAAAAATCAAGTTTTTTTTTAATAAGTAAAAAATTATAAAGTCAAATAATAAAAAATGCAAAAAGAAAGAAAGAAAGAAAGAAAGAAAAGAAAAAGGAAGAGGGGGAAGAAAAGGATACACCCTGGAAGAAATAAAAATTGAATAAGAAGAGGAAGGAAATGATAAATAAGGAAGAATTCATAAAAGTTATTTTTTTTAAAAAAGGAGAAATTTCCAGGTTAGTACTATTAATATGTTAAACAGAAAAGTATCTGAGGCAAAAGCATGACGTGAGTCCATTAGGGCAAATGCAAGGTATATACAAATCGTTATGTTGTTCAAAGCAAAGGTGATTCCTTTCAGATGTTTCCAGTTGCATTATTTAGTTTTGATATGGCCACCACATTTTGCTACTTAGGATCCAAATATTTTCTTTTGGAAGAAAATCCTCCTTTGTATATTGCAAAGGAAGTTTACCTCCCTGATTTCTAAGAACTCCCTCTCCTTTTAAACTGACCTGGGTATTTAACCTAGGATTAGCCAAATAGATGCTCCCTCTCACCAGGGACTGAAGGTCTTGCAGCCACAATGCAAATATTCAGTGATTAGAGTCTGGGGTAGAGGCCAGACCAGAGCCACATCATCTCCAATTAGCAAGCAGAGGCTGGAAGCCTCCAGCAATCATCAAAAAAAGGCTGCTCTGATGCATGACCAAATGCCTGCTCCAAGTGGACCTACTTGTAGCCCTTCCTGAACTTAACCCTTCCGTGCATTTGTCAGTTCGATGAGCTACCTTCCAATAAATTTATTTGCAGCTTAAATTAGTCAATCAGACTTGGCTTTGTGCTTGCAACCACAAAACCTAACAAACAAAAATAAGTCCTCAGGAGGGGGCTGCAGCACGAGGGCAAGACATGGAAGGCCACACTGCAACAAAGAAATTGTGAGAGTCAAGACCTGTTGTTGGCACTTCTTTTAGTGACATTAAACAGACTGAAGAGAGAACAACAAGTTATATCCCTAAATGTTTGGCTTAAGGAACAACCTGATACCTAGCGCCTTCCTCTGAAGATACTAATGAATTTATTAAGTCCTCAAACGTCAGGGCCAAAGTGACCAAAAACCACACTTAAGGTTAAGGCAAATAATTTGTTGAATTCTGTCTACTGAAGTTCACAGCCTTAAAACTATACAATCAGGGATCATCTCTACAGTATGAAGTTCATAGCCTCACAGTCTCCTTTTAAGGAAGTTGTGGTATTGAAGAGGAAAGAGCGACACCTTATAAACTGGAATAGGAATAAATAAAAGGCTTCAGAGGACGCAAATGACCCTGAGTCCTGATCTCTCATTCCCAACCCTGAGAGCCTCCCTTTGTCAGCTATCACTACCTCATTGTCTGTGAGACTCTTTGTCCCTTACCTGGGGCATTACCTTACAAGAAGATGTCAATGTTCAAACTCTTTCTGCCTCAGTCCCAGTGTGTCTGGAAGGTCAAATTCATCACTGCATGATTCAGTGTGCTGCCTTGAGAAGCTTGAGAAGGGATTAAAATGGTTTGCTCAGCTAATTATTAGAAATTTGGAATAAGTGATTCACAGCACTAAAATGAAGTTGACATGCCAAGAAAGTCCTCGTTAGTTTCGATTAGGAAATCCTGTTGGCTCTACATTCAAAATATACTGAGAATACAACACTTCTGACCATCTCTACTGTTACCCTCCTGGTCTGAAACACCATCATCCCCTGCCAGGATTACTACAAAAGCCTCCTACCTGGTTTATGAGCTTCTGCCCTTGTCTCCCCCAACACCATCCTCCTGGATTATTTCCCATTCAGCCGCTGGATGGATCTTTTTAAAACCTCATGCAGTGTCACTCTGTAAAACACTACAAAGGTTCTCCATCTTACACACAGCACATCCGAACCCTTATAATGACCCATAGATCTCAACCATTTCCCCTCTGACCCTTCCTCCTACCACCACATCCTCACCTAGTCAGCTTCAGCCAAAGTAGCCTCTAGCCATCACAGAACTTGCTAAACCTACTCCCCCTTAGGGCCTTTGAACCCACTGTCCCTTCTGCTTAAACCGCTATGTTTCTGAATGTCGGTATGGTTGGTTTCCTGACCTCTTTCCATTCTTTGCTCTCCTTCACCATAAAACATACCCCGACCATCCCATTTCAATCTGCAACTGCACCTTTCCTCTGCTCCGCTCTGTATCTATGAGAGGCTAACCCTACAGTATGCATTCCCAGGTGCCCAGGTCAGGCATCTTGGGCCTTTCAAAGGAACCAAGAAACCTGACTGAAATTGGTAGGTAAGGCAAATATACCTTTCATTTCTACTATACCATGGCCCTCCAGAATCCTGAGGTTTCTAAAAAGATTTTTAAGGCTATGAGTCTATTAGTATTCCATTAGTTGAAGTGAAGATGCAGTTTACTAAATACTAACCTGAAGGCTTTAAAGAGTTAATGCCATTTTAAAGTAGGTTGAACATAATTAGGCCATGTCTTTAGGGTAGGGGAAGGAATGGGGTTTTGTTCAATTTGTGCTTAGATATTTGTTTTGCTTTGTATAGTTATCCTTGAAATCCTAAAAAGATTATGTTCATTTGAAAAAGCATATAAGTTGAAATTATTATAGAACATTTCTAAAGCTAATTTATCTTCTCTTGATTATTTTCCATAAATATTCCCCGATGTTTCCTTCTGTCTTTTATGTTTTTTAGAGTAATTTTGAAGTGTTTCAGAAACAGTCATGGTGAGCTAACTGCATGCTAGCATTCCAAAGTCTGTTTCCATATTTCCATCCGACAGTAGGCTATTTGTTCTTGGATATGTCCTCAGGCAATCTTGACACAGAAATGCAAAGTAATCACAGTTATCTGGAATCTTTGATTAAAACTTACAGTGATAGCTTTGGCAGCAGAAATATTTTCATACACCAAGGTGTCATAAGGCTTGATTTTTAGGCTGTGATTATATAATGAATCCACATAACCCTGCAAAAGTACATGTAAATTTATTTGTAAGGATTACCATCTATTCAGCCTAGGTATGTGCTGGGCATTTTATAAACATTATCCCTTTGAATTCTTACAACCTTTCTAAGACTATATTATTAGCCCCATTTTACAGATGAAAAACTGAAATTTAAAGTCTTATAGCTCTAAGTGACAGTGGTTGGATTTCCACCCACATCTTGCTGATCCCAAATCCTCAGTTGTTGCCATTAAATCTGCCACCTTGGACTTTATAAAAGACATAGGAGCACAGAAACATCTATAAAATGTTTATGATCCCCGGGGCACCTGGGTGGCTCAGTGGGTTAAAGCCTCTGCCTTCGGCTCCGGTCATGATCTCGGGGCCCTGGGATCAAGCCTTTCACAGGCTCTCTGCTCAGCAGAGAGCCTGCTTCCTTCTCTCTCTCTCTCTCTCTGCCTGCCTCTCTGCCTACTTGTGATCTCTGTCTGTCAAATAAATAAACAATCTTTTTTAAAAAAATGTTTATGATCCCCAGTAATGTTAATTCATTGGAATTGTTAGGAAATTGGGAAATGTAAGGAGAATCAAGAGGATGCAAGCCAACAGATTCACATGGAAATGGAACTTACTGGGGATATAACTACATGTCTTCTGTGGTGGTGGTGCCTTCACATAATATATAATAATGACTTAATTATTTTTAACTTAGTAAAGGAAAGACTGATCAGATATTTCTATGAAGAATAGTTGAAGAATCTAGGAAGAATACACAGAGAAGTATTAAATAATAATACTACCATATTTTATCAGGTATAATATGAGCCTGTCATGGGAAGAGGTATATAAATGTCCTTCAAACTCTTGCTATCAATATTTATAGCTGAGGAAATGGAGACAGAGATGTTTAGCATTTGTCCAAGAAAGCAAGTGGCAGGGTTGGCAAATAAAGTTCATGCTTTCAACCAAAATTCTCTTAAGCACTATAAAGCACTGATGGTACTGCTTCTGAATTGTAATATAGCTTCCCTACGTGTTCCCTACCCTCATGCAAGGCTATGACATCTTAGGAAAACAATTATAATTGCTTAAAATGTCACAGCAAAGAACATTAAACATAGTAATACTGGAAATTAGCTATATAAAGTTGTGAAACATGCATTATGGATCTATTTGTTCTGTGATTATAAAAAAAAAAAAGATACCTTTTCAGCTTAACATTTTAGAGGGGGATCTTATAACCATAACTTTACTCCCAAATGAATTACCCTACCTGGTATCCACATCTCTGTGTAGTCCGCTTTCACAATGATGCTCATCATATCCACATGCCTTGTTTTGGCCAGTAGATATTACAAGTATGACATAAGAAGGGGCTTAACAAATGCTAAAAACACTGGGGCATGTTCTTTTGGAATAGTACTACCACCATGTAAGAAACTCAGACTACCCTTCCAAAGAAACTGCGCAAAGAAGAACTAAGCAGTCTCCCTCAAGAGCCCTAGATAACCCTTATTCATGTAAATGATGTTATCATGGGCCAGCCTGTCACAACTGAGCCACTAGATGACCATAGGCACAGGAGTGACTCCATGTAAGATCAGCAGAAAATCACCAGCTAAACCTAGCTTAGAATGCAGAATCATCAGCATATGAGTGGTTATCCACTAGGTTTGGGGGTAGTCTGTTACAACAGTAGAAAACTGATACACTGTCCCTTTTCTATAGTTATACAAGTACCCAAAAAGGTGTGCACACTCACTCTCTCTCTTCACACACACACATGTGCACACACACACACACATGCTACCATCTTTTCAGTATATTTTCACATATTCTACTCTTGACACTGGAAAAGAGAATGCTCCAAAATGTCTAGGGCATATTTCTCTATACCGTATTGTCTTTTGGGTTATACTTTTACTGAGCTTAAAAATACTTCACAAATACAAACTTACTGCCCTGTGATATAAAACTGCTTAAAAAATATAATTCATACTAAAATAGAAACATTTCATTGAAACAGTTAGATATGCAATTCTTTAGGCCTTACTTCACTTTTTTCATTATTAAAAAGTAAGATTCCACCAAGGTGGATTAAAGTTCGCCAGTAAACTAAGTAATACTTTAAAATTCAGGAACATTAAAGTCAATTTTATGAGCAGATACAAAATATGGTCATCTGTTTATGGAAACCAAAAATATTCTTCCCATCTGCATTACTCATAGATAACAGAAATAGCAATAAGATATTAAATATTGTGGTATAGGGGTTGGTCCTCAGTAAAACTGCAAATCCTTGGGAAGGATAACATCTTTCTCTTTATTTATTAACAATTTATATTATAACATTGGATTTCTCATTGAATATGGCTTTCCCAGGGTATTAGGGAGAATGTGAAGACTGTAAGAATGTAAGAGTACTTGACTAACAAGAGAGAAGGGATGGGAGATACACTTAATCTATTTCACTATTGCTCTGAAGGTCTGGGATAAATCAGCCTAGATAGGTTTGCTTTCAGAGAGGTTGGGAAGTACCAGCCACATGAATCCCCAGACCCAGAGAGGAGAAGATTTTATAGACAGGATTTTAAAACATATAGGTGTCATTTACCCTGGAAGGTCCCCAAGCCCCCAAATTACCACGCAACATTGCTCTTTTTGTCCCTGCTCCACCTAGAAACTTGCACAACAGAGAAAAGGAGAGAGAGATAGGCTTTTGTAAAATAAGAGAAAGAATTTTAGAAATGTATTGAAAGCTCTGCTATTTTGACCCAAGTTCTTCTATTCCACTCCTTCTGAAAACTGAGATTAATAACTCATTCTTACAAGATTGTTTTAAGGCAGAGGTTAGGAAATTCCAGCCCATGAACAAAATTTAACCCATCTCCTCTTTTTGTATAGCTTGTAAGCAATTTCTAGTCTACCCTACAAGGTTATACAACATAACCAGTGATGTGGCAAATTCTTCTTGTGATTCAACAAAATAATTCATGCCAAAATTAAATAATGATAATGATGTCATTAATAAATATTAATTTTAGCAAACTCTTGAAAGCACAAAATATGTGTTTTTGTTAACTACTGTGAAAGAAAAATAGTGTTTAGTATTTAGATAATATTCACGGAAAATTTTGTATAAATAAATCCATTAGGCATTTTTATCCATTACTAACAACTTAATTAGCTATCTTATTTGCTTATGTACAGTAGGCAAAATCCCCCCCCCCAAAATCAGAGTATATTGGGTAAATAAGAATGATAAAGACAAGACAACCAATTTGCAGGATGGAATTATTCAGACTGGCTGCCTTTACCACTCTAATTACATATAATAGCTCTGTTCCTGCCTGCTTTGACTTGTTTGTGTGGACCTTGTCTTAAATGACAAACCGGAATTTTTGAGGCTAAAGAAAGCAGAAGAGGGAATATTTCTAAGGGAAACAGAGGAATCCTGGGAGCAGATGGGCAGATTAGAGAAAGAACAGCAGAGCCATGGCAGTAGCTGCACCTGTCAAAATTTGGCTGGAAAGTATGTTCCCAGTTGATCTGATTTTAGAGTAACAGGATGGATCCATGAAATACTTATCCTGACACTTTAAAATTGTGGATTTTACGGTTTGCTGCTGCTCCTGCTGGGCTGCCTGTTCCATTCAGCTATGCTGAATCCACAGATCCGGAAATGGCATCTCTTGACAGAGGGAGGACTGCTTCCAAAAAGGCCAGTTTAGCCCAAAGAGACCCAAGACTGACAGTGAGCTCACATGGTAATATAAGACTTGGAATATAATGAAGATAATCAGAGAATATTGAGGAAAATATCATAGCATTCCAGTAATCAGTAAAGTCAGTAAATCATATAAAGATTTATTACCTGGCTCTGAATCTTGAACAGAATAAAATTTGGTTTCAATGGGCTCTAAGAGGCTGTTAGTGTTTTAATCCATAATGAATAAAGGCTAAAATTATAGATAATGTAGTATCTGGTAGAGTTTTGAAGTATGGACTCTGTGGATGCAAAAGAGAAAAAAGGAGACTAGAATGGGTCCACGTATAGATTAGTAGCCCTGAACCCCTTCCTTTACCACCACATAGCCTCACACTCTCTCGCTCTTCAGTCTACTACCATCTTACTTAAACCACCTACCAATCCTCTGAAATACTGCATCAAGATTTCCCAGGGTCAGGGACGCCTGGGTGGCTCAGATGGTTGGACGACTGCCTTCGGCTCAGGTCATGATCCTGGAGTCCCGGGATCGAGTCCCACATCGGGCTCCCAGCTCCACAGGGAGTCTGCTTCTCTCTCTGACCTTCTCCTCGCTCATGACCTCTCTCACTGTCTCTCTCAAATAAATAAATAAAAAATCTTAAAAAAAAAAATAAAAGATTTCCCAGGGTCATGGATAATGCCAAGTTATTTTCCAGCAACCTGGTAAACTAAGTGCCCTGATTGAATCTTAAATAATTCTTCCAAAAAACAAACAGAAAAAAAGACCAAATAAAAATTTTAATTTATCTGTGAGTTGATGAGAAAGTAAGAAATATTGAGTGAAGGCAAAAACCCAAAAGGTAAAATTGGCTTTTACTTTGTGAGCATTTGCCAAATCTTGATATATTTCCAGTTGTTTTTTATGGCTTTAAAATTGAAGAGGGTGGATAAGAGGTGGGAAAAGGCCCAGTATCTCCTTATTCAGAGAATATGATGAGATATTTGCCATAAAACTGGAGTTCAAAAGGCTACAATCACAGCAGAATGGTGAAAATGAGGTTAAGATAATTCTATCCAAATGCCCACCCTTCAAAATGGGACTGCAAAGAGAACTACCTTGGTTCTGAACACTCTTGACAATTTTTAACCACAATGCAGACTTCATTTTATGTAAAATTTATATACTTATTTAATCTGAAAAAATCTCAAGCTAAGAATTTCAAGTGTTTCTAAACTACAACTAGCAGAAAAAAATGAAACTCTTCACATGAGCTTAGTTTTGAATTATTCCTATAGCCCAAACTCCAGGAAATAGTTTCTTCTAGCCAAAATTACAAAACATAAATAAATCACCAAATGCAACACAAAAACAATAAAGAACAGAATCAGACATGCAAGTAGTTCAGATATTGAAATTATCAAACAGAATATAAGTATTTTTAACCCCTGAAACAAATAATACATTGCATGTTAATTAATCAAATTTAAATTAAAAATAAATTTTAAAAAGAATGTAAGTATTTTTATTATGTTTAGAAAATAATGAAAAGATCAGTAATATAAATAAAGATCAAGGAACTTTAAAATTGCCAGCCATATTTGAGAAATAATCAAGCAATTTCTATAAATGAAAAATATAATGATTGAAATTAGAAACTTAAATAGTAAAAGAGATCTGAAAACTGCAGCACAGAAACACAGAAAGATGAGGAAATGTTGAAACATGGAAGAGAGAAGGAGAAAGTGTAACATTTTAATCAGTTAAATTCTGTCTTAAGAAATATTAAGCAAGATGGATAAAAAGACATCTATCCCCTACTCAAATCACTGTAAAACTACAGAAACTAAGATAAAGAATATCTTAAAACAGAATTAAAATAATAGATTTACTTTTTAAGAAACTATAATTATACTGACAGCAGACTTTTCAATGGCAGCAATGCAAGCCAGAAGCAAGTGGAATCTTTTCAATGTGTTAAGAAAAAAGAATTCTTCAATCTAGTATTCTGTATCAAGTAAAAATATCTTACCAAAAAAGGACAAAATAAGATATTGCTATCTAATGAAAACATTAGGGTTGGCTCACAGACAGACCCTCACTAAAATGAAATTAAATGATATATGTCAGGCAAAAAAGAACATGATCCTGATAGAAGATCAAGAAGCAAGAGGAAATAAAGTGCAGGAGGCACTAGGAATAACTTATAGTGGGATAAAATG
This sequence comes from Mustela putorius furo, assembly GCF_011764305.1. Taxonomy (NCBI): domain Eukaryota; kingdom Metazoa; phylum Chordata; class Mammalia; order Carnivora; family Mustelidae; genus Mustela; species Mustela putorius. Next base: position 10,232,968 of record NW_025421467.1, on the reverse strand, counting down.
TAAAACAAAAATACATGGTAATAATAACAAAGTTGGGGGACAGTAATTGCATTTAAAGATTTTAAGGACTTTACATTGTTTTAGAAGAGGATAAAAATAATAATTAAATTTATCTTGGAAAAATAAACATGCTGAATTTTCTAGAATAATTATTTTTTAAAATACAGAAAAGAAACTACATCTTACTAACTGGCCAATGAAAAAACTAAATGAGAAGAGTAATCAATAAATCCAAAAGATGATAAGAACAGAGAAAAAAGAAGTGTAGAATAATTAGGATGATCAAATATTGGATTTATTGAAATAAATCCAAATATTTCAGTTATTACAATAAGCATACATTTTTTAAATACTCTGTTAAGAAGTCAGAGATGATGAATTTCTCGGATTTCTGTCATAGGATTTCTTCCTAAGTACGATTTACAAAAGACACACTTAAAATACAGAATTCAGAAATATTGAAGGTAAAATGATGGAAAAAGATGCATTAGTAAAACACTAGCCAAAAGAGAGTGGTGTTACTCTCTTAGTATCAAACAAAATAAATCCCAAGCCAAAAACAACAACAACAACAACAACAAAAACAACGAAAGAGGTCACTGCATCACCACAAAAATTCCAGAAAAATATAGAAATTTTGAACACATATTCATATATTGACATTGCCTTAAAATATAAAGAGCAAAATCATAAAAACCACAGGAAGAAATTAATGTATGCAAAGTGACATAATAGTGAAAATTTAAATTGATGCAATTAATAAGCTTGATTATGCTTAAATATATATAAATAATTGGATTCAGAAATTACAGAATACTTTATTTTCAAGTTCACAGAGAACTACTACAAAATTCACTAAATAAATGTTTATAATATTAGTCTTAATAAACTTCAAAGAACTGATATAACCATTTCATTTTCTAATCCAAATAAATTTAGAAGTCAATTTAAAAATCATAATTCTTAAAAATTCCATACATTTGTGAACTAACATGTACTTCTAAATAATCAAGGGGTAAAACAAAAGCCATAAGGAAAATATATATTTTTTGAAGTGAAAGATAGAAATACTATATATTAAACTGGTAGAATCCATCTGAAACAGTATTTGCAACCTTACACATATTAGTGAAGAAGAAAGAATAAAAATTAATGAGTTAAGCATGCAACTTGTTACTATCTGTGTGACCATGAGCAAATCCCTTAACTCCAAGTGTCTCAGTTTCCTCATCTGTAGAATCATAAAAATAATGGCATTTATTTAAGATTGTTGTGAAGACCAAATGGATGTGCTGGACATTTCACACTTCCTTCTCCAGATCCACTCTCCGGCCTTCTCCACTCTGATCTGTGTTTCAGGAGGCTGACCTGCATGAACTATACAACTATAAGGCATTCTTGCTCTCTGTGGGGTTTCAAGCAGCAACAAGAGGTTGGTTGGTTCGTCAGAAAAGAAAGAATAAGAATAAGAATAAGAAAGAAAGAATAAGAGTATTTATTCACATGGCTCTTCCACTTCAGCCCAACCACTGTCTACTGCACCTTAAGGCTAAGGGGTGATAACAGTTTCCTATTGCTGTTAACCCCCAAATTTTTCACCAAAGGAAACCATTGCTTTCCTTTATTCTTGACCATAGCATCATAAATAGTCCTTTAATTAAATTCTCTTTAATTACCCATATTGTAATACTTCAGCTGATACAATGAGTTAATATATGAACCATTCATATATAGTGCTTAGCACATAGTAAGCTTTTTATAAGAAATAGTCAATATTACTGTTGTTTTTGTTGTTGCATGAGCACAGGCAGAAAAAAAATGCGTTAGGTAAGTTAACACTAATCACTTTTTTAAAACCTACTTACAATGTAAGAATAAAAAGGATCTTCCTTAAATACAATAGACAATTTGCAATTTTTACCTTACTTGGTGCTCTTAGGAATTCAATTCTAGTAATCACAATGTATCTTGCAATCCTCCCTGCCCTTGGCCTTCATGGTAAGGAAGATTAGCCTGATCTTCCTTATACTTTTATGATCATTCTTTCTACCTTTATAGGTTCCTTTTCTTCTACTCATCCCCTAAATGTTGGTATTTCTAAAGTTCTGTTCCCTGTTTTCTTCTCTTTTTATTATACATATTCTCCTTGAATGATTAAATCAAGACATGTTGCTGATAACTCCCAAATCTCTACCCCAAACCCCGGACATCTGAGTTTTGAACCCATATACAACTACTCTAAATGACCTACAAGTACCTCCAACTCAATCTATCCAGAGAGCTCCTCATATTTTCCTCCAAGTTTAATCTTCATCTGATGTTCCCTATTTCAGTAGTGCCTCACTAACAACCCAGCCATCCAAGCCTGAAACCTAGGAAATCACCTCTGATCCCTTTTCCTGCACATCCTTCATATCTACTTCTTCATATCTCTCAACTCCATCTGCTTTCCATCTCATCTGCCATCTCCTCCCCACACCATTCCAACAGTCTAACAACTTCATAGTTTCTGTCTAGGTTCCTTCAAAATCATTTTCAAGGCTGTAATCATTTTCAAGGCTACTAATTAGGTTAGTTCTGCTTAGGATGTTTCAATGGTTTATTATATTCCTAAGGATAGTATCCAAACTTAATGTGGCTTTCAAGATCCTTCATGAATGGACGCCTCCCATTTTGCAACTTGTGTTTCTTCTTTCTCATTCTTTCCGTACTGAATTTTTCAGTTCCTTGAAAATGGCATTCTCCTTTACCTCTAGCTAAATATCTATGTATAATGTTTACTCTGCCAGAGATACTTTGCCTCTCCACATGGTTAATTTTTAAACCTTGAGATATAGGACTTTAACCTTTTTAATCAACTTTTAATAGTAAATTTTAAACATACACAGAATTTGAAAAAATGGTTTAATAAAGCCCTATTTTCCATTTCTCAATTTCAAAAAGCCCTATTTTCCATTTCTCAATTTCAAATATCACTAACCCACACTGATCCTGTTTTGCGCATACCTCCATCTACTTACCCCTTCCTGTATTATTTCAACACATACTATTTCTAAAATCTTCAGTATGTATTCCAAATTATAAGGACTATTTTTACCACAACTATAATTTGCATATTTTTAAATATTAATTAAAACCTTTATCCAGTAGTGTTCAGATATCCAGCTGCCTCACGAATTCCATATACATGAAATTATTTTTACTTATAATTTCTTTATGTGACTCAAGATCCAAATAAGTGTAATACATTGTGATGATAATGTTCTTAAGTCTCCTTTAATCTCAAATCCCTCTTCCATCCTTAGCAATTTATTAATTGAAAAAAGTGGATTGACTGTTCTATAGAGTTCCCCACAACCCGGATAATTCTAATTGCATCCCTGTTTTACCGTGTTCCTCTGCCCACCACAGTTACTATAATTTGTTAACTAGATCTAGAGATTTAATCTGAATCCGTCGGTTTTTTTTTTTCTTTCCAAGACTGTATCATACATCATACATTGTATAGTATTCTTGTATCATGGAGTATATAATGCATGCTTGTCTCTGTTATTGTAATGTAAGCAGTCAGTGATGATCAATGCTTAAATCCACTAATTGATTAAGGGTTGGTAAACTGCTAATGTCTAAACCTCTTATTCAACCTTTATTTCTGAATTAGTACATTCCTCTTTTTGGAAATTCTTTCCTGGCTCTCCCTATCAGTATCTACTTTCATAGTAGACTTGTTGTCCTATATATATCTCCTAACATACTCTTTACTTCACGCGGCTGTTAAATTGAGCATCTGCCCCCAAAAATGGAAGTCTCATGTGGTAGGGAGCACATCAGCTTATTTACTATTAAATCCTTGATACCTAGCATGATGTCAGGCATATATACCTAGCATGATATCAAGCATATAGTAAGTGCATGAGCAATACAGAAGGAAAAGGAAGGAAGGAAGGAAGGATGGGAGAGAGGGAGGGAGGGTGGAAGGGAGGAAGAACGTTGGTGAGAGGAATGGGTGTTAAACATAGATTATTAAACATATAGATTATATTCAGACTATCTGAATCCTCAGATTGGCTAGTGTCCCATCTTCCTATTCTGACAGTGCTGTAGGTATACCTTCAATGATCTTCCTAATAAACTGAAATGTTCTGACAGCTTATTTATGAGTTATTCTAGACAATGATAATATTGCTTTCATCATTATATCCCTGCACTGTAACATGTGCATGCCTAACACAGAATATGCATTTGATGAATATTTTTGGAACAACAGCAGCAAGGTGATCTCAAATAAAATAAAATACCTACTCCCTTTAATCCAATTACTACAAAAAGTAGTCCTCCAATGCAAGAACATATTTAATCTGATGTTACAATAAAAGATTAAATCCAATAATCTTAATATAAACAAGAAAATTTTCTTCATAAAGGTTTTATCTCAACTAAAAGTAAAACTTCAACTGATGGGGTTGATAAGTAATGCAGATACCTCATGTCAGGTGAATTATTTGAAGAAAAAGAAGAAAAAGAAAATAGTGAATATGATTGTTCACATTCAACTTTGAAAACAAATATATTCTCTTAATGCTGAGCTTTTATACACTCTTTCCTTTTCTTTCTTGGTAAAATTATCTCATCTCCTCAAAACACTTTCAAACATTTAATAATGTAATATGATGTAATGCAATGGCCTTAAACAATCTCACAGTATATGAAAGTCAGAATAACCCAGTGCAGGAGTCTGTAACAACTTCAGTCCTGATTGTTTTATAGCCTAGGCATATAATTATTTATATCAAATATAATCTATTTGTCCTATCTATTAGTTTATCAAACTTGATGAGAAAGCCTTATAATATCTCTATAAAAATAGCCCTTTTTCATTAAGAATATTTGCACTAGAAAAATTAATAACGTTTTTCTATGAACTGATTTTTTTTTTTTAAACAAACAGATTGAGAGAGTTGGATGGGGGACATGTGGGTTTTTCTTGGTCAATTGTGAGCTAAAACAACTGAAGTAACTCATCCCTGTACTCAAGTAGAAGTATCAGTTGTGGACTAGGGAAGAAAGACAAACATCTAGGTCAAGGTGAAGCATATTAGGAAAATAGGCATCACTTCTTATGTCCCATTCTACCAACACATCTCTATGGTATGGAATTTGCTTATGTGTGGATCCCCATTGGAAAATAAATTTTTCGTTCAACATTTTAGAAAGCAGTTAATCATTCGGATGGAATATTGTTTTTTTCATCCCCTATGGAGAAGGGTCTCAAGTGTGACCTCATAATTATAATAGTCCATCAAAACCCTGTACTTGCTCCCTATTGAGGTTGCCTAAACTATCTAATTTCAAAGTTGAACCTCAAATCTAATTTTACAGAAGCCTGAACTTCACTGTAGAGATACTCTAATGATTATAACTGGGAGTTTATTGCAAGGCTGGTAAAATCAATAACTTCATAATTTCAACTGTTTTCTGAGAGCCTCAAAAGCACTGTCCTAGGTAAGCATGGTATATAAAAACTGTCAATATGATTCCGGTCTTCAAGTAGCACATAGTAAGGCTTATAGCCTGACTTTGAGCATTCCGTGAGCATTAAAGGAAGTGGGATACTCAAGGGCGGTAGTACATCTAGGGATAAAAAGTGTTGAAGCCGAGGTAGGGTCAAATGCTAAGTTACTTTTTTCTTCTTAACTTCTTGAAGCCTCAGTTTCCTTTACTCCAAGATGGAGCTAATGTTATGTACCTCATGGAACTACTGAGACATTAAACTGGATAAGGTATACAAAATGCTTATACAAAATGTCTGGCATGTGAAAAGTACTAAAATAGGAGAGTTAGTATAAAGCCAAGAACCAATAACTAATTAGTATGTAGAGAAAGAGCAAAATATTTATTTTAACACTCTTTTTTTACTTCCTCTCCAATGAAAACACTTTTTCAGAAACATCCACAACTATGAATTTCTTTACTTGAATTTTGTATTCCCTTCTTTGTATACATTAATCCTGTATTTTTTGTTTCCCTCTAATTTGTACTATACTTTGCTTCTTTTCCAAAGATCTATTTGAGGTTGACTCTTTGGGTTCCCTGTACAGTATATTGACGAACTACAGAAATAAATTCAGGTTGTTATGTAGGTGTTGAAGGAAGAAAGACTGAGGAATTTTGGATATTATTTTATCATCACATAATAAAATATATTTATTATTTTATTATTTTTTGGATATTATTTTAGAATCACATAAATTTCATGGATTTTGCAATTGAATGGGGCATAAGTGATTTATGAATCAAATCCCACTGTATCTAGACTACACTGAGTGTCCCTGTTAGGACAAGATTAATGCTTGGTTGCTTTGAGTAGCTTTTTTTTCTTTCTTTCTTTTTTTTTTTTTTAAATGCTATTATAGTTCCCATAATGCCTTGTGCTGACAGTTGCAGTTTCCATAACATTTAGCTCTGTTAATTTTATTTTGTCTGTATTGTAATAATCCTATTTTATTCATTTTTAATAGATCTGATTCAACTAGGCTCCTACCACATCAGAATAAAACTGCGGCATAATGGCAGGAAACATACTACATTAAAGATCTCATATGGCCTTTTGCATGCACTCTGGTTACTTTGCTTTTAAAGCTAGGGGGATAAACACTGAAACCATTGTGTGGATTAAAACACTGCCACATCAATTTTATTGTGGTACTAACAGGTTGGCAGGGTACATTTCAGGTATGGTGATACAAATGCTTAATCTCTGAGCAAAACAATAAAATTCAAAAACATAACATTCCTTCGAGGGGAGGAGTTGTTTTTCAATGAGCTCAATTAAAAAAAAAAAAATGCCAACTGATTACTCCAAGAACACTGAAAATCAGACATCGCCAGAAGGAATGTGTAAAAGCCTTTCTGATGGCTTGGATTAGAGACAAACTGTTCCCACAAAGCCTATCAGAGATAAATGAAATAAATGGAAGGAAGACGCAAACTCGGTCTTTGTTCCAATAACTGCCGAATGTCATATTGGAATTCTCAACACAGAACCAAATGGCTGGCAAGATCATCTGTATGCAAATGTGGAGTAAGTGACCCCTCCCCAGCTCAGTAGCTATTTTGAGATAATTGAAGTCTATACTGTGGGAAAGTAGTTTCTTTCCAGAATTTTGTTGCCTTTTCAAGAAACCTGAAAAATTCTATATGAGCACTTAATGCCTAAAAATATGTTACTTTTATAGTTTAATAGTTTTATAAAAATATATATATTTTTAAAAATTTATAAAAAATACTTTTATAGTTTAATGGCCCATAACATGTGCCATTCCTTTCATTGCCTAGCATCTGAAATCCCCCCTACCTGGTGAAAAGTAAGGCTTCACCTCTCTCTGAAAAGTGAGGTGTGTCACATACCTACTTCCTGCCACGGACAGGTAGGGCAGGTGACCCAGGCTTAGCCAATCTGATGATCCTGCCTGCCGCATTTGAACTGTAGGTAAGTCAGAGAAAAAGGCAGGGACAGTTTGGAATTCACTCCGAGAAGCATCTCCCAGTGCCAGCGGCAGAATCCAATGTCCAGGATAAGGACAGGGAGGTGAGGTAGCTGCAGAGGCTGAGACTGGTGTCCTCACTAGCCCATTCCTGCCGCATGACCTCGGCTGTGGTTCTTGCTGCTGATCCTGCCCGCATTCCTGCCAGTCTCTAGAGCCTCTTCCTGATCCTGATAGGCTGCCAGCAAATTTCTCTTTGCTGAAGTGAAGGGGAGTCAGCTTCTGGTGCTTGCAACAGGGAACCCTCCCTAATACACAGAAGGTTATCTTACTGTTCAGTGTTGCCAGCACTGTTGGAATATGTTGTGTTGTGCTATGAAAAGAAGCCTAGTTACGTATGAAAGGAAGAATAGTTGATGGGGATATACCCAGTCTTCCACATGTCTGTTTGTATAGTAAAAAGCCTCATAATTCTGTGAGTTCATCAGATAAAAATATTGCTTAAGAGACAGATTAGGGTAGTTAGAATTCTTAAAGATTAATATTGTGGTTGTACTATTGTACATCATATGAAAAGTACAACAAAGGATTGTTTACTAAAAATGATAGAAATGTCCTTCTTGCTCTTAAAAATGTTCTTTATAAAGAGTAAACAGGCTGGGTTATGGACGTTGGGGAGGGCATGTTCTATGGTGAGTGCTGTGAATTGTGTAAGGCTGATGAGTCACAGACCTGTACCCCTGAAGCAAATAACACACTATATGTTAATTAAAAAGAGTAAACAGATAAAAACTACAAACAGCCAACTCTGTGTAAGTAAAAAATGTCACTTTGGAAATATGTAACTAGCAAGAGACTTTGGGAGGCAGCCCGGCATAATTACTAAAACTGCAGGTCCGGGTTTCAATTCCTATTTGCCTATTTACTTACTAGCCATGTGGTGTTACCTCTTTTAGATCTCACCTTCCTCATCTATGAAATGTGTACACTGACATCACGTAGTTTACAGGACTAACATGGTGACTGATTGTGGTACAAGATAGGAATCTGGGAGTAGAGTACTAACAGATAGTAAGAGTTTATAAATGGAGGCCCATTTGCCTAGAAAGTGCATTATACAGTGATACATCTGTCCCGACTTACGTGTGTGGGTGCGCAGACACAAGCACACCACCAGCCGTCCCAGTCCCTCCCATGCTCCCACACACAGACTTGTTGGAATTTATGTTGTAAAGGTTAACATAGCTCAAATTAGTTCTCTCTCCCCTGGCCTCTCAGGAATTTCATCAAAAGACAGTCCTTGCCCTACACCTCAGCACCTAGGAATCTCCTGGTGCTACTAGCATGGTTGTTTTGGGCCTGTGTCATATTTAATGAAAGGGAAACACACACACACACACACACACACACAATCTCAACTTCATCCTAAGAATAATATTAGCAAGTTTGCTTTAGAATGAAATATACTAATGATTTAGGCAATGAGAGCAGTGATTAGAGAAATACTTTGTGAAATCTCCCCTGCCCTTTTCAGATTAGTTCCTTATCTCTTTCTGCTGCTGCTCCTGCCAATGACCACCCTTGCCCCCATTCCACACCTAATTCTAATCAACTGATGAAAAAGCATCCTGAAATGTCCTTTATAGACTTGAAAGTAGGGTCGATGGTTCAAAGCTGTCTGTTGTTAAAAGACGGACCTCCAATCTTCACCCTCACCAATCTGACTCAACCCACTGCCTCTTCCCTTGCACCACTGCCCTTGCCTGTTACCTGGTCTTCCTGCTCTCTACTCTGGCCCCTACCAGTTCTTTAGTCAATGTCCTGGATGATCTTTTACAAACATAAACCAAATCACCTCACAATTCACAAAACCCTCAGTCATCCACCTCTAGACTAATAGTCAAATCTAAACCAAGTACATGTAACCCACAATGTGCCCTATAGTCTACACTTCAACCTCTACTTCTGTCTTCACTTCAAACACTGTGCTTGCCCATTGTGTGCTGGCCTGTCCAGTCTTCATTCCCTTCCTTGAACAAGCCATGGACTTCCTGACATAGACCTCGGCGTCAGCTTTCCCTCTGCACAAACCAGTTCCATCTCCCACGTGATCTCTTAGTTCAGTCTTATCACTCAGGTCTCAGCCTAGATGTCACCACCACCCACATGCTCTCTATCCCATCACAATATTTTACTTTCTGCAAAGCTGTTTTTCAGGGGAAAAAAATGCACATTTATTTCTGTCTCTCCCATGTGCCAATGGAATTAAGCTCTATGCAAGTGGGAATCAATTCAGTTTTGTTTACCAGCATGTCCCCAGTACTTCAAGCTATACTTACACGTGGTTGTTATGCAATAAATATTGGTTACATCACTGACTGAATAAATATTTGGTTTTCTTTTGAAACTCCAAAAGATAATGGTCTCTCCAACCTGCCCCTCACTATCCTTTCTGATATTTCCTCTCATTTCATGAGTAGGATGCTACCAGGAAGAAAAAAAAAAAAAGTGACTCCATAGCTACTGGCAATTTCTGGTTATGTTTCTGGTTATTGTGGTGGTAGTAGTCTTTGCCAGTTCTGCAAGTAACAGCCTGGACTTTTTCCTTTGCTCACAGAGTCTTCCACACTCATGTCTGGACTAAGGAACCAACCATCTGGTGCTGTGCCCCTAGATCAGAAACCAGAAGTAGACAACCTCATGTGGTAACAGCACACCCAAGCTCAGCCCAGGGAATTTCTTCACCACCCAGCAAGATTACCAAGGTACCTAAGTGCAATTTCACATCAGGCTTCCTGCTCCCCATAACAGAGGGTGAGGAGGCAGCTCATTAACTAAGTTTGAATTTAAGTGTAAAATGCCATATTTTCACAGAAAGAAGGAGATGCGTTTTCTGTGAAGAATTCCAGTCTTGAGTTCTCACTCAGTCTTTTAATTCCTAAATGCAGACAAAAACTAAATAAGCTTCACAGAATATACACATAAGAAGCTCTGTTTAACCCTAGGCGATTTAACACCTCAGTGGTTTTATAAGCGCCAGAATCTCATTAAATCTTGAGTGTGTGTGTCTTTGTGTGGGTAAGGCAAAGGGTGGCCCCTGGAGCGATCCCTGCCACGCTGAACAGTCACACTGAATAAGCTATGGAAGGACTGAAATTAGGAGGCAAGCAACAGTGACATCTAGTGTGGGTGAGTAATGCTGAGAAGGGCAAACTCCTGTTCTTCCTTTAGCAAAACTGAGAATGTAATAGAGAAATGCATGGCAAGTTAGGGTCAGGAAAGTAATGGTGAGGGTAAGCATGCAACCAGAATGCAAATAGAATAGATGACTCTAGAAAAAGACTCTGCTCAAATGACATTGCCGCTAAATTTTCTTCTCAAGTATATATTATTGCGCACTTTTGCACCCCACGAAAATCTCTAAGCTGTCCCAGTCTCCCACCTCTGCTCCTCACCCATCCTCCTCATCCTAAACCCTTCTATTGTACCCACTGGAATTAGCAAACTCTTTATTTTAAAGAGATCTTTTTGGATACCATCTGCTCTGAGATCTTGAGGAAAAGTTCTTCTGTTTTTCACCTTAAAACCACACCCTGACAGTCTTGCTAATCCCCAGCTTTTTCTCCCTCCTGCTCACAAAAATCCCTGCTCTTTCAAGCTCCTGTGAACAGGACATATTACTCCATCCTCACACACGTTGCAATCATCTGCCAAACTCTGCTCATTCACAATCACTTATTGAATATTTTAACTCCTGCTTCACAATTTTCCCTGGACCATAGTATCACCATTCACCTTCTGTGAGTCCTTCCTGGGTTCCCTGCCCTCATACCCAGCCCATATAGTCAAGGTCCAGTATTGTATTCCCTGCCTTGCAAATACTCTCAGTTCCCTTCCTGTTTTCTCCCTCCATCAAAGTGATGGATAAAATGGGGTATCCATGCCTACGGTTACACAGCTGAACATTCCTGAAGAAAAATTGCCCAACCTGGCTGACTGGTTTCACTTTAAATTCATGACTGCAAAGTTAAATAGATGCTCACTACTGCCTCGTAATCCTACTATGTTTCTCAAGTAGCATAACTTCTAACTCACCAAGAACTAGTGTATACATACTTCATCCTCACTCGAGGATAAAGGTCTCATCTCATTACTCTCTGAAAATAAGAAAGTCAGTGATCTGCTTTATATTCTCGGCATCTACAGCCATTTTTCCCCTTCTCTGCTCCTTCTATTAAAGCCTAACTCCTCCTGTGTGCCCTGGTTCCCACCTTCTCTCACCTTCTCACAGATGTCACTACTTGGGTTAAGCATTCCCCCCTCTCCCCTGCCAATCCCTGATTAGCAATTCTCCCCTCCACTGAAGCAGTTCTATATTTATTCAAATACCCTGCAGTATCACAGATCAAAAACAAAACAAAAAAAAAATTTTAAAACCTCTCTCAACCCCCAAATATTCTGTTCTCTCCTTCATAGCCGAATTCCTCAAAAGAGGCATTACTTGTGCTGCCTCCACTTTTCTCACCTCCCATTCGCTCTTCAACCCACTTCAGTCTGGTTTCTGCCTGTACCGCTCTGGGGAGCGCTTCTCCATCCCAGCCTCTCAGATGCGCTTATCACGGAGTGCAGGACTCCACTTCTCTTTCGACTCCTCTGGTCACTCCTCCTCATTCTCCTTTCCAGGTTCCCTCTTCCCCCACACTAAATCTATGTATATTGGCAATTCTCCATGCTCCATCCTGGCCCAACTTCCCTCCTCACCTTATGGGATCTTACCCATTCTGACTAAAAATACTATTTATATGCTTATCTCCCAGAAGCTTAGCTCTCCAGCGCAAATCTTTACTTTGAATCCCAGGCTCACATATCCAGCTGCCTATTTAACATCTTTACTTGGATATTTCACACATATCTCAGTCTCCAAATGTGTGAAGCTAAACGTGTTTGTCCTTTCAACCTGCCCCACCTCCTTTGTTTTTTTCCTATCTCAAAACAGTGGTAGAAGGGTACCTGGGGGGGGGGGTTACAGTTGAGGGTCCAACTCTTGGTTTGGGCTCAAGTCATGATCTCAACGTCATGGTATTGAGCCCCAGGATGGGCTCAGTGTGAAGTCTGCTTGGATTCTCTTTCCCCTCTCCCTCTCCTTCTGTCCCTCCCTGGCACTGGTGCATGCTCTCTCTCTCTCTCTGAAATAAATAAATCTTTTCAAAAGTAAACATCAATACTACACAACCTGAGACTCATCCTTGATTATTCCTTTCCTTCCCTCCCCACATCCAACTAGTGGCAGCAATTCCTATATACTTTTTATCCTCAGTGTATATCTTGACTTAGATATTTCCTACATGTTTACTGCCATTACCCTATTCATGACCACCACTGTCTTAGTAGGTTTCCACAAAAACCTCCCAAACTAGTCAAGATTGGTTGGGCAATAGTACAGCAACAGTTGTGAAATCTGACTGCCCAAGAAAGGAGAAGAACTAGAAATAGTTGGCATTCCGCATTGATTACTGTCACAGTCTGCCCCTCTACTCATCAAATACTCCATTCACCATCTTTCCTACAGGCCTGATATCCACCCCCACTCTATGGAAGTTACCCAATTTTGTATCTGGTCATGGTATTAAGTCCAATGTCCCGGACTTCTTGATGATGTCTGCGATAGGCTCTAAAAACTGAAAAACAAACTATCTTTCCCACGAACATTTTGAGTAGCTGAAAGGGGACAGGATAACTGTAATAAACAACCCCATTCAAAGAGCAAGAGAATGAAAAGAAGAGACAGAGTAGTAAACAATCCATAATAATCATGAAATCCTACCTGGGGTTAGAGTATGTTCTCCGGTCAGATCCAGATTCTTCTTCTGGGAAGGGGCTCCCCAGTCCATTGTTCTTCATGACCCTGGCTCTGAACTTGGGGAATCTTTCCCATCATCCAGCTTGACCACTTATAAAATGGTCATTGAAACCTATGTCCTTCCCCTCTTTCCCTGCCTCACCTTTGGGCACTGAGTCTGCTCCCTACCTTTAGAGATTTGGGGACCCAACAATTATTCTAGGTCTCATCAGTCACAAACACCTTCAGTTCTTTGAAATACAATGCTCTCTCAAAAATTTTATTTCTCATCTCTTTGATTCCAGTTAGCTCTCTGTGTGCCATTTGCTACAACCACAATTCTTTCAAGAATTTCCCCTCCTCTCCTCCCCTCCTATCCTGCTCTCTCTCTCCCTCTCTTTCCTTCACTAAAATTTTAGCTCCATGAGATCAGCAACTCTGACTTTATTGTTTTCTGCTGTATCTGTAAAACCAAGCTCAGTGTCGTGGCTATAGTAGGTACGAGTAAATTGTTAAACAAATTATTAAATAAACCTTACTTAAAATCCAAATGATCATTCGGCTTTCAGCTCCACATCCTATTTCCCTTCACTATTTCACTCTTCTTTCTTATTTTTCCTTCGTAAAAATGTTAACACCTGCTGGGCTGAGTGTAAGTGACTTATAATTCTAGTCTTCTATTTCCTTCTCTGAAAGTTCTCACCTTCCCCTCTCAACTACCTTTGAATCCTGATAAGGCACTGAATTTATTCTCACTCTTCAGCTGTTTCCCTAAAATATTAGTGTTCATCTTTTCTAATTCTAGAGCAATGATTCTAGAGCAATCTTGACTACATATTAGAATTAGCTAGAGAGTTTTTGGAACTCTCACTAGCACACATTAAAACAATTAAATTAGAATCTCTAGGGGTCAAACCCAGACATCAGTATTTTTTATAGCTCCCACGTTATCCCAATATGCAACCAAGGTTGCAAACCACTGTTCCAAAGTGAACTTTCTCTCTAACTCCTTCTTTCTTCCAAACTCTGAACCCTAATACTGATTGCTCAACCTATAAATCTACCGTCATTCCAAACAGCAAATCAACAAGTATTGAATTCCCTAAGTACTCACATCTGTGACTAATTTTACTTCCTTCTCACTCTTTTCCCCCCTCCCAGCTGCATCTCTCCATCTCTATTCATGGCACTAAATTCTTGATTTTAACAATTGTACTTTAATTTCCTTTTAGATTTCCTCCCATATCTTCTCTCTTCAATCCCAAAACCTTACTTAAGATTTCAACTAAAACTTCTACATTTTCTCATCCAACATGTGAGCAAATTTTCTCTTGTTTTCACTTATTCCCACCCACCTGTTTTGTTTTGATCATAAAAAAGGGGGATCATATTTAGGTTTTTAGTAACTTGGCTTGTCTCTGTTATGTGCCCTGTCCTTCAGTCTGTTCTGATTCTTTTTTTTTTTTTTACTGTAATTACTAATCATCACATCCCCCTGCAGATATCTTCTTAAACACAACATTCTAAAAAAAAAAAAAAAAGACAATTCTTACTTACTGTCTCAATGTTTAAAAAAAATACATTAAAATGCAGCTACTGTTTCATATGCTTTAATATGGGCCCAGTAATTAACAAATAGATAATTTTTTAAAAGAGATGAAAATGGATATTGGAAAATCCATAATTTTAAAATATACACAATAAACACAAAAATATATGATGAGGAATGTAAACGTCTTTTGACATCCCAACAGCCTTCTTCAAATGTTCCTGAGAATGTATATGTAGAATGTCAGACTCCTGCAGGGCCTAAAGCTGGGACTAGAAGTTGTCATCTCTGATCAGCCGGCATTTAAACTTCTGTTGGTGCCATCATACTCTAAATGGAACAGGACAAACCATTAGAAACCTGACTGAACAAATGTTTCTAGTATAGAGTATAGTTTAGGCAGGTCCCAAGTATATATAGGAGTTAAACTTCAATCCAGACGCAGCTAGAGGCAGAAGGCTAGCAGTAGAAATAATTCTGATCAGACAGCAAAAAAAGGATATCCATTGATGTGCTCAATAAATGCTTGGGTTTTTTTTTTTTTTTTTAGATTTTATTTATTTATTTGACAGAGAGAGACCAAGCAGGCAGAGAGGCAGGCAGAGAGAGAGAGAGAGGAAGAAGCAGGCTCCCTACCAAGCACAGAGCCCAATGCGGGACTCGATCCCAGGACCCTGAGATCGTGACCCTAGTCAAAGGCAGAGGCTTAACCCAAAGAGCCACCCAGGCACCCAATGCTTGTTGACTTCCTAAACTGCCCCAAGCGTAGAACCAGGCACTGGAATTAAGAAAATCAAGGACAAGTAAAGGAGGTAAATATAGTAAAACAATAATACTACAATATAAAAATTGAGATGTACACTAAGCAGAAACATGATATGAAGAAGTGTTTGATTAGGTCCCTAAATTTGCTGGGAATCAGGAGACAAAAATTACATAATCAAATATGTAGAAAAACATTGCAACAATTAATTGACTGAAAAAAATGTAGTGGGCTATTTTGATAAGTAATGAGTTTCCTTCCCATCAAAAGGAGGCTGGTCACATCTGACAGAGATGCTGGAAATTTCTTCACCTAGAGATGAACACAACCAGGGTACTTTATTTAGTACGTACTTCCCTACCCCTCTCTTTCCAATCCTGGGCTTCAAGATGGAGAGTTAAAAATAGAATTAAGTTGGGTAATAAAGATATTCTATATAAAATGAGGGTAAGAGAGGAAAAGGTAGCACAAACTCTACATAATAGATTTGGAAAATTTAAAAAGGAAATCACTATTAGCAAAATCAATGAAGTCAAATGGAACAACTTTACTCACAAAATCTTTTCAAATATACTATCTTAAAATAATCTGGAGATGGCCATGATTGAGACCCATGGCTGCCATGTTAATGCATACACACACTTTGGACATTTTCAGTCATTCTGTAATAAACTGTACCACAGAGTAACCCAATTAGCTCCATAAACTCCTTTTATCTCAGTGCCTTCGTCACTTTATTATTATTATTTTTTAATTTATTTGACAGACAGAGATCACAAGTAGGCAGAGAGGCAGGCAGAGAGAGAGGAAGGAAAGCAGGCTCCCTGCTGAGCAGAGAGCCCAATGCGGGGCTCAATCCCAGGACCCTGGGATCATGACCTGAGCCAAAAGCAGAGGCTTTAACCCACTGAGCCACCCAGGCGCCCCACTTTATTATTTCTAATCACTTTTCTCAATGTCCTCTTCAAGTAACTTCTTATCATACTGGTTTATACTCTGGGATACACATTTTATAGACCTCCCAAATGCTTCTTATAATTTTATAGATTGCATCATTAATAATGTCTTTGATTATGTTTTAAACACCTTAATCTACTGTATAATATTGGGTTGGTGATATTAGCAGAGTATGATCAGAAAGCACAAATCCCATAACATTTTATAACACCAATGAAGAAGGGGTTAATGATTTTTCAGCTGCATTTCTTGCTGGTGAATATGCCACAGATGAATATTTTCAAAATGAATATGAACGGTTTTAGATGAGTGCTTCGTAAATGTCACTGTGTATTAGTCATGCAAGGATCATTAAGGGATATGAGAGGTAGACTTGCACATTTTATCCAAGACATAGATTCTTGCTGTAGACTGTTACTGTCAGAGTTGCCAGGTTAGACTATGCTGGTAATAATTATTAATGTAACTGAAGCATTAAATGGTTCATTTTTCTCCATATACAACCATATTTCCAAAATAATTCAGAAAAAAAAGAACCATCTTTTTGCATGAGTCTTTTGGGGTAGCAAAGAATATAAGGTAAATGAAATGTTGCACATTCCAAAATAAATTGATGAATGGAAATTATCTATCTTATCTTATTAGAATTAATTAATCTTATCTTATTAAAACGTAATGATATATTAATATGCCTATTTATAGGAAGAAAGCACATTCCTGCAAATGAAACACATTGGTTCCCAAGGGAAATATGAATCACTGAGGGTGTTGCATGCTTAAATGCCAGTAGATGACTATAGGTCTTCTTCCCTCTTGACACTTTTACGTCAGATATCAATCCCTACTTTATAAGTTTGTAAGTATAGTTGACCTTGAGGTGACATTTGGTACCACCTCAAATATTTATATGACAAATGAGAAACACTTCACAATCTCTCTCCCAAACACACTGGGTGACCTATTATTTAGATTTTGTCAGAGTATCAATTGCTTCAGAGAGTTTTGAGATGGATCACCAAAGAAGAGACCCTTTGAAATTCATCTGATTGTCCCAGACAGGCTATATGGGCTATAGACAATGTTCTCACTACAGGAAGGTGGGGCAGATCTGGACCAGTGGTCTGAGTAAAGCCCTAGAAGCTTTTCTAAGAAATAATATTTTTTTCTCAATACCAGGTCTCACATAACCATTTTCTTTGACTCTGAGCAAATCATTTAACTTCAGTTTCTCCATCCATAAAGTGAGAAGAAACTACCTCCTAAAGATGACAAAACTCCTTAGGGCCTTTAAATAACGTTCTTTGAAGAAAGCTAATGCAAGTTGCTTGTAATTATAATACAGCAATTTGAATTTAAAGAATTTTTTTCTCCTGAGTAATTCTAGTTACTGAGTACTCTTTGTCAGTATAGTTAATTATTCTTCAGCTAGGTAAAGCTAGTGGGCAATGTGTGAAAAGTTGCTATCAGCATCTTAACTCTACACAAAAAACAAGCTATTGCTATAAAATAGCAAAGTCTTTTATCTGGTTGAAATATGAGTAAGGTAGCAAATGCATGTGATTTAAGCCTTAGCTGTTAAACAATGAGTTCTTAAATTGGGTAGAAATCCCTATGCAAAAAAATGAATTCAATGGTGTCTATTGTTATTATTATTATGTTTTCAGAACTCAAATCTTTATATTAAAAGCTATAATTAAATTTCTAAAAATTAAATCATATCATAAACAAAACATTTTTCTCTCAGTAGAATAAAAATGATTTTCATTTCCTGACAAAAATGTGATTTATCTCAAAGAGGTTTTTCCTGTCTACCTGACTCTATTCATCTCTCCACTGTGTATAATCAAGTAAGAAGGCAAATAAAATCATTAATAAATCAGCCTTACATATCGCGACCACATTATATGAGCTTGGGATAGAAGTAGCAGGACACCTGTGCATCATAAATGTACACAAGCCAAACAGGAGGGGAAAACTATAACTTCTCCATTATTTCAGACATTTTCACGAAATATAATGTTCCATTCCCATTCCCATTAAGTCCTATACAAGGAAGGTAATTGTGAACATAATCATCTTATCAAATAAGATGCCCAAGGAATTAAATGGCATGTCTAGAATCCTTAAGAAATCAGGGGCGCCTGGGTGGCTCAGTGGGTTAAAGCCTCTGCCTTCGGCTTAGGTCATGATCCCAGGGTCTTGGGATCGAGCCCCACGTTGGGCTCTCTGCTCCGCAGGGAGCCTGCTTCCTCCTCTCTCTCTCTCTGCCTGCCTCTCTGCCTACTTGTGATTTCTCTCTCTGTGTCAAATAAATAAAATCTTTAAAAAAAAAAATCAGAAACACACACATACATACACACACGGAATTGGGACCAGCCCCTCACTTACTGCAGAACTATAAATGGCTTCTGGGCATCCCTGTCTCAGTCAATCCACCCTCCATACTCCTAGTATCTTCAGGACATAGCCTAAATGTCTTAGCAGCAACTGTATGATCCTTAGGCTTTGTTCTCTTTCTTCCAATCTCTCCAGGCTCATTTCTTGCTACTCCTCCATGTATATTTCAAGTTCTTCCCCTGACATGTTATAGATGCACAAGTGTACATATATGCTTACAAGATGCAGACTCTCCAATGTCTTCACCTACTTACCCTTCACTACTCAGGACACTTATTCATCCTTCAAATCCTCCCTTGAGGATCTCTTTCCAATAAGTCTTCGCTAGCATCAAATCCCCAGGCTTCCTATGGTACCCTATTTAGTGCTGTTATAGCGCATTTCATAGGATGCTTATTCTTTATCTTCTCTACAAACTGTTTCAACTTGACAGCAAGAGCTGTGTTTGCTTTATTCCTGCATCCTTGGGACTAGCACAGTGACTGAGACATAATGATTCTTTGGATCTGGGCTCTAGTAGTGCTAATAAGCTGGTCAGACCGCAAAGACATGCATATATGATGCAATTAAACACAACATAAGGACGTGATAAACTGTGAAATGTGGAATTTGATGCTAATTGATGTAGGAGAGATTTTTAGAGAAATAAGAATTTGAGTTGAGCCTGCATGAGCAAAGAAATGGAGATGGCCAAAGTAGTATGATAACCAGAAAGCCAAAAAATAAGGGGTTGGGCCTAGCAGGGAAAATGAAAAGAGATAAATCCAACACTATAAGAATACAGTATAATAATGTATTGTATACTTCACCTATTAAGAGGATAGATCTCACACTTTGCTCTTAAGACGAGAAGATACCTAATGTCTCTCTTACATGCCACTGTTGAGAATGTAAAGTTGCATGGCCTTTCTAAATGTCTGTTCAGCACCAAATCCTTAAAATATACATCAGTTACCACTATTACCACAGCCTTGAACCTATGTCTTCCAAACCTATTAATATGAGAATTCCACAACTAACAACTCTCCCAAAGAAACCATTAAGAATGTGTGAAAAGATACATGTAGAAAGTTGTTCATTAGCTTATCCTGAAAATTAGACAAAAAAAAAAAAAAGAGGAAACTAACGGTTTCCCATTACTAGGGGACTTCTTAAATAAAACATCACATTGCCTTTTAATGAAACACCCATCAGATATCCAGCTAGTACTTGAATAGAGAAAATAGAATATTTCTACAAAAACTTGAAAAGCTGAAATGGTATAAAGTGAACAAACAATTACCAATAATGTATGGACACATTCTGAGTGTTCCCAGACCCACACAAAAACCTTTTAGGCTTTTCTGAGACCTCAGGACACATCTTGCTAACAGATGCACAAAACAAATGAAGATAAAGCACAGATGCCTGCAGACACAGTTCAAAGCTACAGAGGCTTGATGCTGAGATGGTAAGTGCAGTTGACCTGGAAAGGGCTTGGTGGCGGCTTGGTGGTGCCACTCACTTTTCCAAACACACACTGCATCTATAATGGTTCACTGCAAAACAAATGCTGAACACCATTTTTGCCTTTTGTCTTTTATTACAAAAGCAAAATCTCTTTGGATTTCCTTCAGTTTGTGAAAACAGGTACTGATGCAGGCCTTTCGCAAAAGCAAAGTCGCCTCTCCTAAACTTTTGAAAAGTAGGAGATAACCGTATTCCTTTCTGTTATTATGATACTGTAATAATAGTAATAAAAGTTAGAATGTTGAATTTATTAACTAAAAAGGAATCCAAGTTTATAAAAAGAATTTATAATGCTACTTTATTTTATTTTTCTTAAAGATTTATTTGTTTATTTTAGAGAGAGAGAGAGAGAAGAAGTGGGAGGGGTAAGGGGGGGGAGAGAGAATCCCAGGCAGACTCTGTACTGAGTGCAGAGACTCATGCAGGGCTCCATCCCACAGCCCTGAGATCACAGCCTGAGCTGAAACCAAGAATCAGACACTTAACTGTCTTTGTCACCCAGGTGCCCCTAATGTTATTTTGTTATTTTCAAATATATTGACAGGAAGAAAATTTGAAAATATTACAATATGCTAACAATTGGAAGAGTTATGAGAATTTTTTGTTTTGTTACTGACATTTTATATATTATCTACGAGTAGTTTATTTTTGCAAAAACAAAATTAATAAATTCATCTTAATTGACAGAAAAATCTTTACTGGCTCTAGGAAATGAACAAGGAAGAATAAGTTAGAATGGAAAGATTATTTGGGAGAAATGCTGAGGTTAGTTTAAGATTTTATTTTAAGGAATGATTGATAGAATCCAATGAGATAAAATATAAAAGGGCTTTGACAACCATAAAGCGTAGCAACAGCATTTCTTGAAGCCCCTTTCCAGGAATATTTATAGAGCCTATGTCAAAATGTTATATGATATAACAAAGATAAGAATATTCTGGAATAAGCAACATTACGTGAATTTTTACTGCAGGACATATCAGAGACTTTAAGATGCACGTTTTTCACTGTGAATTTCCAAGAGAACAATATAATCTGCATTGTTTCTCAATCATATTTGACTATTTTCTTGCAGAATATCTGATAAGACTCATGTTTCATAGAACACACCTTGGGAAATGTTACATTCAAAATATATGTAATATTCATTTTGAAGTGATTATAAGCAACTGTAAGTACAGGACTGGCACAATCAATTTAAGAGTCGTCACCTTTGGTTGAGCTTTCTCAATCTTGGCATTATTGATAGTTGGGGCCAGATAATTCTCTATTGTTGAGGGCTGCCCAGTGCATTCTAGCACATGTAGCAGCATCCCTGGCCTCCACTCACTACATGCCAGTAGGAACTGCCACCTCTCTCCACCCAGCTGTGACAACCACAAATGTCTACAGACATTGCTAAATGTCCTCAGCCAAGATAAAGAATATTTATTTGAGGAATTAAGCTGGCAAGCTGGCTGATGTCAGAATTCCCAGCCCTGGTTCTCCAGGCTTTTTAAATATAAGCAGCCATAACATCTTGCAAAATGTCTGTCTGCTCTAGCAAATGCAGAATTGTCATCATGTTACTTTTCTAAAACACTATGTCAAAAGAACCATCTGTTAAAATGCTGCATTGGGCATCATCATTTTATCTATATAACATTTTGATGAATGCTTAATTTTAAAAAAAAAAGTTGTAACTTACTAACAAATGAAAATGTCCTTTTTTAAATGTTAAATGCAACAAATAGTTTTGTTATTAGATAAACCATTTACTTAGAGCCTTAGTTTACACACACACACACACACACACACACAAAATCTGAGACCATAGGTCCAAAGTAATTTCTAGAGGTCCTCCTAACACTAAAAATAAAAAATATCATATTTCATTCATGATGTAAAAGATTTTACACATTAGGGCATCTGGGTGGCTTGGTCAGTTAAGTGTCTGCCTTCGGCTCAGGTTATGATCTCAGGTTCCTGGGATCAAGTCCCATACCGGGCTCGCTGCTCAGCAGGGAGTCTGCTTCTCCCTTTCCCTCTCTCTCAAATAAATAAATAAAGTCTTAAAAATGTTTTAAACTTACTCTCTGATTTTGTAATAATGTCAACTAGAAAAGTGCTACATTCAGACATTGGAATACATTATATTCAAAAGAAGCCAGGAGTTGTAAACTTTATTATACTTTGGAAGTCCAATGTAAAAACTAGGCAAATAAGCCCTGAGTTTATCAAAAACAATAACACAGGGGTGCCTGGGTGGCTCAGTGGGTTAAGCCTCTGCCTTTGGCTCAGGTCAGGATCTGAGGGTCCTGGGATCAAACCCCATATTGGGCTCTCTGCTTGGCAGGGAGCCTGCTTCCCCCTCTCTCTCTGCTGCTCTCCCTGGTCCTAATCTCTCTCTATCAAATAAATAAATAAAATCTTTAAAAAAAAAAACCAATAACACAAATACATAACATGAGGGATAAGAAAGATATAAATTCAGAAAGAGAGGTTTTTTTTTTTTAAATTATGAACAAATTCTATACTAATATTAAAATAAGAGTTACTGGGATGTCTGGGTGTCACAGTCACTTAAGTGTCCAACTCTTGGTTTTAGCTCAGATCATGACCTCAGGGTCATGAGATCCAGCACCAGCTGGGGCTCCACACACAGCACAGAGTCTGCTTGAGTTTCTCTCTCCCTCTATGCAGCCCCTACCCCCCTCAAATAAATAAGTAAATCTTTAAAAAAATAAGAATTATTGATGAAAATAATTTTCTAGAAATATTGAAAGAGGGCAACTGGGTGGTCATTTGGCTAAGCGGCTGATTCTTCACTTCAGTTCAAGTCATGATCTTGGGGTCCTGGTATCCAAACTCGTATAAGGCTCCAGGATCAGGGGGGAGTCTGCTCCAGATTCTCTCTCTCTCTCTCTCCCTCTGCCCCTCCCCCTGTTTGTGCACACATGTGCATGTGTGCACTCTCTATCTCTCAAATACATAAATAAGTAAAATCTTTTTTAAAAAATAGGAAAGAAATTGGATAAGTTACCCAAAGAGAAAGCCAGGATCAGTTCTATGGCAGAATTATTTCTTCAAAACACAAATCATTCCTATGCTATTTTAATGCTTCTAGTGTAGGGGAATCTTAAAAACGTGTTGTTTTTTTAAAATCTATCATACCCCTGGGCACCTGGGTAGCTCAGTGGGTTAAGCCACTGCCTTCGGCTCAGGTCATGATCTTAGTGTCCTGGGATCGAGTCCCACATCGGGCTCTCTGCTCAGCAGGGAGCCTGCTTTCCTCTCTCTCTCTCTGCCTGCCTCTCAGTCTACTTGTGATTTCTCTCTGTCAAATAAATAAATAAAATCTTTAAAAAAAAATCTATCATACCCCCAGTACTAAAATCAGAGTAATATATGAACAAAAAAGAAAAAAATCTTAAAATAATAATCTTACTAACATGAATTCAATAAATTCAAAAATCCTAAGCAAAAAGTAAATCGTATCCTATAATAAATTAAAGGAAATATCTCACATAATCAAGTAGAAGTCAATTCATCCATTAATTTATTCAACAATGTTGAATGTTTATTAAGTATCTATAATACAAATCATATTTCTCAGTATTTAGGATCAACAAACAAAACAAAGATCGCTGCCTCATAGAAAATATAGCAGAAAATGAAGACAATAAACAATTGGTAGCATAAATAAGTAAATTACACAGTAAATTAGAGAGTGACAAATGAGACATAAAAAGAAAAACTAGAGCAGGATAAGAGGATCAGGGATAATGAAAACAGGGAGTGGGTTGCAATTTTAAATAAGAAGTTCAGGAAGAGATATCCCTTGAGTTGATAGCATTTGAACAAAAACATGAAGATATAGGAGTCAGGCTTATGGATACTTTGAGGAATAGCATTCTAGGCAAAGGATATAGTCAGTGCAAAGGCCCTTATGGCCAGATTATGTCTGGTAAGCTCCAAGAACAATAAAGAGGCTAGTGGGGTGGGTGCCGTGAGGTATGGGAAGACTAGGGATGGAGTCAGAGAAATAATGGCACCAGATCTTCTAGGGATACTTATACTCTAAGTGAAATAGGGACACCTGGGGGTTTTGAGCAGAGCAATAACATAAATGATCTACATTGTAAAATAATCACTCTAGCAGCTGTGCTGAGAATAGACTGTAGTGGGAAAGGGTGGGATCAGGAAAAACAGGAGAATATTGTGTGTTCCAGGCAAGCGATAACCTAGACCAGTGTGATATCTATGGAAGTAGTAAGAAGTGGCTGGTTGCTAGATATATTTTGAAAATACAGACGTCAGGAATTCTTATATATTGGAGAGAGAGGAGGCAATGATGACTCCATAGTTTTTATCCCCAACAACTGTTAAGATGAAGCTGTCATCAGCTGAAACTGAAAGGCTATAAGTTGAGAAATGTGGAAGGAGAAAGATCAAGAAATGTTCTAATATATTGTATTTAAAAGGAATTCATATATCCAAAAGGAGACATCAAGTAGGCAGCTAGATAAACATGCGTGGAGCTTTGGAAAGAGGTGGAACAGAGATATAAATATGTAAGTCTTCAGCATACAGATAATAGTTAAAGATATGAGACATGATAATTTCAAGAATAGAAAGAAATCAAAGATTTCTTTGGGGCACTTGAATATTAAAAGATCAGAGAGAAGAAGCTAGCAAAGCAAAGGAGACTGAGAGAGAGAGAGGAGGAAGCAAGCTAGAAGAGAATGGTATTTTATAATGGTGTTCACGTATGGCCAAGTCCTGTGGAACGGTTGGTTTAACATAATGAAACATATTAATTAATCATATTAACACAATTATTTTGATATCATTAGTAAAATACTGGTACATCAAAAAAGAAAAATTGTATCATCATCTTAACAACTGCCAGAATGTTATTGGGTAAAACCAAAGGCTATTTAGAAAGATATGTGGTCAACTAATAACCAACAACATACAGAACAGTAAAATAGTGAAGACATTCTCATAGAAGCCAGCCATAAGAACGGGATGCCTGCAAGGATTAGCTTACTCATTGTTTTTCTGTAAATTCTCATGAATGACATAAGATGTGCCTCTTTATAGGGAAAAAAGAAAAAAATAATGAATTGTATATATAAGAATACAGGACACTATGGCTGTCTACTTAAGAATCTTTAGAAACTTCAACTCCAAAATCCTAATAATTAATAAAAAATTAAGAGAGGATCCTCATTACAAAGAAATAAAAAAAATCACTATAAAAAACAATAACTAGTCAAAAAATCTGAAGGTCCCATTTTCAATAAGAGCAAAGAGACAAAATATTTAGAAGCAGAAGTTAATATGATAAAAATGTGGTTACTGGAAGTATCAGTTATGATGCATGTAACTTTAGCCAGAAAGAATATGACACTAACCTGTGTCATACAAGAGATCAAGCATAATGGCCTGCTTTAGTTGTCTTCTCAGCATCTTTGTAAACCCATAACTGGAGTCACCTGCCTTTTTAACTTTCCCTTAGACTATGGGACTAATTTTATTTTTGGTTATCTCCAGCCCAGGCAGTAGTCATTTCTCTGATTTAACTAGGTATATGCTATTGTCACCATTATTTCCCAACAAGAATATTCGGCTTTATAATATTAACCATGCATTTTCAAAGCCTCAAATTTGCTTACCCCTTGACTCTTTACTATTGGGTGTATATTCATTGTTTTAGCTAGGATAGCAAAAGGAAATCTCTAGGGCCATTGAAATGATATGGAACTTTTCATTTTGGTGCAAAAAAATATAAAATCACCTAATAAACTTTAAATGATAACAAGTCATATTTGGAAGAGTGAGCCTTAGAGAACATCAAAAGTTTTATCTCAGACCCAAACAGACATATGAAATTCTGAAAATATTTCCAGGAATTGTGATGGAGTTCTATCAGAACACTGGATCTAGATATATAGTTTTTCTGAGATCTCTTCCCCATAAAGAATGTGTCATGGGGGGCACCTGGGTGGCTCAGTGGGTTAAGCCACTGCCTTCGGCTCAGGTCATGATCTCAGGGTCCTGGGATGGAGTCCCACATCGGGCTCTCTGCTCAGCAGGGAGCCTGCTTCCTTCTCTCTCTCTCTGCCTGCCTCTCAGTGTACTTGTAATTTCTCTCTGTCAAATAAATAAATAAAATCTTTAAAAAAAAAAAAAAAGAATGTGTCATGGTCATGCATTACATTTCAGAGAACAAACTTTGAGCATTCATGAGCAGAAGAGAAAACAAGCAAAAATTCAGGACAGAGACCTGAATTCTAGATCTGCCTGTGGATCACCATGCCTTACAGTTAGTGGTGTAGTACCTTCAGAGAGAATCTTGATTTTCTTATCAGTCATATAAGATTTCACAGAAGCAGAGTGAGTGTTACTATCCTTATTTGTTGCAGAAGAGGAAACCTAGCTTTTTAGAGATTAAAAGACTTGTCCAAGGTCAAAAAGCCAATGAATAGCCAAGTCCAAGTTTGAAGAAGGGCTCCTGACACCAAATTCAGGATCTTATCACTATATCTGCAGACCTGTGGACCATCCATTTCACCTCTCTATAGATTCAGTTTCCTCATCTCTGTACTATACTATATATATATAATATTACACCAGTCCTTCTGGGTCTAAATTATCTATTTTACAGAAGTTAGAAAAGGAGGTTCATATCCTATGTCTGGTCAGTGGGAAAAAAAAAAAAAGTCCTGACTTTTTTTAGGTCTCCTATATATTCTTTCTTAATTTTTGGCATCACGAGCCTAATCTTGATCCTCTAATTATAATTTTATATTACCAAAACCTAGCTGGTTTTACTGAAGAACTAATTGCATGGTGTAGATGGTACCAGTCATCACAACATTATCTGCACAAACACTTTGTGATGTTTCCCCACATGCTACCACTGAGCCGCCAATGTTGCCTGTCTCACTACATCCAAATCTCATCTCTTTTGTTTGGTGTTTTGAACCACCAGTGGTTCCTGTCTGCTTCACTACATCTCCTCTATTTGGTGTTCAAACTCCCTGTAATCTGGCCCCATCCCATTTATCTAATTTTACTTCCCAACTGTACTGCCTCCAGTTATTAAACCAATATCCTTGCCAACCAAAGAAGCCAGAGTTTATTTTCATATTGCTGTCTTTGGTCCCATTGCTCCCTCGCCTGGAACCATTTCCCTGGCATTCCACATACTTCAGTACTACACCTTCTTAAAGACTACTCACTTTTTGCTATCACCTTGAAAACTCTTCCTACTATAAAACTAACTAAAACCTCTTTGGCCAGCTTCTCCTCTTAAAAGTTTTAAAATGCCCAGAGAACTCATCGTCTTCTCCTTAAGGCCCTAATTATATTTATACTCAAAGTAGATATTTTTCTATTTATGACTACAGAGAATTACTTATGTTCATAGGTGTTCAAAGTTAAAGAAAGTTCCAGTTGTGTTCAATGTGCTACTATGTCGTTGCCAATCCCTGAACTCCCAATGAGACATTATTGAGCATATTATAAATTATGCCCTCAAACTATTTTATAGAAGTCCTATTATTTTATATTGCCCTGTATGAACTACCTTGAGAAATATTTTCTCAAGCACAGTCCTTAAAGAAAATTAAGCAAGTTGACTAACCAAATTTCTCACACACTGCTATAGTTTAATACATATAACTACTTAAAGATAAAACATCATTTTAGTATAAAATTATGATGTCAGTATAAGACATATTAAGGGAACATAAAATTTATACAGAAAATATTAATAAGTAGAGATTCTTAAATTCTTTGATATTGTTATATTATGGGCAAGATATAATATTCAAAATATTCTAATATAGGAAATATAACTTATGGTTCTTAGAAAAACTTAACTTTATACTTACCTGAAAGCTTATATCTGAGCAATTTACTTAAAAAAGAGTCAGTGGAATTTAATGAATATCCTTTCCTGAATAATTTTCTGCTCACTGCTGTAATCATAGACTCTTTTCCTTTGAATTTTTTAAGTAGGGAAAAGATAGCTATACTACATACAAAACAAACCAAGACTGTATATGTATGAAAAATATAGTCAATTGTTAAAATAAATAAGCATAATAGTCACTACAATGCATGATAGCTGGTGGAAAGAAAGATATGGTCCTTCTGGAAAAAAACACTGGCTTTGGACCTATATGATTCAAGTTGTAGGATAGAGCCTAACAACACAATACCTGTGTGAATTTCTTTGAAGAATCAGTTCTCACATCTAAAATAATTCCTATAAGACCTTCTATTACTGGACATGGTAAAAAGGTAAATATAAGTATTACATGTAATATTATATATGAAAGCATTTTGTATACTGTGAAGAACTATATAATTTTTCAAAAACTTTTCTTGTTTATTTATGATTATTTTAAAATTCTGTAAAAAATAAGAAATGTAAAACTTTATCAAAAAAGAAAAAAATTCAAGTTATTGATAATTTTATCATAAAGAATAGTCATTACTATTTCACTGTGTAACTTGCCAGCTTTTCTTCTATGTGTATTATATGTACATATTCATACAACTATCTTTTAAAATCCTGAATTATGTTACATTTGTGCTTTAAAAGCTACTTTTCTCACGTAAAAAATAGAACATAACTTTGGGACTCAGATAAATAAAACAAAAATTAAAAGTGTGTAGTGAGGAAGGAACATGATATTGAAAATCTCTCTGGGAAACCTTGATTGTACACAAAATACCTTCAAGATTACAGTCTTCAAGATTAGAGTCTGCTTTTCCAACAGTGGATACCCCAAACCCCCTGCCAGGAAGCACTACATTTTCATAGGCAAGGGCAGCTCACACCTCCGATTTCATATTGGAATCAGTTGGGGGATGGGAACTTGCTCACTCAGAGCTGGTGCCCAACCAGTGACTGATGCAGGTACCAAGGCTTGGCCTATTTCCTCAATTGAAAACAATTGTAAGGACCTTTTTCAATTCCTTGTAAGGGTATCTCCAGAAATCCTTCCCCCATAAGTCAACTTTTTCCCAATATACTTGACTTCCCACCTCAGAATCTGTTTGCCGAGAGCCCATGACATTTCCCTTCCTAGAAAAATAAATTGAAAAAAATAAATAGAAGAAGGAGGAGAAGAAGAAGAAGGAAGAGGAGGGGAGGAGGAGGACGAGGAGAAGACAAAGAGGAAGGAGAAGAAGAAAAGAAAAAAAAAAAGCACTGAAAAGGGTTTATTTACAGAAAGGAAAAATAATTTTATTGCAAGTAGAAGAAGGCTGGGATCCAGGGCCATTGGTAGGTGACACTTTGCCTGTTACTGAAGACTTTGATATATATTATCTTATTTGATCCTCACAATAGCCCAGTGAGATGTGTTATATTACCTGCATTTTAAAACTCAAACATATGAGAAAAGTATACTGAATAGTGTGATTTATGGAGAGATACTACTACTCAAAGATGACTCCTTTAACTCATCAACTCTGAAACTCTAGATTAATCAGATACCTATATAAGAGTTAAGGAAATGTCTATTAATTTCACCAGTGATTACTGCACTGCTTTTCCCACAGCTTCAGAGATGTAGTTTTTATGGGAATTTTGGGGAGATGAAAAGGTGGAGGAAGAGATCAGGAACAAAGATAATTGTAGAAGGTAACCCTCTCTCCCCAACCCCCATATCCTATAGATAATACTCTATACCTTACATCTTCAGTCTCAATCTCCCATTATTCCTCATCTCACAGGCACACCCTTTTGCTCAAAAATTTTATTCCCCAAACAGGCCAGATCCTCTAGATTTTATACAGGAGTTTGATTTTCTTTTTTTTTTTTTTTTTTTTTTAAAGATTTTATTCATTTATCAGAGAGAGAGGGGGAGAAAGCAAGCACAGGCAGACAGAGTGGCAGGCAGAGGCAGAGGGAGAAGCAGGCTCCCCGCCGAGCAAGGAGCCCGATGTGGGACTCGATCCCAGGACGCTGGGATCATGACCTGAGCCGAAGGCAGCTGCTTAACCAACTGAGCCACCCAGGCGTCCCAGGAGTTTGATTTTCTGTGCCTGGGATGCATATCATACCTCTTCGTCTGTGGAAAATTCCTATTCACCTCCCAGGATCTATTTTGAATTTATTGGAGTACTCCTTCGAGTCCCCAGATAGAGTTGATCTCTTATTTCACCAGTCCACAGCCCTTATGTTCTCTCGTTGCTCTTCCTCGTTCATGCTCTATTAAGGCTCTAAAAACATGGCTCTGTAATTATCTGCTTACATGTCTAAGCCGATCATTAGGCTCTGAAGACAGAACTGCATTTGATTCATCTTTGAGTTCTCAGAGATTTGTTCAGTTTCTGGTAGGTAGCAGGTTCCCAATAAATGTTTACAGACACATTTAGGATTACGGACTGAGCTCGGTAAAAAGTCACAGAAGGATTGCGAGGAGGCACTTGGAAAGTTTAAACTGCGTTTTAAAAGGTAAGTAGAAGTGTTAGGCTGGCTTAGATAATTTTATCGAATAGTTTATATCACTACCTTTTAATTTACTAATTTTAATAGATTATGTTGTAGTTAGAAAGTATAATGCATCTGAATTTCATAAAGTAAACAGGAGAAGGAAAGAGGGACATGGAATGCTAAGTCAGAGAGCAAAACATGCTTCTGTCCATAGGACTATGGAAGCTCCACCTCAAATAACCATAGTAGGACAAGAGCAGTGACTAATTTACAAGAAATTACTTCACATAAAAGTGATTGTTTTAAAAGTTTTACCATCAGTTTGGCTACTTATGATTAAAACCAACGAAAGAAGTTAGGTACTACAATATTCAAAATTGATATCAGAGGAAAAAATGTTTGTACTCAGGAAAGTAAAGAAAAATCAAACAGAATCTTTTAGGAAAGAGTTTTAATGGCTTTCTCTTAGAGTCAAAGAAAAAGGAAAAACAGTTATCATTAACTCTGAAGAGAAAATTATGCTTTTGATAGGTTTTAAAAGCATTTTAAAGTGTTTAATACTGCTAGATTCTATGGACAAAAAGAAGAAGCCTCATATTTTAATGTATAACACATGTGTGCAATTCCTTGAAATATCTGAATAACATGTGCAGTGTTTTTCTATTCAAATAAACCAACCTGTTTAGAAAAACACCAGGGAAATTCAACAGTTGTGTATTATTATTTTCTCTGGAATCTTGCTTTAAATGTTGCTTGGATAATACTTTGTTTTATGACTATTTCAGTAATCAAATTATTGCTAATTATTCACATTAAAAACATAAAATCTAAGTAAAATATGCATTTACTGCATATAAATTAATGGTTTCTAAGTAACATTTAATTTGAAGTTCTAAAATTAAATTACTTACAGAAGGAATATATTCAATAATTAAAGAAACATTTTAAAAGTAATTATATTACTCTAGTTCTCTTGAACATAGCACTGACTTATCACTATAACCTAAAATTTCTCACTGTATTTTATCTTTTGCCCTGTGCAGTTTAAGACTGCCACTATCTATAAATGAGCCAAACCAAAAGAAGCTAGAAGTTTTCTGCACAACACTGCATAATGATTAAGACATGGCAAGCAAAACTATTGACCTTAGAAATAGTACAGGAGACTGGTATAAAACATGTTACCTATAATACTTCATCTTAGCTCCTATTACCCTAACCCACTTTACCTAATCACTCCCCCGCTGAATCCAAAGAGCTTGGTATGAGTCTACGTCCAACATGCTATGGTTTTTAAGCTAAAAATCAGTGACTCATGAGAACTGAGCATGGACCATGTCCTAACAGATCACGTGCTATTCCACTGACCATGTAAAATGCAATTTATTTGTCTTTACGACCTTATTCCAAAACTGCTCCAATATTGTTTTGGCAACTTAATATTAAGCCATCTGCATTTCAAGCGCATAAACTTGTCAAGTTCACCTTGTTTTCTTCCTATAACACTAAAGAACTATGCTACATCGGTACTACCTCAAGATTTATGGTCAAATGCTAAATGTGGTGCTGAATCTCCTTCAGATATGTTCTCCATCCTTCTCCACCATGTTCTGTAACCAGGAGGTTAACCTGTGCACTTCGCCTTCTGGATTTGGCTTGGGTCTAGCCAGTGAAAGTCACCAGTAGCCAATCAAAAGATAGAAGGAAAGAGAGATGGTGGTATTTATTCCCCTGGCTCCCTCTTTGCCAGGGGCAGGTTAGCAATGGCTACACATCTACCTATACCCACAGCTCAGGCCTGGTCCTCTGGCCTGGTCCTTCAGATACAACTCTCTCAGGATTTGAGTAACTGCTCTTTTCCGTTTCTAATGCAATTCTCCTATAGATCTCCCTTGGTGGTTAGTCTTGATGATTTACCTTAATTCTGCCCACATATAACAAATAGCCCATTCATTAACCAAGCCTAATTACCAGAGTGGAGCATGCCATTTGATTCCTTCTAGAGTCTAAGTGATATAAGTGATAAAGCCAAATGTTATTTCAGAAAAAAAGAAAGACTTTCTTCTTGCTAAAATGAGTTACCTCCTTTTTATATTATTTCAGTTGATTGGGGAAAAACGCTTCTTTTGAGAAAAAAAAGCTATATTTCTCAAACAAGGGACATAAATTCTATTTCTCTGGCACCCATCAAGCATCCTAGTCCCCTGATTCCTAGAAATAGGTATAGTAATGTGCATTTATTAGGCAATCAGCAAATTGGTTTCAAACACTGAAATCTAACCTAAGTAATATCTGTGAGTACTTAAGGATCACAACTACCAGTAATATCAGTAATATCACCTGAGACAAAAATAACTCATTTAGAAAAAAAAATTATATCACTAATCAAATAGAAAAGAGCATACAGTAATTTCAAACTCACGATTTTTTTAAAACTCAAAAGCTTTTGAAATTTCTAGGACCACCCCTGGGAATTGTCGATGGAACTGAGTAAGGCAGTTGTATAGGAAAGAGATCACACCTTTTAATCAAATACAACTCTAGTAACTGCATATGTTTACTAACGGACAGAAGAATTTAATCTTTACTTGTTTAAGGTATAAATTAACTTTACATGTGTTTTCAAGAAAATTTCTTAAGAAACAGGTGGACCGAATTAAAACAGACTTTCCATTTCCTGAATTTTCATTATCATTACAAAATTACACATGGCCATCTTATAATATTTCAGTAATTGCTATAGATAAATTGGAAGAGAAAAGAATATATAAATAAGGCAAATAATGCTATTTTCCAGCAGATTCAAATAAACACTGAACTATTTTTCTTACTTACTCTTATCAACTAAGTTATAAAAACTTCTTTGCACAACTTAAAAAAAGAAAATTTGTAGAAATTGAATCTTGGAGAAATTTATTTAACTTTTTATTATGTAAATCGAAGCAGCAGCACACCCACAGCTTTGACAAATGAAGATTAAGTACACTATTTGTGTTGGTTAGTTTACTCTCTTTCAGAAACCACCGTCCTACAAGAAGTGAGAAGAACCCCATTTCAAGTCAAGAGACAAATCCTTTTAAGTCCAGAACAAGTTAATCTACCTGTCAGCAACCCTGTCTCACCAAGGAAACTAAGAAAGGGATCAGTAACCCTAGGCTATCCCGGACACTGAAGAGAAAGTCAAGGACATACACCATCTGAGACTATGCAGAAAGTTTATAACCTGCTTTATGTGTCATCAGTTATACTTAATTATTTTATGGCAAAATACTCAAGCCTCAGTACTTCAGAAACATGATATTCTAGTTTGTATTGTGCTATGAAAATAAAAAATACAATCAAAATCTTCAGAATGATAAACATTGCCCATTTTGGAGTCACTAACAAAGGCTTTCCCTATAAAGTAGATTCTAACTCATAAAAAAACAAACAAAACAAAACAAAATAAAAAACCCCCAATAATTTCCTAAATTTAAAAAAGTTATAGTAATGCTCAGAATTTTATAATATAAAATTTTAAAGGTAGATAATTAAAATCAATATTGAGCTTTGGGAAAAGACAAACATTTCGAATATCAAGTTGGAATGGCATTCATTCTAAGATGTTTTTTAATTCTAATTATGATGCATTGTTCTTGTTTCCCCCTCAATCTATGATCTTGAAAAGCAAAGT
Organism: Mustela putorius furo; assembly: GCF_011764305.1. Classification (NCBI taxonomy): domain Eukaryota; kingdom Metazoa; phylum Chordata; class Mammalia; order Carnivora; family Mustelidae; genus Mustela; species Mustela putorius. The sequence continues at coordinate 10,198,356 of NW_025421467.1, read as the reverse complement.
TCTTGGTTAATTTCCTTTCAGAAGTTTGAGAGTCAATAAAACAATTTTATGGTGACATTTTCAAATAATATTTATTTTTGTATAAAGTAAGTGGTTTTAAATATAAATTCATTTAAATAAAATTTAAAATATAGAAAAATATAAAGAAGAAAATAAAAAATAATTTATAATCAACCAACCGAAAAGAGGGTTTTTTTTTTTATTATTTATTTCAGACAGAGAGCACAAGCGGGAGAGAGGGGAGAAAGAGAAACAGGATCCCAGCTAATACGGGGCTGGAGCCCAATGAAGAGCTCGATCCCAGGATTCTGGGATCATGACCTGAGCTGAAAGCAGATGTTTAACCTACTGAGCCACCGAGGCGCCCCAAAGACAGGTACTATTTAAATTCTGGTACTGGTTATGCCATTTGATTCCTATCTTATTATTAAACACCATATCATCAGTGTTTTTCTATGTGTTAAATGTATTCTAATTTAGCTACAGAAAAAACACCTTAATTTGAACACTTTTTGATAAAATCTTTGCATTTTGAAAATCTCCTTAGGATTGAGTTGTAATACTGAAGGAAAGAAAATTAACGTTTTATTTTCAGACCAACAACTTCATTGAGGGTCGAGAGCAAGCTCCCCTTCCCTCCGCAATCCTGATGGCATGGGACTCATTTTGGGCACTGATGGCCTGTCAGCAGAACTACTGACATTAGAAATAGTACAGGAGACTGGTATAAAACATGTTACCTATAATACTTCATCTTAGCTACTATTCCCCTAACCCACTTTACCTAATCACTCCCCCACTGAATCTGCAGAGCTTCGTATGAGCCTACGTCCAACATGCTATGGTTTTTAAGCTAAAAATCACAGTGACTCATGAAAACTGAGAATGGATCATGTCCTAACAGATCACGTACTACTCCACTGACTGTATAAAATGCAATTTATTTGTCTTTAGGACCTTATTCCAAAACATTCTTTGTGCTCATCCATTCTTTATTTTCTTCCGTCAATTTTTTTTCTGTCTTAATTTCTTCATTCATTTACCAGTTGTTTTGTATAATTTCCCCATATACACCATCACAATCTATTTGTACATTAAGGTGTTTGTACAAATAAGGTTAAAGCAGTTTTTTTATTTTTGTTGGAAATTTTTAAAATAATTTAAAAGGTATGGTCAGATTCAGAGAAAAACTAGTAAATTAAATGTTATACACTAAGCAAAAATTTTATTTCTACTCTGAATAGATTTTAAAAACTTGTTTTTTTAAAAGAAGAGTCAGTATTTGTCATGATTTTGAGTGTTCTAGCTTCTATTTTATTCATATGAATAGAAGAATTATTCATATAAATCTTTCTCCATTGAATCTTGACTCTAATCCTCATAAAATAAGGTGAATAAATATATAGAAGATTGGTGACCCAGAGGCAAATGCCTATAAATAACCTACTTAATTTGTCCTTTTTACTTTTAATGTGAAACACAAAGCATCTTTCAAAGCTGGAGTACAATATCAAATAATTTTCACTGCCATAATATACTTATTCATTAGTTTGAACTATATGTGTTGAAAGTAAGTTGAACAATGTTACACATATCAATTCCCCTGTGACAGGAAATCAAATAACATATGCTTTACTGTGGTGGGATAATCCAGGATAATTTTTTTCTGTCAACACTCCCACTGAAAATAATGGATTTCAGTTAGAGTACTTACTTTGACTGCTTTTGTTTGTAATGAATCATTTTGAAAGTGTTATGACGTTTTGTTCCGTCAGATAATTAGTCTGTACTTTTCATTAATATTCATTGTAACTCTACAGTCATGTTATAGCTAATAAAAGACACCCTGTAACAAAAAGCATGGAAAATGTGAAGATATGTGGTATATGTGGTGACCTCACGTTGAAATTAAGGCCAGACATTCAGCAGGTTTCCTTCATGTGTCCTCTGTATACCAAGGATCATGCTGGTGCTGTGAGAGAAAACTGAAAGTGAAGCAACTGTCTCTTCTTAAGGATCCAACAGTCCAGGTCATGAATAATAAACTACAGAAAAATGAGAAAGTTCTCTAAGGGTTACTATTGTGGTACTCAGAGCAAAGACTGACTAATTTGGAGGATGTGAGTTGGGTCCTACGAGCTGGTCCTACAGGATTGACCACAGTCCTTAGAATAGGTCCTCTCTTGCTAAGAGAGGAACAGAGATTCCAACCAAAGAAAAGGCAAGATGGGCCGCCCCAAAACATGGGATCTCCAGATAAAAAGGTTATTTTGTTTTGACAGCAAATATCCCACGAAGGATTATACTCTTTTCAGTTTGTAAATCGAATAATGGCATTGGGGCACTCCAGTAATTCTGCATTTGTTTGGATTGGTGAAACATTCTAAAGGAATTTAGAATGAAACATTCTAAAGGAATTCTCCTGCCAGAAAACGGAATTTATTGTTAAAGCCATTAAGGCGAGGCATTTAAGCAGAACACTTGCAGAGTGTGTTTGTCAGGGCACTCCGAAAGCTGCTAAAGGGCCTTTTCCTCTCTTTGAAACAATCCAATTAAAGGCTACAGAGTTAGACCCTATGGAAGGAAAAAAAAATACTTCTTTTTGCTCCAGGTTTTGTTTGTTTGTTTGTTTTGTTTTGTTTGTTTCCCCATAGTGGTACTTCAAGTTCATTTACGTCAGATGTAGTGTGGTCTTACTCTTCGACTGTGTTATTTAGCTTGACCAAAGAGTGAGATGAGGGTGAATGAGAGTGAGGGGAAGAGAAGGTATCCCTAGTAACATTGTCATTCACTATTTTTTTTTCCCACTTAGGCTGATTTTTTTTTTTTTTTTTTACTTAGGCTGATTTTTTTTTTTTTTAAGGTTTATTTATTTACTTGACAGACAGAAATCACAAGGAGGCAGAGAGACAGGCAGAGAGAGAGGAGGAAGCAGGCTCCCTGCTGAGCAGAGAGCCTGATGCGGGGCTCGATTCCAGGACCCTGGGATCATGACCTGAGCCGAAGGCAGAGGCTTTAACCCACTGAGCCACCCAGGCGTCCCGCTACCATCAAGTTTTTTTGTTTGTTTTGGTTTTTTGGTTTTTTTAAGGTAGCCGATGTTATTCAGAGTAAGTTTTTAGTAATCTCCCATGGTTTGTGTTCAGATCTGGTTATCTTCAAATCCTCAGCATATCATGCTGGGTGATACCTCATCCACTGACATTTTAGTAATGGCTGCAAAAAAAAAAATGTGTATGCTAGTGAAGCTGGAGATCATTAGTATAATAAAGGACTAGGTTATTTATCCAATACAGTATACTCAGAAAGTTCTTTATTGTTCTTAAGGGTAAAGTTATTTTTCAGTTCTAAAAATCAGAATGTGCATGATGATAAATGTTTAATGAACAGTTTTTATATATGTTCACAAAGAGAATATCCTTAAGTCTAATAAATTGTGTCCTCTTCTTCAGGGTCCTTATGTAGGAAATATTCACAAACATGGGGTTACTCTGACCAACACATTAGCTGGCATCTGTCACAATACAGTTTACTGATTGAAAATTGAAATGCTCCTACCTGTTTCTTCTAATCAGTTCCACCATTTTCTTGTACCACTGTGTCCCTCATTCAATCTCACTGCCCTCTGTTCTCTCTCTTGAACACATGAAATAATTCCCACCTCAGAACACTCGTACTTGCTGTTTCCTCTGCTGGAATAGTTTTTTATCGGATTGATCTCTCTCTCTTTTTCTCCCTCTCTCTCTCCCTATGTTTGTGTGCATGGGGTTGGGGAGGGGCATGTGGTGTTAAGCAGCTCTTCTTGGAACCCAGTTGCCGTATGGAATAAAGTATTCTCGTCAACATCTCAAGCAAAGGTTTCAGCCAACAGCCGGCATCAAGTGTAAGACATAAGAGCAAGCCTCCAGATGATTCTAGTTCCTAGCCTTTGAGCCACTCTATAGAGCTGATACCAACTGAAGCAGAAATAAGCCACTCAGCCAATAACCTGTCCAAGGTCAGCAAAATATACATTGTAATTATTTGTTTTTAAAGATTTTATTTATTTGTCAGAGAGAGAGAGAGCACGCGCTTGCAAATGCACAAGCAGGCAGAGTAGCAGGCAGAGGCAGAGAGAGAAGCAGGATCCCTGACAAGCAGTGAGCCTGATGCGGGACTCAACCCCAGGACACTGGGATCATGACCTGAGCCAAAGGCAGCAGCTTGACCGACTGAGCTACCCAGGAGTCCCTACATTGTAATTATTGTAAGCCATAAAGTTTTGGAGTAATCTGTTACACAGACATAGTAACTAGAACAGAGTTTTGGTACACACATTGTATAGTATATACAGTTATTAAATTGCACAAGAAATATATTATTGTTTTCATGCTTTTCTAAAACAATGTTATTTTGTCTGGTCAATACTCATATACTCATATATCTTCCCTTTCCAGTGTTCTTCATTCTTTTTTGCACTCCTATTCTTCCACCTGTGATCATTTCCTTTGCTTTAAGTATACCCTTGAGTGTTTCTTTAGTTTGATTCTACTGGTGACAATTTTTTCACTTTTTATTTGAAGATGTCTTAACAATTGCCTTAATTTTTGAAATACATTTTCACTGAGTATAGAATTATGAATTGAATGTTATTTTCCTTTGGCACTTGAAGAGCTCATTTTTTTGTCAGTCTATTGCTTTGTAGAAGATAATAGGTCTTTTTTTCTCTCACTGCTTGTATATTTCTTCTTTGTTTTTGAGTTTTAGCGGTCTAATTCTCCTGTCCCTATGTATGGATTTCTTTGTATTCATACTGCTTGGAATTAGTAAAGGCTACCCAAATGTGGTTTAAATATTTCTTAGCCATTATCTCTTTAAATGTAGTTTCTGTCATATCCTGTCTCTGCTCAGTCTGGGACTATAATTATATATATATATTTTTTTTTTTTAATATTTTTTTTCTACCCTAAACCATATAACATGTATTTTGTGTATGTGTTTTCCATTCTTTGACCTCTCTGTGCTTCGGTCTGGATATTTTCTTCTGACCTATATTCCAGTTCACCAATTCTCTCTCCAGTTTTGATTAATCTGGTGATAAACTATTTATTCAATTACTAATTTCAGTTGTCTTTTCAGTTCTAGAAATTCTACCTTTCTTTTTCTTATACTTTCCACTTCTCTATCTAAATATCTTCATATTTAACTTATAAAGCATCTTAACCATATTACTTTAAATTCCAAGTCTGATAATTTCATAATCCCAGTATATGATTCTTCTGTATATTCTGTTGCTTAGATTTTTTTTCCTCTTGGCTTTCATCCAGTTCTGATATTTTTATACATTCAGTTACTTTAGATTGAGTGCCAAATACTGTGAAGGCTCTAAATGATGTTATCTTCCACCGGAGAGGATTTACAATTGCTCTTGGCAGGCAGCTAGGCTGGGCGGGGATTACCATAATCTAATCAGGCATTGAGCTAATTTAAAATTGGGCCTCCATTATTCTGAGGGATAGTTTATTACTAATATACCCTTTCTCCTAGAGATTAGTCCTTTGGGGGATCCAAGTAATATCTCCAGGTGTTTACCAGGGACTCTTCTCAGAAAGCTCCACACTCTGGCAGCATCCAGAGACTGCTAAAATTTCAGCTCAGTTTGTCCTCTAAGCCAAGGTTTTAACTTCAGTTTCTCAGTTGCCACTTTTGAGTCAGCAAATGCCTCAAGGGGAAAACTAATGCCAAATGTTGGATTCATTTCTATGTATTTCCTCACACATCCTCACTGTCTTGATATCCCTCAGAAGCCATCAAGTATATTGTTTTATTTATTTCAGCTTTATAGTTATTCTCAGTGGGAAGTTTGGTAGGAAACACAATAGTCTGCCAATTATGGAAAACTGATCTCTGGTTGGCTTATTCTTAACCATTAGGTGACTTCAAAAATATTACTCTGTTCAGAGAGGTCTTGATTCACCATTGATTAGCCAACTCATCCTGACTCCTACTCCTTTACTTTCTTTCCTTATCCTTTGTAATATCTTATTTATTTATCACTATCTGCAGTTATCCTGTTTTATTATTTGTGTAAGTATTGATGATTTTTAAAATCATTTCTCCCAACAAGAACATAAGTTTCATGATAACAGGAACATAACATTCCTCATCATTAATATACCCCACAGCCCAACACTATACTGAAAACACTCAATAAATATTACTTAAGTGAATAAATAAATGAATAAATTGCTTTTAGTCAGTCAGAAGATTCAAGGGGTGCTTTTCAAAAAGAAATAACTAAAACAAAAAATAACTAAATAGTTAACATTAGTTGCAATGAACATTTCATTCTATGTATTTATTACTAATATAAAGAGTAAGGATGTTGGGGTAGATAAAGTTTAGAGAAATTGTATCTGAATTCTATGACAAATTATCAGCCTTGTCATTAACAAGTATTTACTGAGTGGCTATTACATGCTGTGTTAATAATGTCCTATCTGAAAATTGTGAGAAACCATGGGAGCTTTGGGAAACAAGCACCCCTTCGTGTTCTTCTCCTTTTTTTTTTTTTTTTTAAATATTTTATTTATTTGACAGAGAGAGAGAGAGAGATCACAAGTAGGCTGAGAGGCAGGCAGAGAGAGGCGGGGGAAGCAGGCTTCCTGCTGAGCAGAGCCTGATGCAGGGCTCAATCCCAGACCCTGAGACCATGACCTGAGCTAAAGGCAGAGACTTAATCCACTGAGCCACCCAGGTGCCCCCCTTCATGTTCTTTCTTTACTTAAATCAGTAGGTTTTATGACTACCAATATTCCTTTCTTTAGATTACTCTGTAATTACTACTACTACTATAATTGCAAGACAATTTTCTTCTTCCAGTATTTCTCCATCTTTCTACTTTTCATACTGAAAGCATTTCTTAGGGAATGAACTTTTTATTTATTATTTTTTATTTTTTATTTTAAAAGATTTTATTTATTTATTTGACAGACAGAGACCACAAGTAGGCAGAGAGGCAGGCGGAGAGGGGGAAGCAGGCTCCCTGCTGAGCAAAGAGCCTGATGTGGGGTTCGATCCCAGGACCCTGCGACCATGACCTGAGCTGAAGGCAGAGGCTTTAACCCACTGAGCCACCCAAGTGCCCCTATTTATCTCTTTTCATAGACTTCTCTTACTGTAGAGTTATTGTATGTGTGCATATACATGCATGTATATGTGCAGGGAGTAAGGAGAGAGAGAGAGAAAAATCAAATGATGGCAGAGACTCTAAAATATATTGTTGATGAATTCACTCTAAATAAGCTGGGTATTCAATTTGCCTGAATCTCTGAACCATGCTCAAGAGGACAAGGACATTTTAATAGAAATTTGTTTTTATCTCTTCTAATATTCAGGGAGAAATATGCCCCGCAGCTAACCTGAAACTTTGTGTGTGTGAAAAACTACAGAACCAATTTTTGGAATCTTCTTACAAGATCCATGTCAGGGTTGGTTGTGGCAGCTGGTGATAAAGCACTGCAAGTTTGTTCCATGTTGATGCCTCAGCGAACCTCTTCACACCAAAGAGATGACCTTTAAATACACCACAGCTACAATAATTCTTTCCAGGTACTAGTCACAGACAGATCTTCCAGAATGGGGATGTTTTACGTACTTTTCCAGAAGAGATAGTTCTCTCCTATTACATCTCAATGGGTAACAAAAAGGAAAGGTACTGAAACGAATATTTCATGTATTGATTACTGTGGAAGGCTCATGGAGGATGTAAAGGACATAAAACATTTCATCCTTACTTCATGCTCTTCTAGTCATAAAATTTGTCTTCAAAACTATTGAAGATAAAGTGTGAGCTAATATTTAATTATAGGTCAGAAATCAAAATTTTAGAATAGAGGTTCTAAACTGGCAACCTATGGACTAAATTGACTCTTATATATGTGTTTCCTGGCATAGTCATCTTGAAGATTTAAATTTAATGCCTCTGGGTTGGAAATGTGTCCTTTGCTTTACCAGTTGTTCCTTACTGCCTGATATTTTATATCAAGCACGAATCCCTCAATTATACTGCATGCCTGGCCTCTATAGGCATTTCAGACTGCGATCTCACTTTTAGAATGTATGTATTCACATTTTTTAAATTAGTAAAATTATCTTTAAAAAATTGTATGTATCAAATTAGTTTGCAGAGTCTTCAAGGGTCTTAAATAATGATCATTATAATTTTTATTTTAAAGTCAATATTCCATATGTTCAATCACTCAGATTCAATCAAGAGCTAAAAGCTCACAATCTAGAGTTGAAGGAGTCAGAACACTTGGGTTCCACTTCATGTTATTCTGTTGGATTGGCCCAAATTCCCTAGTCTAGTTACACCAGTTATATACTTTTATAATGTTCAATTTATCTGTAAAATAGGAATAACAACCACAATACCTCACTGGCCTGGTGATATATAAGAAATATTTGTGCTCAGAAGTCTGTGGGTTGGCTGGGTGATTTTGTTGATTTGAGTTGGGCTCAATGAAGCTCAACCATGTGTCTGTTGGAGGTCAAGTGGGGATAGGCTGGTCTAAGATAATCTTAGTTAAGACACTGATGTCTGACACATCAGCAGACCAACCTATGGTAGCAACTCCCAAAAGAGAGAACAGAAGAGCACAAGACTTCAAGATCTGAGCTCAAAGCTGACATACCATCACATCATGAAACTGGTAGAAATAAGGCTCAAGGAGAGGCTAGATTCACAGGGTGGGAAATAGACACCATCCTTTGGTATCAAGTCACATCTGAGAGATCATATCACAAAGAGGGATAGAAAATTGAGGCCATTTTAAAAATCAATCTACTTTAGTAGCTTTTTAAATTATTTTTTTAAATATACCATAAGATCCTCTGAAATAATTAATACCCTCAGCCAATTTCTTAGGAATGCTTTCACATTTAATGTTTCCTCGGGGTCTGAGGATTCATGTTCTAAGAATATTTTTGAGATTTATAACTTTGAACATCATATAATACAAAGACTAAAGAAGCTAAAAAAACACCAATAATTTAAATTTACTGAAAGAACTAGAAATATGTATTTTTACAGCTACCATTCTGATTATTCTTAAACCTTATTTTTTTTTCTTTTTGTTTTTCTTTCCTTTTGTTGTTAAGGTTCTCTCTTATCTGGAATATAATAATAATTCCTAAGAGCTTCCCCTGCTTCCAGTCTGGAAACCCTCCAACACACCTTGCTCACAAACTGCCAAAATGACCATTAAAAAAAAAAATCTAATCAATTCCTATCAAAGTACCATCCACCTTTTTCAAAGAAATGGAACAAATAATTCTAAAATTTATATGGAACCAGAAAAGACCTCGAATAGCTAAAGGGATATTGAAAAAGAAAGCCAACGTTGGTGGCATCACAATCCCGGACTTCAAGCTCTATTACAAAGCTGTCATCATCAAGACAGCATGGTACTGGCACAAAAACAGACCCATAGATCAATGGAACAGAATAGAGAGCCCAGAAGTAGACTCTCAACTCTATGGTCAACTAATCTTCGACAAAGCAGGAAAGAATGTCCAATGGAAAAAAGACAGCCTCTTCAATAAATGGTGCTGGGAAAATTGGACAGCCACATGCAGAAAAATGAAATTGGACCATTTCCTTACACCACACACGAAAATAGACTCAAAATGGATGAAGGACCTCAATGTGCGAAAGGAATCCATCAAAATCCTTGAGGAGAACACAGGCAGCAACCTCTTCGACCTCAGCCGCAGCAACATCTTCCTAGGAGCAACGCCAAAGGCAAGGGAAGCAAGGGCAAAAATGAACTATTGGGATTTCATCAAGATCAAAAGCTTTTGCACAGCAAAGGAAACAGTTAACAAAATCAAAAGACAACTGACAGAATGGGAGAAGATATTTGCAAACGACATATCAGATAAAGGACTAGTGTCCAGAATCTATAAAGAACTTAGCAAACTCAACACCCAAAGAACAAATAATCCAATCAAGAAATGGGCAGAGGACATGAACAGACATTTCTGCAAAGAAGACATCCAGATGGCCAACAGACACATGAAAAAGTGCTCCATATCACTCGGCATCAGGGAAATACAAATCAAAACCACAATGAGATATCACCTCACACCAGTCAGAATGGCTAAAATCAACAAGTCAGGAAATGACAGATGCTGGCGAGGATGCGGAGAAAGGGGAACCCTCCTACACTGTTGGTGGGAATGCAAGCTGGTGCAACCTCTCTGGAAAACAACATGGAGGTTCCTCAAAATGTTGAAAATAGAACTGCCCTATGACCCAGCAATTGCACTATTGGGTATTTACCCTAAAGATACAAACGTAGTGATCCAAAGGGGCACGTGTACTCGAATGTTTATAGCAGCAATGTCCACAATAGCCAAACTATGGAAAGAACCTAGATGTCCATCAACAGATGAATGGATCAAGAAGATGTGGTATATATACACAATGGAATACTATGCAGCCATCAAAAGAAATGAAATCTTGCCATTTGCGACAACATGGATGGAACTAGAGCGTATCATGCTTAGCGAAATAAGTCAGGCGGAGAAAGACAACTATCATATGATCTCCCTGATATGAGGAAGTGGTGTTGCAACATGGGGGCTTAAGTGGGTACGAGAAGAATAAATGAAAGAAGATGGGATTGGGAGGGAGACAAACCATAAGTGACTCTTAATCTCACAAAACAAACTGAGGGTTGCTGGGGGGAGGGGGTTTGGGAGAAGGGGGTGGGATTATGGACATTGGGGAGGGTATGTGCTTTGGTGAGTGCTGTGAAGTGTGTAAACCTGGTGATTCACAGACCTGTACCCCTGGGGATAAAAATATATGTTTATAAAAAATAAAAAATTATATCAAAAATAAAATAAAAAAAAATAGATCTAATCATATAACTCTACTCTGTAAAACCCTTCAATAATTTCCTTTTACCGGGACACCTGGTTGGCTCAGTGGGTTAAAGCCTCTGCCTTCAGCTCAGGTCATGATCCCAGGGTCCTGGGATCGAGCCCCGCATCAGGATCTCTGCTCCGTGGAAAGCCTGCTTCCTCCTCTCTCTCTCTCTGCCTGCCTCTCCGCCTACTTGTGATATCTCTCTCTGTCAAATAAATAAATAAAATCTTTAAAAAATAATAATAATAATTTCCTTATACCCTCAGGATAAAGTCCAAATCCTTGGTTCAGCACCACACATGCACATGCATCACATACCACCCAGAACATGTTTTCTTCCCATTTCTAACCTCATCTCCTCATCCACACACTCCTTATGTTCTAACTGCACCTCAACATTCTAAGAATGTACTGTGTTGCTTCATATCTTTGAGTCTTTGAAATCCTAGTTGTGTATGACATTGATGAAGATTTAAAAGATAATTAAGGTGTAAAAAACATACTTAAATACACTATGGTAAGAGTCTAAACTATTGCCAACTTTCTGGAAAATATCAAAATCTTTATTTAATATTAAAAAATACAGTATTTCCATGTTAAGGGAAAAACATATTAATCTTTAATTTTCCTTCTTCAATTTCTATTCCAAAGTTGAATATTAGAATAAGAATGAGAGAGGTGCCTGGGTTGCTCAGTCTTTAAACATCTGCCTTTCCCTCTCAGGTCATGGAGTCCACATTGGGCTTCCTCCTCAGTGGAAAGCCTGCTTGCCCATCTCCCACTCTCCCTGCTCATGTTCCTTCTCTCACTGTCTCTCTCTCTCCCCCTCAGTCAAATAAATAAATAAAATAAAATAAAATAAAATAAAATAAAATAAATGAGAACCAGGAAGTGAAATTTAACAGAAATTTACTGGCAAGAAACATCATTAAGTAAGTAAGATCCTAAGTAATTAATATCATATATCATATTAATATATCCCATATATTAATATCACATATTATATATATTGATATCACATATTAATATATATTAATATATGTCATAGATATTATATATCATATATATCTCATATATTATTATCATATAGCCTAAAAATCCAGAAACACGTATTTATAACCACTGAAATTTAAAGTCTTTTTCCTAAGAGTGAAGGTTTTCTTTCAGCATTTCTTCTAAGCTTCGGAACATATATTAAAAGAAAACTAAAAGCTTGTAACCTACATGAGAAAGAACTGGCTCAAAAAGGCAAGGTATTACTAGAGATGGCCTTCGAGCAATCCTGTACCTCTTTGGGCCCTCATTAAAGTTTATTTTTTGTAAGATACACATTGAAGGTCAGTCTGCTATACTGAGTAAATTGAATGTAAGTACTCCTTTGAGTTTGGTTGTGAGGAAGACTTGGACCACTCCCAACAATGAAATAAGCTCACTGTTCTTGAAAGTGAAAAGAATGCTGCGAGCATTTTAGTGAAGTTTACAGTTTTGCTATCAAGTCCCTTCTGATGGGTCAGGTGGAGAGCACAAGCTGAAAAAGGGTGAGTGATAAACAGATGATGGACCAATATGACCAGAGTGTTCAGAGAGACAGGCAGTGAGGCATATGCTGACCCCCTAGTTCACTGCATACAAATCTGTGTGTCATCAGCTAAATGGGGGAGAAAAAGAGCTGACTCTGCCTGCCTTTTGGAAATGACCCTACACATCCTCATTCACCCACCTCATGGGCTGACCTACTTACCAATCCTTAAAACATGTCTCTTAAATGAAGCCTTTGGATGATGCACTAACATAAGCCACATTTAAGTAAGGTTTCCTCCAAAGTTTATCCCAAGCAAATAGAAATAAACTGCAGACCAACAATTGGCATTGATTTTTTTCTATGTTTTCATAGTTTTATTATGCACTTTTCATAAATATAACTAACTGATTCATGTCAAGCGTACAAACAAATACAATCTGGCTATGAAGTGTGGGTATTGGAGACAGATACTTATTAACAAAGAACTAATTTTTTACTATTAGCTAATGTGTTCAGTAGACTTGAGAACTAGAAGTTAGCCCAGGAACTAAATGTGAGTAGCAAATTCCTTAACTAGAACCTAACTTCAGATACCCACAAAGAAAATCACATACCAATTAAATGGCAAGTGTTAGTTTTATGAAAGAATATCAAAAGAGGGAAATAAAACTCCTTTCTACTCTCAGAAAAATGCACCAGCACATATAGACATTGACCTAAAATAGCATGAATTTTATTTAATAAATCATAGAATGGTGTTTTAGGGGAAAAAAGTAAAATCTATTTTTCCATGCATATTTTATTTTTTTAATTTTTTTAATTATCATCTCTATTTTTTGGAATAAAATATATTGTTTCATTACTAGTACAATTTAGGAGTCATGTGATTTTTTTTAAAATTAGGATGATAATCTATTATGTATCTTAACTGGAGTAGAAAACAGAGCCATTCCCAAAGCCTTAACAAATATTCCATAAACTTGAGCAAAGCAGATGACCTCAGCTTACTTACTTTAGCTGCTGTGTGTTTTTCTCCATTTCTGAATTAGAGATTGTGTCTTTATCTCATATAAGGAAAAATAGTATCATTTAAAAATTATTTGAATGGGATAAAAGCTTACAAACTAAACTAGGAAAATACATTCTTCTAGATATACTGTTTGCTATTTTTCAATACTTGAACACAAATATAGGACTCTACTATTTCCCAGGGTGATAGGCAGAATTCTAAAATGATCCCCAAGATTCCCACATCCTAGTGCATAAACACCTTGTACAACCCCTTTGAGTGGGAACGGACCTATTAATATGATAGGATATCACTCCTGTAACTAGGTTATGCTATCTGGGAAAAATTTGAAGGGATTTTACATATGTGATTAAGCCCCATAGGTTACTTTAAATTCATTAAAGAGATCATCCTAGGTGGGCCTAACCTAGTCAGGTAAGGCTTTTATTTTAAAAATGGAGAGTCTTGGGAGAAGGGGGTGGGATTATGGACATTGGGGAGGGTATGTGCTTTGGTGAGTGCTGTGAAGTGTGTAAACCTGGTGATTCACAGACCTGTACCCCTGGGTAAAAAATATATGTTTATAAAAAATAAAAAATTAAAAAAAAAGGAGAGTCTAGAGATGAGAAACAGGAGAAATGAGGGATGCCTGGGTGGCTCAGCCGGTTAAGCATCTGCTTTCGGCTCAGGTCATGATCTCAGGATCCTGGGACTGGGTCCCACATTGGGCTCCTTGCTCCATGGGGAGCCTGCTTTTCCTTCTCCCACTGCTGCTCTCCCTCTCTCTCTGTCAAATAAATAAACAAAATCTTAAAAAAAAAAAAAAAAAAAAAAAAAAAACAGGAGAAATGAGAGGGGTTCTTCAGCCATGATGTGATTTCCATGTGGAGAGAGATGTCTCCTGGGAGCTGAATTCCACTGTCCTACAACTGCAAGAAACTGAATTCTGCCTGGAACCTGAATGAGCTTTGAATGGTACTCCAAATCTGACATGAGATTATAGCCCCAGCTAACACATAATTTTAACTGATTGACCTAAACAAAGTTATTTCATACCTGGACTCCTAACTGTCAAACTGTGAAATAATATTTATATTGTTTGAGGTTACTAAGTTTATAAGTAGTGTATTATGGAGCATTAAAGACTAACGCAACCAATAAGCTATTGGTCAGGTTTTGTGGTATATTCTCAAGTAGAAAGGACCTTAAAAGTCACCTAGTCCAACTATTTACCCAAGTAGAAACATACATACTTTCCTGATTAGAGAAATTAATTAATCTTTCCTCATTTCTTTCACTACATCCTTTACATTACATTGAAGGACTGTGTGTAGCTTCTAGAAACAGATCTCATAATCTATTCATTTCCTCAGACAGCCTTTACATGCTTACCTATGTGGCTAGAACCAACATGGGCAGAAATCATTATGATGCTGAAAGTGGTCCACTTAGCAATGCACATGGCTACATGGAGCTTAGTTAAAATTAACTGGTCCAAAAACAGGTTTGAGATTTAGCCATCTAAATTAGCTCATTAGGATGTGAACCACTGACCAGGATCAAAAAACTGAATGTGGACATATTCTAGACAGTCAATTCTAAATGGAAGAGAATTTATAAATTTATAAACATATAAGTGTTTATAAACATAACTTTGAAATGGGATTCTGAAGATTTAGATATGGATTCTATCTCCAAGACTAATTCATCATGTCATTTTATATAAGGTCTGAACTTCCATATATAATTTGTGAAGTTATGTTAATTATTAGAGAAACTCTAATGGCTCTTCTAGCAGAAATGTTCTAAGATCATGTTGGTTCATTCCTTTAAGTAAGGCTGAGCCTGCCCTACTTATGATGATTGTTTCAGTCTTCAGATGATTGCTTTGTTCTACCACCTGAAAATTCTTGTATTTCCTCTAAATGAAGAATAGCAATGATGAACACTACTCACAGATATGGCATAGTAAAATCTTTGCCATCTACCCAACTCGTTCACAGTAGAAAGAAAAGATGGGAGGATATGAAGGAGAGGGACAGAGAGCACTAACATGAGTGAGAGAAGATAGGATAAAGAGTAGATAGGTTGTAGAAAGAAATTACAAATGTTATAGGCATTGATTAT
This sequence comes from Mustela putorius furo, assembly GCF_011764305.1. Lineage (NCBI taxonomy): Eukaryota > Metazoa > Chordata > Mammalia > Carnivora > Mustelidae > Mustela > Mustela putorius. The sequence continues at coordinate 10,182,783 of NW_025421467.1, read as the reverse complement.
CAATTTCTGTAAACTCCCTTCTTCCCAGAAAAGGAATTCCAGAGAAAAATTAGTCAAGAGTTCCATATAAGGGGTCTTTATGTAGATCCCAGAATCTAAAAGAACAAACAAACAAACAACAAAAAATTAGGAACCAGCCTCTAGCCTACCTATAATATGAATTCAGAATGTCTCTAGAAACAACTATAGAATACACTGAATCTTTAAGGCATCTCATATTTCCCTTACAAAACTCTATGCAGATTAGAGAGGATGTAGTCTCTGTGAGGTGCCCTGAAATTATGATATCACTAAGATCCTATAAGATGGAGTAAATGTTTAATAATGTTCTGCACTATCTAGAACCTTGCTGCATAAAATATCAGTTCCCATTAAATGCTTTTCAAATCCTACTAGGAACACTGTATGTTCTAATAAGAGATTTTAAAATAATACCACCCAGAAAAAATAATTCAACCACCTGTTCCTTTTAAACATCAGTAAATACATATTTAAAAATCTTAAAATAAATTGGCAATGGATGCATAGGGACCCATGTAATAACTATAATGTCCCTTAAAGAAATCCTATCCAGGAATTGGATCTAGGGTATGTGAATCAAAAGCATACTACCTGGATCTTTCACAGGCATTAATTTAAAATGATCTGGTAACTAAAAGGGAAACAAATGTATTCTTATTAACAAATGTTTCCATATCAAGTCCATGGAAGACATGATTCATACATATATATGTGTAGGATTCTTATTAGGATAAATAAATGGCAAAGGGTGAGTTTAGGCACAGATTTTAACAATATTATGAAGAACTAAGACAAAAATTTTTGAATTTTATAGTGCTAATCAAAAAATAATTCAGTAGAAGGAAAGCCGTTATTTCCGTCAGATTTCACCTAGCTTTCCATAGAAGATAAAAGTAAATGCTATATTGAGAAACTCTTTTGTGGAAGAAAGTGCTAAATCTCCAATTACATCTCAGAAAGAAAAAAAAATCTCAATAGTCACTCATCATAGAAAATGACACGTATTTTGAGATCAAGAGTTAGCCACCTGCCTGGTACATAGAGTGCAAGAAAGATTAAAAAAAAAAAACTATCCTATAGTCTGTGATAATATAAGTTTGATAAGAAAAATGATAGGGAAGATTAATACATAGCTTAGCTGCATGCACATAGTTAAAATTAATGGCCTTCAGAGTTCTTTTCTGACTCTACCATGAGTGTCAAAAAAAAGTCCTTTTGAAATTTTTAAGGTTTCATGTTGCATTTGGGGGGTCACAAGGTAAAAATCAATTATGAAATAGTTTTGCAGGTTTTTTAAAATTTTTGTATGGTAAAAATTACATGTACCTGTGTATACACATATATGTGTGTAAGCATATATGTATGTATACATATATAATTTTCTATGAAATGCTTACACCTTTCATATGCCCAGTCTTTTAATCTTTATGGTATTAAGCTTTGAATAACATTGTAACTAAAATTCAGAGTTCTACCTATGAAATACTTCCTTCTCAGAGACATAGAAACCCAATGCCAAAGAAAGATAAACCACAGGAAAACTAGAGGATAGAAAGCTGTTTTGAAAGCAAAATTTAAAGTTCCATACAGGACTTCTTGGGAAGACAGCAGAGAAGGAGGAATTTAAGCTTACCCTGTCCCAGGGATACAACTAGATAACAACCACATCAGTGTAAATAACCCAGAAAATGACCTGAAGACTGTCAGGATAAACTCTCCACAGCTTAATATAGAGAGAGACCACATCAAAGGGGGTAGAAAGGATGAAGACACAGTTAGGAGCTAAAGGGACTGCAGGACTGTCCCCAATAAGGAGGGAACACATGGGCATGGAAGAGAAAAAGAAACAGACTCACACCAGGGAGCACACACAGGGAAGATGAGTCCCCATAACATTTGGCTTTGACAACCAGAGGGAGGGGAAATATTTTTATAAGTTCTTACAATCAGCAGGGCTTACAACCTGAAACATTAAAAATCAGCTGGCTGGTGGGAAAGCTGGGAGGATAAGAGTAAATGGAATCCCCCTCATCTCCTCAAAGAGACAGCACAAAAACAGCCTCCTTGAAATATAACATAGAAGCAGCACTTCAAAACACACCTAGAGTAAATAGGAAGGAGATATGTTTACTAATCTCAGAATATGTGCTGGAGTGGCAGGTATCATTGGAAGACTTCTCCAGAAACAAAGGAGCTGGTGGGCACCATTTACCTCCCCTGCTCTCCAACATAAACACATAGACACCTGTGGGCAGTAGTAACACTAATACTCCCTATCTTACTTGATAATAGCATACCCCACCCTCATGTTCCCCTATGGATATATCCTGTCCAGTAAGGCCTCCACTTCAAATTCTTTCCCATAGCATACTAGCACAAAGCTTGCTAATACCACACATTGCCTATGTGGTCCTGCAGATTCTCCAGCTCCAACCAACATGCCTGCATCTCAGCCAGCTACGGGTCCCCTCCCTGCCAGCACAATGCTGCACTGCATGCCCAGCCCCAAATTCTGCTGCCGTCTCTGCATCTCTGGAAAATACCTGTTCTGACTCAACTTAAGCTCAAGGTAGCCCCAAACTGGCCTGTGAACAAAACAGGGACCAAACACTTCCCACAACAGGCAAAAGATCTATTGAAGATTACTGGACTGAAGGCAAAGGCAGCTTAGTCAGAACCATAGTGCACATACAACATATATGGGAGATATCCCTGAAGAACCAGATTCTGGTGAACAAGGGACACCGCACTGTAGGGCACTAGGGGACCCATTCTTCATAAGGCCACCCTTTTCTTTTCCTTTAAAAAAAATATATTTTACTTATTTATTGAGAGAGAGGACAACACAAGCAGGAGAAGTAGCAGAGACAGAAACAGCCTCTCCACTGAGCAGGGAGCCCACTGTGGGGTTTAATCCCAGGACCTTGGGATCATGACATGAGCCAACATCAGACACCTAACCTACCGAGCCAACCAGGTGCTCCCTTAAGGCCACTCTTTAAAGAGCAGGAAACATAGCTGACTTTCCTAACATAGAAACAGACACAGAGAGTTAGACAAAATGAAGAGAAAGAGGACTATGTCCCAAGTGAAAAAACAGAACAAAAAACTTAACAAATCCAAGATAAGTAATGTGCCTGATAGAGGATTTAAAGTAATGGTCGTAACAATACTCACTGGACTTGAGAAAACAGTGAAAGACCTCATTGAGAACCTCAACAAAGTCATAGAAAACATAAACAAACAAACAAACAAAACGGGAACCTGGGTGGCACAGTCAGTTGAGTGTCTGACTCTTGGTTTCAGCTCAAGTCATGATCTCAGGGTCCTGGGATTGAGCCTCACATCAGGCTCCACACTTAATGTGGAATCTACTTGGATTCTCTCTTCCTCTTGCTCTGCCCTTCCCCACTGTGCTAACTTTCTCTTTAAAAAAAAAAAAAGGGTGGGGGCGCCTGGGTGGCTCAGTGGGTGAAGCCGCTGCCTTTGGCTCAGCTCATGGTCTCAGGGTCCTGGGATCGAGTCCCACATCGGGCTCTCTGCTCAGCAGGGAGCCTGCTTCCTCCTCTCTCTCTCTCTGCCTGCCTCTCCATCTACTTGTGATTTTTCTCTGTCAAATAAATAAAATCTTTAAAAAAAAAAAAAACAAGAACAATCAAGATGAAAAACCTAATAACTAAAATTAGAAATACACTAGATGGAATAAATAGTAAACTAGAGGAAGCAGAAGAAGACTTGAAGGAGAGTAAATGCTGCCTACCATGGACTTCTTTCAGCCTTAAAGACACATGACAATTGTAAGTGAAGGGATGAAAAAGCATTTTATCATCCAAATGGAAGTGAAATACTTATATTCAATAAGTATTGAATACTTATAGAATACTTATAGCAATACTTATATTCAACAAAACAGACTTTAAAAGAAAGACTGTAACAAGAGCAAGAGACAAGGACACTATATAATCATAAAAGGAACAAACCAGTAAGAATATATAACAATTTTAAATATTTATGCACTCAACATGGAAGCACCCAAATACATGAAACAGCTAATAACAAACATAAAGGAAGTAATGTTTGATGAACAAATCATTCAAATAGAAAATCAACAAGGAAACAGTGGCTTTGAATGATACATTGGACCAGATGGATCTAACAGATACATTCAGAACATTCTATACTAAAATAGCAGAATACACATTCTTCTTGAGTGCAAATGAAACAGTCACCAGAATAGATCACTTATTAAGCCATAAAACAAGTCTCAATAAATTAAAAGAGACGAAAGTCATACCATGAATCTTTTCTGACCATAAGAAATCAACCACAAGAAAAAAATCTGGAAAAAATACAAGTACATGGAAATTAAATAAATAGCATGCTACTAAACAATGAATGGGTCAAACAATAAATAAAGAGGAAATAAAAAATACATGAATATAAATCAAAATAAAAACACAGCAGTCCCAAATCTTTGGGATGTAGCAAAAGCTGTTCTACAAGGGAAGTGTATAGCAATACAGGCCTAACTCAAGAAGCAAGAAAAGTCTCAAATAAAAACTTAGTTTTACATCTAAAGGAGCAAGAAAAAGTAGAACAAACAAAACCTAAAGTCTGTAGAAGGAAGGAAATAATTGAGATTAGAGCAGAAATAAATGAAATAGAAACTAAAAAACACAGAATAAATCAATGAAACCAGGCACTGATTATTAGAAAAGATCAACAAAATTGATAAACCTTTATTTTAGCCAGACTCACTAAAACAAAAACAAAAACAAAAACAAACAAACAAAAACAGAGAAAGAGAAACAGAGAGCAGAGGAGGACTCAAACAAAATCAGAAATGAAAGAAGAGAAATAATCTACACCAGAGAAATCAAACAATTTTAAGAGAATATTACAAAAAATTATATGCCAACAAAACTGGACAATCCATAAGAAATGAACAAATGCCCAGAAACAGATAATCTCCCAAAACTGAATCAGAAGGAAAAAGAAAATTTTAAACACCAATTACCAGCAATAAAATTGAATAAGCAATCAAAAACTCCCAACAAACAAAAGTCCAAGGCCACATGGCTTCCCGAGTAAATTCTACCAAACACTTAAAGAAGAGTTAGTACCAGTGAACATGATCCATCACATGAACAAGAGAAAGGTTAAAAACCATATGATTGTTTTAATAGATATAGGAAAAATATTTGACAAAATACAGCATCCATTCATGATGAAAACCCTCAACAAAGTAGGTTTAGAGAGAACATACCTCAACACAAGAAAAGCCTTATATGAAAACCCATAGGTAACACCATACTCAAAAGTGAAAAACTGAAAAATTTCCCGCTAGGATAAGGAACAATCTGGGGGTGGGGGGTGCCTGGGAGGCTCAGTTGGTTAAGCATCTGCCTTTGGCTCAGGTCATGATTCCAGGATCCTGGGATCAAGCCCCGCATCAGGCTTCTGATATTGAGCCCTGCGTCAGGCTCCTTGCTCAGCCGGGGAAGCCTGTTGCTCTCTCTCCCTCTACCACTCTCCTTGCTTGTGCTCTCCCTCTCTTTTTATCTCTTTCTCGCTCCCAAATATATAAGTAAAGAATATTTATTTATTTTTATTTTTTATATTATGTTCTAACCTCTTCGACATTGACTGCAGCTACATCTTTGAAGCATGTCTCTAAAGACAAGAGGAAAAAAAGCAAAAATGAACTTTTGGAACTTCATCAAGATAAAAAGCCTTTGCACAGTAAAGGAAGCAGTCAACAAAACCACAAGGCAACACACGGAATGGGAGAAGGTATTTGCAAATGACATTACAGACCAAGGGCTGGTATTCAAGATCTATAAAGAACTTCTCAAACTCAACACCCAAAAAACAAATACTCCAGTCAATAAATGGGCAGAAGTAAAAAAAAATTACAAAAAAAAGAAGAAAGAAAGAAAAGAAAAGGAACAAGACAAGGATGTCCGACTCTCACCACTTCTATGCAATATAATACTGGAAGCCCTTGCCATGGCAATCAGACGACAAAAAGAAATAAAACCATTCAAATCAGTGAGAAAGAAGTTAAACTTTCACTATTTGCAGAAGACATGATACTTTATATAGAAAACCCTAGAGACTCCACCAAAAAACTGCTAGAACTGATAAATGAATTTAGTAATATCATAGAATACAAAGTCAATATAGAGAAATCTGTTACATTCTATACACTAATGTATAGAGTATGTATATAGTGTATATATATGTGTGTGTGTGTGTGTGTGTATAATAGTAGCTCAAAGAGAAATTAAGAAAATAATCACTTTTATAATTGCTCCAAAAAATTATAAACTATCTAAGAATAAACTTAACTAAGGAGGTAAAAGACCTGTAATCTGAAAACTGTAAGACACTGATGAGAGAAACTGACAACACAAAGAAATGGAAAGATATTCCATGCTCACGGATTATAAGAACAAATACTGTTAAAATGTCCATACTAATGAAATCCCTATCAAAATACCAATAGCATTCTTCACAGAACTAAAACAAATAATCTTAAACTTTGTATGGAATCACAAAAACCCCCAGATAGCCAAAGCAATCTTGAAAAAGAAAAACAAAACTGGAGGTATCACAATCCCAAATTTCCAGATATACAGAGCCATAGTAATCAAAACAGTATCATACTGGCACAAAAACAAACATATAGATCAACAGAACAGAATAGAGAGCCCAGATATAGACCCGCAAGTATATGGTTAATTAATATTTGACTAAGGAGGCAAGAAGATGCAATGGAAAAAAGACAGTCTCTTCAACAAATGGTGTTGGGAAAACTGGACAGCTACATGCAAAATAAGGAAATAGGACCACTTCTTTACACCATACACAAAATTAAACTCAAAATGGATTAAGAACCTAAACCATACAAGAAGATGTAACAATTATAAATATTTATGTATCCAACATGGGAGCACCCAAATACATAAAATGACTAATAATAAACACAAAGGAAGTAATCAATAGTAGTACAATAATAGCAGGAGGGCTTTAAAATCCTGAAACCATACAAATCCTAGGAAATTGGCAGTAATAAACAGAGGCAGTAATCTTTCTGACTGGCAATAATTTATCTGACATCTAGCAACATTTTTCTAGCTATGTCACCTGAGGCAAGGGAAACAAAAGCAAAATTAAACTCTTGGGACTACATCAAAATAAAAAGCTTCTGTGCAGCAAAAGAAACAATCAACAAAACTAAAAGACAACCTTCTGAATGGGAAAAGGTATTTGCAAATGACATATCCAGTAAGAAGTTAGTAATCAGAATATATAAAGAACTTATAGGACTCAATGCCAAAAACCAAAAAATCCCATTAAAAATGGTAATTTTTATCTTTCTCTGCTTGGCTTATTTCACTTAGCATAATACCCTCCAGTTCCATCCATGTCAGTGTAAATAGTGGGTATTCATCATTTCTGACGGCTGAGTAATATTCCATTGTATATATGAACCACATCTCCTTTATCCACTCATTTGTTGAAGGACACCTTGGCTCCTTCCATAGTCTGGTTATTGTGGACATTTATGATATGTACATTGGGGTGCACGTGCCCCTTCTGGGGTAGGGGAGGATAACTGAATGGGAAGAAATCAGAGAGTGAGACAAATCATGAGAGACACTAAACTCTGGGAAACAAACTGAAGGTTACAGAAGGGAGGGGCTGGAGGGATGGGGTAACTGAGTGATGGGCATTACGGAGGGTCCATAATGTGATGAGCAATGGGTGTTGATACGCAACCAATGAATCATTGAACACTACATCAAAAACTAAAGATGTACTATATTTGGCTATCTGCATATATAATAAAACAACCTAAAATGACTGTGAGTGACCATCTTAAAATAAAGGGATAGAGAAAGGCAGATACCATATAGTTTCACGCGTGCAGAATTTAAGTAACAGAACAAATAAACAAAGATAAAGGAGACAAACCAGAAAAAGAGACTCTTAACTATAGAGAACAAACTGATAGTTCCCAGAGAGGAGACAGGTTGGGAGGAGATGGATGAAATAGGTGATGGAGATGAAGAGTATATCGGGGCGCCTGGGTGGCTCAGTGGGTTAAAGCCTCTGCCTTCAGCTCAGGTCATGATCCCAGGGTCCCGGGATCAAGCCCCACATCATCATCATCATTGTCATCATCATCAGGCTTTCTGCTCAGCAGGGAGCCTGCTTCCTCCTCTCTCTCTGCCTGCTTCTCTGCCTACTTGTGATCTCTGTCTGTCAAATAAATAAATAAAATCTTAAAAAAAAAAAAAGAGTATACTTACCACCATGAGCACTTAGTACAGAATTCCTAAGTCACTATATTATACATGTGAAACTATTATAACACTGTATGTTAACTCCACTGAAATTAAAAAGTATAAATAAATATAGATCTACAAACATATCTACATGCACACATACCTCAATGTCACACAGACACCCGACAGGGAAAGAAAGTAAACATTGTAAAAATGTAGCAGAAACAAAATGAAGATGATATTTCCTCCTAAAAAATCTGAACTCTAGGAAAAATACAGAGAAATCTGGGGACTGAATGGCAAGGATTAGCTGTTCCTAAAACACACTTCCTTGCCAGTAGAGAACCATCTGTAAATGAATAGAATTATTGATGAGTCACAGGCCCAAGCTCTTGATTGAAACTTACTTGAAGTATGAAAAAATAGTTTTGTGACTTATTGCAAAACCCACTTTAACCTTACACACATGTACAGTTGTTCCTCATTTGCAAGGCATGTTCATTCTTTTGATACTTATCAAGTAAGTGCTGATTTATTTACTATATTGACAGGGAATGTTACTCAAGAAAAACTCATTGAAAAGGAAAAGGTTAGCAACAAAGTATAGAGTATAGGATCCTTTGTGGAAAGGAAGCAGAGCATCCATTGAAATGTACATTGACTATCCCAGGAAAAATTCATGAAAAACTAGTTGCCTCCTATGTTGGGGTCTAAGGAATTAGGGATAAAAGTTGCAGGAAGACTAACTTTGATTATATACATTTGGTATTCTGGTCTAATGCTTTACCATAAGCACATATTATTTTTTAAAAACAAATAAAAATAAATAACAATGGTATGTACTTGCCATCTGTGACAAGTGGTGGGGATTACAAAGAAAGCAGAGTATATAGAGCCACTCCACATACAACTGTAGAATTATATCCCCTATTACCAAGGTGAACGAGGCAGAAAAGGCGTCTAGATTTAGTTGTAGTTGCATCATAGCAAGCCATTACATCACTAGGTCTTCACCAGGTGCTTGACAGCCCTGAATGCTGAAGTGATGACCCCTGAACACTTACACACATCATCGATCTCATTCTCACAATGGCCCTGCCTGGCTGATATTCTTTTCTGCCTTTTAAACTGAAGTTTGGTGAGGTAAAGACACTTGCCCAAGGTCTCACAGATCCCAAGTAGAAAAGTGAGGAGGAACCACTCAGGGTATGTGGCCCCTAGCAACATGCTCCCCTGTGCTCAATAGTTGAGGATGCAAATATGAGAAGCAGGATGATAACAAAAGCAAGGATGGCAGCTGACAGCCTACAGGCTGGAGGGGATACAGAAGGCAATTTCAGAGCTGTATCATTCATCCTTCAGCTCTCTGATGAGGCTCCAGAGCTAGTGCTCATGGTTAAAAGCAATGAAGTATGTTACACTGCATTAGTTTCCTACTGTTGCTGTGATGAATTATCACAAGTTTGGTGGCTGAAATCAACACACATTTGTCTTATATTTCTAGAGGTCAGTCCAAAATGAATCTCGTCAGGCTAAACTCAAGGTGTGAGCAGGGATATATTTGTCCTGGAGGCTCCAGGGAAGAAGCCATTTTCTTCCTAGGCTTACAGCCCCATTTCATCTCTGAAGGCAGCAATGGTCAGAAAGAAGTCTTTCCCCTGCTGCATAACTCTGACACCAACTCTCCTCCTTCCTGATTCCTCTTGGCATTGCTTTGGGCCCACTTGGATAATCCAGGATAATTTCTTTATCTTAAAATCAGCTGATGAACAACTTTAATTCTATCAGCAGCCTTATTTCTCCCTTGCTACAAAAATAATATACTTAACAGGTTCCAGGGATTAGAATACAGACAGCTTCAAGAAGCCAGTATTCTGGTTACCAGATAGACTTTTTAGGAAAAATTTTCATCAATAATATTAAAATGAAGTGGCTCGGGGGGGCACCTGGGTGGATCAGTTGGTTAAATGTCTGACTGTTGATCTCAGCTCAGATCTTGATTTCAGGGTCATGCAAGCTCCACCTGGAGTCCACGTTGGGTGTGGAGCCTACTTAAAAAAAAAAAAAAAAAAGTGGCTTTGGCATTTTAATTTCTACAAAATTTATATATATGGTAGCTTGATATTCCTGGGGATAAACGCATTCCTCTCCTTGGAAGTTAGTTTATTTCAAAAAGAAAAGACATATTGTATACATAAGTCCTTACACATTTAGGAGTCCGGATAAATTACATAAATCATTAAAAACAGTAATATGCAACTGTGTTGTAAATTTTTAACTTCACACTTCCCTGCTTCTTCAACATCCCACAAATAGGTTGTGAGTGCCCTGCCGGATGACCAGCTGGCTGGCCCCTGACACAAGTTCCCCTTCTTGCCTGTCCTGATTATGGCCTAGTAACACTCAAACACAATAATGAAACCCCCTCCCGTCTTTTACATATGTACTCCCCTGACCCTCCCCCCCGCCAAACACACCTGCTCTAGGTACTTTCTCTGGGCTCACTTTTTCACAACTCCCCACTTCCTTGCTTGAGCCCCTCCCTTGGCCTCTCCCCATGTGGCCTCCTGTGTGGTGCAATGCTTCTCTCTTCTAGGACCTGTGAGCATGATGAATCTTCTAATTTCTTATCCTTCTCCAAGAGTAATTCCCACAAACATGCTGCAGTGATTCTAAAAGAACTCACAGGGGATCTTACTCTCCCACTTATACAGTGACTACTTTATAACTTGCTTATAATGTTCATAATATTCAGTACAAGAATTCATGAAATAACCGGTACCAATCTTGTAACTTTGTATATAATTTTACCTTTCTATGTATATCAGACATATTCATGTGGCTGAGAAGGCCCTGCCAGGCTCATCCACCATGAATGCTCCACAGGTCCACAGCTGTCATTTACATATCCCCGTGTCCCCACATCATCAGTCTAAGACTTACCTTCTAACATCCCCTTACTAGCCCCAGCAAATCCAACAGTTTTCACATATGTAGTAAAGGAGATCAAATATTTTAAGTGCCCAACTGGTCTATAGTTCCAAATTTAGTTAACTGGCCATCTGCCCTTATAGCCATCTGCTGAAAAGCCAAATGGCGCCAAAGAAAAAAGAAGAATCTGACTAGTAGAAAAATTATAGAATTCTTAAAGAATCTAGATTCTATTAGAGATAGTAATTGAAATTATGTTTAAGGACATAATAAAATCTAATAAAATCACCCAAACTTGTATTTTTCTAAGAAGACTGTTGACTAAAGAAATGGCAGATGATTGATTCCAAAACAGGTGAAAGAAAAATATCTACCTTGAGAATTTAGTGTATGTGTGTATGTATGCATATTCTAGTTGCAGCAGCTTTGCCCAAACACTAAGTTATGCAGCAAATCATAGTTTGTCAGGTGTGGCATTGGGTAGCTTACAGTTATTAGTTTTGGTTCAATGCTTGTAGCCTTAGGAACATAGGCGTAACATTCTATGCACATTTGAAAAGCAATTTCATAAACTTAAAATGCCAACAGTTTCCCATAAATGTTGCTATGATTATTTTAAATCATCTAATAATATTCCAGGAAAAAAAGTGATTTAACTGTGTTATGCCCGAGTTCGTTTCACAGAAAACGACAGCTTGTCCCAGAGCTGGGAGATTTTTTTCTTTGTTGTTTTTTTTTTAATCAAGATGTCTATTGTAGTTCAATTGTTAATATGCTTTTCAAGAAGTGTCTTTAAGGAGGCATAAAAATGATTCAGTTGATTTAAAAATACTGACTAATGTCAAAGATTAATAGACCAGGGAGACATACAAAAGGTTTCTTTTGTGGACTAGAAATCTCCAACTTGATCCATTATCTACCAGCATAGGAAAGTCATAAGAGGCCATTTTATATTCAACTCAGTTACCATTTCATTGCTAGCCTGTACACCATTTCCTTCAGAACCCCTATTTTCACTAGTGATAATAATGAGAAAATATGACTTATGCAAATATGAAGAAAAGTCTGAAATAATGATCTGTTAAAGACTTTTTTTCATAAAAGAGTCAGAACTTCTGAATAAGCAAACATATTTTCCACTCCAAACAATCAAGTTTGTTGTTGTTGTTGTTGGTTTGTATTTTATTCTTTATACACCTGGGTTTATAGTGACAGTGGATGAAATGTATTTGGATAGCTTTTTCGTGCTGTGCATCAGGATCTCATCTACAAACTTCTTAGTACTTTCCATAGTCAGATATCCATAGGTACTAGCTGTGATACTTGAGTTTGTAGGGTTCAGAAAGCCAAAGAACATACCACTTCAGCCTTCATCTTAAGTTCACCTGTCAAGGTATACTAAGTAAACAAAATGAAGTTGCTGTTCTGTAGTTGATAATTGAGTGCTACTCCCTAAAATATTCTTCAAATTTCACTATGTATTTGGAATTTTTTCATAATAAAAATGCTATAGAAAAAAGGACAAAATATAAGCATATTCATGTATGTAGCCCAATAGTATTCCCTAATTCTGTATCTTTGAATTTCTGAAAGTAGAGTCCTAAACCTTCTGCACCATGATCCTTAAGTTCTGGCTACTTGTACTTAATTTGTCCATGTCTCAGATCCTATCTGGTGGCATCTATGTGTCCTGCCACCCAAAATCTAAGTAAAACAAAGTTGTGAAGTTGAGTGTCTGAAAATAGGCCACCAAAAAGTTTCCTGTGCTCAAGCTGCCCCTAGTCATTAACACAGAGGCCATCAGGCTTTTGTTAAGTGCCAGCTCCCTCTGGGAGTTCCTTCACACAATCATCTAAATGTGTTTTATCCACCTGGTTCTCAGTGTGTGCTTCCTCTTCAGCTTGCCACCTACACTCCGTGCAGTCCCTACAGCACCATTCTCCAACCTTTTCCCAACTCAGTCTTCCCTTTTGAAGTGGCGCTTGTTTAAAGATTCTCTCAGGCATGTCTGTTGATTATGAGGACTTGCTCAGTGCATCTCTGATGTAGATACAAAACAGTCAGTCGTATAACCTATTTTGAGTGGTTATAGTCTGTACTTTCAAAGTGGCTGCACACAGTGGAATAGGGTACCACAAGGAAGTTAAGCCGGCCAACTGGACTATTTATTAAACATTGAACAAACATTTATTGAGACAATGATCTAACATGATGGCCTTACCAAAAACAAAAACAAACAAAAAAGCCTTGCAAAAGTGTAAATTTCGACTTGTTCCTATTTTTACTTTTATGCAAGTACTAAATTCATATAGCTTTAAAAGTCTAATGGTACTATAAGCCTAATAATAAAAATTAGCAGTATCCCTATCCAACACCTTCCCCTGCTTAAAATTTCCAACAAAAAGGAAACACCTCTGTCAATTCTCTTAGCTAAATAGTTTATAAGAATTATATAATAACAGTTGTCTTTTGATTTTGTTAACTGTTTCCTTTGCTGTGCAAAAGCTTTTGATCTTGATGAAATCCCAATAGTTCATTTTTTCCCTTGCTTCCCTTGCCTTTTGCGTTGTTCCTAGGAAGATGTTGCTGCGGCAGAGGTCGAAGAGGTTGCTGCCTGTGTTCTCCTCAAGGATTTTGATGGATTCCTTTCACACATTGAGGTCCTTCATCCATTTTGAGTCTATTTTTGTGTGTGGTGTAAGGAAATGGTCCAATTTCATTTTTCTGCATGTGGCTGTCCAATTTTCCCAGCACCATTTATTGAAGAGGCTGTCTTTTTTCCATTGGACATTCTTTCCTGCTTTGTCGAAGATTAGTTGACCATAGAGTTGAGGGTCTATTTCTGGGCTCTCTATTCTATTCCATTGATCTATGTGTCTGTTTTTGTGCCAGTACCATGCTGTCTTGATGATGACAGCTTTGTAATAGAGCTTGAAGTCCGGAATTGTGATGCCACCAATGTTGGCTTTCTTTTTCAATATCCCTTTGGCTATTCGAGGTCTTTTCTGGTTCCATATAAATTTTAGCATTATTTGTTCCATTTCTTTGAAAAAGATGGATGGTACTTTGATAGGAATTGCATTAAATGTGTAGATTGCTTTAGGTAGCATAGACATTTTCACAATATTTATTCTTCCAATCCAGGAGCATGGAACATTTTTCCATTTCTTTGTGTCTTCCTCAATTTCTTTCATGAGTACTTTATAGTTTTCTGAGTATAGATTCTGTGTCTCTTTGGTTAGGTTTATTCCTAGGTATCTTATGGTTTTGGATGCAATTGTAAATGGGATTGACTCCTTAATATCTCTTTCTTCTGTCTTGCTGTTGGTGTAGAGAAATGCAACTGATTTCTGTGCATTGATTTTATATCCTGACACTTTACTGAATTCCTGTATAAGTTCTAGCAGTTTTTGGAGTGGAGTCTTTTGGGTTTTCCACATATAGTATCATATCATCTGCGAAGAGTGATAATTTGACTTCTTCTTTGCCGATTTGGATGCCTTTAATTTCCTTTTGTTGTCTGATTGCTGAGGCTAGGACCTCTAGTACTATGTTGAATAGCAGTGGTGATAATGGACATCCCTGCCGTGTTCCTGACCTTAGCGGAAAAGCTTTCAGTTTTTCTCCATTGAGAATGATATTTGCGGTGGGTTTTTCATAGATGGCTTTGATGATATTGAGGTATGTGCCCTCTATCCCTACACTTTGAAGAGTTTTGATCAGGAAGGGATGCTGTACTTTGTCAAATGCTTTTTCAGCATCTATTGAGAGTATCATATGGTTCTTGTTCTTTCTTTTATTGATGTGTTGTATCACATTGACTGATTTGCGGATGTTGAACCAACCTTGCAGCCCTGGAATAAATCCCACTTGGTCGTGGTGAATAATCATTTTAATGTACTGTTGAATCCTATTGGCTAGTATTTTGTTGAGTGTTTTCGCATCTGTGTTCATCAAGGATATTGGTCTATAGCTCTCTTTTTTGGTGGGATCCTTTTGCACAGCAAAGAAAACAGTTAACAAAATCAAAAGACAACTGACAGAATGGGAGAAGATATTTGCAAATGACATATCAGATAAAGGACTAGTGTCCAGAATCTATAAAGAACTTAGCAAACTCAACACCCAAGGAACAAATAATCCAATCAAGAAATGGGCAGAGGACATGAACAGACATTTCTGCAAAGAAGACATCCAGATGGCCAACAGACACATGAAAAAGTGCTCCATATCACTCGGCATCAGGGAAATACAAATCAAAACCACAATGAGATATCACCTCACACCAGTCAGAATGGCTAAAATCAACAAGTCAGGAAATGACAGATGCTGGTGAGGATGCGGAGAAAGGGGCACCCTCCTACACTGTTGGTGGGAATGCAAGCTGGTGCAGCCACTCTGGAAAACAGCATGGAGGTTCCTCAAAATGTTGAAAATAGAACTGCCCTATGACCCAGCAATTGCACTATTGGATATTTACCCTAAAGATACAAACGTAGTGATCCAAAGGGGCACATGCACCCGAATGTTTATAGCAGCAATGTCCACAATAGCCAAACTATGGAAAGAACCTAGATGTCCATCAACAGATGAATGGATCAAGAAGATGTGGTATATATACACAATGGAATACTATGCAGCATCAAAAGAAATGAAATCTTGCCATTTGCGACAACATGGATGGAACTAGAGCGTATCATGCTTAGCAAAATAAGTCAAGCAGAGAAAGACAACTATCATATGATCTCCCTGATATGAGGAAGTGGTGATGCAACATGGGGGCTTAAGTGGGTAGGAGAAGAATAAATGAAACAAGATGGGATTGGGAGGGAGATAAACCATAAGTGACTCTTAATCTCACAAAACAAACTGAGGGTTGCTGGGGGGAAGGGGTTTGGGAGAAGGGGGTGGGATTATGGACATTGGGGAGGGTATGTGCTTTGGTGAGTGCTGTGAAGTGTGTAAACCTGGTGATTCACAGACCTGTACCCCTGGGGATAAAAATATATGTTTATAAAAAATAAAAAATAAAAAATTAATTAAAAAAAGAATTATATAATAATTTAAGAACATATAACTTATTTTAGTGGACAAATACTTTTTTGGTGTATATTATGTGCCAGTAACCTTCTAACATTAACTTATTGTTTCTTATACAAGGCAGCTACAAGGCTGCCTTTCTAGATAGGAAATTCCTACTTTCTAGATAGGAAATTGAGACAGAGAAAGGTAAGTAACTTTTGCCCAAAGTTATAGAGCCAGTAAGGCATGGAGCCAAAGTCTAACCTAAGCGAGGAGGTTTAAACTCATCATTACAGCCACACCGACGTGTGTGTGTGTGTGTGTGTATTTATAAGTATATATTTATATATATGTATATAACACATATGTGTCTCTAAGTGATCATCTTTGACTACTTTTTTTAATTATTCAATTTTTGACAATATTGATTTCCTATGATGAAAACTTAAGATAATTTTCCACATAAAATATAAATGCATGCACACACACACACTTATTTCTTCCCCACCTTTCCCCAATATACTTATGATATTTTTGTGAAATTAGCATCCAGTTTACACTTTTGTAATAGCTGATTCATTCAGTGCCCTTGGACTACATTTTCTTTCTTGTACAGGTTTTGTTTTTAAGATTTTGTTTTGAAAAAAATTCTGTATCTTGGACATCACATCTTGAAATACTTGATTTGTTTGTTTTGTTAGTCCTCTAAAGCAAATGATCCCCTGTGATCTTAACAGGTTTAGATTATCCCTATTTCCCAACCTTAACAGTTTTTAGAAGATTCATTAATTATATATGAAGAAGGGCGCCTGGGTGGCTCAGTGGGTTAAGCCGCTGCCTTCGGCTCAGGTCATGATCTCAGAGTCCTGGGACCGAGTCCCGCATTGGGCTCTCTGCTCAGCAGGGAGCCTGCTTCCCCCTCTCTCTCTCTCTGCCTGCCTCTATGCCTACTTGTGATCTCTCTCTGTCAAATAAATAAATAAAATCTTTAAAAAAAAAAAAATTATATATGAAGAAGAGGTTAACCATCCAGAATCTCCTACATCGTAATTGACACATACAATGCTGGTAAATAATATAGATTAAATTAAAGGGCTATATACATTGCCTTATTTATGTATTTTCTCCCTTTTATCAATAGATATTTCATTGCTGAACTTAATAAAATTGAAATTATGCATATTTCCCAGACTAATGCTGAGCAGGCACCTAGGAAACACTAGAATTTCCACAATTCTAGTTTGAAGAATATCCCCACCCCCACCCTCAATATCACAGGGAGAATCCCCAGAATGCTTGGAAAGAACAACTAACAAGCACTTACCTCCTTTCACTTTTACCCTCCCACCAACAAAAAAGGTCAAATTTATTTTAATCTTATCAAGATTTGAAAGTCACAGAAAACCACAAACAAGGAGACTTACGGAGGAAAAGTCAGATAAATTTTGGATGATAACACATAAGGAAACATTACATCACTAAAATTAGAGGTACATTCAATAATTAAATATATAGTATTTTTAGCACTGATTCATGCACAGTAAGTGCCATTTGTTTTTATTTTTTTATCGTGTTATACATAAAATGCATCATTAGTTTTTGTATTTCTAAAAGAATTTCCAAATTTCTTAAAAGTTAACTGTACTATTTTAAGTGTACATCATTTGAACTGGGTTTAACCTGTTTTAACAAATAAAAACATTTTAATGAAAATAATTATAAAATAAATCTTCAAATTTGTTGAAAAATCCTTTGTAAATAAAGTTCTCCTTGTTTATGTTATTTATTTCCTTAAAAACTTATGTTTCAAATAATGAAAATAAACATTTAGCTAGACTGCTTCTTTAATAAATACAAATCCTGAATTGGTGAAGTCTATATTCCTAACTCCAAACTGAAATCACTACATGGTATTAAAATAAAATATTTTAACAAGCTTGCATATCAACTATTCAATGATTCTTGTTTCTCAAAATCACCTTTAAATTTTCAAACTGAAAGCAAAACACAAAGTAAATCTTAACTATATATTGGTAAGAAAGAAGTTGGAAAATATATTTCCAATTATGTCAGAAATTATTAGAATTAGAAATTCCAACATTTCATTTCTAGATAATTTTTTTCTAGACTATATTATTGTAAGTACCTCACCCACTGTGGGAAAGTTTGGTAGAATTTAATCTTGTATTCAAAACCCAATCTTCCTATGGTGCAAGCTTTGAAAATATTAACATTGCCCCCCCATTATCAGCTCAAGACAGTAAGAGAAAATAAACCACATGGCATAATTCATTCTGTCAGGAAGGAATCCATCAAGTCATTATAGACAGCAGAAACTCAGCAAAAAGACATGAGTAATAGATCAGGCTTAGGAACCTACAAATAAGTTTCTAATCATTGTACACAGTGCAAATTGGCATTAAAAAAAAAAGTAGCAGGTTTCTGACAAATAAGCTGTCTACACTTGTATTCTGTATCTTCTATACAGACTACAACTTTTAGATATAAAGAAAGTAAATTTAACAAAATTATCAAAAAAGGAAAAAAATCAGAGGATTTAATTCAATAAATTTTCAGCAACTAAACAAATAATTTTAAAGTTTAGTCATTGACTCTTCCTTCCTCAGAACTATCTAAACCTCATCCCCAAAATTAAATAGGTTTTCTACACTTCATGAACAGACACAGGCTAATGCCCAGTTCTATATCTATCCCGAGAGGAGAAGATACTATATTTTGTGAAGATGGTACACTCACTCGAGAGATACAATTCCAAGTTTAGATCCAGTGACCCAGCAACAGTTACAAGACTTCTGGTCATTTTGTTGCTCTAGCCCCACCCAATGTCAGGTTCAGTTTTCTTTTTAGATAACAGACTTGGGATCTGGGACACACATCTGAGTGAAGTTGCTCTGTCCTACATACAGTGGATGGGATGTTGACAAGCTTTATGATACTATGCTGCAAATTCCAGCTTGGCAATAAATGGAAGAGGCAATAGTTCAAATGTCTGTTCTATAAATTTCATGCAATTACTCTGTGGGAGACTATATATATATACACACACACACACACACACACACACACACACACATATATATATATATAATTTTTTTGAGGAATTGTATGTAGCTTACCATAAAACTCATATAAAATGTAAGGATAGATAAAGAATCCACTAAAAAGTTATGAATAATGTCTCTCTACTCTATAATGTAGTAACATAGTCTAAATTCACCTCAACAACTAGAAAATGGTACAACATACTTAAGATAATTTTTATTAGAAAATAGGCAGCACAGACTACAAGAAATCCACTTTAAATATAAAGTCATGAGTAAACTGAAATAAATACATAAAGAAAGATAAACAATGCAAAAAGTGAAGAGGCTGTTTTAATATCAGATGTAGAGTTAAGAATAATGACTTTTAAGTGAAGAGTAGCAATGATGAAAACTATACATAATAGAATCTTTGGAATCTACCCAGCTAGTAACCTCGGTTATGGTAGGGGGAAAAAATGTGATATACATAATAGAATCTTTGGAATCTACCCAGCTAGTAACCTTGGTTATGGTAGGGGGAAAAATGTGAAGCTAAGAGAGAATAAAAAACACTAATACGAGAGAGAAAATAGGGATAAAGAGAACACAGACTGTCGAGAGGAATTACAAATGTTAGGGGCAGTGAGTACCAACTTCCCCAACCTCCTCTCTTTCTAGGAAAGGAATTACAGAGAAAAGATTATTCAAGAATCCCATATAGAAAATGTTTTTTATGTCAATTCCCAGAATCTAAGAAAGCTATAAAAAGCCTCTTGCCTACCTATAATATGAACTCATAATGCATCTCCCTAGAAACTATAGGACACACAGAATCTTTTTTCTTAAATAGGAGAAAATCAAATTTAATAGGTGTTATTAGTCCACATAGTCATGGAAATTCCAAAGGCAGTCAGGAAAAATGAGGTATATTTGTCATTCTGAACTAACGAGAAGGGGATGGGGTCTGGGATTTCAGAGGAAAGGAATGAACTTCACAGAGTGATAAGAGGAGCAGATGTTTGGCAATTAGATGTTTCACCTACCATACAGATGGGTCATTCAGATAAAATTTAACTCTGTTAATAACCCTCATTTTGGGAAAGACAGCCCTCCCCACAATTTAGAATCTTCTCTTCAAAACTTGCTCTTGAGCCTCAAAGATTTCAAGTGCTTTCAGATCAAATTAGTCTCCATGTCAAAGTAGCATATTCTTGGGGGGTGGGATGGACTGTCCTGAACACTCTCTGCTCACCCACTAATACCTGCTTGGGAGCAGGACACACAGAATCTTAAACATACCTCAGATCTCACTTAAAACCCTACCCATATTAAAGAAAAACTATAAAACCAACATATCAAAGGGTAGAGGATGCCTTTTAAGCAGTGTTTAGAGGGAAACTTACAGCTTTATGTGATTATATTAGAAAATAAGAAAGGTCCAAAACACATTATTTAAGCTTTCACTTAATAAATGAGAAAAAGAAACCAAATTAAACAGGAAACAAGTAAAGAAAGAAATAATATAAATAAAGTCAGAAATCAAGAAATAGAAAATATACAAAAGATAAATTTATAGGACCAAGAACTAATTTTTAAAATATTCAATAAAAGTTGACAAACTTCTAGCAAGATTAATCAAGAAAAAAGAAATGGAAGATGATTTATCAATAACAGGGTGAAGAGAAGGGACATTCACTGCAGATTCTACAGTCATCAAAAAGGACAATAAAATTATGAACAATGTCATGACACTAAATTAATAATTTATATGAAATGGAAAAATTAATTTAAAGACACAAGTTACTAAAATTGATGTAAGAAAAAGTAAATACTAAATAGTTTGATATGTATTGAAGAAATTAAAATTATAAAAGCTTGTCACAAAGAAAATCCAGGTCTATTGGAATTTATGGAAAAAATAATACAAATGTCAAATGAAATATTTGGGAAAAAAGATGAGGAGAAATTTTCCAGTTCATTTTATAAGGTCAACATTACCCTGACACCAAAAGCAGATAAAACATCTCAAGAAAAGGGCTATACAAAT
Source organism: Mustela putorius furo (assembly GCF_011764305.1). Taxonomy (NCBI): domain Eukaryota; kingdom Metazoa; phylum Chordata; class Mammalia; order Carnivora; family Mustelidae; genus Mustela; species Mustela putorius. Next base: position 10,161,424 of record NW_025421467.1, on the reverse strand, counting down.
CAATACTGCTCTTAAAATAGAAACAAAACTCGCTTACAAAATTATAGCAATTCAAGAGGCAGCAATATATTAGACCAATTGTGGTTTATCTGCAGAATTATTAATTTAAATACTAAAAATCCATCAAGGTAATTCACTACACTACTGAGAAGGGCCATGTTTATATGCATGCAGTTTTTGACACAATTCAACAACCACCCGCTTGTGATAAAAGCTCTCCGTAAGCTATGACATCAGTAAAAACCTACAACTGACTCTATACTTAAAGATTAAAGAATAGGACCTCTCTTAAAATCAGAAATAAGACAGAGATCTATGCTCACATCACTTCTGTTTAAATTAGTCTCAAGAGCCTCACTAGTGAAATAATCTAAGAAAAGCAAGTAAAATATATTTGCTTGTAAATTTAGCAAGTCACATGACATAAAACCAATATACAAAAATCAATTACATCGTTATCTATTCAGAATTAATGCCATTCAAAATAATATCAATGATATGAAATAATTTTAAAAATTTAGTAGCTCTAGGAGTTAACACATGTGAAATTTAAGAAATAAAACAGGAGGGTAGAGGAAGGGAGAGGAAAAATAAAACAAGACAAAATCAGAGAAGGAGACAAACCATGAGACTGTTACTATAGGAAACAAACTGAGGGCTGCTGGAGGGGAGGGGAGGGGGGACATGGGGTAACAGGCATTAAGGAAAACGCATGATGTAATGAGCACTGGGTATTATATACAACTGATGAATCACTGAACTCTACCTCTGAAACTAATAATACATTATATGTTAGTTAATTGAATTTAAATAAAAATTAAATTAAATTAAAGATCTAGGAGTTAAGATGACAGAGGAGTAGAGGGACTCTAAGTTTGTCTCATTCCTCAAATACAAATAGATAGCTATCAAATCAGTTTGAACTCCCCAGAAATCAACTGGACATCTGAGAAAACAATGATGCAAATCTACAAGTAGAGAAGCAACCACCATTTGGAAGACAGAAGGTGAGAGACTTGGATCCTGTATGACATAGCTGAGGATATGGTGTGGGGAAGGGAGCCTCCTTAAGGAGGCAACCATAAAATATTATAAGCTGTAGAGTTTAAAGTAAGAACTCTTAGAAGTCTGCTACAGAGGAGAATGTCCCTGGTTTAAAGGTACTCAAATGGTGAAGTGGTGCACAATCCCATGTGTGACAATGTGGTCTGAGGATCCCTGAGGTTGCAAAAGGAATAGATGGTGCCCCAGTGCAGCAGAGTTCCCAGGGAAGCCAACTAAGAACAGTGAGACTAGGTGCCAGCTTTCTGTTCTGTGTTGCCATAAACTGTGACCTGATTCACAGCTCTGCGACTGCTTTCCTGAGAGCGGTCTCCACCTGGAGATCCTTCCAGGAGGAATAGTGCAAGTCCACATTGTGGAGTCCCCAAAATTTGGAGTTTTGAAATTCAGTCACATGCCTGAGATAAAAAAGCTCAGTCACAAATCAGCTGAACACAGAGTTTTGGAAGAAACTGGGGAAGCAAGAATGATTGATTGCTTTTCTGTGAAAGCTCACTGAGGAGTTGAGGGGGTGTGAATTTCCAGCTCCAGGGCTAGAGAGCAGGGTGCAGCCATATTCATCCTGCCCATCAGAGCTTAAATCCTTCGGGGAGCAAAAGAGAGCCACCTAGTGGAGTCTGGAATGCTTAACTGAGCCCAGCCATCCTGCGCACTGGAGGCCCATTTCCATTAGTTCACCTCAGATTCACTGCAGTAGGCCCTCGCTTACAAGGCCAGAACAGATAACTGGCTCACACCAAGTTTACTGATCATAGAGGGCTGCAAAGCCTTAGCTCTTGGGGAAAATAGTATATAATATTCCTTTTTAATTTTAATTACAATATGTATATATAATTTTATATATAATAAAACATACATCTACACATATGTATGTGTAGATGTATGTTTTTCTTTCTTTCTGATTTTAGGATCTAGTTTCTTTTAACAAGGAGACCAAAAATACTCAGGATCTAGTTTGCTGTTGTTGTTGCTGTTATTGTTGTTTCTATTTTTCCCCCTCTGTTTTTTCCTGGACAAAATGACAAGATGGAGAAATTCACCCTAAAAGAAAGAACAAGAGGTAGTACACAACCAGGGATTTAATCAATACAGATATAAGGAAGATGTCTGAACTAGAATTTAGAATGATTATAAAGATACTAGCTGGGCTTGAAAAGAGCATAGAAGACTCTAGAAATTCCCTTATTTTAGAGACAAAAATTAAAATCTGACCAGGCTGAAATTAAAAATGCTATGACTGAGATACCATAAAAGCAAGGATGGACAAAGCAGAAGAATGAATCAGTGATATAGAAGATAAAATTACAGAAAATAAGGAAGCTGAAAAGAGTAAGAAAATAAAACTATTAGATCATAAAGGTAGACTTATGGAAAACAGCAATTCCATAAAGTGAAATAATATCCATATTAGAAGAGTTCCAGAAAATGAAGAAAAAAGAAACAGCAGGCTTATTTGAATGAATTATAGCTGAGAACTTTCCTAACCTAGGTAAGGAAACAGTCATTCAACTCCAAGAGCCACAGAAAACTTCCCTCAAAATCAATAAAAATAGGTCAACACCATCACATATTACAGTAAACTTGCAAATTAAAAGATACAGAGAAAATCCTGAAATCAGCTCAAAACAAGAGGTTCTTAACCTACAAGGGTAGAAACATAAGGCTGGCAACAGACCTGTCCACAGAGACATGGCAGCCTAGAAAGTACTGACATGATATATTCAACATGCTAAATGGGAAAAATATGTAGCCAAGAATACTTTATCCAGTAAGGCTGTCATTCAGAATAGAAGGAGAAATAAAAACCAAAATAAACTAGAGGAAGTTGTGTACACTAAACAGCCCTGAAAGATATATTAAAGAGGACCCTCTGAGTGGAGAGAGAGGCCAAAAGTAACAAAGACCAGAAAGGAAAAGAGACAATCTACAGGAACAGTGACTATACATGTAATACAATGACACTATACTCATATCTTTTAATAATTACTCTGAATGTAAATGGACTAAATGCTCTAATCAAAAGACATAGGGTATCAGAATAGATATAAAAAACAAGACCCACAGATATGTTGCCTATAAGAGACTCATTTTAAACCCAAAGACACTTCCAGATTGAAAGTGAGGAGGTAGAGAACCAATAATCATGCTAAGAAACATCAAGAGAAAGCTGGAGTAGCCATAATTATATCAGAAAATCTGTATTTTAAACCAAATACTATAATAAGAGATGAAGAAGGGCACTATACCATAATAAAGGTCTAGCCAACAAGAAGATCTAACAATTGTAAATATTTATGCCCCCAACTTGGGAGTACCCAAATATATAAAACAATAACAAACATAAAGGAAGTCATTTATAATAATACAGTAATAATAGGGAACTTTAACACCACCTTCACTGAAATGGACAGATCATCTAAGCAGAAGATCACAAAGGAAACAAGGGCTTTGAATGACACACTGGATCAGATGGACTTCACAGATACATTCAGAGCATTTCATCCCAAAGCACCAGAACACACATTCTTTTTGAGTGCACATGGAACATTTTCCAGAATAGATCACATACGAGGTCACAAATCAGGTCTCAACCAGTACAAAAAGACTGAGATCATACCATGCATATTTTCAGATCACAATGCTATGAAATTTGAAGTCAGCCACAGAAAAAAAATTGAAGGACCACAGATATAGGGAAGTTAAAGAATATCCTACTAAAGAATGAATGTATTGCTATAGACTAAGAAGGCAGTCTATAGCAATACAGGCCTTCCTTAAGAAGAAAGAAGTCTCAAATACACAACATATCTTTACACCTAAGGGAGCTAGAAAAGGAAGAGCAAATAAAGCCTAAGCCCAGCAAGGGAAGAGAAATAATAAAGATTAGAACAGAAATCAATGTTGTGGAAATTAAAAAAAAAAGAGAGAGAGAGAGATCGATGAAACTAAGAGCATGTTCTTTGAAAGAATTAACAAGATTGATAAACCCCTAGGCAGACTTATCAAAAAGAAAAGAATAAGGACCAAAATAAATAAAATCATGAATATAAGAGGAGAAATGACAACCAATGCCAAAGAAATGCAAGCAATTATAAGAGAATATTATGAGCAATTATATGCCAACAATTTAGGCCATCTGGAAGAAATGGATGCATTCTTAGAAACATATAACTACTAAAACTGAAATAGGAAGAAATGGAAAACTTGAACATAACCATAACCAGCAAAGAAATTGAATCAGTATTTTTAAAATTTCCCAATAAACAAGAGTCCAGGGCCAGACAGCTTCCCAAGGGAATTCTACCAAATATTTATGGAAGAATTCATAACTATTCTTCTGAAACTGTTCCAAAAAATAGAAATGGAAGGAAAACTTCCAAAGTCAATGTAGGAGGTCAGCATTACCTTGATCCTAAAACCAAACAAAGACCCCAGTAAAAAGGAGAATTACAGACCAATATCCCTGATGGAATGGATGTAAAAATACTCACCAAGATACCACCTAGTAGGACCCAACCATACATAAAAGGATTATTCACCTCGACCAAGCAAGCGGGATTCATTCCTGGGCTGCAAGGGTGGTTCAACATTCACAAATCAATCAACGTGATACACCACATTAATAAAAGAAAGGACGAAAACCATATGATCCTCTCAATAGGTGCAGAAAAAGCATCTGACAAAATACAATCACACCAAAATCCATAAAATGCCTAGAAATAACCCTAATCAAAGAGGTAAATGATCTGTACTCTGAAAACTATAGAACACTTATCAAAAAAATTGAGGAAGACACAAAGAAATGGAAAAAAATTCCATGCTCATAAATTGGAAGAACAAATATTATTAAAATATCTATGCTACACAAAGCAATCTACACATTCAAAGCAATCCCTATCAAAATACCATCAGTATTTTTCACAAAGCTGGAACAAACAATTCTAAAATTTGTATGGAACCAGAAAAGACCCCAAAGAAGAAAGAAGAAAGAAGAAGGAAAGGAAAGAAGAAGTTAAAGGAAAAAGAAAACCAAAGCTGGAGACATCACAATTCCTGACTTCAATTTGTATTACAAGTTTGTAACAATCAACACAGTATGGTACTGGCACAAAACAGACACATACATCAATGGAACATAATAGAGAACCCAGAAATGGACCTTCAGTTCAACTAATCTTCAACAAGGCTGGAAAGAATAGCCAATAGAAAAAAGTCTCTTCAACAAATGGTGTTTGGAAAATTTGGACAGCCACATACAGAAGAATTTAAACTGGACCACATTCTTACACTGTACACAAAAATAAATTCAAAATAGATGAAAGACCTAAATGTGAGACTGGAATCCATCAAAATCCTAGAGGAGAACACAAACAGGATCCCCTTTGACCTCAGCGGCAACAACCTCTTTGACCTCAACCACAACAACTTCTTCCTAGACAGGTCTCCAAAGGCAAGGGAAATAAAAGTAAAAATGAACTATTGGAACTTAATCAGGATAAAAGTTCTTGCACAGGAAATGAAATAACAAAACTAAAAGGCAACCAATATCATGGGAAAGGATATTTGCAAATGACATGTCTGATAAAGGGCTAGTATCCAAAATCTTTAAAGAACTTATCAAATTCAAACCCCCCACAAAAAACAAAAAAATGCCGTCAAGAAATGGGCAGAAGACATGAACAGACATTTCTCCAAAGACATATAAATGGCTAACAGACTCATGAAAAAAAATGCTCAACATTACTCAGAATCAGGGAAACATAAATCAAAATCACAAGGAGATACCACCTCCTACTGGTCAGAATTAACAACTCAGAAAACAGATGTTGGCAAAGACATAGAGAAAAGGGGACCCTCTCAAGCTCTTGGTGGAAATGCAAACTGGGGCAGCTACTCTGGAAAACAGTATGGAGTTCCTCAAAAACCTAAAAATAGAACCGTCCTATGACCCAGCAATTGCACTACTAGGTATTTATTTAAAGGATATAAAAATAGTGATCCAAAGAGGCACATACACCCCCAATGTTAATAGCAGCAATGTCCACAGTAGCCAAAATATAGAAAGAGCCCAGATCTTCATCCATAGATGAATGGATAAAGAAGATGAGTGTAGTGTGTTTGTGTGAAACACGCACGCACACACACACACGCACAACGGAATAGTACTCAGCCATCAAAAAGAATGAAATCCATTCATTTGTTGATGGACATCTAGGTTATTTCCATAGTTTGGCTATTGTGGACATTGCTGCTATAAACATTAGGGTGCATGTGCCCCTTTGGATCACTATGTTTGTATCTTTAGCGTAAATACAAGATGGGATTGGGAGGGAGACAAACCATAAGTGACTCTTAATCTCACAAAACAAACTGAGGGTTGCTGGGGAGAGGGGGTTTGGGAGAAGGGGGTGGGATTATGGACATTGGGGAGGGTGTGTGCTTTGGTGAGTGCTGTGAAGTGTGTAAACCTGGTGATTCACAGACCTGTACCCCTGGGGATAAAAATATATGTTTTTAAAAAATAAAAAATTAAAAAAAAAAAAAAGAATGAAATCTTGTGAGACATCTGGGTGGTTCATTGGGTTAAGTCTCTGCCTTTGGCTCAGGTCATGATCTCAAGGTCCTGGGATCGAGCCCTGCATCGAGCTCTCTGCTCAGCCGGGAGCCTGCTTCCCCCTCTGTCTCTGCCTGCCTCTCTGCCTACTTGTGATCTCTCTCTCTGTCAAATAAATAAATAAAAACTTAAAAAAAAAAAAGAATGAAATCTTGCCATTTGTAATGACATGGATGGAACTAGAGAGTATTATGCTAAGCAAAATAAGTCAGTCAGAGAAAGACAAGTATCATGGTTTCAATCATATGTGAAATTTAAGAAACAAAACATGAAAAGAGGGGAAGGAAAGGAAAAATAAAATAAGATAAAAACAGAGAGGGAGGCAAACCATAGGCAACTCTTAACTCCCGGAAACAAATTGAGGTTTGCTCAGGGGAGGTGGGTGGATTAGGGGTAATTGGTAATAGGCATTAAAGAGGGCACTTCACGTAGTGAGTATCGGGTGTTATAGGCAACTGATGAATCACTAAATTCTACTCCTGAAACTAATAATACACTATATGTTAGCTAAGTTGCATTTAAATAAAAAGTTTTTCAACTTAAAAATAAATAAATGATTTGATAAAACATAAACAAGATCTAGATGCTAAAAATTACAACATATTTATGAAAAAAATTATAGAAGATATAAATAAAAACAGTTTGTTAATTGGAAGATTTGTTATTGTTAAGATGTCAATTTCCTCTAAATTAAACTATAGATTCAATGCAAAATTACAGTCAGATATTTTTATTAAAAATCACCAAGCTAATTATCAAATTTATGTAAGGCATGCAAATGATCTAGAAAAGCACAACTTAGAAAAGACAAGGATCACGGATTCTTTACAAGGAGAGGTACTATATCCACAAAAATATCAGCTAAAATGAACTTCAGTCTAAATGCATTACTAGAGTTAAACTGGATTTCAGAATGATGGTCAACTCACCATTAAAATGTACCAATTTAATTTATAATCATGATGACTTCAAAATATACAAAGCAAAGATTTATAGAAGTATAAGAAAATGTAGACAAATCCATATTGGTAAAAGATTTTAATCCATTTCTCTCAGTAATTGAGAAAACAAACAAACCCAAAAAATAAGCATAGAAAATTACATCAATATTAATAAAAAATGATCTAGCAAACATGTACAGAACATTTTAACCAATTTTCACAAAACACATATTCTTCTCAAACACATAGGAAACTGTTACAAAAACTGACCATATTCTGACCATCTATGGATATATATGACACAAGTAGCATTGAAAATAAGTGGATAACCTAGCAATATGTAAGAAGACTAATACCTCAACAGCAAGTAGGGTTTATCTTGGGAATGAATGCAAATGAATGAATTCAAAAATCAATCAATGTAATCCATCATATTTACAGATAGAGAAGAAAAAACACTTGGCCATCTGAACTGATATCAAAAAAGAATTTGACAAAATTTAACATCCATTCATGACCATTTTATGCCCCGTATTAGATGGGAACTTTCTTAGCCTGATTAAGAGAATCTTATAGCTAACATTATATTTAATGGTTAGAATACTAAATTCTTTCCCACTAAGATGGGAAACAAGTCTTGAATGACTTTTTCCAGAAAGATAACATAAATGGTGAGCTTTCCAAATTCTTGCCTATATTCAACTGTTTATTTTGCTCTTACCCATCATGTTTGATTTGTTGAATTATATTTCAGCAGTTTTAGGGGAAACACTCATCCCCACATATCAACTTACAGAACCCTCTTCTCCTTTGAGGGTTCCATCTTTGCGCCTTTTCTCATTTTCCCATGCAGAAAAGATTTCATGTAGAGATTCCCCCCACTCTCTTTTTAATTATTTAATACCCAGCATATTCTGTGGTACATATTATCTACTTTTGCAATTCCTTCTTCTCGCTGGTCAGTTAGAATCTCCTTGAAGAGACTTTATCTTTCCTATCTTTTCTTAGTGGCAGCCACCAGGACCCTCTGTGTAAAGATGGAGGTCAATTAATATTTTTTAAACAGAATAGGAAATTGCTGCTAAACATTGGAGAAGAACTGGTGAAACATTTCACCTTACCTGTCATCTGAAAGCACTGAAACTTGCTCATTTCATTCATTTAGGGCATCTCTTGCTATTTAGTGTGCCTTCTGCTGACATAGTTGTTAAAATTCAAATGAGGCACTAATTAACTGATAGACATTCCCTTTTTACAAGCATCTAGTGCTTTGGTGGCTTCACATTACCAAAGAACTATAGCAGTTAAGTTAAACAAATAGAACATTTTTCCAAATAGAAAAATACAATTAACAGTATTTTTCTTTTCCAACTAAAAGAAAAACAAACAAACAAACCCTCCCAATCTCCTACCAAGGGAAATTACTAAACTAACTAAATTTATGCTTCACAATGTTGTGCAATATCAGAGGCCAAAACAAAATTATGGAAGTGTAGAGACAGGTAATATAATTTTGTTCTCCACTCATGTCACAGATGGTGAGGTATATAACTTTGAGAAGTCTATCAGAAATGGAACTGGCTCTTTCAGATCCGAGGAAAAAATAGATCATTTATTTATGAGGAACTTCAGATAAAAACTCAGTGACTTGTGCCAAACACATTTCAAAATATTCTTTTTTAAATCACTATTCTGAAGCACAGACTTTTTGGAAAGATGAAGAAAAATGCATGAAAAGATCAAGCCTTTCACCAGTAACATGACATTTTTTAAGTAGTGATATCCATATACATTATTAGCAAATATTCATTTTCTTTACTTTTGATATTGGAATCCTGCTGACTTACGTAGATAGTACATGTGTTTAAAACTAGTTAAATATATGAAATTTGTGTATTCCATGTCTTTATCATTATACCTTTTATATACCCTTTTGGCAAGATTATACAACAATAGTTTCTTGTTAAAAAGAACAGAATATTTTCTGGAAGAGGAAAATGCAAAGATCTACTACTTAGCACAATGCATCGCACATGGCAATCACTCAGTAAATATTTGTAGAAGGAAGGAAGGAAGGAAGAAAAGAAGCAAGGAACCAAGCAAGAAAAAAAAATGGAAAGGAGTAAAATACATCTTTCTACTCCCATTCAAAATAGATGTTTTGCGCTTATAATCATAAATAAAGATGAGTCATTAAAAATGAAAGCAACTATTTAGAGTGAAGGCAAATTTCTCACTGAAAGCACAAATTAATTACTGCAATTTTATTTCAGATTCCTCTAAATCATTTCTTTTCCAATCTCAAATAACCTCCATGGGCTTAATTAAGGGTTTTTTTTAGTTTTTTTGTTTTCATTTTTTAGACTTCTTCCCTTAATCATAGTATTTTCCTTGGTTTGTCTTATAGGTAGTTCTGGAATTGCAAAATTTTGGATTCACGCTTTGCCTATCATAGCTACACAAAATAAATGGTGTTTTTTGAGAAGACTTCATCTTTAAATAACAGATCATTTTATTTGATTGAGATTTTAAAGTTCTCTTTGGCTCAACCAACTTGCCTCAAGCTTTTAAGGCAATCAGGAATGAATTTATGCGAGCTGCAATGTTACCAGAAGTTAAAGGGAAATTGTCATTTAAGCAGACGTTAGGGAGAAATGAGGGCATTCTGTCTACACATTCAAGAAGGTAATTTTCCTCTTAGACAGGAGGGTCTGGTCCTGTTAAGGAAAGTTCATCTCTGTGGTCTTCTACCTATAACTCTGAGATTACAAGTTCACATAGCTGCTTTCCAACCTCAATGTGATTTCCCAAACTGTCTCCTTTATGGAAAAGACAATGCACTTTAGTAAAAGCGACAGCAGTAGCAATCATATCTCTTACTGTAAAGGATGACATTTGCTTTCCAGTGCATGTTATCTTATTGTAAGCATGCGGGTCTATAAATTTTGCTCAGGGTCCGGTCATTCCTTGAATGACCTGGTAATTCCAATTTTGGAAGGTAGATAGATGAAAGGAAACCCTGATGTACATAGATGTAACAACCAGGCTTTCTTGTCCATCAACCTATTTCCCACTAGAACATTTGGGAGGGGGGAGAGCAAGTCAACTCTAAAGTTGGCAGGTATGGCAAAATCAGTTATTCAAAATCATATATGAAAATTCCCTTATATTTGGTTTAGTATTTGGTTGAGTTGTAATGAATGAGAAAAAGAAAACTTCAAAGACATTATATACAAGTCAAATTTCCTAGAATGGCCAGGTGCATTGTCCAAAATCAACATCCTTTTGAAATACTTCATATATACTAAGTAAACTATATACAGCTGCAACTCTTGCTACTCTCTTTACTTAACCAGAAAATATGCAAATTTTCAGGTATATCAACTGTTTTTTGTGTCATTATCTATAATAGTAAAATATAGCAAGTAACTTTTGCCCATAAATAGGAGACTATTTGAATAAGTTAGGACACATCTTTAAAATTAAGTACTATGTGGCCATACATTGGAGGAAGATCCCCATTTTGATCTGAAGAGGTTAAGATACATTATTAATTGAGAAAAAAACTAAGTACATTACTCTTTTGTATAAGAAAGGAGGAAAATTCAAATATGTGTGTTCAGATATGTATATTTGCTTATATTTTTCAAAAGAAAACACTAGGAAGATAAGTGATGGCAATTATAGGGAGAGAGAGAGAGATGGAAAAGGTAAGGTACAATTGTGACTTCTATCAATATTCCCTGTTATATAGTTTGACTATGGGATCATGTAAATGGTTTACATATTTTAAAAGTAAAATTAAATTAAAAGAACAAGTAGTCCATAAATAGATGGAAACAAACAACAATAAACCCATGTCAAGTTAGCAGAGTAACGATGTGAAAGAAGATTTGTATCAAGTGACTTTAAAAGGCAATACTTTTGCTGCATACTTTTAGTATAATATATACAAAAGACAAAATTTTCTTTCTTACACTTTTTTTGTTTGCATTACAAATTTTATAGCAAAAATTTTAAAGACTTTTTAAAATAATAGCTATATCTCATTTTCTGGCCAAAAACCATCACGTTCTAAAAAAGTAAAAATAAATTTGTGCAAATAAGAAAGTAAACTATAATTCTGTCCAGAAGCAAATTTCAATGAGAAACCTGCTGTTTTTGATCACTGTATGTCATCTTTTCAATTTTTTTTCTGATGAAAGGGACCCCAGATATCTAGTGCATTTTCAGGATAAAAAATACAGTATGTAGCTTCAGCCTTTTTAGATTTCTTCTTTCCCTGTAAAGAACTTGCCATCTACAAAGACCTACAACTTATGAGTTCTACCCTGTTCATGGAAACAAACAAGTAAACGAACAAAAAATTTTCTAAAGATCAATCATAATGGAAAGAAATAAAAGAACTATAAAATCAGTATCTGGCATGTTCTACACCATTTTTTAATATTTTATTTATTTATTTGACAGACAGAGATCACAAGTAGGCAGAGGCAGGCAGAGAGAGAGGAGGACGCAGGCTCCCCACCAAGCAGAGAGCCCGATGCGGGACTCGATCCCACGACCCTAAGAACATGACCTGAGCCAAAGGCAGAGGCCTAACCCACTGAGCCACCCAGGTGCCCCCAACAAGATTTTTAATGCCATATGAAATCTCTTACAGTCAGACCTTTACAAAAGAAGAATGAAGTCATTTTTTCACAAGTTTGAGTAGGAATAAAGTAGGCTTAGGGCACAGATGTGGCTCAGTGGGTTAAGCGGCTGCCTTCATGTCAGTCCATGACCCCAGGCTCCTGGAATCGAGCGCTGCATGGAGCTCCCTGCTCAGCAGAGAGCTTTCTTCTCCCTCTCCCTCTGCCATTCTGCCTACTTGTGCTCTCTCTCTGTCAAATAAATAAATAAAATCTTTTTTAAAAAAAGAGAATAAAGCAGGCTTGCATCTGAGTCTTTACTGGAATCCTTCAAAATGATATTTATATTCAGAGTAAAAAGAAATATGTATCTATATATCTATATCTATATCTATCTATATATATATATATATATATATTCTACTTGGCACAGAATACTAACTGAGAAGCTGCTTCAAATCTACTATGGCCATCAATTGAATATTACAATTTCATAATGACTTTAGCTCCATTTTATGTCATATACTAAAAATAATAGTATAAAAGCCAGGATGTCACTCAAAAGGAAGAAGGCTCAAAAATGGCCAAGAGGAAGGTTGTCCAAATTAGTCATTGGACATCCTGCCAGAACAGAAAAAGTCAAACTGTAGCAAAACCTGCCCTGAATTCAAGATATAAGGATGAGATAGGATGTGATGGAATAAGAGGCAATATCCTAAGTGGCTGAGAGAATGTGGAAGAACAGGCGAAGGAAAATAGTTGGGATTGACGTGCATTGTTAAGGAGTTGGCTCCCAGTTTGACATCATTTACAAGTGCCTATAAGTACATAAGTCAAGTGAAACATCTTAAGAGAGGTCTCTTTTCCAAAACTTTAAAAAAAGTTATTATTCAAATAAACATATTGTAGGAAAAGGAAGAAGAAAATAACTGCAGAATTGTAAGAATGCAATTTGTTGCCAGCATGACTATCTCTCCACATTTGGAGCTTAGCGTTGCCATGTTCTATCAATAATATTAACTAAGTATCTACTTTAGGAAACTATTTATAATTGAGTATCCACTCTATTTGGCACTGTGGGGAATAACATGATGAACAGGACATAGTACTTGACACCAAGAATTTATGGTTATTGATATCTGGGAAGGGCATTCTCTCCAGTTTATAGTCTTTTCCTTTACACACCCACACCCCAAACTCTCCTATTCCCGTGCTCTTTCACCAAAGAAAGAAATAGTAAGCTAACTGAACAGTTTCCAAGATTCCAACTGAGCCAGCTTTGCCAAAATGCAGATTAAATATTTTCTTTACACGTGAGAATTCAGAAAGTTTACCTCCCACACACCCATTCTTGAGGTTATACTTTTAACAAAACAAAGGAGAAAAATCAAGCAATTCAGAAGATGGTGCATTCAACTGAGAAAGTAGCAAAAGGAAACTCAAGGGCAGATAATCTCAGGGCTTGCAAGTGAACACGTAAATTATGACTAAAAGGCCCTAAGAAAGGAAGGTTTTCCAGAAAAATGGAGATTCCATGCAATAAGCGCTAAAACTGAGAAGTTATGTAAATGAGGATATGGCAAAGACCCATTTTTTTAAGATCAATAATAACAAAGTTGAGTAGATTTCAGAGGGAAAAATAAAAAGGTGCACAAGAAAATAAACATGATGTGAGATTAAACAATTATTTGAAGTGTAAGAAAAAGTAATCCATTTTGACTGTTGCAGGAAACATCCTCTTTGAGTAATGCAAGGGTCATCATTTTGGATTAATGATAAAGGAAACACATTTGTTATCAATGTTTACATTATTAAAAATGTAAACACTGTCTATTAGGTTTTTAGTTTTATTTGTTCATTGGCTCTATTCCAGGCACTACTGTAGGAATTGATTATAATTTATTTAAACAAACCTTTAGAGAAAGAATGGAAGACTTAGATTGATTATGGAACAGAATTAAATGTAATAGTGCCACAGCAGTTATGACTCAGAGACAATGAGATGTAGATGATGGGAAGGGAAGGTATAGGAAAAATAGAAAGGCCTAATAGTATCACACTATATAAATAAGAGTTGATAGTGATTAAGCTAGAGAAACAAGAAATGGAAGTAAAAACATGTTTTTTAAAATTCCAGTAAATAATAACATTTAGAGTAGGAGAAATAAGAGAATGTAGAATTTGGTGAATCATACATTGTAGGGATTCTATAGCTACTGTTTTGATGGAGTTGATTATCAAGGAAAAGAAACCTGAGCATGCTATGAAGAGGTTTAATTAGAGGTTATCTAATTTCCTCTGAAAGGACTGCTACATTTTTCACTCGTCTTTGGATTAAATTTATACAATTATCTAAGACTAACTGACAATGTTTTCAATATTAATTATGTATCCATGAGAAAGATATATATTTACAATGATTCAGATATATTTAAGTTCTTTTATAATGTTTTAAAATCTTCTCCATAAAATTTATTCTTTCAACCAATCAATAAATATTTATTGAGCATCTCTAGTGTTCCATACTATGTGCAAGGCACTGAGGATACAGGAGTGAAAAAGACACATCTGTTGTAAAGAAACTTGCATTTTTCGTGGTGATTTTTCTTTAATAAGTTTCTAACAGTTTATAGCTCTTGAGTGATTTTAAATTATGTTTTACTTTATGGACTTAATAGTTTATTATTGCTATTATGGGAACATTATTGGTCTTTGTATATTGATCTTCATTTGGCTTATTTTCTGAACTCCCCTATTTTAATACTTCGTCTACTGATTCTCTTGGGTTTTTATGTAAAGTCTTTATCATTATTTATCAGTAAACAATGACAGTTTTCTCTTTCCTTTTAATCTTTATACATCTTTTTGTTTCTTGTTGCATTATATCATCTAGTCTGCCTTTTCAATATTTAAATCATATTATTTCCCTACTTAAACTTAAATGGTTTTCTATTGCCCTGACATAAAAAAAAAAAAAAATTGACCCTCTTTTTTTTTTCCAGTTTCATCTCATACCCTATATACCCCTCACTTGTCCCACCTCAGACTGATTTACCTGTCCCTTCGATCAGAGGTCTCCTCTTTGCCCAGAAAGCTCTTCCCTTCAGTTGACCTCGTTCACATCCTATGTATCAATTGTACTAATCTCAGCTCAAGGATCTCACTTTGTCAAAGACTTTCTCGCTGATCAGACCAAATCTTTTTCTAATAGGACTTTATTTTACATTTGTTTATAAGATTGTCTTATTAATACCTATATCCTTCTATCTAGTAAGCTGTAAGCAGTGCAGGGACATTCTGAGAGAGGAAAAATAACTTCCCTCCCCTACCACCACTTTATCCCACTATCTTTGCATTATTCCTAGCACATGGCAAAAATTCAGCAAGCATGGGCTTTTTTTTTTTTTTTTTTAAGATTTATTCATTTATTTGAGAGAGAGAGCAGCTGGAGCAGGGAAAGGGGCAGAACGAGAGGGTGAAGCAGGTTCCCCACTGAACATGGACAAGTGTCTTACAATGTATCTGCCGGAACGGTAAAGGCAGCTTTTCTCCATGGGTGGGTGTCTGGGTTGGGAGGAGGGAGGGGGCTACAACTGCAGTGCAGATGCATTATAATGAGTCTAGGAGTTACCCTGAGGCAGATGTGGAAGAGGCCCTCTCTGAACCTGTGGCTTTGGTCTGTTAGCCCCCAGGGTCTTTGAAGATACAAGTTCAGTATGTTGTGTTCCTTGGGCTTCTAATGTGTAACCTATTTATCACCCTCCTTCACTCCTGCTAATGTCTCTATCTCCTCCCCCAAACCTAGGTCATACCTGCATTGACCAATGGCAATCACTATTTATTGCTTGTTCTGGAGGAATTTTTCACTTTAAATTCAATGCTTTAAATAAGTTGAAAACTGCCTTCGAAAGTAGCTCAAAACCGCATTTTGAAGTTAGACCAGCTAGAGTGCACGAACGGCTGTGGGCTGTTTATGTCCATCTCAGAATAAACTGAAATTCAAGTTAAATGCTAAGGTCACCCTGACTCTGAGACCTTGAAAACCAGCTGCACATTCTATTCCAAACATGCCTTTCACACTAGCTAAACTTTTGTAGCACTTGGGACTACGCAGAATGACTATTATTATAAACAATTTAAAAATATTTTAAGTAGGGCACCTGGGTGGCTCAGTGGGTTAAGCCGCTGCCTTCGGCTCAGGTCATGATCTCAGGGTCCTGGGATCGAGTCCCACATTGGGCTCTCTGCTTAGCAGGGAGCCTGCTTCCTCCTCTCTCTCTCTGCCTGCCTCTCTGCCTACTTGTGATCGCTGTCTGTCAAATAAATAAATAAAATCTTTAAAAAAAAATTTTAAGTAAATTATGTTGAATAATCTAGAATGTATCATTATGTATTTTTGTTCAGTAATATGGGGTGGGGCATATCATTATGCAAATTATATACAATATAATAATTTATATTACTAATATCATAATTATTATATTATGAACTTTTTGCTCCATTCTGATAAAGCATCTTCAGTCTCTGGCCACTAAGTAGAACATTAAAAAATAAATTCTTCATATTGCAACAATAGAATTAAGAACATGTAGAATAATGTAAGAGATGAGAAAAAAATTAGACAAGTGAATGAAAGTAAGAAATGAGAAGAACTGAAGAGATAGTCAAGAGATTTTTCAAAAGATATAGTCAACAATTGGCAACTTGGGTAGAGAGATAACAAGTAGTGTAGAAAGAACCCAGTATTTTTGGTTTGAGCAAATTTCAGTCTGGCAATACTATAGGTAATCTCAGTTCAGAAACATAATTTGGGGTGATAAAGAAAATACATCAT
Organism: Mustela putorius furo; assembly: GCF_011764305.1. NCBI lineage: Eukaryota > Metazoa > Chordata > Mammalia > Carnivora > Mustelidae > Mustela > Mustela putorius. The sequence goes on along the minus strand of NW_025421467.1, from coordinate 10,144,342 downwards.
TTACTTTTGTATAATTCTGAAAGGTTTGTGAGCTATCTAGGCAGAAATATCTAGTAGATAGATATATATCTATAACTCAGAGAAAAATTGGGCCTAGATATATTTTTTCAGTTTTATTGATATAGAATTTATAAACCATAAATCCATTCATTGCAAATCTATAGTTAGAGGACTTTTAGTAAATTTTGTAGTTGTGCCAACCATTGTGACATTCCACTTTTAGAACACTCCTATTTCCAACCTCATGCAGACACTGAACCACATTCTCTCTGTATGGTTTAGAAATTTCATACAAATGGGGTAATTCAAGATGTATACTTTTGTGCCTGGCTTCCTTCACTCAGGTTCATCCATGCTGTTGCATGTATCAGTAGTTCATTCCTTTTCATTGCTGGATAGTATTCCATTCTATGGATATACACTAATTTCGTTCTAATTTCATTTAGCCATTCACATGTAACTGGAAATTGACTAAATGTTTGGTTATTATGGACATTTGCAAAAGGTCTTTGTGTGAACATGTTTTCATTTCTCTTAGGTAAATATGTAGGAATAAAATTGCTGTTACATAATCAGTATATATTTGACTTTTTAAAAAACTCCCAAATTGCTTCATTAAGTGACACTCCCGCCAGCAATACATTAGGATAGAGATATACATTTGATTTTTAGATAGTGGTAATAGAAACATGGATGTGATCACCCAGCATACTGATCAGATTAGGCTAAAGTATACTGCATCAGCAAACAATCTAAAACCTCAGTGGTTTATAATAACAAAGTTTTTCTTCCTGGTTATACAACATGTTCATGAAGAATTGGTTGCAACTCTACTCTAATTGTTCCATACTCTGGAATTCAGGCTGATGGAGCAGACCCTATGTGGTGCCTTTGTCTTTTGTAATGGTGAGAAAAAAAAGAATGTAGCAAAGTGGAACCTGGTTCTTAAAGCTTGAAAGTTTAACACATTGCCAGTTCCACTGATATTTCTTTGGTCAATCTAGTCACATAGATAAGCCTAACTTTAATGAGTAGGAACAGTATATTGCTTATCCAGGGAAGGGAGAAGCAAATATTGGTGAAACTTAAGTTTATAATCTATCACACTTCAGAGAGAAAATAAGTGGCCAGAAATGGACAAGGACAAAACTGTGGAATGCGAGAATTCATATCTTTTTAATCACATTTTAATGAGCATCTACTATGTGTCAGTGATCATATGCCTTTCATTATCCAGCCAGTCAGCCTGAGCTTGCTTATATGGTGGTGGCAGGGGACCACGAGGACAAGTTGAAGCATTTAAGACCCGTTGAGGCCTATGCTTGAAATCACTGAAGCAACGCATGAGATCTACCCAGTTTAAAGAGATGAAGACATGGACTCTTATCTCTTGATGTGAGGAGCAAATTCACACACTGCAAATGGCATAAATATAAAGAAGATGAATAACTGTGATTAATTTTACAACCAATTTACCATACATCAAAATGACAAGTGTTACCAAAAATTATCCATATTGAAAACTTTCATTGGAAATGGATTGTCGAGATTCACCCAAGATAATGGTAATTGTAAATTACAGTTTAAAAGGTTAATCCTGGTCAAGTCTCAAAAATTCATGCTGTTTTCCGCTGGGGTGGGGTTTCTCCCCCCAGAGGCTCCTTGGTTGTCCCTTCTCCCACGGCTCCTTTGAGTGTTAGTTCCATCCTTTGAAACAAAGTGGAAACAGCTTCCTCCCCACCTCCACTGCATCCTGGGCTTGTTGTAGGAGTGACAGCCTCCTACGACAGATATTCAGAATCATCTTTGGGTGTCCTTCTTTCCTTGTCTTTGACAATAGCACAGTTCACAGCCAAATAATTACAGTACAGTCCTATAAGGTCTAAGAAGCTCAAATATCTTCTGTTTTCTCTTTCTTTTGGTCTCAGTCAGCAATGTTTCCACTGACATAATCACATCTCTATTTCTGGCTTTTGTTGAGATGGTTCACACCCATACCAATCTCCTTACTCAATGCTTACTTGGTTTGTTACATCCTTAGTGTTGTCTTTGAACAGCTTTCTCATTTCTTTTTGTGTTGTTGTTTTAATATGGACAGGTTGAGAATTTTCAAAATTTTAAGGATCTGGTTCCTTTTTTGCTTAATAATTTCATCTTCAGTTCATTTCTCTTCTCTTGCATTTTACAATAAGCAGTGAAGAGGAACCAAGCTCCTTCTTTATCATATTTCTTAGGAATTTCCTATGCTAAATATTCAATTTCATCACCTGTAAGCTCTACCTTCCACAAAACACCTAAAAAAATGAGAACAATTCAGCCAGGTTCTTTGCCACTTTGTGAAAGAATGCCTTTCTTCCAGTTTCTGGTGTCATATTCTTCATTTCCATCTGAGATTTCATCAGAATGTCCCTTACTGTCCATATTTCTACTAATATTCTGATCATAGTTACCTGGGTTTTCTCTCTAAGAAGATGGAAACTTTCTCTATAGCTCTCCACTTTTCTCTCTGAGTTCTTACCAAAATCTCCTTTAAAAGTCTGTTTATGACAATTCAGGCTTTTTCTAAAATGCACCTCAACATTCTTTCAGACACTACTCATTACCCAGTCCCAAAGTTATTCCACATTTTAGGTATCTGTGATAGCAGCATTCCCAAATCTATGTATAATTTCTGTTTCAGCCCATTCGGGCTGTTATAACAGAGTACAATAGAGTGGGTGGTTTATAAACAACAAATTTCTTACAATTCTGGATACTCTAAGTCTGAGACCTGGGTTCTGGTGAGAGTCCTCCTTGGGACTACAAACTGCCGACTTCTCATCATATCACTTGGCGAAAAGGAAGAAATCTCTGGGGTCTTTTGTAAGAGAATGAATTTTATTCATAAGGGCTCTGCCTTCATAACCTAATCATCCCCCCAAACCCCCTTCTCCTAATACCATCACACTGGGGGGAAGGTTAGAATTTGAACATATGAATTTCAGCTATAACACCACTGAATTGTTTCCTCCCTTTATAATAATAAAGAAATTTCTATATCTTGTGAGACTCAGAAATGATCAGTATGGGAACCATGATCAAAATCCCATATGCCTGAGGATTTAAAGCGTGTGGTATTTTTTTTTTTTTAATGCAGTATGAAAGCAGTTTGGCTATAGTCTTATTTAAATTTGCAGATTTGTGTGGAATTGCTCAAGCTTCAAAATATACCAGAATATAGTCCTAATATATTATGATTAAGAGGTACATGATTTCTGGAATATATGTAAGACAGCGGAAGATTTGACTGGGATCTGAATAAGCTAAAGACTAATTTCTTGTTGGGAAATTTGTCTTCCATTTAGTTTTCCTCCAATAACCAAAAGAAGTTGTCAGCTTGCAACAATCTGTTTGAAATAAATGGGCTAAAATAGAGGATTATCCCAAAGGTCTGGAATTAGAAAGACAAAGAATGATCTGAATGTTACTAGAATTAAGAGCCCAATAATTACTACGTAAGCAAAACATCATTTTAAACTCATCACTTGCCTGGTGAAATACTCTTGAGAATAGTCTCCTACACTGGGGCACTTAGGTCGTACAGTCAGTTAAGTGTCCAACTTTTGGTTTCACTCAGGTCATGATCTCAGGGTTGTGAGATCGAATCCCATGTTGGGCTCTGCACCAAGAACTGAGCTTACTTAAGACTCTTTCTCCCTCTCCCTCTGCCCCTCCCATGTCCTGCTCTCTCTTTCTCTCAAATAAATAATTTTTTTTAAATGAATAGTTTTCTGGGGCACCTGGGTGTCTCAGTGGGCTAAGTCTCTGCCTTCGGCTCAGGTCATGATCTCAGGGTCCTGGGATGGAGATCCACATCGGGCTCTCTGTTCAGCAGAGAGCCTCCTTCCCATCACACCCCCCGCTAGCCTCTCTGCCTACTTGTGATCTCTCACTCTCTGTCAAATAAATAAATAAAATCTTTTAAAAAAAGAATAGTTTTCTGCACTACTCATGACTGAACCTACCAGCAAGCTACAAGGACCTCCTTTCCCATTACCTATACAGGCGCAGTTAGCCACTGATGCTAGAATGAAGAAAACATTTTGGCTTGAAAATTTGTAAGGTGCCATTTTGAGTATCACTTGCATCTAGAAACAGAACAAACTGAAATGAAATCAAATGTCTGAATTTGAAAAATCATCTTCCATTTTTGAAGAAAGAATTATGAGTCATTTGCAAAACAATTACCATGCTAGGCAATTTCAAAATGAATAAATTAATGTTTTATATCAAACTAACTTTATAAATATATACTTAAATATCTTTTATAGACCTAAAATATATCAAATATATTTTATACATTTTATATACCTATTTTATATAAACTGACTTTATAAATATATACTCAAATATATTTTTCATACCTAAAGTCTTGACAGTTGTTAGCCAAAGAGTTGGGGAAGAGATGTCCACATTAGTGGTATCCTGTGATAGTGTACACAGTAAGATGTGAAAATATACAGCTCCACTTTTCTACTGATTTACTACCACTCGAAAGGCTGACAGAACATTGCACCCAAGGCATCAATATTAATCATCCCACAGCTGTTCTCAATTTACCTCTTGAGCTTCCCAAATGTTAATAACATATACTAGTCCTGAATGGCAAAAAGTTTAAGTTAAGATTTAAATATTTATTAGGAAAGATATAGATTACATTAAAAGTTACAAATTACAAAAAAAAGTTACAAATGGCCTTATATTTGAAAAAGGGCTTTGTACAACATTTCTGTTTTCAAATTTGTCATAAACTACATATAAGACTATAGGACTATAGTGTTTAAATAGAATTCTTGTATGTTTTGGATGCTGCTTATATGAATTTGTATAAGCATTTCCAAAAGACAGGAAATACTTTGACAATTAGATATCATAAGAACAGGTTTTCCAAACAAGTGTAAGTTTATTATTGTACAGGCTAAGGAAAAAGAGCTTGGTTTGTGGGCTTAGACGTTTCCTATGTATAAACAGTAAGCAGTCAAGTGGGAAAGTGGAAAGTTACTTTTTTTTTTTTTGAAAACGAGATAATTTGCTCCTATCTCTACTTGTTTGTTGACTTAAATTTCCTTTAGGAATAGTGAATAAGAGGTTAAAAAAATAATTTTAACATGAATTCCTTTGAATAAAGACTGTGAAAGAAAATTGAACACTGACCTCTGTCTCTCCTCTTTTGAGAGTTTACAAGGCTCTAAATTAATTTTAGATACAAAATTGATTCTCTTCCAAAGTGGCTTTAAAAAGCCTTAGGGGAAAATAAAACCTTGGGTGGTAGATAACTTACTTAATCTCTCTCTGAACTTTTTGTTTTCCCAATCTATAAAATAAAAATGGTATCACCTTCCTCATAAAAGTTGCTGTAGGATTAAATAGGATAATTTAATTTTTAAAACATGGATAAATAATGGGTAAATAATAGTCAAGTTGTCTGGAATAAAAAGTATGGAATTGGAAATCAGAGTAATTCCGAGGAAGAACGTATACAATGACGGTCTATGTTCTCTGCTTGTTGGCTGGCTGAATAAATAATGGCAAATAAATACTCCAAGCTCACTCTCTTCACTCCTGATGTCCTGCAAGTCTCCTATTGCCCAACCAGAAGCCAGTGGAAAAATTGTCCATGGAGGTGATTCATATTTGATCAGCCTTGTACAGAAGAAAAGGATTAAGAATGAATTTGGAAGGGCAAATAGAAGATACCTGGCACATTACATTTTTCATTGATGTTTCTTGAATACCATGAAGGTTGGATATAACCCTTTGCAACTTTTATAAAATTCTTTATTTCTTCTACCATCAACTTCTCACATCACAACTCCTACACCACACTATCTTCTTCCCAAATTACCAGAACCAAACAAAAAATTGCTCTGGAAATCAGCCCTAGCCTTTCCTTCTTCCTATTCAGGACAGCCCAGTAATGGCAGAAATCTCCCCAGAGGTGATGGGTAGAGAAGAAAATAAGTCAACAATTTTGATATCTGCTTTTCCTGTTAAGGGATAAAGGAAGGCTTAGAATATTCATATGATATTTTTCCTCAGACCATTGCATAGGTCTTCTCACAGCTATTTTGCTTTTTGTCTGCCCACTGTTTTTCCCACTGCTGTTAGAGTGATTATCTTAGATATAAACTCTATCTTATCATTTATTACAAAAAATTTCAATAATTTTTGCCATAAAATAAAACAAGAAGAAAAACACACATGCATATGCAATTCTCCACCCAGGCCCCCTTTATATGGTGATATTGCTGGTCTGTTATCAAAAAGTATAGTCTAATGCCTCCTGCTCTTAGGAACGCTGTCACATGCCATGAATAATTCGAAATTGCCCTGCTGGGTAATGAAAGACCCTTGGCCTAACAATCTTTGTTTCTACACCTAAAGGTCAGTCAACCACCAGATGTGTGTAAGGCCATCCCTTCCAGACAACCACATACCACTGAGCAAGTCTAGCCAAGTACAGTGGGGCCTAGCACAGATCAATATTACTAGCTAGTAAAACCTTTAGCTCATATTAATAGGTGGTTATTTGTCTAAGCCATGAAGTTTTGAGAGTCTCTGTTATGTAACAACTGATAACTGATTAGTCCCCATCATGCATAATATTAAGAACCTGAAATTCTTTTTTTTTTTTTTTTAAGATTTTATTTATTTATTTGACAGACAGAGATCACAAGTAGGCAGAGAGGCAGGTAGAAAGAGAGAGAGGAGGAAGCAGGCTATCCACGGAGCGGACAGCCCGATGCAGGGCTCGATCCCAGGACCCTGGGATCATGACCTGAGCTGAAGGCAGAGGCTTTAACCCACTGAGCCACCCAGGCGCCCCAGAACCTGAAATTCTTATATGACAGTAAGACCCTTCACAAACCTTAGTATAAATGTCCAGCTTTATACTCTGATCTCTAAACCTATCTATAGTTTAGCCCTTAGAGTCTAATCAGTGTTCTGCAATGAAGGGTACATTTTCATATCTCTGTGCTTTGCACATAGCTGGAAAACAGAAAAGAAAAATGGAACTAACATGCACAGAATGCCTATAATTTCCCAAGATTTTTGCATGTACCTGCTCATTATACCTTATCAATAACCCTGTAAAGTTGTAGGTATCCCCATTTTATAGATTGGAACACTATGACACTCTGACACAAAATGGTGAGATTTCTCAAGGCTGTACAACTAACAAATAATAAATTTGTATGATTTCAAAGTCCATGATCTTCCTATTGCAAAACTGGCTCTCAGTTTGGTAGCCAGATGGAAAATGAGCTGGAATAGAATTCATTTCAGAATTATCTGATGGTCAAAGAAATAAAACCTTGCCATTTGTAATGACATGGATGGAACTAGAAGGTATTATGCTTAGCAAAATAAGTCAATCGGAGAAAGACAACTGTCATGTGATCTCCCTGATATGAGGAAGTGGAGATGCAACGTGGGGGGTTTGGGGGGTAGGAAAAGAATAAATGAAACAAGATAGGATTGGGAGGGAGACAAACCATAAGAGACTCTTGATGTCACAAAACAAACTGAGGGTGGCCGGGGGGCGAGGGGTAGGGAGAGGGTGGTGGGGTTATGGACATTGGAGAGGGTATGGGCTATGGTGAGTGCTATGAAGTATGTAAACCTGGTGATTCACAGACCTGTACCCCTGGGGCTAATAATATATTATATGTTTATGAATAGATAGATAGATAGATAGATAGATGATATAGGTTATCCTTACAGAAAGATTCCTCTAGAACTCTAAATGTGATCCAATGAGCTTTAACTTATTCATCAACTTTCAAACTTACCACACATAAAGAAAAATAAATAAAATAAATCTAAAAAAAAAAAGAATTATCTGGTGGTGCTTTCAAAAATGATTTGCCTATTCTATTCATCCTGTTGGACACAGGAATTTTAGCAGGGATGGAAAGAAGCTCCTCTAATTCAGCTCTCTCTTTCCACCACACTCCTCTTTTGGAAAACTACCATATTTGCTTTATCTATATTCTTATCTCAGCCTGGAAAAATCCTTCTTTCTTTTCCTTTTTGGATAAATCATACTCACTCCTCCAGGCCCAGTTAAAAATTTAATCTTCTTAATGAAAGTTAAATAGAAATACTGAAATGAATGCCCACTCCTCATAGCTTCAAAACTATTCTGTCAATATCTTTATCATAGTACATTGTACTACCCTTCCTTTCTCCGTTATGGATTAATTGAGGACAAGAACCATGTTTTGTTCATTTGCATCCATGAAACTTAGCACTATATCTATTGTTTAGCAAATGCTCACGAAATATTTGTGGAATTATAGTGACTGGCTTTCCATGTCATTAACAAGAGATGGAGGAAATATGTTGCTTTTTCAAAATTTAAAGTAAGAGAGGTGACTTTGACAAGGAAAGAGATCTTCACTGAAACCCCAAATTCTGCTGCTATTCTTAAATAAGAAAATTTATTTTTTCCAGAGTCCTTTTACTAGGTAATTTACAGTACAATTAATGCTAATAATTAAATCTTAAGCCCTCCAGAGAAGAAAAAACGACAACAGTGTCTGGAGTAATTGGGAAATGTAACCGTGAATTTACACAATAGACAAATAGAAGTATGGAAGAGATCCATCCTACTAAATGTAGTAATTAGCAAAGCAGATATTCATCTTCTCATGCCAGATAAAACTTTGTACTTAAACTTTTACCTAGTTGATTTCTTAGCTGACAAAATGGTAATTACAGCTGCAGATTTTAAAAGAAATGTCAAGTTATTGAAGTAGCCTGGTCTAGAATTGTGAAGTTATTGGTTTGTGTTAAGCCATTTTGTTGGATAATATCCTTTTCAGAGAAAAAGAATGAGAATGAAAAGAGTACATATTATAACTAAATGTTGGGAATCTTACCAAATTTCCCCCAACCTACATCTAAACTTCCAAAGGAAAGGGCCTCTTGAACTAGGCTTTCTAAGCAACTGGGACTCCCTGATGATTTAGTCCCATTCTGACATAGTGATATATATTTCAGAGTTCAATGAAATAAACATGTGAGTTGGAAAGAAATTGCCACTTAGACTAACCATAAAAATCTCCAAAATGTAACCTTCAATTGTTTGGGGGTAATGATGGGATCTATAACTGTGAACTTTTTTTTAAGCAAAAATACAAAAACAACATCATCTTCAAACTTAGTTATTTTGTTAACACTAGTGAAAGCTGTATCATGAGAAATTTCATCCTAAATCATATATTTTTATGTCTCTGATACCTCATAGGGAAATATAATTAAAACCTAATTTTGAAATATAATTGAAAACTTGGGACTGATTCTACATGTTTTCTTATATTTTTCCCCACTAAAGATTTTGGTTTGAGTTCTATTTTCCTTGCTACTTTCGCCTGCCTGAAGTCATAATCTTCCAATTGTAACATAAAAAACCTTTTCTGTAACAACCAGCTGAGATACCTCAAACAGAGGACTACACTTTGAGATTCGAAAAAGCAGCAGGAAATAACTGTCAAAAGTTAAAAAAAAAAAAAAAATCTCCTAGCAAAGAACTAAGCAAGAGAAGTTCAGAGAACATAATGTAGAAACAGAAATGACCTTCCAGAGACTGTCTAATTTTCCCAGAGAGATTTCATAGATTCTGTTAGGCCCTTTCACAAAATACAATCAGTCAGGATTCATCTTGGAAATAATGACAAAGCTTCAGAATGCAGAGAATTTAAGGCCTAGGAATTGCTTAAAACCAACAGTTCTAAAGAATCTTACTATCCTAAATAGAAATCTCTCAGAACTAATTTCTTAAAAATTATTGGCTAAATATTATTAAGTCAAACTGTGAGATAAATATTAAAGAAATAGACTACCAACAATAGAAATGTTATAATATTTCAGTAAGTTAATGATCTGCCTCTATTTATTAAAAGAATTTTTAACAATCATAGAATTGGCACACTAGGTTAAAAAAAAAAAAGTTGACCTTTATTGAAACATGAGATAATTTTGAAATAAAGAAGTATTTAAATTATGTTCTTTGGAAGACATAATTAAATTATAAAAAGAAAATCCTAAATTAACAGCTATGTGATGTCTATTGCTCAAAAAAATACCACAAGCTATTGAGTGACCTAAAATTACTCTAACACTAAAAACAAACCAAAAATAAATAAATAAATAAATAAACCCCAAAACTAGATTGTTATAGAGATTAAAAGAGATAATATAAATGAAAGTACTTTATAAATATGGTGCATTAAGCATGTGAAATGAATTTTAATAACCATTTTTGGGAGTTGACATAAATGATCACAAATGAAGATTTTGGAATATTTTACACAATCACCAGATTTTTACTCTTTTTTTTTTTTAATTTTTACTCTTTCGAGTAATAATACCGCATGTATTATTCTCTTTTTCTGATTTGCTCAGTGAACATTTTCTTTTTATGTTCAGTACTACATCTCTTGGTAATATTTTTAAGACATTATACCAGAGGAGGTAAGTATACAACTTGCTTCTGATCTAGCTTATCTAAAGGCTAATAATTAATTCTCAGTTTGGATTTCCCTGTAAACAGAGTCTGACGTGAGAACCCGTATGGGGGTGAGTTTACTGTGGAAAGAAAGTAAGACTAAGAAGGACAAGCTAACAAAATAGTGAGTTGTTGAGATTACTGCTGTAGGCATTGGAAGCTTGCTTCTACCAGGACTTCTGTGAAATACATGTAATTATCCACCTGAAGAGCACTAGACTAGAACTTTTATTTACTGATTCTAGCCTCCACTGGGTTAGTGGTTCCCCCAGAGTACTAAGACTCTTATACTTCCAACCTGTGTTTACACAGAGCCAAAGAAGGCCCTGGTGAGGGGCGCCTGGGTGGCTCAGTGGGTTAGGCCGCTGCCTTTGGCTCAGGTCATGATCTCAGGGTCCTGGGATGGAGTCCCGCATTGGGCTCTCTGCTCAGCGGAGAGCCTGCTTCCTCCTCTCTCTCTCTCTGCCTGCCTCTCTACCTACTTGTGATCTCTCTCTGTCAAATAAATAAATAAATAAAATCTTAAAAAAAAAAAAGAGAGAGAGAGTTTGTTTTTTCCTAATATAAGTAAGTAAGAAGTTAGAATCTAGCAAGATGGGTGTGAATTAAGAAGTAGCCACTAAGTTTGGTTTAGGGAATTAAATGGTCATGTTTTTCTGGTACTTAAATAAAGAACCAAATAGAGCAGATCTCAACATGCATCGCAACGGGGGCTTTCAATTGTTTTCTATGATGTCTTCTACATGGGATGCATAAATAGGTGCGTCTGTTAAATAAGAACTATGCCATAAAATTGATAGCTCTGAGGAGCTGTGCAACCACTGAAAGAGGTAAAATGGAGATTTTTAAAGATTTACTTCCCATTTATCCTGTACTGTAAGCATTATTTGAGTGAATTACAGCAGACTCAATTAATTTTTTCATACATAATTGTTACATTTTATCTAGCCTATTAAATCTAACATTTAAATTAAAAAACCTAGTTACTATAAATTAAATATCTGCCAATTTTATGGCTATGAGCACATGCTAATCTTCATGCTGGAAGATGAGCCATGCAGATTGCAAGCATCCAAGCTATATTTAGAAGCACATTACTAGAGCTGGGTATTCAAATTTGAGCTCTGCTTGATCTTGTATGAAGTTCTTCTCCATTTTGTAAAAAGTACGTTCAACAGTGCTTCTAATTGTGTAATTTAACTACTGAAGAGCTTAGGTGGCATTACCTATTGCTATGCAGACAATGGTGCTGTGTTTGTGGTTACTGCCACACAAAAGCAGCACTCTGATTTTTCCGAATGCATTTCCAGTATTATATGGCATCCCTAGTAACCTGTCCTGTCCCTTCCTAAGCAGCTCTCTGAGGTAGTGATGAGCAAGAGAGAAGCAAATAGAAATATAAACCACAGGGGGCACCACCCTGACTCTCAGTGCACTCTGCTCTTTCTACTCCCTGCCAGGCTTGAAAGAGGGACTATCACACAATCCTGTGAAGACTTACTATATGCCAAGTGCTATGGTGAAAACTTGATCTATATGCTTTATTCTCATTTAATCTTCATAAAAAGTTTAGGACATAGGCACGAGTGATACCCTTATTTTATAGATGAGGTTACAGAGGAGCTTATGTGGCTTGCATATAGCTAATAAGGTTGCATAGCTAATAGTAAGCTAATAAGGATTCAAGCCTAGGTAGCCTAATTCCACAGCCAGTGTTCTGAACCTTTATGTTATAACATCACAGAGGTGGTGAATACATTTTCTAAAATTAGATATTCTACAATTGAGAGGAAAAACAGGTTTTGACAATGACATCCCCTATCTTTTTAAAGTCTAATCACTAGAAGAAACACCATGTTTCAAAAAGTATTATGAATACATTTTAAAATTCACTTTCTCTACTGCTTTAAAAATTATAGCATGTGACCTTAAATTTTCTAAAATTGCTACTCAAGGTCTCATAAAATTAGTAAATTTTCCCTCAGATCCTTAAAACCAAGTTGACTAGAGGATTCAGATTCATGAAGTACTATAAAATGCTTCACATAAATATGCCACCAAATATAACTTGATATGAAGCATTTGAAGATCTCAAGGCTTCTTTTCCTCTTGTACAATATACCATTCACTGAGCCGTACACAGAACTACTACCAAATGTTGATTTCCCAAAAGAAACATAACAGAATTATTTTCTATTTTAAAATTTTAAGATTTAAAAAATGTGACTATCAGAGCAACTGTCTCACAATTAGAAATTATTTTCTATTCATTTTTTTCTTAAATGTCAGTCACTTTTGAAAAATAAGGCAAAAAAAATCTCATATTCCATATACTCCTACCTGATGAGCACTCAGACCTCTCGGTTCTATTTTCTCAAAATCACCAGCCAGTTCTCACTGCCTTCACTCAGGCAGGATGCATGATGGATTTTAAGAGTAATCATTTACAAAGGCAAAAGACATAAAACTACTAACATTCACTTACTATTATTTCTCAGAGAAATTATCCTCTTGAAGGTTGATGCTTATTTAAAGGGAACAAAGTGTCTTCAAAAATGAAAAGACTACCAAATGGTGATTCATAGCTCAAATGCCTTGGTTCCATACTCTAAAAGCAGAATGTTAAGCAAAGTCTTTAAATTGCCCATGTGGATTTTACAGACTAAATGAGGCTAAGAACTGAACCACGGAAATACAGCATGGATAAATTTCACCAAACTGCTTCCAAATTTAGCGTCATAAATTTCCAATCCACATCTTACAGAATTTTGTATAATATTAGAGAACCAACATGTAAGCTTATGCAGATTGTCTTTTAAAGGGTCCTGACAGGGGCGCCTGGGTGGCTCAGTGGGTTAAAGCCTCTGCCTTCGGCTCAAGTCATGATCCTAGGGTCCTGAGATAGAGCCTGCTTTGGGCTCTCTGCTCAGCGGGAGCCTGCTTCCTCCTTTCTCTGCCTGTCTCTCTGCCTACCTGTGATCTCTGCCTGTCAAATAAATAAAATCTTAAAAAAAAATAATAATAAAGGGTCCTGATATTTCTGAGATAGAAAATAATGTTCCATGGCTAGAGAAGATCACCTATATTCCATGTTGGTATTAATACACAATCATAATGTAAGAATAAAACTAAGGGATTTTTTTCTAGTTTGCTGAGTAAAACATTTACATATTCAAAATAAGAATTATAGAATCAGTGAAAGAAATACAGTATTTTAAGATACTTGCAATTAAATGCTTAGCATAAATGATCCAAACTAACAGAAAACCTTATTATGCACATAATTTGTGAAGTCCCTATTATAGATGCTACAAAGAGAGACAATGAGTACAAGATACAATCTTTTAAGAGTATAATCTACTAAAAAATAATTAATACAATAGTGCCATGAAAGTTATATATAAGAAAATTATCTCATTAAATGAAGCATAAAAGTTATTTTGTTTTAATTTTTACAGTATTTTTTCTTTAGAACAGCAATTAATTCCAAAGTACAAACTCCAAAATATTATACTCAGCTATTATAATGATATGACAAATAATCATATCAAATTTTAAATCATAGAGGGATGACTAATATATCATAATTTGTTGGATTTTGAGAAAGAGCAAAAGTCTTTTTCTGTGAAAGACAATTGAGGGGTGATTTGCCCATTCAGTTTAATATTTATATATTAGGTATAATTCTGATACCTTTGTTATTTAATGCCATGTTAAGTTTTTTTAAATCATTTTGCTGGAGATACCCGAATCATGAAGGAGTCATACTTCTGATTCAAGCTCCCATCCAGAAACCAAGGAAACAAGCCCATAAGTCACTCCAAATCAGAATGTAGAATGAAAAAATTTAAAAATATAATAAAGTTTTATACACACACACACACACACATATATATATAGCGAGAGAGAGACAGAGACATGAGAGATGGGGGGGCAGAAATACACATATGTTTAAAGTTGATAAAAAGCAAACACAACAGACATTACATGTCCTTTGCTAGGCAGAAAACCCAGGAAGGTGGGAGGTGTAGTGTTTGTGACCCTGGGCTTAGATGACAGGCCTGTGTTTAAAAAAGTGCTTACCAGACTCATGAACCTAACCTCTTTTCCATAAATGGAAGTAATACCGTAACTCACTGGTTTGTTGTGAATTAACATGTATCAAACAGTGAATGGGAGAAAATACACTTTTGAAACCATAATTAAAATAGCAGCACAATTATTTAATCATTACCACAGCCAAACAAATTACTATCCTCATTTTTGAAATAAAGATATTGAGGCTCAGAGAAGCTAAATAACTTGCTCATAGATGCCTACACAGAACATGACAAAGCTAACATTTGAAACAAGATCTGTCTGATTTTTCACTTACACCACACTGCTAACTGTATTCTACAATTCTCAAAATCCCCCACGGAAGTTTTTAAAAAATTTTTTATTGTTCTCACTGTCGTTTATAGTATCTGCATTAATTTGCTAGGACTATTGTGGCAAAGAACCAAAACCTGGGTGTCTGAGAGTAAGAGATACATACTGTCTCTCAGTTCAGGAGGCTCAGAGTCCTAGGTCAAGGTGTTGGTAGTGTTGGTTCCTTCTTAAGGCTATGAGATAGGTTCTGTTCTATTCTCTTCTTCTAGCTTCTGGTGGTTTTACTGTCAATCTTTGGTGTTCCTTGGCTTCTGTTTCATCACCTTGATCTCTGCCTTCATCTTCATGTGGTGGTCTTCCTGTGTGTGTCTGTGTCCAAGTTTTTCTTTGTAAGGATACTAATTATATTGTATTAGGGGTGCACTCTACTCCAGTATGAACTCATCTTCACTAATTATATCTGCAATGACCCTATTTCCAAATAAGGCCACATTCTAGGGTTTGGAGCTTGGTTGGGGTTAGGGGGTAGAACCACAACATATAAATTTTGGAGAGAAACAATTCAACCCATAACAGTTCCCAAAGAGAAAATGAATCTTCCCATGTAGGCAGATGTGGTCTTGTAATACTGCCCTTCACTAATATGATTTGACCACGCAATAGTTGATGTGTTGATGAGTTCATTTTGCCACTATGCTGTCAGCTGGCTTGGGCTACTCACTGCATTCTAATTGTATAGTCAATTTTAACACCCAAGCTAGCTAGCTTACTGAACTGATGTTTTCTCCAAGCCAGCATCTTTTGATCATTTAAGTTTCCCACCATCCCTTATAAGTGCCTATAGATTCTCCTATAGAAAGCTAGAAGATCTCAGACTGGTGACTGCAGCTCTAGCAATCACCTACTTCTCAGTGAGACGTCTACACCCTACTTCAGAGTTCAACAACTTCTCCTTTAGAATTACATAAAATTCTTTCTTGAGTGACAAATTCTTCTTATCTTAGGGTTTTTGTCACCAAAGATTATGCATTCACTTTTCTACTCTCAAAGACTACCCGTCATTATCAAGGTGACATATTCCTGCTTCAGGATGTTTGTTTGTGGTTATGCTGCTTTTCACGTATCATCACTGATTGACTCTTGAGCTAATTAGTCAGTTAACCTATCCTAATCAAAGCCATCCAAAAAGATGATGGCGCATTTTTCCTGCAAATGGCCAAACCTATCTTTTCAGGTATCACTAAAATAACTCAATTTGTTCTTAGTTTCTAAGATCCTTTACAATATAGCAATTATGGGCATGTGTTACTTATGTGTTAAACTTCTCTTGATATTAAGGGCACATAATATCTAGACCTGAAGTGTTTGGGATATGTTATCAGATATGGGAAATTTAAAAATCCAATATTATAGCATTTATAAATATATATCACATATGTGTAAAATAACATAATAATAATATGATACAATATAATATATATAAAACACCTGGAGTTCCATGGGTTCCCTCAATGAATAATTCCAGTTAATGTAGATTCTCATGGAGAAACAGGATAAAAGTTTAAGTGCTCAAGGTATAAGGTTTGGCAAGACCTAGTTCAAGTCTTATTTCTGCTACCACCCGGTTCTGGGACCTTGAGCAAATTAATCAACCTCAATAACTTCATGTGTAAAATGAGAAATAAAAATAGCCCCCACACATAAGCTTGTATTTGTGTAAAGCAGTGTTTCCAGAACTTCCTTAGTGATAAAAATCATCTGGAACACATTAAAAACACAAATTCCAAGACCTTCTCCTCCAGGGAATAGAACTCAGAAGATTTGGGTACAGGCGTCCAAAATCAGTATTTTCAGGGAGTACCCCAAAATCATCAGTATCACCAGGCAAGTTTAGGAGATATTACTGTTTTGCACAGTTCATATCCTACTCAGTAAATGTTAGTGTTATTTCCATTTATCAAAATTCATTCCTGAGAGACCCACAGGAAGGAAACTGGCTCCTGCATGTTGAATATGGAGGCCATGTCTCACATTTCCCATCCTGATTCTATAGCCTGTGTAAGCCAAATTCACTCTTTAGATTTTCTGTAAAAACAAAAGAAAATAAAAACCATCCATTCTCTGTCTTCCTAATCAGTAAACTGAAAATGAAATTGACCAGCCCCTTTATGTATTTCCACAAAAGCTACATCAAATTGTTAATGAGAATAGAGCACCTAACTAAAGAGCAGGGATCATGAGAAGGAATCACACTGCCCCTCAAAGATCCTTACTAGACATTCCAAATATATTTTCTCATCTCAGAGAGAGAAATTCAGTCTTCTGTTCTTAAAATTTTCCTCAATTCTCAGGGTCTTGGGTCTCACTTTTCCAACAAATTAACTTAAATCACAAAAAGGGGCTTACTGGCTCATGTAACTGGAAGTTGGGGATAGATCAAGACTCTCACTGACTGACCTGCTTCTCTCTGGATGTTGGCTCTTCTCTCAGACCTATCTGTGTTATAGGAAGTGTGGCAATTGGCAGCCAGAAGTCATAGCATTATAACTCACAATTCAGTGGAACAAGACTATGTTACTGTCACTTACTATATTATTGTCATTCTTTAGAAGGAGGATGGATCCTTATCCAAAATTTGGATCAGATGGCAAACTTATGACACAACACACATATACCATGAAAATATGAAAAAATCTTATTACTTACATATAAGGTTTTCTGGGGAGACCAGGAAAGGCCCACGCTAGTCAAAAAATAGCTTGGGGAGACAGGATGGCTCTGCCAATTAAGCTGTCTGCCTTCAGGTCAGGTCATGATCCAGGGGTCCCGGGATTGAGCCCCATATCGGGCTCCCTGCTTGGTGAGGAGCCTGCTTCTTCCTCTTCCTTTGCTGCTCCTTCTGCTTGTGCTCTCCCTCTCTCTCTCTGCCAAATAAATAAACAAAATCTTTAAAAAAAAATTTTTTTTTAATGGCTTGAGAGAGCAGAGAGAGGAGACTGGCTTGAGGCTTTTATTGCGATTAGAAGATGGGGTCAGAATGATATTTCCTGTGCCTGGGCAGGAGCTTATGTGGTGTGAATCTCCCACACACACCAAAGGAGAAGCACTGGGCTTTCTTAGATTGCCCAGGTGTGATGCAGGAGGGAGAAGGGAGAAGTGAGGCCTAAACACTTTTCAGCAGTCAAACACCAAAAGATGAAGCCAGACTTTATTTTAATATCGTGATTTGGGTTACACGTTCGCATGTCAGAACCATCATTGTCTTTAGAATACAATACTATGACAGATGTTGTGTTCATATCCATACCCATAGGTACAAGATCCTGGAATTGGTGCCCCACAAGATCAAATGAAATGGTGGGAAGAAAATAGTGGGTCCTCAAGGAAAAAGATGTAATTGTTAGAAGTTGAGGGAGCACACTGAGCAAAAAAACAAACAAATAACATTCATACCATACCTCAATAAAAAGATTATAGAGCTACACAGTAAGATTAAAAAAAAATGTTTGTACTTTGTCATGTGTGGTTGGTAGCAAAACTAATCAGCAGAGGTGTATAATACAAAAAGCCCTGGCATTTGGATTCAAAATAAAGTAGGAAAAATTGTAAGCCCTTTCTCTAGCTCTGGGGACTTGGTAAAAGTAAGGAAAACAAAGGGGAAATAAAGAAGAAAATAAAGACTTTTAAAGAGTGCCATACTGCAGTGCTAAAGAGCTTACTAACTGGTTTACCTGGGTTATCCCATTTAAACTCCCATAAGAATCTTATGGTTTCAGTACAGTAATAACTTCCATTTTATATATATGAGACTAAGATTAGACAACTTAAATAACTTCCCTAAATTCTGCCTCTAGAAAGTTGTGGATCCTGAATTCAACTCAAGTGCAAAGTCTACATGATTGACCACCATGGCTTAACTTCTATAAACCTAAGTTTATTCTAATGCAAAACCAAGATAATACCTACTGTATAGATTTGTTTTGAAGAGTACATTATACAGACAGCATTCCATCAGCTTCTAACACACGGTATATAATCCACAGCCATTCATAATTTTCATCTCCTCCATATATATATATGATGGTAGTTGAGGTTGAGAGAAACAATATTTGCTAAGGTTGAAGTAAACTGCATACTTAGTTGAATGTCAGATAATGAAGTGTTCATATTTGGCCAAAAACAATTATCACCATGATAGGTTACATTTCTTTGATATAGTTACACATGTTAAATATTGTTACAAAATTTCAGATAATGCTTACAAATTTATTATTAAAAATTTTAGCAGCCAAAAATTAAAACTTTGACTTTTTTTTTAATCAAAATATCAATCCCTATCAGCTTCCTGATTGCTCCAGAGGTCACTGTGCTATATATTTTTGATAACTTGAGAGAGGAGAAATTTATAAGTTGCTCATTTTTTCTCTAAATCTTTCTTCTTTCCATCATGCTTTTCTACTTTGTCTGATTTTAAAATGATTAGTCAATACTTTGTAGGCTATGCTATGCTGCAGTAAAAAATCAGCTCTGAAAGCTCTGCTTCTCAACCAATCTTCCCAACTTCAACTTTAATTTTATTTTCATTATGTTATATAAAGTGTATTCCATCTCCTTTTCATCTATTCCAGCTTTAACCTAGTTCTCAAAGAGCTCATTTTCAGGCCCAAACATTTCTCAAAGTCTTTTCAAATTAAGATAATTCTCTTCCTGAGATGAATTTTTGTGGTAACTGTTAAGGAGATACAATTTTTCTATCTCTTTAAAAATAAAAATGGTAAAGAACAATAATACCACCATTATTTCACATGTAGCGTTGAATCAAGTTTTATCAGGGTGTTAGTAAAAATCAGATAAAGTCAAGACTGCCTTTAAAAGTCCATCCAGGCCCCTACTTAAGACCAACATTTAATTCATAATTTATTAAGTCCAACAGAGCCAGATCTTCCTCTGGCACTGAAGAATATCACTCTTTGTGACCGAGCCTCATAAAATATTGAACTTGTGTTTAAGAATTTACATATGAAAAACTTATACCTTTAATCACTAGAATTACATTCAATAAGACAAGAAATGCACACCACAAAAGGTGTAAGAAATTAGGGCTAGTTGTGGTAAGAGTAGAATCAATGTGTTTTAGAATAAACACAAAAGAGACAATTATCATATTGGCATTTAAGGAAAATTATTCTTGTTTCAATGTAGAAAATAACTAAGAGAAAAGAGACCAGAATGAAGACTATTGTAGGACTTTCAAAAGAAAAATAAAATGGTAGTGAAAACTCAGGTAGTTTTAGTGTGTTGGAAAGAAGGAACTAATTCAAGGGTTAGTTATTTAGGTTAGGAGGTAGACACAATAGAAGTTGGTATTTGATTGGACACAGAAGTTGAAGAAAAAGTCAAGAATAAAGACTAGGTATTAAGATGATTTATGTATGATACTAGCAACATGAAAACACTGAAACAATTCCTTTTCATCAAATAGAATACTGTCTTCCCATTAAAGCAGCATAAGATAATTGCTCTTTCAATATCATATTAATCTTTTAGTCAACTAAATTCCCAGATCTGCTTTTTATATATAAACTTCTGCCAAGCTAATGTTCCACAATCTAATATTTTATATACATTTTTTAACCCACTGTTACAACTTGGGGCAATTCTCAGTTTTGATGCTTTCATTTGAAAATGTGTGAACTATAATTAAATATGAGAAACACGATTAAATCAATGGATAAGTTAAAAATTGTGCACTCAGTTCTTTTTCCTCTTTTACTATCTGTGAGATATGTCTAGCTGTCAGGTGCAAGATGGAACAGAAATTTTTATGTGATTCCATGGGATAGAAATAATGCTATATAGTTATGACCTCCAGGAAGATAAATTTTAGCTCTATATAAGGAAAGTCTTTCAAGAACTTGTAGTTGTACAATAATGGAATGAGATAGTAAATGTTCTGTCTCTGATGATGTTTAAGAGGATTCAAGCATTACTAGAATTTGGCCAGATGGGCCTTCTAATAGAAATAATGATGATGATGATGTCAAAAAATACTATAGTGAAGATAAAAGATATGCTATCATGCATATATTTATATGCATGATGCAAAAAACAAGAAGCCTTTATTTACTATTTATACCCAACTAAAGTTGCCACCCCCTTCTCAACCATCATCACATGATAACTCATAGCAAGTATTGCTATATAAAACTATCTTTCATTTGTTTATTTTTTAGTGTCTGTACTTATTTTCTAGAATAAAAATTTTATGAAACAATGTTCACCTTGTTCACCTTTGTATTCCAGAGTCTAGGTCAATGCCTGGTACATAACATGAAAAATAGTATTTTGAACTGAGGATAGTTTTTCAGAAAAAGTGAGCAGAGGGCATAAAACTCACTCAGACATTTTATGTACTGCTTACAAAAAGAAAAACTTGATTTTATTTCTTACATATTATGCACATTGGAAGGAGAGAGTGGAAGATATTTATATAGATGATTTCAGTCAGAGAAAGAGAGAGCTGAGCACCTATTTGGGTGTGAAGATAACAGTAAGGAAACTCAGAATTCAATTAACTTGAATCATTGCTGTTGTCATTACTGATATCACACCTTGTGATAGTAATAACTTATGGTGGCAGATTTGGGGACTTCTCCTGGTAGTTTATGGTTTGTGTGTGCATCTTTCAGAAGGACCTTTTGTTATTTGTTTCGCACAAGTACATTTCATTCCTGATCTGTTATTGCTAGGACTTCTGCCCCTATTGCTCTTATTGATTTTTTTCAAATTAAGATATAAAGTTACCATGACAGATAGAAATACCTTATATCTGGAGACTAGATGATGCTAAATAATGAGATGTCCTAGTTTCTGACTCATGAACCATGAATTTTGGAGCAAAATATGAGATCACTAAGCAAAATAAATTAGTGGCATGCCAATGACCACTAAGAAAATATGATGAATGCTCACTGAAACAATAAGTCTATAGGAAATGTTAAAATTTAGTCATAAAATTCTAATAAACTTAGTGTTCTTTTATTGGTATATTTTCAGAAATTATAAAGTATTTTGCTAGCTTTCTTTGCTGAACTTGAGTTCTTATTGATAATACATTATTGTGTCATACAGAATTGAGTTTGAGTTTTGTCTCTTTCATTTGCTTATATGACGTTGGTCAAGTTTTTGAACTTTATAATTGTCTGTAGTTGTAAAAGAGGGACTAATAAATTGTTACACTGACTTAAATTAGTAAAGGGCTTACTATAGGACTGAACTAAATGATATTAGCAATCACTCTGAGGATAATATATCTGAAATAGTATTCAATGTTTTTCTCTTTCCAACAATCTAATGGAATCCTTACATAGGAAGGTAAATGGCAGCATCAATGTCACTTGTCTCTTCCTGTCAGACAAAAAGAAGAAATAGAGAACTTTTTTTGTACTGAAAAGAAGTTTATTAGATAATCATTCATATATATTCACCTGTCTCTTCCTCATCTCAGTAGATGGAGTATACATCACTATCTCACGTACATTAGATATGACCATGTTACTTGCTTTGCCCTCATAGCACATGGAAAGTGTTGGCCACTGGAAGGCTAACATATGACATAAACACAAACTTGAATGTGATCATGTCATTGAGCTTGACCTCTTGTACCCCCTAGACCCATGAGGGTAAGAAACAGGAGAAGCTGGTTAAGATCTAAACATCAACTTGGAACTAAGCCAAACAAGACTACCTGGGTTCCTCAATCCCCAACTTCCAACTCCGGATGTATGATGGTTGTTTTAAGCCACTTAATTTCAGGTGACTTGTTACACAGCATTACTGTGGCAATAGATGACTGATAAAAAGAAGCAGAAAATGAAATTATAAGAAAAGCAAACAGTAAGAGGCAAGGTCTTGGCCATCTTTTTTCTTTGGGAGAGAAACCTTGGAAATGAGAAGAGGCAAGAAAAATATCAGCCCATTGGCCAGAATCAGTCACACAGCTATCAACACCAACCATCCATTGGTAGACTGCCCTTGATGTGTCCTTAAACTTGGTATATAAGGACCATTTTGACTTGAGCGCTCCACTGTTCATCTCCCCAACCTCTGCTGTGTGGGGTGTGTTCACTTGTTACACTGGATTCCAAATTCTGAGAAACTCTTCCTGATACATTTACATCCCTCTTTTTCTCTGGGATAATTTATACTTGTGTTTCATAACCCAAGATACTTGCCATCTCCTTCAGAAACTCTTCTGTTATTCCCCAAACTTGGGTTACTCTCCTCTTCTACACTCTTACACCACCTACACTTAACTCTGTACTTTTCACTACATTACTTATTTCTCTGCCAGGCTCTCCATTACAATGCTGTGGGAATTCACAGTGCCTGAATAGACAACATCTGATTTGTATGTGCTTCCCTGGATGAGACTAATTGAAAACTGAAGGAGGAGTGTCTGGAACACAAGAAACTTCCTTTAAAGTTTCTCAGCTGAAAATGGCTAGATTTCTACTGCAGCTCAAGGTTCTCATCTAGGGAGACACTGTTTAAGTTTTGAAGAAAAACAGGCACCTGTGGTGGTCACATACTTCACAGACTCCTTGCCTCCTTGCCCTTTCTACATGCTGTCCCATATAATATTATCCTGACCATTAAAGTTACATTTTCCCCCTTGCTTTGTGTTTGTACCTAATATATTGCTAAGACCCCAATAAAAGTGGAGACAAAACTTGGCACAGGGCCTTTCACTGCTAGAGAAGCTGGTCCCCAGTCCTCTCCATTCTCCTACTAAGGTGTCTGGAGTGATCTTTTCATTCACCGTCTCGGGGTTTGCCAGCCAAACCCGACACACTGCAAATTTATAGGGGGTGTATCTGTGTCCTCTTAAATACTGTAAACCAAAATATGTTCTAAAAAATGTAAGATGTAGTTAAATATTTGTTGAAAGAAAAAATGGGGAGAAAAAGATAAACTAGAAGATAGATACTGGCTTTTTAAGTGTAGTTGACTAAGAATATAGTAACTTTCATTTAAAAATGGAATCATGAGAACAAGCAGGTTTGATACAAGAAAACTATAATATTTTTGAGCACCTGTAATATGCCAAGTACTGAGCTAGAAGTATAGTAGATATTCAGTTAAGGTTCGGACATAATGAATTTGAGATATTATTGGTATGAATACATGTCCAAAAGATAGTTTAGCCTGAAGTCCAGTTGTCATGGATGAAAACTCAGATTTGGGTCATCCATATTGGTGATGAATGTTGCATTGGGTGTATCTCTGCATTCTAAACTCTGCATGACAATACTTAATAAAAATGACAAAGTTGGGGCGCCTGGATGGCTCACTGGGTTAAGCCTCTGCCTTCGGCTCAGGTCATGATCTCAGGATCCTGGGATCGAGTCCCACATCGGGATCTCTGCTCAGCAGGGAGCCTGCTTCCCTCTCTCTCTCTCTCTGCCTGCCTCTTCATCTGCTTGTGATATCTCTCTGTCAAATAAATAAATAAAATCTTTGAAAAAAAAAAAGAGTTGTCTGAGGAAAACAGATCATCCTTTATAAAAAAATAAAATAAAAATGACAAAGTCAACAGCCAGCAAGCACTGGATAATAGTGAAGAAAAAGCACATCAGACATCCTAAAACAGTATATAGCTGGGAATTATAAAGGGTATATTCTATGGTAAATGGGAGTTAGGTTTTTTTAGTGTTCAGCTTGATTTTGCGTCCTAACTATGCACCACATCAATTTTACTTTTCCCACAATTCCATTCTGTATTAAAGGTATCACTATTTCTGAAAACAGTTCAACAATATCTTTATGATGAAGAAAGAAAGATCCATGAGGACTGAGAGAGACAAGGGAGGAGTGAAAGTGGAGAAGGAAGTAGGCAGAAGAAGAAATTTGGCATGAATCTTAAGGGGCAAATAATATTTCAAAACAGGAGAGAAATAGCCAAAGGGCAAGAGCAGAAACAGTTATGCAGATGTGGAGTATAGTCAGGGAGTATTTCTAGTGATTATTTCCAAATTCACTAAATAAAGGAAGGAGTTTGAGGAAGAGCAAGGAAGAGGAAAAGCCAATAGGAATAAATGTAAATTGGCTATTACTTGCTTAATGATGAAACAAATACTTTTCAATTTATAATTAGCCACTGGGATTTCTCTGAAAAGAAAATTACTTTATTTACTAGTTGAAACGCTGCTTGCCTGATTTTATTTTTCACATCACTCATCTTCGATGCAATGACTAGTTAAGTATTGACACAAACCTGGGAAATGTAACATATTTGCTGGATCTGCCTGACTGCAGAAGAATCACGTGTGACTGGAACAGTTCAGTTTATAGTCTTTCAGTTTGGGGTGACAGTCCTTTGAAATCAGTGCTTGAAACCTCTCTGTTTCATGCCATTTTTACAACATATAGTGTGTAATCACCCACAGGCCAGAAATCTTTTGTCCATGTCAACTGAACTTTGTCCTATAAATGCTGCTGTCATTCAGTTGTCCTGTAGGTCTCTTTGCTTTTCATTTCATTTATCCAGAATTTGCAATATATTGACTCATTCCAGGATGAAGTTCATTTTTTTCCTAAAGGCTAATAACTCTCTTGAGTTTACATTTCTAGAAAGTATGTAACCAAATTATCTTTGAAGTACATTCTGCAGAATAGTCAAAGTTTTTGTTTTTCTGTTTTTTTTTTAAACTCAAGAATAAGCAAACTCAAACAGCTCCATTTTTTAAATTTTTTTGTTTATTTTACTTCTTTTCAGTGTTCCATAATTCATTGTTTATGTACCACAGCCAGTGCTCCATGCATTATATGCCCTCCATAATACCCACCACCAGGCTCATCCCACCCTCTACCCCACTCCCCTCCAAAACCCTCAGTTTGTTTCTCAGAGTCCACAGTCTCTCATGGTTTGTCTCCCCCTCCAATATCCCCCAACTCACTTCTCTTCATCTCCCAATGTCCTCCATGTTATTCCTTGTGCTCCACAAGTAAGTGAAACCATATGAAACTTGACTTTCTCTGCTTGACTTATTTCACTCAGCATAATCTCTTCCAGTCCCATCCATGTTAATACAAAAGCTGGGTGTTCATCCTTTCTGATGGAGGCATAATACTCCATAGGGTATATGGGCCATATCCACTTTATCCATTCATCTGTTGAAGGGTATCTTGGTTCTTTCCACGGTTTGGTGATTGTGACCATTGCTACAATGAACATTGGGGTACAGATGGCCCTTCTGTTCACTACATCTGTATCTTTGGGGTAAATACCCAGTAGTGCAATTGCAGGATCATAGGGAAACTCTATTTTTAATTTCTTTAGGAATATCCACAGTTTTCCAAAATGACTACACCAACTTGCATTCCCATCAACAGTGTAAGAAGGTTCCCCTTTCTCTACATCCTCTTCAACACTTGTTTACTGTCTTGTTGATTTTGGCCATTCTCACTGGTATAAGGTGGGTATCTCAATGTGGTTTTGATTTGAAACTCCCTGATGGCTAATGATGATGAACATTTTTCATGTGTCTATTAGCCATTTGTATGTCTTCTTTGGAGGAGTGTCTGTTCATGTCTTCTGCCCATTTTTTGATGTGACTATCTGTTTTGTGTGTGTTGAGCTTGAGGAGTTCTTTATAGATCTTGGATATCAGCCCTTTGTCTGTAGTATTATTTGAGAATAAATATTCTCATTCCATGGGTTGCCTCTTTGTTTTGTTGACTCTTTCCTTTGCTGTGCAGAAGCTTTTGATCTTGATGAAGTCCCAAAAGTTTATTTTCACTTTTGTTTCCTCTGCTTTAGAGACATATCTTGAAAGAAGTTGTTGTGGCTGATGTCGAAGAGGTTATTGCCTATGTTCTCCTCTAGGATTTTGATAGATTCCTGGTCACATTTAGGTCTTTTATCCATTTTGAGTTTATCTTTGTATATGGTGTAAGAGAATGGTCGAGTTTCATTCTTCTACACATAGCTGTCCAATTTTCCCAGCACCATTTTTTGAAGAAACAGTCTTTTTCCCACTGTATATTTTTTCCTGCTTTGTTGAAGATTATTTGACCATAGAGTTGAAGGTCCATATCTGGGCTCTCTTCTCTGTTTCACTGGTCTATGTGTCTGTTTCTGTGCCAGTACCATGCTGTCTTGGTAATCACAGCTTTGTAGTAAAGCTTGAAATCAGGCAACGTGATGCTCCCAGCTTTGTTTTTCTTTTTCAACATTTCCTTAGCAATTTGGGGTCTCTTCTGATTCCATACAAATTTTAGGATTGTTTGTTCCAGCTTTTTGAAAAATGCTGGTGGAATTTTGATTGGGATGGCTTTAAAAGTATACATTGTTCTAGGCAGTATAGACATTTTAACAATGTTTATTCTTCTGATCCATGAGCATGGAATGGCCTTCCATCTTTTTGTGTCTTCTTCAGTTTCTTTCATAAATGTTCTGTAGTTCCTCAAGTATAGATCCTTTACTTCTTTGGTTAGGTGTATTCCCAGGAAACTTGCAGTTCTTGGTGCTATAGTAAATGGAATTGATTCTCTAATCCAAATGAGGTTTTCAGGCAGAAGAATAAATGGATGGAAGCAACGGAAATGACAAAAAGAATAAAAACTAATGAGAAGGATAAATGTTTAGGTAAATCTAAATAAAAATTGGCAGAATTAAACAAAAATGATGGCTTGAGGTTATATATATAAACATATAAATATGTATAAACATATGTGTATGTGTGTGTATATATGTATATATAAACATAGGGCAAAAATAGTACAAAAATCTAGGGGACTTAAATAAAATGTTCTAAGTTTCTTGAATTATCCAGGAAATGATAAAGTAATAAGTTTATACTACACATTACAATTCAAGAATGCATGTTGTAAAATGTATGGTAATTCTAAAGAAAAATAAAAGAGCACATAATTAGGAAGTGGCAAGGAAATACCGAATTGAAATTCTTAATTGAAATTTTGCTTCAATTACATACAGAACTTGCCCAACCACCATAAACAATTAGAAACAGGACAAATTACATGAAACAACAATTCTAAGACATTAGAATAAAAGCAACACTATATTATGATCTCTGAGAAAAAGAAAATAAACTAGTTAGGACTTACTAGTCCTAGCATTCCATATGGAGCCATTTTAAGACTACAACACAGAAAAATTTAACCAAACAGCATATGGATGTCTCACTGAATTTGGAACTACAAATCAGAGTTTGAAGTGACTGACATGGCTGACAGTAGGGAACAAACTACTAAAGAAAAGGAATATATGCAGAAAAAGAGATCCAGAAATCTGAATAGGAATCTCTTGAATTGGTTGCTAAATAACAAGCCTTGTACAGATAGGGTAAGACTGGCCAAGAACAAGCAAAAAGCTATTAAGAACAAGCTGAGCAATTCCAAAGCTTGGGCAGGCTGAGAGACACACTAGTTCCAACCAGTCAGTGTAAAGAAGCTCTTTTGATTATCCAGAGCATTCAGTAAGATCCCAGAAGGGTCATACCTTAGCAGCAGAACTAAACTGGCCTTAGAATAAAGACTACTCTCAATCTACTTTCTTTTAAAAAGATGAAAAGAAATAAAGGAGAAGAAAAGTGGGAGGAACTTGAAAGGACCAAGACAATATACAAAAGTCAGCACAAGAAAAGACACAAATATCACTCAGAAAGCTGTACCAACCCCAAGGCTCCCTGCTGAACATGCACTCTGGGTCTTTCTTCTAGGACAAGGAGAAAGCAATATTACTGGTAGGAAAATAAACATTGCTTAGAACACTTCTATCAAATGAAATTTAATTCACAACACATATGTAATTTTAAACTAAGTGGCTACATTAAAAAAACACAAAATTAATTTTAATAATATATTTTATTTAACTTGGTATTTTTAAAATATTATCATCTCAGCATGTACCCAATGGAAAATAAATTATTATTGAGGTATTTTACTTTTTTCATGAAAACTCTATAAAATACAGCATATATTTAGACTTTCAGCAACCTCAATTCAGATTAACTTCCTTTCAAATGCTCTACAGCCATAGTAGCTAATGGCTACTGTTTTGAACAGCACAGACCTAAAGCTGAGAAGTCTGGAATTGTTCACTGTATATAGGAGTTGTTTAGGAAGCTCGTTCCTGGGGACCTTGAGGTCATAGGAAGTTGTAGCCCCTCCATCTGGGGATACGAAGTCATGATTCTCTTGGGAAAGTAACCATAGGAACTGAGTTTGGATTCAGCTTCTTGTGATCTTTCAGGGTTCTAACTGGGCAATACTGTTTGTGTACCATAAAATAATACTGTTAATATCCAAAATAGTTAATGTGCCTGTTCTCTTTCATTAAACTAATGTAGCTCTTCCATGAACTTCATTAGACCATGAGATAAACAGGAATAACCCATTGCAAGAATGTTCAGTCTTTCAGAGTCATTGACTACCGGATGTCACCAATGGGAATCACGTGCAAACTGATGAAGATCATTTCTGTAATGGTCATATTTAAAAGGCATACTTTTTAGTGGGAAAAATTCACCTACTTTACTACTGTTTATAGTCAGTATGCTATAGACAGTAGTAAAATAGTGGTTTAAGGAGAAGTCAAGATGATGGAGGAGTGGCAGACTGAGATGACATCAGGTCACAGGAGTACAGCTAGATAGTTATCAAACATTCTGAACACCTACAAACTCAACAGGAGATTGAAAAGAAGACAAGCAGCAATTCTAGAAACAGAAACCAACCACTTTCTGAAAGGTAGGACATGTGGTGAATGGAATCCGAAGAGATGGAAAGACAGACTGCAGGGGGAGAGGCCAGCTCCTCACAGTGGAGCAGTGGTGCACCGAATCAGAACTTTAAGAAGTCTGCTCCACTGAGGGACATCGCTCCAGAGGCTAATTGGGGGTAGAGCCTTTGTGGGGACAGTATGGTCTCATGTCCTGTGGGGTTACAGAAGGATCATGAGTGTCTAAGTGTAGCAGAGCTTGCAGATATCAGAGCGGGGAAGTCAATTACAGAGACAAAGCCGAGGAGTGAGGTCTCAGCTTGGGGTTACCATAAACTGTAATCTGCAGCACAGTCATACCACTGCTCTTTGAGCAGGGACCCCACAGGTGGAAGACCCAGGGAGACCTACCTTCCTCCACCAAAGACCAAAGAGGCAGGAATCTGCTGGGGTTGCAGACTCCAAATGGGGCAGTGCACCAGAGACAGAAACACTCAGTCACAGGCCGGGTAAGCTCCGAGCGCCGCTAGAGACCAGGGAGATGGGAATGATTGAAAGCTTTTCTCCAAGGGTGCACTGAGGAGTGGGGCCCTGAACTCTCAGCTCCTCTGGGCTGGAAATTGGGAGGCCACCATTTTCATTCCTGTCCTCCAGAACTCTACAGAAAGCATTTAGGGAACAAAAGTTCCCGAGATCAAACCAGAGAAGATTACTTAGCCCCCACGCTGGCAAAGACATTTGAGAACCACTACAACTGGCCCCTCCCCCAGAAGAACAGCAAGACCATCCAGCCAAAACCAAGCTCACTGATCAAGGAGAACAAAGGAATTCCAGAGGAGGGGAAAGCAAAGCATGGAATTCATGTCTTTCTCCCCATGATTCTTTACTTTTGCAAAGTTAATTAAATTCTTTTAATTTTATTTTTTTCTTATTCTAATTTTTGTAACTTTTCCTCTTTCTTCTTTCAACGTTTTTTAACTAATTTATCTTCACAATACCTTTCTAAAAAAAAAAACCTTTTTGAACCTTCATTATTATAGTCATATTTTATCTTTCATTGTATCTAACTTTATTTTTTGTATACGTCTAGGATTTTTTTATTCTAAAAAATATTGGGATACCATTTCTTCTAATAGATCAAAATATACCCTAAATCTAGCACAGGGCTTTGTTCTAGTTTCCACCCTGAGCAAATTTTCTCCCCTTTCTTTTTCTAACCAACTTATCAATTTTTTTTTATTTTATTTTAAATTTTCATCTTTACAGTCATATTCCATATCTTTATCATGTTTACCCATAAATATATATATGTATGGTTTTTCTTTCTTTAAAATTTTGGGAGGTAGTTTCTTCTAAGTGACCAAAACACACCCAGAATCAAGTGGGTGGGTCTGTTTATTCACCAGTCATATATATATATATATTTTTTTTTTTAATTAAAAAAAATTTTTTTAACTTATTTTCACCTCTTTTCTTCTCCCCCCGATTTGGGGTCTCTTCTGATTTGGTTAGTGTACATCTTTTGGGGTCTTTGCCACTTTTTTAGTATGTTATTTTCTCGGTCATATGTTCTTATCTGGATAAAATGACAAGGTGGAAAAACTTACCACAAAAACCAAAACATACAAAACAACAACAACAACAAAACAAGAGATAGTACTGAAGGCTAGGGACTTAATAAATATGGAAATTGGTAATAAGTCAGATCTAGAGTTCAGAATGACGATTCTCAAAGATCTAGCTGGGCATGAAAAAGGCATGGAAGATATTAGAGAAACCCTATCTAGAAAAATAAAAGCCCTTTCTGGAGAAATAAAATAACTAAAATTTAACCAAGCTGAAACCAAAAAAGCTATTAATGAGGTACAATCAAAAATGGAGGGAGGGGGTTTGGGAGAAGGGGGTGGGATTATGGACATTGGGGAGAGTATGTGCTTTGGTGAGTGCTGTGAAGTGTGTAAACCTGGTGATTCACAGACCTGTACCCCTGGGGATAAAAATATATGTTTATAAAAAATAAAAAATTAAAAGTAAAAAAAAAATGGAGGCTCTTACTGCTAGGATAAATGAAGAAGAAAAGAGAATTAGTAATATAGAAGACCAAATGATGGAAATCAATTGATTAAGGAATCAATCCCATTTATTACTGGACCATGAGGAGAGAATTTGAGAGATAATTGATACCATAAGATGAAACAAAATTAGAATAATTGATATTCCAGAAGAAGGAGAGAGAGAGGGAGGCAGAAGGTATATTGGAGCAAATTATTGTAGAGAATTAATCTAATATGGCCAAGGGAACAAGCTTCAATATCCAGGAGGCACAGAGAACCTCCCTCAAAATCAATAACAATAGGTCTACACTCCATCATCTAATAGTAAAATTTACAGTCTTAGTGACAAAGAGAAAATCCTGAAAGCAGCTTGGGACAAGAAGTCTGTAACATACAATGGTAAAAATATTAGATTGGCAGCAGACTTATCCACAGAAATCTGGCAGGCCAGAAAGAGCTGGCATGATATCTTCAGAGCACTAAACGAGAAAAACATGCAGCCAAGAATACTATATCCACCTAGGCCATCACTGAAAATAGAAGGAGAGATAAAAAGCTTCCAGGACAAACAAAAACTAGAAGAATTTGTAAACACCAAACCAGCCCTACAGGAAATATTGAAAGGGGTCCGTTAAGCAAAAAGAGGGCCTAAAAGTAGTAGACCAGAAAGGAGCAGAGACAATATACAGTAACAGTCACCTTACAGGCAATACAATGGCACTAAATTCATATCTCTCAATAGCTACCCTGAAAGTAAATGGGCTAAATGCCCCAATCAAAAGACACAGGGAATCAGAACGGATAAAAAACAAAACCCATCAATATGCTGTCTACAAGAAACTCATTTTAGACCCAAAGACATCTCCAGATTTAAAGTGAGGGGCTGGAAAACAATTTTCCATGCTAATGGACATCAAAATAAAGCTGGGGTGGCAATCCTTTTATCAGATCAATTAGATTTTAAGCCAAAGACTATAATAAGAGGATGAAGAAGGACACTATATCATACTCAAAGGGCCTGTCCAAAAAGATCTAACAATTTCAAATATCTATGCCCCTAACATGGGAGCAGCCAACTATATAAACCAATTAATAACAAAATCAAAGAAACACATCAACAATAATACAATAATAGTAGGGGACTTTAACACTCCCCTCACTGAAATGGACAGATCATCCAAACAAAACATCAACAAGGAAATAAAGGCCTTAAATGACACACTGGAGCAGATGGACATCACAGATATATTCAGAACATTCCATCCCAAAGCAACAGAATACCCATTCTTCTCTAGTGCACATGGAACATTCTCAAGAATAGATCATATTCTCAAGAATAGATCACAAATCAGGTTTCAACCAGTATCAAAAGATTGGGATCATTCCCTGTGTATTTTCAGACCACGAAGCTTTGAAACTAGACCTCAACCACAAGAGGAAAGTTGGAAAGAACTCAAATACATGGAGGCTAAAGAGCATCCTACTAAAGAATGAATGGGTCAACCAGGAAATTAAAGAAGAATCTTAAAAATTAATGGAAACAAATGAAAATGAAAACACAACTGTTCAAAATATTTGGGACATAGCAAAGGTGTTCCTGAGAGGAAAGTATATAACAATACAAGACTTTCTCAAGAATCAAGAAAGGTCTCAAGTATGCAACCTAACCCTACACCTAAAGGAACTGGAGAAAGAACAACAAAGAAAACCTCAATGCGGGAGAAGAGAAATAATAAAGATAAGAGCAGAAATCAATAGAATAGAAACCAAAAGAACAGTAGAACAGATCAATGAAACTAGGAGCTTGTACTTTGAAAGAATTAATAGGATTGATAAACCCCTGGCCAGACTTATGAAAAAGAAAAGAGAAAGGACCCAAATAAATAAAATCATGAATGAAAGAGGAGAGATCACAACCAACACCAAAGAAATACAAACAATTATCATAACATATTACGAGCAACTATATGCCAGCAAATTTGACAATCTGGAAGAAATGGATGCATTCCTAGAGATGTATAAACTACCAAAACTGAACCAGGAAGAAATAGAAAACTTGAATGGACCTATAACCAGTAAGAATATTGAAGCAATCATCAAAAATCTCCCAACAAACAAGAGCCCAGGGCCAGAAGGCTTCCCAGGGGAATTCTACCAAACACTTAAAGAAGAGTTAATACCTTTCTCCTGAAAAGTTTCTAAAAAATAGAAATGGAACGAAAACTTCCAAACTCATTTTATGAGGCCAGCATTACCTTGATCCCAAAACCAAAGACCCCATCAAAAAAGAGAATTATAGACCAATATGCTTGATGAACACAGATGTAAAAATTCTCACAAAAATACTAGCCAATAAGACTCAACAGTACATTAAAAGGATTATTCACTAAGACCAAGTGGGATTTATTCCAGGGCTACATGGTTAGTTCAACATCTGCAAATCAATCAATGTGATACAATACATTAATAAAAGAATGAACAAGAACCATACAATACTCTCAATAGATGCTGAAAAAGCATTTGAAAAAGTACAGCATCCTTTCTTGATCAAAATGCTTCAAAGTCTAGGGATAGAGGGCACATACCTCAATATCATCAAAGCCATCTATGAAAAACCCACAGTGAATATCATTCTCAATGGAGAAAAACTGAGAGCTTTTCCACTAAGGTCAGGAACACGACAGGGACATCCATTGTCAGCACTACTATTCAACATAATACTAGAAGTCCTAACCTCAGCATCAGACAACAAAAAGAAATTAAAGACATCCAAATCAGCAAAGAAGTCCAACTCTCACTCTTTGCAGATGATATGATACTTTATGTGGAAAAGCCAAAGGACTCCACTCCAAATCTGCTAGAACTTGTACAGGAATTCAGTAAAGTGTCAGGATATAAAAATCAATGCACAAAACTCAGTTGCATTTCTATACATCAACAACAAGACAGAAGAAAAAGAAATTAAGGAATCAATCCCATTTAAAATTTCACTCAAAACCATAAGATACCTAGGAATAAACCCAACCAAAATGGCAAGGAATCTATACTCAGAAAACTATAAAGTACTCAGGAAAGAAATTGAGGAAGACACAAAGAAATGGAAAAATGTTCCATGCTCATGGATTGGAAGAACAAATATTGTGAAAATGTCTACACTACCTAAAGCAATCTACACATTTAATGCAATTCCTATCAAAACCCCGTCAATTTTTTTCAAAGAAATGGAACAAATAATCCTAAAATTTATATGGAATCAGAAAAGACCTCGAGTAGCCAGAGAAATGTTGAGAAAGAAAGCCAAAGTTGGTGGCATCACAATTCCAGAATTCAAGCTCTATTACAAAGCTGTTATCATCAAGACAGTATGGTACTGGCACAAAAACACATAAAACAATGGAGCAGAATAGAGAGCACAGAAAAAGACCCTCAACTCTATGGTCAACTAATCTTCAACAAAGCAGGAAAGAATGTCCAATGGAAAAAATAAACAAATGGTGTTGGGAAAATTGGACAGCCACATGCAGAAAAATGAAACTGGACCACTTCCTTACACCACACATGAAAATAGACCAAAATGGATGAAAGATCTCAATGTGAGAAAGAAATCCCTCAAAATCCTTGAGGAGAATACAGGCAGCAACCTCCTTGACCTCAGCCACAGCAACTTCTTCCTAGGAACATTGCCAAAGGCAAGGGAAACAAGGGCAAAAATGAACTATTGGGATTTCATCAAGATCAAAAGCTTTTGCACAGCAAAGGAAACAGCTAACAAAACCAGAAGACAACTGACAGAATGGGAGAAGATATTTGCAAATGACATATCAGATAAAGGGCTAGTATCCAAAATCTATAAAGAGCTTAGCAAACTCAACACCCAAAGAACAAATAATCCAATCAAGAAATGGGCACAGGACATAAACAGACATTTCTGCAAAGAAGACATCCAGATGGCCAACAGACACATGAAAAAATGCTCCACATCACTTGGCGTCAGGGAAATACAAATCAAAACCACAATGAGATACCACCTCACACCAGTCAGAATGGCTAAAATTAGCAAGTCAGGGAATGACTGATGCTGGTGAAGATGCGGAAAAAGGGGAACCCTCCTACGCTGTTGGTGGGAATGCAAGCTGGTGGAACCACTCTGGAAAAGCAGCATGGAGGTTCCTCAAAAAGTTGAAAATAGAGCTATCCTACAACCCAGCAATTGCACTACTGGATATTTAACCCTAAAGATACAAATGTAGTGATCTGAAGGGGCATGTGCACCCAAAGGTTTATAGCAGCAATGTCCACAAGAGCCAAACTATGGAAAGAACCTAGATGTCCATCAACAGATGAATGGATAAAGAAGATGTGGTGTGTGTGCGCGCACATGCACACACACACACACACACACACACACACAACGGAATACTATGCAGCCATCAAAAGAAATGAAATCTTGCCATTTGCAATGACGTGGCTAGAACTAGAGGGTATTATGCTTAGCAAAATAAGTCAATCAGAGAAATACAATTACCATATGATCTTCCTGATATGAAGAAGCTGAGAGACCAGATGGGGGACTTGGGGTGTAGGAAAAGAATAAATGTAACAAGGTGGGATCAGGAGGGAGACAAAACATAAGAGACTCTTAATCTTACAAAACAAAATGAAGGTTGCCAGGGGGAGGGGGATAGAGAGAGGGAGTTGGGGTTATGGACATTGGGGAGAGTATGTGCAATGGTGAGTGCCATGAAGTGTGTAAGCCTGACGATTCACAGACCTGTACCCCTGGGGCAAAAAATACATTATATGTTAATTGAAAATAAATAAGTAAATAGAAAAAAGAAGAAAAATAGCAGTTTAAGAACTATAGATAGAAAATGAAAGGGAGTAAGCCACTCTTGGGTATAAAACTACTTGTTGTAGAAATTCATAGCCCTTAGTCACAAAAGGGAGATAGATCTCCTTTGGTCTCTA
This sequence comes from Mustela putorius furo, assembly GCF_011764305.1. Taxonomy (NCBI): domain Eukaryota; kingdom Metazoa; phylum Chordata; class Mammalia; order Carnivora; family Mustelidae; genus Mustela; species Mustela putorius. Next base: position 10,107,651 of record NW_025421467.1, on the reverse strand, counting down.
ATAGCAATTGGCCACATTTCAGCTAAAAGCCACAGAGACAGAAATTCTCAGAAGTCTTGTGTGGTCTAGTGAGTACGAGGTGGATATTGTCTGGCTCCATGATTATAGAGGTCCTGAAGACTATGGTTAAGTCTTAGCAGTATATGTGCTTAATGGGTCTCTGAATTTCTCCTTTTAGTTTGATATTTAGGACTTCATTAGCAATTTTCAGATTCCTTAGAATGCTTCTTTAATCTATCTTAGGAGTATATAAGAAAAATAAAACAGCATTTCTTTAAAAAGAGCATCTAAAACTTCCTCAGTAACTCTCACAGCATTCTTCCCTATAGCCAGGATCCCCAACTGAAGGTTTTGGCAAATGCTCCTTTCTAAATGGCTTTCCTATTGGGAAGTTTATGCCACTGAGAGCCTAAGCCCACCCTCCAGGTACACCCCAAATATGACTATGTAACTTTGAGCTATAGGACTTGATATCTGCACACTTTTGATTTCTATGCAACAGCATCAGAATCTACCTAATGAGGGAATTTCTGCAAAATTATTAACAACAAAGACAACAATACTGGTTTCCAGTATCTAGTGAATGCTTATTACATATAAGCATTGATCTAAATATGTCACATTTTTCCCAATTCCATATGCAGAACTACCTTTAAAGGAGGTACTCTAATAAATTTTCCTTGAGGGAATATTAGAGGCAAATATAAATTATCCAAACTCACCACACTAGTAATGGTGGAACTGAGGTTTGGGCCTAGACAGTCTGTTTTTTAGATCTTGGGCCACTTTTTGCTACATATACTATACTTAGTAACACTCACTTGTGAAGATGCTAATCCCAGTAGATACTTGAACAATGCCAGGGTTAGGGGCTCTGGCCCTTGTGCAGTAAAATTTGTTTGTATAATTTTTGACTTCCCTAAAACTTAACTACTGGCCGCCTATTGTTGACCAGAAGTCTTAACAATAACATAAAATCAATTAATACACATTTTGTATGTTGTATGTATTATACACTGTGTTCTTACAATAAAGTAAGCTACAGAAAAGAAAATGTTATTAAGAAAATCAAAAGGAAGAGAAAATACAATTACAGTACTACATTGTAAAAACTCTGTATATAGGCAGTGCTCCCAGTGGTCCAGAAATCTGCCTCTAGCTTCAACGGTGTTCAAACAGAACAGACTCAAGAATACCCCTTCTCTCAGCCTCCAACCACCCTCCAACCTCCTTCCCAGTTGCAAGTTTTGGACCCATCTTTTCATCCATCCTCTACCTCAGAACCAGTTAACACCATTTTTTGAGCTTAAATCCTTATTGCCAATCAACTGTGAGCTCTCAGATTCATTAGAATTATTCCGCTGAGGTGAAGACCGCCATCAACCAATGATCAGCATGCATCTATGGGCCTCCTACACCTACCTCTCTCTGCAGTTCTATTTCCACAGTGACAGTATGGCTCTGGAGGGCATGGGCCACTTCCAGAGTCAGCTGAAGAGAAGTACAGGGCACCAAGCAAAATTAAAGCAGTAACAGCACCATTCTTCAGGACATGCAGACACCATGTCAAGATGAGTGGGTAAAACTCCAGAAGCCATGGAATCTACCATGGTCCTGGAGATGACCTCAACTCAGCCTTTTAGGAGCTACACTCCCTGGGTTCTGCCGGCACAGACCCCATCTCTGTGACTTCCTGGAGACTCATTTCGTAGATGAAAAGGTGAAACTCATCAAGAAGATTGCAACCACTTGATTAATCTCTACCAGGTAGTTGGCTCCCAGGCTGAGGTGGGTATCTCTTCAAAATGCTCACATTTAAGTATTACTAGGCATCTCCAGAGCCCAGCAAGCCTGTCTGGCATCACCCTGATGTCAATGCTTCTGCCTAATCCTCGCCCTGCAGCCATTAGGTAGCTTTTTAACCACCTGGAGCTCTCTACCTAGATCTGGCCAAATGGAAATAAAGCTTTCTGCAGGGGAAAAAAAAAAATCCACATACAAGTGGATTTGCACAGTTCGAATCTATGTTATTTAAGGTTCAATAGTACTTCAAAATGAATCCAGATTTCGCCAGTAACCTTCTCTGTACCCCATTCTGGATCTAAAACAAAGTTAACTATCCTTCTTCTTTTCTCCCAAAGCATTACCCATTCAACACAGTTGTATATTTATATTATCTATTTATGCCTCAGTGTCTCTCACTAGATTTAAATTTCTTTTAAGGCAATGGTTTTAAACTGAAAGTGATTTTTGCCTGCCAGGACACATTTGGTAGTATCTGGAGACCCTCTGAGTTCTCACAGCCTGCGAAAGTTCTCACAGCTGCTACCACTATATAGTAAGTAAGGGCCTATGATGCAACTAAACTTTTTACAGTGCACAGGACAGTTTCCTATTAGAAAGAAATATCTGGCCCAAAATTTCAGCACTGTTGAGGTTAAGAAACCCTTCTTTAAGGCAAGACCAACCACAGTCTTTATATTCAGCACCCATGGTAATATCTGGTATATAGTAAGTGCTTAATAGATGCTTATTGAACAGACTCAAAAGATATTGCAGGTTAGAAAATTATGCTCCATTTTCTATTAATTTGAAAATTGCTTCCCTAATCTTCCCAGGTTGAATATGCTCCTCCATCGTCTATGAGCTATATTTCCTTAAGTCATCCACCACACTGCAGAAAACCTCTGTGTATTAATATGTTTTTTAGATGGTGACCTCTACCAGGCTTAAATATCTTTGCATCTCAGTCAGTTTTTAAAGATATTTTAAAAGCGTACATAAAGAAATACCATAATTGGGTGACTTGTTAGGAATGCATAGTTCTTCTTAGCTCCAAATCCTATAAGTCGTGTAGCCACAAGGGGATCTATAAGCAGCAAAGTGTAAAATCAGCTGGGGCGGGGGAAGACTGGTCCTGATGTACACTAGTATTTTTTATTGTCTAGTTTTCTATTAGGTAAGCCTGTAGTATTCCATTGTATATATAATATTACAGCTGTTCCTACTCAAGTTTCTCCTAAACTTAGGTTTTCCCATTAAGGTTGTAATTTTATTTTTATCCATCTTTCACAATTCTGAGAAAGCTTGTTGCCAAAACTGGTGTCAGGACACTCTACAGTAACGACTTTCTTGCTTTTCTTGCAGAGTTATAAGCTAACATTCTCCTGTGAACTTGCTTCAGAAAGAGCTGTGATTTGGGGGGCGCCTGGGTGGCTCAGTGGGTTAAGCTTCTGCCTTGGGCTCAGGTCATGATCTCAGGGTCCTGGGATCGAGCCCCGCATCGAACTCTCTGCTCAGCAGGGAGCCTACTTCCCCCTCTCTCTGTCTCTGCCTTCCTCTCTGCCTACTTGTGATCTCTATCTGTCAAATAAATAAATAAAATCTTTAAAAAAAAAAAAAAAGAAAGAGCTGTGATTTTTTCTCATTGAAAACAGATGAAATAGCGTCAAGGGCCATAATTGGTTGCTCACATTCAAGAGCGAGAAAGTGAAAGTCTTTCTCATAAAGGCATTTAAAAATGTCTGTTAAGCTTTATTAGGTTATTAACAACATAGTCAGCTTCTTTTCATTAATATTTTGGTTTTATAGCAGTCTAATACTCTAGTACTGATAGAATAGTGCTAATCCTCATATACCCCCAATTTTTAATGAATTGTAACCTGTTGTACTCTTTTCTTAGGTTAGTATCTCAGCCTTTCTTAGACTGCTCAATCCTTCTTTCTAGTTTAAGATTTAATTAAGATGTTACCCTCACATTTTTTAAGCACTAGATTAATGATCATTTGTCATTAGATCATTCTTTACATAGAAGAAAACCTCATTACTTCTACCTTTAAAGTGGAAAAGGGGAACCCTCCTACATTGTTGGTGGGAATGCAAGCTGGTTCGGCCACTCTGGAAAACAGCATGGAGATTCTTCAAAAAGTTAAAAATAGAGCTACCCTATGACCCACCAATTGCACTATAGAGTATTTACCTTAAAGATACAAATGTAGTGATCCTAAGGGGCACGTGCACATGAATGTTTATAGCAGCAATGTCCACAACAGCCAAACTATGGAAAGAGCCTAGATGTCCATCAACAGAAGAATAGATAAAGAAGATGTGTTTTATACACACACACACACACACACACAACACAAGGGAATACTATGCAGCCATTAAAAAATACAAAATCTCACCATTTGCAATGATGTGGATAGAACTCTAGGGATTATGCCAAGCAAAATAAGTCAATCAGAGAAAGACAAATATCATATGATATCACTGATATGAGGAATTTGAGAAACAAGGCAGAGGATCATAGGAGAAGGGAGGGAAAAGTGAAACAAGACAAAACCAGAGAGGGAGACAAACCATAAGAGACTCTTAATCTCAGGAAACAAATGGAGGGTTGCTGGAGGGGAGGAGGGTGGCAGGGATGGGGTGACAGGGCGATGGACATTAGGGAAGGGTATGTGCTTGGTGAGCACTGTGAATTGTATAAGACTGATGATTCACTGACCTGTACCCCTGAAACAACACATTATATGTTAATTTTAAAAATGAACTTTAAAAAAAATTTCCACCTTTAGCTATGATAGAACAGCTACAAGTGTTTCAAAATTCACACCAAAAACAACTAGAAAAGATAGATATTTTTATTTATTTGACAGAGAGAGAAAGAGAGAGAGACAGTCAGAGAGAGAATACAAGCAGAGTAAGCGGGAGAGGGAGAAGCAGGCTTCCTGCGGAGCAGAGAACCTGATGTGGGGCTCCATCCCAGGACGCTGGAATCATGACCTGAGCCAAAGGCAGACGCTTAAACCACTGAGCCACCCAGGGAGCCCCAGAAAAGATAGATATTTTTAAAAAATCATTTTAGAGATGTTAGAAAGCTTCAAAGCAGTCAGGATTTGAAAGCCCAAGCACTCAAAGAAACAAAACAATTATTATTGTTATTATTATTATTATTATTGGAATAAGCTTGACATCCAATGCCAGTTTTCCCCTTTGAGACATTTGCTAAATCCTTAGAATTTGGTCTGTATAGAAAAGAGGCTGGTCAGTAAAAGGAGAAATTAACAGATGAATGGAGCACTCAGTGGTTTCAAATTGCTGGAGAAATAGTTTGAATTCCAACCTGACAGAGGCAGCCAGGACTTGAGAAACCAAGAACCTGTACTGAAGAAAGGAAATTTTTTAATAAGTGGGTTATATCACACTTGCATAAGGAAAAACAAACAACAAACAAAAAAAAAACCTTGACTTATATCACATCACCAAAAAAAAAAAATCCTTTCCAGGTATAATTTAAGTTTTAGAGTAAAGTTCATAAGTGAAAACATCTACAAAATATCATGGGAAATTATATTAAGGTTGACAAAAAATTTTTGAATAGGATCTCAAAAGCACTAACCATAAAAAAAAAAAAGATTGATCAACTGGGTTACATTAAAATTGAGAATTTTTTCCCAGAGGACACCTTTAAGAGAATTTAAAAAGTAAGCCATAGAGTGAGAGAAAAAAAGCATTTTCAATTCATATGTCCAGCAAAGTACTTGTATCTAGAACATATAAAGAGCTCCTACAAATCAGTAATAAAAAAAAAAATGGGCAACCCAATTTACAAAATGAACAAAAGAGGGGTGCCTGAGTGGCTCAGTGAGTTAAGCCTCTGCCTTCAGCTCTGGTCATGACCTCAGGGTCCTAGGATCAAGCCCCACATCCAGTTTTCTGCTTGGAGGGAAGCCTGCTTCCCCTTCTCTCTCTGCCTGTCTCTCTGCCTGCTTGTGATCTCTCTCTGTGTCAAATAAATAAATAAAATCTTTAAAAAAAGAAAAAGAATAAAATACTTTTACAGGCACTTGATAAAATATGATATCAAGTGAATAGTAAACATGAATATGTGCTAAAAATCATTACTCATCATGGAAATGCAAAGTAAAACTATAATGAAATAATACAATAATGGCTAAAATTAAAGAAGGATAACACCAAGTGTTCATGAGATTTTAGAAAACTCAAACTCCTATCAGGTATTGTGAAAATGGGAATTGGTACAACCGTTCAGCAATACTGCTTAAGTTAAATACATGCATAATTTATGATCAAACTTTTCTATTCCTATGTACCAACACTGCAGAGATACAAAAATATGCTCATCAGAAATACATGCTCATCAAAAGGCATTTATAAGAATGTACATTGTAACACTATTTGTGATACCCCCAAACTGTAAGCAATACAAATGTCTTTTAACAGTAGAATGGATTAATAAGCCATAATCCATTTTTATACCAAGTAATACTAACTAGCAATGAGAATGAAGTATTATTACCCAAAACAATATTGATAATCTCAAAGAAGGAAAGCAAATAAAAAGGAATACAGACTATACAACTTCATTTATTTAAATTTCAAAAACACAGAATTAACTGGTGGCAAAGAAGTCAAGATAGTAGGCAACATCTCCTGCCTTTGGGAAGAGATGTTAAGAAGTAGAAAAGGCATGAAGGAGGGTTCTGAGCTTCTGATAATATTCCATTTCTTCATCTGAGTAGTGGCAATGTAACCACTAGTGAAAAAATTTTCTGGGCTATACACTTAGGATTTGGCATAATGTTATATTTTACATATGTATACTTTAGCATAAAGTTTATGCTTTAAAAATTCCATTACAGGGACGCCTGGGTGGCTCAGTTGATTAAGCGGCTGCCTTTGGCTCAGGTCATGATCCCAGCGTCCTGGGATCGAGTCCCACATCGGGCTCCTTGCTCGGCAGGGAGCCTGCTTCTCCCTCTGCCTCTAGCCTGCCACTCTGTCTGCCTGTGCTTGCGCTCTGTATCTCTCTCTCTAACAAATAAATAAAAATCTTTAAAAAAAAAAATTCCATTACAAATCACATGACAAAATACTGTTCATGTCTTAGGAAAAGCCCATAGAAGTTATATTTAGAAGTCAGATTGCAAAAAGAAATGTTGATCTCAACATATTATTTGTTTTGATTAAGGTATCCTTTTCTTCTTCTTACCACATATTTTTACCATTTGGCATTACATTAGATAATAAATTGTTTATTGTTTGTCCTCCCTAACTCGCAAGTTAACTACGTGAAGGCAAAGAGTCTGTCTATTTTATTCACTATGTATTCATACTTAGCATCTAAAATAATACATTTTAAAAATCCTTCTCAATATTTACTGAAGGAAGGAAGGAAGCAAGCAAGCAACCTAGTTATGGCCATTAGTGGTCATTGATCCTTTCATTTAAATTTTATTTGAACTTCACATACACTGAACCGTATAGAAAGTCCTCAATAATTCCAGATCTTAAGTAACCTGCATGAGGTGGGCAATAAATAATTAAAAATGTTAAAATTCTAGAAGATGACCCCTTTACTCTGCTTAATAGCTACAATGAAGACACATAGGGAGAAAACCAGAAAGCATTATAAGGGAATTTTTTTAATTTGAGGGAATTCCTTGCCAGTCAGATTCCTCTCTACAAAATATTTAGTTTCTCAAAGGGAGAAAATCATTCTCCCCTATCATTAAGAGAAGAGGGATGAAAATACGGCTCAATGTCTATAATATAATGACAGGATCAGTGCCCAGAGTAATGTGACCCTATGCTGATTGGTATATACCCCTAACTGAACCACAGAGCAAAGGTAAAGTATTGGTGGATTATGAGCCCAACTTTATGGGCCTGGTGGCCCCAGAGCATGTGACCTCTGAGCCCAGACGAGCAGCACAGATGGAAAGCCAGAGAACTCAGGGAAAATCTGTGCGGCCTGCCTGGCATGGGGTGAGACTATAAATGTGGCCCTGAAAAAGTGGACAGAGAGAAGCAGCAGCAGTGGCCATTACAGGGCCTTACAGGGAAAGAGTGGGTCAATTAATACAAAGAATAAATAGGAGAGAGGAACTAGAGCAGAAAGAAAGAGCTAACAATTAGAGCATTTTCAGGAGAAATGGAAAATTAACATGTGTCCATCTGTATCCAGAGAAACAAAGCCCAGCTACATAACTGAGCACTAAGTAAAGACTGAATCCCTTTACACAGAAAGCTATAGGAAGAGCAAAGAGGAGGATGAGTGATAAAGGCAGTAGATCAAATGCTTAGGTACCTTTCCTCATTCAGAAGGCAAAGCTAAACGCATGTTTGTGGTGCACTGTAACATCACTGATGTTCAATTTAGCTACTTAGTAAATTAAGTTATTATTTCATTTTACAGCTAATTTAAAAAAATTAGTAAGTCTTCAAAAATAATTCTAAAAGACTATTAGTTTAATACATATTTTTAAAATTTCCAAATTCCAGAGGACCGATGCCCAGTAAGCCTGTACAGAACAGAGGCATGTACCCTCCCTAACCAGTAGAGAGGAAATGGGAGTGTTATGTGACAAATTCCCTAAGTAAGGGTGACTAGAGGGATGCCCATGGTCAAGATCATATTTGAAGGAGCAGAGGAAACCTGGTACACAAATTTTCTTCTTTTGTACCCTTATTCTATGCAGTTAGGGTTTGGTCTTTCTTCATAAACATGGCTAAAACTGAGTACTGAAATTTTCATTGGGTCAATAGACACTGCTAAGAATTCAAAATTAAAACTAATATTAGAACCTGTTAGAAGCTTCTTTTTAAAAAATGCAGGCTCACGTAAAACATACTCTAGGTAGGTTATTAAAGCTCTAAGCTGAAATAAGTTTTTTTTTTCCATAGAAGTTAAAATGTTAATGAAATGTCATTACCAGGGGCAAGGGGAAGGAAAGGATTAAACAAACTACTGTTGTGTAACTCCGACTTAAGGGACAATATCCATGATGAACCTATTATCTCTGTTTCCAGGCAAGATATTTACTGAATCTACTTTTTAAACCAGCCAAAATTGCAAAATGCAATTCACTCTTTAAATAATTGGAAATCAGTATTGTGAAAGGATTTTGATTGCTAGAAAAAAAATGTTAGCTTTTTCTTATTAGCAAGGCACAGCCGAAAATGAAGATGGAAGACAAATAAAATATGGACTTGTTAATGGACCCTGGAAAAATAAATGAGGTTTTCTTAATTTCTTAGTGACTGTGGAGAGAGTATTTATGTCAAAATGAAGAAGACAGCTCTGTCACAGCTCTGAAAAGTAAGTAGGAAGGATATAAAAATGAGTATTGAATTAGGTCTTTTCTTTCCTCCCTAGCAACTTTTTAAAGACTATAAATATTAAAAAAAAAAAAACACAAAAAACACTAAATACTAAATCACTTATTCAAGATTTATTTTTCTTATATTTGTTGAAGTCTTAAATATCTAAGAAATACGTTGACTCCAGAGGTCAACAGTCTTTTAAGGTATGTAATTTGGTATAAAAAGTTGAGTCTTGGGGTGCCTGCGTGGCTCAGTGGGTTAAAGCCTCCGCCTTCGGCTCAGGTCATGATCTCAGGGTCCTGGGATGGAGCCCCACATCAGGCTCTCTGCTCGGCAGGGAGCCTGCTTCCCCCCTTCTTTCTGCCTGCCTCTCTGCCTACTTGTGATCTCTATTTGTCAAATAAATAAATAAAATCTTAAAAAAAAAAAAAAAAAAGGTTGAGTTTTAAATCTGGAAATAGATGGAAAAAAAGGCTCTGCTCCAGAATGAACCTGTAACTGGTTGGAGTTGTTCGCTTAACTTCTGGGTGTTCATTTACTTATTTGTAAAGAAGAGAAAACAGTATCATCCAACAGATCTCAATACTCATTGTGAAAACCAAATTACATAACAGAGGAACAGGTTATTGAAAGTCATTCTTCCTGTTTCTAGCATCTCATTTCTTGGCTTGACATTTGCTAACTTGCAGATGCTCATATGTCCACTACAGGGCTGCTACTTGAGTGAAGAATGATAAGACAGTGTATCAGGCTTTTCTAGAGAAACAAAACCAATAAGAGATCGATCGATCGATCTATCCACCCATCTAGAGATTTACTCTGAGGAATGAACTCACACAGTTATGGAGGTTAAGTTCCATTATCTGCTGTCTCCAAGATGGCACCCAGGAAATTGGGTGGTATAAATTCTGGTCTCAGGACAGAAAAAGATGAGATGTCCCAGCTCAATCAGTGAAGCAGGTAAAAAGGGATAAACATCTCCTTCTTCAGCCCTTTTTTCTAATCAGGCCCTCAACAGTTTGGATGATGCCCTCCCACATTATGTAGGGCAATCTACAAAGTTTACCAATTCAGATACTACTGTCATCAGGAAACACTGCCACAGATACACACAGAAACAATGGTTAATCTGGGAACCTGTGGCCGACTCAAGTTGACACATAAAATTAACCATCACAGGCTGACATTAAAAGAACTTGGCAATAGTCCTTTAAGAGACGAGGACATACTTAAACAGAGACTAATACTTCCTGCCTAGAGAACTATGAATACAAAAGTCTGGCTAGAGCACCATAATGTCAAGGAAAGAAGAGAAGATGCAATGGGCAGCTTCCTGTAAACCAAGTGGACACACAAAGCTCACCAGAATTAAGTTATATTTAAGTTATACTCTTCAAAGTGGTACCTTGCATCAAAATGCTATGAAGCATTGCCAAAGACAAGAGCTTGAATGTTAAGGAAATGCTTCACAAAAGGTCCGCAAGGGAATTCATTTCAGCTTCAAGGAATATACTTAGTCCATTTGGGCTTCTGTAACAAAAATACCATAGACTGTGTTGCTTATAAACAACAAGCATTTATTTCCTACATTTCTGGAGGCTAGAAGTCCAAGATCAAGGTGCCAGAAGATCCACCATCTGGTATAAACCCACTTTCTTCTAAGGGCAGGCAGGACTGCCATCATTCTCCAAGTCTAGTGCCAAAACTAAAGCTAAAGGGCCATATGGAAAGGTCCACAGAGAAGCAACACTAGAAGTCCACGGATTGAGAAGCAGGGGTAAATTATAATAGCATATTCTTATTGTCTTGAATTTATTTCCTTTTCAGAGTGTTAGCTAAACCCCATTCCAGTAATTGATCCTATCTAATAAAACGACCTATATGGTGTCAATTTGTTTTGGCATTTTTCAGTGTTCCTACTCACCTAGAGTTGGATAAAATATTTTCAAGTGTATCATTTTATAAAGCTCTTCAGAGTGAAAAATGAGTTTAGTATAAGGTCATAATTTTGATGATGAAAGTATTGGTCTTACACTTATGTTCAAAATTTCTATAATGATCCAAGGGGGGGGGAACTCTTGTCATTACAAAATGTGATCAATGAAAAATGTCATCCAAACTTTAAAACTAAATTGATTAGGTTGGTTAATCTATTTTGTTCTCACATAGCTTCTCTTAAATTTTCAAGCCCATCTCTAAAAAAGATCTGTCTGGTACTTACTAGTCAATTTCCCTGTCAGTGCACTCTTGTTTTAGGAAATGTGGGCCCCAGAGTCCCTACTGAGTGGGCAGGAAACTATGTGCCCCTGGGTCTAGTTCACTGGATGAGGACAATTACCTGACCTAAATTGGACCAGTTGTAATTTCTGTCAAAAATAATTCAAGGACTCAAAAACGCTTGTCAATCTCTATTGGACATTTGACCCAATACAGTTGCAGTACCAAGGTGGGGATAACTATGTTCAGCTTATAGCAATGGGGCAGAGGAAGTCTATCTAAAAAAATAGGATTATGAAGTAGACACACACAGAGGTTATCTTAGCAGAGAGATCTCACAGCCTACAAAACAGAGGGAAGGAGACCGCCTTGATTTCTGATTTCTCTATTCTGCTTCCAAACCAAGTGACTGACAGCTAATTTATTCCTTTTGATTCTAAAAAGATGTTCTTGCATACTTATAAGTTAGACATTTTAATTATACTGACTTAAGTGGTATCTAAGAGCAATCATTTTGCAATAAAGAATAGATTTTACCATCTCTAATTCTGTAATTCTATGATGACATTTTGTATACAGTCCATATTTAGAAATGAAGTTAAACCAAACCCTCATAAGGATCCTATGATATAGGTACTATTGTAATCACCACTTTATAAATGATAAAATTGAGTAACAAGAAATAACTTGTCCAGTGTCATTCAACTAGTGTTTAAGGTCATTCAGTTAGGATTCAAACACAGATTTTGTGGCTCCAGGTTTCACACTCCTAAGAAATATATAATTCACAGCATATTAATTGTTTTTCTATGATCCAAATAAGAATATTTTAGAGAAGGCTTGTGGTAACTCATAATCTATCTAGAAATTGCATTAGGCAGAATTAATTTTTAAAAATATAGCCATTAGAACAAGCCTAAAAAAACTGTAAGTATTTGGAATTATGAGTTTTATATGCAGATTAAAGTCATAAAACCTTTAACCTTCCTTTACAGAATGCCTCATTGACCAACATTCCTCAGAAGAGTTACAAAGAAGACTGATATGTGATAAAATCATTATGAAAATTGGGAGATTTATTTTAATTTTCCAATGAATAAGCAAACATGAACTACCAAGTAATAAGACCAAATATTTATTAAGCACTCAAGAGAGTTTGAGTACAGTTCATGCATGGCTGAGAATCTCTTTCTCCTAAAATAATTTCTGTATATAGACTTCTTTCCTCTATAACACATATTTACTTAACATGGGACATCTGAAGCTAAGGCTATTGTGTGATTGAACTGATGTTTTAAAGTTTGGAGATTTTTTTGTTCTTGTTTTTTTATTTTTAGTAAATCAGTACCATCTTAAGATAAAATCAAATATAAATTCTAAAAGTAAATTTGAAAATGTTAATGACCAAAACATAACAGCAATAAGCAATGCTGTGTTTTGGATCATTAAGAATTAGACAATAATAATCTGCTGTATATTCTCTGAGTCCAAATCTATGATGCCAGGAAAGATAAAGAGCAAATTCCTGCCATGAAAAGCATACAATCCAGCTTGGAACATGAAAGGGGCGGACATGAAACAAGTGCACATTGACAATATGTTTTCCCCAACCCATTAAAAAGAGAGAGAGAGAGAGAAAGAAAGAGATCTGGTCAACTTTAAATAGAAGCATGCAATCCAGCCATACATTATGTGGTACAAAAATAAAAGTCTAGCAGGGAAAGGAAAGTGGTGATGCGCAGTAGGAAGATAAGTCCTTACCTTATCCTTACAAGATGAGAGTATTTCAATAAGCAGAAAGAAGGGAGGAGTCCATATTTAGTTCCAGAGAAGCAGCATTAACACAAGCTTGGAGACAGGCAGCATTATATTATAATTATCTTCCCAACATCCATTCTTGCAACCATGTGGTTTATAAGATAATGGCCCTAGCTCCCCGCAATGAACTGGGCCTCAGGCAATTAGGGTAAATCCATCCTTCTTTCCATAGTGACTCGTCCAAACTGTCCAGGTGTAAGCCAATCAGTAAATGGTATCCATTGGTTTCCATGGTTCAAGGGAGGACTCTTAATTTTGTTGTGGGAATATTGTCATCATGTAATACCACTGATTTGTTATTCTAGTGACATCATAAAATGGGACATCTATAAAGAAGAGTTTGTTTTGATAACATACCGACAATGAAAAAAGTACAGAAAGGATTTGTAAAACATTTCAACTGCCTACAATATTGTCCAATCTACTTGACTTCAGTGATGACCACTTTATTAATAGTGAAACATATTTTTTAAGTCTATCTCACAGAGATATTTTGAGAGCCAGTGTTTATGAAAGGAGTATGTTGTGATGCACAAGTTTTAAGAAGAATATAAGCATAATTGCAGTAAAGATGGGATCAGGAGGGAGACAAACCATAAGAGACTCTTAATCTCACAAAACAAACTGAGGGTTGCTGGAGGGTGGGCTGGGTAGGGATAGGGTGGTAGGGTTATGGACATTGGGGAGGGTATGGGTTATGGTGAGTGCTGTGAAATGTGTAAGCCTGATGATTATCAGACCTGTACTCCTGGGGCAAATAATACATTATATGTTAATAAAAATAATTTTTTAAAAAATTAAAACCACTGCTAAGACAGTCAATGGCCAAATTTATATATTTTTTTTCAATAAATAAGTTTTTATTAAGGTGTTCTGGTTCCCAATACACCCAGAATACTAGTATAAAGCTTCTTTAATCAATAGGAGTTTCTCTGAATCATTTTCTTTTCCAGCATAGTTGAAACATTTGGAATAGCATAACATAGACAAAGTAAAAATAAAAGACTAATTTTATGTAACTCTTACTTCCAGTAAGGAAAAGTACAATGCAACTAATTTGAAATTTGAAGAAATTCAAATTTCTTTGAAGTCAGTTACAATATTATTTCAAACAGCTAAATTTCTTATTTTTCTTCTTGATACCTAACGTTCTTTCATTTCTTGCAGTCCGTGATTTTTAATTAGAATTTGGGTCACTTAACTGTCCTCTTTCTTCCCCATCCTGGTTTCCAAATCTCTAGTTTCATCATTTCACTTCCAGTCAGCACCATATATAAATACACAAAATCAATACTCAGTTTGATAGATATAGGACTGATTTTAACGAACTTTATATCAATCAAACCTTAAACCTTATTCCAATGTGATCTGTATTTAAATGTCCTACACTACTTAGTGTCTAAAGTTCTTTGCCTTTCACTCTCAATACCTCTCTCTCTTCACACTGTAAATGATAGCTTGTCTACTTTTTTCTTATTTTTGATTAGGAAATGTATGCCACTGAGTAAGCAGCAGCAATTGAGTTTTTTTTTTTCACCTCCATTACATCTTTCAAAATGTTTTTAATATATGGAAGTGCATTCATACCTACTGAAAAGAATACCAATTAACCCTTATAGACTAACAATTCTGGTTTATTAGACTTTCATAATATGCTCAATTTTTAAACAGATTTTAAAAGACAAAATTTTATAAAATTTTATGTCAATAATGGTTTTTTATCTGTAAAAGATAGTTCTCTAAACTCCTAAAATAATCACTTTTACAAATCATGAAATCTAAAACTTTGAGAAACAGAAATTCTATCTCTTTAAAAAGGTATTTGTATAACTTTTTGCTGAAATCCTCAAAATATTACCCAATAGTTTGTTAATAAAGCCAAACCAAGTTTATGTGGACTCACTGTGTTGAGGGAGAGTGCCTCCTTGATCGAGTCTTAGAAGTCTTAGAAGAATAATGTCAAAAATTAGATATTTATAAGACTTAGAAGTTTGAGCTCAAGTGATTAAAGGTGGGTCTATCTAACCAGGGAACTGACCAGGATTCAATAAAAATTTGTGATTATAATAGTTTAAGATTGATAGACATAACAAAGCAAGTGTCTTTAAGCAAATCTTGGAAAGTAAACTCCTGTTGATAAGTAACCAGTATAACCAAGTGAGCAGATTTTTGTCTGCAATAAATTGATCTATAGGAAATGCCTATAGGGAATGTAATCAGTGAAGTTATCTATTGGTTTATGGCATTATTTCTCCAAGGCAAAATTTTCTTAAACAAAATTCTCTTAAAACAAGCAACTAAGACAGGCTGACATAGTTGATCTAAAATCTTATTGAACTCCTGTTGAAACAGATGGTACACTACTCCATCTTCCCTTTTGATCACTCTTCAGCCTGATATAGAGTATCAGAGAGATGGTTATAATAAGGGGAAATGATTAAATAGATGTTCGTACAGTCATCATTACATATCAGAGTTCTGTTGGTGGTCATTTCAACCTTTACGTACACCAGGTTTTCTTTTGCTCTTGTTGTTGGACTATCATTTGATAGAACAATGCCTATGAAAGGCATTTTAAATTCTAGAGGTTACATATTTGAACATCATAACTCAGTCAAATACTAAGAATACTATGATCATATTATATCGTCCACATCTAAGCCAAAAATCAAAGGTGGTCTAATTAACTCAAGAGAACAGACTGCATCCACAGTAGAGCCTACAGACTAGATATGGGCATATTATCTAAATTACCTAATCTCATAATTTCCTTTATTTTTTCCTGGACCCTCTTAATAATAATAAAATTTTCAGAAATATCTATGGAGAATAAAATTCTCAGAAATATCTATCTATCTAAATATATATTATAAATATATATATTTATTATAAATATATACTTTTTTCCTACAGTGGTACATGTAATAGCTCAAGTTTGGTTATGTCTAGGTATTTTTACTTTGTGAACAGAAGGAGTTCTATGGATTTCTGACATTACCTAACTCCCTTTTCAATCTCTGAACCATGGCATGTTAAGATTTCTATGCATATAGTGAAGAGTGATATAAAGAGGCTAAGGACAGAAGAAAAAATATCCATACTTTCCTTTGAATTCAGATCTCTATAGAGATCTGGTTTTCCTCCTTCTTGAAACAAGCTACATAATAATCTCTTTCTCTGAGTGTAAAATAGTAGACCCAAAGTTAAACTGAGTGATATCAGAGACTACTGAGTACTCTGAAATAGGCATCAATTTACTAAGATAAAAGTACCTGTCCAATTTACTGGCAGTAGTCAGTAGGCTTTTGTGTAGAAATTTGATACTTATGGTAGGGGGAATCTCCTGACAAGTTCTCAGACAAAATACCCTATGCGGATGCCTAGTCTTATTGTATAAAATTTTGTATTTTTCAGGGGTATTTAAGTACTAGGTGGAAGACTATATAGTAAAGATGTCATGAAATAGATGAAATGTTATATTTTCTAGGGGATTCCAAAATTTTCCTACATGGTAAACCTTGCTTATAAGGTATGTAACATAAGATGAGTATTCAATAAATTCCACAGGTTTATTTTCTGAGTCTTACACCTGTGAAAGTTCAGCTATATAGAGGTGTTCTATGAGTGATGTCTGGGTGTTACAGAAACTTTCCTTCCTACCCTCCAAGTATGACATAAACGGTGATTTTGGTTTTGGTTATCTGTCTGAAGAAGAAGAAGAAGAACAAGAACAAGAAGAAGAAGAAGACGTAGAAGAAGAATACAGAAAGCACACAATTTAAAGACTGGCAATTTGTTTCTAAGCTCAAGGCTTTGAAAAATTTTCTAACAGTCCCAACAAAATGAGTACCTTTATCACTGGAGATATGGAAACATTAAATCAAGAAATGTGTTTGCTATTGTCAAAACCACAGCTGCCCAGAAAGGAAATGCTATGATCTACTCTGAGAATAAGCTAACAATGACCAGAATGACATATTCAAAACCCATACGATGAAGGATGTTAGTAGACGTATTGTGGTAACCATTTTAAAATATATAAATATTGAATAATTTTATTGTATATCTGAAACTAATGTAGTGTTATGTTTCAATTATACCTCAATTAAAAAAGTAAAGAAGGAGGTAATTATATGACCTCCTTTAAAAATGTTCACAGGGACTTTGAGCCTTGGGCTTTTGTCCATGCCCCTTCTGTAGAGACATGTATCAGACATGTATCCTTAGTAATCTTAGTAAAAATATCCTCACCAATGTTTATTGACTGTGGTGGTCAATTTGTCTTTATTGTGGTAACTAGTTTGAAGCGAAATTTTTGGCAAGATTCTAGTTAAGATCCTCTAGTGTCACCAAGTATCCAGTCTGAAGTATCAGAGATAATCTTCATGCAATTTACAGCTGTGATTTCTCCAATTACTCTTCAGAGTCTGGCACCAATCACTGGCATGCTATAAAACTTCCTTCAGACTCTCAGAAGAGTTAGCTTCTAGGACTATCCTAAGGACTAGGACCTTAGTAAGGCCTGCCTGCTATATTTATTATCTAGGCATTTCCTTTGGCTTATATGCTATGTGTTTTTGCATGGCTTCAACATTTATGATGGCCATCCATTTAAGAAGTATAGGAGAATTTAGGAGTCATTTAATCTGTTAACCAGTTTAACTGGGTTAATGGCTGGGGTCAAAAACCTTCATTGTTACCAGTTCATATTCATTAGGATGGCAATTATCAAAAATATGAAAAATAAAAATGTTAGTGAGGATGTGAACAAGTTAGAACAGTAGTGCTTTACACAGTGGTGTTTTTCTGGTAGGAATGTAAAATGATGCAGCCACTGTAGAAAATAGATTTATGTTATATTAATATGTTTACATTAATATATTATATGATGCTACATGATATAAGCCAGACAGAAAAGGAAAAATATATGATTCCACTTACATAAGATACCTAAAAATTCATAGAGACAGAGACTAGAATAGAGGTTACTAGGGCTAGGGGGAGACAACAGTGAGGAGTTATTGTTTCATGAGAACATAGTTTCAATATGGGATAATAAAAAAGTTCTGGAAATAGGTCATGGTGATGGTTGCACAACACTGTGCATGCACTTAATGCCAATGACTGGTACATTTAAAAATGGTTAAAGTAGTAAATGTTTTGATATATGTATAGAATTTTTGTGTCCCCCACCAAAATTAAATACTGAAATCTTAATCTCTAATGTGATGGTATTATGAGGTGGGGACTTCAGAAATAGATTAATTCTCTTATAAAAGATACACCATAGAGTTCCTTACTTGTTTGGCCTGTAAAAACATAATAAGAAGATGGAAGTCTATAAACCAAGAAGCAGGTCCTCACTAGACACTGAACCCTCTGGCACCTTTACCTGGGACTTCCCAGACTCTAGAACTGTGTGAAATAATGTTGTTTAAACCACCCAGCCTATGGTATTTTTTTATACCTTCCCAAATGGCCTAAGATATATGTGTGCGTGTGTGTGCGCATGCACGCACACACGCGCGTGCATGCGCATGTGTGTATTGTAACCATAATTAATAACAAAAATCTCCTGCTTTTCTAAAGCATTTCAAAATCATGGATTATTCCAATGGACTACCAGGTATGAGTATACATATATTAACTATTTTCTCTTGTCAATTTGTAAGCTCTGGCAAGTACACAGAATTCTACTATTTGGGCTAAACTTACTTCTGATAACAGGTTTTATATATATATATTTTTTAAGATTTATTTATTTATTTGAGAGAGAGCGTGCACACAAACAGGATGAAGGACTGAGGGAGATTCCTCACTGAGTGTGGAGCCTGATGCAGGGCTCTAACCCATGACTCTGAGAACATGACCTAAGCTAAAGACAGACACTGACTGAGCCACCCAGGCACCCCATGATAACAGGTTATATTCTAAGAGTTAATTGTAATCTGTTATGGCATGCCTTGCCTAAATTTTCCAGTTTCAGAATAAGAGACAGTCAATCAATAAATGAATTAAATCAAAATTTTCCAGGGATATTTGTAATAAGTCTGTTCAATGCATAGTCAGTTCCTGATATAGTCAGGAATGTTCTCTCAGGACATTCCTGTACCAATAGGTAGAAAAAATTATAATTAGGAAGACATAGAACATGGGGATTTTGAAGTGTTTGAGTCAGAAAATTGCTGTTAATATTTAGATTCTCAGGAAAGAGTTTCAGCTACCAAGGACAAAGTAAGTCATATAGAGATGTGATGATTTTTTTTTTTTTTAAGTTGGGAACCCACTGATTGCAGTAACCGGTGAAAACCAGAACACTCTTGTTATCTCTTAATAATCTGTCTAGGAAAGTTCTGAGTGGTTTGTAATCTATCAAAAGTAAAAATTTATTCCCTTTAAGATAAATTATGTTCTCCAGAATAGAGAGCCTGAAAATAAACCCAGAGTTACGTGGTCAATTAATCTTTGACAAAGGAGGCAAGAATATACAATGGGAAAAGACAGTCTCTTCAACAAATGGTACTGGGAAAACTGAACAGCTATGTGAAAAAGAATGAAACTCGGTCACTTTCTTACACCATATGCAAAAATAAATTCAAAATGTATTAGGGGCCTAAATGTGAGACCTGAAACCATACAATCCTAGAAGAGAGCACAGGCAGTGATTTCTCTGACATTGGCATAGAAATATTTTTCTAGATATGTTGCCTGAGGTAAGAAAAACAAAAGCAAAAATAAACTATTTGGTCTACATCAAAATAAAAAGCTTCTGTGCAGCAAAGCAAACAATCAACAAAACTAAAAGACAACCAGCTGAGTGGGAAAAGATATTTGCAAATGACATATCCAGTAAGGGGTTAGTATTAGAAATATATAAAGGTCTTGTAGAATACAACACCAAAAAACAAAACCCAAAAAACAAACAAACAAAAAACCCAAATAATCCAATTAAAAAATGGGCAGAAGGCATGAACAAACATTTCTTCAAAGACATACAGATGGCCAATAGACACATGAAGAGATACTCAACGTCACTCATGATCAGAGAAATACAAATCAAAACTGCAATGAAACATCACACCATACCTGTCAGAATGGCTAAATTCAAAAACACAAGAAGCAACAAGTACTGGTAAGAAGTGGAGAAAAAGAACATTCATGTACTGTTGGTGGGAAAGCAAACTGGAAAGCCAGTGTGGAAAACAGTATGGAGGTTCCTCAAAAAATTAAAAATGGAACTACCATATGATCCAGTAATTCCACTACTGGGTATTTATCCAAAGAATATGAAAATACTAATTTGAAAAGGTATATGTACCCCTATGTTTACTGCAGCATTCTTTACAATAGCTAAATTATGGAAGCTGTCCAAGTGTGCATCCATAGATGCATGGATAAAGAAGATGTGGATACATACTGGAATATTGCTCAGACATAAAAAAGAAAATCTTGCCATTTGCAACAATATGGATGGATCCAGAGAATATAATGCTAAATGAAATAAGTCAGTCATAGAAAGAAAAATACCAGGTGATTTCACTCATCAGCAGAATTTAAGAAACAAAACAAATGAACGAATCAAAAAATTTAAAAAAGAGATTCTTAACTCTGGAGAACAACCTGATTGCTACCAGAAGGGAGGTGAGCGGGGGGATGGGTAAAGTCAGTGAAGGAGATTAGGGTACACTTAATAAAATAAGAGTGGAGTAATGTATAGAATTATTGAACCCCTATATTGTATACCTAAAACTAATATAACACTCTGTTGACTACACTGGAATTAAATATAAAATGGAATATTAACCATAAAAGAAGAATGAAATCTTGCTTTTGCAATGACATGGAGGGAGCTAAAGTATTATGCTAAGTGAAATCAGTCAGTCAGAGAAAGACAAATACCATATGATTTTACTCATATGTGAAATTTAAGAAACAAATTAGCAAAGGGAAAAAAAGAGAAAGGCAAACAAAGAAATAAACTATTAACAATAGAGCACAGGGCGCCTGGGTGGCTCAGTGGGTTAAGCCGCTGCCTTCGGCTCAGGTCATGATCTCAGGGTCCTGGGATCGAGTCCCGCATCGGGCTCTCCGCTCAGCGGGGAGCCTGCTTCCTCCTCTCTCTCTCTGCCTGCCTCTCTGCCTACTTGTGATTTCTCTCTGTCAAATAAATAAATAAAATCTTTAAAAAAAAAAAAAAAAACAATAGAGCACAAACTGATGGTTACCAGACGGGAGGTGGATGGTTGGTTGTGATACATAGGTGACGGAGAGTAAGGAGTACACTTGTGATGAGCACCAGGTGTTGTACAGAAGTGTTGAATCACTATACTGTACACTAATATTACACTGTATGTTAACTAAGTGGAATTTATACAAAAACTTTTAAAAAGTGAAAAATACTAAGATTAAATTAAACTGTAAAATACAAATTATGTTCTAGATAATGCACTCTGGAAAAAAAATTGTATTTTTTCTTGGGAAATGATAGAACTTTTTAAAACTAAAAGAGTAAGTAAAAATATGAGTCAATATTCAAGTTTACCTAATCTTGAGAACATAGCAAAAATCACCTACACATTGTATAAAAAAATTCAGAATCCTGAAAGTTCTAGTTAAAAACCTGTGGGAAATAAGACAGTGCCTCAGTAAATCCCCAAGGCAGAACTGCCCAGTAAATTGCTGAACTTCCCTGGGGTTGAGGGTTGGAGTTCTACCAGGAATTGACAATGTTGATCTAAAGGAGCACCGAAGAAAGCAGAATATGTGATTATAATACTAGTATTGAAAATAAAGTGGTATGGAGATTTGGTACCTAAGGGTAGCAGAGTACTAATATAACTTGTTTATTTGTGCTTAAGGTCCTAAACAAATCTATATCCTCACTCACTATATACTGTTTTTTTGACTAGGAGAATTGGTGTCACAGGAACCAGTATAAGGTACGATTAATCTTCTTTGTCTGTTTGGTTTTTGATTATTCTATTGACTTGAGGTATTTCTTAGCTCCTGGTTTTAGATGATATTATGAAAGTTTAAGATCAACCTGAACCTCAATGAGTTCATCACCCAGAATTCTGCCAAAATCAGTAGAATTTTTGTCCACGAAGAACCTGGTGATCTTCTACCTGGGCTTTATTTAGACAAAAAAATACTGGAGAAGTAAAGTTCAGTTTAGCTAGAAAGCTGTATTCTGATTATCAATAAGGACTTTCTAAGATATCTGAAGAAAAATACCATTGGGAGAACTTTTAGTTCATCAATTCCGTGGCTTTTCTAAATCCTTCTCGTTTCCTGTGTAATTCAGTGTCCTCTTAAGCAAACCGTAGGGACTTTCCCATCTTTCTTTTTCATCCAATTTTTGTACATAGAATTCCTCTTAAGATATGAACCAACGGGCATTGATCCTGGAGCCTGGGTTTTCTGTTCTAAGAACCATCTTAAATTCCTCTGTAAATGTCTGTTTATCTTATCTAAGCTTCTAAAATTCTTTGGCAATAGCTTTCAGCTTAGACCAGTCTTGATATGACTTGTAGCTTAAAATCAACCATAAAAAGCTTATCTTTTTAAAAAGGGGCTTTAACTTTAGAAGACAGCTGAATTTCATAGGTTTCTGGATACCCAGAAGAAAAAAAAAGAGGAGTAGAGGCAGAAACCAATGAGAGGCAAAAAATAAACAAAAGGAATTAATAAAATAAAAGCCATTAGGCTCAAGTTGTGATTGAAAATATATTAAAAAAAAAAAAAGATAGGTATAAGTTTTTCACATTTTTTGTCTAAGCAAAGAAATCTTTTTAAAAAGCAAGTTGGAGGGGCACCTGGGTGGCTCAGTGGGTTAAAGCCTCTGCCTTTGGCTCAGGTCATGATCCCAGGGTCCTGGGATCGAGGCCCGCATCGGGCTCTCTGCTCGGCGGGGAGCCTTCTTCCCCTCTCTCTGCCTACTTGTGATCTCTGTCTATTAAATGAATAAATAAAATCTTAAAAATAAATAAATAAATAAATAAAAAGCAAGTTGTAGTTGGAATTTCTTTTAGAAGCTTCTTCATAACGATAAAATCAATATAAAAGTTGGATATCTGGGATTTTGTTCCCCTTCCATTACAGCATGCTTCTCAAATTAACAATTTCACGTCAAATTTCCTCAAGGTGGCACTATAATCTAAATTATCCTTGGTGAAATTATGAAGGATAGTCACTTGAATTAAAGGGAAGACATGTTAGAGACAGAGAGCTGACCAAGATGGTACACGGGCTCGGTTTTAGAATGAGATAAACCTATGAAGGTCTAACAACAATCCATCTAAATAAAGTCCGTAATGCACCTTGTGTCTGACTGGCTTGCATCTGCCACATCACACAGCCTCTCCATCAGGTCAGTCAAGTACACAGACCTGAAAATCTATGACGCAGATAAAAGTTCTGGAGAGGAGGTATCTTCCATAATCATGTTCTCGTGGGAAAAATAAGTCAAGACTTGCCTTGGTCTTGTAAGATTCCCACTATAAGTAACATAAGATAATATTTGTTTAAATGAAACTAGCCTGAGTAAAAATTTCCATAGTCCTTAGCCCCTGGGGGAGAGAAATAGGCTTAATGGAGCCTGTGCCCTTTCTCTTTCTTCTTATGTCTCTCTCTCTCTCTCTGTATGTCCCTCTCTTTCTGTGTTTATGTGTCTGTCTCTGTCCCTCTCTGTCTCTGTCTCTCTCTCACACACACACAAAGACAAAGACAAATAGTAGAGATGTTAGCAACAAAGCAGATTTTCAGTAAGGATAAAAGCTTTCAAATCTTATCAGATAATAAAGGCATCCATTAAAAAATTCTATTTCCTGGAAGAGAATATAAACTTAGCATTTCTTACAATGCGGGGGGAAGAAAAAAAAAAAAAAGGAACAAGATTTACCCTTTCCCCACCACAGCAGAGACCACTGAGCTCCAGGGACATAGCGCTGTTTCTGGATTTGAGAGCCTTAGCCACAGTGGTAAGACGGGGTCTCAGTTAAATCTCAGTAAAACCGCCAAGATCTATCTTAACCAATATGATAAAATCTATCCACAGATGGATATTTAATTTTAAGTTTAAAGTAACTGACACTAAAAAGAATTAAAAATTAGTTCCTTAGTCATGCTTAGTTTAAGTGCACATGTGGTTAGTGACTACTACATTGGATATTTCTAACATTGCATGAACTTCTCCAGGAAATCACTTTTCCAGATTGTTGAATTTAACAAAATATCACCAAATGACTTGATAATTAAGGAAAAATAAGTTCATTTGAATTCACTATAATAGGGTGAATACTGCCTTTGCAGAATCTTGGCAGTGTGTCAGAAAAGTGACTCAGATCAAGTAGTTTAAAGCAAGGTTTTTAAGGCAGGAAACTGGTTAGGATTGAGCAAAGTTTGTGATATAATAGTTCCAAATTGGTTAATTACAGAAAAGGAGGGTCCTCAAATGAATCTTGATGAGTAAATTCTTATTTAATAAGCAAATGGTTGCCCCAGGCAAGCAGACTATCGTCTCTGATGAAACTGATCTATAGGAATATAATACTGAACTTATTTCTGCTTTATAGTATTATCTTTACCAGGCAAGGTAAGCTAAAGCAATGTTGATTAAGTCATGCTCACACAGTTCTTATGGTGTTTAAACACAAACTAACAAAGATACAATTTTTTTTAAGATTTTTATTTATTTATTTGAGAGACAGAGATCACAAGTAGGCAGAGAGGCAGGCAGAGAGAGAGGAAGGGAAGCAGGCTTCCCGCTGAGCAAAGAGCCCAATGCGGGGCTCTTTCCCAGGACTCTGGGATCATGACCTGAGCCAAAGGCAGAGGCTTTAACCCACTGAGCCACCCAGGTGCCCCCAAAGATACCATTTTAAACAATATATCAAAATAGGACTTTTTTCTTTCAATAAAATAAAAATAAAACAAAAATTTTTAAATATTAAAAATGTACCCCAAAATATTGTTTGCATTTAATATGTAAAGTTTAATTCATAAAAGCATCAAGAAAAAAAAAGAAATCTGAAATAAACTTTAAAATTATTACAATAAGGTTATTTAAGTCTTCTATAAGAGGAGGCCATCTGAACTTTCTTTAGACTAATTCTGATGGGTCGCAATTAAGAAAGGTTTACATAAAGGAAAACTATGTTTAAGGAAATTCCAACTAACTCAATTTTCCATCACTTAGGAAAACTAAAGGAGAATTTCTTTAAACTACCATTTCTTTGAGCTGCCATCTTGCGTCCCCGCGTGTATGCACCTAATCTCAGCTGGTCCGCCCGAGACCCCCTGAGCGCCAACCCTAGTCCCCTGCGCGGTCCCATTTCTGCTCCAACAAGATGAAAGAAACGATCATGAACCAGGAGAAACTCGCCAAACTGCAAGCACAAGTGCGCATTGGTGGGAAAGGAACTGCTCGCCGAAAGAAGAAGGTGGTTCAGCTACAGCAGATGATAAAAAACTTCAGTTCTCCTTAAAGAAGTTAGGAGTAAACAATATCTCTGGTATTGAAGAAGTGAATATGTTCACAAACCAAGGAACAGTGATCCACTTTAACAACCCCAAAGTTCAGGCATCGCTGGCAGCGAACACTTTCACCATTACAGGCCATGCTGAGACAAAGCAGCTGACAGAAATGCTACCCAGTATCTTAAACCAACTTGGTGCAGACAGTCTGACTAGTTTAAGAAGACTGGCTGAAGCTCTGCCCAAACAATCTGTGGATGGAAAAGCACCACTTGCTACCGGAGAGGATGATGATGATGATGAAGTTCCAGATCTTGTGGAGAATTTTGATGAAGCTTCCAAGAATGAAGCAAACTGAATTGAGTCAACTTCTGAAGAAGATAAAACTTAAAGAAGTTACTGGGAGCTGCTATTTTATATTATGACTGCTTTTTAAAATTTTGTTCATGGATCTGATAAAATCTAGATCTCTAATATTTTTAAGCCCAAGCCCCTTGGACACTGCAGCTCTTTTCAGTTTTTGCTTATACACAATTCATTCTTTGCAGCTTATTAAGCTGAAGAAGCCTGGGAATAAAGTTTGAAACAAGATTAATAAAGTTCTTTGCCTAGGAAAAAAAAAAAAACAAAAACCTACCATTTCTTTAATAATATTATTATCAGGTTTATCTCTAACTAGGATGCAGTCTGCAGGCATAAGTCAACTTTTTAAAAAATTTTAAAATAGCAACCCCTAAGAGCAAGTCTCCACAGGCCAACAAATTAATCCCAATAAAATATGAGGAAAAAAATATTTTAAATAATAATGAAATTACCCTACTGAGAAAATTTCCATTAAAAACAAATAAATAAAGGCAAAAGAAGAAAGCAGAACAAGTAGGGAGTCAATTTTCCCCTGGGATAGAAGTCCTAGAAGTACAGGAAGATTATCATCTGTTCTCAAGGAGAATTTTTTTGTCATTTGATTTATTGAAGGATTGTAGAATGAAGAAGCAAAAATGAAGAGAAAATTTTAAGTGTGACACCTACAGGACAAGATCTGATTGAGTACCATACAATTTAGTGAGGACACAGAACAGAAAATAAGAGAAGTAATTACAGATATCATACACTATTAAAAAGAAATATTTTGTTTTACAATCATATGATGTCTTTGGAATTAGTTTATATTTAATGTGAGGGGAAGAGGAATTGTATTTGGCTGGAGATATAACTATATTTAGAGGAAGGAGTGTTAAAAAAAAAAAAATGGGGCACCTGGGTGGATCAGTGGGTTAAAGTCTCTGCTTCGGCTCAGGTCATGATCCCAGGGTCCTGGGATCAAGCCCCACATCAGGCTCTCTTCCCAGCAGGGAGCCTGCTTCCTTTCCTCTCTCTCTGCCTACCTCAGGGCCTACACATGATCTCTGTCTGTCAAAGAAAGAAAGAAAGAAAGAAAGAAAGAAAGAGTGTTGGTTATTAAATGGAAATAAAAGCCAGATAAGCATTTAAGCCATGTCCCACCTATGGAGGATGTGGCCAGTGCAGTTACACGAGAATGAAGTTCTGCTAACCAATATACACGGCCTAAGGTTTGTAAATAAATACCCAACTTGGTTTGTGTTATGCTCTTCTTTGCAATATCCAGAGACCCAGACTGATAGTTTTAGAGTGGGTCTCACTGATATTAGCAACTACTAAATAAAAGTAGAACAGGTTGAATTCTGCAGGAAAACTAATCAAATCATTAAATGACAGGAATCATTCAATCCTATTGAATAGACAGAAGCAATATATGCTATGGATATCTAGATAGTAAAATAAGTGATAATTGAAGGGATCTACCTAGAAGAAATTAACAAAGAAAATAAGTACAAATGTGATTCATGAATGAGATAGTATAGTCCAACTTGAGAATTACAAGAATCAAAGATAGAATCAAAGTTACCTAGAAATTGTTTAAAGATGTGTTTATTTTAGAGAGAGAGAGACTGTGGGGGCTGGGGGAAGGGGAGAGGGAGAAAGAATTTCAAGCGACTATTCTGAGCACAAAGCCCAATGCAGGGCTTGCCTTTATGACCCTGACATCACAACCTGAGCCAAACCCAAAAGTTGATGCTTAACTGACTGCACTGCCCAGGTGTCCCTAGAAAGGTTTTTTAAGTGCCTGAAACCTGAAAGAATTTATGATGCCTTTAAGTAAAAATGAAAAAGCAAGTAGCCATTTTAAGATATAGCCTAGTGAAAGGCTTAAGTATCCAAGAAGAATTCTCTATGCTTTAGAAGCTTTTCCAAAAGAAAAACAGTACTATAACCTGAGTCAAACTTAGGATATTGTCAGATTTCAATTATAATAAACCAAATTATAAACTATGTAGTTGTATTTTCAGAATTATCAAACCAGTGTTCTTATCCTGACCATTTTTGTGAATGTATTTGTATGAAAAGATATATATCATGTATTGCATTTGTGCATTTTCTACCCAAAGGGCCCACAGCTTTCATCAGGTAAAATCACATACCATTGCCCTTTTCTTATACCTTTTGATGAATACCCATTACGTTCTTTGTGAAAATATCAAAGTGCCATCTTTCCCCGGCCCATCAATGTGCATGTAACTCAACCTCAACCAACCAGCTTTCTTCTCTCCCATCTCTCCTCTCTTCACCTTTCTCTCTCCCCGACTTCACTCTCCTCCCTCTCTCCCCCTTTTAAAATTAAGTCAAGTGATACAAAACCATCAAATACTAGTACATTAATGAAGCTCTTCAAAAGATGCCAAGAGAATGAAAAGAAAAGCTACAAAATGGGAAAACACTTGCAAATCACATATTTTTTTAAAGATTTTATTTATTTCTTTGACACAGAGAGAGAGGGAACACAAGCAGGGGGAGCAGGAGAGGGAAAAGGAGGCTTTCCACCAAGCAGGGAGCCCGATGTGGGCCTCAATCCCAGGACTGTGGAATCATGACCTGAGCCGAAGGCACCTGAGCCACCCAGGTGCCCGCAAATCACATACTTGATAAAGGATTTATATTCAGAATATATAAAGAATTCTCAAAATTTAATAATAAAAAAGCAGCCAATTTTTCCCAATGAGCAAACATAAAAATATAGCCAAAGAAGTACAGAATACAATTACAAGAAAATAATGTTTTCATCTATCAAGATGACATATTACATGTTCCATAGCAAGAACATGTGAGGATAAGCACTCATACTTTTGTAGTAAGTAAACTGGTAAAACTTTTTTGGAAATATACTTTGATGTTATTTATTCTAGAGCTTAAATATGTTTATATTTTTGACCCATATACTCCCTTTTATATAGATAAACCAAAGAAAGTATCAATATATAGTCAAAGACAAGTATTTGAAAATATTCTTTATAGCTTTTTTTTTAAGATAGAGGAGAATGGAAATAAACTAAAGATACAACAATAGGGGAAAAATCGTATAAAATATAGTACAGGGATACGATGAATTTGGCAGCCACAAAGAATATTAAGTATATTAAGATAAGAAACATAAGAAAATACTTAAGATTTCATGTTAAATAAAACTATATATATATATATATATACACATTTTACACATATACATCACACATTTTATATTTATACACACACATATATATATTCACACACACATACACATTAAATATATGTTTAAGTATGTTAATAACTCTACCTCGACATAGGAAACCATCAGAACTGAAATGTAGAAAATGTTACCTCTTCTTATTTACAAAACATGGGATTATGGACAATGTTTTTAGATTATGGATTTTTGTCTTCTTCATACTTTATTCTGTAATGTTTTCTACAATAAATATGCATTTCCTTTATATGGAAATATACGTTTGTTCCATTTACTTTGGGTAGTAGAGCCATCATCCAAGTAGGTGGCCTTCTGTCACTGATTCATCATAGGGGAAAACAAAGTTGAAATATGGATCCTGCTTTGTAGTAATCTTTTCAAAACACAGATAAAGAATAATAAACCCCATCAGCATGTTCTTTTAGAAAATAAAATGAACTGACTCAATTTCTAAAGTTTTACATGAACACATTTTTAAGGTTGAGTTTGGAAGTTGAGGGCAGGCAGGCAGAGTGAATCAAATAATCTTTTCTTTGGCACTAGAGGATGGATGAAAAATATGTATGGCTCAGTGATGAGTTGACTAATAGATTTTTACCAGAAAAAAAAAAAAACCAGACCTTATTTTGTTCAATCTTCTCCATGTATAAATGGAGGACCTAAGAACTTACGATCTCCATGTTTTTTAAAAAAATCTTAATTTCAGCTCATTACTATTTTCTATCCCTGGATTCAAAATACCTACAACTACTCAGAATTTCATGAAGATTTGGGACACAAGATAGCTTTCCTATTTGTTGTGATAAAAACATAAATAGGAATCAGTGCAACCTGGAGAATAAATGATGGTCACAAGGTGGCCCAAAATACACTGGAATGAACCTCTACTGGTTTCATTGCTAGAAACCAGCTCCCTTCCAAAATGTGCTGCAGTGAGTTCCGATAATTTTCCAGGTGCTACCTCCCCTGTGCTCTTGTGTCCTGTCAGCAGTTTCTTCCTCAGACCAGCACTGCTACTTTGATGCTGAGGACCCTCCTAAGGTTATCTTACCGTTGATCACAACTTCCTTACCCAGTGGTGGCCTCCACTACTACAGTTTGACTTCAGAGAAAAACTCTGCTCATTCATCATCTACTTCATCGTAAGCATTGGTCAGGTACTTCTTGTTAATCCTCCCCAGCACACCATCAACCCCATAGTTACATAGGAAACTGACATTTGTAACATGTCTTTATTGAAAGGTCAGGGATAACATAAAGGCAATTAATCAGGGAACCTACAACTACCATAACCATCATTTGAGTGAATCTGACAGTAGTAGGATCAAGGAGTTTCACCACAGAAGAGGCAGGAAAGAGCTGTTAGGACACAACTCTATTCCCCCTGAAGCATCTATATACTCTAACGAGAAGATAAGCCATGCTTTTCCAAATGTCCAGAGTCTTACTCTTTTTTTGACGCCTATTTCCTTCTCAAAAATTAATCTAAGTTTTAACAATTCCTTAATCTGAGATAGGAATACTTTTCCCATGACTAGCTTTTACTACCTTGGCTCACTTTGAGAGTCACCATTTCTGCACTTAGAATACTTACATTTGAAATACTGGAGTATTGGTATTACATTACAAGTTCTTACCTTACATTGATTTCATTTATCTAAATTCTGTCACCACAGCTAGATGGCTAAAATCCCAAAGACAGGAACTAGTATTTCTTTTTCATTCTTTATAATACTTTGCACAACACTGGACACAGAGTAGGCTTTTGATACTCAAAGATTTGAGTGAATTTGACTTACTTAACTAGGATAATTTGAGATTTGAGATATGAAGGCAATGGTCTTCTTCAAATGTTTATTATCTTTTTTTGGTGATGTAATGTACATGCCTCAGCCTTAAATACAAGAGTGAACATAAATCATTCTAAACACTATCAGGAAATAAGAAGGAATGGAATCTAGGATTAGAGAAGAAATAACTAAGTATCCACATGATTAGTTATTTGACATTTGCAATCCTGTGTTATTTTTCTTTATGTATTTTGCTTAAGCTTTTAATGACAAAATAGTCTGAAAAATTCATTTCATTTTAATATCAGTTCAAGAAAATGCATGGATCAGTAGTATCCTAAGCACATTCACCTGCTGACTAGAGACTGTTAAAAAACAACAAATCTAACATTCATTCACCAGGACAAGGACAAATAAAATAGAAAAACTGTTCACCTTCAGACTCAGGCAATTAGTTTTAAGTATGTCTAGATGCGTGCCGCCACAAGAAATAAATGCACTGAATAGTAACTACGCGAAAGGATAAATTACAAAAGACGCCAAGGTATAAGTAAATATCCTAACAGAAGGCACTTGAAAATCAACACTCACTACTATTATTGGAGGGTTCAAAATATAAAGATCTATTAAATTTTATTTTTAAACTTTCATACCTGTCCCCATGGTAACAGTCCAGGACAATTTAGATGGAAAATTTAAATTAAGACTTACAGGTTGGGCAGAAAGAACAAATGTCCATAAAATCCTAACCTAATTGAATAGATGAAATCTAGCATTTTTTCCCTTTTCTTCTCTCTCTCTTTATTTTTTTAAATAGTAATAATCCTTCTGTCATGATCAGGAATCAGAGTAATCTGAAGATAATCAGAAAATATTCTTTTTAAGAATGTGAATACAGAAACACAAAACATATTCTGAAGATAACGTTTGTCTTTCCCCTGGAGAGCAGAAATTTCTTTATAAATAAAAAGTCTTTATTTTATTCTTATCATAAAAGTAATAGATGTACACAAAAACAAAAAGTTTAAAAATATAGAAGGGCTTAAAATAAAAAAACATTTTTTCTTCCTGCTTTCCACCCCCAGGTCCACTCCTCACAGACAACAATTATTTTGTACCATTTCTGACTTTTCTTTTTCTAGAGGTTATCTTTGTTATAACAAAGATTATCTGGATTCTAGATTATCTTCTGGAGGTCAACAATATAAGCATATAACAATGTGCTTGTGCCTTTCCACCTCTGTTACTTTTATTAACTGTTCTCTCTTCCAGAAAAGATGAGCTCACTCCTTCTACACATTCCCTTCCCCATCATTTTTATTATATTACTTAACTCCTAACTACCATATGTGAAAAAAAAAAACTAGTACTTCTTTCTGTACCTCATTATATTTCCCTTCCTCCTTCCCCTTCCCAACGTTTGTCAGATGTACCATTATTTTACTGTCAAGTTTTAGTGAATTTGCATTTTGTTCTCTAACAGTTATTAGTTCTTTCATTCCTTGTCTATATGTTGATTCTGAAAACTGAAAACAGAAAGCATGTACATTATCATTCATTACAGGATCATTTTGTATGATTGGATTTAGAAAAAGAGAAACATAATCTATATAATTGAACCTTATGAATAAAATATTCCAAGAAAATGGATCAAATGAATTCTCAATGCTTACATGGCTGCTTCTCAAAGCCTTTGGCTAGAAGGAAACATTTATAGAAATAATGAAGATATATTTTCTAGAATCTTTTTCAAAAAAAGGTAAAATATGTCAGGTTGAAAAGACCCGTAATGTCCAAAAAGAAGAAAAAAAGTAAAAATCTACCCAAGACATATTGGGGTAACACTATTTAATATCACAGATGAAGAGAGCATTCTTAAGAGTTTAAAAAGAGGAAGAACAGATAATATACGAAGTAATAAGAATTAAGCTGACTTCGGATTTTTCAGTAGCAACAACGCATGCAAGAAGATGGTGAAGAAATGTCTCTAAAGTGTTAAAGAGCAAGAAGTTAGAATCTAGAATTTTCTATGTAGCTATTAAAATGTGTTTGAAGGGACGCCTGGGTGGCTCAGTTGGTTAAGCAGCTGCCTTCGGCTCAGGTCATGATCCCAGGGTCCTGGGATCGAGTCCCACATCGGGCTCCTTGCTCCGCAGGGAGCCTGCTTCTCCCTCTGACTCTGCCTTCCACTCTGTCTGCCTGTGCTTGCTCTCACTCTCTCTCTCTCTTACAAATAAATAAATAAAATCTTTAAAAAAAAATAAAATAAAATAAAATGTGTTTGAAGGCATAATAAAATATTCACAGATATATAAGACCTCCAAAGCTTTTCTGCAATAGAATTTGCCTTCAATTTGCAATTCTTACCACAAAGGCTGACACAAGGTAAGCACTCAATAAATACACAGTAAAAAAAAGGAAGGAAGAATGGAAGTGAGAAAGGAAGAAAGAAAGCCTAATGTAAACCCAGTAATCAATTTCATGAAAACACAGAAACACTTCCATATACTGTTGAATTGTATTTTCTACATAAAGACCTACATTAAAAACAACTTTGAACACTTAAATAAAAGAAGAGGCAAATTTAAAAAAAAAAAAAAAGGTGGCAAGAGAAATAGAGAGTAAAGGTGATAAAATATTTTGATGAAGCTTATTGTTGCCTTTTTTAAATAACTGAAACTATTTATTCATCCTTTAAAAAACTACTACATTATAACAAAAATTAACCTTAAAGACATTACCTAAGTGAAAAAAGTCATAGAAAGACAAATCTGCATGATTCCACTTTTGAGATACCTAGAGTAGTTAAACCCTTAGAAAGGAGAATGGTAGTTGAGGGGGTCGAGGGAGGCCTAGGGGGAGGAAAAAAGGGAGTTGTTTAATGGGACTGAAGTTCCAGTTACTTCTGAAAGATAAAAATGATTAAAAAAAAAAGATTAAAAAAATGTTCTAGAGGTCTCCTGTAAAACACTGTGCATATAGTCAACACTACTACACTGTATACTTAAAAATGGTTAAGAAATAAAGTTTGTGTTATAGATTTTTTTTTACCACACTGAAAATTTAGCTGAAACCAGAGCTTTTATATCCGCAAGGAACTAGCAACACAGACTAGCTGCCTTTCAAGTTCTGCTTAGGAAACACATGGTGACTATTAATGTTTTGTTGTTTTTTAAAATAACTAGCACTTTTTCTCCCATCTTCTGAGTATCATTTCCTTTTTCCTTACTATTCTGACTTGTGTGACCCTGAGCTGAAACTAAGCTCATGACACTCCCTTTCTCAGTGTTATGGAGTGAACTGTGTCCCTTCCAGGTTCATATATTGAAGCCCGAACTCCCAGTGCCTCAGAATGTGATTATATCTGGAAATAGGGTCTTTAAAAAATAATTAAGTTAAAGTAAGATCATAGTGTTGGGATCCAAATCCAATGTGACTGGTGTTCTCATAGGAAGGATGTGCATACACGGAGAAAAGGCCACATGAGAACACAGCAAAATGGTGGCCATCTTCAAGCCAAGGAGAGAGGCCTCAGGAAAAACCAAACTTGTGGACAACCTGATCTTGGACTGCTAGCCTCCAGAAGACTAAGAATATATTTCTTTTTGCTTAAACCACGCAGCCTATGGTATTTGGTTATGACAGCCCTAGCAAAATAATATGCTCAGAAATCTTACTATGAACAAAGCCACTAACACCAAAGTAGTTGGTGTAATAGAGCAACTAATATTATGAGTATTCATTGGGTGGGCAGACAGACAATATATACATATAAAATTCAGTGTCAAGAAGCAGTCAGTCCTATGAGGAAAACTACATGAGTAAGATAATAAAGTAATGGAGGATGAGTAGCTATTTTAAGATAGTTTGGAAAGTAAGTATTGAGAAATATGTTCATTAGGTGATTTTCTACAAAGTGTCAAAAGAAAAAAATTCTCTTTAATAGCAGCAAATATTTTATGTGCCTATGAGCAATTGGTTCATTTTCACCATGTTCAAACCATGACATTTATAACTATTCACATGACCCACATATCATTTGTATTTGCACTTGTCAACCAGAGAGAAAAGACAAGTTACCAACAAAGGAAAGAAAATTGGACAGACAGCTGACAGTCTTAATAACAACAATGGAAGACAGAAAAAAGAGGGAAAATACTTTTTAAATGATGAGAGAAAAGACGATTATAAGATCATTTAAAATCATATTTTAAATTTAATCCCTCTGGTCCTAAAAGCAAGTGTATCCCTATTATGGAGACAGATGTATTAGGTTACTAACGTTGAACATTTGAATTAGGATAATAGCTAATAAAAATACCATCTGTGCTACCCCCATAATATACAAATAATCTCTAATCCTCAAAATAATTCTAATAGTAGGCATTATTATCTTTATAAAACAGAACCAATGACTCAGAAAGGTAAATTATGTAAAATCATACAACTAATTAAAAGCAGATTTAAGACTCAGATCTACTATTACATTTCAAAGCCATTATTGTATGTATACCACTGGGCTCTCCTAATTCTTGACCTAAATTTGTGTTCATCAAGCAAACTTTGTATTATAACTACAAAGAATAATTACAATTATTCTTATATAAATGTTCTCTTTAGAGAGCAAAATTGCACAAAAGTTCATGTAAGAAATATATTTGGAATATTAGAGAGTTTATGTAAATTTTATTTACACAAATCTTTAGAATGTATCTATAATCAGAAAATTAGATGTATTCATAGTTATAGAAGCATGAATCTTATAAAACCTATTTTGTCTAGTTATATGACTAAAGTATCATCTTCAATAAGTAAAGTACTGACTTATCAGAAGAACATAAAACTGGGATTTTTTTTTTTTCCAGTAGAGATGAAATGTTAGTACCACTCTACCTTGTTTTCTTATTTTTCTTACTCACCCACACTTCTGTGGCTGTGTTTAACTAGGCCATGGAACATTCTGACCCACAAAAAAATCAAATGCATGTCCTTGGCCTCATTAGAACAGTTTCACTAATCATCATTATCCAAATTTACATTTTAAAAATTCCAATAGCAATTATTGTCTTTAGAATTCTTTTGGTGATTAATCATGTACTGCTTTGTGACAAACCTATTGTTCTCTTGAACTGTTAACTATTTTATTATTTATCTTTATGCTACAATCCTTCTTTCATATTATCACAAAATTATCTCCCCAAAGCACAGATACTATGATCATGCTATTGTCCTGCTCAAAAAGTATGAAAGGCACATCCTCACGATTCCCTCTGGCTTCAAGTCTTCCTGCTTCCTCTGAATTGGTTCATTATAGAGATCATGACACTGTTCCACCTGCACATTCTGTTCTTCCCAACAGGGGCCCTGTGGTAGACAAAGTAACAGGCTCCCAAAGATGTCCACATACTAATTTCCAGAACCTGTGAATATGTAACCTTGCTCTGCAGTTGTAAATAAAGATCTTGAGAGATTAACCTGGATTTTGTAGGTGAGCCCAATGTGATCATACGAGTCCTTACAATGGAAGAAGGGAAGCAGGAGAGTCAATCTGAGAAGACTTAAAAGACAGAAGCAGAGAACAGAGAGAGAGATTTGAAGATATGATGCCATTAGGTTGGAAATAAAGCCTCTAGGACCTAAAAAAGACAAGGAACAAATTACCCCTAGGGCCTTCAGCCCTGCTGATATCTTCATATAACTCTGTAGGACCCATTTATGGATTTCAGAGCTCCAGAATTTTAAGATAATAAATGTGTGTTGTTTCAAGCCACTAGTGGTAGTTTGTCATAGCAGCAATAGGAAACCAGTACAAATCCGTTTTTGGAAATTGGTCTCTCAACTTGTAAAACAGGATTCTCAGAGCTTTATTGAGGATTTGGGGACATAGAACAGGGAGTTTTCATTTCAGAATAATGAACATTAGGGATATCTCTGCTTTTAAAAATGTTTACCTACTATTTTTTCTCTTTCTCTCTGTTATGCTCTTTCTCCTTTCCGCAAATTCTTATGATAAATAGAAGTTAAACTTTTTCCATTGTTTGTTTGACTTCTAATAATCCATCCTCTTAGGATCTCATTTCCAAGTCTGGTGATTCTATCAGACCATTTCCTCAATAAAAAAAAAAAAAAAAAAAAAAACCCTGATACCAGCTGCTAACAGTTTTTTATATCCAACTGTATAAGGAATAATCTGAATCCAACATGTAAATTTTAGTCACAAATGTGGTTATATATAGATTATTTCTTTTAGATTCTCCTTCTGCTGAAGATGCCTGAGATTGTCTTTGAATTTCCTTAGGAAGAGGTTAATAGATCCAAACTTGTCAGGGCATTGTTTTTATTTGCTTTCCTTTAGTGGTAATAGTTTACATAAAATTATATGAAACATCACCAAATACTCTCTGTGGTTTATAGCATTTATTTTCAAAATGTTTGCCTATAATTTTTTCTTTGCTTTCTTTGTTTTTCTCATAGCCTGAAACTGAGGTCTCTGAAATAAAGTTATGACCATGATGTAAGTTTTCAGAGGAGGGGCCATAGCAGATCCAAGGGATTATATTGGATTATATCAAACAACAGTTCTGGGAATGCAGACTGCTAGAAAGCCAGCAACAAAGTAGGTGGTGAAAAATCAAGCACGAATCTTGACAAAGGAGTACCAGGAACACTATAGGATAAAAACATTATTAAGCCAATTTCTTGTCCTTATTTCCTAACCCATTAGAAAGTTAAAAGCAAAGTCATGGAATGCAATCAATATGGGTCAGGTCTAAGCTGCCTAGAGTTTTTCTTTTCTTTTGTATTTAGAAGAAAATTATGTAATTGGTTTAACAGGAAGAAACCAAAACTGTTAACTGTTCTATAAAGGAATTTATTTCATAAGTGTCATTCTCCAGCTCAAGGTAAGAAAACTATGACACATAAGCCAAAGTCTGCATTTGATTTTATATTACTTGAGTGGAAACCTCCTATATCTAGAAAGCAAGGTTTTCTGGTATTTGATGCTAGCACACGCCATTCAAAATTGAGTTGTGTTCTTGACTTTAAAAGACTGGAATAGGGGGGCGCCTGGGTGGCTCAGTGGGTTAAAAGACTGGAATAGGATACCTGGGTGGCTCGGAGGGTTGAGCCTCTGCCTTCCGCTCAGGGTCATGATCTCAGGGTCCTGGGATTGAGTCCAGCATTGGGCTATCTGCTTGAGTGGGGAGCCTGCTTCCTCCTCTCTCTCTCTGCCTGCCTCTGCCTACTTGTGATAGGCAGTAGGCGGGGAGCCTTCTTCCTCCTCTCTCTGTCAAATAAATAAATAAATAACTCTTTAAAAAATAAAAGACTGGAATAATTGAACCATGATTAATATTGACTAATCAGGTCATCAAAATTTCAAAGGGCAAAGATAATATTTGATCATTGAAAATCCCATAACTCAAGTAAATAGACTGTGACACAAATATACATATATATTTATTTCTGATTCACTTCTACCACAGAAGGCTTAAGTTTTAAGGGGATTAGTCTTTTATTAGAGTCCTTACCCGAAAAACCAGCATATCTGAACTCTCCACCAAATCCTCAAATCTAAATTCAATGGACACAATATAGAAACATATCATTAAAAGAAAAGGAGGAAAATAAAAAGAAAGAAAGAAAGAAAAGGAGAGGTGGCTGGTGGCTTAGTGGTTTAAGCATCTGCCTTCTGTTCAGCTCATGATCTCAGGGTCCTGGGCCGGAGCCCCACATCAGGCTCCCTGCTCAGCATAAATCTGCTTCTCCCTCTGCTGCCTCCCCACACTTACGCGCTCTCTCTTTTTTTCCGTCTCTTGTTTTGTCAAATAAATAAAATATTAAAAAAAAAAAAAACAGAAGAAAAGGAAAGCCAATAACAGAGATAATATCCAATAGAAATAGCACAGTAAACCAAATGCTCCCAAATGAGCCCACCTCAATGCCACATTTCATTTTGTCTATGAAAATATGTTACACGGTATGTCCCAACCTCAGTAACATGGCCCTCCACTGGCACTCTCTACTCAAGTCATTATTCCTGCAACTGCTAACAACCTGTTGTTGCTATAAGCTGCTCTCCAAAGTTTTGTTTTGTTTTTCTGAATTGTCTTCTACTCTAGTGTCTCCTATGTTTTCCTCTGCTGGAGAAGCAGATATCACTAAATATAATTCCAAGTGTATTACTGAAGAGTTTATACTATAATACATTCAATAGTTTATTTATTCATTCCCTTTTTTGATGGGCATTTGATCAGTTTCCAGGTTTTAGTTACAGCAAATAATATGGTTATCAACACTTGCATACAGGTCTTTGTGTGGAGACCTACTTAATTTCTTTTCATAAATACCTACAGATGAAATGGTTGAATCATATGAAAGGTTAGTTTAACTTCATGAGAATTGTCAAGCTCTTGCCAAAAGTGGTTGTACCATTTCATATTCCTATCGACAGTGTATGAGAGTTCCATTTTCCAAATACCTTCTCCCAAATTAATCATTTTAATTTTAGCCTTTCTAATAGGTATGTAGTGTTTTAATTTACATCTCCCTAATTACTAATGATGTTGAACATTTTCATGTGCATATTTGCCATTTTTAAATCTTTTTAATTGTTTAAATGTTTTTGTTTATTTTTGTAGGTGGTTTTCATCCCATTAAGTTTTGAAAGTTCTTTTGTATTTTGTCTACAGATTATTTATCCAAAATATCTTACTTGCAAATATTTTCTACTAGAAATATAGCTAGTCTTTTGTTCTCGAAGTAATGCCTCTTGCAAGGAAAACAGGTTAATTTTGATGAAGTTCAGTTTGTCAATTTGTTAATAGATGGTGCTTTTTGTGTCATATCAAGAAAATGTCATGTAACCCAAAGTTTTCTCCTATGCTTTTCCGCATCTATTGAGAAAATCCTATGATTTTTCTTGTTTAGTTTTTTAAAGTGGTGAATTACACTGATTGATTTTCAAATGTTAAATCAATTTTCTGTTTCTGGAATAAACATCACTTTCTCATGATGCATTATCTTTTTCACATATTTTTATTGTATTCACAAAAACTTTTGTTTCAAGGTTTTCATCTACATTTATGAGGAATAGTTATCTGTGGTTTTCTTTTTTTGGTAATGTCTTGCTATCAAAGAAAATTTTGCCTTATAAAATGAATTGGGAAGAGCCCCCCTATTTAGTTTTTTGGAAGAGTTTGCAGAGCATTGGTTCTCTATTTTTTCCTTAAATGTTTGGAGGGATTTCAGTGAAGGCATCTGAGACTGAAGTTTTCATTGTAGGATGGTTGTTAACTATAAATTCCATTTTTTAGGATAAAAGTCTATTTATTTATTTCTTCCTTATTGAATTTGGTGGTTTGTGTCTCTGAAGGAATCTGTTCATTTCACCTGTTTCCCAATTTATTGGCATAATGTTGTTTTTAATTGTTAAAAACTGTCAAAGGCCAGATAGTTTATTCCTACTTGCAAGCTAACAAGTTAGCCTGCCCCAGTATTGATAAAGATGTAGATATAGTTGTGAGTATAGATACAGATATAGATATCTAGACAGAAGAAAAAAAATTTTTTTAGGATGAAAGATACCCTTTATTACTTACAGCAAAACAGCTAGACAGTGTTTTAGCACCAGTTCCCTCACCTGTCTCTGTGTGGCAAAATGAATGAAAGCCAGATGTTACTGCACACATGTCAGGGATGCATCATGGGACATATCAAGTCTCAAAATTGTGAAACCTGGATCTTACTTTTTTTTTAAGATTTTATTTATTTATTTGACAGAGAGAGATCACAAGCAGGCAGAGGGGCAGGCAGAGAGGGAGGAAGGGAAGCAGACCCCCTGCTGAGCAGAGAGCCCAATGTGGGACTTGATCCTAGGACCCTGAGATCATGAACTGAGCTGAAGGCAGCAGCTTAACCCACTGAGCCACCCAGGTGCCCCAAAACCTGGAGCTTTGACAGGTGCTGCTGGTATGTATGACCATTCTCCCCTCTGGAGAGAAGAAGGGAATTTTATTCTGAAATGTAAACAAATGCCCTCCAAAGAAAAGAGGGAAGCTCTTTATTACCTTAGAATATGAGAGGGGGTGCCTGGATGGCTCAGTTGGTTAAGCATCTGCCTTCTGCTCCAGTCATGATTTCTAGGTCCTGGGATGGAGCCCCATGTTAGGCTCCCAGCTTAGCTGGAAGTCTGCTTCTCCCTCTCCCTCTGCCTTTCCCCCTGCTTGTACTCTCTCTGTCTCTGTCTCTCTCTCAAATAAATAAAGAAAATCTTAAAAAAAAAAAAAAAACATTAGTAAATATCTTCAGAGGAGACAAGTCTCTATATCTCTGGCTTCCAAGGTCTCTGTGACTCAAACACGCCCCCTGGTTTAAAGATCTGAACCAGGCAGACACATGAAAACATTTAAGAGAAGTGTATGTATCAAATATTTCACATTCAAATCCTGTCTTCAGGGGGAGGCCATCCCTAAATTCATTCAG
This sequence comes from Mustela putorius furo, assembly GCF_011764305.1. NCBI lineage: Eukaryota > Metazoa > Chordata > Mammalia > Carnivora > Mustelidae > Mustela > Mustela putorius. The sequence continues at coordinate 10,066,158 of NW_025421467.1, read as the reverse complement.
TTATTATATCAAAAGCTGATATCATGAGACCACTGTTACCTAGAGGATGCCCAGACCTCCTCTTCTAATTTGATTAGAGGAATCTGATTCATGGATACATAATCATCCCATCTTGTGGTTTTGCAATCCATAACAGGCTGTCACCATCTTTATGTTCTAGAATGGGGCTCCATATCTAGTTTCCAGTCAGAAGGAGAAGAAAATCTAGGGAAGCTCTAACTTCTTTCTCAAAGGCCTGTTGTAGTCAGCCTCTGAAATGACCCCTAGTGAATTCCATCTCCTAGTTTTCATGTCCTATTGTAGTACTCTCCCATGTTGAATAGAGCTGACCGGTGTAAGTGATATGATATTGTGGCAATGATGATATATGACTTTTGAACCCAGGTCATAGAATATATCTCAGCTTCTGTCTTGCTCTTTTGCATCATTTGCTATGGGGAAAGCCAGCTACAAAGTTATAGGGATACTCAAGAGGTTTTGGGGGGAGTTCCATGTGGTGAGGAGCTGAGGAATTCTGCCAAAAGACCATATAAGTGAATCATCTTGGAAGTAGAAACTCCAATTCTAGCCAACCCTTCAGATGCCTACAGCTCCCACTGCAATCCTGACCCACACTTGCACAAAAGAACTGAGGTCAAGAGAGAGGATGAAATTTCACTAGTAATGATACCAGCATGGCCGGTACACAAATGGATGTGGAAGGAGCAGTTCACAGCACATGAATGTATGTGTGGGGGGAGGTTCTAGGTAGACAATTCCACAGAAAACACTACATTTCTCAATAAGTATCTAGTGAATTAATGAATAATTAAATTGGATTTCTCTATGAAAGAATATTTAAAATATAAAACTGTTAGTGGGCATGAGATAGATGTACATGTCATGACATGGAAAGAGGTTCATCAAGATCAAAAAGTTCTGCACAGCAAAGGAAACAGTCAACAAAAGCAAAGAGGCAACCCACGGAAGGGGAGAAGATATTCGCAAATGACACTACAGACAAACGGCTGATATCCTAGATTTATAAAGAACTTCTCAAATTTAACCCCCCAAAAACAAATAATCAAGTCAAAAAATGGGAAGAAGGCATGAACAGACACTTCTCAAAAGAAGACACACAAATGGCTAACAGACACATGAAAAAATGTTCATCATCATTCATCAGGGAAATTCAAATCAAAACTACAATGAGATACCACCTCACACCAGTTAGAATGTCAAAAATTGACAAGGCAAGAAACAACAAATGTTGGAGAAGTTGTGGAGAAAGGGGAACCCTCTTACACTGTTGGTGGGAATGCAAGTTGGTGCAACCACTTTAGAAAACAGTGTGGAGATTCCTTAAGAAATTAAAAATAGATCTACCCTATGACCCTGTAATAGCACTACTGGGTATTTTCCCCAAAGATACAGATGCAGTATCTGTATCTGTATACAGAAGGGCCACCTGTACCCCAATGTTCATAGCAGCAATGGCCATAGTTGCCAAACTGTGGAAAGAACCAAGATGCCCTTCAATGGATGAATGGATAAAGAAGATGGGGTCCATGTATACAATGGAGTATTATGCTTCCATCAGAAAGGATGAATACCCAACTTTTATATCAACATGGACGATACTGGAAGAGATTATGTTGAGTGAAATAAGTCAAGGAGAGAGAGACAAGTATCATATCGTTTCACTTACTTGTGGAGCATAAGGAATAACACAGAGGACATTGGGATGTGGAGAGAAGTGAGTTGGGGGAATCAGAGGAGGAGACAAACCATGAGAGACTGTGGACTCTGAGAAACAAACTGAGGGTTTTAGAGGGGAGGAGGGTGGGGAGTTGGGTGAGCCTGGTTGTGGGTGTTAAGGAGGACACATATTGCATGGAGCACTGGGTGTGGTGCCTAAACAATGAATTTTGGAAAACGGAAAAGAAATAAAATAAAATAAAATGGGAAAGAAAAGAAAGAAGTTTGTGATTTACTATTCAGTGATAAAAGCAGATTACAGAACAGTCTGTATAAAAAGGCTCAACTTAGGGAAGCCCGGGTGGCTCAGTTAGTTAAGACACTGCCTTCGGCTCAGGTCATGATCCCAGGGTCCTGGGATTGAGTCCTGCATCAGGCTCCTTGCTCAGGGGAAAGCCTGTTTCTCCCTCTGCCTCTGCCTGACACTCTGCCTGCTTGTGCTCTCTCTCTCTCTGACAAATAAATAAGTAAATAAAATCTTTTTTAAAAAAATGTACTGGCTCAACTTATAAAAGAAATAAGTATGAATAAATGTATATGAATATATGTTATTTGAAATTTCTTTTACTATTTACTTTATATATACTGCATTATTTAAATTATTTATAGTACATATCTACTACTTTTACAGAGATATGTAATACAAGGCAAAAAGCAATACAAATAAATATATTCTTGGGGAAAAAAAATCTCTCTCTAAAATGCTTCACAAATCTGTCTCTTTCTCTTCCCAGCATACTACTACTTCCTTAGTACAGTCCTCTGTCATTTACTACTTAGACCAGGATTCAGCATACTACTCCTATTTTATAACTGTGGGTATATGGTCTCTTCACAACTCCTCAATTCTGCTGTTGTAGTTTGAAAGCAATTAATGATAATACATAAACTATGGGTGTGGCTGTGTTCCAATAAAACTTTATTTACTAAAACAAGTAGTGGGCCAGCCCATGGGCCATAGTTTGCTGACCATTCACTTAGACTACTGAAACCACTAAATTCTCTAACTCTAATCCCTTTCACCATACCTCCCATTTCATGCACTGTTTCTATGTATGTTATATAATCTCTTCACATCCTATGTTTTTGTTTAATTCTCATTTTCCTGGAAAAGTCTTAAATTTCTGGTGACCTCAGATCATTTTTTAAGACCAAGAATAGTCTTCATGACCCCCCAAAATAAAACTGACTGCTTTGCCCCAGTGCTCACAGCTTTTGTATGTAGCTTGATTGGCATCCTGTATTGTGATTTCCATCTGTGCCTCCCAGTCAGACACAGCATACCACAAGGGCGGAGGCTCTCCTTTTGAATTCCTGGAACTTAACAGAAGGCAAAGCAGAGAATAGGGACTCAGAGTGTTGGCTGAGTGAACAGAGAGAGAGGGACAGGTGTCTCTTCCAGCTCTTAGGCTTTCAAATTAGGTGCAGATAACTGCTCCTCCTAGCAGTACTTTTTCTCTTCACAATCCAAACAATCAATACCTGGCAGCTCGGATCTTTCTTTCTTCCTTCTTTCTCATATTTCTACATGTTTAAAAGCCCAGAGAAACAAGACCGTATAACTAATATCAACTTTATGATTCCAACTTGCTATCTGATCGAAAACAACACTATGCATTTATAAGTAACATCACTCAGGGGATGGTTCGTCTTTGCCCTCCTGTCCTAGTTATAAGGCTTTTTCCCCCCACCCAGGATCACTAGTTGGTGAACTACTTGATTATGAGGAGTATGTTTTTGAAAGGCTAAAAAATATTTAGTGCATATATGAGTGACTCCCTAAGGTACAGCCAGCAAGTTTGGAATGTGTCCCAGGTATGCTTGGGACTTATTCACAGAGTTTGTACACAGGAAAAGTCTTACCTTAGAGATAATAAACTATCAAAAAGCCCATTTTACTATTCAGCTTAGCCTCTGTCAGCCCTTTAGATGGTTATCATCACCAATTTGCTGATGAGGAAACTGAGGCTCAGAATTGTTAAGCATCTGACCCAGTGTCATAGTGAACAAGGGGCTGGAGCTGCATCTCAAACTCAGCCCTTCAGATTTTAAAGCCCATATTCTTTCTTCATACATGGCTTATTCTCATCTTCCCTTGATTCTCCACATTTATACAAAACCCTTTGCATATCATTTAAAATGAGTAATCCAGTGCTAGAGATTTTGCAGCTGACTTTCCGCTAAATAATAGTCAATTACACAAACCATTGTTAAATGGGGTTCAAAATGTTTGTCTGTTGAATATTTTTTAAAGGTTTAAAACTGACAAGACAGTTTTAAGCACCACTATATACCAAACTTTGTTGAGTAGTCCCGGGTTTTGACTGGCAGTGAGATGGACTAGTCTGAGATGACCCACATCTGAAGACTGAGTAAACATCCATCCATAGGCAAGGCCTTGAGGGACTGGACCTGAGCTGCCCAGCATGGTCAGAGAACCTTAATATCATTACAATGATGGGAAATTCAACAATAGATGGGATCTCCAGTAGATACACAGAACACAAAACAAAAGAACTAGAGATCTACTCATCATTCAAAAGAACTTGAAGCTGAAAATAGAAGCCATTCATAGGGGTAGGACTGAATCAAGAAAAAAGTACAGGACAAGCTCTGCTCCATAAGAGCTTATATACCCTTCTTAGAAACAAGGCTGGGACTCAGGCACAGGGGGATTAGACAACACATCAGGGGCAAGAACTCAGGTGTGTAATTAAAATGACAGCTGCTGACTTGATTAGGGGTCCTCCCATTCCTCCTTCCCAAGGCAGAAATGTTCCAAGCAGTCATACAGGTTGAAATCTAGAGGCAATGCATACAGAGCTCTAATAGTGAAGAGACAGGAAAAAAGAGACTGTGTCCAGTGTGCCTGTCTCCTTGATATGTCTCTCTAGTTCCCCCTCTTGCTTGCCTTTTTTTTCTCCTTTCTCCTTACTGTTCAAAGGGTTTATGTGGCCAAATTATGCTTTGGAGTATTTTCATTAATTCTTAAATGTTTATTTTTCTTATTCTGAATATTTAAAATAATTGAGTATCTTATATTTTAATAATGTTTAGTCAGCAGCCCTCTGTAGAATTTCTAACACTGCTTTAACAAACTTTTTATTCACTGGACTAGTTGCAATTAATCCAAGCTACACACACTGGATTCAGGTTTTTAAAAAAGCTCTACAATACCAAAAAATTAAGATCATATATGTTTTCTAAGTATTCACAAATGATTAAATGGTTAATTATTTTGCATTCATTTGATGACATATTATGCACTAATTAAAATATTTAAAAATCACTTAAAAATTTTTAAAAATCTTTTAAAAAATTAAATTTGAACCCATGGCTAAAACTAGGTAAAATTTTTGTGATTTTAAATGTTAAGAGAACATGGAAAAACAACAACAACACAAAACCATGGTTCATAGAGAGACAGACAGACAGACAAATGGTGAATTATATTTTATTTTTTGGTATTATGTTACTTGGCATTGAATCATATTTCTTAAAATGAGATGTATGTCTGTCATCCATACTGTTTTTTAATATTCAATTAGCCACTGTATAGTACACGATTAGTTTTTGATGTAGTGTTCAATGATTCATTAGTGAAGTATAACACCCTCTGCTCCTTCCCCTATACTTCTTGAGACAAGTGCACAAGCTCACGGCTCACGTAATATAGTCTGTTTCACAGAATTACTGCCCTAAAAATGTTCAGCTGTTCCACTATGATACTTTTAAAATAAGCCATTTTGAAGAATCTAGTGCCTTTGAGAAGTGAAGCTGTAACTCATGTATCTAAAACAAAACAAAACAAATTTTCCATGATAGACATGAAAGGAAAGTATCACTCAACATAGATTAGAATGCAGTGAGTTCAGTGAAATCTCTGTCTATGACCTCCTCATCAGCTCTGGTCCCCAGGTCTGTCCTTCTTCATCCTCCCACAAGAACCAGTTTCATTTGGAATTCAGAATTTGTCTCTAAGCTTCGGTATTCCTGCCAAGAACACCAAAAGACTAACTTTTTGTCCTTCTGCTTTCTGACATGTCATTTTTGGCTTCTAATTCAAATACACTTAAATCCTCTACAAAATTAAATTCTGATTAGGCATTCAGTTACCTCTTATTCCTTAAAAATAGTTTTCTTTTCTATGACTTTGTAGTAGCAGGCTGATAAAGGCCTGCTTACATGTGTAACTTTATTAAATTAATATGCATTCAATGGAACTATTCAGATATGATTATTTTACTATTCAAAATGTGTAATTTGTTTCCTTTGAGAAATCATTTATTCTTCCAACAAATAACTTCAATAAAACACCAAAGCATAAGATTGAATATATGGATAGACTTTTCATCATGAGGAAATACAAATGCATATTAAAAAATACAGACTTTTCCCATAAGAATTTCTTAAGCATAAGTTCTAAAAAGATGAAGTAAAAGGTATTCTTATAATAGTATTAAAATTTGTGGCAGCTTAAACTGAAATAAGATTCTGATATGAAAATGTTTACTTTTTATTGTTGATAGCTTCAGATTCATTGCCACTATATTGTTTTGGCTGCTAGCTATGACCCAGTTTTCATTTGTTTTTATGCTTTATTTATTTATTTTTAAATCCTATAACAAAAAAACAAAATACTGAATGTTTTAAATAGCATCAAAGATTTTTATATTGACTATACTAAAAAAAATTAGTGTTAATGAATATAAATTTGGAGTGCTGACCCTGAGGCAGAAGCATGCTTGGCAAATTCAAGGAGACAGGGTGATTGAAGAAAAGAGAGGGAGGGATGGGGTGCATAGAGAAGGTAAGGCCAAAAAGTTAACCAAAGGGCAAGACATAGGGCTATAGAGGTCTTTAGATTCTATTATGCATGCAATGAGAAGTCACTGGTGGGTTATGTACAGGATGGTGACATGATTTTATTTATGTTTCCAAAGGCTTACATTGGCTGCTGTAAGACTACAGGATGTAGAAGACTAGAATCAGGGTAATGAGAATGGTAGCATGAGGTAGGTTGTTCCGTACTGAGTGGTAAGGTGTGGTTTGATTCTGGATCCAGAAACTTGCTGATTATACCCTTTACCAAGTTCACTTACTGTTAATATGCTTTATCATTTCTTCATTTCTTTTTTTTTTTTTTTAAGATTTTATTTATTTATTTGACAGAGAGAAATCACAAGTAGGTGGAGAGGCAGGCAGAGAGAGAGAGAGAGAGGGAAGCAGGCTCCCCGCTGAGCAGGGAGCCCGATGCGGGACTCGATCCCAGGACTCTGAGATCATGACCTGAGCCGAAGGCAGCGGCTTAACCCACTGAGCCACCCAGGCGCCCATCATTTCTTCATTTCTTCATTCTATCATTCTCCTTTCCCTCTCCCGACTCTCTCAACTTGTTCAAATCTGAATTATTTGAGGGTGAGTTATATCCATGATACATCACAGCCCCTTACTTCTAAATTCTTCAGTGTGTATTTCCTAAGAACAAGGATCATCCCATACATAATCACAATGCAATTATAAACTTCAGTAAATGTAATATTGATACAATATCTAATTTTATCTAATTTACTATTTGTATTCCAATCTTGTCAGTTCACCCAATAATGTCCTTAATAGCATTTTCTCCCCTCCAGTACAAGATCTGGTATTGCATTTAATTGTCATGTCTATTTAGATTCCTTTAATATGAAGCATTTTCATAAACTATCTTTCTTTTATGCATGTATTTTAACACAGAGACAACTGACTGGACTGAACATTAATACAGATGGATTTGATGTGGACTCTGGGGGAGGTGAGGATGACTCCCAAGATTTCTGGCTTCAGAAACTGAATGGATCTCATTTACTGTGGTAACTATTGCTGCAGAGATGGGGGCAGTTGGAAATTGAAACCTCTAGAGAGGTTCTTCTTGTGAAAGTGACTTCTGGTACTCATCCATATTTCCTCCTCTGAACACACTGGAGAATTACACTTCCCCACCACCTGACAGCCATGTGAAACTATGCAAGCAGTTCTGGCTAACAGTTTTAAGTTGGGATGATAGTATCAGGTCCCAGGAGAAGCATTTTCTTAGCCTGTTTCATTGTCCAAGAAGGCTGTGTATTTCAGGCAGTGCCACTGCAGGATGGTGAGCAATGCAGACTGATGGAGAATAGTCATCCTAGAGAATTGTCCATTCCCATAGCAGAATTTTCATGACCAAATAAGCATCTGTTATGTCAATTCACTGAAATTTTGGGAATTATTAATTCCTAGCCTATCTTGACATTGTCACTATTAGACATTCAAATGAAATGGTAAGTAGATATTTAGATATACAATCCTGGAATTGGGGTCAGGTCAGTTCTGTGAATGTTTGGGAATCACCAACATATAAGTGATAGAGGAATGAGATTCCCCCATCTAGTGAGAATAGGTATAGGTAATTGATTGATAGGCAATTGACTTATATATACCAACTTCTACTCATATACCCATACATACATAATGACCTCCTCCTCAATCAGCTGCTATACACAATCAGTCCAAGAAAAGGCATCTAACTCAAAACAGCCACCCAAAGTCTTTCCACAGGATTTTTCAAACTGGAACTAAAATAATCAGTCTGTCTTATGTGGTGGGAATCTATGAAGGTCAAGAATTGTCAGAAGTCGTACCCCAAACTATGTGAATGAAACTTGCAACAGTAAGAGAAAACGAAGAAGAAGTAGAGAAAAAAAAAGAGAGATGAGAGTTTTGACAACTTTCAATTCCCTGGTTCTCACTGTTCTTCAGGCCCTTTCTTTCATGTCTTTCAGATGATTTTGTCATTAAAAAATACCACTAATTACAAGAGCCAATAATTACCATATTGTCCTAATCTAGTTTGAACTAGATTTCCATAACTCTTAGCCCAAAGAATGCTGGATAGTAAATGATTATTACCAAACTAACAAAATATTATACATTTTTAACTTAAAAAAAAAAAAAACAACTTATCACCATGGGACACGTGACTGCCTCAGTTGGTAGAGCATATGACTCTTGATCTTGGGGTTACGAATTCAAGCCCTATGTTGAAATAACAACAAAAATAATTCATGGCTTCTCCCATTTTTAAAAGCCATCATTTACTTCCCATCCTTTCCTCCACTTAGGATCCTGATGATCTATTGGTGCATACCAAACCACTGCAACACAGTAGCTTAAAATGGAAATCAGTTGTTTTGCTCATTAATCTGCAATTTGGGCAGGGCTCTATGGGAAAGGTTCACTTCTGCTGCACATGCTGTTAGCTGGAGACCTGATCAAGAAGGCCCACCCATATGGGTGAAAAGCTGGTGCTGGCTATCAGCTGATCAATCAGGCCTGCATTGTCTCTCCATATGTGTCTCTCAGTATGACCACAGCATCTTCACAAATGAGACTGGATCCCAAGGGAAGCATATCAAGAGAGACAGGCAAGCAGAAGTTACATCATCTTTTATAACCTAGCCTCAGAAGTCACACAGTATCTCTTCTGCCACACTGTACTAGTCATACTAGTCACAACAATCACAAAGTCTTACCCAAATCCAGTGGAGAAGTACAAAGATGTCACCTTTTAATGCGGCAGTAGCTAGATTCAAGAATAATATGAGGGAAGGGAGAATTATTATGACTATTGCTGGAAAATTTAATCCACCATAGATGCTTAATGGTTTATAAAAACTAAGGCTATTAAAAAAACAAACAAAACAACAACAACAACTAAGGCTACTGTATGTAAACTACAAGGATATTGTTTTAGTTTCACATGAAAAATATTCATTCATTCATTTACTCACTTATCCATTAATTCATTTGTAAAATAAAAACTTATTGAGAGACAAAGATTCTAGGTGCTTTGTTAGATTCTGGAACAGGGTCAATAGTCAACCAATATATACTTAGTATATTCTACTATTTATTTGCAGCCACTATTCATTCTTATTGGGTCTGTGTCCATTCAGATGTCTTGGTGTCCCAGTTGTCAGCTATTTTGAATATCATCCCTTTGCATGGGGAATAGCAAGGAAGACAGAAATCTTTCAGAAGACAGACTATGGGAGGAGATTTTGGTCTGGTGTACTGCTACAAACACTGCTAATCTTATGCTGGACTCCTTAGAACTGGAAAATGAGACAGAGATTCTTGTGAAAGTGATTTATTTAGGAAGTGCTTTCAGAAAGGGAGGGAGGAAATCAGGACAGGGCAGCAAATGGAAGCTAAGCATGTGGTCTTGATTGGAGACTCACATTAGCCTGGTCCCGAAAGGAGCTCTGGAATATGACTTGTAGCACACAGGGGGTCCTATCTGAGGCAAAGAGGACATATTTCAGTACACAAGTGGCCAATGGGCATGACTGATGTGTTTACGTGTGTGGGGGGCAGTGCATGGGGCAGGCGGAAATAGGTGTAACTCAGGTGTGGCAATTCCACTTAAAAGAAGAATCAATTTGCCAAAGATGCAGTTATGAGCCTTTAGCATCCAAAACCAATTTGCAGCTGGGGATGAATACGCCTATCTAAGAAAGAAGTTCTTTTTTATATTTAGTTTCAAGTTACTATTCAAATTCCAGTTAGGTTACATACAGTGTAGTATTAGTTTCAAGAGTAGAATTTAGTGATTCACACTTATATACAATACCCAGTGTTCATAACAAGTGCCCTCCTTGATACCCATCACCCATTTAACCCATCCCCCCATCTGACTCTCCTCTAGAAACCCTCAGTTTGTTCTTTATAGTTAAAAATGTCTTCATTTCCCTCTCTTTTCCCCCCTATGTTCACCTGTTTCTTAGTTCCACATATTAGTGAAATCTTAGGGTATTTTTCTTTTTCTGACTTATTTCGCTTACTATAATACTCTCTAGCTTCATTCACATCATTGCAAATGGCAAGATGTCATTCTGTTTGATGGTAAGTAATATTCTATATCAAGATCTAGATACATAGATACGCCATCCTTTCTTTATCCATAATCAGACATCTGGGCTCTTTCCATAGTTTGGCTGTTGTTGATAATGCTGCTATAAACATCAGGATACATGTGCCCCTTTGAATCAATATATTTGTGTATCCTTTGGTAACTACCTTGTAGTACAATTGCTGGGTTATAGAGTAGTTATATTTTTAACTTTTTGAAGAACCTCCATACCGTTCTCCAGAGTGGCTACACCCATTTGCATTCTCACCAACAGTGTAAGGGTTCCCGTTTTTCTGCATCCTCACCAACATTTGTTGTTTCCTAAGTTGTTCATTTTAGTCATTCTGACCAGTGTGAGGTGGTCTCTTATCATGGTTTTGTTTTGTATTTCCTTGATGATGACTGATATTGAGCATTTTCCATGTATCTGTTAGCCATCTGTACATCTTCTTTTGGAGAAATGTCTTTTCATGTCTTCTGCCCATTTCTTACTTGGGTCATTTATCTTTTCAGTGTTTAGTTTGATAAGTTCTTTATATATTTTGGATACTAACTCTTTATCAGATATGTCACTTGCAAATATCTTCTCCCATTCCATAGACTGCTTTTTAGTTTTGTTGATTGTTTCCTTCACCGTGCAGAAGTTTTTTTTCTTAATGAAATCCCAATAGTTCATTTTTACTTTTATTTCCCTTGCCTCCAACGACATGTCTAGTAAGAAGTTGCTGCGGTGAGGTCAAAGAGGTTGCTGCCCGTGTTCTCTAGGATTTTGATGGCTTCCTGCCTCACATTTTAAGACTTTCATCCATTTGAATCTTTTTTTGTATATAGTGTAATAAAATGGTCCAATGTCATTCTTCTGCATGTTACTGTCCAGTTTTCCCAATACCATTTGCTTAAGAATCTGTCTTTTTTCTATTGGATAGTCTTTCCTGCTTTGTCAAAGATTAGTTAACCATACAGTTGGGGGTTTATTTCAGGGTGTGTATTCTGTTCCACTGATCTATGTGTCTGTTTCTGTGCCAGTACCATCTTTGTCTGGTTTTGGAATCAAGGTAATGTTGGCCTCATAGAACAAAGGTGGAGATTTTCCTTCCATTTCTATTTTTTGGAACAGTTTGAGGAGAGTACGTATTAACTCTTCCTTAAATAGTTGGTATAATTACCCTGGGAGGCCATCTGACCCTGGACTTCTGTTTGTTGGAAGATTTTTGATTACTGATTCAGTATCTTAGCTAATTATCTGTCTGTACAAAGTTTTTTTTTTTTTTTTTTTTTGCTTCTTCCTGTTTTAGTTTTGGTAGTTTGTATGTTCCTAGAAATTTACCCATTTCTTCCAGATTGCCCAAGTTGTTGGCATATAATTTTTCATAATTGTTTGTATTTCTATGCTGTTGACTGTGATCTCTCCTCTTTTATTTGTGACTTTATTTAGGCCCTTTCTCTTTTCTTTTTGATAAGTCTGGCTAAGGGTTTAGCAATTTTATTAATTCAAAGAACTGGGTCTTTTTTATATATTTGTGGTCTTTCCAGATTTTTTTCACGTGGTTAACTTCAAGTTTCATTGCACTGTAATCTGAAAATATTCATGGTATGATCTCAGTCTTTTTGTACTGGTTGAGGCCTGATTTGTGACTTGGTACACAATCTATACTGTAGAATGTTCCATGTGTACTCAAAAAGAATATGTATTCTGCTGCTTTAGGATGAAGTGTTCTGAAGATAACTTTTAAGTCCATCTGGTCCAGTGTGTCATTCAAAGTCCTTGTTTGCTTGTTGATTTTCTGCTTAGATGATCTGTCCATTGCAGTAAGTAAGGTGTTAAGACCCCCTTAATTACTGTATTACTATAAATGACTTCCTTTATGTTTGTTATTAATTTTTTTATATATACAGGAGCTCCCAAGTTGGGGAATTCATACTTATAATGGCTACATCTTTTTGTTGGATAGACTGCTTTATTATGATATAGTGCCTTTTTTCATCTCATTAGTCTTTGTTTAAAATCTAGTTGGCGTGAAGTAAGTATGGCTTCTTTGGCTTTCTTTGGATATCTGATTGCATGATAAATATTTCTCTATCCCCTCTCTTTCAATCTGCAGGTGTCTTTAGGTCTAAAATGAGTCTCCTGTAGGCAGCATATAGATGTGTTTTGTTTTTTTATCCATTCTGATAACCTAAGTCTTTTGACTGGAACATTTAGTCCATTTATATTCAGCATGATCATTGATATAAATTTAGTAAAATTTTTTATTTGTTTTGTTGCTGTTTTTGAAGATTTTCTCTCTTCCTTTCTAGTATTTGTCACTTTGGGTCGTTTCCACTAAGAGTTCTCTTTAATATTTCTTGCAGAGCTGTTTTAGTAGTCACAAAATCCTTTTGTTTTTGTCTGAGAAACTCTTTATCTCTCTTTCTATTCTGAATGATAGCCTTGCTGGATAGAGTATTGGCTACAAATTTTTCCCATTCAGTATATTGAATATATATGCCACTTTCCTCTGGAATGCAAAGTTTCTGTGGAGAAGTCTGCTGCTAACCTTTTTTGTATTCTCTTGTCAATTAGAGATTTTTGTCTTGCTGCTTTTAGGATTTTTTTAATCTCCATGTTTTACAATTAACTATGATAAGTCTTGGTATTGGCCTGCTTTTGTTAATTTTGATGGGAATTCTCTGTGCTTCTTGGATTTGGAAGTCTGTTTCTTTCCCCAGATTAGGGAAATTTTTCACCTATAATTTCCTGAAGAAAACCCTCTGCCCTCGTTTTCTTTTTTTTTTCTGGGACTCCTAGGATTCAAATGTTATTACATTTCATGGAGTCACTGAGTTCCCTAAGTCTACTTTTGTGATCCAAGATTTTCCTTTCCCTCTTTTGCTCAGTTTATTTTCCATAATTCTATTTTCTATTTCACTTATTCATTCCTCTCATTCTTCCATACTTGTGGTCATTATATTCAGCTGGTTTTGAATCTCAGTTATTGAGATTCAAATCATATATATATATATATATATATATATATAATCTCATCTTGGCCTACTTAGTTTTAAGCTCCTTTTTCTCTTATAGTAAGGGTCTCCTTTCTGTCTTTTATGCTTTTCTCAAGCCCAGCTAGTATCCTTATGATTATTGCTTTGAATTCTGGATCAGGCATATTACTTATATCTGTTTTGATTAGATGCCTGGCTGTAAACTTGTTCTTTCTTTTGGGATAAATCCTTCCACCTTGTCTGTTGTCTAGGTCTATCTTATTCTATATATTAGGAAAGCCTGTTATATTTCCTGCTCCTAAGAATAATGGTTTTATGAAGAAGAGGTCATAGACTGTCCAGGGCCTGACACTTCAGGAAGTGGTCTCTGGTGTGTGCTGTGTGCACTCTGCTGCTGTTATGGCTGCTCGACCCCTCAGGTCAGTCCTCTGCAGAGTTTCTCCTTGCTAGCAGTGGGTAGTGTTTGGTGTAAGCAGGCTAAGCAGCCAGTTGATGTTGTCCTATTTACTGAAGTTGGTTCTTGCTGAGGAGTAGGGCAGGGAAATAGTGCCAGCCCCATTTCTCCTCAGAGAGGAGAGTTCCTGCTTGCTGCTGTCAGGGAAGCCTCTGGAAGAGGGACTAATTTTCTCTTGAGCATTGTAGGTGTTTTTCAGGCTGCTGTTTTCACAGTGTCTGTGTCTGAGTTGGTTGCCTGCCTGGACCAGCACAGTGCATTTTGGGCTCTATCTTAGGCAGCTAGCTGAGTTTTCAAACTCCAAATTTCAGGGATCTGCTGTTGGGGGGAACTTCACTGATCTTCTGGGGGAGGGTTTTGCCACACTAGAACTGATGCAGGTTTGAGACAGAAGGGCAGTTGCACCACAGCACAGGAGTGTGGGGTTTGGAGCAAAGTACCCTAAAGAGCCAGTGTCCATGTCAGCCATTCTCAGCAGATGTTTCTGCACCTCTGGTGAAAGGCAGGAGAGGGAAATGGCACCTCCCCCCTCCGCCCAGCTCCTTTTCCTCAGAGAGGTAATGCCACCTCTCTCAGATGTACTCCAAGAAGGGGGAAATATCTCTCCCAGTGTGTCTCAGGAGATCCTCAGATCACACCATCTGTCCCCAGTTTACCTGTCTGCCTTCTCCACAGGGACACTACAGTACCTTCAGGGCTCTATACCAGCCATAGAGAGAACCTCTAAAACTTGTCTTTTGAGTTCCACTGGTTGTAAAAAAAATAAATAAATAAATTAAAATTAAAATTAAAAAAATTTCCACAGAAATTGGCCCCTCTCGTTTTCCCAGTCGATGCTTTTGGGAAAGTGTTTTTCCCTGTTCAATCCCCTGTGCATTCCTCCCCCATCTCACTCATCTCTCTCTGTGACCAGGACTCCCTCCCCTCTGCAGCAGCTACAATCTGTTTCTCCCCCCACCCCTGTCTATACACCGCCTACCTCCCACAATGTGGCCCCCTTTCTCCCTCTGTCTGTGCAGTTTATTCTGTCAATCCTCAGACTGATTTCCCAAGAAAGAAGTTCTGACTGAGGCACCAACATATTCAATATATTACCTCCTTCTGAATCTTTTACTAGAAGTTATGTACCTCAACCTGTTATCTAGGCATAAACTGAGAAGTCAATTTGACCAGCACCTAACTAGATACAGAGTAATGGCAAGTCTGACACATTGCCTATTGTCTACAACTCTCTTTGTTTGAAGATGAGGGTAGGAAAAATTAACATAGTGTTTAGGAAGGGGGATTTCAGGAAAGAAAAAGAACTTTAAATTGAACAAAAAACGGATTACTGAAATTTTTTATTACACACAAAAAAACTGGGTGATTTTAATAGTTTTATTGAGATAGAATTTATACATCATAAAATTCATTTATTGAAATAATTGAAATGTTTTATATTTACAGAGTTGTACAATCAACATGTCTAATCTTAAAACATTTAAATCATTATTAAAATAAATCACATGCCTATATACAGTTATTTTCTATCCCTACCCCCATCCCCAGAATTAGGCAAGCATGTTGTTATCATGTATCCGTGCTTTTCTTTTTCTATTGCTCCTTATTGCTAAAGAGTACTGTACTGTATTTTATTTATCCAGTTGATGTGCACTTGTGTTGCTTCTATTTCTTAGCTATTGTGAATAATGCTAATATAAACATTTATGTACAAGTCTTTATGTGGACATTTTCACTTTTCATTTCTCTTAGGTAAATTCCAAAAAGTGAAACTCTTGGGTCCTATGTTAAATCGAAGCCCAACTCTTTGAGGAACTGCCAAACTCTTTTACCAAGCAGCTGTGCCATTTTATATTCCCACCAACAGTGTATGAGGGGTCCAATTTCTTCACATCTTCCAACACTTTTTATTATCTGACTTTTTCACTATGTCCATTCTAGTGCATGAGAATCTCACTGTCATTTTTATTTGCATTTCCCTGAGAGCTAATGTTTTTGTTGTTTTATGTGTTTTTTGGTCATTTGTGCATCTTCTTTGCAGAAATGTCTATTCAGATCTTTTGCCTATTTTTAATTGGATTATCTACCTTTTTATTATTGTGTTGGAAGAATTCTTTAGCTATTCTGGATATGTCTATTATTCGATATACAACTTGCATGCATATTCTGCCATTCTGGTTTTTTTAAATTATTATTTTCTTGAGGATAGCTTTTTGAAACACAAAGTTTTAAGCCCAATTTATTTTTTTCTCTTATCACTTGTATTTTGCTATCACATCTAAGAAATCATGAAGATATTCCCCTAAATTTTCATTTGAAAGTTTTATAGTATTAGCTGTTACATTTATGTCTGTAATCTATTTTTAATTATTTTTTATTTTCTTATTTTTTTTTAAGAGAAAGAGAGCGAGTGAGTGCGCACAAGTTGGGGGAGGGGTCAAGGGAGAGGGAGAGGGAGAAAGAGAATCTTAAGCAAGCTTCAGACCTAGCAGGGTGCCTAACACCAGGCTCGATCTCATCTCACAATCCTGAGATCATGCATGACCTGAGCTGAAATTAAGAGTTGGAAGCTTATCGACTGAGCCGCCTGGGAGCTCCTAAATTATTTCTTGTGTATGGTGTAGGGTAGGAGTTCAATGTCATCTTTTTGCATGTGGATATTCAACTGTTAGAGTACCATTTGTTGAAAGGGGACTCTTTCCCACTGAATTTTCCTGGGACTTTGATCAAGAAAGCAGAGTGAATTTTTTTTTTTTTAAGAAAGTTGAGTGATTTTAGAAAAGCATTTAGTATCCTGTTTGTCAAGTCCCTGACCTATATCAAAGAGCAGATTATTAGGAAAAAAACAGGATGACATTAAAACAACAAAAACAGAGAATGAGATAAAGTGTATAAAATAAAGAATGAAAGTGAGAAAATAAATAATATAACAGAAATAGTAACAAACACAGTGGAATGCAGAGAAACTGTTGGATGGTTAACCTCTTTCAGAATATATATATGTATACATGTGTGTGTGTGTGTGTGTGTGTATGGAAAAACTGTAAGGTAGACTTTGATAGATATGGAAGACAGGAATAAAAACACAATATAAGAATTTGAGGTGTTTTTCAGTAAGAAATCAGAATAATTAGAAGAATGATTAAAGATATAGTTGAAGAAAGAATCCCTAAGTAAAGAAAATATGTTAGTATACAGATAACAAATGCTTAGATCTTTCCTAGGAAAAAATCCAAAAGAAGTTTGCAGATAGACTTATTATGGAATGAAATATATTAAAGAAAATTTCCTATATAAACATCATATAAAAATGCTTTCCATAAAAAAGGCAATTAGACTTAAAGATGATCAAGATTGGTCCCTCCAAAATATGCTGCT
This sequence comes from Mustela putorius furo, assembly GCF_011764305.1. Lineage (NCBI taxonomy): Eukaryota > Metazoa > Chordata > Mammalia > Carnivora > Mustelidae > Mustela > Mustela putorius. The sequence goes on along the minus strand of NW_025421467.1, from coordinate 10,048,672 downwards.
TTGGCATAAAGATTATTTTGAGTCAAAAGTAACCAAGATCCACTGGATTTAGGAAAAGCTATCATCCCCACAACTGCCTAGAAGAATTTAGATAAAGGACCTGCTCCAGGAAGAGAGCCGTCACCATAGATAACTATACTATTTTAAGAACCAGGTATGCTAGACAGGAAGGAACCTAGATCAAAGCCTGTTTGACCTTTGTCCCATTTTTTCCTGAAGCCCAGAAAACATTTGTTTACCAAACATTTACTCTTTTTTTTTCCTTTTTCCTGAGGATTGCATTGCTTTTCTTTAAAGACCTGGATCTCTACCACCTTCTCCTTAGTTCAGAATGATATACATACCTTATTTTGGCTGACTATCTTTGGAATTTCCTACCTATGTGAGGGTCTCAGTACATAAATTTAATTTTCTCCTTTAATCTGCCTCATGTCAATTTGATTCCTAGTTTAACAAGAAGGACCTTAAAGGGGACAGAGATTTTTGCTCCCCAAAAAACTGCTTCAGTTTCCTCTACTAAAGAACAAATGTCAGTAGAGAGCAGAAATATTTTAAGTTTCAAGTAAACAAAAAAAAAATTTTTTTTAACTGAAATGAAGTCTTTAAAACCTGGGCAAGTTGTCTTTCATTTGAAAGCAACTGAAAAAATATCCTGGAAACACAAAAGTTCAGAAAATACATCATCTATTCACCCTATTTGAGAAAATTTACTTAAAGATTAAACTCCAGCAGCAAAATACTGAATCAAAATAAAGATCTCAAAATGGTATATCACTGTCTGAGAAGGTGTGACGGATCTTCCTAGACTCATTTAGAGAAATATAAATTCCACTCAGGCAAATTAGGTTCTGCTAAAGGAAGGAGGTAGAGGTGGGAGAGCTTGAACCCCGGATGCTTCATTCAGCTCTGTTTCTTCAGGTCCTTTTCCAATGAAATGTGTTGTTTCTTGATATATTCCATAAGTTAGGAGATCTCAGGTGGTAAATTTATTGCTGATTTTTCTCCTGTGGGGTTGGTAATTACTGAGAACTGTTGTTTCTTTACCCAGAACAAGTGACCAGAGTTTTTTCTGCAGACCTATCCCTTAGAGGGTAATTGCTAATGGGGAAATATATGGGAGAAGAGGCCGAGTTCCCTTTGGATAAATCTTTTGGAGTCAGGGCCATGTAATAATTTAAGTAGCACATGGGTCTAAGCTCTGAGGTTGACTGAAGTTTCACTTAGATTTAATACTATGTAAGCACAATGCACTGCTAGGTTTCTAAGTAGTCTAATGATTTCTAAGATTTCTGTTCTGATTCCTTCTAAATCTTACTACAAAATCTTCACTTGGAAGTTCACTCCCGTGTCAGATTCTAAAAGCAGTCTTCACTGAAGACTGTTAGGAGAAGCCCTAAATCAATTTAATGCAACACACTTATTCTAAGTTAGGCACTGTGCCAAGATAAACCACTGATGACAAGATAAACCACTACCAAGATAAATAAACCACAGGCATCTTTCCTGAAATGGTTGTATTCTAGCGCAGAGGTCTCTTAAATGCTAATATGCATAAGAATTGCCAGGGAGGCTGTTAAAAATGTAGGACCTGGCCCTAGTCCCAGAGGTTTTGTTTCATTGATTCTTTTAGGTGATCTCCAGTGAGTGATCTCTCTTTGGAAACATTTGTCTAGGGGCCAAGCATTGATGGCTATTTCAATATAACGTCAAAGTGCTGCATTTGAGTAATAGTAAATCATAGACTTTGGCACTAGAAGATACAGATTTGAATCCAGCACTACTATTCACTACTTGTGTGGCACTGAATAAGTTATTTAATCATTTTGTCTCTACAAAACATACCTCCTATGGTTGTTACGATGTTTAAAATAAATGAGTAATTTAAATCTAAAGAAATAAACTAATGCTTACTGCTTACTAATTTTCTTTTACTGTGAAGGTACTGCAACAAAATGCCTCATATTATAATATAGGACTTGGGAATCAGAATAGGCAAAGCGAGAAATGGAGAGAAGATCTAGAGCCTGTATAGATGCAGAAAGAGATGAACAGAGAAGAAGCTTGCTTGAAGTTTGCTCTGTTACATGTAAGATAAGTTACTCACTAAACATTCTTAACACTTAAGTACTAACCAGTGTTTTTTTTTTTTAAAGATTTTATTTATTTATTTGACAGACAGAGATCACAAGTGGACAGAGAGGCAGACAGAGGGATGGGGGGAAGCAGGCTCCCCGCCAAGCAGAGAGCCCAATGTGGGGCTTGATCTCAGGATCCCAGGATCATGACCCGAGCCAAAGGCAGAGGCTTTAACCCACTGAGCCACCCAGGGGCCCCCTAACCAGTGTTTTTGAAGTTGGACTTGTGTTTGCAGAAAATGCCAGAAAAAGGGCTGCGTCTGTTTTCAAAGTGTGCTGGGTGCGAGAAAAGATGCTACTCAGAGGGTATAGTCATACTTTTATTACATGAGTAAATGGCTAATAGGCTGGCTCATAATAAACTTCCGATAAATAGTGGCTGTCATCAGTGCTCTGTTCTTCCTTGCTCCATCCTTACCCTGATGTCTTCTTCCCACTATATCCTTAAGTAGTCTTCCACTTAAGTTTTCAAGAAACCCTCTTACACTCCTACTCTTTTCCCAGAACACTCTCCCTTTGCAACTCCTGACAGTAAACCTTAAGAACACCACCTCCTTCATCAGCTTCTCTGACAGGGATCCATTCATTCAACTGGTCATTCATTTAACAAGTACTCAATGAGCAAATGTCCTGTGCTAAAGAAGTGCTAAAAAGAAGTTCAGTGTTGTATGTGTATACAAGTACCTATTCCAGTATGGACAATAAGAAAGGTTCCCTGAAGAAAAAAATCTTTATTATATTGTTGAGCACCTATTATGTCACAGGTAGCAGTATCCCTGCTATATATGACATAATATATAAGTACACATATTAAATAAGACATGAAAGAGAATTAAGATATGTAGTACAGTATGATATCTGATATGTAAAAGATAAGCACAAGTATATTTCAGTAAGTGCTAGGAATCACAGAAAATGTCCTAAAAGAATAATAATAAATAAAATAAATGGTAGCTATTATTGCTATGATGCCTGTGCTCCAAAAAGAGGCATGTGGTGGGTTAAGTAGTGACCCTCTCCACCAAAGAGCCATGTCCACATCCTAATCCCCAGAACCTGTGAACATTGCCTTATATGACATGAGTGCATATCCCCCTAAATACAAAAGCTGTGATTAAGATATCGAGAGGTAGAGTTTTTCCTAGATTATCTGGTAGGCCCTAAATGCAAATACATACATTCTTATAAATATAAAGCAGAGAGTTTTAAGACTTAAAGGGAGTGGACAATGTGATCACAGATTAGAGCTATAAACCAAGGGAATCCTGGTGCCAGAAGTGGAAGAGGCAAGCAAGAGATTCTTCCTTAAAGCCACGGGTGGGAGCACAGCTTTGCTGACACCTTGATTTTGGGCACTGGCCTCCAGAACTGTGAGAGAGTACATTTATTTATGTATTCATTTTTTCAGTCACCCAGTTTGGGATAATTTCTATTAGCAGCTACAGGAAACTAATATAAAATTAAACCAATTTGTGGATGTAGGGAATTGCTTTCTGGAGCTAAAGGAAATTTTGAGGGAGGAGATCTCAGTTACTATTACCATATGTAAAATATCAAAAAACATAAACAATATGAAAAAAATAATAATAAAAAGGATACCAGACATGAAAGAGCATGATTTTCTTCTGAAACCCTAAACTGTAGCTGTGGGGAGAGGTAAGAGATGAAATCAGAGTATAGCTAAGCTTGGTTAGTCTTTAAATGGCACAACTAAAGAGCCAAAACATCTCTAGGCCCTTGGTACTCAAAGAGTGGTCCTTAGAGCAGCAGCTGGAGTTATAACATCATTATAAAGGTTTTTAGAAATGCAGAACTGGGGCCATATTTCAAACCACATGCTAACAGAATCTGAATTTTAATAAGATTTCGGGTCATTTGAAGGCACCCTAATATTTAAGAAGCTTGCCTCTAGGGCAATGCTATTGGGAAATTTTCAACGATTTAAAGCAAATAACTGACAAGGTAACTTTTGCATTGTAGGTTAACCACCTAGTGGTATTATGAAGAACACATTTAACTGGATAAAACCCAAGGCAGAGACAAGTGACTGCAACAGTACCGGTAAGAGATTACGAAGTTTTGAATGAAGATGGTGGTAACAGAGATGGGAAAAAAAAAAAAAAAAGACAATTTTAAGAAATATTTAGATCCTAGTCTGATAAGTAGTAAATTTATTCACACCTGGTTTCTGTGATGTGTCCCACTTCTCTGTGCTTCACTTTCTAACAGGATCTTAGGATGGGATTATTCCTGTCATAGTTTCTGTTGAAGTACCAATCAGCTGACAGGATGCTCAACGGAGGGTGAGCCATTCTCCCTTCTACACACAGGTTGACAAAAGAAATGCATTTTAGATATTTTGTATGATTCATTGGGGCTTCAACCAGATCAAGAATATTAAAAAAAAAAAAAAGGCATCAGAGAAAGTAAAGGAATAGCTTCTTTAGAGAGCTATCACTCTGTCGTGAGCACTGCCAAAAAAAAAAAAAAAAAAAAAAAAATCCACAGGCCCCAAATGGAGCTATGTCTGTTAAGACTCCATACCAACTGCAGTTTCAATCCCCCCAGGAATGTAAACTTGAACCAGTCAACACGGAATTTCCCTGACAGCACTAGGAAATCTACTGAGAGACCCCTCCGTGCCCCTCTGGAGGGCAACTTTGCCTAAAACAATGCATTCCTTGCCAATAATTTTCTTTTCTCACTCCCCCTCTGCCTTTAAAAACCTTCCTTTTCTACACCTGGAGGGAGCTCTTTTCTGTTTGCAGATAGGATGCTCCTTAATCCACAAGTCATTAAAAAAAAAAAAAGAAAATCTGATCTTTTAAGTTACTCAGTTGAATATTTAACAGTACCAATCCTCTGAGGGGGAGAGGCATAGGTGTGTAGGACCTTCTAACTTCAAGCCTAGCGAGGAGTACTGTCAGGGGACTATGGGAGAGCTTTGAAATGTATTTTCTGCAGCTGAAAATGCAAAGAACTAGTGTTGTACTGCTGCCCCCCAAAATCTTAAGTGGACTGTAGACTGAGGTGTGGCTGACTCTACTACCTCCATCCCAGAAAATGTAGAGGCTGAGGATGACTGGCTGCTTGGCATAGGAGAGCACTTTTGGTTTAGGACCCGCCTTTATTCCTAAAACTTATCAGGGCAAGGAAAGTAAACCAAGGGAAAAAGAGCTGACATGGTTCATTCTTGGGTTCTGTCCAAAAAAGTTCTCTGGAAGAGTAAAGAGTTCCTCTCAAAAAAGGAACTGTAGATGCACTTCAGGATTTTCAGGACCTAAACCAGGAAAGATGCATCAGCTAATGAAATGCCAGAGTTGGAAAGGTCTAGTTGGGAACCTTCAAGGAGTTCTCAAAGGTGTCTACAAAGAGAAAGAATCTATTTTAATCATTTACCAGGAATTGCAAGAGGTCCTTGCCTTTAGACACAGAGAAGGAAACAACTAGGATTTTCAGTGAAGTAAGAAATGTCCTGTATCTCTCACTTGTTGTCATCTTCCCACCTCCTAAGGGCTGGATGTGGCCTGGGAAATGATAGCAATATGTCACACAACAGAAGAAGAGAGAAGGCCCATTCCACTTCTTCAATTCAGCTCTACTAGGCTTAAGCTATTGCAAGAGAGAAGAATTCATACTAAATCCAATTATGAATTTTCATTATTACACAATAACAAATAGTATTTATTTAAGTATTAAATACTTAGGTTACTGAATTGTCATAGTGTCTGTAACTTAAAATGACAACAGAAAGTTATATTATTTAAAAAAGTCAACGAACAACAACAATAAAGGCACAGATCCCACCATAGTTTTCATCCAGGAATAGGTACTCTACCCCAATAAAATTTAAAGGAACGGTGAGAGAAAAAAACATTTCATTTTAGCTCTGTCAAAAGTTATGCTTTCAATATTAAAATTTTAGTAAATATTGCTCTAACTTAAAATACTGTTTTTTTTTAAAGATTTTATTTATTTATTTGACAGAGAGAAATCACAAGGAGATGGAGAGGCAGGCAGAGAGAGAAAGAGGGAAGCAGGCTCCCTGCTGAGCAGAGAGCCTGATGCGGGACTCCATCCCAGGGCCCTGGGATCATGACCTGAGCCGAAGGCAGCGGCTTAACCCACTGAGCCATCCAGGCACCCCAAAATACTGTTCTTTAAGCTTGTAATTCCTGGCAAGTTGAGTTGGTTCATTTAGGTTAAAAGATGGCTAAACAGAAAAAGAATTCTGGGATTGATGTCAGCTCTGGGCAGCTAGTGTTCGTGTCTGTGGGAGGTGGTCTTAACATACAGGCTTGCTATTGCTAGGATATAGTCGTCTACTTCTAGCTCTAAGAAGATATTATACTATTTCTGCTTTTATAAAAGGAAACACTATAATTAGTGCTACACACACAATGAAAAAGTGTTGCTTAATCTTGTTTTGCTTATATATGTATTTATAATTTCTTGCTGTGTCTTTGTGAAAGCTTAAAAGGAAAAATTCTCCCACAGAGTACATATGTCAGCATTTATTTTTTCAAAACATTCACTTTAGCGGTTGTTAAGTAACTAGGTCTGTTCAGAGTTGTGTAAATCCGAGACTTTGTGTTCGGGGTAGGACAATTTTTCTCTTTGTTTATTCATTGAACCTAGATTTAAAAATTTTAAATGTGGTATTAATGAAATCAACATCACATATTTAAGGAAGAAATTATTTGTAAGCAATCTTGAATATACATCTTAAGTACTAATATACAAAAATTAATTATCTGTCCCTATTTTTCTTTCTTCTTCATAATAGCAAAATAAGTACCAATTGACCAAGAGCTGTAACCAAAATAAGTCCTTTCTTCTAGTTTAGAAAACATGGTAACCCTAGACAATAACCCATTTAATAAAGAGAACAAGGTAAGCCTTGACTAGTTTGTCTTCAGTTCCCTTAAGTCCTCTTTTATGAAATTCCACATCTTGTCAAAAGATGGCGCTCCTGTAACCAGCAAAGAAACTGAAAAGTCCTGGAGAAGGTAAAAACACTTTTTCAGATACTGAGAAACTGTCCATTACTACTCGAAAGAGCCTTTTGATAGCAAGAAATTTCAGCTTTAGAGGGTGTGCTGAATCGTGGTTAGACATTCCCTTCCGGACAGATTGTCAACCTCCTAAGTCTCAATTGCCTTTCCTGTGAAATCTACATAACAAAAGTGAGAATAATAAACACTTCTAGAGTTCCAGGAAGAAATGCTTAGCACTACGCCTGGCAAATAGCAAGTACTTGAGCAGTGACAGATAGCTATCATTTGTTAAAAAGCCAACACAGTGTTTGTCTTGTTTGCTACTGAGTCTGCTGACTTAAGGTAGGTACTCAGCATGTGTATCACTTGAATGTGTTGACATTACAAGAAAAACAGCTGGTTATTTGACCCGCAAAATGTGTTTATTCAATAATAGCAGAGGATTTGCAATTTGGACATGCAAGCTATGCCAAGCTACAGGCAGGTCCCCCAGGTCAAATGAGAGAAACATTATCAAGAAAAGGAAGAATTTGGGGGTTGAGGGACTGCTGTGAATGAAAATCCACTGAAGAAAGTAAGAGTCCAGCAGAGTGATGATTTCTCATTGTTTGAGCTGTGATATTTTCTTACTGACTGGGCTTGTTGCTGGGCCTAGAGAAATCCTTTCTTCTTCCTGCTGGAGGAGTAAGGTAGGCTTCTTCCCATCGGGAACACAAGATAGCTCTCTTCTTGACAAGAAGTAGGAAGGCATGAAAGCTCCCCCTTCTAGCCTCCTGACTCCATTTTAAATGAGGTTTCCTCTACTCAGTTTCACAAATGAATGGATGAATGAACCTTCACATCAATGCATAGAGTTAGCTAAATATAGCTCTAGTCTGAGTGTCTTGAGCCTATGAAACCCGAATCTTATGCCTGACTTGAACCTTGCCCTTCCTGACCAATGACTATAATAACTGCCTGTCTGACCTGTGAGTTGACTGACTTTAAATTTCCTCGTCTTGCTTATTAAGCTCCTAGAGATTAGAATTTCTATCTCTAAACTATTTTGTCACTTAAGTCCTATATCTCTACTATATCTTAAAAAGAACAACAACAAAAAATTACAACTCATGTCTAAACTAGGAAGAGCTAAACCTATCAAAATGCAATTAAAATTATTTTAAGAGAAACTTGAATATTAATAAATGGGACCTTAACACTTAAATCTTCTAATTTCATTTTAAACTATAATGGTATTACTTCCTTAGTGATGACTCCTCAACACATATATGCAAAGAAAGAATGTTTAAAATATGGGGGCAATTTTTAACAACTCAGTGTTTCTTACAGAGGTCTTCGGTTGTTTATATTCTCTCTAGGGAGGTCTTGTAAACTTACACAATTCCCAAGCCTCAAAATCATTGAACTGTTACTATATAGCTTCATTTTTCCTTCATTATCATTTCTGGCACTATAGTCTACTGAAAAACTTTCAATTTTATTTTCTAGCTGTTGTGAAACTTAACAGAGAATGCATTACAAGCTAGTAAGTCTGGTAGCATCTTCCTATTTATATATATTGGACAATTAGAGGAAAAAGAAAATGTTAGTAATCCTATTCTAATCTTAATTTTCTTTGTTGAGATGCTTCATAATCATTCAGAATGTTTTAAAATATAAACTTAAAAATTGGTAGTTGAGAAATAATTTTTTTTTGAACAATTTAATTTCAGGGGTTGTAAACAACAAATCCTCCCAATGAGGAAAGTGGAGATTTAGGGGGTGTATAGCAATGAATTAGAGCCAAAGAGAAGGCCTGCCTGGCTTTTGCCTTTACCCTTTTAAGAAGGAGTTATCTGAGGGTCTTGGGTTATAATGAGTAGTCTAACAATTTGATTTAGGTTGGGGACTGGCAACACCCATATCGTCTTAGGTTGTGTATTAGCCAGTAAAAAAAAGATTAACAGTAAGATTTTGGGTGGGGCTTTTGGGTCACACAGTATCAGTGAACCTGGAAACTGAGACCTACATTTGGACACCAAGCTCAGGTGAGCCTCCCTGATTGGTGGTATTCCATGCATATTGTCACATGTTGATGCTAGAACATTAATGTGTCCTGACTTCATAGCTAGAAGACAACTGATTGTCATTTGAAGTCTTCTAGACTCTGTTTTATGTGTGCTTTCCTTTAATCTTAATCTATTATCATTTCCTTTTAATAAGCCATAACCATAGTATAATAGCTTTTAGTGGTTTTGTGGGTCTTTCTGAAAATTACTGAAACTGAATTTGGGAGAATCACTCCATATCCCCACCCCCCTCCTGCAAACTTGCACTTGGTATCAGAAATGAGGGTGGTTTTGTGTGGTGACTCTGCCTCTAACTTTGTAATTGGCCTAAACTTCTCATAGGGCATTTTCAGGTTTGTTAGAGTAACAAAGCCACAGCAAGTTAACTTGACCATCACTTTGGAAGTACCAAGCTGTACTACCACGGTTCAGGACGAAGGCTATCCTGACCTTACCTACTTTTAAAGTGAACACAATCTCTCTTTGAAATTTAAAAGTCAGTAACACCTCTAATGTATATTATAATAAACACCTTCTACATACCTTTATGGGATTTTCCCATAAGAAAAGACTTTTAAAACAGAGGGTGGAGAATATCTCTTTGAAGTATCAATACAATATATAAATTAAGGCCAGGGTGGCAACAACATGAAAAAAGTACTGAGTGACATACTATATGATTTCATGTGTGTGAATTTCAAAACAAGATAGTAATCTATGTTGACAGAAGTCAGAATAGTGGCTACTTTGGGGTGGCTGGGGTGGGATACGGGGGCTTAAATGCTGACGGGGAGGGTTAAAAGCGAGAATTAAGATGTGCTGGAAATGGGGGCACCTGAGTGGCTCAGTGGGTTAAGCCACTGCCTTCGGCTCTGGTCATGATCTCAGGGTCCTGGGATCGAGCCCCACATTGGGCTCTCTGTTCAGCGGGGATCCTGCTTCCCTTCCTCTCTCTCTCTCTCTGCCTGCCTCTCTGCCTCTCTGCCTGCCTCTCTGCCTACTTGTGATCTCTCACTGTCAAATAAATAAATAAAATCTTAAAAAAAAAAGATATGCTGGAAATATTTATATCTTCGTTTGGATAGCAGTCACGTGAGGTAGCATATAGCACTGTACACATAAGATATGTAAACTTTAATACACCTCAATTTTGAAAAAAAGCTATACCTTAATTAAAATTTTAATCCATCACATAATAAAGGAAACACTTGAGTATTAAAGGAAAAGTACATTTAACTGACAACCATTTGGTGTCTACTATGTTTCAAGTTAGTACTTAAGGATACAACATAGAGCAAAAAACAGAATGCCTGTTTATAGACTATCAAGTCAGTATTTTCAAGCTCTTACTAGCAAGAGTCTGGACTTCTAAAATTCAACATGCCTCTATTCTCTAGAATCAATCTTACAAATATACATGATTTTGCATATGAAAGGTTTTATAAATTAATTCTACCTATTCTTATATGCCCAGCTCCATACATTTTTTGCAAACGTGTTTAATCTCCTACAGCCAATGAAGCCCTATCTTTGCTTTGCATTCCTTTTGTACTCATAAAGTATCACACAACTCAGCACTTAATAGTTCTTTAAGAGTCTTGTGTTAAATTTGTCTCCTTTTCAAACTATAAGTTCCTCTAAATTCCCTGAGAATAGAGATTATATCACACTTTCCTTTGGCGAGTTCACAATGCTTAGCGAAGTGTGGGTTATGTGATATATGCTTAATTACTTGTGGGTAGAATGAATGGAAGCTCCATTTGGACCATATTAAAAATCCTTAAGAATAGTCTAAACTTCAGCAAATTTTAATTCTTAAAATAATTAATATCCATCATTATATATTGCCATTTTTTACTTGCTCAATTTTTATGTGCATAAAAGAGATAAAAGTTAGTCTTCATATTATTGTTTCCCATGGCTCAGTCCTGATAAGTGAAGGGAGGCTATCCTTATCTGTTTAATACCAATATGTTTGCTTTAATTGAGAAGGAAAAGGATTGTGGGTGAAACATTTATCTCCAAATATGTCTTTATCTCTCATGGCAACAGAACTGAATTTTAACTGCAATATATAATATTTTTGCCTAAAATAAAAACTACTTCTCCCAGCTGCCCTTGAAATTAAGTGTGGTCATGTGACTAAGTGAGGGTGTACTTTCAGCTCATGTTCCCAAAATAGGTCCCTCTGTTCCTCTTCTTCTTTAGACTGCTACTTGGAATATAGTCTTGGTTGCAAGTCATCTCATATTATTAGATGAGAACACTACACTAGAAATTGTAGAACAGCAAGAAGATGCCTGGATCTCTGGATGACTAAATCCTGAATACAACTGCACTATTCCAAGACTGCTCTTGGGGGAGGGTGACTGAAAAGACATCACTGCTGGTTGACCCTTGAGCTGACCCCAGGCAATCAAAGGCACCTCTGCCTACCGGTTATCTTTGGAATGTGAGTTCCGCTTGCCTTCATGCTCCCAGCAGCTGCCCCAAGGACATTGCCTTGGGATAATGATGTGGTGCTGAAACTATTTAGACAGTATAAGATAGTATAGGTACTTGACTGAACCTGACTAAGGCCTCTATATAAACTTTTAAGATTCGACAGATGCATCTAGGGATCCACTTGTCTTGTACCCTAAAACAAACTTGAGTAAGTAAGTTCCCTTTGGTTATTAAATTTGCCACTTAGAAACCTAGAGTGGGCTTCTTCTTTCTTTGGTCTCTCCCTGTTCTCCAAATACAGGGACCAGTTTCAGATTATACCTGTGACATTCCCAATGAACTTGCAAACCAATTACTCATCTATCATGTTTTGAGAGTGAAAACTCTATTGCTACTGTTACTCTGGGTCTCATATACAGTCTAAATAATTCCTTAACTTCTCTGTTGGGAGAAATCACAGAATAGCAACAGTTGGCAAGGAAAGTTTCTTCCATTCCCACACAGTGCTTTAAGTAATAAATATGTTAGCACCTCAAGCTTTGGGTGATTTGCTTGCATGCAAAAAGCAAACCTAGGGGTGCATGGGTGGCTCAGTTGGTTGAGCATCTACATTTGGCTCAGAGTCCCAGGGTCCTGCGATTGAGTCTTACATCGCATTCCCTGCTCAATGGGGAGTCTGCTTCTCCCTCTGTGTTCTCCCTCTCTCTCCCAAACAAATAAATAAAATCTTAGAAAGAAAGAAAGGGAGGGAGGAAGAAAGATAGGCAAACCTAGCTCCTGATATGAAAAGGCTAGCTAAAAATTAATCATTTTGAAGCTAACTACCCCTAATCTTCTTTCCCCCAATCCCATTTATATAAACAAACCTATATTCATATGCATACTCACAATTGTCACTGATTCTCACCTGGCATTTGGGCAACTAAGTAGATCTCAAGTCAAATTAGTCAATGAGAACTCTCTGACTTGGAGTTTTCATTTCTTAAGTTTAGATTGACTGAGTAGTGTTGCTTTTTAAAACCTAACCTATGTCTGCATGTTTGAATTTTTTTTTCTGTATTTTATAGTAAATTATGAAAATTCAATGTATCTTACTATCTTATAAGAAATAGTTAAGAATATTCATACACTGAGCAAGCCATAAATCCAAGGCTGCTAAAAGAAGCATACCATTCATATTGTATATTCAACTTTGAAATTTTTATAGCTAGACATTCTTCCTTCAATACCTTAAATTTTTCATGTATTTTGAAGCATCTTCTACTTCTTTCATCTTGTCTCACAGGAAAAAGTCCCTCTCCCAAGGTTAAGAACAACTTCACATATGGTCTCGAGTGTATCCTTGTCTGTCTTCACTTTACCTCACTGTTATCTTTACTCAATTCATCTCTTATAAGTTTTTTCCTTCTATCAGTATCTTGGACATTTGCTTGTTTTCCTATCTTAAAAACACACACAGACAAAAGTCTTTCTCTGGACCCTATTATTTCCTCCACTGCTCTGCTTTTTTCATGCATTTGTTAGACAAAAATGATTCTCATCCCTGTCTCCATTACCTCATTTATTCTCTTAATTTGCCATCTGATTTCCATCCCTGTCAAGTTACTAAAACTGTTTCCAATCCATCAATTACATAAATCTCTGAAGACATTAACTCAGTCTCCATTCTCCTTGACTCTGAGCAGGAATTAACCTTGATGACTTTTTCAAAAAGTGATTTTCAATATCTTTGCTAATCTCTTTCCTCTTTGGCTACTCTTTCTCTTTTGCTAGCTCCCTTTCTCCTCTCAGACCTAAGGGTAGTCCTCTGAACTGTTCTGACCCTTTTCCTAATGATTTTCTTTTTCTGAATTTCCTTTACCACCCCTTTACATATTTTATCCTTGTAGTATTTGATTTACTACAGCTTTCACTTAAAAAAAATTCCCTATTTTATCATTTATCCTATTGGATTTCCCACTTACTTCCATAGAAACCTATTCCTTGAACTCTTCCTTCTTTCATCTATACTGCTTTCTCTCTAGACATGCTGCACAGCCCCTTTTGGGAATGTCGGTTTGCCTCTAAGATTGGTATACCTTTTCCAGAATTACATGTTTTCAGCCTTATTTTTCTGAACTATTTCCCAGAGTTTCTGGCCTTATTTTTGCTGGGGTGAAGATCACATGGGAGGAAAATCTTCTGCAGTTCCACATTTGATGGTCTAAAAATCTTGATGTTGCTCTTACAGTTAATTGCTAATTTGAAGAAATATAGACATCTATAGTGAACGATATCTACCATTAAGACTTTGAAAATATTCTGTCATTGTCTTCTAGGGCCCAATGCTGTTAGGTCTATTTTTTTTTTTTTTCTTTTGAAGAGGAGAGAGAGGGTTGGGGAGGCAGAGGGAAAGGGAGAATCTCAAGCAGGCTCCATATCCACAGAGGAGCCCATTGAGTGGCTCGATCACGTGACCCTGAGATCATGACCCCAGTCAAAATCAAGAGTTGGAAGCTTAACTAACTGAGCCGCCCAGGTGCCCCAATAGGTTTGATTTTAATTCTTTTGTTGATAACATGTCTTTTATGTTTATAAACTTTAGGGATTTATTATATTATTATTACTGACTAGTATTCCTAGTTTTTATTCTTTTTATTTAAGATTTTATTTATTTGAGAGAGAGAGAATGAGAGTGAGCTAGTGAGCATGAGAAGGGAGAGGGTCAGAGGAAGAAGCAGACTCCCTGTGGAGCAGGGAGCCCGATGCAGGACTCCAAGATTATGACCTGAGCCAAAGGCAGTCGATTAACCAACTGAGCCACCCAGGTGCCCCCCTAGTTTTTATTCCTGGTATTACATGATAATATCTCCAAGTATCAATCTTTTTCCTTCTATGTTCTGATACCCTATCTTTTTCTACTCAATCTGAAAACATTTCTCTCTACATTCTAAAAAACCCTCTTATAATTAAAATTTTTTTTCTCACTTTTTTTTCTAAATCTCTTTCTTTTCTAATGGTTGAATGTTAGTCCATTGGATTGGCTCTCTGTGACTCTTCATCTTTTCTCATATTTTCTGTTTATGTCTTTGTATGCTAAGTTCTAGATTTCTTTGATTTTATCTCTGGTACTTCCCTTGAATTTCTCATTTAAGGAATCATGTGTTCAGTGTCTCTGAACTATATGATTCTATGGTTGCTCCTTTTTCGGAGTACCTTATTTATAGCTCATAGATAAAATATATTCTGAATACTTAAGTTTATAAATTGGAGTGTTTTTAAAAAATGTTCCCTTCTATTTTGTGAAATATATCTGTTTCCTCTAGAGTTTGTTTTTGTTTTCCTTTCTCTCTCTTTCATAACAGTGATTTCCTGATTTGCCTGTTTATTCTTTATTGTACATTTCTATACACATACACATATTATATAACACAAATATTTATCTAAATATATATTATATTATATATGTTACATAAGATTTACTTGTATTTGCTACTTATGTGATAAATACACATATAAAATGCATATAAATATTCAGCAAAATATATAAAGTATATATTTTATATGTTTAAAGTATTTAAGTACATTAAATTAAAAAATTAAAAAATTAAATATGTATGTATATATAAACTGGTAACTGATTTGTTTGTTTTATTTATACAGGGGGGCCTGGGTGGCTCTCTCAAGTGAGGGAGCCCACAAGCAGGGGGAGAGGGAGAAGCAGGGAAAGAGGAAGAAGCTGGGAGCCCAATGAGGATCTCACTCCCAGGACCCTGGGGTCATGATCTGATCTGAAGGCAGACACTTAACCAACTGAGCCATCCAGGTGCCCTTCTTTGCTTTTAGTTAAGCAGGATGTCTTCCAGTTTTCTCTCCTACGTAGTAATTGTGAACACTGACCAGGAATGCTAAATATCAGGTTTTACTTTAGGATGAGAAGGCAAGTAACTAGCTCTCTGAATGCTGGCCCTGAGTACCACAATGAAAATGGTATTACAC
Organism: Mustela putorius furo; assembly: GCF_011764305.1. Classification (NCBI taxonomy): domain Eukaryota; kingdom Metazoa; phylum Chordata; class Mammalia; order Carnivora; family Mustelidae; genus Mustela; species Mustela putorius. Next base: position 10,033,069 of record NW_025421467.1, on the reverse strand, counting down.
TGTGTTGTCAACATAAAAGCTTTCATTTCCTCTCTACTATTTGCACAATTCATTTCAAGACTTTTGGGGTCTTTTTTGTTTGTTTGGTGGCAGGTGTCTTTGTCAGCTCTCAGTATGTACAATGAAGAAGGAAATGTGTGTGGTGCCTGAGTCAAGTGTACCATATATAGAATGTCAACCCCATTTTCAGCCCTTATTTTTTTTTTTTAAAGATTTATTTATTTATTTGACAGAGAGAGATCACAAGCAGGCAGAGAGGCAGGCAGAGAGAGAGAGAGAAGGAAGCAGGCTCCCAGCTGAGCAGAGAGCCCGATGCGGGGCTTGATCCCAGGACCCTGGGATCATGACCTGAGCCAAAGGCAGCGGCTTAATCCTCTAAGCCACCCAGGCGCCCCTCAGCCCTTATTCTTACTTCTGCTCTCTGCCATGCCTCAACCAACTCTTTTGTAGCTTCTTCACTGTATTTTTTGGCAATGGTTTTAGGTGTTATTCCTAGTCAAATCTCTACCATTAGCCTTGTTTCCCAGGAAACTGTTCAAGTTTCATTTACTTTTCTCTTCTCCACTGAGCATTCTCCTCTCCACATAAGTACATGCACCAAACACACACTATCTTCATTTTTTTATTTATTCCTCAGTTTTCCTACTTCTAAATTTTTATTTCAGCACTGTATAGGAAAGAACATTAGGCAAATTATATGCCAAGTCTACCATCTCATCTTGAACTGTTACCCAAGAATAGCTCTCTATAGAACTTATAAGCATATATTTGCCATTTGGACAAAACTTATTGCAGAACCCCCCCTTGCTGACTATCCCTTGGTCACATGACCACCTCTACAAAATTCTTATTCAAAAGGAAATAGAATTACTTCCAGGGTAACAGGAAGAGCTCACATTCCTTTAGTTGTTTGATGACCTAACAAATTCATTTTATTAAGGAAGAGGAGAAAAATGGTGACTGTGTAGACAACCAACAGCGTCTCCCATCATAATTTTTTTCCCTGTATCATCATCATTTATTAAAAAGACTGGGGAAACTCATTTTAGAATTGAGTTTTTTATTAATCAGCATCCCCCAGAGGTTAAGCTTCAGTTCCAGGCAAAGAAATGCACTGGGGTCCAGCAGATACGTAATTTTAAGAGCCAATGTTAATTTTAAGTTGGGGTATGCAAAAAGGAGGGGGAACCTATGGACTGTGAATAGGTAAAACCAAAAATATCCAGAAGCCAAGGCTGTGGGACACTGGTGAGCTGAACAGACCTAGTAGATACACATACTGAGATACTAAGGGACTCATGGGCTAGACATGAGTCTGGAGCTTATCAACCCATTCTGACAACTCATGAGGTAATAAGGGTGAGAGTGAAAGGCTAACATGCTAAGAATGATAGAACATAGAGATGAAAAGAACCAAAAAACATGGATGACTTTGTTGAGTCCATGAAAATATGCTGGAAACACCTTCATCTTGAGATTTTCTGTTTTTGAGGGAATTTTAAGAAAATTAAGGCACTATTAGTCAAATAATCTAGTTACATACACACACATATATAATTTTACATATATGGGTTCATGTTGTGTATGTATTATTTTCCAAACTATTTACTCAATGGTACTCCTTGATAAATTTCCATATCAAACAATACAGATTCGTGTCATACTTTTTAATCCCGTCTGTGTGAGATACTTCCAAGACTGCCCCAGTGGATGCCTGAAACCAATGCTAGTACCCTGTATATACTATGTTTTTTCCTACACATACATACTTATGTTAAGGTTCAGTTTATAAATTAGGGGCAGTAAGAGATTAACAACAATGACCAATAACAGAATAACTACAACAATATAATGTAATAAAAGCTATGTGAATGTGGTCTTTTTCTCTCTCTAAATATCTTATTGTAGTGTACTTACCCTTCTTCTTTTGATGTGAGAGGATAAAATGCCTAGTGATGAGATGAAGTGAAGTGAATGACACAGGCATTGTGACATAGCATTAGGCCACTATTGTCCCTTTGATGATATATTAGAAGGATCATCTGCATCCTGATAGTGGTTGACCTCAGGTAACTGAAACAACAGAAAGGGAAACCTTGGACCATAATCAATTTAAATCTATAACCCACTGTTTGTGGAATAACACTTTTTTTTAAAAAATATTTTATTTCTTTGACAGAGAGAGACACAGCAAGAGAGTGTACACAAGCAGGGGGAGTGGGAGAGGGAGAAGCAGGCTTCCTGCCCAGCAGGGAGCCTGATGCAGGGACTTGATCCCAGGACCCCAGGACCATGACCTGAGCCAAAGGCAGATGCTTAATGACTGAGCCATCCAGGTGCCCCAGAATAACACATTTTAAAAAAATACTTTATTCATCTATTTGACAGAGAGAGATAACAAGTAGGCAGAGAGAGGCAGGTGCGGGTAGAGGCAGGGTGGGGTGGGGGGAGGAGGCTCCCTGCTGAGCAGAGAGCCTGATGAGGGGCTTGATCCCTGGACCCCAAGATCATGACCCCAGTCAAAGGCAGAGGCTTAACCCACTGAGCCACCCACGTCCCCCTAGAATAATACATTTTGAAGTATGAGTTTTAATTGGTTGCCCAACCACCCATTAGTTTCAACCCACCCTGCTCAATATATTTTTTAAAAGATGGTATTTATTTGTCGGAGAGAGTGTGCACAAGCAGGGGGTAGCAGCACGCAGAGGCACAAGCGGACTCCCCGCTGAGCAAGGAGCCTGATGCGGGACTCAAGCCCAGGACCCTGGTATCATGACCTGAAGTGAAGATCACCGGTTCCCTTAACTGACTGAGTCATGTAGGCATCCCCACCCTACTCAATATTGACAAGAGATTCATATAATCCCATTTTCTTTTCCTTTTTTTTTTTTTTTAAGTTTATTTATTTGAGAGAGCGAGAGAGAGAGCATGAGAGGGGAGAAGCTCAGAGGGAGAAGCAGACTTCCCGAGGAGCTGGGAGCCCCATTCGGGACTTGATCCTGATACTGGGACTCTGGGATTATGAGCCGAAGACAGTCACTTAAACAACTGAGCCACCCAGGTGCCCACAATCCCATTTTGTAACTGCCAGATCCTAATTGCCTACACTATTAAATTCCTTAAATTAAAAACTGAGTCTTCTTACAGATTAGCTTTTGATTTTAACTTTGTCACTGCCTTCCAATAAGCATCTTCCATTATAAACCAATGGGTTACTCATTATCATTACAGAGGGCATCTGTAATCTTGTTTCCTTGTCTTTGCTCATAACACACTTTCTAGACAGTCTTCTATCTCTTCATTAGGAATCCTGTCATCAGACTCTTTCCGCTGACATTTTGGAAAACCCTCCAGGGATTACAAAGAGGACAAAGATAGTTCTCAGAGCTCAGTGAAGTGTATTTCCCTCTAGGTCAGAATTGCTTAATAGAAATAAGATGCAAGCTACCTATGTAATTTAAAACTTCCTAGAAGCCACATTAAAAAAAAAAAAAACAGGTAAAATTACTTTTAATATGACTGACCCTATATCAAATGTTAATATTCCAATATGTACTCAATATAAGAATTAAGATATTTTACTTTTGTTTTTGTACTAAATTTCAAAATCTGGTGTATATTTTGCACTTGCTGCATGTTTACATTTTCTGCTACATTTCAAGGGTAAAGAGCCGCATTTGGTTAGTTCTAGGGCAGTTCTAGGCAGGGTCCATTTTCAATCTCCTTCTTCTCCCTTAACTCTTGGGAACTGTGATAAGAAAAGAACAATCTGCCACATGAATGTCTACCACTTACTGTTAGTACCTCTCGGTATCACGTGGCTTCCTCTCTTCTTTAGATGCATTTGTTTTGTCTCATAAGTTAACCTCTAAATTCTTTTAAGTCTGGGACCAAGGGCTGATCCAATCTGAAGGTTGGGAATGACTGTAAAAAACCATGAGCCTGGGTGGCTCAGTTGGTTAAGCAGCTGCCTTCAGCTTGGGTCATGATCTCAGTGTCCTGGGATCGAGTCCCACATTGGGCTCCTTGCTCAGCAGGGAGCCTGCTTCTCTCTCTGCCTCTGCCTACCATTCTGTCTGCCTGTACGTGCTCTCTCTCTGACAAATAAATAAATAAGTAAAATCTTAAAAAAAAAAAAAAAAGAAAAGAAAAAAAAATGAGCTAGTTCTTTCCATATATGGCTCCCTTGCACCTCCTACCTATGAAATAAGCCTTCAGAATCTAATTAAGGTCAAATCCAGTAGTTGAGGCCCCCACATATCCTAAGGCAGACAACTTCTCTGACTACTGCTAGAAAGATCTCCTTTTTCAGGACATGGAACCCGTTTCTCTCAAGTCTGCATCTCTTGAGACCAAATGAAACGAATCTAGTATCACACGACTCATTTATTCAATGTTCCTGTAGCTTTCTCTCTTCTCTGAGAATGCTCCCCACTTCAATCAGTACTTCTTTTATGTGTTACATTTTGGGGTTCTCGTCATCATCTGCTCTCCTGTGAAATAATTCCAGCTTCTCTGAGTTTGCTTTTTTTTTTTTAAGTGCTCAATCTAGATTGAACACAGAACTCCAATTATGGCTTGGCCAGTCAAGAGTATTAACCGGATCACTGTTGACTGCCTTTCTATAAAACACAGTTCCATTAGGCACCAAGACACATTCCTTCTGAGAAACGGAGGTGGAAGAGGAGGAAGCTAGGGCACATTAAGTCAGGCCTTCAGGCCCGACGTTTGGTCTGGAACCGTATACACATACCCAGACAGTTCTTGAGGTTCGTTAATTTTTCTTAATGTCGTCAGTCTTTCCAAACGAGCCAGGGAATCTTAAAGACATTTTGTTTGTGGAGGCAGCCGTCCGACCAAAGGACCAGATAGCAGAGATAACTTGAAGATAACTGAACTGAGAATTGAGAAAGTTTAAGGAAAGCGGACCCGAGACTAGAGAACCGCGTATAAGGTGTCCCATAGCCGGGAGCTCGTGGCTGGTGATGTAGATCGCAATGACCCGGTTCTTCAGACTTCATATTTACTGCTCTTCTCTCCTTTGTAGGAATTATTACTTCTTTGTCTTCATCCTAGGAAAAAGACTAGGAGAAAAGATGCAGTCAACTCCAGTAATTGCGAGGAAAATGCTCTGGCAGCGAGCTAGAAGCAGCTGGCCTGACCCCGCAGGGACACCCACCTGACCTCGGAGCCCCAGGAACGCGCGCGTCCGCGCCCGTGCCCGTTTGGGGACGCGCCCTCGGCGCCAGCCCGGCCCCCTTCGCAGCTCAGCTCCGCGAGCCGGGGGCGAGCGGGAGGCGAGCGGGAGGCGCGCGGCGGCGCGCGCGGACGGGGTGGGGCCCCGGGGAGCCGACGTGCCGACGTTGGCGGCGCTGCGGTCGGGTGACGTGTAGGCGCGCGCTCGCTCCGCCCCCTCCCTCCTAGCCGGGTTTGCAGGTCTGTGTGGTGGTCGGGGCGCTGTACGCTGTGACTGGGAGCGACCCCGGCGAGCTCCGGGTGGGGTGCGGAGGGAGGCTCAGCGGTGCAGCCGCCCACTGGCATCTTCGGCTCTGCCCTCCGTTCTCTACCCGGCGTGGGAAGTAAAAATGAAAACGAAAGGGAGGGAGACTCGAAGGCAGAAGCTGACCGAGTGATGGGACGCGCGTGAGCTGGTGCCGAGAGGTGAGGAGGTGGAGGTGGGAGAAGGAGGAGGGGCGCCGCGGCCAGGGCTAGATGGCGGGCCCGGGAGTTCGGGGGTGGGGGCTACGCGACCCGACAGCCCCTTCGGGACTGGGCGGCAAGCCAAGAGCTGTCATCCCTCTCGGGGCCTGAAGTCGTGTCTGTGGTCCACGACAGTCTGGTCCCACTCTTGGAATCTGTTTGTGGGGGTCGTGATGAGAAAAATCGACCCAAGCCACATATTGGCCAGGTATTAGGCCACAACGTGTGACCCGATGGGGTGATTTTTCTTTCCTGTGTGAGGGTAATTTGCTTTCTTTAGGTTTCGTTTGTTTTGTTAATAGCCGTGGTAACTTTTTCGTTTTCTTCACACAGATTTTGGGAGAAAAGCCTCCTTTATATTTTATTTTACCTCCACACTGAAAAGTAGTCTGGTTAGGGAGTTGGTCATGGTGAATTGTGGGTGAATTTAGCAATCGCCGAGTCTAGAATGTCATTTTGAAGAAAGTGGATGTGTGCGCGTTTGAGGCAGGTGTTGTGGGTATGGGGGCAGTTGTATTAAATAGCCTTTATATCATAAGTTAATTTATTTACTGAATGCAGTGTGCCTGTGTATTTTGCTCTTCTTTGGTTTAAAAGAAGCGTAATTTTAGCGTTAGCTAAAAGTTTGATATGAATGATACCACATGTACACTCAAGCTAGTAAGAATATTTTCTTTCTCTAAGTAAGATTGGATTGAATAACCAGTATCTTCATCACTAAATTTCATGTTTCATGGATGAATTTTTTTCTCATTTTCAGAGTGTTGTGAAAAGTTAAGAATTCAGCTTTTGATTCTAATCTGGAATGAGGTTCTGTGCATGTATTTTTTAATTGTGATGATACTATAATAGTAGCCTCGCATGAGAAAAGCGCTCCTTAGAGAGGCCAATTAAGTGTAAGCTATATGATCTTATTTAGATGAATAATTTTTCATGGTTTAGCCGCCTTGATCCTTGCTGAGCAGCTTTCTTTTATTTCATTCTTTCATGTCTTCATCTGTGTCAGGCACTGTGCTAGGCCTAGAAAATCAGGAGAGAGACAGAGTCTCTCTATAGTCCCATATCCTTTTAACAGAGAATCTTAACTAAGGTTCCTCTTCATGTCGTGGATCTCTAGTGGACCAAAGTGAAGCTTTTCATGAGAGTAAGTTATTGTCAATAATAATATGTAATGGGCCCCTAAAAAGGAACAGATTATTTTTCTTGAACAGCATGACTTGATTTTTGCCTTTGATCAAAAAGCATATGTGCCAATGTTTTGCCAGTTAAGAATAATTTTTTTTTTAAAGATTTATTTATTTGAGAGAGAGAGGGAGAGGGAGCTCAAGTGGGGGGAGGGGTATTGGGAGAAAAAGAGAGAGAATCTCAAGCACACTCCCCACTGCGTGGGGAGCCCAATGCAGGGCTCTGTCTCAATACCCTGAGATCATGACTTGAGCCAAAATTAAGAGTCGGCCGCTTAACTGACTGAACCACCCAGGAGCCCCCAGAATAATTTTTTTTTCTTTCTGTAAAGTTGGCTTAAATACAAAGTTCACAATTGGAAATCAGTTTCTATCTGAAAAAGACTTTATTTTTCCCGTTTTTACATTGGTCTCATTGGATCTTCTATGTTCTTCTATGTGTTAATAACTTGTAATTCATAAGAATTATATGCACAAAGCATATTCATCAGAAATATGTATGGTACTTATTGACAAGTAAATTTTTTGCCCCATAGTACCTTCTTTGGGGAGGTAGTTAGCATAAGCCCTTGAAGTGCAAAGTATATCTTTATATAATGTGGCACAGTTTTCAACTCTGAGGAGATAACTACCTGAAGTTGAAATTTTAACAAACATTCATGGAAAGAAAAAGTGCATAATTACCAACGAGGAAAGAATAAGGTATCTTAATGTATTTAGTACTTGTGAGAAGGTAGGCATTATGTGTCTTTTTCCTACGTTATACTGTAAAGTTTTTTAAAGTAGTTACTGGGTCTTATTTCTTACATCTTTTGCCTAGTATAATGCCTCCCTCATAGTAGACTATGTAAATGTTAATTCATTTACCATATAATATCTCATTTAAGTCCTCCATTTTGCATGTAGATGAGCAAGTATGTTTGAGAATGTTTGTGTTCAGTTTCATTTTCCTGCTGTTAGCTGTAACAGCAGGTTACAGGTTTCAGAAATAAGACAGGTTTCAGAAATAAGACAACAGGTTGTCTTATTTCTGAAACTATGTTATTCAGATTTAATACAGGTTAATCCATCTTTGAATCTGATTTAATCAGATCATTCAACCTGAAAGGAGCATTTAAAAATCATCTTGAGGGGCACCTGGGTAGCTCAGTCAGCTAAACCTCTGTCTTCAGCTCAGGTCATGATCCCAAGGGAGCTGGAATTGAGCCCCACATCGGGTTCCCTGTTCAGTAGAGAGCCTGCTTCTCCCTTTCCCTCTGCCGCTCCCCCAGTTTGTATTCTCTCTCAAATAAATAAATAAATCTTTAAAAAATATATAATTTTGAAACTCCTCTTTATTTTATGGATCAGAAAGTTGATACCCAGAAAAGTTAGCTGATTTTTTATCATCAAACAAAAATGGACATCTGAATTCAGTTCTCATTCTTTTTTTTTTTTTTTTTTTTTACTTTCATACTATGTCATTTTGCCTCTCATTGTTACTTGAATAGACTAACTCCTGGGGACCTTTGTAAATTAAGGTGGAATCTTATTTTATCTGGTTTTGGAGTTTATCTTCCTCTAATTCCATGATCTGTTCTTCAAAGACAGTTGTTAGGAAATTCATTATCAAAGGTTTGAACTGATGTGGAAAATAAGGGTGGAATTTGGAAGACACACATAATTTTAAAGCTAGTAATATATAATAAATTTACAGGTAGCAGTAAGTATTCTCAGTATATGTTTTAATAAAATCATTGCTAAGAAATATTTATATTTGAAGGTGGGAAAGTTCATACCTACTTGTTTAATAATTAAACCAGAGGGGCACCTGGGTGGCTCAGTCGGTTAAAGCCTCTACCTTAGGCTCAGGTCATGAGCCCAGGGTCCTGGGATGGAGCCCCACATTGGGCTCTCTGCTAGGCAGGGAGCCTGCTTCCCTTCTACTCCCTCAGCCTGCCTCTCTGCCTCCTTGTGATCTCTCTCTTTGTGTCAAATAAATAAATAAATAAATAAATAAAATCTTTAAAAAAATAATTAAACCAGAGATTTTTATTTTTAAACGTACTGAATCAAAATTTCTGCGGGTGGTGTCTAGAAACGTCTATGTTCAAACAACTCCCCAGTGATCCCAATGCAACCAATTTATATCGGAGAACTTGTAACTAAATGATATGAATTCAGAAGCCTCTATTCTGGTCTATTAAAGCAGAGCTTCAAAAGGAGGGAATTATCTCAGGATTATGGAGTAGTCAGAGAGGAGGTTGGTCACGTTTCCCACCATTTTTGTTTTTACTTATTTTTTTGAAGATTTATTTATTTTAGAGAGAGAGTGGATGTGACATAGGGGGTGGGGAGAATAGAGAAGGACAGAGGGAAAGGGAGAGAGAATCCTGAGTAGGCTGGGCCTCCATCTCAGGCCTCCCTCTCGGGACCCTGAGATCATGACCTGAGCCAAAACCAAGAGTCAGACGCTTTACTGACTATGCCACCCAGTTGCCCCAGTTTCCCAGCATTTTTAAAGACTTTGCTAGGTCATTTTGAAATTAAGTTAGTGACTAGAAAGTTACTCAGTTGTGTGTAGCTTGGAAGCATGGCATGCAAATTTGATAAAGGAAAACATTCCATTCCAATAAAATTCTTACTAATGAGACAATTTTTTTATTTCTTTTCTTCGTTTTTTTCCATTCTGGGATGGTTGATCTTGAGCCTGCAGGGAGAAGGCTGACCCCAGTTGTCTTCAAGTCAACGTTTCTTTGCTTCCAATTCTTACATGTCCAAAGACAGAAAACCACATGGACATCCCTTTGTTGGAGGGTTCTATTTGTCTTTTTTAGAAAAATTATTTTACTTACTTTCTTGAAAGTCAATAAATGCCCAACAGGCTAATCAGATAAAACAATCTAAAAATGTTAAATTCTACTTTTAAACATCAATAGAAATAAATATACCTTCATCTTGATTTAAGAAACTTAATTATAAAACCTGACACATATGATTTATAAGAACAACTTAATATGAGGATGATACTCATTTTGTAAAAATAATCTCAGTGCATTTTTTCCCAGTGTGCATGCATTTTCTAAAATAGACCTGATTTAAGCAGGGGGACTCCTTGAACCGTTTTTATGAGCATTCTTTAAGGAGTGAAGGAAACTTTGCAAAATATTAGCACTGTCTGCACTCTGGGGGTGGGGAAACAAGGAATAGCCTAAAGATCACTTTTAGAAAGAGTCACAGATCATTGAACAAATATTTATTGAGTTTCTTGGTATAGGCCAAGAACCATGCAAGGTACTAGGGAAAAGCAAGACATACACTACTGCAGTCCTGAGGTGCTAGTCAAGATGCTGGCTTTGTGAGACTTTGAATTGACTTGAATCAAGGAAAAGTACCTGTGAATGCAGCCTGGACAGTCTGAAGTGAGTAAAATAGAGGCTTTGTCATTGATTTAAAAAGTGAAAAAGTCGATATCCTAAGTTATTGATTTTGGCCATTAGCTTGGGGGGAAAAATAGTTATTAGGGAGTTTGCAAAATGATTGAACTCATGTTTCAGAGCTCTTCTCTTTGTATTTATTTATTGGATATAATAGAAATGCTAGTTAAGAAGTAACAGGTGAGTGGAATCTGTTCTTATAATTCTTCTACTGTGGTTTTCCTTCTGAGCCCACTCCTACTCTAAGTTTTCTAGCAACTGTCAAATTTTACCATTGCTTTTTGTTTTCTATTATATTAGCCTGAAATTTAGAAAACACCCAAATATTAACTTCAGGATTAAATTTCTGCATGTACAAGTTCTTGAGTTCTTTGAGTAGAGTGGCATCATGAGTTGAGAAAATCACGTTAGATTTTTATTTCTTTTGTGTTTGGAAAACTTACTAGTTTGTAAAACATCTCCTTAAGGACTAAAATAAATTAATCAGATGATTAAATTAACTTATGTGTTGGGCGGGTATTTTTGAGGTTTTGAAATGAAGATGATGTAAACATTAAAAAATACATATTTTATATATGTGTGTGTATATCCAGACCTGTAAATACTGCCTCTTTTTTGTGGCCATTTTGAACTCCTTTTATCTTTCTTTTCAGTCGGTCTATCTGGCCATTATACAAATACTTATTGAGAACCTACTAGGCCCAAAATACTGTTTTATTTTAGATGATGTGGATACTACAATGAACAAAGCAAAATTTTCACCCTCATCTGGCTCATATTCTATTAGATGAAACTGATAAAAAGCACAGAAAACATGTCATGTGATAAGTGCCATGAAATAAAGTGAGTTGAATGTAAGAGAAGGATTAGGGAAGAGGGTGCTGTTCAGAGAAGGCTTCTCTGGTAAAGAGACATTTGAGCAAAGACCTGAGGAAATGAAGGAGCTACCTATGTGGCATGTTTGAGAAAAGTGTTCATATAGGGAGATCTGCTTGGTATAGTTATAGCACTAGAAGGAAGGGCAATATGGATGTCCCAATACAAGCAAGGAGGAGAGTTAGAGGAGAAAGCCAAGTAAGAGAAAGCCAAGTTCTTTAAACCTTTTGAAGTTTACTCAGAGGTATGGGAAACCTTTAAAGGTTTTTGAGCAGAGTAGAGCCACAAATGTTACCTGTTTGGGGGAAGAATTATTCTTGTTTGTGTGTGGAAACTAGATTGTTAGTAAGGATGAAAACAGGGAGACTAGATAGGCGATTCTAAAAATCTAGGGAAGAAAGAGTGACAGTCAGAAGTGGTCAGATTCGGAATATATTTTGAAGGTAGAATTGGGAGAATTTGCTGATGAGTAAAGCAGAACTCCAAGTTTATTTTTGGCCTTAGCAATAGTCAGAATGGAGTTGTGATTCATTAAAGGGTAGTAGACCACAGGAGATTTGCAGTGGGAGATCAATTTTGTTATTCTTAAGTTTGAGTTGACTATTAGACATGCAAGTGGAGATGTGAAAGAGGTAACGGGTATACAAATCTGGAATACAGATGAGATGTGCAGCATGGAGATAAGAATTTGGAATTAGTGTATAACTGATACTTCAAGCCTTGAGACTGAATGGGATCACCTAAGAAACAAGTATAGCTAGAGAAGGGGTCTGAGGTCTGATCTTGGCGCACAGCAATGCTTAAAGGATAGGAGGATGAGGAGGAATCAACAGGAGAAAAAAGTGCCAGTGTTGGAGAAAAAAACGAGATACTGGTGTCATAGGTGCAAAGGGAAGCAACTGTTTCTAGAAGGACTAGGTCAAAAACTGACAGGAATTAAACAAGGCCTGAGAAGTAACGTTGAATTTGGCAATGTTGAGGTTATTTGTGACACTGATAGCTCTTTTGATGAACAGTGGAGGTAAAAGCCTGATCAGAATGGAATTTTTATTGTAGAGAAGCTGAAAAGTAAGATGTTAATTGAAGAGGGCTGTGGAGTCAGTAGGGGTTTTTAAACATGGGAACCCTTATACCATATTTTTAGGCTTTGGAGATGATCCATTAGAGAAGAAAATATTACTAATAAAGAGAGAGGGGACAATTTCATGTCAGCAATTTTATCATGTATCCCCACTGAGTAAATTTTTCTTGAATGAACCGGTGAAGGGATAGAAAGTGTTTTCACCAGATGCAATATATTTTTTATTGGTGCTGAATAAAAAGTGGGATAAAAAACACTTTAACATCTTTTTCAGATGATTGTGAAAATTGATCAAGTTTTAGTCTTCCTTGGTTAGATGACCACCTTGAAGTTTACTTTTTCACCCCAGTGAGTTGGTGTTTCTCAAGTCTTTACAAGGTCTCAAGGTGTGCTACTGTGATGGGCTTGCCTGATCTTTTACTTTGTGTTCATTTTTCCCCTTTAACCTTTTAAAAAGTTGGTACATATTTCAAAAATTTGGTGACCTATTATGAACTATTTCCTTTAAAGGCATTGCGGCACAATGTGTGTGGGAACATTAAACAAGCACCCAGATGCTCCATGTTCAGATGTTCAGTCTCTCATTAACCTGATAATTTTTAGGTAGTAGTTTCAGAACCAGTGATTTGCCATTCAGTTTGTTGCTTTAAAACTGCTCTCTCTCTTATTAACCTCTGTATTTATTGAAACTTAATTAAAACTTTTAATTATGAAATATTTCAAGAATATGGGAGATTTCAGAAAATAATTTAACAAGATTTAACAAGTTTTAATTTTTGCCATATTTGTTTCAGATCTTTCTCTTTTGAAAAATACTGCAATTTACAGGATGTAAACCAAGGCATAATGAGGGGGTTGATAGAAAGAAATGGGATTGATTGACTTGGTAAAGAGAAGGCTTAAAGTAGGATGGCTGGTGTGTTCACCTATTTAGAAGTCACTAATGTGGGAAGGAGTGCATAAATTTGATGACTTAAGTACAAATAACTCTTTTAAAGAGCTATTAGTCAGTTGTTTTCTAGTCGTCAGTTGTTTTCTGGTCTATACTTATATGGAAATTTTTATAAAACATTGAAAAACATCATTGTTCAATCTATACAGATATCATTTTTATTAAGTCTATGGAGATTTTTATAAAACATTGAAAAACATCATTGTTCAATCTATACAGATACCATTTTTATTAAGTCAACAGATATCATGATTTTCCTGGTATCTTCACTGCAAAAATTGTTAACCAACAATCTTTAGAGAAATGTCAATATTATTATTTAAAAGTTGAAGGTTACTTGCACTAATTTTTAAGACATTAGAGAAAGTGAATTTTAAAAATATGTTTGTAATGCTTTTTGAAACATGACGTTTCTTTCAGTAATTAGATTTTAAAAAGGTGAAGAGTATCATTTTCAAAACTTGTTTTTTCTCTCAATTGTAGAGTATATAATTTATACCTAAGAAAAGTGGCCTAGAAAGAATATAAAAGAATGACAACTAACAGTCCTGATCTTTTCAAACTTTTTTTTAGTTTAGGAAGCTGAGTAGCAGAGGATAAAGTCTCATAAGAAGATGATGGTTCATCTCAGGACAAGACACAGAAAAGACATTCTGGTGGACCTTTATTTGTCAGGGCATATTTCTGACTGATATCACAGAAAGCAAAAGAAAGCACTCTTTTTTTTTAAATCAATAGTTAAGTTTTCATAATACTAAAACAGTTGACACATGAATGTTAAATAACGGCTATGTCAATACATTTTTTTTCAGAAATAATAAATAAAGCATATATATTAAATGCAGTGTAGTAACATAACAGAATTTTTACTCTCCATGTATTTGTACCTAGGGAGGCATTCATAATGTCTAGTGAGTAGTAATTTACTTTTCTGTTTTCCATTTTTTGTTTACCACATAAATTCATTGGAGTCCTCATTTTAATGTTTCTCTCTACTTGAGAAAAAGGGGTAGTGAGTGTGTGCCAACTTCTTTTATATAATGTCAGTGTTAGGGTTTTTTAAGAATTTCCTCTGCTATGCACAAAATAATAAGAAGTAAAGATTAAGGTCATCATACCCTTTGATAATTTTTTTTTTTTTTTGATTCAGAGTGGATAATCCTGTTTGTTGGGGTGTAAAAACTTGAGTCAGAATTTTTAAAGGAGCTCATATTCAGGAAGGTAGTGGTGCTCCATAAAGTTGTAATACAGAAGAACCAGTGTAAGGTCAGGAAAACGCTTTCTCTCTAAATAGCTAAGGCTTGAGAATCACTAGAGTTTTGTTTCGGTGAATTCAGGTTTTATTAAGGGACAGATAGACATTTTTTGGGTCTTCCAGAAGCCCATAGGTTGGGGTAGAATTAGAATTCTGCATTTCTCAGATAACCTGGCCCAGGACTTTTCAACTGGACTACTGTGGAGAGAGTTGAGATGGACACTCCTAGTATGTTGTGTATCTGTTCCATGTGTTCTCTAGGAGTAATAAGTGAACTTGTTTAGGGTTTGTGAAATGCTTTCTGACTACGCTTCTTGTTCTTAACTGGAGCTGATATAATTTTCTAGATACTTGTTTTTCCAAGGGCATTTAAAGAAAAGAGTTCTTTATCCTTAAAAAGTAAAATTAATATAATTATGGGGGTCTTTTATAATATGAAAACTTTGGTTTAGAGTTATGAGCCTAATTAGGTCTATTCTTCCTAGGGTGGGAAACCTAGGTTTAATATAAGTAAATAGTTGGGGGAAGTAAATTAAAGAGTATGAACCTTATATAAATTTCATTTTTAATAAACCATTAGATATGTTATTTATATAAAAAGTGTATATTTATGTATTATTTATATTACCCTTGCTTTCTGTGTTGTCGAGGCTCCAAGTGTGTTTTCTAATTTGACTGGAAACTGTTGAAGAGCGGTTGCTTCTTGCTTAGGAATGAGTTAGGATATTAAGTGAACTTCTTGGGTGGAAATTATGAATAGTTAAAAATTGCCCTTGAAAATCCTTCAACTGGACATGTTTGTCAAAACACTGTCTTAGTAGGTTGTATGCAGTCGTCTCTTTTTTCCAGACTTGGGAAAATGATCAGTTTCTTCAAATGAACCAGGTAAAAAGTTGGCTTGTGTTTAATGGCCATGATGTGTGTGTATATATATATTTAAAAGATTTTATTTATTTATTTTGAGAGAGTGAGAGAGTGTGCGGAGGCAGCGGGGGACAGAGGGAGAGAGAATCTTAAGCAAACTCTAAGCCGAGTGTGGAGCCAGAGGCCAGGCTTGATCTCACAAAAATCAGGAGTCCAACACTCAACCTACTGTGCCACCCAGATGCCCTATTTTTTTTTTTTTTTAAGGGAACATAGTTTTAAACATTGCAGTGCAGCAGGATGCTCACAGTTTGAGATGCATATAGTGACTCACACATGAAGGGAGCATCATAGTTTTATTGCTCATCTTCCATTCACTCTGGAGCAAGTAGTCAGTTATTAAATAGTGGCAGAAACTCCAGTATTACTGTTTCAGTCTGTCTATAACTTTATTTGGCCTGTTTCATTTGGTTGATTCAAATAGGTAAATGTGCCTGTGATATGACTCTATTGTATTAACTAACTGATGGCAATAATGTACAAGGTAGGAATAAAAGGCAAAAATCTTTAGAATTTACTGTGAAAAATTACCCCCCTTTGAAATGGCATACTAGAGGATTATATATGTAATGTGTCTACGAAGGCTGGTGTTTTCTAAATTCAAATCTTGATTTAATTAACTCTTTTACAACTTACTTTTTAGAAGTAAAATATAAATATTCCAGTTTATTTTTCAAGATCTGGTTTGTTGGCATATCATTCTATTTTAAGTATTGAAATCTTAAATTCTAAGTTTACTCCTTTCACAGCCTACTCCCGTTAGTCCAGTGTTTTTATCCCTCACCTACATTATATTACTTTGACTTTTCCTGCCAGTAATTTTCTACTATCTATGATTGCCAAGAGTTAATTGGTGACTTTACATTTGTTAGGAAATATAGTTTGGCTGTTATTTGTTTATAATGAAAAATACAGTAACTATATTTTCCTAAAGTTAGGGTCAAGCAGTCAGACCCCTTTTAGAAAAACTTGCTATGTGGTATTTCAGAATAATGTGTACTAGAATTCTAGTCCACTGGTTGTTGGTCAATATCATTTCAGAAAGGGAAACATATTCCATTCAGATTTTTTTCTTCCCTAAATTGAATGTTTAAAAGGACAATTAAGTACTTCAAGACCTTTTCTTTTTTATCTGTACTTATATGCAATCAACATTCTGAAGATTCATTCAGATAATCACAGGTGGCTACTGCTGGCCAATAAAAATAGTCTTTTGGGTTTTAGTCTTTTATGAATTATATGCTAAGGTGTTAATATTTATTATTAAAAGATTTTTTCATTTATTCATTTACCATTTAGTAGGTCATACTAAATATGTAATAAAAATTACTGAGGTAACTGCTACATAGGATAGCTACATTATCTTAAAATGTATTCATTGTAGTCTTATAAACCAGAAATTTTCACCATGAACATTATGATGTGTCTTTTTTTTTTTTTTTAAAGATTCCATTCATTAATTTGACAGAGAGAAAGTGCAAATGGGGGAGCAGCAGGCAAAGGGAGAGTGGGAAGCAGGCCCTCTGCAAAGCAGATAGCAGGATGTGGGACTGGATCCCAGGACCCCAGAATCATGACCTGAGCCAAAGACAGACACTTAACCCTCTAAGCCATGCAGGGCCCCATGATGTGTCTTTAAGACCTCCAACTTGAACATCATTTCCTTTGGTTTGGACCTCAAATCAGAGCTTGGTCTCATCATTTAGACTCCACTGTCCTACTTGCTATGTTATAAAACCTCAATACTGGATCATACCAATCTTTGTTCCTTTGTCAGATTGTTGCCACTCTAAATTTGTGTTTTTCCAGTATAAACTGAGTATTCATTGCTACCTGAAAAAATCTTTTACTGGTTTCTTAATCAGTTTCCTAAATTATCGTTGGTGGTGAAATCAAACTTTTGCTTCTGTCTTCAAAAATTATTTTCTCATTGTCTTTTGAATTGTTCTAGCAGATCTCAAAGATTTGGTGGAAACTCCCTTTCACCACCTTTTTCTCTCCCTGTTCAATGCTTCACCATGTTACAATTGTATCTGTACCTCCAGGCATCCATCCCTCCCTGCTCTTCCTTCAGCAGTCTTATCTCTGCCTCATGCTTTTATTCTCATTCACTCCTATGCGTGAATAGGAGTGACTATTATGACTAAGGGACTAGTCCCTTAGTCATAATGTTCTGATTATTCAGTGTTTCCTTCTCTCTCTACTCCCTCTCTTCTCCCCTGATTATTGAATTGTGCTCAGCTCTCTCCTATATTTTCAAAAACTGTTGACCCAATGTATTTTACTATTTCTTGCCTTTCTCCTCTTCTCTGCCAGGTTCCTTGAAAAAATAGCTTGTACCCATTTTATTTCCTTATTTTCTCCCTTCCATTTATTCTTCAACCCACCGAAATGTGCTTTCTCCCCTAGTTCTTTTGAAAGTATGTGTGCTAAACTCACCTAAGACCTGGGAGTGGCCAAATACTGTGAACTCTGCAACAGCAGCTGTAACATTCTGTTCTCTTGTGGTAACACTTTCTTCATATTATAACTGCTGATCTGTTTCTTAGGACTCTATTCTTGGCCCTCTACTGTCTACTCTGAAGAGGTTTTTAGGGGTTCATGTGGATGGGTTTCATGGTATTCATGTGGCTTCTGAAATGAATTATAAAATATTTATATATGTGTATGTCTGTTTTCTTCAGGAGAAAGTCCACAGGTTTATTTATATTTGACTTAAAGCAATGTATTCACTCATGGATTTAACTGCCCTGAAGTCATAACTCTAAATTCTCTATTTCTAGCCCAGATCTTTGATAAGGAATCCAAAACTGGTGTTTATCTTACTTGATGGCACATGATCAAAACTTTCCAAAGTAGAATTATTCAGTCATCTTTCCTCTTCCGGTGTGGCATCTATTACATATATATGCCACTATTCTGCCTCTCCTGAATAACAAATTTGGGTGTCCTGCTCCTTTCCCCTTCATCTTCACAGCATATCCTACCCATTCTCTCTTTCAATTGTAAGTATCTCTCAAATTCATCTTCCCTGCTTTTTCTTGCCTTAATTCCACCCTCTTTATCTTACGTCTGGTTTATTGTAATAAATAACTTTACAACTGATTTGCTGGTCTCCAGTTTGAACCACATTTAATCTGTTCACCAAACTTAAATCTGAGTAATTTTTCTACTGTATGTTAATTTTTTTCAGTGACTCGGGTTGTCAGGATAAAAAGTGCTTAAATTGAAACATGGTGTTGGGTCTCTGCTAACATCTTCATTCTTATTACATGAGTCTCCAAATGTAAATTATTTAGTTTTCTCCTTCATGCCCTTACCTTTTCTTCTCTACTAGGCAATTCATTCAAGCCCTGTAAATCTCAACTTCAGTCCTTAGCTACCTTCCTCCCATTCTCTTAGATGTTCCACCTGTGTCTTCCTACAGTTATAGCTGCATAATTATTGTAACTCTTCTTACCCATACTGTAAGCTTGTTATTCAGAGCAAGTGTGGTCATAACTCTAATTTTTTTTTAAATCTTTTAGAGCCTCACAATGTGTCTAATGTATAACTGGTCATATATAGTTATTTGCTAATTAAATAAATAACCAAGATGTAAAATTTGTTTCTCATTTTGACTTTTATGCATTTAGGTATCCTTAAGTGTTAGTAATCTTTTTTTTTTACTGGTACAAACTACAGTGAGTTTTGAAGAACAGAATTCTGTAAATCTTATTTATACCCAGTATCTAAAACTGTTCTTTGTAAATCAGAGAAACTCAGCTATTTGTCAATAAATGATTTAGAGGTGATCATGAACAAATGAGCTATTACATTTTTGAAGTGTTAGTGTTAAACCTGAGGAAGAAAACAGAAAACAAATAAAAAAATCAAATAGTATGGGTTACTTAGTTTTCTTGACAACTATAGTTCATATTGGTCATTTTGATGAGACCTTAGGGAGTTTTAAAGTTTCCTATTAGATGTGACAACATCTAACATCTAATGTAGGATGTGACAACAGTGTGACCTCATTAGCAGGCCATGCTTTTAGATCTCTTCTTAGAGACTGGGCGTATTATCTTGTTTGTTAGGATTTGTTAGGCTTGTGAATTAGACTTCATCCATCTTTATTCTCATGCCCTTCTGTTTTTAGAGAAGAACAGGGGATTCAGGAGATTATAGTGGGTTATGTCAAAATGATTGAAGTAGTGGTTCCAAATACCCGTTTTATTCATAGAACATAACTGAGGCAGAGTATTCCATATAGCAGAATATTCCATGTAGTGTATGTCTTTTGTTATGATGTTGCGTTTTGAAAATACTAATTTATGTGGTAAAAGGCACGTTCTGAGGCAGATTATATTCAGTTTTCTGTCAAGATCTTTAAACTTCTGGGTTAATGTCAATCATTATGAATAGAATGCCTATCTTGATAGTCTCTTAATCTGGACAGAGAATTTAAACCTCAGTGCCCAAAGACATTGTGACCCTTACTTCTCCACATGGATAATAGTAACTATATGTTCCATCCTTGGGAGAATTGAGAAAAAAGTCACTCAAGTCACTCTCAGTTAAGACTTGATTCTCTCACAGACCATGGTTGAGAAAGGCTCCTAGAAAACAGGTTGTGCACTTAAAATTAAGCTCAGGTCACTAAATTCTTAGTAGGTGGAAACTCCTTGATCCCTATTGATTTGAGACAAAATTGAATGTGATTTAAGAATGAAAGATAATAAAAAAGAAAAAAAGAAGAATGAAAGATAATATCCCTAAAACAATTGTTTTCAAAGTGTGGTCCTTGACCTGAACTTGTTGGAAATGTAAAATTCTTATGCCTCATCTCAATGTCATCTAATCTACTGAGTCAAAATTGGGGATGAGGAGTAGAGGCAGGGGCTTATTAGTTTTAGCTGGGTAACTGATGCATACTAAGATTTGAGAATCCGTTCTGTGCTATTTACCCCTGCTTTCATTTCTTCTTCCATATGCTCCAGACAGTATTTACCCAGTATTAGAAAAATCCAGATGTGATTCCATGAGTCATTTTGTTTTTCAGAAATACTCTCCTAAATTCACTCCCAATGAGTAGTTGAAATTTAAAGTCAGCTAGGTAGGGTGTTTATTTGCAAATTAGGTCATTTTACTTTTCTGATTAAAATTCTTTGGTGTGATATAGGGCGTCCAAATCTTTTCTCCCCCCAGACATTTTCATACCATTTTCTTATTGATTTGGAATGCAATCATTTGTGGTTTTTTTTTTTTTTTTACTTTATCTTTGATGTTTCTAATTTCTAGTCTATTGTATTTTGCTCAGAAAATAGAATCTGTATCAGGAGTCAGTAAACTAATTTGGTCACCCAGAGCCCAATAATAGTTTTATACTTTTGAAGTGTTGTTTAAAACAAAAGCAAAAACACATCCCCAAAAGTGACAAAGTCTGCCTGTGGTCTCCCATATCTAACCTATTTGTTCTCTCTTTCCCCAGAAAAAGTTTGTTGACCCTGATCTGAGTGGTACTTATTCTTTGAAATTTGTTGAAATTTGCTTTACGGCCTAATATACACAGACTACTTCATTAAACATGTACTCGTGAAGAGTATATATTTTCTCATCATTAGGTACAGATTTCTGTATATGTTCATTAAATTAAACTTACTAGTTTCATTGCTCAAGTCCCCTATATAACTTTACTGAATTTTTTAGGGCGTTGGTTTGACCTCTCAATAATGAAATACTGAACTTTCACTTTGATGTTGCACTTGTGACTTTTTCTGGAGTTCTGTTTGTTTGAATTTATTTTGAGGCTCTTTCATCAGGGCATGCAAATTGAAAATTTTTATATTTTCTTAGTGAGATGTAATTTTTATTATTATGTAGGGAGGATTTTTTTAATCCTTTATAATACCTTTTGTTTTAAAGTCTGTTTTGTCTGATTTGATAAATTTTGGTAAAGCCACCAGCTACTTTTGGTTATAACTTACAGGAAGATCTTATTCAATCCAAGCTTCTTTGTCTTATGTTTTAGGTGTAACTCTGATGTTCACTTGTGTGCCATTTAGTAATTCTGTTGATCTTTTGCATGTTAAGTTTAATTATTGTGAATATTCATATATTTGGACTTCTTCCTCTTCGTCTCTCTTAATGTCTAATTTGTTTATTTATGACAGCACACTGGGTTACTTCTTCAGATCTTTATTTCAGGTCACTAGTTTTCTCCTATTCTTTAACCCTTATTGATTGTTTTTAAATTTAATAAATATATTTATTTCTAAAACTCATATTTTCAAATTTGCCTGGTCATTTTTTATTATTATTCGTTGTTAAATTCTCTCTTATTTTGTTAAACATTTCAGTTATTTTGTTTATAATTATTCTAATATAGGACTCAGATTTTTTTTAAGTATTAAGCTTTGTAATAACTTTCAAGGATATAAACAATAAAGAAGAAGAGCAGAATCAGGTCATGGTCTGAAATATTCTATATGGTCCCCCTGGTTCTTTTCCTTCCCACATTGAACACATGTTCTTTGACCCAAAATAATCAATGAGTTCGCTTAGTTGAGGTTTGTGGAACATTTCACACTGTAGGAAGTTTCTGGACTATAAAACATCTTTATTTCAGACTCTGGAGTGGGATTTCATAAGCTCTGCATTATTTACATTTTGGACTGGATAATTCTTTGTTGTGGAGAGACTGTCCTGTGCATTGTAGGATGTTGAGCAGCATCACTGGCCTCTCTGACAGAAGCTAGTCATACTCCCCACTCTCCAGTTGTGATAACTTGTGATAACTCAGAATGTCGCCAGATATTGCCTACTGTCCTATGTGAGGCAGAATCATCCCTGAGAACTGTCCTAGAGACTTAAATACCTTTTGTGACATTCTGCAGGGAGCCATGCATGCCTTATGAACCTATAGATTATAGTTTTGTTATAATAAGCAATCTTAACCCAGGATGACCCTCCAACAGTGTTTCATAGATAAAGACTCCCCTCATAGTCAGTATTATTAGTCTGTTTGCCAGAAGGTTTAGTTGTTTAGTTGTCAGCATATAAACAGGGAGATCAGATCATCTGACTTCTTTATTTTCCTGGGAGTGCTCTCCTTCCCCAGCTGCTTTAATTTTTTCCTTCTGTTCTTCAGTCTCTCTGTTACCATTATCTCCCTTTCTCCATTTTTTTTCTTTTACTATTTTCCAGATAATTACCGAGTACACAGAGTATTCCCAGACTATTCCATTTGTTAGGACAGACCAGTAAATAAAGGTCTTTTTTTTTTGGTTAAGAAGC
This sequence comes from Mustela putorius furo, assembly GCF_011764305.1. NCBI lineage: Eukaryota > Metazoa > Chordata > Mammalia > Carnivora > Mustelidae > Mustela > Mustela putorius. The sequence goes on along the minus strand of NW_025421467.1, from coordinate 10,010,406 downwards.
AAGACAACAAGTAAACAAACAGGAGAATATCATATTAATTAGTATAAGGAGAATTGAAATTCTGTGTTTTGAGAGATAGGAAGTGGATAGCTATGCTTTCCTAGATTGAATAGTCAACAAAGTCCCATCTCAGAAGGTGTCTTGTGTCAAGGAGTCTGTTAAATGAACATCAGAAGAGAATTTCAAACAGAGGGAACCATTAATGCAAATGCATTTAGATAGAAACATGCTTGATACTTCAAGAAGAGAAAAAGCCAGTGAGACTCTGAAAGCAAGGAATAATGTGAGATGAAATCGGTGAGCATAAAACAAAATTGAAGAAAAGATGGGAAAATGCTTTCCTATCTTTCAGTGAGACTGGCATTGGTCGTATAGTAGTGGAGTCCTTGGGAATCTATAAAACTCATTTTGAAGGGATGTCGTGGTAGTACCCACAAACAGGTGTTTTTGTGTTTCTTTTTCCTTTAGCCATAGCCAGTGTAGTTATTAAAAAAACTTCATGGGTTAAAAATGTTTCAGGAGAACTTTTCAGCATTGCGTTTTAACTAATTGGTTTTTCTTTTCTCTTGTACAGGTCAATTTGTTGAGTTTGATTACTTCTCCATCTTCCTCCCAACAAATAAATACCATTTTGTTTTGTTTCAGTTTCAGGTTTCTCCTTGTATGGATCACTGATTGAATAATAGATGGCTTTACCACGTCTCACAGGAGCTTTGCGCTCCTTTTCAAATGTCACCAAGCAAGATAATTATAATGAAGAAGTGGCTGACTTAAAGGTAAACTTTTCAGATGAAAAACATTATCTAAATGTACAATGTGAGCAGATAATTGACACTCTTTTTCTCAGGTCTTTGTACTTAAAATGGTAAGTTTTATTTTGTTTGGTGTGATACCAAGAAGGGGAATGGGTAATGATGTTTCCTATGAGCATACTTACCTTAAGCACTTAGGACTGTATGTCAAAGAGAATAATCAGAACCATGATAGTAAATTCTTTGTTAACTTTTGTTGCTAAGATATCTGCCACAGTTAATTTTATAATTTAATCCAGTCATTTAACTCTGGAACATCTGAGTAAGTTTATGGGTCTCTGGTAAAACTTTTATCAAATGGACAGAAATAATGTCTTTACCGTAACATGGAAAATATGAATATTAATGTCTTAAAAGCAGTGGCTTATCTCATAATTGACTTCTGTCTGGTCCTTATAATGACTTGTGGACTTTATAGGCCTGAAAGTGTATTAACTGTATATATGAACATGTGAGCTATATAATATATATATGAAGGAATTGACCCTGTGTTGTTTAAAAAAAAAAAAAAATAGTTACTTTGTTTTCTAATAGTTTGGAATTTTATTGTTCATAGTCCTTAGGCCGTTTTTAGAATTAATGTCTTCATTTGAACATTGATAGTAGGAAGAGATTTGTTTGTAGTCTTTAGATAGAGTTTTCTTCTAACAGTGATACAGTTTTGCTACAGAAAACAGTTCACATTCTTTATAGTGGGAGCTGGTTTGCATTTTCATGGCAATAAAAATAAAGGTATAGTCTATACAGTTAATTTATATTACTATCTTAAACTTGAATTGTTTTCTCTAACCAAAGCCCCTTTTAAAAGTTACTTTATATTAGAAATACAATAGGAGATTTTAAAATTTGGAAATATATACCATGTCATTTCATTTATTCTTACAGACTTTTAGATACTTCTTTTTTTCCTGAGGAAAGAAAGTGGCAGATCTAATGAGCCTTATTTTGTTATTTTCTATCTGCTTTTTTTTTTTTTTTTTTTTAAAGAAAGAGAGAGGGAGGAGGGGATGGGGGTAGGGCAGAAGGAGAGGAAGAAAAAGACTCTTAAAGAGTAGTACCTGAATGGTGCAGTCTGTTAAGCATCCATCTCTTTGTTTCTACTCAGGTTGTGATCTCAGGGTCCTGGGATTGAGTGCCATGTTGGGCTCCACACCTATTTGACAGACAGAGATCACAAGTAGGCAGAGAGGCAGGCAGAGAGAGAGTGGAGGGGCAGGGGAGCAGGCTTCCCACTGAACAGAGAGCCCGATGTGGGGCTCCATCCTAAGACCCTGGGATCATGACCTGAGCTGAAGGCAGAGGCTTAACGCACTGAGCCACTCAGGTGCCCCTTAATGTAACTTTTTATCTTGAGTTATAGCCAACAATATAAATGAGAGAATACTAAGCACCCCAGGATGTTGGACTTTTTCCTTTGTTCCTTTTTCCTTTGCTGTATGAAAATAATTGCATAATGAAAATTCATTGTGATCAAAACTATAAAAAATAAAGTTTTTTTAAACAGACAAGATTTTTTAAAATCACACTTCAATAAAGCTCCTTCTGGGAGCTTAGTTACAAAGCAATTTTGAATTCTTGTGGGTGGTGCCATATTGTGTAATGTAATGCAGAATATATGTGGTAAGTGATGGCTTTGAGGAGACCATTAACCAGTGTCACTGTATTATGCTGTTTCAGGTGAAGCGGTCTAAACTTCATGAACAAATTGTAGATTTGGATGTGATGTGGAAGAAGATAGTAAAATTTTTGAATGAAAATCTGGACAAGAGTGAAATGCAAAGTGTAAATGAAGACTTAAATGATATATTACAGGCTGCAAAACAGATAGGTATAGTTTTGTTTTGTTTTGTTCTGTTTTATTTTGTTCAGTAGGGTTTGAAAATAGATTCCTTTTAAACTGTATACTATACAGGGAAAGGCTCAAGTTTCCAGACAAGTATTTATAACTATAAAAGATAGTCTTACCTATCTAGGGGCTCGGGATAGTGTCATGAAGTAGAATTAAATTAGTACTTATTATACAATTAATCATGGTTCATAAGAATTTAGAGTTTGAAAAACACGATTATGTTTGAAATACGGAGAGAGTAAATGATAATTTTAATGTAGCTTGAAGGAACCTTAAAAGCCACGGGGATCAGTTTCTTAAAGAGGCCCGCCAGCACATAGTGAGGGGCAGCACTAAAGCTAAATTTTGCTTCAGTTTTGCACACTAATATTCTCATCAATTGATTATATTTGAAAGAAATTATAATTAGAGTTTGTTATACCACATATTACTATAATTTACTTTCCCGAAGTGAAAAACAAAACCAAAATAAAACAAATGGTTTTTTGGTAAAACTTCTGAGTTTGTTCATTGAGATTCATCCTCTTTCTAGACTCTGATAACTAAAAAAGCATAGTTAACACTACTGTAGATCTAAATTTTCCAGATTCAGGTTTGTACCCAAAAACTTCATGCTGATATTCAGGTCCTGTGAGATCTGGCCTCCACGTTTCTTCTGACTTCAAGTCATCCTTGTCCTCACCAATTGTGCTTCATGAGACACTGGCCTTTTCTCACATCCTCAATCCCAGTTAGTGCAGGTCTTTATACATGTTATTCCCTCTGTGGAGAATGTCCTTCTGTCCTACTCTTAGAGTGGGTAGATCCTTGTTATTTTGAACTTAGCCAAAAACTTATTTCCTTAATGAGGTCCTGACGGACCATCCAGTCTCAAGTTGTTCCCCAGTCATGCTTTTGTCTTAAAACCTCAGTAGCATTTTTCTCCTTAACGTGTATCGTTATCTGATATTTTCCTTGTTTGTTTATTGCCTGTGTTTTGCTGCTAGGATGTAACTTTCATGAGGATAGGATCTTATTTTTCTTGTTCAATGCTTCAAGCTGGGTGCTTAGAATAGTGTTTGGCATGTTTCGAGCCTTAGGATTCACTTGATAAATAAATGAAAAAGTTTTCTCTGCTGATTTCTTGGTAGAGGGAAAATTTAGATTCTTTGTCGTATGCTGGTTGGCAGTGCTCTTCCTTATACGAACTTTGGGGAGGGTTTTCCTATTATCTCTCATATACTTATTTATGATAATCAATTCTTTATATTTATTCTTCAAATATTTTGACTTTGATATATTATTTAATTATCATTGGTTTGTAATATAGTATAATATTTAAATTTAATGTCCTCATTGTTTTAAGTTGTGAAAGTACAAAGTGGATGTCATGTATACATTATCTTCTGAACTTCAAGTGCTTTATTAAGGAAGGGATTTTTGTTTGTTTGTTTGTTTAAGTCTAGGGAAAATGAAGTGCACTTTGATGAGATTTGTAATAGCATTTGGCATAATATTTAAAAAATATAGAAGGAGTTAGATTCATTGGAAAATTGTAGTGCAAATGCAGTCTCCAGTTTACCAACATCAACTTGACTAGGATCTTAACCTTTCTGGACTTCACTGTTTTCATTTCTAAGATGTTGGGGCCATTGCGGGGGCAGTTGTGATCTGACTAAAATACTTTTTCAAAAACTGTGGAAAGTGTCTATCTTCTTCTTTAGTTCAGTTTTAAAGATAATTTCAAATACTTAGCAAAAAAGTATTAAAATGTTGAGTTTATTCAGTCCCGTGACTAAATTATTTCTTTATTTAAATTACATGGAAATTAAGATTTTTTAAGAAATAAGGTACCCTTTGGACTTCTTCCCTGAAATATCTCTGACAAGTCAGAAATCATTGCTTTAAATATCAGTCATTTAATGTAATCCTAGGAGTTTTGCCAACATCTGATTCATGCTCAGGGACTAATCTATTCATTGATGTTTTTAAGGATTGATTATTTTGAGATGTAATATCTCAAAAGAATATTTTCATGACAGAGAAACCTTAGAGTTGGATTTAGGGAGATGCTCTATCATATCTACTTTTTAATCCTGTTTTAAGTTGAGTAACTATTAACTCTATTGATACTAATAGTTGCCTAGTAGTCAGCCATGCTTTCTGAATGACAGTAATGGTGATAATGGAAGTATAATTAAAATTAGCAGCTTTGGAAAAGTTAGTCACTTGGGAAAAATGTTTTTATGATTTCTTATATTGCTCTTTCACACAGCTAATTTGGTATAATTGTATTAAAGAGGTAGAGCAAAAGAATAAAGAAAGAACAACAATCACTTATATTTTACTTGAATATATTAGTAGAAGGTACTTATTTAAGACCATGTATACTGACTAGTCATTATAATGGGTATTTTAAGCTGGTAAGGGACATCAGAGAACATTGTTCCATTCCTTTCACTTACTATGTAAATTAACAGAACCCATAAAGGTTAACTGAAGCCCTTGATTCATTCATGGTGAAGATAGGCTAGACCCAAATTCTGAAATAGAAACATGATGGAAATACTAGATTCTTTTCTTTATTTGTAGTCTGATGTCGGGTTCCATTAAGTCTGCTTTTCCCCATTCTTAAATTTACTCTTTCTGTCTTATTTACTTTAATTTAGACTTTTAACATGTCGTCTGATTACTATAGTAGCCTATTGCCTCAGCCTTCCTTTCCTATTTAACTTCTTCACTGTTACTAGACTGATCTTTTTTATTCCCATATTACTCTTAGACCAAATTCCTTAGAATAGACATAAGAAAATTCCTTAGAATGGACATAAGAAAAGCTTCTTTATGAATTGAAACAATTTACCTTTTCACTTCTTTGCCATTCTATCATATGTAATCTTTACTACTACTTATATGCAATGTTTACTAACTTAATTTCTTTAACAGTGCTTACTGGTTTTTTCTGTCTTTTTGTATGTTAAAATAACTTTCCCCATTGTGTTCACCTGGTGAAATGCTTTTCATCCCTGAAAAAATGGCTTAGACTTCATTCATGTCATCTGTTACTCTTTTCTAATCTTAGTAGATGGTGTTCCATTAGACTATCATCTATTCCATACTTTATTATAATATGGAATACTAATACCTAATATGGTTCAATGGATATAGTAGATGTTCAATAATTAATAATTAAGTAATCTTTTGAGAACTCAACTAAAAGTTTTCTGTGATCTTTATTACTTCTGATGCTAACAGCTTTTTGTTATTGTTATTTTAAAGTATTTTTTTCCTCTCAAACTTACATTTAATTATTCCTGTACCTTTTTACAATTTTATTCTCCCCAAAGATTATTTTAATAGTAAAACTTAGCTTTAGGGAGCAAACATTATAAATTATTTGAAAGTAGTATTCTTGACCCTGAATCTTAGTTTATTTAAATACTCATTGTAGACATAGCTATCTCCTCCATGGATTTAAAAAGATATGCATAATCATATTAACCTATATTATATTGGCAATGAAACTTTATCAGTATGTTTTATGTACTCTAAGTAGAAATGTCTTTGAAAATAAAGAGGTCAAGATTAAAAAATGCATCATGTATTAAGCATGTGTATTTGTTACTTAATACTCATTTTGGGAAGCTGATAAGACCTCCACCGGGTAGATAGAAAAACTAGAGTGGAGGTCCAGAATGGAGGAAAGGTCAGTAGACAGACCCTGAAGTTCCCTACTCTGCTCTGTGACTGAATCTCTCTCAGAGCCAGAACAGAATGATCTCATAATTTTATTCATATTATTTCACCATGCACAGACCTGTTTGTTTTGACTTCTCTGATTTATAACTCCTGTCTTATTTGGGTTTCAACATTCTTTTGCATTTTACCTTTAATAACTTCGCCTTTAAGAAAAGTATGAGTCAAAATGTAGGTTGGACAAAAGTGACTTGCAACAATGTGGCATAGGGAATTTGGTAATCCATTACATTTTATGAGTTGTAAAGAATAATAAGGTTTTCCTACAAAAAGTGAGGAATTAAAACTGAGGGTAGAAATCAGTTTATGGAAAAGGCTTAAAAAGATATTAGGATTTGGAAATCCTGTCTATGGAAGACACACTACGCATTTAGAATAAAGGCCTGTTGTGTATTGGGAAGTGGCAAGAAATTTTGCAGGAGTATTTGTGGAAAGTAGCTATCTTGAAAATTGCAGATTCCAAAAATGTTTGGAGTTCCATTTCCCGTAAATTGGCAGACAGGTTAATTTGGAATAACTCTCTGCTGAGAATAACTAGAAAAACTGTAAGATATAAAATTTGTTTAATTGCATCAGAGTCTACCAAAGGGATGAATTATGGGGCTGAGATCTGGAAGCAGACATAAACCCAGAAATGTGATCCTGGATTTTGGGCCACTTTTTCCTAGAGGTGACTGTTCATTCCAGAAGAGGCAGCTGGAAGAAGAGGAGAATGAGAAGAAGAGAAAAGCTTTTAACAGATTCAAAGAACTAAGATGACAAAAATGACTAAAATGGCCAAAAGTGGAAATAGAAAATCTGAATACTTGACTTAAAGAAACTGAATCTGTAATTAAAAACCTTCTCACGAAGAAATTTGTATGCCTTGATGGCTTTACTGGAGAATGTCATATAATGTCATTTGAAGAGGCATGAGGTTATTATTTGTAGATTAAAGAAGGTTACAGGCATATAATAATTCAATGTACTATCCTTGATTGAATTCTGAATTGGAAAAAAATAATAAAAATATTGGGGGGACCATTATGGTAGACATTTAAATATATACTCTGGATATCATGAGGTAATATTATATCTCAAGTGAGTCAGTGGTTTAGTGGCCGTTTAAGTATATCCTGAATCTCAGGAGATGCATACTGCAGTATTTATAGAGAAGTGTCATGGAGACTGCAATATACTGTCAAAGGGATCAATAAAAAAATACATATGAAATGTGTGTGTGAGAGGGAACACAAATCCACATGAATGCACAAAATGTTACTGGATTAATAGGGAAAAATAAGGTGATTCATGAAGGTTTGAAATCACATGATTAGTAGATGAAGAAAAAGCATTTTTTTTGAACATCTAAAATCAATTACGATAAAAATTCTTAGCCAACTAGGAATAGAACTTCCTTAATTTGACAAATAATATATTAAAAAAGCCTGGATCAAATATCATATGTTATGATGCAGTGTTGAAAAAGCTTTTCCCTTGAGGTAGGAAATTAGACAATGCCCTTCACCACTTCTTTTTCTCACTGTACTGAAGGTCCTTGCTGAAAAGGCAAGAAAGAGTATAAAGATTCATTGAAACTCCCATTTTTCACATAACTATTTTTAGAATATGAATTTAGCAAGGTCAATATAAAAATCAATTTTATTTCTGCTTACCAGCAGCAAATTTAAAATGCTATTTACAAAAGCATTAAAAATCATCAAATATCTAGAAGTAAATTTAACAAAAGGTGAGAAAGATTTCCTCATTGAAGACTGAAATATTGAGAAATTAAAGAAGACCTAAATAAATACAATAATGTACAAAGGATTAGAAGACTCATTATTATAAGATACCACCTTTACCCATATTGACCGAGAGATTCATGCAATTCCAATCAGACTGTCAGCGGGTTTGTTTTTGAGGATGTGCATTTGTGTGTGGAAATTGACAAGATAATCTGAAAATTATATGGAAATTCAAAGGCAAAGAGCAGCCAAGCCAACCTTGAAAAATTAAGAGGGAACATTGATTGTATTGTATATTAAGACTTGTTATAAAGATAGTAAATTATAAGTGAGATGTTGGACTGAAGATAGATAAATAGACGAGTGGGGTGGCATAGAGTCTAGAAACTGACCTACGAATATTAGGGCTCTTCCTTTACCACGAAGGTCATCAAGTAGTGAAACATGGCTGTTTTTTCAGTGCATGATGCTGGGTCAGCTGTATATGCATATGAAAAAATTAAACCTGTACAAATAATTCTAAGCAGCCTATTGAACGAAACGTGAAGCTTGAGATAATAAATCCTTTAAAAGATAATAAAGAAGAATATCTTCATGATCTCCAATATGGAAAATTATTAAATAGTAAATAACACTCTTAAAGGAAATGATGGTAAATTGGACTACGTGAAAACTGATATTTTTTTATTCGTTGAGAGTAAAAAGACAAGTCACAGAATAGGAGAATATAGCTTCATATATAACCCAAAAGAGAGTTTGTATCTATATTAAATATGAACTTCTACAAATTAATAAGAAAAGGTAATCCTATATAAAAAGGAGCAAGAGCCTTAAATAAGCACTTTGCAGAAGACAGTTGAATGTCCAGTAAACATGAAAAGGTGTCCAACCTTATTAGTAGTCAAAGAGATGGCACTACATGCACATCAGAATGATTAAAATTTTAAAAAATGATATACCGGTTGTTGGTCGGGCTCAAGATTATGAAATAACAATTCTCATCCACTACTCACTGTGTTTTAAATTGGTATGACTGCTTTGAATAACTGTTTTATGATATCTGCTGTGGTTGTACAATGTTATTTTAAGTCTTGGTATATATTATCCAGTAATGTGTACATAAATTTCCAATAAAAATGCCTGTACATGTATGCAAAAGACCAGTGCATGATTTGTAATAGTCTTAATAGTGAATAGTCCAATTCACTATTAAATAATGGCATAGAAAAATATGATACGTAGACTACCTTATAATAATAATGAACTCTAACTACATGTGACATTGTAAATGGATCTTATAATGTTGAATGAAAGCAGCCAAACACAAAAGAACAGATAGGATAATGATTCTGTTTTTATGAAATTGAAAACTAGGCATGCTTGATCTCTCACTCAGAAGTCAGGATATTGGCTATTTTTGAGGAAGCAGGAAATGATGGAGTAGATTTTGCAGTTTCTGGGGAGTTGATAATACTTGCTATCTAGAAGTAGCTATCCAGATTAATATTAAATAGGTGCACTCATTTTGTGATAATTCTTTGAGCTGTATGTATACTGTGTATGTTCTTGTTTTATTCAATAAAAAGTAAAAATTATGGCTTTTCCTATTATTATTTTTCTTAAAATATTTCAGACTGATAACATAATAAATGCCTGTGTATTCACAGGTCAGCTTAACACTCGGCTAGCTATCTTTCCTTCAGTATTTATTTTTTAAGTAATCAATTTTTTTTTAAGATTTTTATTTGAAAGAGAGAACATGGGGGGAGGGCAGGGAGGGACAGAGGGAAAAGAGGAAGGAGACTCCCCACTGAATTAGGGAGCCCAATGTGGGCCTTGATCCCGGTACCCTGGGATCATGACCTAAGCTGAAGGCAGTTGCTTAATCAACTGAGCCACCCAAGTGTGCCTAAGAAATAAAATCTTAATGATATGGTCAGAACTCCTTATAGACCCTGCTCAGCCTCTGGTACTAAATATCATAAGTATAATAAATAAATCTGTGTTATTCTCATGCTTATTTTTATTACATATATTTATACATTCATAAATATGCATTAGGAATGTATTCAGCTCAAATATCAAGCCTGCTATGGTAACAAAGACCAAATGAGTTTATATGTTTCATCTTACAAACTCCCTCTGTAGGATTCAGTAACTTGGTAATGTTAGGAACCAAGGCTGTGATGGCTTGGCTTTTTCTTCTGTTTGTTGCCTTTTGTTCACCACTTGCTCCACTTCTAGCCATCATATCTACACAAGATGTTTCTTGTTTAATTTTCTGAGAATAGATTATGTCACTAGATTTTCTGATAATCAAACCACCTTTTCATTTCTGAATAAACTCTACTTTCCGATAGTTTACTTTTAGATACATGGATGGATCCATTAAGTTAATACTTTGTTTGGAATATTCACAACTGTATTTTTTATTCCATGTATGCTTCTGTTTTGTTTTCATAAAATTATTTTCTTACAGTTTAGGATGATTTAAAGCTATCAGTTAATAGACGTGATGTAAATACAATTCTTTCATTTACTAGTGAGTAGCTAATTAATATCACTAATCCTGTTTCCTCAGTGATGATAATTCTTATTTTGTATAGTTGTGGTGTGAAGTAGTACCAGAAGTCTGTAGAGTAAAACTGAGTAAATGGCTGTCAGTGAATGATTTTATTATAAACTATAAATGATTTTATTATAAACTATTTGTTTATAAATAAATAAATAGTTTTTTATTATTTTATTATAAACAAATAGTTTATAATAAAATCATTTATAGTTTGTAATTTTTTTTTTTTACCAATAGCCTTGGTAAACAAATAGTTCTGTGTATAAGGTCAGGAACTGTGCTTGGGTGAGTCTGGAAGGAATTCATCAAGAAGAACACTGGGACAGATTTAGATTTTGTTTTAAATAGTTAGGATCAAAGTTGTTAAATTTATGTCTGTTTCATGGAGGTTTCTGGGAGAAATTACAAAGTAAAAGCTGAATAACTTAATGAAATCATACATGACTGAAGATGTATCAGCTGTATAAACAGGCAGTTCAGATTACTTGAGGATATAGCAAAACAGTAAATTGAATGGACATTATAGCAATGCAAGAGTTGGAAATAGGATCAGATCTTCACAGTTTAGTTTATCATTATATTATTCTTCATTACAAATGATTATAATTTCCTAAGCAATTTGCACTGCATTTCTTAGTAGAGGCATTTGTAAGGTTGCAGTTGATTGTCCTGGCAGTATTAACAAGTATAACATTACTAAACATCTGATAAGTGGGGACAGAACTGAAGTATATACTTTATATCATCCTTTTTTAAAGGTGTTTCTTTGGACATTAATAAATTTAAAATGCTAGGTCAATCTCAGTAAGCTATGTTATTTGTTCAAAGGTACAGTTTCTTTAATGATGCTCAAAATGATGGTTTTATGTAGGAAACTCTTATATAAAATTGACATTTTTATGTTAGCTGTTTCATTGCTTGGGAAGTCAAGTTATAATTTGATGAAGGATTTAATAGTACTAGAAATAGCAATATAGGGGCTAGATGCTGACTTGAAGCCTACACTGTAAGATGAGTATTCATATTTTGTAGTGAATATACATAAAATTGAATGGCTGACTAAAAGATGGGGAAGTGCTTTGGACTATTTTTAATCTCTTGTACTGCTCTTTTTCTCTACTAAGTATGTTTCTCTGTTTGTTTTCCTTTAATAATTTGCTCACCCTGAAGGCAATAATTTCTGTGTAAGTGCAGGAATAATTTCAATGTGTAAGCAACTCCTTTAAGATACTATATTGAATATTTCTTGAATACTAAGCCTACTTAATGTGAGGTTTTGCTGAAGGTGCTTTGATGCAGAGTTACACTCTGAAATAAATGCAGGTCATTATACTAAATTGCATAACTAGGCAATTTTAAGTTTAGATGACGTAAATTGTTAAGTTCATCCCCCAACAAAGTCATATGGTAGATGCTGATCTCTGTTACATAAATTTGTTTGACAATTTGGTGATTATTGAAAGATGGTATAATGTAAAAAGAAAATGCCTAATCCTGGCTCTTGTAGTCTTAGTATGTCATTTAATCTCAGTATATCTGAGTTTCTCTGTAACATAAGGAAGATACTTGCACAATTCATTTTAGAAAATTTTAGGTACTATTCTTGTTAAAAAGCACACCAATGACACTGGAGGGAATATGTAAAGGGAAAGAAGTGATTGGGGAACGGAATAGTGTATATTTAAGCAGAATCCTTATTTTTTTTATATATATCTAATGCTGCCTGGAAAGTTTATTGCATAAGTATTTTACATATTTGCAAAAAATTATTGTAATTATCAGTTAAAAATCATTTAGCTAATATCTGCAAATATAGCATAATAATACTTTTATCTAATGGAGTAAACTTCAGTTGACACTGATGCAGGGTTATAATAGAGTATTTGCAGATACAGATCAAGTGTTTGGTAAAATGAACACTTAAAGTTTTACAAAACATGAAAAAGTAAATTTGACTGCTTTGAACATTTCAGTATTAAAATATAAAAGATCTTATGGAATATTTTCTACTGAACATTAAAGACATAACTGGACAGGGAACTCATTTGTTGACAATTTGTAAATTGAATATTAACAGTTAAGAATGCAAGCAGTTGATGGATTTTTTAAATTCAATTTTCAATTAATTTTTATTCATTTTTTAGAATCTCCCAACTATAAGGTATAGGTTATTCCTTAAAAGTTAGTTTGCAACCCTTTAATTCTTTAGCATTTTGCTATCAAAGGGAATCTAGAAGTAAATTTTTGTATCAAGAATGATTTAAGATTATATCATTAATGCTCTGATTTTTAAAATATTTTGTTACAGTAATCAGTTACCAATTATATAGATTACCGTACACTTCGCATCTCATTTTTTCTTTCAGTGTAACTGGGAAGTAGGCAGGGCAAGTATTTATTATTAATATAGAATAGTCTAGTGACCTTCTAAGCATATCTCTTGAAATATGTTGCAGTTGAAGTGCCAGGTGGTAAAAGCCAGTTTTCTGATTTACAGTCCACCTTGTTTAGTGTTTTATGGATAGAAAATAGGATATTCAAGTGGTTAGGTATCTAGACTAGTTTTCTTATAGGTTTGGAGATCTTAAGTTTCATTCAAGCTTTGACAATTGGTTATTTAGTGTATATCTTATTTTATACGGATTTTTTTTTTTTTAATCTTAAGGACAAAACTAAGCTTCTTAAAATCCATCCAGAAAGATTAGCACAGGCAGTCTTGGGAAACAGAAAAGGCTTGAAAATTGGGCGCAAATGTTAAGTGGCTGAAGAGCTTTAGCCTACGAAATAATTCGTTTGAAAGTTCATCAGTTTTACATTGTATGTAAAATATAAACCAGTATTACATTGTACATAAAAATGAAGAGGTGATTATTTGTGGATAACATCCTCACAAACTCGCAAATTTAATTTTGGGTACAGTGTAAGAAAGGACTACTTATTACAAATTTCCACTCTAGACGCACACCACACGCGTTTCCTGAGGTCTCCCCCTCCTCTCGCGGTGGCTCATTATGCTCAGGTTCAGCTAGTCCATGGACCAGCGCCTCTGTCTCCTTGGAGGTTTCATTTCCGCTGCCATTGCTGTTGAGGGAAGGTGGGGCCTGCCAGACCTTTGACAGGTCAGGTATCAATTACATTCAGTCTCTTCAAATGTTCTCTCCGTGTTTTACAAATACCTTTAATATGGTTTAGTCACCGTAAGATCTGCGTGCTGCCTTCATGGGTGCGCAAGTGTTAGTAAACGGGGTGGCTCCTCTGCTGCCGCCCTGCGTGAGGCCAGGATTCTCTGCTCCAATCCTGAGGTGCATTCTCATCCGGGTGGTCGACTAACAGCCAGTGTCCTGTGCTGACTACGTCATCACGTGCGGACCGCGCACGCTGGAACGCGTGTCTCCCGTGCTCCAAGCGCGGAAGACGCGCGTGTGCGGTTGCCGGAAGGCAGCGTGGCAAAAAGCGAGCATGGCGTGTTTTAGCGCCCCAGAGAACTTCATCGTTTTCAGAATGCTGTAGTCTGTTCGAAAGCCAACAGTGGCCATAAATGGTGTTTGTTAATTTTTCTCAAAAACGAACTTCCAGACACCTGAATAGTGTGGTGCTGGTTCACCTTTAAGAAACCACTCTGTGATGGGAACACGTGTCCTATTCAGAGATCTGTGGAGTAGGTTGAGCAGAGTTAATAATTAGGCGAGGGTAGGGTTAATAATTAGGAGGGGGTATTAATATTTATGAGCACCATTATCTAACTTAGTTTAAATAATTTTCAAAAGACTTCAGTTTTTGTTTTTTGAGGGTTTTTTGTTTGTTTTTTGGGGGGGTTGCAAATAGATATGTCAATACTCATTTAAAAATTTGAAACACTGAAAAAATGTTTTTGACCTTTGTGTATGTTTCCAAGAGTTTGTAGTTATTTTTCTTCAAAGGTAGACTCATAACTTCTTTTCCACTACTATGGAGATTATTTTCGGGCAAGATGTTTGGTTCCATTCATTGTATTAGTGAATGCAGTGTATGGTTATAACATACTTACCAGTGATGTAATAACGGTACTTAAGTTAATTTCACTTTCAGTAAGAAATTAAGACTGTTCTCACAATTAGTACTTTATTTCCTAAAGTGATTTATTATTTATTTAGTACATGAGACTTTGAGATAAATCTACTTTCTGGGAATTTATAGGAGATCAGTGTGGTTTAGTAGAAGCACTTTGTTTAGGAGTTAGAAATCTGCTTTGAATCTCATTTGATAACTAGCTGTTTGATGTCTTCCAAGTTATTCGTCTCTGATTCTCCATTTTAGCATCTGTAAGATAAAAAAGATAATTTTGTTAGGAAAAATTGAGATAGTTTGATTGAGAAGTTCTTAGTAAGCTGTTTAAGGAAAATCCGAAGGTATAAAATATGTTTACAAAAGAATATATGTTTACAGTGTTAGATGTGAGTTTGAAAATGTAAGTTCCATTTTTTTAAAGACCTCAGTATCCCAACCTTATTGAATTACTTGTAAAATTATCACAATTCCTAAATTATTGAAAACCAAATTCTCTGTTGTGTATAAACTAAGTAAAGTGCACATAAATGTTATTCAATTAAAGGGTTACTTAATTTATATAAGTTTTTTGTCATGTATTTTCCTAAATAATAAAAGAATGTAAGTCCCATACTGTTTTATAAATTCTTTATAATCATGCAAGTAGACTTCATACTTGAGGATATTAGAAATAATAGTCATTGTAAAATTATTTTCACTCATATAAATTGTTAGTCTCTTACACACATGTATAAACATCAGATAAAAAATTACAGAGGCAGTGTCAGATAGTGTAAAACTGCTAGTCTGGTGTCATTGAGGCCTGGGTTTAGGTTAATTTTACATATTTCTATTGAGGCACTTCTTTTGGGCGAGGAACAGTGAGGGAGTACAACGTTTTACACAATATTATACTCGCCTGAAAGAGGCAATTAAGCTAGATTCTGAAACATGGGTAAAATTTGGACAATCAGAGACTTTGGGGAAGGTTGCATAGAAATAGGCATAGCGTGGACAGGACCTAGTTTTTAGATGTTAAGAAATCCTTGTTGGCTAGAGTTAAAAATGGATAATGGGGGACGCCTGGGTGGCTCAGTTGGTTAAGCATCTGCCTTCGGCTCAGGTCATGATCCCAGGGTCCTGGGATCGAGTCCCGCATCAGGCTCCTTGCTCGGCAGGGAGCCTGCTTCTCCCTCTGCCTCTGCCTGCCTCTCTGTCTACCTGTGCTCGCCCACTCTCTCTCCCTTTGTCTCTGACAAATAAATTAAAAAAAAAATGGATAATGGTCAGTAAGGCTGGAATAAAAGGATGGGGTAGCTCCAAGGGTGACGTGAAAACAAAGTATAGGAGTTTGGATTGACTATCAGGCTGTACTAAGCCACTCAAGACGTGTGATCAATTCTATGATTGCAGCCATGGTTTCAGGATGATACTAGCATTAGTTGTCTTACTAACTTTAAAGTTAGTCACATTGTTGGGCGCCTGGGTGGCTCAGTGGGTTGGGCCGCTGCTTTCGGCTCAGGTCATGATCTCAGGGCCCTGGGATCGAGTCCAGCATCGGGCTCTCTGCTCAGCAGGGAGCCTGCTTCCCTCTCTCTCTCTCTCTGCCTACCTCTCCATCTACTTGTGATTTCTCTCTGTCAAATAAATAAATAAAATCTTTAAAAAAAAAAAAAGTTAGTCACATTGCCTTTGGGACCTTCTGAAGATTAAAATTCTTCTTTTTTTTTTTTTCCTAAGGCCATTCTTTGAGTTCTATGACACAAAGATAGTTCTTTCTTTTATTTGAGAAAATCAGCAATGAGAAATTAATGTTTTAAAGAAATTAGTGGCTGCTCCTTTAGTTCCTCCTCTTACTTCAGTAAGAAATTTACATCTTTTAAACTGCAGATTCTTTTAAATGTTTTATAATATAACTAAGTTTCTTTGACAAGATTCTGTTTATGTCCATCCTTGATGGTATTAAATGTTTTTGAATAAAAACTATATAAATCTATTTCTTGCCATTTCAGATTCACAGTACAAATTGGAAAGGAAGTTAGACATCTCCTGGGTTTTTCTTCTAGCTCCAAGTCTGTAATTCAGATATATTTTTTACACTTTATTTGATTAGCCTTTTAAATTAGCTTTTAAAAACCACTTTTAAGTAAGTTTTAGCTAACAGCTCAAACTGTTTTTAGAAATAGGTAAAGAGTTGTTACTAGGTAGTTTCTCCTTTCTAGGTAGAGAATGATTACTGATAATGATTTATTGACCTAATATGGTTCTATGGGAATTTGGGAATAGACATAAAGGGATTTTTTCTGTTCCTAAATTGGTTGTCTTTATCAGTATATTTTCACTGCTGGAATTACCCAGAAGTATATTTGTAGTAGTTTTTTTTTTTTTTTGAAGAGGGTAACTTGAACAGTGATTTACTTGGGCTAATACTGTTTTTTTCATTTTCGAATAGTTGGAATAGGTACTGGGAAAGAAGCAATTGAAAGTGCAGCTGCATTTCTCTTCAAGACATTTCACTTGAAGGACTGTGTTGGTCACAAGGAGACAAAGGCTATCAAACAGATGTTTGGTCCCTTTCCGTCGTCATCTGCCACTGCAGCTTGTAATGCTACTAATCGAATTACTTCTCGTTTTCATCAAGACAATCTCACTGCTCTTATCCAGATGACAGAAGAAGAAGATGATAGAGTTTTATTTGGTAAAAATTTAGCATTTTCATTTGACATGCATGATTTGGACCACTTTGATGAACTGCCAATAAATGGTGAACCCCAGAAAACTATAAGCCTTGATTATAAGAAGTTTCTGAATGAACATTTTCAGGAGCATTCCACCCCAGAGCTTAAACCTGTGGAAAAAACAAATGATTCCTTTTTGTGGTGTGAAGTTGAGAAGTACTTAAATGCAACTCTAAATGAGATGGCTGAAGCAACAAGAATAGAAGATCTTTGCTGTACTTTATATGATATGCTTGCTTCCGTTAAAAGTGGTGATGAACTTCAGAATGAGGTATAGTGGAAATTATTGAAGTTTTATATTAGTATGAATATATGAGTAATGTGAGTTATTTTAATAACCTTTTTAAACATGCATAGTTATCAAAGATAATTTAATATTATGCTGATGTAAAATAAGTAGCCAAATGGTTTATATAGTATGCATGTGTGTCTTTCTAGTAAGTAGTTGTAGGAGGACTGTGAGCACAATGAATAAGCGAAGACTTAGAGAACATCCATATGTCCTGGTTATTGGGAAAGTCCTGGTTAAATCTGTTGTTATTATAATAATTGTAGGGTTTCTTCTTCAAAATGTGTATAGGTTTAAATGAATCATATGATTACTGTGCTAATAAGTGTTTTGTATTTCTAAGAGTTATTTGATAAAATGCAATAAATTTCAAAGTATGAGAAATTTTTTCCATATATTGAGTGACCCACTGATTTAGAAAAATATTTTTTCACTAGTTTGTATGTTTGAAAGAACAAACTTTGAAAAAAAGACTGATCTGGAAGTAACTGGACTAATTTATATTACTTAGTAAAAAACTGTCTTTATAAGTTTTTTATATCACATAAAGGAAAATAAAATTTTAATTCCTTTCTGTGCCACAGTTTACTTAATGTTATTTAAAATGATGAATTACTCTTACAGTTACCTGAAAAGTTTATCTTAAAGTTTTTAGTTTTGCTCTTAGTACTGGCATTGTTTTCCTTTCTTGTTATAAATTTAATGTAATGTCAACCCAATATTAATACTGGATAAATTAGGTGAGTAACGTATTTAATGAAGGATTAACAGAAGTGATATACTGTTGCAGAGTAGGTGTAGGTTTTAAAATCAGACACTCCTTCCTTTCTCTACCAAAGTCTTGGTAGTAAGGCTCTAGGTAATTGAATAGCTCTCACAGGGCTATGAAAACAAAGGTAATAGAATTATTATAAGACTTAAATGATCTGTCAATAATGTGAAATGATAAGTAGCACTTAGTAAATGCTCATTACATGGTAGCTGTATTATTTATTGTTATTATTATTTTAAATCACATCAAGTATCAGGAATACAGGTAATATTAGGGTTTTTTTTCAGAGAAAAATCAATTTAGGAAATTAGCTAAACAGAGGAGGTCTGACCCCATGGTAATGTTAGGTATTAGGCCGATTAGCTTTAGTTTGGAAGTAAGTTACTGTATTTTTAATTCTGTGATCAGTTTCATTTCTCTTGACTTCTTTGCAATTTATATCAAGATACGTTCCACATTTGTAAATGGTTTTGCTCTAATATTCTGTAAATAATAATGTTTTAAAAATTGGGATTTATAAAGAAATTTCTACTGATACTTCTTTATCATAATTGAATACATAGTTTTCTTGTTATGATTTTAGTAGACTGAAACTTATAAACATATAACTAATGGAAATTTTATTTTCTGAGTTAGCCGTAAAACTATTCCTTCAGTTCTGAATATCAGCAGTGAAGTTTGTATTTACTTCCTTGCCACAGTTTTTAAGTAGTAACTGAATCTGATTGTTGGACAGAGACTGTTTTTTAGTTCTTAAACTGAAGTTCTCATGTTTTTCGTAATCTAGCTCAGTAATCATAATCTAGCTTAGTACAAGGTCAGACTTAATTCATGCATCCATCCATTCATTCTATATTTATTGTATGGTTATTATGTGTGACGGACTAGTTACTGGACATAGAAGGATGCGTAAGGTAGCAGCCTTACTCTGAGGGAATTCATTGTACATTAGGAGGAGGCATAGCATTAAATAATTGTACTCAAATACCATAGGCATTATGATACTACAGTTGACCCTTAACACAGGTATTAGACGCATTGGGGCCAGTGCACTTCTGCCCCTTGCACAGGCAGAAGTCCCATCTATAGCTTTAGACTCACCCCCCAGAACTTAACTACTAATAGCCTACTGTTGATTGGAAGACTTATTGATAATGTTGATTAGCAGATATTTTGTGTATGTATTGTATACTATCTTCTTACAATAAAGTAAGCTAGAGAAAAGAAAATGTTAAGAAAATCATAAGTAAGAGAAAATAAATTTATAGTCATGTACTGTGTTTTAAATATTTTTTTTTTAAAGATTTTATTTATTTACTTGACAGACAGAGATCACAAGTAGGCAGAGAGGCAGGCAGAGAGAGAGGAGGAAGCAGGCTCCCTGCGGAGCAGAGAGCCCGATGTGGGGCTCGATCCCAGGACCCTGGGATCACGACCTGAGCCGAAGGCAGAGGCTTTAACCCACTGAGCCACCTAGGCGCCCCAGTCATGTACTGTGTTTATTGAGAAAAAACCCATATAGAAGTGGATCCACACAGTTCAAACCTGTGTTGTTCCCAGGTTAACTGTATATAGAAACAAAATGGGGCGTAAAAGAACTAATAGATGTGTTGGGGGTTACTGTGGTAGGAAAAGTATTCATAGAGGAGGTTAATCTTGAGCCACGTCTTAAAATATGACAAGATTTAATGTCTTCAAGTGGACCAGAAAGGTAGGGAACCTATTTTAAATGTGAGCAAGAATGCGGTGTTTTTAAAGAGCTGTAGTCTGTACAGTGAGGGTGCCAGGCATAAAAGGCATGTGGCTGAGAGACAGGGATGGGCAGACAGAAGGGTCAGAGGAAGTAAGGCTTTGTATACCTTGTTAAGTTGTACTGTGAGCCACTCTAAAACCTATCCATACACCCTGTATGGTCTGGTTCAGTCATTTTTCAACCGGTGTTTAATGGACAGTTTAACATGTAAGTGAATATTTCACAATCTACCAGTGGCTTGAGTAATGGAGTTTTAAATGATTCATCTAGTGTTTTGGTTTTTCTAACTGTGAATAAATTAAATAATTATTAAGATAGTTCTTAAAAATTTTACAGTATATGTATCATACTTTATATATTTGACTCCTTTCTGAGCAATTATAGTTTTACAGCAAATTTTCCTTATAATTTTGAAGTAATTCTTGAATAGAAAATGTTTCATTACAGTTAATCTTCACCATGTTATTTTCACTTTAAGGTGTGCTATACCTTATGTGTCATTTTTTGACTCTGACATTCTTCACTTTTAAGTCTGGAAAGGGTGTAATTAAAAGAGTTATCAGTATATGTGATAGCATGATTAATTTCCATTTCTTTTTGAGGTTTTAGTTGACTCTGGAGTAGTAATATTTAAATAAACACACTATGTGCTGTTGCTCCAGAAATTTAGCAGAACCATAGAAATAGATCTTTACATATAATGTAAGAGGAGTATGTCAAAAGCTATGTCTATGATGAAGGCATTTTTTTTTTCCTCAACACAGGATTTCCCAATTCTGCATTTAGTTTCTTGACCTAATGACTGATGATAAAGCTAAGGACTGGCTATTTAAAGGGCTTTTTTCCCCCCCAAAGACCTTTGTATTATTGTTGAAGTAGTATTGGAAGCATGAGAATAAAAAGTGTGTGCATATGATGACATTTACCACAAAGGTAGTGCAAGAGAGAGTTTCTAGTCTGAAATGTGTGGAGAGAAGTAATCCTAATCACAGTAGTCATAACAGTAAGGCAGCTTTTGCTTGTCTGCTGTTTGACTTAAGCATTATGTTAAGTGGTATGCGTACGTTACCTCCTTTAATCTTTAAAAGCAATACTTTGAGGTAAGCAGTGTTGGATTAAAAGCTGTTAGAAACTTTTAAGCACTGAAAAGGTTACATTCTGAGGCACTTCACCTCCCCTCCCATAAGTTATTAAAAAAATCATAATAAAGCAAATATAAGAAATTCTTATAAACTTTCATTTGTACCATTGTAGTTAAGTTGAAGTCTTTTTCAAATATCAGATTCTTTAAAAGTGTTTTTCTTATTTTTTGGTACCTCTGCTTTGCTGGTACTTATTTAAGGAACTACTCTGGTGGCTTTATGTATTATTGCTTACTAGGAGTTAAAGCTATTTTATAGAAATGTTGGGAAATTTCCCGAAGGTTACAGAATAAGTAGTGAATCCCGGATTTAAATTCAGACATTCTGACTCCACTGTGGTGTACTTTCTTTGCCAAAAGAGTAAATCTGTACATCATGCTGTATTTGGTGCTTTGAAACATAAAGCATTTTAAATATATTGAGGAATCTTTGGTGTTTACTCTAATTCACAATTGCATTAGAAACCATGTTTTGCCCTTTTAGAGAGTTCCAAATACTGAAATTGAAATACTGAGTTGGCTGAAATAAGAGAAAGGATGAAAACTTATTAAGGATGAGTTTCAGTATTTCTGCAGAGAATTAGTTATACTTGAAGTACTTTTATGTTTTAGTGGCTATTTAACTAATACAACAGCCCACTTCTTAGGTTTCCCAATACCCTCATCTTTACCTGCCCTACCTAACAACTCTAAGGGCTTCTTTTCACCTCTCATTTCTAGTCCTCTTTCTGTTAAGGCTACACGCATTATGATTAATCCTTAGAATTTGATTGGAGTAGAGATTCTTTAAGGTTCTTTATGCTCTTGAGGTATATTTACTTTAAAAAATATTTCTTAGCATTAGAGCATTTTAGCCATCAGAAGCAAGTAAGATTTGAACATTCCATATTATTTTCTTAACCAAGACCTGTCATGATTAGTACAGACATCTTCCTGTTGCTGGTGTTCCATAACCAGAATTGTAGCAGTCAGTTTAGTCCTCCTGGGATCATGTAATGAACTTTGAAAATCGACTTAGATTAGTAACAGGAAGTATGTACTGTGTTTTCAGTGCCTGTTATGTGTGGACCTGGACCAGGCTGTCTTCCTCAACATAACCAGTTTCTTTATAGTCCTGCATGGTACAGATAGAATCCTCTGTATAAAGATAGAAACAAAACAAAACTGAGACACATGGGTTTCCTAAAGTGATATAAGCGAGACTGGTTGAAATTCTGGGACTTTCTTCTGAACTTAGGCCTATTGTTCTATCCAGTATACCATTAGATTCTTTTTGAAGAGAAGAGCACTGACTAGCAAGGTGGTTGGAAGGAAATTCTTTTCTTACAAAGCCAGGCCAAATTCTGTTTGCTTACCTATGATTGACCACGGGCAAACTACTAAGCCTTTATAAACATCAGCTCCATATTTGTAAAATATCTGCGTAGGAATTTTGCTGTTGGGACTTGTGAGATAATATATATGAAGTATTTAGCATAATGTTTCACAGACGGTAGGCTTTCAAATGTTCCTTTCTTGCCTTCCATGCTAATGAGCATCATATATTTATACATATCAAAGTTTTATTAGAGTATATACTCTATTATAGATCAGTATATAACATTTTATCTATGCCTTATATATATATGTTTCAAGTAATAAAATGATGTTAAAGGCTAAGTCTTAATTCAGAGAATTGTTATTTTTCACCACTTTTTCTGTTTGCTTTTTAAGTCTCACTAATCCTAAAGAAAATCTTTTGAATTTAATTTTTGAAGTGGTTCTGATTTTCACAGTCTTTGTTAAAATAGAAAAGCTGTTAATAGAAAGACACTTGAGAATATTGGAGATCTATTGAAGATGTATTGGAGTCTACGTTATCTCTTGGTATTCTTTCAATATTAAATGCTATTGGAGAGTTTTTAATACTGATACAAATATTGATAGAGTTATTGTATAATCAGTTCTTAGAAAAAGTGAATTTTGAGTTGTATTGATATGATCATAGTTTGCTTTTGTGTATATGGGGCTTATTCTTTATAGCATTTGTGATTTGACATTTGCTATTAGCATTATCTCTTGACGCTTTGCAGATGGTGTTACTTGACTCATTCAAGTTCACTTCTGAATTTAACCCTGTTCCAGACATGTGTCTGATCCTAAGAAGTACGAATTATTTGGTTAGATTGTCTTCTGAGGGAAGACTGTATTTTTTTTTAGTACTTATTTGCATTATAAAGGATTCCAACATTCTTGTGAAATTTTGATATAGAATAATTAGCATGGTTTAATTTGGTGGTTCTTGAACATTTTGTTCTCAAAACTCATTTACACTCTTAAGAATTACTGAGGACCTCCTAGAACTTTTCTTTATGTTGTTTATCAGTATGTTCTATTGATATTGTATTAGAAATTAAAACAAAAAAATTTAATACATTAAATGATTTAGTATTTTAGGATAATTCTAAACTGTTGATACTAATATACTTCATTTGTTATATTAATATAAGGAATATTTTTATTAAAAATAACTTTCCTAAAATAACAAAATACAGTTGGAAGAATGGCATTGTATATCTTTTTTCAAATTATTTAAACATCTAGCTTAATAGAAGACAACTAGGTTCCCATATGTGCTTCTGCATTTAGTCAATTCTGATATCTTGCATTATACCTCTGCAAAACTCAACTGACTTTCCACTCATGGGAGGATGTGAGTGAATGAGGCAAATAATATTTTAATTAAATAAAATATACTAATATTAAATTTATTATATTAAATAATAATGTTATTTATTTTTAATAATAATTTTGACCTCACAGACCTCTTAAAAGGATCTTAGAGATTCCAGACCACACTTTGAAAACCACTGATTTAATGTATATAATGCAGTCTGACAAGGAGGATATAATGATGATTTTGGTATCTAGAATAGGGTATTTAAAATATTATTATGCTGAATGATACCATTAATGTTTTATGAAAAGATTTTTCATCTATTTGATGTTGTATATTCTTTTTGGTAGATTTAGCAGTGTTGAATAATACAAAGACACTGACATCAGCCAGGTTAGAATTAAAATAGTGTCCCTTCAGCTGTGAGGATCAAATGTGTGTTGCCTTTTCTAGAGTTTTTCCATCAATGATCAGAAGAGACTTATTTACAACCAAATCTGAATGGAGAGCTGCCACTGGGTAAAATTACACTTTTAAGATGTAGAGAATAGGGGCGCCTGGGTGGCTCAGAGGGTTAAGCCTCTGCCTTCGGCTCAGGTCATGATCTCAGGGTCCTGGGATCGAGCCCTGCATCAGGCTCTCTGCTCAGCGGTGAGCCTGCTTCCCCCCTCTCTCTCTGCCTGCCTCTCTGCCTACTTGTGATCTCTGTCTGTCAAATAAATAAAATCTTTAAAAAAAAAAAAAAAGATGTAGAGAATCTTTGCAGTCATAGAATTTCTCCACCCAATCTAGTATTTGTGGGTCTAGCATTCTGTCAAAATGGTGGTGCCCCTATAATGAGGTCTACTTATTGTAATGAAGAGAGTTTTTTTGTTTGTTTGTTTGTTTTTTAGAAGATATCCCATTCCTGGGATGTAGGTGGCTCAGTGGGTTAAAGCCTCTGCCTTCGGCTCGGGTTATAGTCTTAGGGTCCTGGGATCGAGCCCCGCATTGGGCTCTACGCTTGGCAGGGAGCCTGCTTCCTCCTCTCTTTCTCTGCCTACCTCTCTGACTACTTGAGATCTGTCTGTCAAATAAATAAATAAAAATAAAAATCTTAAAAAATAAATAGAAGATTTCCCATTCCTTTCTTGAATAGTTCTCTTAAAACTTGTTTGTTGAGGGGCGCCTGGGTGGCTCAGTGGTTAAAGCCTCTGCCTTTGGCTGAGGTCATGATCCCAGGGTCCTGAGATGGAGCCCCACATCGGGCTCTTTGTTCTGCGGGGAGCCTGCTTCCTCCTCTCTCTCTGCCTGCTTCTCTGCCTACTTGTGATCTCTGTCTGTCAAATAAATAAATAAAATCTTAAAAAAAAAAAAGAACTTGTTTGTTGAACTGATACTATTTCTGTTAAATCTGCTATTTAGTCCTGTATTTCTACAGTGAGGCAACAAAGTTTAAGCATCTGCTCTTTTACATGAGGATATTTTATGCATATGGTGGTAGTTACGTTTTCGCTCCCTTACCATTTTGTTTAAGTGTAAAACTCAGTTTTCTTCTGTGTTGCCTTTTAATCCATTATCAAAACAATTTTGATACAGTTATTCAGTGGTCCGTAGATCTACCAATATGGACATATACAATGCTTTTCATCATCTTGTCTTTAAGGATATTAAACTGTGAGTTACCTTGTCAGTTTAAGAACAATTAACCTAATAATCTCATAGGAAAATTAACTAAGACTATTTTTTCATGACTTTATTTAGCAAATCCTATTCTTTTTGTTGTTGTTACATTGCTATGTATTAATTCTAAGCTTATAGTTAAGTAGTTTTCACAATCTATCATTGTATCTCTTCTGTTTTCTTTTTCAAAATTGGGGAATTTTGCCTTTCTCTGGCACTTGTGATTTTCTTCATTATTTCTCAGAGATAGCAGTGACTATGCTTGAAATCCTTGCCTGTTTAAAACAGAGGAAATGGTATCTCATTGTTTAATTACATTTTTTTTTAACAACTGAGGCTAACTTTTTTTTTCATTTATTTGTAGGCCATTTACTGTTTGCTTGTTTTTCATTTGATGAATTTGTTTTTTATTTATATGATTTATAATGAGATTAAAAAATTTTTGCACATGTTTTTAAGTATTTCAAGTTGGCAAATCTTTCATCTTTTTACATAGGAATCTTCTTTTGGCGTTAGATTGCTTAGAAAGGCAATCCCCAAGACATGATTGAATATACCATGTTTTTTGAACTTTCTTCCCTTTTAGTCTCACAGGTTTTAAATAGAATGTTATTTGGATCAGATGTCTCTTTTCTCTGTATTTTATTAATGGATACATAACTGAATATGTCCATATGGCATACTCTAAAGTGGTAGAGCCATTTTTTCCCAAGACTCTTGTCACTTCCACATTGCTTACCATTCTAGGTTGTTCATTTCTACATTTACTTGATAAGCAATGAAGTTTTCATGAGGAAAATGAAGAATCATTTGTTCTACTTATAGCTAAATGTGAAATTTAAGAAAGGTCAAAATAGGTGAAATATTTCACCTGTTATAATTGGTCTCAAGTTTTATAACCTGTAATAGAAAGCTTTAGCTATATTTTGTATTTACCTTGATTGTGTGTTGCCTTTGTTCCTCTTTTTATGGCTCCAGTTATTAAAATGATAGGTTGAAAGGACGTGATAAAACAAATATAAATTGATGTACTTGTAATCAGGAGTACTGTTAATTCTGGATAGGAAAATCTGGTTTAGTAGCTACATTTGTTTAACAAAAATATATTTTAACCAGTCACTATTTCCTGCTTTATTTTTTGGTCACATTTAGGTTTTAAGCATATTTTACTCGTATAAGAAAACAGAGATGTCATACGTGATGATAAAATCCATTTTTTAAAAAGATTATTTATTTGAGAGAGCGAGTTTACAACTGTGGGAGAAGAGGCAGAGAAGCAGAATCTCCATTGAGCACAGGGCCTGAGAGCAAGGGTGGGGATATGGGGCTTGTTCTCATGATCCTGAGATCATGACCTGAGCCGCAATCAAGAATAGGATGCTCACCTGATTGATTCATCCAGGTTTCCCAGAACCATTTGTTGTAGGTAAATGAGTGTCCATCTGTTGGACAAAACTCCATCTCCACCTCTTAATAAAACTATAGCTTAAACTCACAATGAAGACTTAAACACTTGCTGTTATTAATCTGTTACTAGTCTGTGGCAGTAATGGATTTCAAACCATTTTGCTCTTCACTGGAATGGTTATTCAAAGAGTAGGGCGTTTTGCCAAATTTCATACTTTTTTTCTCTTATTTTTCTGTTTGGCTGTTTACTCATTCATTCATTCATTCATTCATTTTCTACTGTTTATCAAATACTCTTAGGTTTTGGGGAACAAAAAGGAAATCCAACAAAGTTTAACTAACCGACTCTCATTACCTTGTTTCTTTGGTTTCTCTTAGAATGTCCATACATGTATGTATGTGTACCTATGTGTGTGTGTGTATACACACACACACACACACACACATATATGTTTATAAGGAGAATGGGAAAGAAAATTGTGTTTGACATAATGAATAATAATATGACTAATTTGGGAGAGCACATGCATTTATATGCTGAGAGATATCTGTAATATATTGATATGTTAAAGAATTAAGATAAACGCATTTTATTAGTAAAATAAAGGATAAATTTCTTGTTTTGATATGTGAAATTACTAAAAACATTTTAGGTGTTTCAATTGTCAATTTGTAAACAAATGATTATTAGATTTAGAAATTGCTCTGAGCATTCATTTAAATCTTTAATACATTAATTGTGTTCAGCTTTACACATACATGTACACATATTTATACACATACATGTAAGGACTAAATTTATTTACTCCAAGGCAGTTAAAATCAACGTATTTTCTAAGAATCAAGGAAACTATCAATTTGCCATGAAAATATAAAGCAAGCTTTTAATTATACAGTGGTATCTAGCTGTAACCTTACTTAAATACATCTAATTAATTATAGCATGTGAAGAATGAATAGGTTCACATTCCAAGTAGTTTTAATTAAGTTGTAAGTGACCTTGGTTTTAGCTTTGTGTTAGATTAAGTACCTGTAAATAATGAACATTAGTTATTCTGAAAATATAATTTATCTAATTTTCTGTAGTACAGCAACAATTTGCATAACACATTTTTCTTGAGAGAAAAATAATTCTGAATAAATGGTATCCTAATTTTCATGGTCATTTTCTTATGTATTTAAGACTTTGTTTTGGGGGGTATGAATATTTAATAATCTTTTATGCCACAAACCAAATAAGAATAATTTACAATGTTATTAATATACTGTGCTTTATGTAATTATTCTTATACTCAGTTCCACATGGACTGTTAATTCAAAGCTATTTTCATTTACTTAGCTTTTAACATTTTCTTTTATTACACTTCATTATTCTTAGTTTTCAATATGCATATCTTTTTCATTTGACATGCAAATCTAAAATAGCTTCTTATCTCAAAAGAATACGTTCTCTAAATTGAACATTGTTTTTCTTTAGATACAGTGTTTACTATAATGTATGACATATGCTGTTTAGTATACACAGTGGAGGTGTAGATACAGCTTTAATTTTTACAATGTATATCTCTGTATAATTAAAAAAGAAAATACATGTATTTGCTTTAATTCACGGGAACTGAATGCCTCCTTTTTTTCTTGAAGCTTTATTCATTGGGTACTGGTGCATTATATGGTTTTTTGATCCTCTTGTATGCTTAGAATCCCAGCCCAAGTAGAGTATTTGAAATTATCCTGTTTTAATGGCTAAGGTTATTACACCTTCATAAAATAAACTTCAGAAGCTTTCTTTCTTTCTCCTTTTTCAAAAATGTTTCTATAAGAAAATGATTATGTCTTTCATGAAAGTTTGATACAACGTCTGGTCTGGTGTCTTTTTGGAAGGTAGACTTTAATTACCAATTCAGATTTTACAACAGTTGCTGGCTTATTCAAATTTTTTATTAGTTAAGTCAAGTTTGAAAATTATACTTTTAATGAGATTAGCCATTTAATCTGAGTACTCAAGCTTTTTGCTCTAGAAGTATTTATAATGTTCTCTTATTTAAAAAAAAAGATGTTAACAGATTTTAGTTGGATTGCTCCTTTCTTCCTTTTCTCTATTTTCTCTTTAGTGATAGAGGAATGTTTGTTTTATTTTCAGAGAACTACTTTTGGTTTTGTTGCTCTTCTGTTTATCCCCCCCCCACACACACATATGCTTTGGCTCATATTAATATAGCATGTATTAGTTTTAAATAATAAGGCTTGTGGCAGTTTTCCAACCTTTAGATACGTAAGGATTGGGATAAAGCCCAATGGCCTTCTAGTTACACCCAGGTATAACAGATCTATTTGTATCACAGTGGAGATGGGTTTCTTTACTTGTTTTCTTATGCTATCAACAATAATCATGATAACATTTGGAATACTCTAAAAATATAAGGTGACCTTAAGGACATTTTATTGTATTTGAAAAATAAGAGATCCCAATGAATATCCAAGAGATGTATATTTCATAACCTGATGACTTGTGCTGATAGAAAATGACTTCATATTGATCTTTTTATTACTTACTCATTTTCTTCACAAGGATTTATGAAGCATCTTTTTATATATAAGGCATTTTATAAGGTAGTTTTTGTTTAAACTACAGGTAGGATAATTCAGCTTTGCAAGTATTAAAAATAGGGTTATAATTCTTTTTTTTCTTGAATCATATATCATCTTTTAAAAAAAATTAATGGACTTTTTAGAGACGAGTTTTAAGTTTACAGAAAAATTGAGCAAAAAGAATAGAACATTTCAGTATATACCTCTTTTGTTTCATAAATTATCTTAAGTTAAGCAGCTGCTCTGTTGATCTCTTTGATAGTATTATTTTAAGTCTTTGTGTCCTTGTTCCATATTACCTTCTTCTGGAGTGACCTCAGGTTCCACTGTTGATTTTGTTAATTATCATTTTTTAGGATAAGATTTCTTCACATGTGGGGCTTCTGGGTGGTTCAGTGGATTAAGCATCTGCTTTGAGCTCAGGTCACGATCTCCAGATCCTGGGATGGAACCATGCATTGGGCTTCCTGCTCAGTGGGGAGACTGCTTCCCGTTCTCTCTTTGTTTCTCCCTCTGTCCCTCTCCACTGCTCATTTTCTCTGTCTCCAATAAAATCTTAAAACAAAAAAATGATTTGTTCATATGTTTTGGAATTTTAATTCTTATGCAGAATTTGTAACTTCTCCCCGCTGCATCTCCCCTATGCGCTGTATTAGATTCTTGTAGTAGTTGTGGCCCCAAGTGTCATTTTTATAGTAGTTCTTTCATCACTTTTCATGAACAGCACAGCCCAATTCCCTTGACCTAGCTTCAGCTAAGCCTTGTTTCCATGTGGCATGGGACATTTCTCATCTAGGTGAGAGGCTCCCCGGGAGCCAGACCTTCAGACCATGCTGTCCAGAACTGGAGCCCAGCTTATCTCTTCATGTCTACACAGTGCTTTGCCTTTTTTGCTCAATGTTTGGTCCAGGGAGATATTTTTGTTGTTTTTAAGTTTGAAATGTGTCTTTTAGGTTTTCTCTTTCTATTCACCCAGAAGAGATACTTTAAAGCATGAATTTTGTGTCACCGTTTCTTTTTCATCTTAATTGCTAATAGTTGTCTTTTTTTCAGAAGGCAGTCTTCTTCCTATCTTAAGCATAAAGGGGAAGGGATTATTTTCAAAATAATTTTAAGAAGTTTAATAGTAAAATCTCTTTTAGTGTTTGTATTTTTTTAAAAGGAGAAATGACTTGTTATTCTTATAGGATCATCATTTTTTTTATTGTGGCAAACTAAGGGTTTAGCTATTTGTGAATATTGTAAAAACTGAAAATAGTAGAGTAGGGACGCCTGGGTGGCTCAGTGGGTTAAAGCCTCTGCCTTCGGCTCAGGTCGTGATCCCAGGGTCCTGGGATCGAGCCCCGCATCAGGCTCTCTGCTCAGCAGGCGCCTGCTTCCTCCTCTCTCTCTCTGCCTGCTTCTCTGCCTACTTGTGATCTCTGTCAAATAAATAAACAAAATCTTTAAAAAAAAAAAAAGAAAATAGTAGAGTAACTAAATTCAGCATATAGAAGGTACATACCAATTGTATTGTCTTAATCAGTGATATAAACACCTATTCAACTGTTATTTCTTTTTTTTTTTTTTAAAGATTTTATTTATTTATTTGACAGAGAGAGATCACAAGTAGGCAGAGAGGCAGGCAGAGAGAGAGAGGAGGAAACCGGCTCCCTGCTGAGCAGAGAGCCCGATGCGGGACTCAATCCCAGGACCCTGAGATCATGACCTGAGCCGAAGGCAGCGGCTTAACCCACTGAGCCACCCAGGCGCCCCTCAACTGTTATTTCTATTTAGAGTTAACATTTAAATCTCAAATTTGCTCAAGGTAATAGAAAATTAATCATGATAGTTATGTTGATTTAATAAGAATAACAACTATATATAAATATTTTGATGATTCTGGAAAAAAAAAAAAGCCAAAACCAGGAACTTGTTGCTTATAATATTATCAAGCCTTATTTATATTTGCTTTATTTTGGTATTTTTTAGCTGTCTCCAGTTTTTTTTTTTTTTTTTTTTTTTTTAGCTGTCTCCAGTTTTATATGAGTACTTTGTTGTACTCATATAACAGGTCAATAGCTTTGTTGTTTATGCATTTTATATATCAGTTGTTAACTAGGAAAATGTGATGTGTGATATGCTGTCCTTAGGGATTGAACTTCTGTGTAGAGAATTTAGTGCCTTGCAAATCCCCCAAATAGAAAAGACCCCTAATAAATGCTATGCTTTTTATTGTCTGTACCAATAAGGAAAGAGGCTAAACATTGCTTGCATATTACGAGTCTGTATGAAATATAATAAATAATTCTCATGCAAATATTAACTGTGTATATGAGCAATCACATGTATTGCTTTCTACAAAAAAAAATGTTCTTTTTTTTGATACACAAAGAAATAAACTTACTTGAAGAGTAATCTCTCACCCGCTTGCTCCATTTTATAAATCTGGCTATTTAGATGCTCAAACACATTTTTAATTTCTGTGTATAAGCTGCTATTCTTTTTCTTAACTAGTTAAGAGTACTATGTCTCTTCTGCTTAGGAAGACTATAATGGACACCCTGTACTTATTGCCTTTCCTTCCTTCTCAGCTAGTTGTAGTTATATGTTAGAGTAAGGAGTTTGCTTATGAATCTATATGAGTAAGTTGTGAAAACATTTATTGCTGCCATGAAATAGTAATAATTAAAACATACTATAATAATTTTTCAGTGGTAAGATTTTTTAGAAAATAGTGTATGTCATCATGATTCCCATGTGGTCAAATTGTGTTTGATTTTTAAAAGATTTTTATCTGAAAAATACAATTTGGTAGAAGAAATAATTTGTCTTATCACTGGTTGTCATATTCTTAGTTATCAGCTAATTTGACACTTGATAAGAGATTTTATTTGTATATTTTCTGGTGTTCATTCCAAATATGGTAAATAAACCTATTTTATTTATTAGTTAAGTGAGTGATGCTTTGTGTCTTTGGCAGACAAAAAGTGAAAAAAAATTGATAAATCAGAATCTGGTTTTTGTTATTTAAAAATAAGATAAAGATAAAAATAAGATATTTGTATTATTTAAAAATCACTTCTTTGATTAAGTATTATATGTTTGTTATGGAAAATTTGAAAAGATAAAAATAATGAAAAATGAAAAGGGTACAAATTAATGAAATAAAAAAATGAAGACATAATTACCAAAATGTGGAAAGGAATGGATGAATAAACTGGGTTATAACCATGTAATGGGAAATTATTTAGTGATAAAAGGAAATGAGCCATCAAGCTGTGAAAAAAATGTGGAAGAAAATGAATAATGCCAAGTGAAAGATGTCATTCTGAAAAGGCTACATATTATATGATTGTAACTGTGTGACATGCTGGAAAAAGTGAAACTCTGAATATAGTCCGAAGATCAGTAGTTGCCAGGGGTTGGGAAGAGGGGAAGGGATGAAGTGAGGAAGCCCTGGGCAGTGAATTTATCCTGTATAATACTATTAATGGTAAAAACATTCATCATAGTCATTATGCATTTGTCAAAACCTGTAGAATATGCAACACACAAAAAATAAACTAATGTAAAACTGTGCACTTAAATAAAATCTAATTTGGTAGTCATTATGATACAACTAGACAGATAAATTATGCTATGCAAATATATGCTATCTAGCTCTCAGCAGACCATTTTACAGTAGAATCAAAATATCTTCCAGGCCACTGATTGCATATTCTGTTTTGAAATGAAATATTCTGTTTGTTCTCCAACATAATACCCACTAGCCACTTGTGTTTGTTGATCTCTTGTAGTGTGGCTAGTATGACAGAAAAATTATATTTTAAATTTATAATTATTTAGAGTATAAATAGGTCATGTGCCTAGTGGCTACAATATTAGGGAAGTATTGAAATTAAATAAGATGGAAAAATGTCAGTAGTTAATATAGTTCGGTGGAATTAATAGGTTGTTGAAAAACTTTACCCTAAATATTGGTTCAGTGACAATTTGGGGTCAGTTCTTTCTTTTTTTTAAATTCTTTTCTTATTCTCTATTATTTTTATTTTTTGCCCTGTCCTCATTACTTTATTTTTTTAAAGATTTTATTTATTTACTTGTCAGAGAGACAGAGCACAAACAAGGGGAGTGGCAGGCAGAGGGAGAAGCAGACTCCCCGCTGAGCAAGGAGCCCCACTGGAGATTCAATCCCAGGACTCTGGGATCATGACCTGAGCCTAAGGCAGACACCTAACTGACAGAGCCACCCAGCTGTCCCGGTCCTCAGTATTTTTAATCAATCATTTGCATACAGGTACAGTTATTGAACTTGGATTCAGGACAGATTCAACATTGATAGTGTTTACTGATAAAACAGATACCTAACTCTGGATTTAGAAAGCTCTCAAAAGACTAAAAAGAAGAAACAGGAAGAATTTGAACCTTATAAGCAATCTATTTGAATTCTGGGCTTACGAACTGTAAAAAATACAGGATATAGGAATCTTGGACTATTAGGAATTCATGTGGAAAAAACCTAAAACTAAATGTTTTTACTTGGCTGCACATTCAGTTTGAACCAACAGTGTGATGTTGTTATCGACTTAGGCTATGCTCAGAAAAGTTTAACATCTAATTCAAGATACTGGTGTACTCTCTTGTGATCTGCCCTGATCAAATTATATTTGAAATATATGATCAGTTTTGGTTTATGATGTCTTTTTTAAAAACGGCTCAGGAAAAGGTGTATTTGTAAAGTACCTTGGGTGAAGAATGATCTAGAAATCAAGTTATATGACTAATAGTAAGGAAATGATTAATGTTTACCTGGGAGGGAAAGTGCTTTGTGTGAAATGTGACTAATACTTTACTTGACTTTATCTTCAGGTATTTGAAGGGCTGTCTAGTAGAAGTGTTACTAAGATCACTCTCTGTAACCTAGAGAGCAGAGATGAAAGTTGTAGTGAGGGTGACGGGGCTCAATATAAAGAAAGATTTATTTATTTATTTATTTAGATTTTTTTTTTTTGGCAATTAGTGGCATGAATTACCTTAGCTAGCAGAGGCCTGAATTACCATATAAAATAGTTTGCTGCTGGCAGATCTATGCTAGATGTTCATCAGCCAGGAAAAAAAATTATCAATAGCAGCAGTATTTATTGAGCACTTAGTGCCAGACACTGTGCTAGTTTCTTTTAACAGATAAGAAAGCTGAGGCTAAGGGAGTTTATGAAAGTTGCCCATTGTCCTATAGCTACAAATTGGCAGACTGATAATTAAAGTTAGTTCTTTCTGACTCTAAGCCCATGCTCTCAACCGTCCTCTTATTCTGTCTTCCCATGGCAGTAATTATTGCTTTTATGAGAGCTTTGTTTAGCTGTCCTCTAAGGTACCTTCCAAATTGAGGGTAGATGACTACATTGTAGTTTTTTGAAAAAGTTTATGTGAAAGGTGACAATGAGGAAGAGTTATCCGATTCGAGTATATAGCTGCTTGAAATGCAGACATACTGGTGGATGACAGGAAGACTAAGGAAACTATGATCTAACCAATGATTAGTTGAAACATTGTTTCAAACTTAGAGTTGCTACTTACAGAGCACCAGGTTATGTTGTATTTAATTTCACCATTGAACAGAGAATAATTTAACAGCAGAAATTAGAATATGTGTATGGCGCCTGGGTGGCTCAGTTGGTTAAGCATCTGCCTTCAGCTCAGGTCATGATCTCCAGGTCCTGGGATGGAGCCCCATGTTGGGCTCCCAGCTCAACAGGGAGTCTGCTTCTGCTTCTCTCTCTGCCTCTCCCCCTGCTTGTGCTCTGTCTTCCTCTCTCTCAAATGAATAAATAAAATCTTTAAAAAAAATAATTTATGTAAGCACATATTACTATCATAAGCGTACTTTGCTGAAAAAAATGCTAGAAGTAAACACGTACTTTTGTTACTATTTTTTGTGTTCATTTTATTTCCTAATGGTAGTGGATTATTAGATACTTTTGTAGTGTTTTCTTTTAATTTCTGTTGTGATTGTTTTTAAGTGATAAATGCATGAGTGTTGTATATAATTAGCAAAGATTCACTAAATATTTCTTCTGATAGAAGACATTTGAATATATGCTTTATATGTAAAGTACTTAATACCTTACCTGGGATATGATTAGTATACAGGTGTTAGGTATTGTTATCATTATTATTGTATTACTAATTATTTTGTGTACTTTACTCCCTTGTTTGATTATGATTGTCTATTTTAATACTAAACACCTAAAGTTAATTGCTTATTATGTGCAAGGCCTTGTGTCAAATACATTTACATATATTATTTTGTTCCCATCACAGCCCTTTGAATCCTTGCACTATTATTCCTGCTATACTAATGAGAAAATGGGAGGCTTGGAAGGATGTCAAAGGCCCTCAAGCTCCTAAGCATTTGGCTTTTAAAGATTTGAGCCCTGGCTAACTTTCTCCTCTGCTAAACTGCTATGTTATACTAGCATTCATAAATTTGGTAAACTCTTGAATTAAGTTGAATGACAAGGGATAATATGAAGAAATGATAGGTTTGCTGACTTACAATGAACTTAGACAAAAATTTTTTTTGAAAATATGAGTGGCGATGGTATCCGTGGATTGTATATATTTTGTATTTTTTAAATTCTGTAAAACACCTGCAATTTTCAGAAACACCATTCATTTAATAACATTTTCAGAAAAAGTATCATATTAAATATAGATAGTAGTTATAAGACATGGCTAGATTAGAAAACTGTTGCATTGAGATAAACTTCGTAACAGAATATTTGAAAAAATTGGTCTCCCAAACTTTTTTGATCATACTTTCTAATAACCACTTCAATAATGCATTGCTGATGGAAATGTAGTTATTTAATTTTAAATTATAAACATATACTGTTAATGCCTTATGTTCATCATAAAACATACATAGCAATGGAAAATTAAAAAGGAGGATGCTGTTTTAAAAACAGTACTTAACTTTATTAATGGTACTAAAATTCTTTCTAGTCAGAGCAACATGATTGAGTATGTGTCCATATTTTTAATCATAGTTTAGCATTTGTGATGTTTTGGGATTCTGGTTCTTTGTTCATGTCAATTTAGTACTTCATCTTTGAACAATGGAGAATCATTGGAGAGTTTTGTTGGCAAGTAGTGGAGGGGAGATGGCTTGTATTTACCAGACCTACATTTCATATGATTTATTGTTGTTGCTATGTGGAGAATGGATTAGAGTGTTTTGGATAGATGTGCAGAAACCTTTTAGGAAGTCATTTGAGTGATACAGGCGGTAAATATTTGGGAACTTAAAATAGACAAGCAGAAAGACTTGACATCTGTTTAGTAGTTGAGATCAGAGATCAAGGGCCATATGCTCTACCAAATGAGCCCAACTGGGAGCCCCACTAAGTGAGATACTACTATTAATACACTAAAATTTTTCTAGCCTTCATTGCATTTTTATTAATATTGACCTTGCAAGTAAACAACCCCCATCCTTTCAGGAATTTTCTTAGGAATTTATTTGTGGGTCCAAGTTTCCCCATTTTGTGGAAATTTGCATAAGGTTTTTTTTTTTTTTTAACCTACTTGTGGGGTTTTATATTTGTCTCTATTACTTCTCCTTAGGATTGGCCAGATATATCAGACTATTTAGAAAATTTAAAATCTTGATTTTACCATGCAACTAATTAATACTTTAACAAATTTGAGTTAATATGTCTTCTAGTTTATATATCATTGATAAAATTTTGAAAAGAACAGAGCCATGGGCACTCCTTGAAGAACAGCCTTAGTAGCTTAACTCAGTATTGAGATTAATCCCGTAATGTACCTAACCATATTGTCATCCAAAAGGATACCTTGCTCGCATGAAGATATTGTGCCTATGGTGCTTCACTACATCATTTTTCAGAATGCCCGGTGACTATCTGATACGTAGATGGGTTGGTCTCTCTTCTGAAAGAGATGTTTTGTAACTCCTGATAGACTTAGTTTTGACTTTTGATGAACTCTTTAATATTGACTAGTTGGAAACAGAATGGAACAAGGGGTGCCTGGGTGGCTCAGTGAGGTAAGCATCTGCCTTTGGCTCAGTTCATGATTGCAGGGTCCTGGGAGCCCCATGTCCCATGTCTGGCTCCCTGCTCAACAGCGAGCTGCTTGTCCATCTCCCTCCTCCTCTCTCTCTCTCTCCCCCTCTCTCCTGCTCATGCTCTGTCTCAAATAAATAAATAAAATCTTAAAAAAAATAAAAACAGAACTGACAAACCTTTTATAAATGTTGAAACTTTACTTGCTTTAAAGCCTGAGTTAGTGATTAAATACTTTAATTGTTCATTTTTTGACTAACCTGAGAAACAGAGTTTGAATAGGACATTAACATGACCAAAGTTGTGTTTTACTTGGAAATAATGTGTTTTTTTTTTTCTCTAAATCTTTGAGTTAACTGATAATCCATGATATCTGCCATATTTATTCTGTGGTTTCATAAACACTCAGCATATCTCTGCATACACCAGTTTGAGAACAGATTTATAGTTCTAATTTAGGTTCATTTTCTCTCTCTCTCTCACCATTTTCATAGGATTTATAGCATAATTTTCCATGGTATATTATTCAGAGGTTTACTGTATTTTGCTTTTGTGATAATGTGATATTTGTGACTCACTTGATACTGTGTTGGGAATACAGCATCCATTATAGCATTGTTCCAATTGGAATAAAAATGATATAATTAAGAATATGGGATAAAGTCGGGATTACCTTTCCTGAGAGATTCACAAACTACATTTGTCTGTTAGAAGTGTTATAAGAAACAAGGACAGAATGCTGTTTTAAAGTTAGTCTGTACATGTTTTGAAATTTTTTTTTTACATCTTAGGAATATAGACTATTGGTTCATTATTTTGAGACTTTACACTCATTATTTCAATTTAATGAACTATTTCAATTTAATAATTTAATTTAATGATAAAGGATTTATAATAACTAAGAATTCTAAGAACCTTTGTCTTTTGACAGTACCTTAATAATAATATATTGATCATAATAATGGCTTTAACAACCTTTATCAGGGAAAGGATGTTACCTGTCTATTCCTCATGTGTCTGCTTTAAATCTCATATCTTTAATTTATAGCCAGGATAGCGAAATTTATCTTTTTCTCTCTCTTCCTCCCCCTGCCGTTTTTCTTTCTTTCTTTCTTAACTTTGTAGTTGATGTCTGTTTCTCTACCCACAGCTAACTTTTCCCTCTTTGTTTTTCAACTTGATAGCTTCTGGAACTTGTGACAGTGCATAGAGCAGTGATCCAGACAGCTGTATCTTTACAAATAGTCACACTCATTGCCAAATTAGTTTGTAGTGCAAATCTTGAATGAGAACTGCACCTGCTCTCAATGTGGATGAAAATGGCAAATGTTAGGGAAAGCGTGATTTGGGGATTACTTTAAAACTGATGACAGCTGATCTCAGAATTCTTCTGGGGATTCTTCATCTCAGAAGTCATAGAAGTCCTACTATTCAGAGCAAAACAGCCTTCTTGTCTCTTTTCCTAGGTCTTAGGTGAGTTATTTTTAAGAAATAATGGGCTAAAAAAAGAAAGGAGGAAAGAGAAAGAAATGGCTCTTTGAGCTGCAATCTTTCTCCTGAGGTGTTACATTAAAAGTTCTATTCCAGATATACTGATGTTTTCCCTAAAGTTACGTTGGACTAAAACTTTGTGAATCTCTAATTTACCATGTGTGAACACTGTATTTAGATTAAGTAAACTTGAGGAAGTGAAGAATATGTATAAGGATAACTCTACCATCATAAATTATTTTCTTATAAAAGAAATGGTCTCAATTTAAGAATTAACACATTCTTTGAGAGTAGATAGAATGTGAAAGACTTTTCATGCTGTATGTAGAGAACATTTCTTGCTGCAATTTGTTTGTATTATGGGGATATCATTTTTTTTTTAATTTGCTGGCTTTAAAATACCACGCTTAACCTTAAGCACAGGGCTTATTACATTGAACTAATAGCAATTCAAAACATTTACTTAAAATTTTTAGAGAGAAACTTGTATCCAGTCTGTATCTTTCAACCATAAGTAATTTTTTTGTTACTTTTGGTGTTTTCGTTTAAGCCATTTTGGTAAACCGAAAGCTTCATTGATACATAAATCACAGTTCATCCCTTTCAAGTGTATAAATCACTGGTTTTTAGTATATCCGTAGATACGTGTAATCATCACCACAGTTGTTTTAGAGCATTTCCTTTACCTCAAAAAGAAATCCTAAACGTTTAACTTCTCTCCTTCTATTCCCTCCTTCTTGACTCCCTTCCCAGGCCTAAACAACTACAGATCCACTGTCTTTAGAGTTTCTCTATTCCTGGACACTTCTTATAAATGGAATCTTATTATATGTGGTCTTTTGTGACTTCTTTCACTCATCAAAATGTGTTTAAGGTTTATATACTGCTACATTCCTTTTTATTCCTTTTATGGCTTAGTAATATCTGTTGTATGTACATACCATATTTTGTTTATCCATCCTTTAATTGATGGAAATTTGGGTGGTTTCTACCTCCTGGCTATGTGAATATCCATATTTATTATATATAAGTCTTTGGACACATGGCTATAAATTCTTTTGGGTATATTCCTAGGAATGGAATTGCTGGGGTCACATTATAATTCTGTGTTTAACTCACTGAGGAAACAGAAAACTGTTTTCCACAGTGGCTGCACAATTTTGTATTTCCACAAATAATGTGTAAGAGTTCCAGGTTTCTCCACATTCTTGCCAAGATTGTTATTTTCCATTTTTTTTTAAATGGCTTTTCCAGTGGTTCTTACGGTTTTGATTTGTGTTTCCCTGATAAATAATAATGTTGAGTATCTTTTCACCCACTTATTGGCCATTTGTATATTTTCCTAGGGTAAATTCAGATATTCCAATCAGTTTTTAATTGATATATTTTAATTGGTGATAAGAGTTCTTTCTGTATTCTGGGTGTAGACAGTGATTGTACCAGTTTCTTGCCAGATATGTTATTTTCAAATATTTTCTCCCATTCTGCATTTTCCCCCTATGTTCTTGATATTGTCCCTTGAGGCAGTTTTTTATTTTGCTAAAATCCAAATTATCTATATTTTCTTCTGTTGCTCATCTTTTTGGTGACTTATTTAAGAATCCTTTGCTAAATCTGAGGCCATGAAGATCTTTTCTGTTTTCTTCTAAGAATTTTATAATATTTAGCTCTTACATTTAGATCACTGATCCGTTTTGCATTAATTTTTGTATGTGGTATAAGTGTCTAACTTCACATTATTGCATATGACTAGCTAGTTGTCCCAGCATCATTTATTGAAAAGTCTGATCTTTTCTTACTGAATGGTTTTGTCATGCTTTTAGAAAACTTATTAGTTTGAATAGTATTTGAGTGGAGTCTTTAGTATTTTCAATATAGACGATCTCTTATGAGAAATAGTTTTTTATTTTTTCCTTTTTGATCTGTCTTTTATTACTTTTTCTTGCCTAATTGCCCTCCAATGCAATATTCAGTAGAAGTTACAAATACAGCCTTTCTTGTTCTGTTTCTGTTCTTACTATTTCACCATTAAGTATGATGTTAACTAAAGATTTTTCATAGATGCCTTTACCAGGTGGTAGAAATACCTGTCTAATCCTAGTTTTTTGAGTGCTTCTATCATGAAAGGCTGTTGGGTTTTGTCAAATGCTTTTTCTGTTGTGCTGATCATGTGGTTTTTGTTTTTTATTTGTTGGTCTAATACATCAATTGATTTTCTTATGTTGAACCAACCTTTTATTCCTGACATAAATCTCACTTTGTCATGTATGTAATTCCTTTTATATATTGCTGGACATGGTTTACTAATACTTTGTTGAGGATTTTTATGTCTCTCTTCCTAAGAGATTGGTCTCTAGTTTTGATGTGTGTATCTGGTTTCAGGGTCAACGTAGACCTGGGAAATGTTCTCTCTTTTGTTTTCTGGATAAGTTTGTGAGGGATTGTCATCAAATCTTTTGAATGAACTTACCACTGTAGTCCTTTGGCCCTTCACTTTTCTTTGTGGATAGTTTTGATTACTGGTTTAGTATTTCACTTGTTATAGGTCTGTTCAGATTGTCTGCTATTTGGTAGTTGGTGTCTTTCTAGGAATTTATTTTTATCTAGTTTACCAGTGCGTGGGTTTATTATTGTTATTTATTTATTCATTTAGTGATTAGCTGGATTATTTTAGTACGTACAATTCCTCTCACCCTTACCCCACAGTATTTAGATTCTAATATATTCTTCAAGGAGGCACACTTTTGGGTATATCCACAAGTCACTCTGGAATCAAAGTAGTTTTGGCAGGAGCCTCTGCTTTTCTTACCCTGAGGACACTCAACTGTTAAATTTACCAGTTACCAGATAATTGCTCTGTTGTTTGTAGAAATGTCCTGGGGCATAAATTGCTCCATAAACTAATCCAGCAAATTTGGGACCCCTTTAAAGAGTAATTCCAGAGATGCTGAGCTGTTGTTAGTATTTATTCTCACCCAAAAGGACTCCTCCCACTTGTCGCTCTTTAATTCTCTTTTGTAACCCAGTGTTGAATTTGTGAATCTCTAGTTATAGTTGACCACAGTCTGTGCTGTTTTTGAGATGGCCCTAAGGCTTCAACTTCCTGCCACGTTGCAAATGAGGACACACCTTTGGAAGAAATTGGGACCCTTTTTTTTTAATTGCCTAAAATCTTTGATGCAAACTCTGAAGCTAGGAGTGGGGACAATGGAAAGCTTATCTCTTGAGTGACACCCCAGCTTTAGGAGCTAAGTACTTGATGGAAGGAGGGTAGTCAGTAACCTAAGTTCTTGGCTTGCCTCTGATATGGAATTAGTGCCTTATGAGCCAGGGTGAGAGTGATTGGTTTCTGTGATGTTTAGCCCAAAAGTCAAAGTGTTCCAGGACTGGGGACTGTGGCCTTGTATGTAGATAATG
Source organism: Mustela putorius furo (assembly GCF_011764305.1). Classification (NCBI taxonomy): domain Eukaryota; kingdom Metazoa; phylum Chordata; class Mammalia; order Carnivora; family Mustelidae; genus Mustela; species Mustela putorius. Next base: position 9,967,698 of record NW_025421467.1, on the reverse strand, counting down.
TCTGCAAAATGAGCAGCAAAAATAAAATATTTATTAAATATTAAACATTTCATATATACTTATCATAAATTCCTACTTTATGATTTGTGTGGAGTCTCTGAGAACAGTTAGAATTTGACTAATGTAAAATCTTCACATGTAAAATTATATAAAACGTTTCTGGACAGGAAGAAAATATATTATCTAACCACATCTGAAGAAGTCTAAAAGCTTTCTGGAGCAGTTATTTCATACAATCATGTGATTAAAAGTCTTTCTAAATCACTAGTTCTCTGATTCTGAAATTAGCTTAATCTCTGACAATTACTCTGCATAAGATACACATGGAAACTTTTATAAAAAGTTAAAGTGATGTGCCCAAATTTCGACACCCCCCCAAAGACGACCACCAGAGTCCAGAGTCAAAGCTAAACAGCAAGGGTTGTTTATTATGAGTTCGAACCCGGACCTCCGCGCACTCGTTGCTGGTAACGCTAAGAGGTCCCGAGCTCAGGATCACAACACTTTTTATACACTATTTTTGGGGAGGCAGGGACTTAGCATACATGACAATATCTTGTAACAAATCGCTGCATACCGCGGGAAAATCAAAAAGGAACTCTATAATAGAGTTCTACAGAGCGGGAAAAGGCTGGGAATGGATTATTGGTTAGGGCAAAGGGCTCTTCAAACAAAGGGTCATTCTTCAAACTGCTGAGTTGGCGCCGCTAGAGTATGTGTCACCTCAGGATTAACGGGGGTCTTCCTGTCAAGCCACGGGGCACCAGATGGTTGTTATCTTTTGGCCCAGAGCCGGATGGGGGTCCGGGAGCAGTCATTCTGTTACGTCCAATTCCAGGTTGGGGTTTCTCTGGCGTCAGATGGCTGTTATCTCTTGGCCCAGAGCCGGGGGAGGGGTCCGGGGGCAGCCATTCTTTCAGGTTCAATTCTGGGAGGGGGATGTATGGTTACAGAGTGTCTATAGAAAGTCTGCTGGTATTTTTCCATCTCCTCATGGGTTAGCAAGTGAAGGTACAGAAGCAGAAATAGCGGTAATGGTTATAATTTTAGGCATCTCAAAAGCACTTATGTAACTGCGTTTTAGATTTCAGATTTATTAAGCATTAAAAATTATTAATTAAGCATTAAAATATAAATTTAATAAAAATAAAATTAATTATTAAGCATTAAAAATTTGCAAGTCATGAATCATTAAAACATTTTAATGGTTCTTTAACTCTGTAATGATAGCTGTTATTTATAGTAAGTTGTAAGAAAAATGGTACTCTGGACTCTATTTGTGAAAACCAGAACAATATAGTAAAAAGCAAATTAATTTTGGAATTTCCTTAGGTTATACCAAGAAAAGCTAAGTGTAAGAATTTGTTATTCTGTGATTTAGTTTTATATATAAAACAATTATTTTGAAAAGTTTAATCATGCGCTTTAGCAATTGCAAATTGATTTTATAAAACTGAAAAATACATAACAATATGAAGAGTTATTTTTCTTTCCTGAGTTACTGTTTTTTAAAAAATACTTTTTGGGTACTTCTTTCTCTGTTATTTGGGCACAAGTTTTAATAATTTGAAAATGGTGAGTTTGAGGTAATAGTTATTTTGATTCTTTTTCTTTTAAGCTGTTTGAACTGCTGGGACCTGATGGACTTGAACTTATTGAGAAACTCCTTCAGAACAGAATTACAATTGTGGATAGATTTCTTAATTCTTCAAATGATCATAAGTTGCAGGCTCTTCAAGGTAAGAAAGTATTCAGTGGTAATTCTAATTTAATGGAAACATTTCACTGGTTAGCAAATCTTTTAAAAATAATTACGCTTTTAATATTATTTGGTCTATTATATGATTTAGTGATACCGCTTTTTAAGATAGATTTTAAATCTGGCAGATTATGCAACAAATATTAATGCCTTAAATAGGGCCTATTACAGTGGAGATTCTCTTTATGTTTAGGTATGGCATTTTTTCTTGCTGAAGATTTGAGCAGACAATTTTTTTTAAAAGCAAATACATACAGTATTTACTCTGCGCTAAGTAGTGTTTTAATTTCTTCCTAACTTTTTTACCTTGAAAACTTTCAAACCTGTAGTAAATGTGTAAAATTAATATAGTGAATACTTGTATACCCTTCGTCTGGATTTGCTAGTCATTAACATTTTGCTTTCTTTCTCTCTCTTTCTCTTTCTTTCATTATTATTCTCTTTACATATGCACTCACACACATATACATAAACAAATACCTACTGTTAAAGTTTTTACTGAACAGTAGCCTGACTGAGGCTTAGATGAATTAGAAAACTAACTTTCCCATCTTGATTCTTCACATAATTCTTTCCTTGTTCTGTGTTGCATCTTAGAGTTTGATAAGATAACTTGCACTGTGCTCCATCAGAGTATGGACCAAATCTCAGTCGGTCTCATTGTCTTCCTAGCTTAGTTAGCAACAGTGCCTGGAACTAGTAGGTCTTCAATACAATAAATATGTATTGGTTTGGACTACTTTGAGCAACACTTTGAGCAGTTCCTTTAGTGCTGCATTGAGCCAAGATATACTACTTGGAAAGATTTAATTAAGCATAGAAGGTAGTCTGTTGGAAGAAAAAATTTCCTTAATATTGAGTTGACCAAACCACATGTTTAAAGTGGAACTTGTGAACATTTAGCTTTCATTGACCTGATTCTTAGTGGTTCTGGCCATCTTCCCATTTTTTTAAAACTCGGTTTCCATGAAAAGGTGGATCATGCTCTTTATTTGCCTTGGTCATCTTATAAATATATCCTGAGCTAATGTTAATATGTTTTATTATTATGTTAACAGTAAGTGCTAATTAGTATTGATAATTATTTATTGAAATTTTGTAAACAAATAATTTCAGAATTATAAAACTTAATTTTTAAGTTCCTGATGTTGTATCTAAGAATTTGTAACACTAAACTATGTAATCTGTATAAGAAAATATCTGGTGACTTTTCTTAAGCCACTGTATTTAATGTCGCTTAGATTTTATATTTTTAAAAACCTCTCCTTAAAACATACAATTGAATATGGCAGTTTAAAAAAAATGAATTAAAGCATTGTGCAGTCTTACATTTTGGCAAAGGGAAAAATGGTTTTCATAAAGGTTCAATTTATAAAACATGGTATTTCTTAAATGTGCTTTGTAGACAATTGCAAAAAAATTTTAGGAGAAAATGCTAAACCTAATTATGGATGTCAAGTTACTATTCAGTCTGAACAAGAAAAACAATTAATGAAACAGTATCGCCGTGAAGAAAAAAGAATTGCCAGACGAGAAAGAAAGGCTGGGGAAGATGGAGAAGTTGCTGAAGGACTTTTGTGCTTTGATCCTAAGGAATTGCGGATACAAAGGTAATAAAAACCAGAAGCTGAAAAATGCTTCTGTTGTAATTGCTACCATTAGGTATCATCATTTTTTAGTTTAAACATTTTAGATGATTCTTACTTCTAGTGTTGTTTTCTTACAAGAACAGAATTTTGATATATGAAAACCTAATTTTCTGGGATAAAAAAGCTGTGATCTTAATTAGAATATTCTTGGTTGCATCTATGTAGGTGAGAGGTTTGGATTACAGAGGTAAGCTATTTTTAGGTGCTGTGCACACACCACTAGTAAAATTTGTGAAGCCTACAAAGATTTATCTTGAGACTTTTGGGTTGTTTTTTTTTTTTCTCCTAGCTTAATAAAAATACTTTTCCTCATGTTATTTAGAATTAGGAAAGAGGAAAAAGAAATGAAGGCATTATGGTACTTATTCTTTTAAATATTGAATCATTTTTTTTTTTTAAGATTTTATTTATTTATTTGACAGAGAGAGAGATCACAAAGAGGCAGAGAGGCAGTGAGAGAGAGAGGAGGAAGCGGGCTCCCTGCTGAGCAGAGAGCCGGATGCGGGCCTCAATCCCAGGACCCTGGGACTATGACCTGAGCCAAAGGCAGAGGCTTTAACCCACTGAGCCACCCAGGTGCCCTTGAATCCTATTTTTAAGGAATTTATACCTTGTTACACATCCTTGGATTATGGCAAACAGAATTATAAATAAGGGACATTAAATTAAATTTATCAGATGATATTATCTAAAAAAGTACCTAAAAAAATATGTTAACTCCTATGTAGTTAACACGGAAAATTTCAGGATTGCTAATATCTTTCTTTGTATAATTTAGTTTCTTCTACTTCATAATGGAAGGCTACCTGAAATAGTTATCATCGTGAGTATTTTAACATATGCAAGATAAAAATTTCAGATTTACCCTATTATTTTTGTATTTACAGAGAGCAAGCACTTCTGAATGCTAGAAGTGTTCCAATTCTGAGCAGGCAAAGAGACACGGATGTTGAAAAAATACGTTATCCCCATGTTTATGATTCCCAGGCTGAAGCCATGAGAACATCAGCATTCATTGCTGGTGCAAAGGTATGTTATTGGTATATGACCACTTTGAGATAATATGTCTATTCTGAGGAAATAATACATAGATTTTCCCTATTTCTTTTGTGACGTTTGTACTTGTTGATATACTATGCTAACTTTTAAAATAGTGGGGAAAGTGAGATAATACAGTGTATGTAAAGTTCTTGACACATAGTAGGTATTCAAAACATATTTGTTCTTTTCCCTTCAGTTATTTATGGAACTTGTATTTTTGAGTTTTAGTGGTTGCATTACTTTTTGGTCTTTACACTATACATTGCACATTTTTCCTAGCCACACATCTGTCTTCAAGAGACCATCTAATAAATATATACTTAAAATTCTTCAGCATAATAGGTGATTTATATGAGAGATCTGATATATGAATAATTTGTGTCAATGTGGGTTTTTTTGTTTTTGTTTTGTTTAGACTTGTTTTTCTTTAAATTTGTTGTATTTATTTACCAGTGCTACATCTAAAGCCAGTAGTGTTCTCTCTCTCTCTGTAATTAAAGAATCTTTATCAGAAGATTCTTTAATTGATTTTTTAATTGATTTTTATTCTTTATGTTTATAGATGATTTTACCAGAAGGAATCCAAAGAGAGAATAACAAGATATATGAAGAAGTAAAGATTCCCTATAGTGAACCAATGCCAGTTGGCTTTGAGGAAAAACCAGTTTATATCCAAGACTTAGATGAGGTGAGGTGATCATTTTATATATTTATTTATTTTAAAGATTTATTTATTTTTAGGGAGAGAAAGCAAGAGAGAGCATGCACATGAGTGGGGGTGGGTAGAGGGAAAGAACTAAAAGCAGGCTCCCTGCTGAACGTGGTGCCTGAGGTGGGGCTCAATTTCAGGACCCTGAGATCATGACCTCAGCCAAAATCAACAGTTGTACACTTAACCGATTGAGCCATCCAGGTGCCCCAAGATGATCATTTAAAAAGTTGATATTTTTATGCTTGGTATGTTTTATGAATAGATTTGTAATAAAAATTACACATACACACACACACACACATACACACACATAATTTTTTTAAAGATTTTATTTATGTAATTAAAAGAGTGAGAGAGTGAGAGTGAGAGAGGATAAGCAGGCAGAGGAAGAGGGAGAAGCAGGCTTCTCACTGAGCAGGGAACCCCATGTGGGACTCTATCCCTGGACCCCGGGACATGCATGACCTGAGTCGAAGGCTGATGCTTAACAGACTGAGCCACTCTGGTGCCCCTAGAAAAATTATTTTTTAAAAGTCAGTAGTTGGCTGATGTACTAGAGAGGATATATGCAGTTGTTTACTAAAGAGGTACAGGAGGGGAGTTTAAATTTTCTGGGTCTTTTTTAAAAGAATTTATTTATTTATTAGAGTGAGAGAGAGAGGAGTGGGAGCAGGGGAGGAGCAGAGGGAGATGGACAAGCTGACTCCATACTAAGCATGGGGCTGGACTAGGAGCTTGATCCCACAACCCTGAGATCATGACTAAGACGAAACCAAGAGTTGGACACTCAACGGACTAAGCCACTAGGGGTTCCAGGGGAGTCTAAGTTTTAAAAACTTATTCCTTCACACATTGAACTTATCTTTGTGTATATATTTCTATAATTTCATGTTTGTTTTGGTTCTTTCAACTAATATTTGGTTTAACCTACATAGGCTGGCTTAAACCATTTAAAAGGATTCCTTTGTTGATGTACCAGATGGTCAGCATATAAAACAACAGAATACGATTTGAAGAGGGGATCAAATTCTAAATTGTTTTATTTATCTCAACTTTTAAATTTTGAATAATTTCAAACCTATGGAAAAGTTGCATGAATAGTATTATCCATATATCCTTTGTCTCCTTCGTGTGTCATTTGTTAAAATTTTGCCATATTTGCTTTATCTCAAAATAAAATATTTCTTAATTACTTTTACATTTATTTAAATTGACTGTTCAGCTTGTGATTTATTATTTTCCTGTTTTTTTGGAGTTTTAGTAAATTAGTTTTAGGAAGGGATTATTTATAATTTTGACTAATGTTTAAATTGTGAGGATTTGAGAAAGTTTAATTTATAAAGCTGTGTAGAAAAATAATCTTTCCCTTCAATAAACTTACCAAGCAGTGCCAATCCAGAATATACTGAAGACTCTATACTCAACAGTACTGTGGTAAACTTGTACAGTCCCTTGAAAGAGTATACAGAAACATAAATTACATTGAATTTTGCACTCTGATGGTTTTAGAGAACATCAGTATATTGAGGAGAGTGCTAGTTTGATTTGAGTATTTAAAGTTACTTGGATGACTTCTAGTAATAGGGCATTTACAATTAACTAAATTGTAATGCAGACTAATGATTAACTTTGAAATCAGGTTTTCTTGGGATCTGATTTATTGGATTCTTTGTAAATTAAAATAAAAACTGTTCAGATGATTGTTTCATATGTATTTGGAAACATCTTAATTAGGGTATATATTTGTCAGAATTTACTTTTGCATATTATTTGCTTAGTCAATTCCTTGAAATGTAATTGAGGTCAAATTGAAGTTCTTGGTGATCTACATTTAAGGAAGTCAGAATTCATGATTTTGGAGTGTGCAGGGGTTGGGAAGAATTAGGAAAAGAATTGCTATATTGAAACAAACTTCTTAAGTCTATAATCAGAGCAAATATGGAGTATGTAGGAAGGCACATCATCTTATCCCTTTTTATAAGAAGACAGTTACCCCCCTCATAGATTTTATTTTTATCAATTCCTAAATACTCACCTATACCAAATGCATCCATATGTACATAAAATATGCCCTTTATTTGAAGAAATATGTTAAAGATGTAAGATAGCTGTAGCATATTTAGGTAGACAGTGAGAGTAATAATGCAGAGTATTTCATAAAGACAGTGTAGATAATGAGTAAGAACCTCTGGTCAGTATCTCATCAGCAATAGACTTCACACAGTTTCAATGAAATGTACATCATTTAATGGTTGTCAAACAATTTCACTCAAATCAGTTGATTATAAAGACTTAAAATATTTAATCCAGCACGTTATTTTGGCACTTGTCGGCCACCAAGGTTGTTTATTTTCTGTGTACTACAGGATCTAGTCATCTGGATATTAAACTCACAGAAAAGTCAAAGAAATACATAAGCATGTACTAAATTGAAAAAAAAAATTCTTGGAGTATACACATTACTTAACATTAGCCTTTTCTTCATGATTCCAGTGTTCCATCTGTGTCTTCCTCTCCATCTGCCCCTCCCCTCTGCTCATTGTTTCTCTCTCCCTCTCTGTGTCTCTCTCTCTCAAATAATCAATAAATAAATCTTAAAAAAAAAATTAGGTTAACCTTTCTGTCACCAGAATGAAGTTCCTCTATGTATATTATATATATACATATATATATAATATATCATAAGTAATCATTTAGAAATATCAATAATGAAGGTAAGCAAAAAGAGCAGCATAAAGCAGCATAAAGAGTAACCACAGCCAACCAAAATGAACTCCATTTTACACATATATGTGCATGGGTATTTTGTTTTATAAAATGATATTATATCATACATATTATTTTTTGTGTATTTATTTAAATATCTACATACATCTTTCCATGTCAACAAACATATCTGTAGCATCATTTCTAACCACCATACTGTATTCCATTTTATACCTCTATTACTTATAAACCAATTTCTTATTATTTCAGTTTTGTTTTTTATAATAAGTTTATATATTAGACTAAAGTTGTAATTTTATTTTAGTCAGTTTCATCCTATGCATCAGAATTACCTGTGGATCTTTTTCAAAATCCAAGTGCCTTCTCCCCTATTAAATTATAATGTCTTGGGATGGGCCCAGATACTTATATTTTAAAGATGATTTTTGGAGCACTCTAATTGATTCTGAAATACAGCAAGGGCTAAAAATCTATAAGAGTAAATAATTTTATACATAATTCTTTTTAAACTTTACCAATCATTTTAAGCATTATCATCATTAAGAATTATTTTGTTTAGTGTATTTAATATTAATATTTTTCATATGAAAACAATATTAACACTCATAATGAATGCATCAGTCTTCTTATTTTTCTTTCATATTTATCTCTAAATAAATAACTTTATTCATATTAACTTAGATTATGGAAGTAAGAGTTTTCCTTAAATGGGTTAATGCCATCTATAACCTTAATGTCTGTTTGCCATGTAACCTAATATTTTTCTGAGTACCATGGAGTAGGATGTGGACATCAGTGGGAATCGTGATACGGACCATCATAGTTTAACTTTTCATCTGTTGAAGGTATCAGTGTTGCTTATAGTTTTTTGCTCTTACAAATTGTATAATTCTTCTTAGGCCGCCATAACCACAATCTTGGTGGTTAAACAGCAGACATTTATTTTTCCACAGTTCTGGTGGCTAGAAATCCCAGATCAAGGTGCTGACAGATTTACTTTCTGGTGAGGACTCTCTTCCTGGTTTAGACACAGGCACTTTCTCGCTGTGTCCCGCACCCTCCCATGGCCTCACATGGGCTTTTCTTTGTGTGGTATCTCTTCTCTTCTTGTAAGAACAGGAGCTCTATTGGATTAGGACCTCACTCACATGACCTTATTTAACCTTGTTACTTCTCTAAAATCTCTGTTTCCAAACACTGTCACATTGGGAGTTAGGTCTTTAATTTATGAACTTTGGGGGAACTTAATTTTATCCATAATATGGATAAAGCTGCACTACTTGTTGGTCTACAGGGTTTTGTGTGAATATAAGTTTTCGTTTCTTTGGAGTAAATACCTGAGCTTGCAATTATTGGGTCATATTGTAGCTGCATGTTTAGTTTTTTAAAAAACTGCCACACTGTTTTCTAGAGTAACATTTTATATTCCCACCAGCAATCCAGTATAACTCAATTTCTCCACCTACTTGCCAGCATTTGATTATCACTATTTTTTTTTCTTTTTACTTAGCCATTTTAATTTATATTTTTATATTTTATTTATATTTTTATTTTAACCTTTCTAACTGAATGTAGAGATTTCCCATTGTGTTATTAATTTGCACTTTCATAAGCAACAATAATATTGGAGAATAATGCATTCAAATGCAATGTGTCATTGTAAGTACATAATTAAACCATTTGATGTCCTGTCATTTTAGATAATGATCCCACCAGATGTCATTAACATGAATAGTAATTTAAACCTTGGGAAAAAATATAGGTGTTAACAGAATGTTTGTTTAGTGGATGCTTTTGTTGGCTTAGATCTATTTTATACAACATAGGATCTTTATGGATTACAAAAAGTACTCCAGATGATATCTTTCTCTTTTCACTGAGTGCATAATTGCATGCCATTCCTAACGGTCCTATGGGACCATAGATAAAACCCTATTCCGACTGAATGTCACCTCAGAGTTGAAGGTTGACAGTAGAGCTGCTGGAGTAGTTCAGGACAGAAATGCTAAGTACCTAAATTAAGAAAGTGGCAGCCTATAAGAAAAATGGGTTAAAAAAGAATAATTTAGGTACGAGTGTATATCATTTCTGATAACCGCTTAAATGGGAGGGGATGAAGCAGAGAGAAGACTCTAGAATGACATCTCAGTTTTTCTTTGAATCTAGAACGATGTCTAGGTCATCTTGAGTGAACAATAGTGTCATTTACCAAGGTGAGGAACAGAAGAAAAAGGAAAGGTTTGTACCTGTTCAGTCCAGGAGGCAGAAAACCACTTCGGTTAAGAACGAGCCTCCGATTCCAGACTGGCCTACTTTGACTTGGATCCTCCACTTTCTAGCTGTGAGAGTTGGGGCAGGTTACTGTCCTCTGTGGGATCCAGTGTTTCATTTGTAAAGTTGGAATAATAGTACCTTCCTCATAGTTTAATTGTGAGGATTAAATTTATTAATATATATATAAAAACTTTGAATACTATTAAGGATTTATACATTTTAGCTAAAATGTTAGCTTAAAATGAAAAATGTAATGATGAAAACACTGTGATGTCAAGAGTGAAGATAAAACAAAAAGACTTATTGTTACTTTGGAAATAATATTTAGTTAAATAAATTACTCCTGTATTTATTCATGCTATTTGGCTATTCTTTCATTCCAAACACATGTGGGAGTAGTATCGGATACTATCCTACAAGATCAGGAAGAACTAAACTTATAGTCACTCTATTAAGACATCTAGAGTACTTTCTAATTATTTGATAGAAACTAAAAAAAGTCATTATAATTACTGACATCTGTGGTTATTCAAGAGAGACATTTTGAAAAAAGTGAGATAGAGTAAATATAAAAAGTACTACTTTTCCTGTTTTACTTTGTTTTCTAAACCTGATGTGGGGATCCTAAAGCCAAAGAGTTTATTGACACAGTTGGATTTGATCAAAATTATAAAGACAAGAAAAATAAAGAAGCATTCAGGAAAAACACTTCACAGTGTGGATCTTTTTCATGAGACCAATTTGAATGGGTGAAATGTTGCTACAACCTGGACATGCCCCCAAATAAAAAGCCTTTTCTGAAGTGTCCCACAAGGCTGGTTATTACACTGTCAAGCATATCATCGGTTTCATCAGAAACCATGGCCTTGCATCACTCAATGCCTTTTTAAGAGGTGGTAACAGGAAATAATAACAAAATATAAAGTTGAAAGTTGCATAGTGAGTTCACGATATTGTTTACACTGATAGGGATCTTAGTAAAGATTTCACAAATTTCATGGAGATTGAAATGGTGTAGCACAAATTAAATTTCTAACCATTTTATAAAATTCTGTTTCCCTTGATAAATGCTTTGCTTCACCTGGAGATTGGAGCCATGAGAATCTTGATTCTTATAGACTTGTTTGCTATATTTGATGCTAATCCCATCAAAACAAACAAATGAACAAACATGTAGACTACTTCTACATCCTTATAATTCCTACAATTATTTTTATTCTTTTTGCTTTAACAGTCTTTTTAAGACATTATGATATCTAGGGGCACCTGGATGGAGCAGTCGGTTAAGCATGGAATGGTTTCAGCCCAGGTTGTGATCTGAGGGCTTGAGATCAAGCCCCATGTTGGGCTCTGTGCTCAGCACGGAGGCAGCTTGACAGTCTCTCCCTCTTTCCCTCTGTCCCTCCTGCTCATGTGCACTCTTTCTCTCTATCTCAAGTAAATCTTTAAAAAAAAACTTAAGATACCTAATAAAGACGAACAAAATTTCTGTACTTGTGTACCTATCAGGTTACCCCTTTATGCCTTGTGTAGATCCAGATTTTTATTTGGTATTTGTTTCTTATAGTGCAGGTTTGTTGATCAATTCTTCCAGCTTGGTATGTCTGGAAAAAGCCTTCATTTTGTCTTTGTTCTTAACAGATATTTCATTTGATATAGAATTCCAGGCTGACAGTTTTGTTTGTTTGTTTTTGCAAGTCCCTATAGATATAGCTGTATTTTATTGCTTTCATTGTTTCTACTAATAATGAGCATGCTTTTATTATGCTATTATTCTTAATCTTCCTTTCTGGGTAATATGCTTTTTTTCTGGTTGATTTTTAAGATTTCTCCTTGTCATTGGTTTTAGGCAATTTGATTATGATGTGACTTTATATTAGCTTTCTGTCATTGTACAAGAAATTACCAAAAATTTAGTTACTTAGAACATCCATTTATTATCTCCAAATTCTGGAAGTCTGATTTGGGTGGGCTTAACTGGGATCCTCTGTTCACTGTTTCGTAACAGCAAAACTATTGCTTTAGCCAGGCTGATCTCTTATCTGGAAGTTCTGGGGAAGGATTCGCTTAACAAGCGCATTCAGGTTGTTGGCCAAATCCACATCCTTAGAGTTGTGGAGCTGAGGTTCCTGATTCTTTGCTGTCTACTGTTCTTAGCTCCTCAACACTACCCACATTCTTTGGCATATGGCCCACTCCATCTTCATAGCCAACAAAGCAGTGTCAAATTTCCTGTGTGTTCTAAATCTCTCACCTCTTCTAATGGTGAAGAAAACTCTGACTTTAAAAGATTCTTGGGATTAGGTTAGAGTCACTCAGATAATCTTCCTTTCTAAAGGTCAGCTGTTGCATGTAGCATAACAGAATCACAGAAGTAACATCCGTCATATTCATAGTTCTGAGGTTTATGCAGGAAGTTAAGTACACTGTGGAGTGTGGCAGGGATTGAAGAGGAAGTCTTGAGAGCCAGCTTAGAAATCTGCCTACCACTGCCTTGATGCAGTTTTCTTCAGGGATTTTGTGCATGCTATTGGTTAAGTATCTTGGATCTGTGGGTTTCTGGTTTTCATCAAATGTGGGAAGTTTCCAGCAATTATTTTTCAAGTTTTCTATGCCTTCCTCCCTCTCAGGAAGTCTTATCAAAGATATATTAGGGTTCCAGAAGTTGTCACACAGCTTACTGATGTTCTATTAACTTTTATTTTGTTTTTTGATATTTTTCTCTCCTCATGCTTCATTTTGGGTGGTTTCTGTTGTCTTGTCTTAAAATTCACTGATCTTTTTTCTTTGGTGTCTAAGATACTGTTCATACCATTCAGTGTATTGTTCATCTAGCACTGACGTTTTGTCTCTAAAAGTGTAATTTTTTTTTAGTTTGATATCTTCTATGTCTCCACTTGCATAGTCATTTCTGTAGGTTGGGGTCAGCAAACTTTTTCTGTAAAGGGGCAGATAGAAATTATTTTAGGCTTAGTGGACCACATAAGGTCTCTGTTCAACAGTCATTATTCTCTTCTTGTTTCTTAAATTACTCATTCAAAATGTAATGACCATTTGTAGTTTATAGGCCATAAAAACCAAGCCAAACCAAACAAACAAACAAAAAAAAGAACAAGAAGAAAAAAGAAAAGGAAAGAAAACCAGGGGCACCTGGGTGGCTCAGTGGGTTAAAGCCTCTGCCTTTGGCTCAGGTCATGATCCCAGGGTCCTGGGATCAAGCCCTGCATCTGCATTGGCTTTCTGCTCAGCGGGGAGCTTGCTTCCTCCTCTTCTCTCTCTCTCTGCCTGCCTGTCTGCCTACTTGTGATCTATGTCTGTCAAATAAATAAATAATTTAAAAAAAAATCTTTGAAAAGAAAGAAAACCAAACCAAACCAAAACAAAAAACCAAAACCAAAAAGAAGTACCCAGATGTCTGGCTAGATTTGGCCCATAAGCCATAATTTGCTGACCTTTGCTTTAGTTATTTGAAGAGCCCATCATTTGTGTTACTTCTTGATTTGTTTTAGTTGCTCAGATCAGTTTATATTCTTATTGTAATTTTTTTCCTGCTTTTTACCATGCACAGTCATTTTTTTGTGAAAACCAGACATTGCGATTTTATCTTGTTGGGTGCCAGATATTTTTTGTATTCTTATAAACATCCTTAAGTTTTTTCCTGAAATATAGTTAAGTTTGAGTCAATTTGACCCTTTCAGGTCTTGCTTCAAAAATTTCTTAGGTGGGTCAACGCAGCACTTAAAGGCTAGTTTGGCCTCACTATTTAGACACAGCCCTTCTGAGTAAAGTACTCTACATAATTACCAGTAAAATAAGAGGTTTTTCACTGTGGTTGGTAAAGAAACAGATCTGTTCCAGACCCTATTGGGTGAAGTTTGAGTTTACTTCTTCTAATCCATTTAAGTGGCTCTTTTGCCTACCGTGGGTGCTTTTCTCATATGCTTGTGCTAGTCAGCAGTCACCAGAGACTTAAAGGAAGCCCTTTCGAATTCCAATCTCTGGAGCTGTCAACTCTCTCCTTCTGATTATTATTTATTTTTAACAACAAAAATATCTCCCCCAAATGGAGAAACTCTGCTCTAAAGGGAATGAAGTAGAACCTGAAGCTGATGCAGTTGAGAATTATTATTCCATCAAAACTGATGGAATCAGTCCCTGTGTTTTAACAGAATCTTCAGTGATTATTTATGGATTTTATTTTTCTTTTTGAACCAAAAGCAGCAGATAACTGAAAATTGGGAGTTTTACCAAGTTAAAAGAAGGTGTGTTTTCCCCCTTCTTTCTGAGGGAGGCCAATGGTTTATTGCATTCCCAAATAAGTTGTTATTAAAGAAAGGAAATAATCCTATTTTCAGAATTACAAATGATCCGAAAAATGAGATCTGTACTCTGAAGTAAGATCTTAAGTAAAATGAGAAAAGAAAAAGAAGATTCCACCCCAGCTGTTCCCATTCTTTACCTACATTTTCACTGGGCAGCCCTCCTGCCCCATCCTTCCTAAAAAAATATTTGGCAATATTTTAAGGCACTTTGGGTTGTCACACTAGGAGGATGCTTCTGTCATTTGGTAAGTAGAAGCCAAGGTGCTGCTAAACATTCCACAGTGCACATGACAGCCTCTCAGAACAAAGAATTACCAAAATATCAATAATGCTAAGATTGAGAAACCACAATAGCACAGAGCCATCTAAGAATTTTATACCCTCCAGAGTTAGATACCTGCAAACTTGGTCCTTTTTTTTTTTTTTTTTCTCTTCTAAGCATTGAATGGCATCTAAAAATACTACAAAATAAGGTGGTTAAAACTTTTGATCTCTAATCACTCCCTTCCCAAGCTGCTTTGATATTGTTGTCATGTATTTTAGTCTCTCTTGTTTTAATTTTTCTCAGGTATTACTTTTACTGTTACTATTGTTTACTGTCAATAATTGCTCACTTTTTTTTTTTTTATAAGATTTTATTTATTTATTTGACAGAGAGATCACAAGTATGCAGAGAGGCAGGCAGAGAGAGAGAGAGAGGGAAGCAGGCTCTCCGCTGAGCAGAGAGCCCGATGCGGGGCTCGATCCCAGAACCCTGGGATCATGACCTGAGCCGAAGGCAGAGGCTTTAACCCACTGAGCCACTCAGGCGCCCCGCTCACTATTTTTTAATTCCATCAGTGCATTCATGTTCTGTGACTTTTCCTTGCCTGAATTTTCTTTAGTGAGAATCTGATACTGACAAAAAATCTCTTAATTTCTTTAATCTAAAATGCCTTTAATTTACCTTGTTCTTGAAAGATATTATTGCTGGTAATAGAATTCCGAGTTCGTGCTTATTTTCTCTTACCACACTAAAGATATTACTCTTTTGCATCCTATCTTAAAACATTAAAGATGTCCTTATAACATCATCTGCTTTTCTTTTTTTTTTTTTAGAGATTTTATTTATTTATTTGTCAGAGAGAGAGAGAGCGCACGCACAGGCAGGCAGAGTGGCAGCAGAGGCAGAGGGAGAAGCAGGCTCCCTGCTGAGCAAGGAGCCCGATATGGGACTCCATCCCAGGACGCTGGATATGGGACTCGATCCCAGGACGCTGGGATCATTACCCGAGCTGAAGGCAGCTGCTTAACCAACTGAGCCACCCAGGCATCCCTGCTTTTCATTTTTAATTGAGTTTTTTTGTTTGTCTCTTTGTTTGCTTGTGAGGTAAGCTTTCTCTCTGGCTGCTTATATAAGAGCTTCCTTTGCCCTTGGGATTTCCAGTTTTATCACGTCTCCATAATAAATCTTTTTTGGTAACTTCTTCTTCATTTTCTTATTTTATGATTTGTTTAATGTCATCAACCAAAAGAAGTAAGGAAGGAAAAACGATTTTATATTTTTCATGTACCTATAACTTGACATTGTTAAAATGAAAGAAAAAATAGTAGTGTTTCCCATGTCTTCCTTGAGCTTGCATCATAGCTGGGGACATTAAAAAAAAAAAAAAAAAAAGTCCCCTGTGCTGAGCATTTACAAATAATGTACTGTAGAATGCACTAAGTACAAAATCAGTAGTGCAGATTTAATCAATCATATAGAAGGCAGAGGGATTAGAGCAGGCTGTGGCTGCTAATGACAATTTCTTGGAGAGCATGAGGCTTGAGTTGTTTCTTGACTGCGATGTTCAGGGGGAGTTGATCTTTATCTGAACAGTGACAATGAATTTAACAATGTCTTTTTGTAATAGAGCTGGGTGTGGAATGTACAGAGAAAAGAACATTTTTTAGTTTTTGTGATGAAAACTTTGTGTAGACCTGGTATAAAATAGTAGAGATTATGTTATGTCCACACTACTATTTCTATAGAAACTTTAAAGTGGTGTTACTGTTTTAAAAACTTGGTCACTGACAGAACACTATTTTATGATTAGAGTATTATGTGAAGTATTATTCCGGAAAGCTCTAAGGAAAACCCTAAAAATTTCTCAGCTTCCTCTCAAAAGTAATTAGGGATTTTGAAGTATTCTGTCTGTGTGAAAAGGTTGCTTTTGATGGACTATATAATGTTTTGGAGGTCAGTAGGGGTTCAATGTGTAAAAATGTGATGTATTAACTTTCTTAGAAAGTTGTAAATAAGATATTTTTATTTATTTGTGATTCCCAGTGGTTATTTAAATTGTGATTAAAATGTAATATTTACTTGTTGTGAAAGTGCTCTGTAGTTCAAATATATGAAATGGCTAGGACTCATTTGAAGGGAAATTCTATCTATAGTTTTCCTTATAAAGAAGAATTAATTTTGTCTGTATACTGTGAACTTCATTGAGATTATAGTATCATAAAGTCTACTGGGAACACTTGCAAATTGCTAACTAGGAAAAGGGCATCAGCTGTTTGAAAAAAAAAACCTGCTAAACTAAAGAGAGTTATAACTAACACCTGCTTTTCTAGCTAGTCATAATCTAACAAAAGGACTTTCTTTACAACATATACTTTGTTGATTTTATGACAAGAAACTAGAAGAGAGATTAAAAGCCTAAAACATATTGTGCTGTCCCAGAATGATAACTTTAGAACTCAAATGAATTCAGAAATCTGAAAAGTAGATGAATTTAACTTGTAATGTGAGAATTTCAAATTGCTTTAGAAATAGACTCAGTCCATATCTTCCAATATATCTATGTATTGTGGTTACACAGACCTATTATAATAAACAAATATTTGATAGGATTGTATTGCTATGTATAGATTTTCATTATTTTTCTCTGGAAATATGCATGGATTGATTATCATTTATCAATAATCATTTCTTGAGCTCCTGATGGATGCAAGGCATTGTACTAGGAGGTACAATGGGTGTAAAGCAGTTTAAAATTATGATCCTGCCTTTAGATGAAATTTATCCAGTTAAGCAAATAGAACTGAGGTTAAATTCCACCGTTGGCACATTTTGTGTTGTGGATCAGAGTACATAGCACCTCTGAATTTCAGTTATCTCATCAGACTATTTATTTTGAAGATTATATAGTCAATACACAGAAAAGGTGTAGCTGTGTCTGTGATACATTTTAGGTGATTAGTAAATTCCCAGACTGAGAAATAATTATATAAACTGTTCTTACATGAAAGCTGAGTTTTGCTGTTTTATTGGAAAGAGTACACATTGAGTCTATTAAGAGATATTGGTAGGTGAAATTATTTTGTATAAATAACTTCAGAATTCCTCAAAAATGAATGTTGAGGGGTGCCTGCGCCTGGGTGGCTCGGTGGGTTGGAGCCTCTGCCTTTGGCTCGTGTCATGATCCCGGGGTCCTGGGATCGAGCCCCGCATCGGGCTCTCTGCTCGGCGGGGACCCTGCTTCCTCCTCTCTCTCTGCCTGCCTCTCTGCCTACTTGTGATCTGTCTGTCAAATAAATGGATAAGATCTTAAAAAAAAAAAAGGTTGAAGTAGTACAGAAGACAGTTTTAAATTAATAAAGATAAAGTGACTTATGTTTCTTTAGTTAATACTCTACATTTTATTAGGTACCTTATATTGCATTTTCTAACTTAATTCCCCCTTGTAAGCTCTGTAAGCAACTTTAGAGAGGACAAGTTTAAATTTCATCCAATGATGCAAATATCAATGACTAAACATAGGCCACCTTGCTTTTTACACTCTTATTTATTTATTTATTTATTTATTTTACTTTATTTTCAGCGTGACAGTATTCATTGTTTTTGCACCACACTCAGTGCTCTATGCAATCCGTGTCCTCTCCAATACCCACCACCTGGATCCCCCAGCCTCCCACCGCCCCCTTCAAAACCCTCAGATTGTTTTTCAGAGTCCATAGTCTCTCATGGTTCACCTCCCCTTCCAGTTTCCCTCAACTCCCTTCTCCTCTCCATCTCCCCTTGTCCTCCATGTTATTTGTTATGCTCCACAAATAGGTGAAACCATATGATAATTGACTTTCTCTGCTTGACTTATTTCACTCAGCATAATCTCTTCCAGTCCCGTCCATGTTGCTACAAAAGTTAGGTATTCATCCTTTCTGATGGAGGCGTAATACTCTACAGTGTATGTGGACCACATCTTCCTTATCCATTCGTTCGTTGGAGGGCATGTTGGTTCTTTCCATAGTTTGGCGACCGTGGCCATTGCTGCTATAAACATTGGGGTACAAATGGCCCTTCTTTTCACTACATTGTATCTTTGGGGTAAATACCCAGTATACACTCTTCTTTTTAAAAAAGATTTATTTATTTTACAGAGAAAAAGTGCATGTGTGCAATTGTATAGGGAAGGGTAGAGGAAGAGTGGAAGGGAAGGCTGACTCCCTGCTGAGCGGGGAGCTCGATGCAGGGCTCCATCTTAGGACCCTGAGATCATGACCTGAGAAAAATCAAGAGTCAGACCCTTAGCCAGCTGAGCCACCCAGGTGCCCTCCTTTTACATTCTTAATAAGCTGTTACATTGTTGATCAGTTTCAGAGTTAATATGAAAATAATAATTATATGAGATAATTTAAATATATCAAGGGAAATCATTGTATAAAGGAAATCTCAATGTATTCTTAAGTAATCTGCCTAATAATCACGTTTTATTACATACGTGTTATGATTTCTTCCTTGTTTTGCTTATCCTTTCAAATCTCTGCATACTGCTCAAGAGGTTCAAGCAAAACATTTTCCTTTTAGAGACTCCCTTACTAAATATATGCCTTCAACTTGATACATGTTTCAAACAAAAGTTTTTCTGAGCCAGAGGTACTTTGTTTTTTCCATAGGTTTTCTCCTTAGGTTGTGTTAAATTATTAAAGAACAGATGACTAAGAAAACCTAGTCACTGTGTTGGGAGGTAGGTAGGGAAAGTTAGGATAACATTTTTTAATCTTGCTTGTGCTTGATAATCCTTGGGGTGCTATTAAGAAATGTACGAATTACCATGCCCACCCTAGACAATTGAATGAAAACCTCAAGGGTTAAATTCTGGAAATGTCATTTTTAAAAGCATGCACACCACACTCTCAGGAGTATGAGGAGCCTCTTCTCCAGGCACTGGCCTCCTCGGCATACCTTCGTTGGAGCTCCTCTCCAGCAGTCTTCAACCAGATCCTTTCCCTACTCTTTTGAGTGGTGTGTTTAATGTATCTGGAACTCTTCTATGTGAGTCTCAGATCTCATGTGGAAACAAGTAGTAAATTTCAGTTTAAGGGAGTAATTTATAAGCCCGCTTTATTGCTTGTTTCCGCAATAAATAAATAATTCTCAGATCTTCCATTTTGTAGAAATGACTTAATGATATTACGTTGTGTATTTAAAATGTTAGAAATTTTAAAAGGTACCAATTTAAATACGTATTTTAAAATTTCTGATCTTCAGGAAGTCAATACAATGTATGTTCTTAAGCATTGAAATACACACACACACACTTGTGTATTAAAGTGACCACTCTAAATAACTCATTAACACTTTTGTTATATGATATATACTTTTACTGTTATTATTATTTATAGTAAATGAATTATTGACTTGAAACCAAACTAAGTTATTTTTCAGTATTGTGGGATTAAATGCAAGTGGAAATAATCTCTTACCAGTCGGAACAATTCATCTGAGGATTCTATAATGACAAAATTTTCTTGTTTAAGACAATCCAAGTTTAAAGTACACTCTTGCTTTATTTAATTAGTTTTGGAAAGTTTAAAGTAATATATAGTGGAAGAAAATTTAAATTAATAAATTGCCCATAATTTGATACCTATAACATTTTGAGAGCTTAACTGTGTAAGTGCCAAAATATTTATCCTTCCTCAAGATTTCAAGTAAGCTAGTGGAAGTAACTTAAAGGTTAAACTCAGAGCTGAAGCCAGTTATTGCCATAAATATCAGCCAAGAATCTGAAAATGACATTTTATTTGTAGGATTCAACAAAATTTGACAGAGACTGTTGTGCTTCTGTTTTATTACCCTGATTAGAGGTGCAGCTGTTGGTTGGAAGGCAGGTCTTACAGTTTGGACCAGAGTGACTGTAGTACCAAATAAATAATGGTAACTTATATTTTTAAACTATACTGCTTACATTGATATCCTGGAGGGATATTTAGGTACACGTCAGTATGAGTTCATCTCCCTTGTGAAAATAGTTTATTAACTAAATAGAAAATACCAGATTCTTCCATCCAAGTACTAACCAGGCCCGACCCTGCTTAGCTTCCGAGATCAGACGAGATCGGGCGCGTTCAGGGTGGTATGGCCGTAGACGAAAATACCAGATTCTTAACCTTCAACTTCACTTCTGCTTTTTATGCCTCTGAAGTTTGTGTACTTAATTATGATACTGGTTTTGTGAAATTAGCCCTGTATTATTATGGTAATGAGTTCTAATGACAAGGAAACCAAATCTACCCAAATCAAACCCATAACTGAGTTCTCTTTTCTGTCCTCGTGTGCAGTGGAATTGTGACTATTGGCTCAGCATTTCAGTGTTACTTCAGAGAGATAACTGACATGATAAATTGTTAGATTGATGTGTGCTGAGAAGACACCCAAATATGCCATTTCAGGAGTTTATCAGTGGAGCTTATGGGCAGCCAGGGTTTTGGGAATTTCAAAATTCCCTCTTGAGAACTTTTTCTTTGGTTCTCCTTAGCATTCAAGCCTTCACTCATCTTAGGAACAAGGAAGCTAACTTCCCCTTCCAAGAAGAGGTGAGTGCACCTCTCTGACTCCCACTGTACCTTAAGTTCTCATTCAGTGTAGTATTCCCATTGTTTGTTATTTTGTCCTTGTTATTTTTTTTCTCTTCAAGGACATTGATAGCTTCTTATTTATCATTTTGTCATCGTATAGTGGAGTATATTTAGACAACTCATCTATTTAGTTGGGTTTATTTTTTATTGTTTTTATTATGCTTCTTAGATGGAGTATTTTCAGTATGAATGAATTTTCAGGAGTTGATACTAAGAGCATATTAAGTATTTCCAGTTACTATTTTAGTGATATAAATGCATTCAGTTAAATAACATGGAAGGATTATGAATTATGCATTATAATTTCTGATGGCTTTTTGTCATATGTAATAACTTACCTGATTTTCACAAAATCTTATAATCTCAGTTCTTTCAAAGATTTAATAGTAGATTACTCTCCTGAGGCCTTTTGTTGTTAAGATTTAATTTCCTCTACCCAGATTGTCTGGTTCAAAATGAATTATTATGAAATATTAAGATGGACGACTCTTCAGTAAAGAGAAACTGGCCATAGACTGTCTTTCTTTTCTCTTTATAATTAGCAGAATTCAGTAATTCTTCAGTGTGCTTTTAGGTGGAAGTACAAGTTGGAAATTTGGTGTTTGGTAAAGATGTTGGGCTCTTTTTATGAGATAATGAAAAAGGGTGACTCAGTTAATTTGTATTAACATAAAAACATTACATATTTCTATCTATAAAGAAACAAATTATGTTATTTTTAATGCATTAACACAGTACAGAGCACATCTTCCTTTTTTTGTTTATTGTTAAGATAAACTGCACTTAAATAAAAGAATTTTTGGTGGGGCTGAGTATAAAATCTGTTCACTACCAAAAAAAGAAGTATCTAAAATATAATATTAACATTTATAAAACAGAAAGTGAAAGTTCTTTTATAATCCCAACTCCTGTGGAGCAGTTTGATATATATCTTCCTGTAATTTTTTTAATATATTAACAAATATTTAATTATGTTAATGTTCTGTGGTATGCTTTTTTTTTCTTTTCTTTTGGATACAGTTTCCTATAAGCACAAATATCTTCTTTATTCAGTTTGACTACTGTAATTCATGAAGAATGTAACATGAGTTAATTATCCCAATCCGTTATTTGTGGACATTCAACTTATATCTATTTTTTCTTGTAAATGTCGTTTTAGCAAATGTCTTTGTGCTTATTTCCTGGCATTTTTGTTCAGTTAGTTTAAGTTGGATAAATTTTTTGAAGTGGGATTTTTAGGTTAAATATATGCAAATTTATTAACATTAACCATTTATAAGTAATATATATAATGCATTTGAAGATATAAACATTATCAAGAATAATCATTTTTTTGAAAATTGTAAACACTTGGTTTAATAAAAATTCTCTTTGCCTTTATTCAGTTATTAGTATGGTTAGTATGTTCATTGAGTTTGCATTTTTATTTTTATTAAATTAGGTTACTTTGTTAAAAATTAGCATAAGAAATAAGAGTGTAAAGTAATGAAATCAGGAAGCCTTATAAGCTTTTAATTGGGATTTTTAAATTTGGATTTTGGTATTAGATTTGCTCTGCTTGCTGCCTACTGGCCATTTATCTTTGGGTAGATTCTTCGAACCTGCTTTGCCCAGTGTCCCCATCTTTAAAATAAGGAGGGCATTTATAGTGATGAGCACTGTATTTAAGTGATAAGTCACTAAATTCTACACCTGAAACTAATATTTCACTGTATGTTAAAAAACTGAAAATTAAGTAAAAACTTGAAGAAATGTAAAAAATAAAATAAAATAAGGTCTTTTTATAAAGACCTATGTCATGATGTTTCTTTGGGTATTAAATGAAATAATCGCCTTATAGTATTTAAAAGTTTCATATGTATTATGTGCTCAATAGAAATGCTAACTATTACTATTATTAAATGGATTAGTGAACAATTATCAACTTAAATAATAAAGAATATATTATCTTATGTATTTGTAATCCAAGATCATTGAAGATAACATTTTAATATTTGTGTTATATCATGTTAGTTTACTGATCTTGACACAGATCATCTAGTTTGGGATTGGCATATTCAGTGAAATAGTATGTGAAGTCTTCTCTTTTTTTTTTTTTTTAATTTATTTTTTAAAGTTAGAGTATGGAGGTGTGTAGTAGTTTAGTTGGGGACCTAGTAACAGGTTCCTTGTAGTCCAGATTTACCTGGTGCACCATGAGTTGTTGAGGACAGAGAAAAAGTCCTCACAGCTTGAGACTTTGTGGCTAGTGTTCAATATACATTGCATGAATGGGAGAATGCAGTTTAGATGATGGCAGGAATATAGTTTAACTTTTGCATTTAATAACATATCTGATTCTGTGATGAAACCATAGAGTCTTGTGTGAGGCCATAGGTCTAATGTATCAGGTATTGGAGGTAAGAAGAATCTGCCATTCTTCTATTCCTGAACGTTTCAGAGATACCCTTGAGTAGCTAGGTGTATTCAGATGAAAAATAGAATGTCAGGGAGGAGAGTGAGTGGAGGAATACATGATTTAAGATAATTTGAAGGGTCTTCAGAAGAGTAATTCAATTTATCTTTTTGTCTCTGGAGGGTAAAATAGGAATAATGAGAAGAACTTTTTAATATGAAATGTTTTTGAAATACTTAACTCACTTAGGATTCTCTATTTAATTAGATACTTCTTCATTTTTTAAAGAAGTCACTTGTATCTCTTTTTGTGTCTCTTTTGCATAGGTATTATCATGTTTCAAAAACTAGAAACCTATAAATAGTGCGAAGTCTCCTATTCTATCTCTGTTCTTCATCTGCCCAGATCCCTACTTCCTTCTTTAATAACCACTATGTTTAGAATTTATGTATTCATCTTGAATCTTTAAAAACAACTAAATAAAGATTCATATTCTCTTCCTCCACCCCCACCAAATTTGAACAAAAAATAGCATATTAAATGCTGTTCTGCACCTTACTTTTTTCACATAACAAGATATTTCCAGAATAGGAAATGTTCTTGTTCTGCAGAGAGGTTTTTTTTTTTTCTTCTCAGAGTTTTTTTCTGGCCTCCTAGAATTCTATTGTATTGATGTGCCATAATTTATTCACTTTAGTACTCTCTTGATGACATTTGGTACCACAGGTAATTTTGTGATGAGTAATCTTACAAGTGCACCATTTTCTATGTATGCAAATATGCTTTTTTTAAAAAAAAGTGAAATTTCTAACCCCAAGATTATATACATTTGTTAGAGAAAGATTGCTGTGTTCCCAAAATGAAATGTCATACTTTGAAAGAATGTGTTTGTGTTTGTTGGAAAGTGTTTATCTATAACATTGAGTTTCAAACTATTACTTCTTTTTTTTTTTTTTTTTAGTTTTTTAAAATTTTATTTATTTGACAGAGAGAGAGATCACAAGTAGGCAGAGAGGCAGGCAGAGAGAGAGGAGAAGCAGGCTCCCTTCTGAGCAAAGAGCCCAATGGTGGACTCGATCTCAGGACCCTGAGATCATGACCTGAGCCGAAGGCAGAGGTTTAACCCACTGAGCCACCCAGGTGCCCCTATTATTTCATATATTGATTCAGTCACCCAAACACAAAAATTTTATGTAACAGTATTTGCCCTTATATATGATATGCTGCACTATGTTTTTTCTTTTCTATTCTTTCAAAATGCTGATTACCATCCACTAAATTGATTTCATAACCCACTAGTGGAAGGTAACCTCTTGTTATACACTCACCAGAGTTTAATTGACCAACTTCGTTATATGTGGTAGGAGTCTCTAGTTGCAGTCTCTTAAGAACTCCCTACAGTTTTTTTGCAGCTAAAATAAAGAAATAAACAGTTTTTACTGATTTTTAGAAACTCTCTCAGAAATGATATTTTATTTTTGGACTCAGATGTTATGATATTTTAAAATAATAGCATGTATAGCATATGTTGCTGTATCTACATAAAAGATATAAATATGTAAAAATACAGGTATAAGTATTTATCTTGGATTGGGTATAAATCAGCCAAGCAGTTTCTTGAGGATAAATTATTTCTTGAGGATAAACAGTAAAGATAGAATGTTAAATATTCCTGACCATAATTTTTATGTTCTATGACATGCTAAGTATTTGATTATTTTTAGGGTTTCTAATGCTATCTTAGTGCCAAGAAGGTTTTAAAAATGTAAAAGTATGTTTCAAAACACTGCCTTTTTTCCCCCAAGAACAAATTTAACAGGGACTAATGTCCAAGGTAACATCTAGTTTTGCTGGAAGCTGCAGTGTATGAATGTAGAAAAAAAATAGTTTGGCTAGGTTATATGATGTCTGATAGAAAACATGTATCACACTTAAATAATGTTAGCAGAATAATATATACCCAGCTCCTGTTCTGGAGTTAGTCATTGTGCTTAACATAGAGTGTCATAAGTATTGCTTGATTTATGAAAATTCATCAGTGATGCAGCTCACAGATGAGAATTAGTTTAATTAGAATGACTCAGCTGAAGCAAGTACAGGAAAGAAAAATAATTGAATATTTTCTTTGTGCCAAGTACTATGGTAGGTATTAGGAGGATGAAGATGAAAAACATAATTCCCAACCCTTAGTACACTCATTTTTTTTTTAAGATTTTTTTTTCTTTCAGAGAGAGAGAGAACACTAGCAGGAGGGGCTGAGGGAGAGAGAGAATCTTAAGCAGACTTCGTGCTGACCTTGGAGCCCAACACGGGGCTTGATCTCAAGACCCTGAGATTATGACCTGAGTTAGACACTAAACCTACTGTGCCACCCAGGCACCCTAGTAGTCTCATATTCTAAAGGGAAATAACTCCTTATATTTATCATTTAGCACTTAAGAGACTGTAAGTAATTTTTGTTTGATCAGGTGAAGTTTTGTCAACCTTTAATAAAGGTGAGTAGTAAGGCTTCAGTCGGGACCAGTTTAGTATATTAGTATGTGGTGCATGCTTAGACCTAACTGCTGTACTGTTGTTGACTGGGTTGGAATATAGAAATAAGTATTACGTGTATATGTGTATGATATATATATATATAAGAAATAAGTATTAGTGATTTAGTCATTGTTGGAAAAGAAGATTAATTCTAGTCTTTAAGGCATGGAACAAATGATTACTCATTTTGTTTGTTTGTTTGTTTCTTTGCTTACTAAGGATGACCTTATTAAGAATGAGAGGTCAGATAAAACTAATTTTCTTTCTGTTCCTGGAAGCATCCTCGATAATAGCTCTTCTGAGTTCCAAGACCCTCAGATTATGGCAAGGCCTTTGAGACCATCTTAGGATTTTGTATGCTGTCCTAAGAGTCTTTCCTATGATTCATTCTGTTATGTTATGACAATATATCTGTCAGGTATTTTAATAATATTTTAAATATTATATAAGTTAGCTGGGTGCTTCTAGAGCTGCACCGTTTTATACAGTAGCCACTAACTACATGTGCTGTTGAACAGTCTTGAAGGAGGTAGGGGTGGAAGGATAGGCAAAATAGGTGAAAGGGATTAAGAGGTACATACTTCCAGTTATATAAAATAAGTAAGTCACAGGGGTGAAAAGTACAACATAGGGAACACAGTAAGAGTATAATAATTTGTACAGTGACAGATGGTGACTACACATATCATGGTCAGGTATGTTGTTATGTATAGAATTATCAAATCAGTATGTTGTACACCTGAAACTACTAATATGATATGTCAACTATATTTCATTTAAAAAAATTTAAAACAAATAAAAGAAATATGGCTGTTCTGGATTGAGATATGCTTTAAGTGTAAAATATACTTATTGCTCAGATTTGTTATGAAAAAAGAATAATTTTTATTATGTATTGAAAAGATATTTTAAATATATTGGGTCAAATAAAATTTTTATGAAATTGATTTCAATTTTTAAAAACTTTTTGAATGTTTCTTCTAGAAAGTTAAAATTTACATGCATGGTTTACATTTCCTTTTAAATTTTTTTAAATTTTATTATTTATTTAACAAGCAGAGATCACAAGCAGGCAGAGAGGCAGGCAGAGAGAGAGGGAGAAGCAGGCTCCCCGCTGAGCAGAGAGCCTGATGCAGGGCTCGATCCCAGGACCCCTGGATCATGACCTGAGTTGAAGGCAGAGGCTTTAACCCACTGAGCCACCCAGGCACCCTTAAATTTTTATTATTGAAGGATAATGTGACATTTTATTTTAGGTCTGCTACTAATGTGTAACCTTGGGAAAGTCAGTGTAACTCTCTGATAATGAGTTGTTGTTTTTTTTAAAAGATTTTATTTATTTGAAAGAGAGAACAGATAAATGGGAAAGAGGGGTAGAGGGGAGGGAGAAGCAGGCTGAGCAGGGAGCCTGACATGGGGTTTGATCCAGTAACTCTGGGATCATGGCCTAATCCGAAGGCAGATGCTTAACCAGCTGAGCCAGCCAGGCATCCCCTGAAAATTAGTTTCTTTAAAAAAAAAAAATCCTTGACTTTCCACTGACCTCCAAAGTCAGATGCACTTGCCTGTTTGAAATTTTAATTTGGACATATAATAAGTTCTTAAAATGTAGTGTTTTTTTCTTTTCCTCTCTTAGTCTGTCTTTTTAATCTTCCTTATATAGCATCAGTAGAACTGCCATCTATCTACTTAAGGGAAAAAGGTCGTCTTTGATTTATGTCTCTTTTTTTTAATCCACTCTCACATTTAAGTTGTTATCAAATCCTATTAGCTGTACCTCAAAAATGTAGTCTGTATCCTCCTACCTCACTTTCCATTCCAGCATCACCCTCCACCTGTACTACTGGCATAGTTGTCTACAATTTCCCAATCTGTTCTTCACATAGTAGCCAAGTAGGCCTTTAAAAAATACATTTGTCATTCCTTACTTGAAATCATGCAGAGACCTTCTCTTGTATCCAAGCTCTTTACCAAGACCTACGGTTTCTCCATGACTCCTATCTCCCTTTCCTGTTAATATCCTCTTCCTCTGTATTACACTGTTCCTTGAAAGGGAAGTATATGTGAAATGACCTCTAAAGGCCATGGGAGCCCTAAGACTGAAGATAAAGGCTGACAAGTCCAGCTTGACAAGAAATGGCTTATTAAGGGGACTTAGAGGTACAAGTGTATCTTGGGCAGCTGCAAGAGGAGTAGATCTCTACAATCCCATTTCCCTTAACACTTGCTTTTATAGCCCTAGAGACTGGGAGTCCATACTGGGGGGACAATCCAAGAGGAGAATGTTTAAGAATAAGTGTGTGTCATAGTCAGATCTCTGGGGGCATGTCCAGAGGTTATGTCCCAAGGGCATACTTAACGTTGCGTGGTTAACTAAAAGAAAAAGATGTTGGAGGGATAGGAGGCTGTGCTCTAGAAGTTTTAGGTGCTGGAACCCTCATAGTGACAGATTTGTCCAAAATGGCATTAGTTTGGTTCACATTTATACCATGTATTAAAAATTCATATCAGTGTTTGAAATAATCTGAATGTGTATTTTCTCTCTAATATCTTTATTATAAGTTGTGTAACTACCTTTTGACCATTTAAACAAAAAATATATATAATAAGTAAATAAATGCAGCACAATAAATATTTGCCAAGTGAGCAGATGATAATCCCAGCCATGAATGGGTGAGATTTTCTTTAATATGTCCTATTAAGAAGGTGAGATTTTCTTTAATATGTCCTATTTAGAAGGCCAATCTGCATGGTTAGAATACCCCATAATAAAGTTTTCAATACCATGTGAAAGCTCTTCTAGGAGAGGAAAGATACAGCTGTAGTCTGATGAAAGGCTTTTAAATATCTTACAATGAAAAATATATAATGTGCCTTAAATATTTTATACACTGAAATTTTATGTACAAGAGGCTTAACAAGAAAATGAGGCATCACTGACTATGGCTGAAAGAAGTTTTGAGTGGTGTAAGAGACCTGATATTGTATTAGTAAAATTCCAAAGAATTTATTATCAACACTAAAAACATCATAAAGTGTACATAAAGTGATAAACCTTTACAAGGAAAAGCCACAGTGCAAGTTTCCACACGTTGCTGAAGGCAAAGAGTAAGAGCAAAAGAGAACTCCAGTTGGAATGTTGAGTTTGTTCCTACAGTCTCCTCTTGATTTAAACACTCAGGACACACTGCATGAAATCATCATATAGGGGAAATTCACAACACCTTGTGGAGCAGTATCCCATCTTGGAAAGCCGTCTGTTAGAGCTCGCAGTTTGACGCAGCAGGTGATGTAGTCATTGAAGGTGATCTTGAAATTGGTGCTGTATCAGTTTGCTGTTGAAGTCATGGCTTGGGAACTCGATTGAAATCCCACTGTGGTCAGGGCCTTCTGCAGTTCCTGAGGATCTACTCTTCCACTCCAGTCACTGTCAAAACTGATGAACTGTTGTGTCCAGGCATTCAGAACAGCCCAGAGTTCTTAACATTCACTGCAACCCATTGTGCCTGACCTGTTTCTAGCCAGCATTGAATTCATAAGCTGACAAGTCTCTATGTTAAAAGGTTTGTGCCAGCAGTGCCCGTGTCAGGCATCTCTGCAGTTCAGCAGCATCTATTTGTCCAGCTACAGCAGCAAAGGAACATACAGTGGATCCTGAGCTTGTCTGGGAAATGTAGGTCCTCCAGGACCCCCTCCATACCTGTCTGGGTAGTACCTGCTGATAGCACCAGAGTGGCTGGGTACACCATGGTGCAAACTCTGCCACCTCCCTCACTTGTAACAGTATTTTAAGAATTCTTTTGCAGGGGCGCCTGGGTGGCTCAGTGGGTTAACCCGCTGCCTTTGGCTCAGCTCATGATCTCAGGGTCCTGGGATTGAGTCCCGCATCGGGAATCTCTGCTCAGCAGGGAGCCTGCTTCCTCCTCTCTCTCTCTGCCTGCCTCTCTGCCTACTTGTAATCTCTCTCTGTCAAATAAATAAATAAATAAATAATCTTTAAAAAAAAAAAAAAGAATTCTTTTGCAGTGTTCTATTGAAATGAATGTAGAGTCTTATTAATGGGCAAAGTAAATCATCGTATAATATTAAATAGTAAATTGGGTGGTTTGTTTTCCAAACTAGAGACACTGAGTTCAGGTCCCATCTTTTCCACAATTTATTAGCAGTGTGGACTGGAGTGAGTTATTTAACTTTTCGGGACCTCAACTTCCTGTGCTGATTCCTTCACATTGTCTTTCCAAAAAAAAGACCTTTAGTGGTCTTCATAGTCTGGTCATGGCTTACTTTTTTTTTTTTAAATCTTCATCATCTTTGCTATTCTATCCTTCCCTATCCTTTATGCAATTACAGTTGACCATTTGTACAACTTGGAGGTTGGGGCACCAACCTCCCATGCAGTCAAATCTGCATATAACTTTTGACTCCCGAAAAACTTAACTACTAAGAGGCTACTATTGACCAGAAGCCTTACTAATGACATAAACAGTTCATTAAGACATATTCTGTATGTTGTATGTATTATATACTGTATTCATCCAGTAAAGTATGCTAGGGAAAAGGAAACGTTAAGAAAATCATGTGAAAGAGAAAATACATTTACAGTACTGTACTATAAAAAAAATCTGTGTATAAATGGATCTGTGCAGCTCAATCCTATGTTGTTCAAGAGTTATCTGTACTAATTTTTAGCTAGTTCCAGGTGTTTTTCTTTTTTTCTTTTTTTAAGATTTTATTTATTTGAGATAGAGTGCATCCACTCAAGAGAGAGCAAGTACTCCCTTTTGTATGTACATGTACTTTTTTTCCTCTTGGATAAAACCTAGAAGTGATATGGCCAGATCACATGTTAATTGTATGTTTAACTTTTAAAAAATTACCAAATTATTTTCCAAAGTGATTGTACTATTTTTACATTCCTACCAGCCATAGGTATGAGTGCCAGTTCCTCCACATCCTCACCAACACTGGCAGTGGGCAGTTTTTAAAATTTTAGCCATTTTAATAGACATGTAATGTTATCTCATTGTGGTTTTAACTTTCATTCTCCTAATAACTAATAATGTTGAGCATCTTTTTGTTGTGCTGCCATCCAGGTATTTTCTTTGGTGAATTGATTGTTCAAATCTTTTGCCCATTTTAAAAATTAGATTTTTTGCTTTCTTACTGTTGTGTTCAGAGAATCCTTTATATATTCCATTACCAAATGTATGCTTCACAAAGATTGTTTTCCATGCTGGCTTCTTTCATTTTCTTAGTAATGTCTTAAAGATTATGTTTTTTTCGTTTCGCTTAAGTTGAGTTTATCAATTTGTTCATTTATAGGTTATGGTATATTTAAGACATCTTAGCCTAACTCAAGTAACTTTTCATGTCATCTGCATGGTCAAATTTATTGACATAAAGTTGTTTATTAATATTTACCTATTTTTTTCAATATCTGTAGCATCTGTAATAATGTCACTATTCTCATTCTTGATGTCAGTAAGATCTGCCTTCTCTCTTTTATTTCTGATCAGTCTGGCTAGAGATCAATCAGTTTAGGTGGCCATTCTCAAAGAATGAGCTTTCCTGTTTTCCATTTTGTTGATATCTACTTCAATCCTTACTATTTACTTCATTCTGCTAACTTTGGTTTTAATTTTCCTTTTTTTATTTTGGAAGGTGAAGATATCCACTTAAAACTTTTCATCGCTTTTCATATAAGTGGTTGGTGCTATATATTCCTCCCTAAGTATTTCGTCAGCAGCATCCACAAATTCTAATATGTTGAGCTTACTCTTTCCCTCAGTTAAGAATACTCACTAATTTCCTATTGATTTTTTCTTTCATCCATGGGTTATTTAGCAAGCACGTTATTTAATTTCAAATATTTGAGTATTTCCTAAGGATATTTTTGTTAAGGATTTCTGATTTCATTCCTTTGTGATCAGATGACATACTTTGTATGGACTAGTTTTTAATTTATTGAGACTTGTGTTATGACCCAGAATATAGTATATTTTTTAAATGTTTTACAAACACTTGAAGAGAATTTGTATTCTACTGCTGTTAGATGAATAAATGTCGGTAGGTCAAATTGATTCATAGTGCTATTCAAGTCTGCTTATAACCTTGTCGATTTTCACGCCTACTTGTTCTGTCAAGTGTTGGGAGGGATATTGAATTCATTTGCATGTCTTGAGTTTTTGCTTCATACATTTTAAAGATCTGTTATAGATATATAAGCATTTAGGACTGTTATGCCTTCTGATTAATTATTCTCTCTCATTATAAACTGACTGTCTTTATTCCTGATAGGATTCTTGGCTTTGGAATTTATTTTTTCTGACATCAATTTAGCCATTCCAGTTTTCTATCACTAATCTTACCCAGTTTTTTCTTTACTTTAATACATTGTAGTTTTAATTTCTCAAGACTTTTCATATGAAAGACCTTAGGAAAAATTATTTAACCACTCAATTTTCTTCTTTATTAAAAGGGCATAATAAAAGTACCTGGGGGACCTGGATGGCTCAGTCAGTTGAGCGTCTGACTCTCGATTTTGGCTTAGGTCATGATCTTGGGGTTGTAAAATCAAGCTTTGCTTCTGGCTCCCTGATCAGCCAGGAGTCTGCTTCTCTCTTTCTCTCCGTCTACCCTTCCTCCCCAACATGTGCATGCATGCATGCTTTCTCCCTCTACCTTCCTCTCTCTCCAGATAAATAAATGAAATTTCTTTAAAAAAAAAATATATATATATATATATATATATATACACACCTATACCATGGAATTATTTTGAGAATTAAATAAATATATCAAAGTGCTCACAATTAATATGTATCACAGTGTAAGTTCTGAATGAATATAATCTGCAGCTATTGTTCCTACTATTATGACTGCAATTAAAAAAGATATTTTTAAATCCATAATGTGTTGAAGCAGAGTTTCCTATTCATTTATATGCCCAGGAAATTTCTTGTTTGGACTTTAGTTATCTTCAATTTACTAAGCTAGAATATCATTATATAAACTCAAAACATACCTGTGTTTCATTTTATTGCCTTATGTTATTTATCATTCTTTTGTATTTAAGATCATGTACAAAGATACGATACATAGTGTCATTATTATATTTTTCAAATTTAGTGAGTATGCAACTCCAAAATTCTTTAGAATCATATAGTAGTTGTGAGTTCTCAACTGCACACTTTGGTTTAAATATTGGACATATTGAGAGACTGAACAAATTAGTCGTCTTTTTTTTTTTTAATCAAAAGAAGTAAATATTTGCATTTAGTATTTGTCTGGGTCCTTCACATTATCATCATTTAAATGAGTCATTTTTTTTTCTCTCTTTCTTTCTTTCTTTAGATTGGGCAGCTGGCTTTTAAAGGAATGAGGAGACTCAACCGAATCCAGTCAATCGTGTTTGAGACTGCCTACAACACCAATGAGAACATGCTGATTTGTGCCCCTACTGGGGCTGGAAAGACCAACATTGCAATGCTTACAGTTTTACATGAAATACGCCAGCATTTTCAACAAGGTGTTATCAAAAAGAATGAATTTAAGGTAGGAAATTAACAAGTCAGACCACAAGTTTTTAAATTATAAAATTAAAATCATTTGTAGCTATACATATTAGATGAAATCTGGAAAGTTTTAAGGATATTATTAATGATGTCATGTAAAGATTGCTGCTTGATTTACTCTATTACTAGTAAGGCAGTCCCTCTTTGTGTTATGAAAATCCTGTTACCCCTGTGAAACACTGAAAATACATTTAGCTTTGAAGCAGAACCAGTGTTCAAAGCGACGAGGCTATATAAACGAATCCCATTGTCCTTTAAATAGCTGCACACCTACCTAAGAAAGGTAAGTACTTTTCAGATATCGCTATTAAGATTTTTTTACTGCTATAGTCTGCAATTATATTTCACAATAAATTTTGATTTATATTGAATGCTGTGAAATAAATGACTTGTAGCTTTTGCTCGTTCATCAAGGTAATGTTTCTTTGGCACAGATTGTATATGTTGCTCCAATGAAAGCCTTGGCAGCTGAAATGACAAATTACTTCAGCAAACGTCTGGAGCCACTGGGCATTGTTGTGAAAGAATTGACTGGAGATATGCAGTTGTCAAAAAATGAAATTTTACGAACTCAGGTATGTTGTATACTTAGGTATTTTTTGTTTAATACCAATCCTTTTTTTTTTTCAGGTAAATACAATACAAATATAATGTAATGAAATACTTTTATTTGTAGTCACATATTACCTCTACAAAGGAGATTTTTGCTGGTGTTTTGTTCAATTTTATCCTTCTGACTTCTGTGATTCCTGCTGTGTCTTGAATATTGTTACATGCCTGGTATAAATTTTAAGTTCATTGACAGTAAATGTTCTTTTAAAACAGTAGAAAGTGAGAATGTGGATAAGACCGACTTCAATTTTAAGAGCAGGAAAATATATAGGTCCTTAAATGATCCCATTATTATTCTAAATATTCAATAAGGCTGCTTAACATATAATAAAAATTTTTAGTCATTCTTTATTTCATCAAATAGGAAGTTACTATGTGCTTTATAAAGCACTATATTAGGTGAAATGCATGACAACAAAAATACTTAAGATACAGTTCCCGCCTACAAGGATCTTATATTATGACTGAATAGGCAAAAACTATATTATTAGAGCTACAACTAGATTATCATTAATTGGGTAGAATGTGTAAATAAGGTAATATTCATAATGCTTTGAAAAAATCCAACAATTGATAACTAAATATTAATGGGACAGTTCAGCCTCAGCAGTGGAGTGGAATGAACGAGGTAATATGCTGGCTGATCAGCCTGACATCTTTGCCAGCCTCTTTTCTGGCAGACAGTTGCCTGTCCTTACTGGTTATCAAATGTGTATTTTAAACATTATATTTACACTATGGAGTATTATGCCTCCATCAGAAAGGATGAATACCCAACTTTTGTAGCAACATGGATGGGACCGGAAGAGATTATGCTGAGTGAAATAAGTCAAGCAGAGAGAGTCAGTTATCATATGTTTTCACTTATTTGTGGAGCATAACAAATAGCATGGAGGACAAGGGGAGATGAAGAGGAGAAGGGAGTTGAGGGAAATTGGAAGGGGAGGTGAACAATGGGAGACCATGGGCTCTGAAAAACAATCTGAGGGTTTTGAAGGGGCAGAGGGAGGGAGGTTGGGGGAACCAGGTGGTGGGGTGGGTATTGGAGAGGGCACGGATTGCATAGAGCACTGGGTGTGGTACAAAAACAACAAATACTGTTAACGCTGAAAATAAATTTTAAAAAATTATACCTGATATGTAATCAATACTATTAGAGTTTAAAGTCATGACTTGGGGAATGGGGAATTGGAGAAAGCTGGTTAAAAGGTATACACTTCCAGTTATGAGAAAAATAAGTACTAGAGGTAAAATTTACAACATGATGACTATATCTAACTCTGCTGTATGATATGTAGGAAAGTTTTGAAGAGAGGAGATCCAAAGAGTTCTCATCACAAAGAGAATTTTTTTCTTTATATTGTATTTACATAAGATGATGGATGTTAACTAAACCTACTCTGATAATCATTTCACAGTATATGTAAATCAGGTCATCATATTGTACACCTTAAACTTATACAGTAATGTTATGACAGTTATTTCTCAGTGGAACTAGACAAAACAAAAATGGGCAGAGGAAGTGAATAGACATTTTTCCAAAGGAGATATACAGGTGGACGGTAGGTATATGGGAAGATGGTCAGCATCACTAATCACCAAGGAAATGCAGATCAGAACTATGAGATATCACCTCACACTTTTTAGAATGATTTTTACCAAAAGGAAAGAGATAAGAGGTGCTGGAAAACGTGGAGAAAAGGGAACTCTTGGGCACCTTTAGTGGGAATGTAAATTGGTGCAGTCATTGGAAAACAACATGGAGGTTCCTCAGAAGATTAAAAATAGAACTACCATATGATTCAGCAATTCTACTCCTGGTATATACCCAAAAGAAATGAAATTAGGGTCTCAAAGATCCTATGTTCATTACAACATTATGAACAACAGCCAAGAAAAAAAGAATTCTAGAGTTTAAAGATTTATTGGTGAAGATCACATCCCTATTTCAGTTATAGTTTGATAAAAGACAGTGATCAGGATGTAACTCTGGTTATTTTAAATATCCTTTTTATTTTATGAAATAATATAGGAGAGTATATTAATGTTCAGACTCTGTCACTGACAGGTTTTTAAAAAGCTATTCTTTGACAAATGATTTTGTATTTCAGAAAGAGGTAGCAGAAGGAAAAATTTAATAGAACCAACAACATAGTTCTTGTATTTATGATATGCAGAACTTTATCTTTTCCCATTTACATTATAACAGAATCTCGGATTTATTTACTTTGTGAGCATAAATAGATTTTTAACTGAAGAAAATGATCAGTCATAGAGAAAACATTTGAATTTTTACTACATATTTATAAGTTCAGGTAATGGACACAGGAGCTTGACCTTTCTTTTCCTTCAGATTTTCAGCTTCAAAATTAATTTTAAAATGTATAATGTACTTCCACTACTGTTAATTTAGGTCTTTTCATTGAAAAATTTTAATTTTGAGATAATGTAAAAGAATTTTTATTTTTTTATAAAAAGTACATAATTTTGTTAAATATTTTATCGGTGATAACACTGAGTAGTAAACTAATATTGTTATTATTCTGTCATCATATATTTTGGCTTATATTGCCTAACTGTGATATATGGTTAGATTTTGAATACCAGATTAGGGACACCTGGGTGGCTCAGCCAGTTGAAGTCGGTCTTATCCACATTCTCACTTTCTACTGTTTTAAAAGAACATTTACTGTCAATGAACTTAAAATTTATACCAGGCATGTAACAAATAAATAAATAAAATCTTAAAAAAACAGACTAATATGTGGAGTCTTCATTAATTACTTTGGCTAAAATTAATGTTAATTTCCAACTTGGGTTTTTTCCCATGGCCTTGAAGGAATATGAGTCTCTTATTAGTGATATGTTTTATTTTGTAGTGATTCTTTTTTTTTTTTTTTTTTTTTGTAGTGATTCTTTGGGTTAGCATGCCCAAAACTTCATCAACTGACACCCTCTGCTACTCTAGTTACTGCTTTTCAGCCACTAGAGCTCTGCATACTTAGGAAATCCACTCATTTAGGAAAAGCCTCAAACTTACAGATTTGGTTCTATGTGGCTGAATCTTTTTTAAAATAGATTTTTGTTCGGGTGTCAGCCTGCTTTTTTGCTTGGGACTCTTGGGTTTTCTCCCATAAACATATTAGTTTTCACTCAAACATCTGGGAGTTTTCCATATTGCTGGGCTTTTCATTTTAATTTTCAAGCTGCTTTTTTGGTTCTGAATCCTAGCTCTGAAATCTGATTTCTGGCATATTTTGCCAGTGAGGCTATGGTTTTTTATAGCTATAGCAGTGAGTGTGGGGTCATACTCTTAGGTCAGTAATTTACAAACAGGTAATTCTTACCCCTTTCATTTGTAGTTTTGACATTACTTTTCTCTCTTTTTACCACTTTCTGAGGCTGTCCTGTTTCTCACAAGTTGTTTTTATTACTTGTATACAGCCAAGTGTTTTATAATTATCTGCAGGGAGTCATACTACAGACTTGCTCATCTGCCATTACTGGAAGTAGAATCCAATACCCTATTTTTTTTTATTATTGCATTTATTCATATTTCAAAAGCACTAATTTTCTTTTCCTAGCAGTGAAGGTAGGAAGCTTATTTTTAAAAATTGAACTTCTCTTTTAAAAGTTAATCCACACCAAAAACCATAAGATACCTAGGAATAAACCTAACCAAGGAGGTAAGAGAACTATAGAACTTAGTCCCTTGTTGGGCTCCTTGCTCAGGAGGGAGCCTGTAAGTGTTCTATAGTTCTATATAGAACTTCTATAGAACTATAGAACTATAGAACACTTACGAAAGAAATTGTATGGAGCACTGGGTGTGGTGAAAAAATAATGAATACTGTTTTTCTGAAAATAAATAAATTAATTTATAAAAAAATGAAATTGTAGAAGACACAATGGAAAAACATAACATGCTCATGGATTTAGTGTGTGATTTTTGTTTTCATAATGTTTTATAAAGGCATATAGAGTAACAAAATTTGACTTTTAACAAATTGACTTTATTAAAAATAATTTTTTCTGCAATTTGAACCACTCTCGAGTAGTTGAGACCATACCTATGATATACTTACCTAAAGAAATGAATTTTGTATTCTGATGGGTACAATGAAGTTTAGGGAAGAAATCAAGTCTGTTTGTTCCTCTTTTATTGCTTGCAAGTCTAGCATTAAGAAATTTTCTGCAAATGATAAATTCAGCTTTGGCAGTCTCATTTCATTGTTGTGCCAAATCCAGGGCTCTTTCTCTGTATATTTCTACTTTAGTCTTTCTACACACCATTAACAGATTTTTAAAAAAATTTTAAACCCTGCACTGATTTGGTTATTCTTACTACTATACAGCAGCAACTCTCAAAATGTGGTACAGGAACATGCTGTTTCCTAAGATCTTTCTGGACATCAGCAAGATTAAAACCAATTTTCATAGTAACATTATTTTTTTTTAAAGATTTTATTTATTTGAGAGAAAGAGAGAGAGAGCATCAGCAGGAGTGGTAGGGGCAGAGGGAGAGGGAGAAACAGGCTCCTGGCTGAGCAGGGAGCCCAACATAGGGCTCGGTCCCAGAACCCTGAAAATCATGACTTGAGCTGAAGGCTGACACTTAACTTGACTGAGCCTCCCAGCTATCCTTATAGTAACATTATGATGTTCTTTTCATTCTTATTTTCTCTTAAGTATATAGTGGAGTTTTCCAGAATCTGCCTAATGTGTGATGTTATCAACAGCTAAAGAAGTGACTGCTTTCTATTTTTGTGTTGTAAAAATTTCTCAGTTTTACTTTCTAGTATAAGAAATTGAGGGATGGATGGATGAATGGATGGATGGATGGATAGACAGATAGAACAAACCTACAAATACAAGAGCTCTTCGGGGCCTCAATAATTTTTTTTTTTAAAGATTTTTATTTATTTGACGGACAGAGATTACAAGTAAGCAGAGGAGACAGGCAGAGAGAGAGGAGCAAGCAGGCTCCCTGTTGAGCAGAAAGCCCGATGCGGGGCTCGATCCCAGGACCCTGGGACCATGACCCCAGCCGAAGGCAGAGGCTTTAACCCACTGAGCCACCCAGGTGCCCCTAGTAATTTTAAGAGCGCAAAAGAGTTCCAAAGCCAAAACATTTTGAGAACCACTACCTGTGTAAGACAGTGGATTATCTTCACGATCTGGTGAAAACCAAACTCGTTTAAACCTTAGGTCCCAACTACTTCCCAATACAAACTACAGCCATACAGAGCATTTTTGCTTTTTCTAAAGTAACATTGCTTGGATAACACTTTCTTGAATAAACATTACTATTTTATAAGTTTCCTCATGCATTTTCTCTTTTTCATAATATGGTTCTTTATTCATTGACATTTGTCCAAATCATTCTTCCAAACTCAGTTCAGACCTAATGAGTACTTTTTTTTTTGCCTGAATTCTATAGCACCATTTATTTATATTCATAAAGTAAGACCTACTCCACAAAGTCTGTGGTTTTGGATCTGGTGTGGTCTTAGAAATCTGGACCACTCTTAAATAAAATTTTGATTGCTCCTGTACTGTATCTAGCTGTGTTGTTGATGAGAATGAAAGGGTATTTATGGAAAGACAAGGGAGGTGTCACTTGAATTGAAATTATGAACCAGTCACTTTGCTAAGTGCACTATGTGTATCCTCACTCATCTTAGAAGAACGTTATTGAGAAGTGTCTCCACTTTACGGTTACAGAAAGTTAAACATCAAAATCTGCTTAGATTTTTATGTTATATTGTCAAAAGATTTATGAACATCTCCCCACCCTGACCCCACCCTTTGTTTATTTCTGAACTTTCCTAGATCTGCTCTG
Organism: Mustela putorius furo; assembly: GCF_011764305.1. Lineage (NCBI taxonomy): Eukaryota > Metazoa > Chordata > Mammalia > Carnivora > Mustelidae > Mustela > Mustela putorius. Next base: position 9,927,374 of record NW_025421467.1, on the reverse strand, counting down.
TGTCTTGTGTCATGTTTGTTAATTCTGTAAGGGCAGGGGCCATGTACTTGGCCTTAGTAATAGTTTATAAATTGAACCTCCTCTCTTATCTTTTCTCTTTATTCTGCTCCAGTATAAATATAGCCCTACTATCATTGATGCTAATTTTTTGTAGACCTGAAACTGCGTGGTTACTAACCTCTTCACCTTATCCTACTATCTATTCTCTTGAATTCTCAAAGATTAATAGACTGTGCCATCACCACTGCATTTGAGATGGGGCTGCAAAGAGCAAAAGCAGGACTATTGCAGACCATTAGGAATATAGACATACTAAACTTTTATTTTTGAAGTTTTAATTTTTTGCTTTCCTTACTTTTCACTTATATAATTTTAATAGCTTTTTAATGATTCCCCTTGTAATGGTAAATAAGTTTCCCAGTAATTAATATAATTAAACATAATTTTGAAACTCCTCTGTTGTTTAAAAAAATATTTTCAGTATTGTTAGTTTGTTTTTATTTTTATAATATGGGAAACCAAATTAATTTCATTTGTACATTCTCTGTCATGCTGTTCTGATCATATTATTCTCTTGCTCATAAACTTTCATTGGTTCTTTATTGTTTATTGAATTAAATCCAACTACCTAGCTTGTTAAGAACCTTGTATAAATTAAGTATAATACAAGATGTGATTTGCTTTGTAGTTCACTAGGGACTGTCAGGTCTAGTAGCAGTTATGATTTTATTGAGGTTTGAATATAAAATTTCCATTACAAGACAAAATTACATAATTCTCAGATTTATTGTTATGAAAAAATAGTCTGTGTAGACAACAAATACCTATCTCTCATCTTCAGCTGAAAAACCACTTCATGCAACCTCGAAGAACTCAGTAAATTTGTCATCCATGAAAACATCAATTTCTCTTTCCAACTTTTATTTTCCATTGTTCCTCATCTATGTTTATTTTTTTAATTTTATTTTTTCAGAGTTCCAAGACTCATTGTTTATGCATCAGTCAGTGTTCCATGCAATATTCTTCATCTATATTTAATTTCCCACTTATCCCCCTAATTGTATCATTTGCAAAGAGTTATTTTACAGTATTCATTGTCTTCTAATGGTTTCACGTGACAGTTGTGCCTTCCCTTACACCGTCATTCCGCATCTCATTTCTGTATCCCTTCCTGGTATCATAGATTCACTGTTCCTTTGAGCCTCAGTGAAAATACTGGTCAGAAATTTTAGAAAAGTTTCTCCTGTCCTGGGAGTGGCTTTGTCTTAAAGCAGAGCATGTGTCCTGACTTCTGAAATCATTCTCCTTTTTCTTTTCTATTTGTTTGCTCATCCTTATGCTGGGCTGAGTTTATCTGTGCAACTTTGGGAGTTGGAATAAGCTATTTTAGGTTTTGTTTGTGTTTCCCTTTTGGCTGTGCATGTAGGGAGATTCTGTTCAAATCTCTTAGGTGTAGGCAACAGCAAACAGAACCCTGAATCTGTCATATTATTCTGTTTTCAAGCTCTGGCCACCTTGGTTGGGAGACTATGTGTGGTGTGCATATGCATGTGCTCATGTCACACTCCCCTGATACACTCTTCTCTCATGACGGTTTTTATTGTATTGAGAATATACAGATACTTAGGAGTAAAGGTAGGAACAAAGGGGAATTGGAAAAATGGGTCAGAAATTACATCATGTGTTGGGGTTTACCTGCATATCTGTGTGTTATATGTTTAATTTACCATTGCTACTTTCTGTATAAAATCTGAGAATGTCTTTATTTCATCTCAGTTCCTGAAAGATATTTTTGCTGGATACAGACTTGTACATTGTCAGTTCTTTCAACGCTTGAAAAATACGCCACTTTTTTCTGGCCTCCAAGGTTTCCAGAGAAATAGCCACTGTCATTCAAATTGTTCTTCCTCTGTAGGTAACATGTTTCTTTTAAGATTCTTTCTCTGTTACTAGTTTACAGAAATTTGATTATGGTATGTCGAGTTGTGGATTTGTTGGGTTCATACTGTTTAGTGTTTGTTTAGCTTCTTGAGTCTGTAGGTTTGTCAAATTTGGGACACTTTGAACTTCTCTTTCTCCAGCCCATCATTATTTCTCCTCTCCTTGGACTGGCTGGATAAGAATGTTAGATCTTCTGTTACAGTCCCACAGGATGCTGAGATCAGTTCATTTTTTTAAACCTATTTTCTCGTTGTTGTTCAGATTTGATAAATTCTATTGATCTATCTTTGAGTCCACAGATTTTCATCTGTGTCTGTATTCTTGCTATTGAGCTCTTGCAGTGAGTTTTTAATTTAGGTTGTTACAGTTTTCATTTTTAAACTTTCTGTTTGGTTTTTCTTTTCTGAGACTTTTTTTTTTTTCCCCAATGATGTCAAGTAAGTTCGAAACTGCTCCCAGAAGAATTTTTCTGGCAGTTGCTTTAAATGTTTTGTCAGGTAATTCTGACAGATGGGAAGGTAAATAGATGTAATATAACAAGTTAATATTTTCTCAGCAGACAGTTTTGTATCCAAGCACATTAGAGGACAAAGTAACTTCTAAGAATAGTGAGTTTGGTTTTAAATATGTTGAACATGGGAAGATTGTTGTTTATAAATATAACTGAATTGCAAGGACAGAGTAGTCCAAAAGGACTCTAGAAACATTCCTGGAATTTGAAATATAATGTTATTTAGTGGGTTTTCATTATGTAATTCCTAATGTATCTGCTGAAATGTGTTAAATGCTCTCTATCTAGAGATTAGGATTTCCTGAATCTCATTAACTTTGTCTTCTTTGCTCTGCAAAAGATTTAATTTTTTTATAGGAGTGTATTAAAACACACACACACACACACACACACACACACACACAACAGCAAAATGATATAAACTAAAGGTTAGGTAAGAGAGGTAGTAGGGTAAAGGAAAATAAAGACCAGGTTAAATAGAGAAGCCAAGAACAAATACTAATACAATAATACATTTAACAAAGTTGAGGACGGTTTGACCAATTTTATACATCACAGTGACCATTTGCTTAAGAGAAGCCATTCTTGAGAATAACAGACAAAAATGTTTCTCAAGGGCCCTTAAAGAGAGAAAAATCAGTAATCTAATAAAACAAATCTTCAATAGCATCTCCTAATTTGTGGCCTTCCCTTTGTTGCCTATTTGTCAGAAATTTAGAACCCTGGAAAAGGAACTCTTCTAGGATAAAATAGGAAATAATGTAATTGTGGTGCATCCTAAGCCTTGAAACAAACTTATGATAGGCATTTCAGTTTTATTTTCTAAAACTAATGCTGAGCAATATAGGAATAAAATGGGGCCATTTTACTATTAAAACTGATTTTCAGTTTTTGAGGCATAACATTTTATTACAATTTTTAAAAATTCTACTTTGTTTCATTTTATGTAATTTAAGTGAAAAACTGAGGTCAGCAATATTTTTATTGGTCCTATGAATGAATCATTGACCTTGAGGTAGATTTAATGTGTTAAACCTGGACTTAGAGGTGAGCAGGAGGGAATGGCCTAAAGAGTGGTGTTCTCAGGCATGTTTGGATCATAGACTAGTGAAAATCTGATCACAGGAATTTAAATTGGGGATGCAGATAAACACAAAAATATAAAAATTTGTATAGTCTGTTGTAATAGTTCACTCCATTCAGATGAAACAATTGTAGCCAAGTTAACCATTCTTTTGAAAGGCGAGGGTACTGTGAATTACAATCTTGGACTCTCTTTGTTGGATAAATCAGCCATTAAAATCTGTACATACTTGAATTGGCCCTCAATTTTAGTTAGAAGAACACACTATAGATTTTAACTGCACTGGGCTGACACTTGCTGGTTGCTTTCCCATGTTGAAAATCAAATGTTTTATATAAGAGTGCTGAAGTATATATTATTAGGCATTCACTTATATATTGAATCGTTATATTGTTAGCTATGATGCAAAACAGCTGAAAAAGTTTCATAAACTTTATTCAATCAAAAGTGTGCAATTATGAAGCGATGAAGATCTGATCAGTGAGATTCTGATTTTGTAGAAATTAAAATGATTCTTGAAAACTCCAGGGTAAATATTTTTCATGAATCTTATGATACAGCTTCCATTTTTCATAGATTATTGGCATATAGGCAGAAATGCATGATAATTCTGGGAAAACTGGATTAGCTTGGCAGACATAGTTTACTTTACAGTTGCTCTAAAACTAGGGTACCTTGATAGGATAGGGACATCATAATTCAGACACATCAGGTTTCTTCTCCCAAGGCATCTGCAGAAACGTAAGAATTTCTACATCCTTTTTTGTATTTCTTTTTTGAAATTGTGGATTTATTCTTGTCACTTACCTCTGAGATTTTTTAAAATACCTGCTTAAACTGCTGAATGAAAACATTCTATGTTAATTTGAATACTTTCTTGAACAATACCAAATGTTTATGTTTTTCTCCATAATTTGATATGGTGTGACATCTGAGAAAATACAGGTTTATGAGATCCTGAGAGCTTGATAGGTTAGGGCAATTTGTTATGTTCAAGTAGTTCTTGATTTGAAAGCCAGTTTTCCGTTGTTTGGGGCAGTTATTTTAGTCAGTAGTGCAGGCAATTATTTTCAAAAAGGCTCTTGTCTCACAAACACTGCATCAGAAGCACGAAGTTGCTGTAAACGAAAAATGCAGCACACAGCTGGTTAATTTTAGGAATTGTAGGGAGCTGTGGTTTCTGTAATTTCTGTGGCTGATCTAAATAGCTTCTTTTGAATTTGTAGTTTATGCATGTCTGTAAAAATTATTTTTATATATCAAAACGGGCATATATGAAATCATATTTTTGTAGAGCTTTGTGCCTCTACAGCCATAAATAGGTTTTATAAAGAAAGCTGAATGTACTTGTAGTCATCATTGATTTGAACCTTGGTTGAAATCATCACATAGAAACATTTACTGCTTGTTTTTCTTGGATTATCATTATCAAAGTCACAAGAACATTAGACGGCACACCTTAATGGAGTATGATATACATTATGTGAGATACTGTAGTTTAGACCATTTTGTATTCCAAATGTCATTTTCCATATGTTTTCTTGTGTAGTTTTATAACTGGAGCTCTGTGACACTTTTTTAAGATCAGAGTGAATTAAATGTTAATTTTATTTTGAGAATTTTCATACTTAACGATTTTTTTCTGACTTCAAAAGGATAGCGTGCTCATTGTAGAGAAGTGAAAAAAAATATAGAAAATTACAAAGTTTAGCATATAGCCTCTTTAATCTTTTTTCTAGGCAAATATATAAAACTTTAAAAAATGAAAGTTGATTGTATATTATTTTGTTACACTTTTTCCAGTAAACTTATTTGTATATCATTGAGTATTTGTTCGTATTGCATGGCATTTGGTAGCTACACAGTGTTCCTTTTATTGGATACACTAAGTTAACTGTACATTTCTGGTGACTTTTACTTAAGAGCTTATTTACTGTTATTTACTTATATTTATTTACTCATTCACTCACAGTGGATTGGACACTGAGGAGAAAGCAGCAAATGGGATATCTCAGAAACTAAGTGGATAGCTTCAAGAACAAACCTTTCTCTTCTAGTGCTTGGGTTGATTCCTCATGGACTACAAGTTAAGGGATTCCTTTACACTGACATTTCTCAAACTATCACAAATGCCTTCTTCAGTTTTTACCATCAACATAGACTTCTATTTCTCTGAGTTCAGAGAGTGATTGGATGTATTCCCCTTAAAAGTTTTCTTTGTCTTATCTGTTGCTATGTGATAGGCATGCATGTAATAATCCCCCCTAGAATTACTCGTAGGGTGAGCCATGGAGTATCCAGTTATTAGTATTCTTGATTATAACTCTTTTTTCCCTCTTCTCCTCTTCAAAGCAAATCTAAATGCAAGCTGATCTTGGAACTGCTATGTTTAAAAAATAAAATAACCAACAAAAATTATTTCCTGTGGTATTCTAATTCTCGTTATTGTTCATTTTACATGTTGTAAATACTTCTTTTTTTATATTTTAAAGAACTATTAAGCACCTTATACAGTGTAAGTCATAGTGCTTTGTATTCTGGATTCACCTGTTTAAGGCACGTCTTGGCCTCAAAAGCCGAATCTAAAAGAATATCAATGCCCTCTAGTCTTTCCTATTTGTGTTAAAAACATTATCATGATATAGTGCTTTGTTCACTCAAGTTATAGAAAACTAAAACATTCAAAATGTTTTACTGTTGTTATTTGAAATAATATGTAAAAATTTTTTAAGATAGTATCTTGCGCATAGTTGTCCTTCAGTCCCTTTCTGCTGCTTTATTGGGTTCTTTACACTGCATCTTATCCACTGTACCTCATGGTAATAATGTGTTGACTCTGTGCTTTGCAATATTTTCTTCTAGTTAATGACTTGCCTTCCATGTTTGTAACCATGTCTTTCAAAAAGCAGATACTTAGTTTTTCTAGAGTCCTAATTTATTGACTTTTTCTTTTATAGTTCATGCTTTTTGTGTCCCATTTAAATAATATTTCCTAAGCCCAAGATAAGTAATTATTTTCTCCTATGATTTCTTCTAAAAATTTCATAGTTTTACCTCTTAGTTTTAGGCTATGACCCATTTTGAGTTGATTTTTGTAAAAGGTAGAAGTAAGGATTGAGGTTCATTGTTTTTGCATATGGATACTTATTTTGGCACCCTTTGTTGAAAAGGCTTATCTTGAGGCGCCTGGGTGGCCCAGTGGGTTGAAAGCCTCTACCTTCTGCTCAGGTCATGGTCTCAGGGTCCTGGGATGGAGCCATGCATTGGGCTCACTGCTCAGCGGGGAGCCTGCTTCTCCCTCTCTCTCTACCTGCCTGCTTGTGATCTCTGTCTGTCAAATAAATAAATAAAAATCTTTAAAAAAAAAGAAAAGGGTTATCTTTTCTGTATTGAATTACCATCACACTATTATTAAAAACCAGTTGCCCATATATATGTGGCTCTACTTCATGGATTCTGTTCTGTTCTGTTGATTTTGTGTGTTTATCACTGTCTTGATAACTCTAACTATATCATGTGTCTTGAAATCTTGTAGTGTGATCCTTTTACTTCGTCTTTTTTTTTTTTTTCAGAGTTGTTTTGGTTATTTCAGGTTTTATTTCCATATAAATTCTGTATGTTTTGGTTACCTTTTATAAATCTTCCCGTTACTGTGCAACTTTATGTGATATCCACAGAGTAGAGAGAGAACAGGTTATATAAGTGTTAAATAGTGGATTGTAGCTGTTTATTTTTTGTTATTTTGCAGAACTTGCAGCCCCTGAAAACATTGCTTTAATGGCAATGCAAGACTAGCTGAAGAGAAATTTGAAATGTTTCGAAAAATAGGGGAAAGTTTCCCACAACACCCAAGGATTATAGATGCTATCTATTTAATTTCTTTTTAATACTTTACTTTTTTATTGCTTTTATGTCATTTCAACACATATTCTTTCAGCACAGGAAATTTAAAAATAAACAAAAATAACATAACATACCAATTTATTACAAGTATATGCTTTCCATTTCTCATTTTCGTACTAAGATATATTATATTTGTATATTTAATGAAAGGGAGTATGGCATAATGGTAAGTTAAAGTTAATTGACTTTATACGTGTGGATTGTTTAGAATAGTGCTTGGCGTGTGATTTCTTAATAAGCATTAGATTTCTTTTAATAAAACCATACAAGTAAATTACTTTATATCTTATTTATTTAACAACATACCATAAACAGTGATTTGTGTTAGTAGATATATATCTACAACAATTTTAATGACATTAACTGGCCATACTAAGTGGATTACCAGTGGTTGTGAAAGGACCAAACATACAGACCTGCTGTATTCAATACAAACCATGTATTCCTCATTTATTAAATTGGGAATATGGAGCACTGTTGTTCAATATGGTAGCCACTGGCCATATGTGACTTTGTAATTGAAATTAAATAAAACTTTATAAAATTAAAATTTGTCTCTCATTTGCGCTAGCCTCATTTTAGTGTTCAGTAATCACCAGTGGTTATCAAATTACATAATGCAGACATAGAACATTATTGTCATCATAGTAAGTTCTATTGGACAGTGACAGGGTAGTGCTTAAAGGAAGCATTGTGGCAGTGTAGAGAATAGAAGCTGAAGCAGTGTATGTGCATACATGTTTTTTCTTTTGTTATAGGACAGGTGTAGTTCCAGAATACAGAGGGTCCTGCCAAAAAGTCCACAAAACCAATCACTGCTAAGCCACTCCCCTGTCATAGAATTTAGGCTTACAGTCTCTGGGCTTCATTTTAAGGGAGTGTTTACATATATCAAGCTTTCTTGATTCTGAACCAATTTTGATACAATTTGCAACTGTAAAGTTGAGACATCTCTGTTTCCAACTTCCCAGGGGTCCTGGAGAGCCCTCTTCTGTAGGTAATATACAACATTGTATGGATATAATATGGTTTATTTAACTCTTTCTTGGATGCTTATTTATAGTTTCCAAATGTCCTATTAGAAAAATGAAGGGGCACCTGGGTGGCTTAGTGGGTTAAGCCTCTGCCTGTGGCTCGGGTCATGATCCCAGGGTCCTGGGATCAAGCCCAGCATTGGGCTCTCTGCTCAGTGGGGAGCCTGCTTCCCTTCCTCTCTCTCTGCCTGCCTCTCTGCCTACTTGTGATCTCTGTCAAATAAATAAATAAAATCTTTAAAAAAAGAAAAAAGAAAAATCAAGGACTGTGCATGATTGGCTAGAAATCTGTACTAAAAAATACAACATATATAATAGAAATAAAATAGCCCACTAAGTTTTGAAAAATTGGTGTCAATGCTTAATGTTGAAAATTGCAAAACAATATTGTAGGGACCAACATTTTACTTTTTTAATTTTTATTTCATCTTGAGGGGGGACCCAACATTTTAGCACATGATAAAATTTATAACTAGGAATAACATTTTCATTGATCTGTCATTTCATATTTTCTCTTTTAAAAAATTAATTTGGTATTCTCCTTTTTTATCATTATCTATAGTCATATTAGAAACCAGCCTGTCAGTCTCTGTCTCTTTGTATTATAAATATAGGCACTGAGATTACCATATTGCTGTTACTTATAATTTGCTCTGAAAAACTCAGCATAGTTTTGCAACTCTTAAAATAATCATCCTCTCTCCCCCATCTCCCTCTCTAAACCAGTGGCTCTATTTGGTATGACGACCTAAACATATATATAAATTTAAACTGCATGCTAATGAAACATGGAATAAAAAACTAAGAGGAAGTGAAAATGTTGCACAATGTAGATTTTTATCAGCACAAAAGATTTGTTTCAACTTCTGGGTTTTGTAAAGATCTGAACTTATGCAGTGTAAAACTGACATTAAGATAAAATCATAAAAAACTAAAGTACTGTGTACCTGCTTCATAAATCAGTGGAGAATGCTAATCATTTGAAATCACTATTCACAGCTACTTTAGCATAGATACAATTTTTAAATCAGATGAAAAAACTAGTCTTAGTGATGAAATCTAAATATTTTGAGATATGGTTTTAGTTTAGAAATTACTGTGGCATTTATATTTGTTATAATGTTGCGTGTTTCCCCAGTTGTCTTCATTTGTTTGGTTTTGGGATTTGTTTTTAATAGTACTTATTTCAGAATAAGAATAAAAAACAACCATAATATTCTTTTATATTTTGAAGGTAATTCTTGACAATGTAGGCTTAATTTTTCAAGTGACTGCACAAATATAATTAGTGTGTTTTTTTGGCAGTAATGATTTTTTCAGTCCTTTATTAATATCTCGCTTTTTCTAGGGTTTTTTTTCCCTATTTACGTTTTCAATTCTGTGTAATTAAGCAACTAATAACCAAAATGATTTTTTTTTTTTTTCACGATAGAGAGTGAGTGCAGAGAAGGGTAGGGGGAGAAGGAGCGAGAGAATCTCAAGCAGAGTCCATGCATAGCACAGAGTACTACGTGACGCTTGATCTCAAGACCTCATTGAGCCGAAATCAAGGGTTGGACACTTAGCCTCCTGAGTCACCCAGGTGCCCCCCCCAAATGAAAATTTTAAGCTTCCTTTTAGTTAGAATCTAAAAAATGTAAATAGAACCTGAAGTCTGAAAGCAGCCAATTTTAAGAAGAATGATTAGTTTAAAAAGCTTTAACCCTGTGCTTAAGCATAATGGAATTAGAAAGCTACCACTTTTAAAATCCCTGATGCAATGTAAGTATTATTTATCAGGACAACCATTTCCTGCTTTTGAACGCATGCCATTAAGAAGTATTGAGAGTTCTATTTTGAAGAATGTCTCATTACTTTATTAGTAAGTAAGCTATAAATTACTTCGAAGCATCATGGAGTTCATAGTGTTGTTGATTATTTTTACTTTTGCGAGGTTTAATAGCTACTCTTAAAATATTTTAAAAGTTTTGAGTATAAAAGTCCTCTTTTTTATATTTTTCTTTTTTTTTCTATTTTTCTTTTTGTCTGTTTTATATCAATATTTAGTACTTTTTTTCCCTATTATGGGATTATTTTATATTCTTATGGACATTATGTAAAAACAGTAAAATATTACAAAATTCATTTTTAAATTACTTCAAGAGCCCTGCTTGCAAGGCCTATCATGCTAACTTATCTAAATACAGACCAAAAACCTATGAAAAACTTAGTGTTTTCTTCCTCTTAAAGTAGAATAATGTCTACTATTATAAAATAATGCAATGCATAGCATGCTTAAAAGCAGTCTAGTTTCCCTATAAACAAGGAAGCAAAAATAAATATCCAATATTTCTGATGCTCATTCTAAGTCTTCTTGTTACATATTAAATTTCAGAAAAATCCTGCCCACCAGTAAGTTGTAAGATGGGAATTTGCTAACCACAAACATTAGTATCATTTTGAAAAATTACTTTTATCTTCTTCAGAAATATGACATGTCAAATATTAAAATAGAGTAGGTTATCTGTGGTCTTTTATAATTGCAGATCTCTCAAAGTGGGTGGTTTTCTTTAATTTTCAAAGGTTATCTGGACTATTTTGATATCTGCAAAATATTTAAAACTTTTGAAAGACTAGTAACTATTAATAAATAAAGGCCTCAGATTCTAGTATTACTTTATATTTTGTTGTTGTTGTTGTTGTTGTTGTTTTTTTACCTCCAGTTGTCCTAAAACTATTGAGGTAAATCTGTAAAAAAGTAGTTTGTCGTGTAAGTAACGGTGTTGGCATTTAATGACCTAGAAAAGATGAAGACTCTAAACAACTCTAGTTTTCTTCTATTATATTAACAAGTTTGAAAAATTTTCTCAGGGGTTAGCTTGCAGCTATATTGAGTATTTCCTAATGTTTTATTTGTGATTATTTCATACTGAACCAGAAAGATAGCAGAAAGATGTAAAATATCTGACACATGAGGAATTTTCTGCAGAATATGTTTAGATGTTTATATTTTCCTTGGGAAAAATAATACTTAAATATAGTCTATATTTAAATATAAAGTGAATATAGTCAATCCAGCACCAATTCCTATTAATTATTGATTTTATCTCCTATGTATTTCTCACTTTCATCCATATCCTCTTCATCTTCACTAATCCATCCTCTCTGGGCTTCTGTCCTCTCTCACCTTGATGACTTCTGTAGTATTGTAACAGGGGTACCAGCATCCAATCTGCTTCATCCTATTCTTCCCCCTTAGGTAGCCAGAAATTCAGCCTGGTTCGTTTTACTCTTTCCCATTTCATTCTCATACCCTGTCTATGAAAAAGAATGACAATCCAAAATGAATAAATGGAATGAATGATTGTTTGGTGGACGGGAAGAAGAGAAGAGAGGCGAAGAGGAAAAGAAAGCTGTTCATGGTTTTCCAGGCTCCTCTACGGTGTGAAAAGAATACACCTCCTAGAAGGGGCTGAAAGGCTGTGCATAGTCTGTCCCTGTCCATCGCATTGCCGCCGGACTCCAGTGCTCCATCCTCTTCACTCGAGCCATGCACACTGCCCATCTTTACTCTTTCATCCACGCTTTCCCCTCTCTGTTCTGTGTATATGCTTCACTTCTGCCTGTAGCTGTCTTTTTTTCTCCTTCAACTAATTAATGGCTTTTCATCTTTAAGACATTAAATAAAATTCTGCTTTCTTAATAACACCTCTTCTGATTTCTCTGGTTAAATTTTCCTATTTAGGTCAAATTTAGGTCAAATTTTCCTATTATGATTTGTTGCATCACTGGATGGTATCTAAGTAGTAAGTTATCCTTAATAGCTTATCAGAAGTAAAACTTTGTATTTTGCAGTTTAATTGTATAATGCCTATTGCCACTCCACACGCATTACAATGTAAGCCTTACCAGATCGAGGGTGTTATCTGTCTGCCTTTATCTTTCCTCACCATTGTACAGCACATAGCATAGTGTCTGGTATATTACAGTGAGGAACAAGAGGGTGATGCTGATGATATTAGAAAAACTAATTGATCCCTATTATATATCAGGCATTATTCTAAGTATTTTATGTGAATTATGTGTTTCATTTTCATTATACCCCCTGATATGTAGGTACTGTTATTTTCTTCATTTTATTATGGAGGAAACTAAGATCGTGGTAACATATACACAATAAATATTTGATAAGGACATCACTGAAAGATATTGAATGTGTTCTCATTACACATTCACAATGTATCAGAGGTAATGTATTTATAAATGAGACATGCCCATAAGGATACTTAGATTTAGAAGTATCAATAAATTGTGTTTATAGAAGTAAAGGTTTCAGTCCATTAATAGGAATACCTATTTAGATTGTGGCATCTTCTTCCTTGCTTTGGAGGAAATTAAATTAAAAAACCTTAGCTATTGCCTTATGAGACAGAAGGTAGAGAAATGCTGCCCTGCTTTCTTGGTAAAGGCCTGGGGTGGCCTTGGTGGAGTTGGGATAGGAGGACTGGAAAGAAGAATTATAGAAATCTCTGAGTCCTGCTTACAGGATGTTCAAATTATATTCATTCCTCTTTGAGTGGTACTCTGAGATACAATTCTGCTCTTCCCAAAAAGACAAAGATCCAGCCACTTGGTTTAAATTAATCCAAGAAGAGCCATCAAGATCTCTCTTTTCTTTACAACATTCATTTCAGGTAAATAACATGTGGCTACTGTGATTTTCTTCCCCCAAGACATAGGGTAAGCCATGTGGGTGCTAGTGTCTTCCTTGTCCAGGATTCAGTAAATGGGTCTCCTCCCTTGAATAAGCTTTTAAGTTTTTCTGTTTGGTAAATGTCCAAGAACAGATTAGAGAGGAGAGTATTCCTCTGCCTAATTCACAAAATCTGTATGTGACAGTATATTAAACAGAACTTTTTAAACCCAGTGATCTATATAGAACATAAATTCTATAAATCCTACTATTAAATATAGAAATATTTGTTTTTTATTAGTCAAGAAGAGTTACCACTAGTGTTCGGAGGTTAATAATTACCTGCAAAAAACTATAATTCATCAACAGTTCTTGAGTAGGTACGGTGTACCAGACCGCTTAAGCAAGCAGTATAGTGTAATAAATGTGGAGATAGAAAATATGGGCACAGAGATGCCAGAGAAGGCTATGACAGGGAAATATTAGTAGGGTATTTTAGTTTAAGAAAAGCCTCTTAAACATTTCACCTCAAGACCCGGAGAATGTAGAGGAGTGTGTTGTGTTTGTGTGTATATATTTTCTTTTAACATAATAAAAATAGAATCGTACTTTATGTATACATTTGTGTGTATCTTTGCATAAAATGCATACTATTTGGGGCTTTTTCACTTAGTATCAGTATGCATAGATCTACATTATTGCCTTCTAAGAAAACTTCATGAATGTCTATTCATGTGTCCAGGACTTTTTTCGAATTCTGGAAGTGAGATTGCTGAACCTAGGATTTGTGCATTTTAAATTTTGAAAGATTTTGCCAAATCACCTCCAAAATGACAACACTAGTTATATAATATCTCTATTAAAAGTTTAGGTTATGCAATTTGATGATATAAACACTAAATACAAGAAGAGACAATACACAGTTGCAAAAAAAAAAAGATATTAAGCATCATTAACAAATAAATACTAATCAAGATACAGAACTGTGTCTCTATGATGAATTAGTGAAGGTAATAAAAATATCCCATGGAGGCAAAACCACAGTGTAACTTCAGCTCCCAACCATTGCTGTTAGTGTAATGAAACCATTGTGGCTAGTGCTGTGCTTAAAAGAAATCAGGATAGTTTGGTGAAAACAGTTGAGTTAACCAAAGAGAGAATGGCTGCTGGAGTCCTGAGGCCGTGGATACTTGGCAGATTTAGCCATTTTTTAATTACTCAAGGTGCGATGCCAGAATCACTTGGGGAGCAGTTTCCTACTATACATGCTGGTGTCCGTTTTGGTAAGAGTCATCCAGACAGGTGTTAAGTGATGGCTCATTGCGGTTTTGATTTGCCTTTCTGTGGTTAGTGATATTGAGCACGTTTGCTTGTACAGTGGGCCAGGGTTCACAGAAGCCTGCTGCTGGCCTGTGGCATAGATGCTTCCTGGGGCTGCGGGAACTGCCATGGGCTGCCAGACCAGTGGGTGCTGGGGTGTATCAGGGGCCTAGGTTTGCAGGAGCCAGTAGGGAGTACCTAAAGGCCTTGGGGGTTGACCTGGTGCTGGAGAAGGGGGTCTGTGATGAAAAGGGACATTTGTTTACTTTCTTTCTCCAATGGGGGAAGGTATCTATCTCTCTGCCCTGTGCTGCCTGAGCTTAGAGGTGGCGTGATAGAGGATGCTGTGAGTCTGTCTTTCCTACTCTCCTTATTACATATTTTCTTATTTCTGCACTTCACCCACGTGCTGTAATCCTTCACCTGGAATCCTTAGCTCTTGTGAAGTTATTTTCATGCACAGATAATTGTTCAAATTGGTGTTTCTGGGGGAGGGGACAAACACTACAAGTTCTGATGCTACCATTTTGCTGATCTCACTCTCAGTTTTTCTTTTTCAGATGGTTGTTGGAGAGGCTTACAGTAAGGTTTTGTGCTTCATCACAGATACTGTATTTGCTTGGGGCATATTTGTTTTTCTCCTTTAACACTTTTCTAAGCCTCTACTTTAGTGTTTGTGGATTTCTGTCTAAGGCACTTCAAAGCTAGTAACAAGTAACTGTTGTTTGGTCTTGTTTGTTCTGTTTTGTTTTGTTTTTGGTGCTCTAACTTTGTAAGATTATAGGAAATGGAGGAAAAATGCAGAAAAATGTATAATTTCATTTGGATCTGCTCCGTAGTCATATTGATTCTGTGTATGTCGTTTTTACCCTGAGTGGGCAGAGGCAGCATCAGTTGGTTCAGCAGTGTCAGCTGCCCACCCATTGACCATTTCATTTTGTAACATGTAAGAATTTGAACCTCATTTCATTTCTTCTTTGCTGTGTTTCTCCTTATCGTATAAGCTTCTAAACTTCTTGCCTTTATCTTTGTATTCCTAAACACAGACACCTGTCTGCAGACATTGAGTTATTTACAGACTTCTACAGAGAAGCTCTCCCTTGGATAACCATAAGCTGTGATTAAATAGAACACATGTCCTGCCTTTGTTCTTTTTCTAAATAATATAGAAAGGATTTAAATGATAGAAGTAGGTATACAACGGGACAGGTAATTTTCTTAATTACAGTAGTTTTCAGCAGCTAAGGTTTTGCCATAATTTGTTGATGTTAGAATCTTATCTTCATCTGTCTCTCCTGTCCAGTGGTAGACCACAAACAAACTTTTGATTAATTGTTCTTGAATTGGCAAAATCTCTAAGTAGAGAATGTGTGGTGTTAGTTCGGAGAGTTAAAATTGGTAATTTGAATTACTTCAGAATTACTACAGAATACTGTTTTTATTTAGTTCATTGCATTTGAAGTTTTGGTAGTTTGGCATTGTAATTTATGACATTTTAAAGTGTTTTAGTAAGGGGGCGCCTGGGTCGTTCAGTGGTTTGGGCTGCTGCCTTCGGCTCGGGTCATGATCTCAGGATCCTGGGATCGAGCCCCGCATCGGGCTCCCTGCTCCGCAGGAAGCCTGCTTCCCTCTCTCTCTCTCTCTATCTCTGCCTGCCTCTCTGCCTACTTGTGATCTCTGTCTGTCAAATAAATAAATAAAATCTTTAAAAAAGAAAATAAAGTGTTTTAGTAAGAAATTGATCTTCAAATTGAGCCTTGCACATGTGGCAGGAAAGAGAAAGAAGAAAAAAAAAATAACCATAGCAAACTGGGGAAACCTGTACTCTCTGAGTCATACCCCAACTGCACAGAATAAAACTTACCACAGGACAAGTTTCTACCACAAATTATTCACATGTCAAAAATCTGTCTTTATGAGTAAACTGAAGAGGAATCATTGCAAATTGTTTCAGACCCTTGTTCTATGAGACTTTAATGGAATGAAATACTGTGGTATTATGGAAAAGCACTTATTTTTTATTTTTATTTTTTATTATGTTCAGTTAGCCACTATATAGTACATCATTAGTTTTTGATGTAGTGCTCAGTGATTCATTAATTGCATATAACACCCACGCTCATCCTAACACATGCCTTCCTCTATACCCATCATCACCTGGCTGCGCCATCCCCCCACTGTCCTCCCCTCTGAAACCCCGTTTTTTTCTTGGAATTCATAGTCTCTCATGATTCATCTCCCTCTCTGATTTCTCCCCCTTCAGTTTTCCCTCCTTTCACCGTGGTCTTTCGCACTATTCTTATGTTCCACATATGAGTGAAGTCATATGATAGTTGTCTTTCTCTGCCCTCCAGTTCCATCCATGTCGATGCAGATAGTGGGTATTCATCCTTTCTGATGGCTGAATAATATTCCATTGTATATATGGACCACATTTTCTTTATCCATTCATTTATTGAAGGGCATCTCCAGAATTTGGCTATTGTGGACATTGCTGCTATGAACATTGAGGTGCATGTACCCCTTCTTTTCACTACATCTGTATGTTTGGGATAAATACATACTGGTATACTTTCTGAGTCGTAAGGTAGCTTTATTTTTTTAACATCTTAAAGAACCTCCATACTGTTTTCCAGAGTGGCTGTACTAGCTTGCATTGCCATGAACAGTGTAAGAGGGTTCCCCTTTCTCTACATCCTCTCCAACATTTGTTGTTTCCTGTTTTGTTAATTTTTGCCATTCTGACTGGTCTAAAGTGGTATCTCATTGCGGTTTTGATTTTTATTTCCCTCATGGCTAGTGATGTTGAACAGTTTTTCATGTGTCTGTTAACCATTTGTATATCTTCTTTGAAGGAAGTGTCTGTTCATGTCTTTTGCCCATTTTTTGACTGGGTTATTGGTTTTTTGAGTGTTGAGTTTGAGAAATTCTTCATAGATCTTGGATACCAGCCCTTTATCTGTAATGTCATTTGCAAATACCTTCTCCCATTCTGTGGGTTGCCTCTTAGTTTTGTTGACTGTTTCCTTTGCTATACAGAAGCTTTTTATCTTGATAAAGTCCCAAAAGCTCATTTTTGCTTTTGTTTCCTTTGCCTTTGGAGACGTGTCTTGAAAGAAGTTGCTATGGCTAATGTTGAAGAGGTTACTTCTTATGTTCTCCTCTATGATTTTGATAAATTCCTGTCTCACATTGAAGTCTTTCATCAATTTTCAGTTTATCTTTGTGTATGGTGTAAGAGAACAGTCCAGTTTCATTCTTCTGTATGTAGCTGTCCAATATTCTCAGCACCGGTTATTGAAGAGACTGTCTTCTTTCCATTGGATATTTTTTCCTAATTTGTGAAATACTAGTTGACCATAGAGTTGAGGGTCTATTTCTGGAGTCTTTTTCTGTTCCATTGGTCTATGTGTCTGCTTTTGTGTCAATACCATCCGGTCTTGGTGATCACAGTTTTGTAATATAGCTTGGAGTTAGGCAACATGATGCCTGCAGCTTTGTTTTTCTTTTTCAACATTTCCTTGGTGATTTGGCATCTTTTCTGGTTCCATACAAATTTTAGGATTATTTATTCCAGATCCTTAAAAAATGCCAATGGTGTTTAAATAAGGATGGCATTGAAAGTGTAGATTGCTCTGGGCAGAGTAGACGTTTTAACAATGTTTATTCTTCCAATCCATGAGCATGGACTGCTTTTCCATCTTTTTGTGTCTTCCTCAGTTTCTTTCATAAGTGTTCTGTAGTTTCTGGACAATAGATCCTTTACCTCTTTGGTTAGGTTTATTCCTAGGTATCTTACGATTTTTGGTGCTATTGTAAGTGGAATCTATTCCTTAATTTCTCTTTCTAGTTACATTGTTAGTGTATAGGAAAAACACCTGATTTCTGTGCATTGATTTTGTATCCTGCCACATTGCTGAATTGCTCTATGAGTTCTAGTATTTTGGGAGTGGTCTTTTTGGTTTTCCACATAGAAATGTCATATCATCTGTGAAGAGAGAGAGCTTGATTTCTTCTTTGCAAATCTGAATGCCTTTTATTTCTTTTTGTAGTCTGATTGCTGAAGCTAGGACTTCTAGTACTGTGTTGAACAATAGTGGTGAGAGTTGGCATCCCTGTCATGTTCCTGACCTTCAGGAAAAACCTCTCAGCTTTACCCCATTGAGAATGATATTCACTGTGGGCTTTTCATAGATGGTTTTTATGATATTGAAGAATGTTCCCTTTATCCCTACACTCTGAAGCGTTTTAATCAGGAAACAATGTTGTATTTTATCAAATGCTTCTTCTGAATCAATTGAGAGGATCATATGGTTCTTATCTTTTATTAATGTGCTCTATCATGTTGATTGATTTTAAATGTTGAATCACCTTTGCATCCCAGGAGTAAGTCCCACTTGGTCATGGTGAATAATCCTTCTAATGTACTGTTGGAGCCTATTAGCCAGGATCTTGTTGAATATTTTGGCATCCATGTTCATCCAGGATATTGGTCTGTAATTCTCCTTTTTGATGCAGTCTTTGCCTGGCTTTGGAATCTGGGTATTGGAATCATAGAACCAGTTTGGAAGTTTTCCTTCTGTTTCTGATTTTTGAAAGAGCTTCAGTAGAATGAATAGGTATGATTTCTTCTTTAAATGTTTGGTAGAATTCCCTGGGAAGCCGTCTGGCCCTGGACTCTTTTTTGGGGGGGAGGTTTTTGATTACTGATTCAATTTCATTACTGGTTATTGGTCTATTCAGATTGTCTATTTCTTCCTATTCCAAGCTGGATAGTTTATAAATTTCCAGGAAGGCATCCATTTCTTCTAGATTGCTTAATTTGTTGACATAGAGTTGCTGGTAATAATTTCTAATAAATTGTTTCTTTTTCTTTGGTATTAGTCACAAACTCTCTCCTTTCATTTAAGATTTTATTAATTTGGGTCCTTTCTCTTTTTTTTGGGTAAGTCTGTCCAGAGGTTTATTGATCTTATTAATTCTTTCAAAGAACTAGTTTCTAGTTTCGTTGATCTGTTCTACTCTTTTTCTGATTTCTATTTCATTCATTTGTGCTCTAATCTTTATTATATCTCTTCTCCTGCTTGGTTTAGGTTTTATTTGCTGTTCTTTCTCCAGCTCCTTTAGGTGTAAGATTAGCTTGTGCATTTGGGATTTTTCTAATTATATGAGAGAGGCTTGGATGTCTGTGTATTTCCCTTTTAGGACCAGCTTTGCAGTAATAGGTTTTGGACTGATGTGTTTTCATTCTCACTAGTTTTGATGAATTTTTTTAAGTTCTTCTTTAATTTACTGCTTGGCCCATTCATTTTTTAGCAGAATGTTCTTTAACTTCCAAGTATTTACATTCCTTCCAAGTTTTTACTTGTGATTGAGTTCCAGTTTCAAGGCGTTGTGGTCTGATAACAACCAGGGAATAATCTCAGTCTTTTGGTAGTAGTTGAGACCTGATTTGAGACCCAGTATGTGGTCTGTTCTGGATAAAGTTCTGTGTGTGCTCAAGAAGAATGAGTATTGTGTTGTCTTAGAGTGGAATGCTGTGTGTATATCTGCGAAGTCCATCTGGTCCAATGTGTCATTCAAAGCTTTTGTTTCTTTGTTAATCTTCTGCTTAGATGATCTGTCCATTGCTGAGAGTGGAGTGTTAAGCTCTCCTGCCATTAATGTATTATTATCAATATAATTATTTTGATTAACTGCTGGTTTATGTAGTTGGCTGCTCCCATGTTGGTGGCATAGATATTTACAATTGTTAGATTTTCTTGTTGGATAGACCCTTTAAGTATGATATAGTTGGACAAGCATTTAGAGATTAGAGCAAGATCTTTATGACCTGTATGCACAATATAAACAATTTCTGTATTTTTCTATATTAAATGTGATTAGTTATGCTTTAGAGTAACCAGGCACTATATCCTTCTAGGCTTATTCTGATGAGGGTAGACTTCAGCATGTATGTCCTGAGATTGTTGGAAAGTGTTTTAAAGTGTTTTAAGTGGTTTAAAGTGTTTTCAACAAAAATAACTACCAAGAGAATTATACCACAGCTGTATACGTGTGTAGTCTAACAGGTATTTTAAATGTTTCTTCTTTATTCCCAGCACTCTATGCTCTGTTTCTTCAAAGGTTTTCTAATTTCTTGTTGAATTACCCTTTGTTTATTTAGTAAATGTTACCTATGAAATATTAACTGAAAATTTTGTGAGAATTTTTCTGCTAACATGAGAATACCAAGATACATTTTAGATTACATTCTTTATGCTTTAGCTTGATCATATCTTTACTTTCAACAAATAATATGAGGTAAGAATACCTCTCTACTTGAAGATTTTCCAATTAATTTCTATATTTCTATTTTATAATTAAAAGCTGTGGTCCTTGGGGCGCCTGGGTGGCTCAGTGGATTAAGCCACTGCCTTCAGCTCAGGTCATGATCCCAGGGACCTGGGATCGAGCCCTGCATCGGGCTCTCTGCTCTGCGGGGAGCCTGCTTCTTCCTCTCTCTCTGCCTGCCTCTCACCGACTTGTGATCTCTGTCAAATAAATAAATTAAATAAATCTTTAAAAAAAAAAAAAAAGCTGTGGTCCTTAACATAAATAAATAAAACTAGATACTTCAAAAGACACTGTGCTTTACATGTGTGAGTGGGTACCCATGCATGTGAATTGATGGGAGAGGAAGGAACATAAAAATGTAGAAAAGGAAATAGTTGGAACTAACTGATTTGTTGTAGTGTCCCCAGGGCAGGTATAATTTGTAAGCTGTCAGATTTCATTATGGGGTCTGTTGCCATCAATCAGAGCTGACATTTGTATAGCAGAGGTTAGTATAACTGTAATTATATGTATGTTTATTGAATCTAAAACGTGTGACATTTTAGCTTTATTCTTTAAATTAAAACATTCATGTAATCTATAAACTTGTTGGTTGAGTGGGTATGTGATTATGTATTTTAAAAAGGAAGATAGAATTCCTAAATCCTACAAATGGTTGCCTGGTTTACATCTATAACATTAGAATGTGATTTGTAACAATTACAGAATGACTATTTTCATCAGAGAAGATGTATTAATGAAGCATTCTTGAATATTGCTCTTTAGTTTAATTAAAAGATCACTTCCATTTTCAACTAAGTGTACCATATTCATTAATTGTAAGACACATTTTAAAAATTTACTTGATAGTGAAAACAACCATAAAACAAGTAACAAAATGACAATAAATACATATCTATCAATAATTACTTTGAATGTAAATGGACTGAATGCTCCAATCAAAAGCCATAGGGTGCATTGATAAATAAGACCCATTTATTGCTGCCTATAAGAGACTCATTTCACACTGAAAGACACTTGCAGATTGAAAGTAAGTGTATGGAGAAACAGTCATCATGCAAATGGAGTTGAAAGAAAGCTGGAATAGCAATACTTACATTGGACAAAAGAGACTTTAAAACAAGACTATAACAAAAGACACAAAAGGACACTCTATAAGAATAAAAGAGACAATCCAACAAGAGGATATAACAATTGTAAATATTTGTGCACCCAAATACATAAAACAATTAATAACAAGAATGAAGTAATCAATAGTAATACATAATGGTAGAGGATTTTAACATCCCACTTGTATCATTGGGCAGATCATCCAAGCAGAAAATGAACAAGGAAACAGTGGCTTTGAAAGATGCACTAGACCGGATGAACTTAACATACATATTCAGAACATTCCATCCTAAAACAGTGTTATATCCATTCTTTTCAAGTGCACATGGAACATTCTCCAAAATAAATCACATATTAAGCCACAAAACAAGTCTCACCAAATTCAGAAAAGCCAAATTCATACTATGCATATTTTCAGACCACAACAGTATGTAAATAGAAATCAACCATAAGAAAAAATCAGGAAAGAGAACAAATATGTGAAAGTTAAATAATATGCTATTAAATAATGAATAGGTCAACCAAGAAATCAAAGAAGAAATAAAAAATCACGTGGAAACAAAAGAGAATAGTGGTCTAAAATCTTTGAAACTCAGCAAAAGTGGTTCTAAGCGTGAAGTTCATAGCACTACAGGCCTACCTCAAGAAGAAAGAAAAATCTCAAATAAACAACCTAACCTAACATTACACATAACAGAGCTAGAAAAAGAAAAACAAACCCAAACCCAGCAAAAGGAAAGAAATAATAAAGATTAGAGCAGAAATAAATGATGTAGAAACTGGAAAAACAGAACAGGTCAATGAAACAGGAGCTGGTTCTTTGAAAAGATCAGCAAATTTGATAAACCTCTAGCCAGACTCATTGGAAAAAAAAAAAGAGAGAGAGAGAGAAAAATCCAAATAAAATATCTAAACAAAGAGAAGTAATAACAACCAGCACTACAGAAATACAAACAATTGTAACAGTATATTATGAAAACCTATATTCCAATAAATTGGACAACTTAGAAGAAGTTAATAAATTCCTAGGAGCATTTAATTTACAAAAACTAAAGCAGGAAGAAAGAACATTTGAACAGACTAATTACCAATAAGGAAATTGAATCAGTAATCAAAAAACTCCTCTAACAAATCAAAGTCTAGGACCAGACAGCTTCACAAGCAAATTCTATAAACATTTAAAGAGTTAAATACATATTCTTCTCAAGCTATTCAAAACAACGAAGTGGAAGAAAAACTTCTAAATTTATTCTCTGAGGCCAGTATCACCCTGATCCTAAAACCAGATGAAGGCACCACCAAAAAAAAAAAAAAAAAAACCAAACAAAACACCTCTAGGCCAGTATTTCTTAATACAGATACAAAAACCCTCAACAAAATAATAGCAAACTGAATCTAACAACATATTTTAAAAAATCATACACATGATCAATTGGGACATATACCTGGCATGAAAGGTGGTTCAGTATTCTCAAAACAATCAAAGGAATATGTCACATCCATAGGGAGTAGGATAAAAACCATATGATCATTTCAACAGATGCAGCAAAACTATTTGACAATGTGCAATATCCATTTATGATAAAAATCCTCTGCAAAATAGGTCTAAAGGGAACATACCTCAACATAGTAAAGGCCTTATATGGAAAACTCACAGCCAATCATATTCAGTGGTGAAAAACTGAGAGTGTTCCCCCTAGGGTCCAGAACAAGAGAAGGATGTCCAGTCTCAGCCCTTATATTTAAAATAGTACTAGAGGTCTTAGCCACAGCAGTTAGACAACATAAGGAATGAAGGCATCCAGATTGATAAGGAAGGAGTAAAACTATCACTATTCGTAGTTGACATGATACTGTATAGAGAGAAGACCACCAAAAACTTACTGGAACTGATAAGTAAATTCAATAAAGTTGCAGGATGCAAAATGAATGTACAGAAATCTTTTGCATTTCTACATGCTAAAAATGAAGCAGTAGAAAGTAAAATTTAAAAATAATCCTATTTATAATTACATCAAAAACAATAAAATACTTGGGAATAAACTTAATCCAGGAGGTGAAAAACCTGCACTCCGAAAACTATGAGACACTGATCATGGGCATTCTAGATGATGCAAAGAAATAGAAAAGACACTCCATGGTCATGGGTTGGAAGAACAAATATTGTTAAAATGTCTCTACTGCCCAAAGCAATGTACTCATTCAGTGCAATCCCTATCAAAATTCCAGTATTTTTCACAAAACTAGAATGAACAATCTAAAATTTGTATGGAACCACAAAAGACCCTGAATAGCCAAAGTAGTCTTGAAAAAAGAACAAAACTGGAGGTATCCCTATTCCAGATTTCAAGTAATCTTACAAAGCAGTAGTAATTAAAATAGTGTGGTACTGGCATAAGAACACACATAGATCAATGGAACAGAATAGAAAACCCAGAAGGAAGCCCACAATTATATGATCAATTAATGTTCAACAAAGGAGGCAAGAATATACATTGGGAAAAAGTCTTTTCAACACATGGTGTTGGGAAAACTGACAGCTACATTCAAAAGAATGAAACTGGAGCACTCTCTTTCACCATACACAAAAATACAAATGGATTAAAGACCTAAATATGAGACCTGAAACTGTAAAATGGCTTGAAGAGAGCACAGACAATAATTTCTGACATTGGCCATAGCAAAATTTTTCTGGATATGTCTCCTAAGGAAGGGAAATAAAAGTAAAAATAAATGAACTATTGGGATTATATCAAAATAAATATTTCTGCATGGTAAAGGAAACAACAAAACTAAAAGGTAGCCCACCTAATGGGAGATGATATTTGCAAATGACATAACTGATAAGGGGTTAGTATCCAAAATATATTTAAAAAATACAACTCAATATCCAGAAAACAAATAATCCAATTTAGAAATGGGCAGAAGACATGGGCAGACATTTCTTCAAAGAAGACATATAGATGGCCATCAGACACATGAAAGGATGCTCAGCATCACTCGTCATCAGGGATGTGTAAAATCACAAGCACAATGAGATATCAACTCACACCTGTCAGAATAGCTAAAATCAAGAAGCAAGTATTGAAGAGGATGTTGACAAAGTAACCCTTGTGAACTGTTGGTGGGATTGAAAATTGGTGCAGCCACTATGGGAAACAGTATGGAGGTTTCCCAAAACATTCCTCAAAAAATTAAAAATAAAAATAACCTATTATCCCTTAATCAGGCTATCGGCTATTTATCCCCAAAATACCAAAACACTACTTCAAAGCAATACATGCACCCTTATGTTTAGTGTGGCATCATTTACAAAGCCAAACTATGGAAGCAAACCAAGTGTCCATCAGTAAATTAGCAGATAAAAAGGAGGTGGTAAACATGATGGAATATACTCAGTCTTAAAAAAGAATGAAATCTTGCCATTTGCAGCAACATGAATAGAGCTAGAGAGTATAATGTTAAGTGAACTAAGTCAGAGAAATACAAATACCATATGCTCTCATTCATCTGTGGAATTTAAAAAACAAAAAGCAAAGAAAAAAAAAAGGACAGAGAAACAAACCAAGAAATAGACTGTTAACTACAGAGAACAAACTGATGATTACTAGAGGGGATCTGGGTGGAAGAGTGGTTGAAATAGGTGATGGGGATTAAAGAATACACTTATCATGAAGAAAAGAAAAATTTCCTTGATAGTGTTTGTTTGTTTTTTAACCTTCTTACTGACACTTACAGTGATGGTTTAGCTTATAATAATGGCTCCTGCGAATTGATGAAATAATAGTATTATGTTATTAATCTATGGGATTTTAATGACTATATTTTGGTACTTTAGCATTCTGTTTTTTTGAAAAATTCATTTATGTAATTAGTTTAAACATTTCCCCCCATTTTTTATAGTCTAAGTATAAAATTTCAAAATCACCTCTGAATTTTATAAAGGCAAGAAAATATGCTTTTATTTTTAAAATTTCTTATATTTATTTAATATATTACTTTTATTGCTATAAAATTGGTTTATAACATATTACTTTCAGGTGTGCAACATAATAATTTATTCTTTGTATACACAACGAAGTGATCACCACAGTGAGTTTGTTTATCGTTCATCACTATATACTGCACCCCCTTCACCCATTTTACCCCACCCCAACCTCTTCCCTTATGATAACCACTAATCTGTTCTCTGTATCGGTAAGTTGTGTTTGGTCTTGTTTGTTCATTTGTTTTGTTTTTTAGATTCCACATATAAGTGAAATGATTAGAGTACTTGTCGTTCTCTAATTTATTTCACTTAGCATAATATCCTCAGGGTCTATACATATTATTGCAAATAGTTAAGTTTCCTTCTGTATTTTTTAACTGTTATTCCATTGTGTGTGTACATCTTTCTCCATTCATCCATTGATGAACACTTAGGTTGCTTCCATATCTTGGCTACCGTAAATAATTTGAAATCAGGGACTATGATGCCTCCCACTTAGTACTTCTTTCTCAAGATTGCTTTGTCTATTTCGGGTCTTTTATGGTTTCATACATATTTTAGAATTTTTTGTTCTAGTTCTGTGAAAAATGCTGTTAGGATTTTGATATGTATTACATTGACTCTGTAGATTTTTTTTAAAAGATTTTATTTATTTATTTGACAGAGAGAGCGAGATCATAAGTAGGCAAAGAGGCAGGCAGAGAGAGGGGGAAAGCAGGCTCCCTGCCAAGCAGGGAGCCCAATGGAGGCCTCAATCCCAGGATCCTGAGATCATGACCTGGGCCGAAGGCAGAGGCTTAACCCACTGAGCCACACAGGTTCCCCGAATCTGTAGATTTTTTAACAATATTAATTTTTCCAATCCATGAACACAGGATATCTTACTAATTATTAGGGTCTCCATCAATTTCTTTCATCAGTGTCTTGTAGTTTTAAGTATGTAGATTTTTCAGCTCCTTGGTTAAATTTATTCCCAGGTATTTTATTCATTTTGATGTAATTGTAATTGGGATTATTTTCTTCATTTCTATTGTAGTTTGTTAGTAATTTATAGAAATAAAATAGATTCCTATCTATTCATTTGGTATCCTGTAACTTTACTGAATTAATTTATTAGTTTTAACAGGGTTTGTTTTTTTTTTTTTTGGTGGAGTCCTTAAGGTTTTCTATATATAGTATCATGTCTTCTGATACTGATATAGTGACAGTTTCACTACTTCCTTTCCAATTTGGATACCATAGAAATAGAGAGGATCATAAGAGACTACTATGAACAATCATATATCAGCAAATTGGACAATCTAGAAAAAATGGATAAATTCCTAGAAACATACAATCTACTGACTCATGGAGAAAGAGAAAATATAAACAGACTAATACATCATATTAATAGAATGAAAGAGAAAAATCATACCATAATCTTATTAAATGCAGAAAAAATTTTTGACAAAATTTAATGTCTTCACATTCCCTCATGTTCTTTGCAGCATTATCAACAGTAGCCAAGACATGGGAACAACCCAAGTGTCCCCCAGTGGATGGATAAGGAAAATGTAGTGTATATGTACAATGGAATATTGATCAGCCATAGAAAGGAAGGAAACTCAAACTTTTCAACATGGATGGACCTTGAGGACATTATGCTAGGTGAAATAAGACAGAGAATGACCAATACTGTGTGTTCTAACTTAAATGTGGAATATAAAAAAGATGAACTTAAAGAGTAGAGAGGTGGTTGCCAAGGGCTGGAATTTCAGGAAATGAGGAAATATTGGTCAAGGGATATAAACTGTAAGATGAATATGTTCTCAGGATTTGATGTACAGCATGCTAATTGTGATTTGCAATGCTATAATATTAATATTAATATTAATGTTTAAGTGAACTACCAGATGAATTGGTTCTGCCAGGTCTCAGGTCATTTGGTATTTCTATCAAATGGATAAGCATTTTAAAACTAAAGACACCAAATTTTTGACACAATGGTTGTATATAACATCGCGACTGTGCCATTTTTCCCAGTGGACAAGATAAAACTGGAACAGTTTCAAGTAATGATTTTTGTGTTTCTGAGGGAATAAGTACATGTATTGAGAGAAATTTAAGTTGACAGTAAAAATGTTGACGGTTAACCCATGCCCCAATATAAGAGCAGATGGAAATGTCTTGCATGAGTTCCAATTCATTAAGCAAATGTGACACTTCATGTTCTAGACATTTTAAGTTCAGGGAATTGAAGTGATAAAATAGTAATATAAATGAAGCCTCTTCTCACTGTGCTGAAAGTAAAGTATAATAAAATGCTAAAATGGATTTTTAAGGTTTCATCAGTATAGCTTTCTGATATCTGAAAAATTTGATTTACAATTTGTTGCCACATTGTCATCGCTGAAAGTTAATTATAAGACAGTATAAGCATCATATTCTAAGTTCATGGTGAGGTAGGAAGCCAAGCTTTATTATTTAAAAGTGTACCCTGTGTCATTCCTAACATTCATGACTTAATAAGCTTACTTATTTAAATTTTTATATTAAATATACAGCGTATGAGAATTGTTTTGAAAACAGATAGGCTTGTCTTCCAGGATTTTGAATAAAAAGGGTTGTTAATAAGTAATCCCTATATTTTGGATTATTCTAAAGTTGTCATTATTCAAAGTAGAAGTTCAATTTGAATTTGTTCCAAGAGATTTTAATTCACAGTGAATGTTTTTACCCATTTTAGATCTCAAAATTTATTATACATCTGTTTATACTTAATTCCAGCAGCATATCCTTTCCGTAAAATTTGTTGTGATCTCAACATTGCCATTCAGCTTTAGCAACTTTGAACTAAGTAACTTTGGATTTATAGTATTTCGTATCTTAGATACGATTCACTAGTTTGTTAATTTCTCTTCAAGTACAGCTTTGAAATTTTGTCATTGATACAGCTCATCTCATAATGAAAGCAGTGGTATCTCTAATAATGCAACAGGTCATATTGGCACATCATGTTTTGGATTTGTTAAGGAGTTTATATATAATTTGTACCAATCTAAAAATTAAAAATAAAACAAAAATCAAGGTAATTATTGTCCCCATAGGTGACTTAACCAGATGTGAAATAACAAAAGTGTTGAGAGAACACTCTGACCCTCATCTTAGTGAACCCCTTCAAAGCGCAGTTCAACTGTGATTATCATCGGTCTCTAATCCTGATGAGAAACTGTAGTTTTGATTTATCTAGTATTCTTTGAATTGTCCACATATTGGCTCGTTTCCTAATGTAGTATTACTATAGTAGAAGGTATTATTAAACTTGTCATCTTTTTCTCTGCAACAGGATGATTTTAGAGGAGACAGTTTAATGTGTGAAAAGCAAAGAGAATTTTCATTATAGTTTCATGTTAAATGGTCTGCTACTGTGAGGCTCACATAAATGCGTCAGGCTTAACCTCCTGCTCTACACACCCTGGAATCTCCAGTGACTGTCTTTGGATTGCAGTTGTATGCCAGTTAGGCTGTATTGTTTGTATTATTTTTGGTACAAAATAGTGCATATACTAGTTGATATTAAAGGGCAATTTTTTGAAAACTGTGTGTCCGTAGTAAAGTTTCTTTCACATTTGGGTAGGTATAAACAGGTGATCATTCCTGGAGTGGATTCTTGGTTTCCTTCTTATTGCCTTTTAACATTTGGTTCACTTCATTGTCCCTTTTCAGGTAAAGGCCATTATCATTGTATGCAGTTTAAAAGATAGAATTTTTGTTTTGTTTTGTTTATTTTTTTTTAAAGATTTTATTTACTGGAGACAGGGAGGGGCAGAGGGAGAGGGACAAGCTGACTCCCCGCCGAGCAGAGAGCCCAAAGCAGGTTCAATCCCAGGACCCTGGGATTATGACCTGAGCCAACCAGGCACCCAGAATCATTTGTTTTTTTACATCATAAGACACTTTTCAAAAAAGCTTTGTATTTTGTACACTTTACTATAATTTTTTGACAGACTGTTATCATTGAGTTTTAAATAACTGCTTAATGTCACAACTTACGTGAAGCTAAATGAAATGAAATATTACTCTTGAAATGACAGTGTCTACAGTGAATTACATATCATTCTGGGATATTTTAAACACTTCTTATTTGATCTGTATAAAGGTTGCCAGTCATAATTCTTTTTGAATGACACATTTGTAATTTATATAAACTATGTGACTTTTTCTCTTTTTTATTTTATCTTATCTTACAGATGCTGGTGACCACCCCAGAAAAATGGGATGTAGTGACAAGAAAGAGTGTCGGAGATGTAGCTCTTTCCCAAATTGTAAAGCTCCTTATTCTTGATGAAGTTCATTTGCTGCATGAAGATAGAGGACCAGTCTTAGAAAGCATAGTGGCACGTACTTTACGGCAGGTAAGTGGAAGTTATTTTTAAGCTTGTTTTGGAGGGATGTTTTTAAGCTTAAATATAGCGTTCAAGAATATTAATATGTATTATTCATGGGAATAAAGACAATTTTAGTATGGAGAAAACTTTAGGTATTTTATTTTCGTATTGAAAGTACTCTTCCTTCCTTACAAGTCTTATTTTTTTGAAGTCTCTAAAAATTAACCAAAGTAAATACAAGAAAACTTCTAAACCATTTTTGCAAAGCCAAGTATAATATTGTCTATGAAGTGTTAAAGATATAACAGAACATAGGCAAATATTAGTGATTTCCTTCATTTTTCTCCCTGCCTTCTACCCTCTGAAAAAATCTGAACATGATTTATAAGTTTTCTGCTATACTAGATCATATAAATCACCTCATATGCATAATCTTAATCATTATTTTTTTAAAAAAGACGTGTGCACAGTCTCTAGTTTTGGAGCTTTGTAGCTATTCATTAATAGTCCAAACAAAGACTGGTAAATTTACCAGTGTATCATGGTTATTTTCTGCCCGCCCCTATTTTCATTAAGTAAAAAGATAAAGTGTCTCAGAAAGCCCATGAGTATTAAAAATGGCATTTGTTGTTAGATTTTACCTGTATAGAAAATAAATGAAAACTAGTTGAATCATTTCTTTTATACTTCATATGCTAAACAGCTCTGATCCAGGTCTAGATTTGGGAATTTAATATAAAAAATGGAGTGCAAAATTTTAAAAAGTTAATATTGCATTTTAAAATGCCTTAAAATATTTTGTTTTCATCTGGTAAATCCACCATAAAATTCTAGATGGTTAATAATTTAGCTATATCAGGGATGCCTGGTTGGCTCAGTTGAGCGTCTGCCTTTGGCTCCGGTCATGTACCAGGGTTCTGGGATGGAGTCCAGCATCAGGCTCCCTCCCTGCTCAGTGGGGAGCAAGCTTCTCCCTCTGCCTCTGCCCCTCCCTCAGCTCCTGAGCACTTTCTCTGTCTCTTTCTCTCTCAAATAAATAAACAAAACATTTTTTAAAAAATGATAATTTAGCTATATCAAACAAAACTTTGTTAGTACATTAAAGAAGACATAAGAGGATTTTTTCATAACCTTGAGGTAGAGAACCTCTAAGCAAAATTGAAAACTCCAAAGGTTGTAAAGGGAATATGTGGCCAGTTAAGACTCCTCCAAAAAGTTAAAAAATAAGACAAAAATAACATTATTTGTAGCAATATAATAAATTTCTTTTATATTTAATAGTTATTAGAAATTAATAAGAAATACAAACTTAAAAAATTTGGAGAATTCATTTCACAGTAAAAATAAACATACTGAGCATTATAGAAAAGATGCTTAAAGGGACATGAGAGTTTTATCAGATTTACAGAAGTGAAAAAGAATGTAATTTGAAAGCACCCGCTAAAATCAACTCTGTGGGGGCACCTGGGTGGCTCAATCGGTTAAATGTCTGCCTTCAGCTCAGGTCATGATCCTGGGGTCAGGTCAGGGTCCTGGGATCAAGCCCCGCATCGGACTCTTTGCTCAGCAGGGAGCCTGCTTCTCCCTCTCCCTCTGCCTGCTGCTCTGCCTACTTGTGCTCTTCTATCTCTCTGTCAAATAAATAAATAAAATCTTTAAAAACAATAAAATCAACCCTGTGTTTTTACTTCTAGGGAGCTAATGTATGGAAATAATAGCACAAACATATAGATATAATAACACCAGTGTTCACTGTAGCTTTCTTGCTAATGCAAAATATGCTAGAAGCAACCGAGATGTCCAACAAAAGATGAAGTGGTTTAATAAATTATATTCATACCATAAAATGCTGCATTACAGCCTTTAAAAAGAATGAGGTAGAGCTGTATGAACTGGACTTGAAAGATAGATTATATTCTCATTGAAATAGGAAGCTGTCCTCTATATATAGCACAATCCCATTTATGTAAAGGAAAACATATACGCTATATTTATTTTCTCATTCATTAAACTAGTGAACGTATGTCAGCCACATAGTTCTAGGTGCTATGGGTATAGTTAACAGAGTTCTTGCTTATCTTTAGATTTTAGGTTTAGGTAGAGTAGGATGCATAGTCACAGAAGAATGTGCTACAAATTATAAAGGTGCTTTGCTAACAGAGATGGAATTTAACGGTTGTTTGGGACATGTTCGTATTTTACCATATTAATTTAAAAAACATAGTATACATATACACATAAACACACATGCATAAAATGCAAAAGGCTGAAATACTCAAAATGACAAAAATCGGAGATTTTAGCTAATATCCAATGTAAGAATTTCAAGGATACAGATAGTTGTGAGACCCAGGTGAAGCATGGAGAAGCCTGGACCTGCTGTCACTGCTTTCCAGGTCCTTTCTTGCCATTTTGGATTGGCTCTGGCCTAGATTTTACATAGGAGGTCTCAAAAAGAAGCATGCAGGGCATCATCTGCAGAAAAGAGAGCTATTTTAATCATTAAATGTTTTATTTTATAGCATGATACTTATATAGCTTAGTGATGTTTTTCAGGGAGCCATGCCATAGGAATCCATACATTCTAGGATTAAGCCGCCTAGAGAGATCACATCCATCAACTAAAAGCATGATGAAAATAAGCACTTTCCTGTAACTAGAGAACATTAGAGGCCAACTGAATATCCTTAGTACATTTACCAGGAGGTCTGCAATAGCAAGTTTACAAGGGGATTTGACTAGGACATCTTTCCCGAGTACCTCTAGTTAAGGGAGCAAATAGATTGCAGACCTGCTGCTAATATTTCTGTATACACGTACACAGACACATGTCATTATGTATTTCTCATATATATCTAATACATATATATATGTGCAATATAAATTTATAAATATTTTGTTAACTTTATAAAGGTATAATTTTCCATATATGATCTATGTTATAAACCATATAAAGTTAAATGTATATAAACTAAATATATAAAATGTATTCCAGGTTTGTTTATTACATATGAATACAATTATAGAAATGTATATCTTAATATATGATACAGGAATATAGTATATAATATATATAACATCTAAATATATAATATATATGATAATATATTTATCATACACAGTGATATCTCTCATCACATAATGAAACTCTGCGTCTGTGGTTTAGCACTATTATGCTCATAAACTTGACAGATTGCTCTTTGTTATCTGAAGAAAAACATTAAAATTCCTCATCTGGACATTAAAGACTATTGTGATCTATTTGTCTAACTTTTAACTTCTGCATATTCCTTAGCTGTAATAGGTTCCAGCCACACAAAACTATGCATTCCTTCTTATCTATTTCCTTTCCAAAACAGTTGACTCTTTTCCAGAGATTAAATTCATCTCACTGGAGCAGAATGTGTTATCAGTTATGAGATTAAAGGTTATAAATACAGAATTACATATCTTCATCACTCCACACATTCATCTGTTAAAAACCTGATATCCTTTTGAATCTGCCAAATATCACTTCTTATTTTAAGTGTTTCCTAGTACAAAATTCAAAATGAATTACACCTTTTCTGGATTCCCTCTCTGCTCCTTTACACAGTTTTAGACCTTACCACTATTGTCCTTATAATTTCACAACTTGCTATAATTAATTCTGTCTTAACTTTTATCCTTTACTAGATTTTAATACCCTTGATAGAAGGAGGTATTTGATTCTTCTTATTTCTTAATATGCTATGACAAAGCTCATAACTGTGGTTTTTTTAAAAAGCAAAGTTCCTGTTTTTATTTGTTCCTTTTAATTACCAGATGCTCCCATTAGATGGCAGTGTTTTATATGGCACATCAACATTTGTAACTGAAGTACCGTTAGAAGCTATTCTAATACAGTTTTGGTTGTGTTCAGTTTCCGGTTCAGGTTCTGTGAGTTGGTATTAGGGACCAAATTCACAACACACTTGACAGGAATTTGGAAGAGAAAATTGTAATAAAGGCCAAATCTGTTGTATGTAGTAACACTGAACTAATACTAGTTGTCTTCTTAACTGTATTAACTTCAATTTTATCTAGGGGCAAATATCATTAAAAACTTACTGCATAGTTTTGGGCTAATGATACAGAAGAAGCTGTAAAGTATTAAAATTTTTATAGTTTTCGGGGTGCCTGGGTGGCTCAGTGGGTTAAGCCTCTGCCTTCAGCCCAGGTCATGGTCTCAGGGTCCTGGGATCAAGCCCCGCATTGGGCTCCCTGCTCAACGGATCCTGCTTCTCCCTCTCCCCCTGCCTGCAGCTCTGCCTACTTGTACTCTCTCTCCATCTCTCTGTCAAGTAAATAAGTAAAATCTTGAAAAAGATTTTTTGTAATTTTCAACAATTAATACTTTTTAGGTGGATGTGTATAGTTTATAGAACTTTGAGATTTGGTTTAACATAAAGTTCCAAGTTAATCTCATTTAAAAGAAAGTAATTCACATATAGGCTATTATATATATTGAGAATAATAGGATTATACCTTTAGATAAAAAATAGAGTAGTTTTAAATTGGATTTTTCACAGAAAAATATCTGGTGTTTGCAGAGTATCATGTATTTGACATGGAAATACTCTAAAAATATGTTCAGTAACTTTTATGTTGTAAGTAACTATTTTATTTTATTTTTTTAAAGATGTTATTTACTTATTTGACAGAAATCACAAGCAGGCAGAGAGGCAGGCAGAGATAGAGAGGGGGAAGCAGGCTCCCTGCCAAGCAGAGAGCCTAATGCAGGGCTCGATCCCAGGACCCTGGGATCATGACCTGAGCCAAAGGCAGAGACTTTAACCCACTGAACCATCCAGGCGCCCCTCTAAATAATTATTTTAAAGCAAAAATTACTTTTCTTTCCTTTCAGATCACCACCAGTACTACCTAGAACTATTGTGTGTGATTAAAATCCTCATTCTACTCAGTATAAAAAACTCTCATCACAACATGTAAAGGAAGTTTCTTAAGTAATAGGTATATTCATTGTTTCCCCCATAGAGGGTTCTCTTGTTTTTAATTGGGTTTTTTGGGATTTTGCTGCTGTTCATAAGATTTTTTAGTGAATGCAAATCCATGGTCAGATGTTGTATATGTGTTTATACTCTAATTTCCATCTACCTCTATCATGTTTTAATCCTTTCTCCTTATGTTTTTGCAGTCTCTGTATGTATAGATCTCGGTCTTATTCATTGTATCCACATTACCCAAAATTTAGGTCCTAAGCCAGTGTTGATAGATGGCTAATTCTGAAAGTATTCATATAACTCCCATTGAAGTACTTTGCTTATATCCACGGAGTCTTTTAGACTGAGCTAACTTATCAACAGCCTTCTCAGAAACCTGCTATGAAGTTACTGATAGTAATCTCATAGGATCATAATGATATATTTTAATCACAAAGTGAGTAGAAATTTGGGGCCATTCCTTGTTTTTATCTTTCTGAGTATGTTACACTGTAATCAGAGAATGTGGCCTATTTTTTTTTTTTTTCGGTTTTGGAACTTACTGAGTTTTTTGTAACTTAATAATATATTTAATTGTTTCAAGATTCCTATAGCTATTTAATGTAAATTCCCATGTGTATTTTTCAGTATGGTGGGTAGAAAGTGCTCTTATGTGTCTATTAAATCAAGGTTGTGAATTACGACCCACAGAGTCAGACAAAGAGGATTCCCGACCTCTAAACTCAGTTCTGGTCACTCTCTCCTCTCATCATCTGCTTTCTGTTCAGCTTGGTACAGTCCTCCTTTGCACTTACTTTTTCTTCTGTTTGAAGGTTTTTATCCCCTGATCATCCCTCATATTTCTTTTTTTTTTTTTTAAGATTTTATTTATTTATTTGACAGAGAGATCACAAGTAGGCAGAGAGGCAGGCAGAGAGAGAGGGAGGAGGAAGCAGGCTCCCTGCTGAGCAGAGAGCCCGACGCAGGGCTCGATCCCAGGACCCTGGGATCATGACCTGAGCCGAAGGCAGAGGCTTTTACCCACTGAGCCACCCAGGCACCCCGATCCCTCATATTTCTTTAGCGATGATTTTCTTCCTTACCCCACCTAAAGTGGGACCCCTCCCATGCTACTTTTTATGCCATTACCCTGTTTTGTTTCACTCATGGCACTTAGCGATACCTGATAATGCCTAATTTGTTCATGAGTTTATGGTTGTCTCTCACTAAAATGTCAGCTCTTTGATTGTAAATGCCCTGTTATGTTTACTGCACACTGTTATGTTTATTGTTATTTCCTGGTCCACTCTTGCCCTCACTCCAAAATCCATTTAGTTATACAATTGAAATCTGTTGACTGACTAATGAAATGGCAAAATCTTCTCTGACCTTATTTAAAATGCTGTGCTTGCTCCTCTTTAAGGAGTATTTGTTTGTTTGTTTACTCCCTTTTCTGACTATCTGTTGTTATATATTTTATTATTGAATCCTTTCTAGTAATAATGAACATCAAATTGGAACATACTTTGTCCCCTTTTATTGTGAAAGTAGGTTTATAAAATCCTCACTAAAAATGAACAGTGATTGAACAGTAATTTAACAAAATATGATTTCCAAGGCTTATTGAGTTGTTTTCTGGTTAATATCACCTAGAGGTAAAACTTTCTGAAGTATATTCAAAACCATATTTTGAAAATTCTCTTATTTATCCTTTTTCTTATTTTTTATTCTCTTATTTTTTCATTTTCTTCTGTAAATTTAGGTAATTTATACATTTTTAAATAGTTTTTACAAATCCTCTGATTTGTAAGTTTAAGGAACAAATGGAACTGTTTCTTTAACCAGTCTGTAACTCTGCCAGACAAATGTTTATGTTGATTCAGTACTTGATAAACTCCGTTTAGGACTTTCGCCAGGGAGATTGTTTTTATATCCAGACAAATACCTTTAATTTGAAAGGAAAGTTGGTTTACAAGTTGCAGTTCTGATTCTCTCACAGAAGTGCTAAGAATCTTCTAAGGAGCTGTACATATCTCATAGGTGATGTTTTGTTTACTCTTCAGATAGGCCCAGATATAACCTCTAAACTCATCTCTAAACTTACAGAAAGAGTTTGGAAGTTACAGGGCCACAATTTCTCTTATACTTATAAGAAACATTTGTGTTGGGGAGTATACCCAGGCATTTGGATTTTTCCCAGCCTGTATGTACATTGTATTACAGCATGCAGGGAGAAATCTGGCCTTGGGAATTGCTCACTTAGGTGCAGAAAACTGAGGATACCAGCATGATGCAAGCAGTTTTTGACCAAAGAAGAAACATAGGAAACTGAAGAAATAATTAAAATATTTACCCAAATGTCCTTCCATAAACCCCCTTATTTTACTTACGAGAACAAGAGAGAATGACATATATTTCTAGATTTTAAAAAATAATGATAAGGTTAAATCTTTTTATATGCATTCTCTCATTGGTCGATTAACTTGCCAAATTCATTCTAAATCATGTGTACTTTTTCAAATCACATCAGAGGTTTTCAAACCTCAGGTAAGAAACCAGTTTTCCAAATTAGACTTCTATTTAGAAGGGAGGTATACGGAGCGCCAGGGTGGCTCAGTGGGTTAAGCCTCTGCCTTTGGCTCAGGTTATGATCCCAGGGTCCTGGGATTGAGCCCCACATCGGGCTCTCAGCTCAGCCTCCCCCACCTCCGCCTGCCTCTCTGCCTACTCTGACCTCCGTCTTTCAAATAAATAAATAAAATCTTTAAAAAATAATAATAATTTTTAAAAATTTTTAATAACTTTTTTAAAAATTCAAAAAATAAAATCTTTTAATAAAAGGGAAGTATACAAAATATGAAAGCAGAAGAGATACAAAAATCACAGACAGAAAGATTATTATAAGGACATGGGCTGCAGAATGCTACCCAGTATTTCTCCAGAACCCTTAGGGCTTAGGGATGAATGGTCCTTTACTGTATCATGGTAATGGTATAAATTATTCCCCTTAGGAACATTTTGTATCCTAATTCAAAATGGGAAGTTTGCATGTGATTAAAATGATTCTTTCTTTTGGCAAATGCTAACATCCTATATTGCTAAAATCGAGAACTTGAATAATGTAATTAATATGGTAAGGTGATCAAACATGTAGAATTGCATATCCTATGAATAGGTAAATCTCAGGTCTCCATGCAACATTTTCTCAGAGCAGAAATTGAACACATCAGAGGCTTTATAAAATAAAATAGAAATTTAGAAATAACTTTTATATGATAAAATGACATATATACATCTATATAGATGTATATGCACACATACATACATATAATACATGCATGCACGCATACATTCTACACTTTAATACCTGTTAAAATGAAGACTGAAAACTTAACCAACTGAAAGATTAATCTCCTGCCATTTAGAGGTCAGTAAGTGATCATGGAAGTAAAGGAGAGAAGGAGAGAGGGACAGCACTGTTATATACCTAGAATTATAATGCAGAGTAAGAATTATACTCTTAAATGAAACAGGAATGGAGGGACCATAAATAAGTTAATTATTGAATGTTAAATGTTAGACAGTTTTAAATAGAATATTCTAACAAAAACAAATGGGAAAATAATAAAGCTGAAAAGATTAACTTAATTATGAAATAACAATTTAAAAAAAAAACTGAAATAGTTTTTTTAAAAACCTGAGTTAAATAAAGAAACCTCACAAGTCTAATCACAAGTAGAAAACCACTGAGTCAACAAAATTAGAATTGATAAAGACCTTTTACAGAATGTTTAGAAACTCAACAGGATGACAGTACTATAAACCGTCATGAATTAGACCCGAAAACATAATTGAGAGAGAGAACTGGACATTGCTGAGTGCTTATGAGCAGCTCCATGGACAGACTCCTCTTTCACGGTCATTTCTGCATTTCTTTCTTTTTTTTTTTAATGTTCAGTTAGCCACCATATAGTACATAATTAGTCCTGATGCAGTGTTCAGTGATTCAGTAGTTAATTAAGTATAACACCCAGTGCTCAACACAGCACGTGCTCTCCTCAGTACCCATCACCCTGTTCCCCCTCCCCTCATTTCTAACCAGATGTTCTGTCACCTCCCTCCTCCAGTTCAGACCACCAGTTCTTTGTGAGTGCAGCACCTTAAACCCACCATCCTTTCTGGCCTCCCTCCCGGTCCGTTTTCTGGGATTAGAACCATTACCTGCGCTCAGCATGCCTTCCCTGATTTACCTGGGTTTAATCAGTGATCTCTCTCCCTTATTCTCACAGTTTTCAGAAAGTGCTGCTATTAATCGGACACATCATAATGTTTGTTGTCATTATTACGCATAGACTCTAAGCTCCTGCTCTGTTGGCACCGTGCCTGCCATTAAGAGCTTA
Source organism: Mustela putorius furo (assembly GCF_011764305.1). Classification (NCBI taxonomy): domain Eukaryota; kingdom Metazoa; phylum Chordata; class Mammalia; order Carnivora; family Mustelidae; genus Mustela; species Mustela putorius. The sequence goes on along the minus strand of NW_025421467.1, from coordinate 9,887,747 downwards.
GCAGATAGTTGGTGAACAAATTAAATCAGTGTTACCAGCAGTGCTCAGAAACAAAATGAGAGTATCACCCTACACCAATGAACACAAAATGTGGCTCAATACATTTTTTGAGTAGTTTGTAATTTTTTCCAGTTTTGGCTGTTATTCCCTGCAATCAAACTTTCTGTTATGAATATAAAATTATTTTAATATAAGGTGCTTAATGATAATTTGTTAAGCCAATTTGAAAACTTCTCCTGTGTGATGATAGAATAATTAGTAGTATTTTTTATCTCAGAATTTCATCTGTTTCACTGATATGCTCAACTATATGTTGCTATGATATAACAAAAGGAATACCATATAAAAGGTGAAGAATTATGGACTAAGTAAGCAATCTATAATTAGGGAAGGAAAATGCTGATTTTATAAATGAGTCTTCAAGAATTTTTTTTAAAGGCCCATGGAGAAATACGTGAGTGCCTGAGTCAGTTAGGCGTCTGACTTTTGATTTCTGCTCAGGTCATGATCTCCAGTTGTGAGTTGGAGCCTTGCATCGTGCTCCATGGTAGGCATGGAGCCTGCTTAAGATTCTGTCTCTCCCTTTGCCTCTGCCCCTCCCCACCTCTAAAATAAATAAATAGTTAATTAATTAAAAAATAAATTTTTAATTGTCCCTGGAAATATTTTTTTGAAGATTTTATTTAGAGATACAGCAAAAGAGGGAACACAAGCAGGGGAGTGGGAAAGGGAGAAGCAGGATTCCCACCGAGCAGAGAGCCCGATGTGGGGCTCAATCCCAGGACCCTGGGATCATGACCTGAGCCGAAGGTAGACACTTAACGAATGAGCCACCAAGGCGCCCCCGAAATAATTTTTCATTGAATGTATTGTAACACGTAGTTTCCAATGTTTCTGTCTTGCAGTTGTCATGCATTTTAAATTTAAATTTGTAAAACATTAGAAATATTTTACCTTACTTATTTTGGACTTTTATGCGTTTAGTTTTTAGCACATGAAATTATAAATTGGTAAAATTTAGACTAAAATCTAATCCACGTATGTCACTTACCTTGTTATATTTTTAGAAAACAAAACAAAACAAAGACAAAAAGCCATTTAACTAATAGGATTTTCCAGTTGAGAAAATCTACTAAAATCACATTTTTAATTAGATTATTCCTGATGCCAGATTTAGGCGAGTTTTCTTTCATTTTATCTGCCTTTTAGACTATGTGTTGTGTTTAAACTATGTTTAGACTATGTGTTGGTTGGGGGGGGGGAGAGTCCTGTTCTGTTGTAAATGTTTCATACTCTATATTTATTAAAACTTATTTCAAACTCTGTAAAAATCCAAATGGGTTGAATTTACATCAGATATTAAATAATATAACCCATGTAGGTGGAATCCACACAGAGTATGATAAGGATTCTTGGGCTCTCTGCAACTTTACCCAACTACTTGGATGTTGCTACATTTTTACACGTTAATCCCTGTATTGGGCTTTTCTACTTTGATGGCCGTTTTCGACCAGTTCCTCTTGGACAGACATTTCTGGGAGTTAAAAGTGCAAATAAGGTAAATATATTTTTGATAATTTACTTTTCTAAAACTGTTTTTGTTGATGTATTGTTTAATGTTTAATGTATTTGGGATTTCTCCAAAAGACCTAATCTGTAGGATTGCAAATTGAATTTTTTAGACAAAGTTAAGCATGCTTCCTTAACTAGATGTAGTAGAAAAACTCTTTCTAAAAGTTGCTTGTAGTTTGCATTGCTATCATCAATGTAGATTTTGTATTCTTAGCTGAGAATACAAGTTATATATAAAGTTATATGTTTCAAAAAGTTATTTTGATATGATTAAAGGCTGGTATAAAATAATAAAAGACTCTCATTAAACCAGTAATATACATTTTGATATGATATCCATATAAAATAAACAGTACTTTTATGCAATTGAAAAATAATTCCTAGTAGCAACTATTAATGGAGGTGTTCTATTTCACTTGTAAAGATTTTGAATTACCATATTAACTATATATATGTAGCATATGTTAAATTCTTTATAGTGCTTTTAAAAGTTTATTTATAGTATTACTGTGTACCATTTACACTATTAGGGTGCTTATTTTAGACTTTTATAATATTGTGAAAGAATATTTTACCTAGCTCAAAATTTATGCATTTAATATTCTGTTTAATGCCACTTTTTTTTTTCTGTAGAAGAAATAGATTTAAGAGAAGATTCATACGCCTTATGACCTCTTCATAAAAGAAAATAAGATGGAATCATGTGTTATTATGTCAGCCTTAGTCTTTAATGTATTGCATTACTTGTCTAAAGAGAATTTTATTAGTAAAGTAAGGTCATTTTACCATACACTATTACAAATAAAATACTCAGCTAGGAAATACCAGAAGTGACTGTCACTATAACAGTGTCTATGCTCCATCTACATTGCATCAAAGTAAGGTTATCTATATAGCTGTAGGGAGCCGTTTCAGAGCTATGGACAAAAGGATAGCTCATGATATGATAATAGTTCTACTGTACATGTTTTATCATTAAAAAGTGCTTTTCAGTATCGCTTTTTTTCCCTTAATATATATTTGATTATTTAGTACATTTTAATGTACCATTAGGTCAGGTGTAGAGCTGTTTTTTTTATAGCTTTAGATTGTTCTTTCAGCTTTATAATTTAAGTGATAACAGGTGCTTATCATAGAAAGATACTATATAGAGAAGAAAAATTTTTCAGATGCTTTTCAACCATTTTAAACGTTTTTTTAATTCTATCCTACAAAGTGGTAAATTATTTAAAGCTAATGAAATTCAAAGTATTTGCACCATAATATGTCAAAATTGTAATCATAAAAAGAATGGCATCTGGTGATTAAACTATCATAATTATGTTGAAAGTTTAGGAGTTTGACTATATTAGAAAGATACTTTTACAGATCTTAAATACTGTAAATAGTAAATTAATTATATATACTAATTATAGATACAGATCTTTTTGTCGTACTAAATGGTATTATTTTTACACTCAGTGAAATATACAATTGGTAACCATTAAGCATTTCCCCATGGTGTTGTTTAATATATTTGCTAACCAGATACTAATTTGTCATCTTGTATAAAAGGTAATCTTTGTAGGTTTTTGAGAGTTTCATTCAGAAACACATGATATGATTCAGTTATCATGGAAGAACATAGGAAGATTGTGTGCCTGACACCTCTAATCTGAAATAATGGCTTTGGCTGGCACTCAGACTGCACTGAAAAAATTATTGTGAACAGAAGTTGTTTTTGAATCATTAATGGGGAGTAAATTATCTTCTGATTCTCTCATTTTACTTAGTCACCACAAATCATAAGAGAAACAGAATGATAAAACATTTGCTTTATTAAAGCAAATAATCTAAATCATAGTCATTTCAGATGTGTATGACATTTTCATCCCCTCTACACTCTTAACAAATGTTAAATAGGGAGATATGGGCTGGATTACATGCCTGCTCCTTCGGATTAACTATCTTACCTTTTTGGTTGGAAGTTTTCCCTCATCATTAGGGAAAATGAGACCCTTTCTTAACTCATAAATTGATACTAAATTTTCATTTAATCTGAGAAATGTTTCTGTAGAAAAATATCTACCCCTCTCCATGTATATTACAGAAACAGTATGTTCCTTCGATTTCAGCTTTATATACCATGGCATTCTACTAGTAGTGTTCTGGCGATTTTGAGAATTCCAGAGGAACGCTCTATAGTTTACAGAATGAAATAGAAGAAAAACAGCCTGAAGAGTGGGCTTTCCTGGGGAAAGCAGAGAAAAGAATTTTAAAATTATTCTAAAATACCTACAACTAGTATATTATCCTTAAAATTGTCTTTAAAAAACTTGACATACTTAGAAAGTTAGTACTCTGCAAGTATTATATGAGGTATTTTATTTGTACTTTTAAACTATATTGTGTTTATTTCTTATTAGGTTGTTACATGCTACATGTTTATATTGCGTTTGTTGCTTCTGCATTCTAGTTAATCTGAAAGGGAAAAAAGTGCCTTAAAATTTGTAGGTTTTTTTGGTAGTTAGAAAGTTTATAACTGCTTCATTTTATATTATTTGTATTTTTAAAAAACTTAAGGTACAGCAATTGAATAATATGGATGAAGTATGCTATGAAAGTGTTTTGAAGCAAGTAAAGGCTGGACATCAGGTACAGTTACTTTCTTTTATCCTGTTTTTAGAGAATACTAAATGCTTAAAATTATTAATTTTTATGCTCTTAAAATTTTTCTTGAATTCTGAGATAATGACTGGGTTCTTAGTTCTTAATAATTTTTTGGTTCAGTGGTTAGCCATGTAAGTCATAGAATATTAATAGATATCATTCCAATATTGATAGGTCATGCTATCTTGTTTGCCAATTTATTCAGTAAATAAGACAGAAAAGAATTTCATCCTTTACACTTCTTGGTTGTTTTTTTTTTTTAATCTTTTTTAAAAGCACCAATCTCCTTTCATGCCTCAAAAAGTTTAATTTATATTTTTACATAATGTAAAAATTTGAAATGTTGTATCATTCTTACTATTTTCATTGAAGTAGTATCAACTGAAATATATATAACGTTTTTATATTGTCTTATTGTGCTTGGAAGCTAAGCACTTTTACTTTTAAACTCCATTGTCAAAATGCTCCAATCAAGATTGTTAGAGAAAAAGTGGAATGATAATAATTGCTTACATAAAACTTAGCCATTGCCCAATTGTATATGGGTCTTTGGATCATTTTATTTTATTATAGAATTTTTTTCTGTTATTAACCTTTTATGGCACATAAAATTAAATGCTTTCTGGTCCTTTGGTTTTTAAATTTGTTTAAAGAGCAGTGAAATCCTTCTTTTCCAGACTAAATCTTGTTTCAAGCCCCAGTATATAAACAAATCAAAGATGAATTAAACTTGAAGGCATGGAACACTGCCCACTGAGAATCTCTGATGCATTGTGCCCCTTTAAGAAATAGTTTTAAAGTCAGGTTTCTAACTAATCTCAAGAAGATGTCCTTAGGTTTAAGAATAACTTTTAGGGAAAAGACATCATAATTAAATTATACAATATTAGTGACTTACCTTCCTAATGATTAGTAAATGTCTGAAACTGCTAGAGTTATATTTATTTTCACTGAATTCTTTACCAGCCAATGAGGCAGGTACTATTGTCATCATCTGACAAATGAAGAAAATGAGGAGCTGTATATTTACAAAATAAAGTAACATGTATCCATCATTTTACTAGTCCAGTTGTAAATTCAGTCCATGTGAGTATGGAGTCTCCACTAACCATCATGTCATTATCACTTTCTGTGCCTTTATTTTATATCAGTGTATTTTTTTGATTCTCATTAAGAAACTGCTTTATGAATAGCATTATTTATTATGTACAAATAATGAAATGGTAAAGGCCAATATTCTCTCTTTAATCAAAAATATTTCCAGTCTCCAACTACTGATTCTTGGTCAGGAGCCAGGACACTTTTTGTAAACGGCCACAAAGTAAGTAATTTAGGCTTTGCGGGCTTTATGTTTTTTGTTGTAACTACTCAGTTGTGCTCTTGTAGCATGAAAGCAGCTAGGGAGAGTATATGAACAATTGGGCACAGCTGTGTTTCAATAAAACTTTATTTACAAAAACAAGCAGCAACTGCATGTGGCTTGTTTTCTAACCTTTGTTCTAGATTGTCTCACAAGATTTATTTGTAGTGAATGTCTGATGATCCTAAAATGTTATCTAGGGAAACTTTTGACAGCATTTCAGTGAAAATCCTAAAGCAAAGAAATATCCTGTATAGCCATCAGTATTTGTGCCTTCTTTGTAAAAGAACAGGACAAATTTGTACTACAGAAAATTTAAGCTGTATTATTAGCTAAGGAATGTAGCTGTGGAATCCATAACATCCATTTGTATATACTATATTAAAAATATTAAATATTTAAATGTTTTCTCCATTAAATTAAAAACAAATAGTTACTCTTTTTTAGAGCAGTTTTGGGTTCACAGCAAAATTGAATGGAAAGTAGAGAGCATTCTCATACAATGCCTGCCCCCACATATGCACAGCTTCCCCCAACTGTCAACATTCTGCACAAGAGTGGTACATTTATTTCAATCAGTAAACCTATATTGACATGTCAGTATCACTTATGGTGTCCGTAGTTTACCTTAGGATTCGCTCTTGATGTTCATTCCATAGGTTTGGACAAATGTATAATGACATGCTTCCACCATTATAGTGTCGTACAGAATAATTTCATTGTCCTAAAAACCCTCTGTGTTCAGCCTATTCATCATTCCTTCCCATTTACCACTGGAAACCATTGACCTTTTAAGTTTTTAAGACCTTTTAAGTTTTGCCTTTTCTAGAATGTCATACAGGTTGTAGCCTTTTTAGATTGACTTTTTTCACAATACCTACATGAGGTTTTTCCGTGTCTTTTCATGACTTCATAACTTACTCTTTTTAGTACTGAATAATACTCCACTGTCTGGATATACTATTATTGATTTACATACTGAATGATACCTTGATTGCTGCCAAGTTTTGGCACTTATGAATAAAGCTGCCGTAAATGTCTGTGTACAGGTTTTGTGTGGACTTAGGTTTATGGCTTCTTTGGATAAATAACAAGGAGTATGGTTGATGGATCATATGGTGAGAGTATATTGAGTTTTATAAGAAACTGCCATACTATCTTCCAAACTTGTATAGCAATTGGCATCCCCACCATCAATGAATAAGAATTCCTGTTGCTCCATAGCCTCACTAGCATTTGGTGATGTCAGTATTTTGGCCATCTGAGAGGTGTGTATTAGTATCTTGTTCTTGTAATTTGCATTTCCCTAATGACAAGTAATGTTTAACATATTTTCATATTCTTATTTTCTATCTTTCTATATTCTTTGCTGAAGTGTCTGCTTAGGTCTTTGGCCATTTTAAAGTCAGGTTGTTCATTTTCTTATTGTTCAGTTTTCAGAGTTCTTTGTATACATTGGACAAAAGTCATTTATCAGATGTGTCTTTTGTAAGTATTTTCTCCCATTCTGTGACTTGGCTTCTCATTTTTTCATCAGTGTCTTTTACAGAGTGGTTTTTAAGTTTACTGGAACCGAGCTCATCAGTTATCTCATGGATCATGCCTTTGGTGGTATATCCAAAAAAGTCATTACCATACCTAAAGTCACCCAGATTTTCACCTAAGTTATCTTCTAGGAGTTTTATAGTTTCATATTTATATTTAGACCTATGATTGGTTTTGAGTTAAATTCTGGGAAGAGTATAATGTCCACGTCTAGATTTATTTATTTCTGCATGTGGACTTCCAGTTGTTCCAGCACCATTTGTTGAAAAAACTATCTTTGCTCCATTTTATCACCTTTACTCATTTCTCAAAGATTATCTGGTTGTATTTATGGCTTATTTCGGGCTTCCTTACTCTTTTCCATTTGTTTGGCTATTCTTTAGCCTATACTAGAGTGTTTTGATTCCTGTATCTATATAGTGAAGTCAGGTAGTACTGTCCCTCCAACTTTGTTCTTCAACATTGTGTTGGCTATTCTGGGTCTCCATTTAAGTATGAACTGTGAGCAAACATACTTTTTTTTCTGTAACTTTTAATTGTGATGGGATTTCTTCTGTTGCTGGAGAATTTTTTCCTAATTTATGATAAATTTCATTATAAATGCTAACCTTTAAAATTTTTTTATCTCTTTTAAGATAATGGAAATTAAATTGTAAGTACTATGCTCTGTATAGAACATATAAATAGATAAGTTATATTTGACTCTAGTCAGGAAAACACTTAACTACTCCTTTTGTAATCGAATAACCTTGAAAATGTTATAAAAATATTTAAAACACCAGTGGTGGGAATGTTAGTGTTGCATCTAGAATTAAAAAAAAATTAAGACAGTCATTTTTCTTCCAGTTGTAGCTAGCACTTAATAACCAGATAAATAGATATTTGTTTCATTACTTTGGAATACAAGATTGCTTCTGATAGAAATAAATCACCTTTTTTAGAATTAAAAAAGGTGTTTTTATGAATTTTTTTCTGGGTGAGACTGATAAATGCATATATCCATGTATAAACATACATATAAATGTACATATTTATAAATACTAATAAAAGTAAATGGCTTAATAATGTCATTATTGCCAGTACTGTAACTATTTTGGAGCCTTAAGAACTACAGGTCCCTCATCTTTATAACAGTATTTGCCTTTATCATGATGTTTATAATTGTTCTTTAAGTATATTTGGTATATTGCTCCCACCATTTTTTCCATTACATTACAAAACCTTACATTATAATATGTAATATTTCTTTAAAAAATAAAATGCACCCTATTCCTAAATGCACCCTATTCCTAAATGTTGGAGAGAATAATAGTTGTATCTTCCATTGTAAGTAAGTAAAAATCCAACTAAATGTTGTAACTTAAAGGATCCTTGGAAGATTATTTCCTCTTCCTCTTCTAGCATAGTTCTTTCACTGTTACAGAGACTAACGTGTCCCTGTAGGAATCATGATTCATACATAAAGTGCTGGCTGGGGGTGGTTTGGTCAGTATAGATGAGATCTTACCGCCATTCCTTTCATTCTTAGTGTGAAGTTGTTTAGTACATTACTTTTCAGAAAGAATACTGCCAGAGGGCAGGCACTTGCAGCTATAAATTCTGAAAGGACAAGTTGGGATGGAGGACTGGGTTCACAACACTGATTTCTGTTTAGAAGGGACAGACTCGGATGGGATACCCCAGAGAAGGTTTCGTGCTGCTCCACAGGATGAGGAACCTTGGAATAGAGAGTGAGCAAAGTTGAGGCAGAAGTTGGTTACAAGCATGACCTCCCAAACGTTTGTGTGCATGTCATGGCATCCACAATTGCCAGCCTTTGACGGACATGACCTCTGACCTCTCTTCCCCTGTCTGGCTAAAATGCACTGGGTGCAATTTGAGAGCCCATGGAAACACTTAGGCATCAGGATTTGTGTCCAGATCTGTGACTTTTTCCAAACAAGAATTAGAGCAGGACAATTATGGCCCTTCTCGGGCTGATCAGGCTCCTTATGAAGCCAAACTTGGGCTGCAGGTCTCATAATTTCTATTTTTGAATGATTAGTGATGATGTTTATATTCTATAATAAACATAATTATAGAGCTTCCATAAGTTCTGTAGAAATACCCATGAATTTCTTTTACTATTTTTAATTATAAAAATAAAATAACAACACTAAGGAAAATTTTTATAGTTCCACTGTTATTTTATCATTTTAACATTAGTATTGTAATTTTTTTAAGATTTTATTTATTTATTTGACAGTAGATGGAGAGGCAGGCAGAGAGAGAGAGAGAGGGAAGAAGGCTCCCTGCTGAGCAGAGAGCCCGATGCAGGACTCGATCCCAGGAACCTGAGATCATGACCTGAGCTAATGGCAGCGGCTTAACCCACTGAGCCACCCAGGTGCCCCTAGTATTGTAATTTTTATATACATCCCACTACTCACTTTTTATCGAATTGCACATATAGCTTTTAATTTTGTTCACTGAAACTTTATTAGTTATAATCCATTACTAGATTATACTGTATATACAATTTTATATTCACTGTTTTCTTTAATGAATACTGGACAGTTTTCATTGTTTCTGCATGGTTCTAACAGCTTTAATGTCTGGAAAAAGAGGGAGATTTGATTCAGTTTGTAAGTATCAGATACCGTGTGAGTCTCTTTGGACTTTTAATCTTCCCAAACATTCTGATATAAGCATTATGGTCTCCTTTTGTTAAAGAGAAAGTGAAACTACAACATATTAAGTCCCTTTCCAAGCTAGTACATACAGCTAGTAAAGGTTTGCACCAGGACTGAAACACAAGTTTTTGTGTTGATAAAGCCCACGGCATCTTCAGAACTTTACACTGCTCCTTTGCTGTTAAGCTGACATTAGCTGTTCCTCTCTTACTGGTTATTCCTACATTAGCGAATGTTTTCAGTGTTTGCAATTTTCTGTTATTAAAAATAGTGCTACTATAGTGACCATCTTTCTACCTGTTATTTTTTCTGTTGAAACATTTACTCAGGATAAATTTCCTAAAATGGAATTATGGCACAAAAGGCCAGATTTTGTGGGCTTGCCGCATGATCCTATGATACATTCTGAATGGATTATATAATTTTGTGGTCATAGCAGACCTATGTAGGATTTTAGAAACTTAATGCCATGTTTTTCTGAAAAGTTTTTCAGTGTAATGTGATGTAAGATTACAATCTGATGTGTTTGCTATTTTAAATTTGTTTCATAATTTTAAAGCATATAAGAAAATGATATCATTCCAGGGAATTTTTTTCTTTATTAGCAGCTATTACTTTTAAATCATGATTACAAAAACAATTTTGCATACCATATTGTTCATGCTTTCCGTTGGGTGTACACCCACTTTCAATTAGAAAAACATATTCTTCCCTGTGATTTTGCTTCATGACTGTGACCGTGTGGTCTTTGACCTCCGTAATTGTATTTTCTTTTTTAAGAGAGGGAGAGATAGAAATGAAGGAGAGGGGAGAGGGAGAGGGAGAAAGAGAATCATAAGCAGACTCCATGCCCATCCAGAGCTCAGTTTGGGGCTCGATCTCACAACCCTGAGATCTTGACCTGAACTGAAATCAAGAGTTGGGTGCTTAACTGACTGAGCCACCCAGACATCCCTATATTTGAATTTTTAAAATGTAGCTTAAATAAAATTAAGGTGCCTGCATGGCTTAGTTGGTAAGTGACTGCCTTCGATTCAGGTCATGATCCCAGGGTCCTGGGATCAAGTCCCTCATCTGGCTCCCAGATCCATGGGGAGTCTGCTTCTCCCTCTGACCTTCTCCTCTCTTATGTTCTCTCTCTGTGTCTCACTCTCTCTCTCAAATAAATAAATAAAATCTTTAAAAATATATAAAATTACTATAAAAGAGATTGAGGGGAAGAAAAGAATTTGAACAAATTTAACTTGTGGACATACCAAAGAGCAAAATTAGGGGGAATAAATCACTACTAATTCTCCCATCCAGAGTTCTTGTTGGTGTGTGTCCTTTCATGTTTTTTTTTTTTTTTAATGCATTTTATTCCTTTAACTTCCTTTTTTTCTCAGTTACTTCTATCGTTTCTCTATTATATTTTGTCTATCCAAAAATATGACAGAACCTTAAATAGAAATAATAACATTAAAGTATAAATAAATACTTACATCAAAGATGTCCTATTTAAAAATTTAACCAGTGTGTTCTATGTAATATTGTCCTTTTAGGTTTTATGCTCCAGTAGGACAGGTCTTACAAAATAAGTTCGGGTTACAAGAACATATTGTTCATTAAGTTCCTAGTGTAGTGTGTCTTATGTATGGGGTCTCTGTGGTAACTACTATTTGATTGTGACAAATGGCCTCATCTTCAAAGATTTAGCATCTTTAGTGAGATAAGGATGATGAGAAATATAAAATGCATCAAGACTATGACTTACTGGTTGATATTTGCTTCTGATTTCACTAGTATTAACAAATGTGTAGGCCAGTGCCTTCAGATTGTAAGTACTGAGTTGTCAAGGCAGTCTTATATTAATATAATCATCTCAAGAGCTCTTTCGCAACATAATTTGAAAGCAGAGCTCCATCTTTTCATTTCTTTATTACCTATATTATGTGTGTGTAATCTTGGGAAAGTCGCTCAAAACTAAAATCTCTTCCTGTTTCAGTCTTTTCAAAGGGATCATTCTAAGTCTTCTAGTTTCAAGTTGTTCTGCCAAGTATGATTTGGCCTATATAATTCATTTAACTTAATGTGTGGGAGCTTCTACTGTGGTCTTTGTAGTATGTCCAGAACTGAATTTGCAAGGAAGATACTTAGGAAGGAAAGCTATTACACATTTTTATTTTGGAAGCTGAGGTAGATACCTATTTCAACAAGGCTAACAATCTTTGAATTAAACCATCACACAAGAATTCCTACTTCATAGTTCTCCTTGATTACTGAGGCTTATGTGGAAGTTTGTTTTCAGGGGCTTAGGACTCCCCCCAGCCACACACACACACACACCGGCCTTGCTGGAATATTTTTCCCCTTTTTTCTCTCCTAAGAGACATACGTTCACGAAGTTATGGTCCTCTACCTTTATTAGAAGGTAACCAAAGAACTTCCCAGTAGATTAAAGTTTCTGAGTTGTGTTTTTCCCCCCTCATAATTGAAGTTGACTATAATGTTAATTCAGTTACTGTCTGTCTTCACATAAGGTTCCAAGTAATAAATGTCAACAAATGAATTTGTATCCATCTGTCAGAAAATGAAAAGTATATAATTCAACAGTCTTTTCACCTTATTATCTAAAAAACTGTCACCCAAATTAACTCTTCGTTTATACTATTCTGCCTGGTCAGGTGACTGAAAGATCTAACTAATAAATGCTTCATTCTGGAGACTCTTTAAATGTTTTGTTTTATGGCAAACTATATATGTGTTTGTGTGTATATATGTATAGAGAGAGACCTTTGCTTACAAAAATTCAGTTATAGTTATAACTGTGTTAGTGTTTTGCTATTAAATAGCCAACTACATATTCAGTAAATGTGCTTTGCCTTGTTATTAAGGGAACATAAGTTATTTCTTATGGGGCTGTGTACCTAACAAACTTCAGCTTTATTTTGTTGCCTTTTAAATACATCTTAGCGGATTATATACAGTAGTTAGAAACTATAGGTAAGTATATTCTACTCCAGGAAAATCAATTAAATTTTCCCCACTACTACCTCGTGCACCTTCTCCCTGCCAACTAGTTAAAAAATCCTTCCAGTGACTATTCCTTGATTTTGTTTGTTTTCTTACCTTGAAGTTGTTTAGTATTTTGGATTTTCTCCCTAATTGTGGTTTCCCTAAATACTTTAATCAGAGCAGCTACTTTTCAGACCATTATTAATAAGACTGACATAAGTGTCCTTTCAAAAAAATGAAAAATATAGCTCTCAAGCAAGTGAATAGTTCTTATGATAAAAATTAACACTTTCCTTCTAAATACACAAATGAATTTCTTCTGTTTCTCTTCATTTAGATTAAATTAGAATAGAGCAAATTTCATGTTCAAAAGACATGCTGACAGTCTCTGGTCATACTATTCCATGGGTTTCAGTATACTAATCATGGAAACTTACTGTGCTCGTGTACTTAATAGATTTTATGTGCAGCTTTGCCTTCAAAGTATTAAAAACAGTAGGAGGCAGTTGTGTTCCACTCAAGCATGTGTGATGACAGATGGAGAAAATCTTTTCATGTTGACTTTTCAACAGTCATACTCTGCAAGACTTCAAGTCTTCTTGGCTATTGGGAAATTAAAAGTTGGCGATTCAGCCTTTAATTTTGATCCATCTGCTCAAACTAATGAGACGTCTCATTTGTAAGCTTCTCTTTGTGTTACCAAATGCAAGTACAGCTTTATCATTCCTGTTAATAATTCCCCTCCTCCTGTGTAACTTGCAGAATGGGAAAATAATTGATGCCTTAACCCTATTGAGATTTTTCTTGTTATACAAACTTTGTTACAGTGATAGAAAAAGAAATTAGAAACTGTCTCAGAGATTATGGCATATTTATAAGCAAGTTAACTTCTGTTTTTACATTATCAAAAAGCTAGCATCCTTATTTAATATCTTACTCAAAATCTACTAACAGTTTCAGGAATAAAAGGCTTTTGCAGTATTAAAGAGGGAAAAAAGTTAACTTCAGTCTTGGAGGAATATGTAATATCAGGTCTTCCTTATTCAGATATGTCCTTGTTTTCTCTTTCTTCATTGTTTATAACTTTTTAGTAGATATTTCTGTTTGTAATAAGAAACCATCCTGAAAATTGACTACCAAATATGCATAAATTTAACTTCTGACTATTTGAGGGGAATTATTTCTCTATCTTATCATTGCTTCTTAGTTTCTATAAAAATAATTATGAACAACTGAAATAAGTTTTACTATGCTAACTTTAATAATGGAACTTTCCTTGGCCTTTTTACCTAAAAAAGTTTTCTTCCTCCAGATATAATCATCTCTAATTCTCAGTACCCATGTTCTGTCATATCAAATTTGTTTAACATACCCTTTATTTGTGAATTATTTGAGTGCTACCTTCTTTATTTCCTCCTGCCAAATTGAGACATATTCCCAAAAGAATATATAAGCAAGATTCTTAAGGAGGAGACATTTTAAAAACTATGAGCATGGGGAGTTAGAGAGAAGGGGGTTGGGGTAAATTGGAAGGGGAGGTGAATCATGAGAGACTATGGACTCTGAAAAACAATCTGAGGGGTTTAAAGTGGTGTGGGGGTGGAAGGTTGGGGTACCAGGTGGTATTATAGAGGGCACGGATTGCATGGAGCACTGGGTGTGGTGAAAAAATAATGATACTGTTATATGAAAATAAATAAATGAAAAAAAATTAAAAAAAAAACTATGAGCACAAGAATTAAAGATATTCCCCTTCATCTTTGGCATTAAAGACAGTACTATTAAGGGAATATTTCAGGAGCTTTTTCATATTTTTTTAAGATTTTATTTATTTGGGGGGCACCTGGGTGGCTCAGTGGGTTAAGATTTTATTTATTTGGAAAGAGTATGTGCACAAGTTGGGAGGGGAAAGAGGGAGAGAGAGAATCTTAAGCAGACTTCCTGTTGAGCACAGAGCCCCATGAAGGGCTCAGTGTATGGTCCTGAGATCGTGACCTGAGCCAAAACCAAGAGTCAGAAACTTAACTAACTGAGCCACCCAGGTACCCCCAGTTCAGGATTTTCTTAACTACTAGAAAACCTACTTGTAGGTTACTTCTGAATTTGGACATACTACATTTCAGATACCCAAGAAGAGAGGCTAGGCAGGATAATATGGGTCTAGAGCTCAGAAAAGAGGTCTGGGTTGTTAACATAAATATAAGAGTTCTTTCTTTCTTTCTTTCTTTCTTTCTTTTGGTATTTCTTTCTTTTTAAGATTTTATTTACTTATTTGACAGAGATCACAAGTAGGCAGAGAGACAGGTAGAGAAAGAGAAGGAAGCAGGCTCCCTGCTAAGCAGAGAGCCCGATGTGGGGCTCAATCCCAGGACCCTGGGATCATGACCTGAGCCGAAGGCAGAGGCTTTAACCCACTGAGCCACCCAGGCGCCCCATAAATATAAAAGTTATTTCTTTAAGGGCCATAAATGGAATAGGATGAAATAAGAGAAAGTTCTAAATTTAGAAAAGGTTTGGGAACAAACCAGGTAGAGAAAGAAAAGGCTATAAAGAAAGTAAGAGGATGGCCAAAGAGAAACAAGGAAAATTTTATATCATTAGAGCCGGCGGCGGCGGGGGGGGGGGGGGGGGGGGGTACAAAGGGAAATTAGCATTTGAACCTACTTCCACTTCTATAATTTCTCTGAAATCCCTCAATTTTATTCTCAGCTGTGAGCTACTGCCATCAGGAAATTTTGCCTTTAAAGAAAAACTTTTATTAAGAATGCATCAAGCTCTGCTTTACCTTAATATTTAGTTAAAACTACCTTTGTCTTTGGACTCTGGGGGGCTGAACAGCAGAATGCCTACGTCAACATAATTTTATATATTCCTGAAGTAGTCATGGCTGATATATAGTATTGTATCACAGGATCAGCCTAAGAAATAAGGGCTCCTGATCCATAATGTCCAATTTTAAAATTTTAGCTCCTAAATTTGTAATTTTAACTGATGAATTGTTATTATATTATACCACTGTCATAGAAAGAATTATATCAGACAGTGATATAATATAATGAAAATTTATCAGTTATACTTATTAACTTAGGAATTAAAATTTGAGCCATGTCTACTTTAAGAACTTTAAGATCTGAAATGTAGTATGTCCAGACCCAATTCATAAAATATTGACCTTTAACCAATGAATGATGTTCCATCCTTATTTCTTGGATAAGTGAATGGTGTAACTATAGATTTAGTTTCGTAAGTCAGAAACCTCAAAGTTATCCTTGTCAACTAACTCTCCCTTGTTCTCCTTCCTAATCCTTCGTTAGTACCTACTCATTTTACCTAAGTGTCTTTCAAGTAACCATCATGTTGTCCATCAGCTGTACTAACCACCTCTTAATTGCTCCACCTGCATCCCTTCTGGCCTTCTTCTAGCTGCTCTGTACATTCCAGCTGGCTGGAATGATCTTTTCAAAGTACAGCTCCAGGATGACAATTGAATGCTACAAGCTCCTTTAAAAAGGTTTGGGGGTCCCTATATTTTCTGGCTTTTACCTTCTTCTGTCTTCATCACATACCTCTCTCCCTCATTTCCTACCCCTGTCTTCCTGGTCTTCGTTCAGACCCTCATCATAGAGATGCTCTTCTATTTACCTCTGAGCTTTTACATAACTTAATCCCTCTATCTCACACATCTTTCCTTAATCTCTGCTTAGTTATCCTATATTAAATCCTTCAGATTTTCTCTTTGTTAGAGAAGCCTTTGTATACCTCCCTTCCTCTTTTACCTCCCTATTATGAATGGTGTAGTAGCCTAGCCTATGTCTTCTTCATAAGTCTGACTATAGTTAAATTTTTTTCTGGCTGGTTTTGGTTAATGCCACTTTTTATGATAAGATATCAGTCCTGTGAAGAAGATGGCTAACGATGGTCTTGCTCATCATTATATTGTCATGGCTTCACCAGTAACTGGAGCAGAGTTGGTGCACAGATAATGTTTGATGAATAAGTGAATAGGATATGGTAGTCTTTGCAAGTTTGAAGTAATCCTTAAGGAATTAGGGGGCAACTAACCTCAGGGAAAATTGAGAAAATAATCATCCACTGTACAGTAAGCTGAATATCCAGGCAGAGAGTAGAACAATATGGAGATTTGAATGACATCAAAGGATGCTTTGATTACCTTCTTGAGGAAATCCTCCCCACCCACCACCCCGTTGGCTATAAAGATCAGTGAAAGAATGTTGCTATTCTCCTTTAAAATGTTTCATTACATAAATTTATTCTTGATATTATTTCATCTAGTTATAGTCTTTTCTGTTATGCATATTAAATTATCTCATTTTCTCCTAATTTGAGATATCCATCTGACTTAGCTATATTTCATGATATAGATATCATTTGTGGCACCAGTTATTTGAAGTTAATATATTCTTTCTTTCTTTTATTTCTGTTCATTAAGCCCTAGAGGAGTAACTTTTGAACCCTTTTAAAATTTTACATTTTTAAGAGAAGAGAGAAAAAATTTATTTTTCCAAAATACAGCTTACCATAAGAGTACTCAATTACATTCTTGAAATTTTATATATAATAGTTCCCTTATTAACCTTGTAATGCTCTCTTCATTTGCAAAAGGAATGTTTTTTAATGAAGAATATTAGTATTGCATTTTTACTTCATTGTTTTTAACATTTTTTTTTCTAATTTTTTGAGGATTTTCATGTTACTGAAATGATACATTCTTGTAACAAGTGAATTAACACAAAGGTGCAAAAAGAAAAGGCTAAAGAATTACTTTCCCCTTACCTCACTTTACCTCCAATACCTCCTACCCCTGAAATGTATTCAGTTTCTCCTGGTGCATACAGATTAATAGAAGTATGCACATATCTTTAGGAATTTGAACTTTTTTGTTACATTAGTTATTTAGTTGTTTCTGGATTTTACAGCAAAAATTCACAGAGCACAGTAAAAAAGTTTGAGAATGACGCTGAGAAATTTTGAGGGTATAAACTAGGTTTAGATCTATCCTTGTACAGATGATAAATATTTAGTCAAAAGATCAAAAGAAAAAAATAATGCTGTCCATAAGCTTGGAAAAAAGTAGAAGCAAAACAAATAATTTTATTTTCCTGAAACTCATTTTGTTTCTATTCAATACATTGTTGAGCACCAGTGAACTCAGAACTGCAAGGTGAAGCTTGTGTTCTATCCCTTTCATCTATTGTGTAGTTGTGTATCATCTCTATTTTTACATGCCTGATCTCAATATAAGTTCCTGATAGAAGTTAGTAACTTTTCTATCCATTTTCTCCTGCTTTGCAGCTTCTTTGGTGGCCTTCTATGTGTATAACGTGGCAAAATGTGAAGGCAGTACAGATTGCTTTGCCCTCTTCCGGATACTATTCTTTTAACCATATTGTGTAATTTTCCTCTCAGTTTCTCTTTCACACCTCTAGAATATCTTACATAAAAACAGCAATAACTGTTGGGCTTTGCATATATGCTTTATGCATGTAACCAATGTATAAATGCATATTTTCTGACATAACTGCTTGGTTTACATGAAAGGTGAAGTTAGTTAAATGATACAAAATTTATTAAAAATTTCATTAATTAAAGATTCCATGTAGGGGTGCCTTGGTGGCTCGGTGGGTTAAGCTGCTACCTTCATTTCAGGTCATGATCTCAGGGTCCTGGGATTGAGCCCCACATCGGGCTCTCTGCTCAGCGGGGAGCCTGCTTCCCCCTCTCTCTCTGCCTGCCTCTCTGCCTACTTGTGTTCTCTCTCTCTGTCAAATAAATAAAAATCTTTTTAAAAAAAAGATTCCATGTAGATCTATAGCTCTTTCAAGTAAAATATTCCAGATTTGGGAATTGATTTTATTAGATTATTTAGTAATTTATTGATGTGACTTTTGTAATTATAGTACTAAGTTCTAGTAAGTACATAATTATTTAGTTAAATAATATAAAGAAGCTTTTAGTCTGTTTTATAGTATTCACTTCTGTCAAACACTTTGTATATTCAGTATTTTTAATCTGTTAAAAGTAGAACCTAACTATATACATATTCATTTTATACTATTATTTGAATTATTTATATTGTTATTTAAATAACAATAATAATATAGGCTTAGAAATTACTAAAACAATGTTTTACTGCGTGTAGTCCTCTTTTTTTTCTTTTTATAATATCATAGAAAATTCTCTAGATAGCCTTTCAGAATATATCACATAAATTGTCAGAATTTAATAGGACAGCTATTTATTTCATTTTAGAAAATAACATATTGAATCTCTTTATTAACTAGTTTCCAACTGATATTTGACTTGCAAGTAGTTGGTAGATATGTTTAATAACTTTCGTTACCTTGATAAGCATTTGTTGACTACATTTTTATAGCTTTCTTTTGATAAAATTGGACAGACAATATTTTTATTAAAGCTGAGTATAAAATTTTGTGTCCCAGAGAAATCTGATAGAGCTATTCATGTATTTGCTCAAAGTGTATAAAAGGTAGGTGAATATTCAGATTAATTACTCATTGAAGCTTTTTACTGCCTTGCCTATAGCTGGAGTTTTTATCTTTTTGGTTTGTTGTTGTTGTCATGTAGCATATAAGTGAGAAGGGGTGGGAAGAAAGAAATTATGTCTCTACAGATAATAATATAAATCAGGATTGTTTTTAAGGGAATAACACAACAGTCTCATATCTCATTTTTTTTCATGGTTTTTATAAATGAACAGATAGGAAATACAGCTCTAAGTATATTCTGGCAAATAAAGTAGGCATTTCCAGACTGTATAACATTCAACTTAGTGGCTGCTCCTGAAGACCTGTTAAGTCTTATGGAGGGTGTACACACACACACACGCACACACACACACTCACAAACAGAAATAAGAGACACTTGGAACAGACTTTATGTTTATTCACAGAGCATCGTGTTGGAGGGTGTATACACACACACACACACACACACACAAGCTCACAAACAGAAATAGGAGACACTTGGAACAGACTTCATGTTTATTCACAGAGCATCCTGTTGGTTGCTTCTCCCTAGCCTCCCACAAGGCAATATGGGTGAGAGCTGGCTGCCTCTATGCACATGGGTTACACCATAGAAGATGAGCTATAAAATTATGAAACTTGAAGCTTCTGTGTATGGTTGTTGCTGGCATGTCTGTCCCCTCTCTGATCGGGGAAGTAGGGAGGAGATGGAGAGAAAGAAAAACAGAAGAAGGAAGAAGAGGGAGAAGAGAAATAAGGGAGGAAAGGGAGAGAGATGAGGAAGGAAGAGAGAAAGTAGAACAAGTGACCCAAGAACCTTATATTTTACTCTAGCATATAAACAGATGACATCTTGAAGAAGGAAGGGAGGACCTGTACCCTGGAACATAAGCAGTTCTTTCCTTGAGAGATTAGAAAGGAGCCTCTACACTTTATTACCCTTAAATGGAAGGAAATTGTTCTGGGGGAGTGGAGACTTTCTCTGCCATTAAAGGTGGACTTAACTGTCCATCTCTCAGATGGCCCTGACCATTTTCCTATACCAGGAACTTCAGGGAGGATTATTTTCCAGCAAGACCTAGGTTTCTGGAAAGGAGATATACTCTACCAAACCATCCTAGTAGACACTGCTTGCAGAGGATGGGGAGGGGGTTTGGGTAGAGAAAAATCTGGAGAAAGGGGGAAAAAAACTTTCTAACTTAACCCACATTGCATATTCTCTCCAGTAGTATTTTTGTTCTGTTGTCTGTAAACTTAGACCTCAATTTTCTAACTATGGCATCTGATTTACTTTGTCTTATAGCTATATTTTTTTTTAGATTCTATGGTGCAAAGGCCAAAAAAACTTAAATGGCTAAATGGATGGTCAAATGGCAACCTTTTTTTAAATGTGGGATAATATCTCAACTGTAAGTTTGTAGATATATCATTTTTTTTTCTTAATGAAGAGGTTCACTGAAGAGTACAGTACAGATTTATGGAGAATTGAGGTGTTGTTCACTTGTGTTTGTGAAAATGGTCTAAAAAAGTAGAGACAGTTAAGAGCCAGTCTAAGACAAATTATAATTTTGTGATTTGTGATTTTTCTTTTCTAGCAATACAGTTTTCATCTAGCAAGTAAATTTGATTGAGAGTATATTGGTTCAGTATGATTTTTTTTGCTGCCCAAGTAAATTTTTTTCTAAGATTTTTATTTATTTGACACACAGAGAGAGAAATCAAAAGTAGGCAGAGAGGCAGGCAGAAAGAGAGGAGGGAGCAGGCTCCATGCTGAGCAGAGAGCCCGATGCGGGACTCAATCCCAGGGCCCTGAGATCATGACCTGAGCCGAAGGCAGAGGCTTAACCCACTGAGCCACGCAGGCACCCCCAAGTAAATTTTTAAAAGTATATTCTTTTATGAAGAATCTCCTCAGTGTAATATCATCTAATTTTTGAGAATATTAAATGCATAGTTGGTTGTTTAAGAATTATAAATAGTGAATATTGTCTAAGAAAAAAATGAACAATACTGACAGAAGGCTTAAAAATACATTTTATGTTGTTATTTTACTAAAATTAGATTCAGTCTGGAACATCTTATAATGTTGAATAATAATAGGTCTTGAAGTCCAGTGGCATCTGTAGAAATGAAATTGTTAGCTTACTAATGAATTTTATTTGCATAGTAATAGACTAGCTAGTCTTCCTTAATTTGCTCTACAGAATAGATGTTGCTATTTTGAGGCTGTCAATAACAAATGTCAATGCAATTTGGACTGTCATGGAGGTCATAAAATATTTTTCTGTGTGTGATACTATAATGTATTGAAGAGACATTCTTTATTCTGTCTTAGCAGCCTTTATTGGATTGACTGGGTTTAGCAATTAATTAAGTTGATCTACATTTGTACCATGGGGACCAATTAGAAGGAATGTAGTTTGGGTCACATCATTCAGATTTTAGTCATATTTGAGACCATCTTTGACACAGCCTGAAATCAGAGTGCTTGCATTTTTAGAACCTCATCATTATATTATTTTATCATTAAATTAATCATTGCAAGTAGGTAGGCTTCATTCTATGTTCCTTTTTTTTTTTTTACTTATGTGTGTATGTCTTTATGAACTTTTAAAAATTGATGATACTTATAACCTTTTCATACTTACAATTGGCCTGAAATTTTAAAATGGAAATAGTATTCTAGACTGAAAAACTTTACTGAGAATGGTTCATGATTTGGAATCTCTCTATGTAGTTTATTTGCCTCATTACGGTAAAAGCTCAGTGAGTAAAGTACCCAGTACAGAGACTGCTACACTTTCTTTTAGCATGTGAACTATATCTGAGTCATCAATCTAGATATTGAACAAAATGACTTTTAAAATTAAACCAAGACATTACTGTCAATATTCATCTAATATTTATTGAATATTTGCGTGTGTTAGACACTGTGCTGAGGACAGAAATCCGAAGGAGACACTCTGCATTACTGTTGCTTATAATCTGATGAGGGAAACAAAGGTTAATCAAATGATTATACATAAAATGTAAATGTACGGATTTCATAATTAACTTTCACCCACTCATTTTAGCATGTGTTAATGAGTCTCTAACTCTGCCACTCCTTCCATTCCACTGCATGTAAGGAAGAACTGCTCCTGTCTCCTGTTTATTAATTTATTTTTCTATTGACTTGAATTTTTATTTTACTCAATGGGTTATTATCCATTATTGTATTACTTACTTTGATGATCTTATTAGCCCAAATTTGGCACTTGGGAGTCCCTTCAAGCTTGCTTCTTTGCTCTTTTGACATGCTGCAGTCCCAGAACTGGATTTAATAATTTCTGCAAACCTGGCTCTCTTTTAGTAGAGAATGGTATTTAGAAACTGGTGAAAGTGTTTTATTTTTTTTCTCCCTTTGTATTTTTTTTTTTACATTTTTTAAATTAACATATAATGTATTATTAGCCCCAGGGGTACAGGTCTGTGAATCGCCAGGTTTACACACTTCACAGCACTCACCATAGCACATACCCTCCCCGATGTCCATAACCCCGCCACCTTCCTCCTACCTCCCACCCCCCACAACCCTCAGTTTGTTTTGTGAGATTAAGAGTCTCTTATGGTTTGTCTCCCTCCCAATCCCATCTTGTTTCACTTATTATTTTCCTAACCCCCAAACTCCTACTTTGCATCTCCACTTCCTCGTTTCAGGGAGATCATATGACAGTTGTCTTTCTCCAATTGACTTATTTCGCTAAGCATAATACCCTCTAGTTCCATCCACATAGTTGTAAATGGCAAGATTTCATTTCTTTTTATAGCTGCATAGTATTCCATTGTATATATATACACCACATCTTCTTTATCCATTCATCTGTTGATGGACATCTAGGCTCTTTCCATAGTTTGGCTCTTGTGGACATTGCTGCTATAAACATTAGGGTGCACGTGCCCCTTCCGATCACTACATTTGTATCTTTAGGGTAAATACCCAGTAGTGTGATTACTGGGTCATTTAGGGTAGCTCTATTTTCAACTTTCTGAGGAACCTCCATGCTATTTTCCAGAGTGGTTACACCAGCTTGCACTCCCACCAACAGTGTAGGAGGGTTCCCCTTTCTCCACATCCTTGCCAGCATGTGTCATTTCCTGACTTGTTAATTTTAGCCATTCTGACTGGTGTGGAAAGTGTTTTATTTTTAAAATGATTATTTTCACTGCTTTCCCAAAATATTGTCCAGAACAATGAAAGAGATGATTTTAGAATTTTCAAACTTTTAACAAAAAAAGAGAATGTTGAACAGAAGAGTTTCTCATGAAGTGGTCACTTTCAGGCTCCTCGAGGGTGCTCTGAGGTGCCACAGGACTTGCTGTCAGGACATTAAGAGTAGGCAACTGGTGATGTTTAGCTGAGGAAAGCCCAGTCAATAATGGAGATATGATGGAATTTCAAATCTTTAAAGAATTCTTATGTGTGAAAACAAGTGCATTTGTTTTCTATTGTCTTAGAGAACAATACCAAACTTGGTCCCAGTGAGTGGGTTGTATAGGGATCAGATTTGGGAAGAATATAAGGAAAACCTTTGTGGAACAACTAATAAACGTTTTTACCTACTGAATAGACCCTTTTATGTGCTAGGCTCTTTTTTGGGACTTCCTAATTAATCTTTGTTGTATCTATACCAGCCTTGTAAGGCAGGTACCATTATCTCCAAATTACAACTAAAAAAACAAAGCATGAAGCACAGGTAAACTTGCCTAAGCTTTTCTACTGTATGGATGCTGAATTATGATTCAAACATGGATCTAAAATTCTGTTGGTATTTGAAATAATTATAATAATATGTTATCTAGGTTAGTTTGGTGTCAGATAAGCATTTTGTCTAGGTTGATAAGAATTGTTTCTTTTTTTAAATTTTCTTAATTTTATTTATTTATATATTTTAATACAAGTGAGCGCACAAGCAAGGGGAGCAGTGGGCAGAGGAGGCAGCACAGGCAGAGGAAGAAGCAGGCTCCCCACTGAGCAAGGAGCCCCATGGGGGGCTGAATCGCAGGACTCTGGGATCCTGACCTGACCCAAAGGCAGACACTTAACTGACTGAGCCACCCAGGCATCCTGATAGGAACTTTTTCTTAAACAAAAATATTAGTTTGAATATATCTTAAATTTGTTTAAGTAATTATGAACAAGGAAAAATAATATTCTTGATATGTTTACTTTTATATTTAAAAAAAAACTAGAAGAAAAATCTAATACTTCTATGCTTAAAACAATTTTAATGTATAAAATTCACTTTCATCAAGAGCATATACATTGTCATTAAGTTACTTAAGTTTATAAATGTAATGATTTTATTTACTTATTTATTTTTAGTGATTGTTTTAAAAAGAATTCAGCAGTGCCTAGGTACTCAGTCAGTTAATTGTCCAACTCTGGATCTCAGCTCAGATCTTAATCTCAGGATCATGAGTTCAAGTCCTGCATTGCTCTCCACATTGGGCATGGAGCTTATGTTAAAAAAATGAATTCAGATTCCAGATTATTGAATGCATGAATGTATATGGTGCACATATGAATAAGATATAAATTAAGAATTTATAGAAAGTTTATTCAGGCATTTCTTGGATAACATAAACTGTATTACCTCTAAAAGATATACATATGTTTAATGTCTTAAGGAAACATTGTTAGTTAAAAAGTTTATAGTAAAGGGAAAAAACATTCAAAATATTTACCATTTTGAAATTCTAAAAACACTTTTTTCTCTGCAAGTTTGTGGTCTTAATATTTTAGAGGCTATGCTGACTAGAACTGTCTTATGCTTCTAAGTATATTATACAATGCCCTGATGTATGGTGAATTGATTGTAAGATTATTTTCTTTGCAGTGGACTTAGCTAGAAAAATGATGTGTATTTTTGGTGTCATGGTATATAGTGTACACTAAGTCCTCCAAGTTTGTTTTCATTATTACTGTACATTTTGATAACAAGTATCTTTTAGGTTTAGAAAATGTGAAGTATCATAGATTTCTTTTTTTTTTTTTTTTTTTTACTTTTTTTTTTTAATTTTTTATTTTTTATAAACATATATTTTTATCCCCAGGGGTACAGGTCTGTGAATCACCAGGTTTACACACTTCACAGCACTCACCAAAGCACATACCCTCCCCAATGTCCATAATCCCACCCCCTTCTCCCTCATAGATTTCTTTTAACCCAAATATAGCACTTAAAGCTCCCTACCAACTCAAACATAGAAACTGATAAATATTAAAACTTACTCCTTTAAAGAAATTTGCAAAGAATATATTTCACTTTTAGGGTAATGCCTTAAATATAATTCAGTAATGATAACCTGAATCTATTTATCACTTAAAAGCTTAGGTTTCTTGAGAAGAACTGCAGATTCTCAGCATGAGAGTCCAGAGGTGGCTGTGAATTGCCAAGTGTAGATCTAATTACACAGTTTGGAGCTGCGGAACCAGTTCTCTCTACTCCAGATTACTTTTCTTGGTGTATTTGCATAATTTAATGCATGAAGACTAGTCAGTGAATTATACAGTTTTCTGATATAGGTAGGACAAGGTAAATTAACCCTGTCTCAGGTAGTTTGTATTTTTATGGTCTATCTGATAAACATTTAACCACATCATTTTAAATTAAAAAACTATGTGTTAGTAAATTAGTTGGTTGCCAGGAATATCTGATAATAAATGCTAGTTGTTACACCCATGATTGTTAAAATAGATGATTTTAAATTTTATTATTTTAGCCCTATTTTTGGAGCTAAACTATTACTTTTAGTAATAATAGTTTTGTGAGTGTAATCCAGGTAGAGTAGTGTCAGATTTTCTACCATTATTAAACGTAAGAATACTTTCTTTATTCCTGTCCATCAGTAGGACATTGTTTTGCTTAATGAATTTGATTAATTTGATTCATTGTAAATATAGGTAGCTTTGGTTTGGGAACTATCTTTGACTTCAGAGTCCAGAATTTTTTTTAAGATGCTCTCAGAATTGCTCATTTTATAAGTTGTTTCTTTTTTAAATCACAAATTTTGAACTTTGCAATGGCCTTAAACACATATACACATATAGCTATACAACAGTATTAGAAGACTAATCAGTAGCAATTTTGGTTTATTAAATATCAGTGAAATGTTTTCTAATGCATTTTTTAAAACAATACAAGAAAAGTGACTATCTAGTTGGAAAATTTGAAAGTTAACTTGATACCCCGTATCCCCATAAATGTATCAGTGAAAGTATTAACTCAGCCTACATACTATTATAACTTATAAACTTTTAAATTCAAATCTCTGCTCATATTTAAAAAAATAAATGTTTTCTGTGAAAACTGATCGTTTTTAACATCGGAATTTCAGCTCTCATTTATTGAGTACCTACTGATTGAATGATAGTTTGGAGAGTGAGACGGGATGACCAGGAGACCTCAAAATGAGTAAGATGTAAACTTGCCTTTAGGCAACACCCAAGGAGGAAATACAACTTGATGCAAAGAAAGTAGGCTTTCAAATGAGGCTAATTCCCTATTCTGCTCTTGAATGAGTAGCAAATTATTAAAACTCTGAACTTCAGTTTTCTTATCTGTAAAATACTAATAGTATTACCTATCTAATAGTGTTGTTAATAGTGAGATAGAGAACGGTGCGTGGCACCTAGTACTGGGCCTAGCACATAATAAGCATTTAATCAATAATGCCTTTTATTGTTAGTCGTAGTAGTTATTAACGTCAAGGTGGAAAGCTATGTATATGCTGAGATTACACAAGGCACGGGTATGAGCAAAGTGCTGTGGGAATGATTAATTTCCCTAGAGAAATTGGAGAATAACCATTAGAACAGGATTTAAAGGTTTGTAGAATTTCCATGAGAGAATTGGCAGGAGACCTAAGTAAAATAAAACATGAGCAAATGCATGGAGGTTTTGAACAATAGGAAGAAGAATTTAGTGAGATGACGCCCAAAGACCAATAATGAGGATACTTGAAATGTCAGGATCTTTAGATCAAGTAGTTTGTTAACTTTAAGAAAGGACTTCAGTTAATTTTTGAATTATGCTTTTTATTTCTTTTCCCTTTTATTTTTGTTGTTCTTATTGTTGCTATTTCCTCCCATAGTTGTCCATGTAATAAATAGCAACTTCTGTGTTGCATCTTCTCAGACTCTAATCTTTCGCCATAGTAACTAAACAGAAGCTCCAAAAGCACAGGGAACAACAGTGCTGGACCTGCCCACTCATTATGTCCCCAGGGCCTGTCATGTAATTGCTGGATAGACTTGTAGAGGAGCTATGTCAAGCATAAAAGTAGCTAAAAATAAAAGGTAGTCAGTGATTAAAGCTTAAGGGAAGGAGCACATGAATTTGTTAGATGCTCAAAAGAATAATTGTATGGAAGCATCAGGGAAATTTTTATTGTATTAATTTAACCATATTAGTAATATCCATCTCCCCCATGTAGGTAAAAGGGCTTCTTTTCTTTTTCCTAATGAAATTTTATGAACTTGTACTAACTTTTCAAGCAGTTCAGTGGCTACAAAGCTATATTTTAAAATGTTTAAATCAGAGTTCCCTTTTGTAAGATCTGTCTCTAATACTGACTCTCAGGGGTACCTCAGTACTCTCTTAATCATCTTGACTCCTCATAAAAAGCACCCCTTTTTTTAAGTTAACCTCACCGTTTAAAATTTTTTCCTGTTGATTGTCCTTTCAATTTACAATGATAAAATTGTTTCTCTGGTTTTTCTGTTATTTCTGCTGCTTTCTTTTATACTTCCTTGAGTCTTTTTTTTTTCCATAATGATAGCCTTCTCTCTATTCAGTTTAAAATCTCTAACATAAAAATGATTTCTCAAGTATCACCTTTAGTGGTATCATTTATTTCTGAGTCTTGAATGAATTCTATCTTAACACATATTTTATAATGAGGATTGTTATTTGCTTTTCCAGATATTACCACTCCTGTGTCCATTTCTGTCAAAAATGTGTATTTACCACCCTGTGGATTTGCTCTTCTCTGTACCTTTGACTTCTGTATACTTTCCCTTGAAATGCTATTTATTTTCTTCTATGAGAACATTTCTCTTTTCTTCTTAAAGCATTTCCAGGTACGTTGAAACAAGATAAATTTGTCACTTAGATCAAATGTTCCACCATCACCCTTATAAGTACATTGTCAAATATATTTCAAGTTTTTACATTGATACTGTAAATTACCTAGCAGTAAAATAACCATGTCAAATTTACTAGTATAGTAGTACATTACAAAAAGTTTTTATAACCTCATTGTCGTCATTATTTTTTCTGTTCATTATAGTTTATGTATTTCATTGTAAAACTATTAGGGCTTATTTCAGTGGCTAAGACAAACAATACAAGAAATACAAAGGAAACTTCTTTTTATCCTCTCCTACTCCCATTTTGTGAGGCATTTTATTTGGTGGGTGTCCATCCATATCTCGAATTTTAAACACACACATCCTTTACATATATACTCAAAATAATACTATGGAAATTGTTCTTCAGCTTGATTTTTTTTGCACTTAACACCATATTGTGGGTATCTTTCTAGATATCCATTTTTGAGAGCAAAATCCAGTGCTGTTTGTGCCAACTATTGGATTACCAGAGCCACACAGTGCTTGTGAAGTTCAGCACATTTTCAAATGTTTATGGCTATTTTTTACTCGCTTATCTATAAATTTCTTCAAAGCCACAGAGAAAAATGCTGTTAGAGTTAAAGAAAAATTAACTGTTTCCATACTAAACAAGGTACCATAAACAAAGTCAAAGGATAAAGTATAGACTGGAACAAAATATTTGCAATATAAAAAGACAAAGCATATTATCTTCCATATACAAAGAACACCTACAAATTGGTAAGAAAAAAAAATCTCCAATAATAAAACAGACAGTGTTCAGAATAAGGAAATAGTTAAATGAATAGTCATGTATAATTGACCTAACAATTTCACTTCTATGAAATTATCCAACAAATATATTCACAAACGTGAAATAAAACTTGTGAACAGTTATTTATTACATCATTGCTTTAAATAATGAGAGATTGGAAACAACATAAATGTACTGGCTAAATTAAAGCATTCTAAGTAATGGAATACTATGCAAATATAAAAAATAAATGAAGAAACAGTACTGATGTGAAAAGATCTTCAAGTGGTTTAAGTGTCTTCAGCTGGCCAGCCTTGGCAGCATTGGCAGGCCTAAAATGAGAATTCTGTACTTACTTGTAATGTCCCACCACAGATGTCTTCTGATTACACAGCATGCAGAATCAAACCTTTTAAAATTGCATTTACCTGATAACATAGATGTGGTAATATGACCACAGCAATAAAAACTATTTTGTGCTTATGAGCTTTTGTGATATACAAGATATTTGAAATACATCTGTAGTGGCACTCCCCATTCAAACTATGTAGAACGTAGAAAATGATTTGCCTGTGTTCTCCTTCCTCCCAAAGATACCAGAATGTTCTAAATGGGGCACAGGGAAGGTTTGGCTTGATGCAGGCTCTCAAATGTTAACAAAACATGTATGAGAACCACCAGGAGGGCTCATTGAACCAGATTGCTAAACCCTCTTCTTCCGAGTCACTGACTCAGATCTGGTGTTGGACCCTTAGTTTGTAGTTCTCACACGTTCCCAGGGGATGCTGATGCTGCTAGTCTGGAGACCACACAGATTTAGAATCACTCTTTGTTTAGGTCATTAGAGTTAATTCTCTTGAGGAACCTGGGTTAAGAAAGTTGGAAAGAATTGAGAGCAAGACGCCTAACAGGACAGTGAGTGAAAGCATTAACCACTACTAGGATATGAAACTCCTCACCCTCAGGCCTTATTCTTTAACCGGTACGAGAGTGAATACCTTATTTTAAAGCACGTCATTCTGATCCCGGAGTCCGGGGATCGAGGCCCACATCGGGCTCCCAGCTCCAATGGGAGTCTGCTTCTCCCTTGGCCTTCTCCTCACTCATGCTCTCTCTCACTGTCGCTCTCTCAAATGAATAAATAAAATCTTAAAAAGAAGAAGAAGAAGAATGTCATTCCCTTAGCGGCATTTTCTGTGGAACATCTATCTGCCATTTTGTCTATGTTTTTCAGATATTTCTTTTCAGTCTTCCTTCTTAGTGGGAATTTCTAGGGAAGAGTCTTTGATTCAATGTTTCACTTAATCCTTGCCCTCCTCCCTCCTGTTTTCAAATAATCTCAGGCTTAAATATTCCTTTTAATTTTCTTTTTACTTATCATTCCTTTTGCACAGCACCTTTACAAAGGTGTTAAAGGATAAGTGGCCTTTTAAATTATTTCATGTGGTGTCAGATACGCACACATTTGAATCAATGGGGAATAAATATGTAGGTGTCAATTTATAGCAGTCATTTACTGGTCTCACAGTCTAGTCTTTTAGGCCAAATTCATTTTATTGTTTATTCCCCTTACAGTAGTGCTGATACTTACCCCTTCTGACAGGTTTTCAAAGTTGCTGTACAAAGAGTGTTAACATCTCCTTAGAACTTGTTAGAAATACAAAGTCTTAGGCACCTGGGGGGCTCACTCAGTTGAGCAACTGCCTTCAGCAGCTGGGGTCCTGATTTCAGGGTTCTGGAATCAAGCCCCACATCTGCATCCGGATTCCGTGCTCAGCAGGGAGCCGCCTTCTCCCTTTGCCTCCCCACCCACAACTTGGGCTCTCTCTCTCTCTCCCAAATAAATAAACAAATCTTAAAAAAAAAAAAAAAAAAAAAAAAAAAGAAATGCAAAGTCTTGTCTTGCCTCAAACCTACTTACTCTGAGAGGGTGATGGAGGAAAGGAGCAGCAATTGTGTTTTTAGATGATTTTGAAGTGCTCTAAAGTTTCAGAGTTACAATTTTACTAAATGCAATGTTTTCACTTCCATTATGTACTTCAAACTTTATATTAAGCTTGTGACTCTAGAACCTATTTGCGGAGTGAGGGAAATAAGAATCGGAGAAATGAAATAGTTTGTCCTAAATCACTCCTCTTTAGTAACATTTTTTTTTTTTATTTGTTCACTTGAGAGAGAGAGATAGAGAGAGCAAGAATGGGGAGGTGAGGAGAAGCAGGCTCCCCACTGAGCAGAGAGCCCAATGCAGGGCTGAATGTCACGACTCTGGGATCATGACATAAGCTGAAGGCAGACACTTAACTGACTGAGCCAGCCAGATGCCCCTAATAACGTTTCAAAGTAGAATTTTTGGTATTTTTCAAATATGTCCTTCCCTCTGAATACATTGAAACAATATGTTACTTAAACCTTCTCGTTTTTAGAATCATTGTTTCTCTCGGCTTTCACTCTTTGGTTACCTTTAATCAGCATCTCATGTAAGGTACACTGTCTTTGGCACATCAAATAACAGGACCAAAATGCAAATTCACATACTCCCTCTCCTATCCCAGGACTGATTTAATTATATATTCTTAAACTAAATGGCTTTTTAAACTAAAAACAAGTATATACAATATTTTTAAAGGCATTAATCTAACAAACCTCAAGTAAAAATATAAACAGTTTCATAAAACTATTAAAATTTACCAATGTTGTTAACTTGAATCTACTGTTATAATCTTATTTTAACGACCTATGCCTATTTAACTGCTGTTCAGTTACCAGTAGTGTTTCTAAGATTGATTTGGAGTTATTTATGCCAAATAAAACAGTGCTGTCCTCTCTGTTAGTTATAATTTTTATATGTCTATTAAAATTAATTAACCAAATTAACAAACCATAAAATCAAGTATGTTATAGAGACCCAAAACCTTGTAATGGCTTCTGTTGGAGCCTCTAAACAGAAAATTCTTAATAAGAAAAAGAGCTTATTTTACTGAACAAGAAGTGATGGATCATTTAATAAAAAGAAATTGCTATTTTAAGTTGTAACTAATATTTCTCTTGGCTCCAGTAGAAAATAATTTGCAAAATGATAAGTTGACAAATCAGACTGAAATAATTAATGAAGATTTAGGGTCATATTTTATTTTCCCTTATGTTCTTTGTATCAACAGGATTTACATAATGTGGCATTTGAATTATGGAGAATAGAAATCTGGTTGCATTATAAAACCCCATCTGGGAAATGATCTTGGGGCTATACTGATTATATGAAATACCTTCATATTCCCTGATATTTCATATATATATATATATACACATATATATGTAAATATGTATATGTAAATAAAAATATGTTATTAAGGAGTTTTTAAAATCATCTCTTTAGTAGCAGTTTTATGTTTCCTTTGTTTAACCTTAGGAGAAGAAAACTAAGTTGGTGGTAATTATTAGCTAATTTCAAACAGTAGTTATCTCAAAAATTGTTAATAATTCAAAATTTAGGTCCCACCCCTAAATATTCTTAGTTTTAGGGAAGGACCCAGAAGTCTATTTTAATGACCCCAACACTGATTCCCATGAAGAGATTCCTGGATCTCAGTATGAAAAACTTTGAAAGAGAAGGTACTTCTTCAAGCTAACACACTCAATTTATGAAGGATAAGTATTTTATTGTATTTTTTTTATTTTAAATATTTTTTTTATTTTTATGTTAAGTTAGCCACCATACAGTACATCACTAGTTTTTGATGTAGTGTTCAATGATTCACTGTTGCATAGAACACCCAGCGCTCATCACAACACGCGCCCTCCTTTCAATACTACTGTAGGCTCCTCCATCTAGCCTGCACCTGCTTCTATAGGAGATTGGGCTGATGACTAGTGATTCTTCCTCACCAGCAGGAGCGGACCCATTCAGAGCCTTGGACTGTATTTCTCACTCTATCCATGGTGCTCAGCACATAGTTTGGAACTGAGTAGGACTGTGTAAATACAGCGCAATGGATGATTGAAAGGCGACCCACCAGCTTCATGGTTCGCATTCCTGTGTTATCCATGCTCCCTGTGTAGTTTTTTCTCCTTCCTTAAATTGTACATGTCTTTTATAGAAGGGTCCAGGTCTTCTGCATTTTCATATTTCCTCTTTCAACAGTACTTTACACATCCATAGCTAGAAAATACTTAGCAAATGAAAAATATTTTGTGCTTATTTAGTACATCAGAATAGATTGTCATCTCCTTGAGGGCAGAAATGTTGCCTCTCTCTTTCGCAGAATTCTTGGGGCTTGGTAATGATTCTCAGAATTCTCAGAAACATTTGAAAGAGTGGATAAATATAAATAATTTCAGTTTAATTTAGATTTTCTTAAAATTTATCATTAGGGGTTAGTGAGGCTTTGTGTGTAATAAAGCTTAATTTTACATAAAAGAAAAAAGTCTGCCTTAATTTTCTAAGAAGAAAGTCACTGTTGAAGTACCCTTACTTCTATATCACAGGGTGATATAACGTGAGAGATTCTGAACTGGTGAAGCTTCAGCAGAGCATTATAGCTAGCAGAATTCTTCTATCTAACTTTGTATTAAACAGTTTATGTCATTAATGATGAAAATATTATAGTGAGCTTAAGTGGTAGACTCCTGACACCCCATGAGATAAAGATGTTTCCCCAGAAAGCTAGAGAACCTATCAAAATCAGATTTGGGTTTGTTTTTTTTTTAGTTGAAAATAAGGAAAGAATTTTCCAAGTAATCATGAAGCTTACTGAAATAATTTTTATTCATATATTCTTAGGGATACTCTGATGATCATATTTCTTTTCAAAACACATTAGTATCAACAAATCAGTTAGAGATCTAACCAAGTATGAAAGCTTACACTTTCTATCCTTGATGGCTGTGATTAACTAATGTTAAATCTCTCTAGATGACTTGTAATGCTTATTTTATTGTCTCTAAATGCTTTGGGAGTTTTTCATTGAGGAATTTTGATTTTCTCCAGATTATCTACTCTCTTTGACTTCAAACACTTTCTGAAAGAATAATTAGTAATTTAAGCATTCCAGTTTCTTGAATGTTTATACTCTGTGATTTTACTGTCCTCTGGATTATAATTGACATCCCGTACGTGGAACAGTTTTTTTTGGCAAGCTTATGGGCATGAGATTACTGTGAGTAAATTTTGCAGTGTGTGCTCTAGATCCGTGTCACTCCATCTCCTTTCTAGTCCACTCCCAGGTCTCCCTCTCCGTTTCACCTTTGTTCAAAGTGTTTCAAATGTTTCGAAGTGATCTCTTTTACTTAGGTCAACTAGCATGAGCCTATCATTTCCTTGACTAAAACCATCAGTGGCGCATTTTTCTAAATGTGTATCATGGAAATAACACCAATGTTTTAGCTTTTGGGAAAACATAATTAACAGATAAATATGGAGAGAGGTTGAGAGAGAGGCAAGATTTAGGACCTCCATGTTGCTGAGGCCTCAAGGGAATACTATGGTAACCAGAGAGTTTTAGAGCTCTCGATTTTGTTGCAAACTGAGGCTAGAACTTGTCTTTAAGTCACCCACACTGCTGATTGTCCTTAGTTTGTTCAGTATCCGATTTTGACTACAATGCCAAATTACCTAGAGGTGCTTTATTCACGTCAGATAAAGTTGAAAAAGATCAGTTGTCCATATAAAAGAGTAAAATTAGTGTATTAGAGTAATGGCACTTTGGGAAGGCTGGGGTTGAGCTGAATGGGGGTGGGGTGGGGGATTTGGAAGCCAGAGGAGAAGGCAGCACCGATGGGCATCAGATTCTGAGTGCTCCTCACTCTCTGATTTCATTCTCTTCAGTTGCATTGACATTCTGACTGTCCCTGAAAATGCTTTTTTCCACTTGTCCTTGACAAAGCGTCCAGATACGTGACTTACCCGTAATTCAGATTTCCACAGTCACTTTGTGAGTAATTCCACAGGAAGATCAAAAAAAAAACAACAGCAGAAAATTCCAAATGCCCCTCTAGAAGCATTTTCATCTCCAACAGTTCCCGAAACTCTATTTTTTAAATGGTTGTTCTTGACATGATTTTCTCCAAGGAAGAGTGTTTTTATTGTTTTCAATTTCTTTAAACATCTTTATGATACTGGAAATTTCATTGACAGTGGAGAAATAAGACTCTCATATATCTTTATACTCTGTCCCCGTAATATATGATTGCACTCATGAATCATGTCTTCAAAAGAGAAAAGCACAAATTAAACTCAACATTTTATATAATACATTAATTTCAGTTCTGATTTCTGCCAATTTATAGGTTAACAGTATATAAAGCCATGTTTTTGAATTTTATTTAACTTGCCTTTATCCTATATATACTTTGTTCTAAAATAAGGAAATGTTGGGGAATTCATAAACTGGGGGTTGTATTTTGGAAAATTAATGTTTGTATATATATATATGGTGATTTTCAGACTAGTATTGAGCGTTTAATGAATTTTAGTATTAAATAAACTGCTTTTCTTTCTTTCAGGTGATGGTGTTTGTACATGCTCGAAACGCCACTGTAAGAACAGCTATGTCTCTAATAGAAAGAGCAAAAAATAGTGGTCAGATTTCTTGCTTTTTACCTACACAAGGACCTGAATATGGACATGCAGAAAAGCAGGTAGGGAACAAATGATGGCAAGATATAAGAACTAAAGCATTTAATGTGCCAGATAATACAGATATTTTATATATGACAGATATATGGTCTCTAGTTTCCAAGGACTTAATTTTACATTTTTATCATGTTATGATCTTTATTTTTTTTATTTAATGATCTTCCAAAGAATTCCAGTGCATGAGGTGTTCGATTACCACGTCTATCAATATGGTTAGAATTGTGTTTATCCTACTCATTAAAATATAGTTAAAACATAAAATATAGTTAAGTTCCATAAAATGTGTTAACATTGAATAGGGTTATTAGACTCTTAAAAAACTAATAGTTAATATTTTTAATTTCTCAGTTTTAATTTCTAAGGTCGATATAGACAGATTAAAGCAGCATAAATAAAAGTTCTTCTCGAGAATGTGAAAGTC
The DNA here is from genome assembly GCF_011764305.1 of Mustela putorius furo. Classification (NCBI taxonomy): domain Eukaryota; kingdom Metazoa; phylum Chordata; class Mammalia; order Carnivora; family Mustelidae; genus Mustela; species Mustela putorius. Next base: position 9,851,489 of record NW_025421467.1, on the reverse strand, counting down.
TAGGGGCACCTGACTGGCTCTGTCAGTGGACAATGTGATTCTTAATCTTGGGGTTATAACTTTGGGTATAGTGATTACTTAAAAATAAGACCTTTAAAAAAAAAAAAAAAACCCGGGAGTTTGATAACCTAGCTACACAACATATACTTAAAGGACCTTAAAAGCCTGGGTCACCTTTACAAATGCAGAACCACAGGCCCATACCAGATTTACCAAATCATAATCTGCACTTTGCCTCCTTCCCTAGGTGAATTACTGCACATTACAGTTTGAGAAGCACTTCCCCAAGTAATTTGAGTATTGATAGTATCCTAAGATTTACAAAAGGTTTTCTTTAATTATGTGAGATAATGATTTAGGTCAAGAATAGGTAGACCACAGCCTGAAGGCCAAAGGTTGCCACCTGTTTTTATAATTAAGGCTTTATTAGAAAACAGCCAGACTCCTTTGTCAATGGCTGCTTTTTTGTTTTTGCAGCACGAGGGAAGAATGCACAATTGCTACAAGGACTGTGTAGTCCACTAGTAAGCCTTAAATACTATATGGCCCTTCACAGAAAATGTTTGTCCTGATTTAAAGCAATGAAAATACATTTTCAAATGAAAAAGTCAGTGGGCATAAAATGATAGTAACTTCAAAGTATTTTATATGCATGAGATTTAACTGATTTTACTGAACAGCTGCTTGCTGTCAGACGTTGTGCTATACGCTTTCACATTTATCATCTTGGTAAAATGCATTTAATTGTTTTGACTTCACATTTGACTCCACTATGAATTTTACCATTTTGTATTGACATTTTAAATTCTAAATATGATAAATGTGATGTCAGTTGTTTTGAACATGAGATTCTTTCAATTTAGAACTATAAAAATTGTTCATTTTCTTCATTTTTCTCCACTTTATAAAATCTCTATTACATAACACTTATTAAACAGCTTTGTAGTCTTCCAGTTATTTATTAACTGGAATTTATGAGGGCCTTTGAAAAGTCAGGTTTGCATTCATAAGTCTTCTTTCATTTCTTAGGAAATATAAAGCAACACCATTGTGTTTAAAAGCCAAGCCTTGAGAGCCACCTTGTGGATTTCTGGTTACTTCATACTTCTCAATTCTGAAAGCTATTGCTTATTCCAAATGATGCAGGTTTATTATTTAATTCCTATAATAATAGGGTTTAACATTTATCAGGTGTTTACTGGTGCCTGGCATTGCTTTCATTGCTTTATACATAAACTCATTCTGTCTCACAGAACCTTTGATATAGGTTTGTACTGTTATTATCCCTTGTTATGGTATATGTGTAAGTAATTCAAATACAGCTTGGAATAAAGCATATAGAAATAACTTACATAGAGACATTTTCAAATGACGTTTATTTAAGGCATTGTCACCAGATCCATAGATCACTATGGTTAAAAAAAGAGAGGGAGAGAGAGAGAGACATGGAGAAATGGAACATTTTAATACAGCTAAGTAGACTTGGAAGTCTGAAGACTTTTTTTATTACACCTTTTAAAAAATATTTTTATTATATTTGATTTTTATCCAGTCTGCCTAATGTTATTGGATTTTTTCAAACAAGAATGGCATTCCCAAACATTTATTAATAAGTACATTTTTCAAGGAACATTGTCCTATTCACTATTGTATTCCCAGACTTTCATATAATATTTGGCTGATAGTAAGTACCCCAAATTACTTTCTTTCCCCTTTGTTCCTCTGAGACAAACATTATGAGATGGCCTCACTTTAATTTTCTCATTTGATCTCCACCACTGTTCTGTCCCTTAGAGATCCTTATCCCTATTTTATAGATAAGGAAACTGAAACTGAGAGAATAATTTTCTCAGAGAAGCCATGTAACAAGTAGTAGAGCCATGATTTGAATCAGTCTGTCTCCAAAGCCTGCCCTATTTACCACGCTCTATCCTAAATGTTCAAAACCAAATCTGATCTGGACTTTCTAAAGCTTTCAGGGCTTTGAGTCTTTTTGTTTCTTTTTTGGTTTTTGTTTCTAATAAAATGGAAGAACATTTCTTCAGCCTAACCATATCCCTCATTTCTGCTGAAGAGAGATTCAAAAAACCTGTCCCCTCCATGGTAGATATGATTCTGTACCAAAAGATAAGGAAATCTTTCTGAATGTTTTATTGAAGCTCCAAAATTGTAGATTGTTCTCCTAGTGTTAGTTATATGCTTCTTATTTAAGTTCCTTTTGAACTTGGATGGTATTAACATTCTAGCAGTTCTGAGGAGCTATTATCATGATGGTAGGAGATACTCCTTACCATGTTTTTGAAAAATGGGAAATTAAGTACTCGAAACATTAAAATGAAATTAGAAGGTAAATTTGCTATGGTAGTACATAGAAATTTAGCCTCATGACTCCTGTTAATGGAAATACAGCTAAATCCCTACCGTGCCTCACTAGCACTTTACCCCTAAGTGTGTAATGTGTAATGTAACCATCTCAATTCCTGATTCACCAATTATGGTTCTTAAAAGAATTTCTTCACAATTTTATTCAACACTCTACTTTATTTGTATAAATAATAAGTAAAACTCCATTGAGGAAATTCTTTTCTATCTGTGTGTGTGTGTGTGTGTGTGTGTGTGTGTGTGAGAGAGAGAGAGAGAGTGAGAGAAAGAGAGAGAGATAAGGCTATTTCTCTGCCTTAGCCACAGCCAAAAATCAATCTTTTCTTCCCATTAAGTAACAATATATTTTAGGACTCCTCATATCATTCCCATTTTTCCATTTTTAATGTAAAATTTATCCCCATATGAAAACTAGCTATATTTCCAAAGTGTCCACTGAAATAAGAAAATAGGGGAAAGAAAATGAAGTACCCCAAGAGTAGCTTAAGCTATAGAGATGGATCTTGCAGTTCTCCATGGGGAAGGGAGTATCTTAGGAATTCCAAATGAGGCCCAAAGCAAGAGGGCACATTAACAAAAAGCTCTAGTTATATTTCACCTCTAGAAGTCCTGTTGCCTTAACCACCTAAATATTTCTGAAACTTAATTTCTGTTCTATCAAATGGAATAATAATAGGGTAAATAATACATATTCTAATAGTTAACTATGAGAAACAATAGAATAATATATGAAATTATTTTGGAAAATGAACAATGATAAATTGTATCATATTTTATGGAAATCTACTTTTAGAAAATATACATTAATAATTAAATTTTAACATGGTTAAAGAATAATGAACTGTATGAATAAGTTTTCCTAATTTTCCCTGCATATATTTTTCTCTCCTGCACGAAGTTATTTTTTTAAGAAACCACTATTTTCTGTAAGAAAGAATATACCTTAAAGGAAAAGTAGTAGCAGCTTACATTTATAGCAATATGTCATTAGGGATGCAGGTATTTTCATTATTAAGCTATTAGTTTCAGTTATGATTTAATTTCAAGTAGAATGAATATTTCAATTAGAATCTTCAGATTCTGTTTCACTTATAATCTTAGTCAAATAAATTCTTTCCTTTAGGGACAAGTTTTTAACAGGCTTTAAATATCCTAGTAATGGGATGGGTATTCCCACTCACTCCTGGATAGTATTTCTCCTGATTTATGTGTACTGATATATGGTTTGATTTTCTTACAATTAGAGATATTAAATTTTTTTCTTATAGGTAGAAATGGTCTGTCATGCAATAAGCCTTATGAATATAGTTATTCAAAATATCTATTAAAGGAGAACTCTATAAAAAATCTAGTAATAATATGTTCCCTCAAGCTACCGTAAAGAATCAGTTTTTGACATTTTTATTATTATCTAGATCTCCCAATGATTTCATTGTTTTTTTCATAGGTCAGCTTTAGCCTTTATCTAAATTAAAGGAATTTGACTTTGATTTAAGTTATCAGATACTTAATAGCTTTATTTATTTCTACTCTAGCAGTTTAATACTCAGTATAGCCAAATAAAATTAGAATTTTCCCTTCCCGGTATAGATGATACTTATTAGCCAAAGAAAGTAGCAGGTGCCAAATAGACCCCTTTCTTTTATTTTTTATTTTAAATGTATGCAAAATGTTTGTTTGATCAGAGTTTATTCTTTCCTTAGCCATATCAACCTCCTTTCTTTTTGGAGGTTAATATAATAATTGTACTCTTGCAGAATTGTTATAACCACATAGAAAGAATGTCGAAAACGTATAAAAATTTAAAATAAAATAAAATAAAATTAATACAAAATAGAACTGAATGTTTAATTGTATTTTTGGAGACATGACTTTTCTGTTTTCAAAGGGAAGTAGGCCCTTGTAGAATAAAGGCTTTGGATCCAGGCAAACCTGGATATTTATCTGTACTCAGGCATGGCAACATAGCCTTTTTTAATTTCCTTGAACTAGTTTCATCATAAACAAAGTGGCAGTGATACCTATATCTTAAGAATTTTGTAATAAGTTAGGTAACATGTCTTGGCCTGATACACAGTGGACACTCTATAAATGGTTACATATGTACTTTAAAGGGAAAGAAGATGACAAATTTAAAGAATAACAGATGTAAAAATATTTAAATTTGATGCTGTTCATCAACAAAAAATAATACATTGAATCTCAAAAGGCAGTGACAGGTTGGGGGAAATATTAGTAACTATAGCTTTATATGTATCAGTATTTACCTTTTTATATGTGTATCTACATCTTCGTGTACTTACTAAGTTTAATAACTAAAACATGAAGTTTTCAGTAAGTAAATGAGCAAAGAGAAGAAAAATAGTAAACTGGAATAAAAAATTAATGAATAAAATTGTACAAATTAATGGATTCTATATTCTTTAACCTAATAAATCTTTAAAAACTGAAAATGATAATGTCTATTTCTAAAGATGATTTGGGGATTTGGTACATTTCTAGTTTCCTGTGGCAATGAATGGGTCAATGCTTTAAAAAAAAATTTTTTTTTATAATATATGTTAAGAGCTACACTTTCTTCCAGATCCTTTAGCCATGAAATTCTAAACCTGGGAATCTTCCCAAAAACAGATGAAAAAGAAAAGTAATATATACCAAGAGTTTTATTCCAACACATTGTAATGGTAAAAAAATGCAGCATAAATATCCAGCAGTAGGGGAATTTTAAAGTGTGAGCAGCAATTCAATTAAATACAATAACCTATTGAGAGCAGTTATTTTAGAGTATATATTAAGATGTCCAGTTCTAAATTAACTGTCAATTTTCATTCAATTGATCAAATTTCTTATGCCACAGAAAGTAAGTAGCAAAACAAGGTGGTGTTTCTCTACCTTTAAGACACAGACAGTCTCACAGAGGATTTTGAGATACATACATAAGGAAAGTAAAATATGGTAAATAGCATAAAAGAACAAATGGTTCACAAAAGAGAAGTAGATTAATTCAAACCAGTGATCTTGTATCTCAAAATGCAGCTACAAAGGTAAAGGGCATTCCAAGGGAAGAAGAAAAGGAACATGAACAAAGGAAACCACGGGGTTGGACAATGAGAGTCTTCTCTTTTCACTTGGGTGTGATATGCATGAAAGGCCTGGCATATAGATTTTGGTCAGAATGTGGAGGACCTTAAATCATTTGCTTCAGCACTTGGACTTTATATGCAGTGAGGAGCTATTGAAGATTGTGGAAGAAGAGACAAGTTATATGACCAGAATTCAAGTGCTGAAAAGTAGGACTCTTTTTCCAACACACAGTGGAAAATCCCTTGAGCCAGGTGTTCATTTCAGTCAACTCTAATATATGGCCAACTTTGAAAATAGAGGAGACGCTTCTTAAGAGACACAGATATTGACATTGGAATCTTATTCTTATTTCTTTCATCATCACCTTTAAGTAAATTTTAATTGTAGCAAATTTTGTTCTTATGCTTAAAGATGTATTTTAGAAGCATAGAGTAAAATTTTTATAACAAATGTATGTATCTTTTTAAGGATCCATGCTGTTTTGGAAACTGTGTTAATTGGAATACTGTTGTTCTCTCATATGAAAATACTTTAAAAGCACTCGAAAGACATGCAGATTAAATAAGTACAGTTATTAAATCCCAAGAGATACAGAGATTTATACTGATAAAATTTAAAGATCAAAACCACATTTCACAGTGTGATTTTTTTAAACATTATTTCAGCTTTTATGGCCAAATGGATATAATGGATATAAAGAATGCAAATTTAGAAGAGATTTCTCTTTTGCTAATTAAGGTGCTGTCTCTGGAATAGTAAATTCTTTCTCTATAATTGGATTGTAGTAATATCAAGGTTACCTATGTTACCCTCTTTCAAGGGGTATAACATGGACAGAGCACCTGGTATTTCCTTTCTCCTAAGCTAAAGTGAGTAATTAGCGCAGCCAGAACAACACATGAAAATTGGTTGGGGGAATTAGGTTAGTCTGTGAATTGATTATATACCCATAAGCCTCAAACCATTTTTAGTGATGATCACTCAGTGAATATTTACTGAATGTAAACTAGTTACCAGTCTCTCTGGTAGATCTCTAGATAACAACTAAGGAACCTCTGCTGTCAGCCTGTTTGGAGTGGATTGAAGAAGACATATATCAGTCAAGATACAGTAAAGGAAACAAACCACTCTAGTACATTTTAAATAGAGAAGAATCTTATACAAGAAATTAGGCACTTACTAATGTTGGTAAGATTGAGGAAGTAGAAGTTAGGGGGCTACCACTGGAACTGTTGAATTTAAGACCCAGCTACTTCGATGGTGACCCAGCGGTTGAGAAACCACGGCTGCAACTATACATGTCTTTCCAACACTTGTGAACACGCTAAATTTTGAATGTATGATACTTCTGTTATAACTTCAACCCTCTTTTCTCCAAGGTCTTATTTACAACCAAAAGATGATAGCAGAAAGAAGGTTTCCTCTTAACTTCCACTATCCAGATCTTGTGCAAGTGCATGTTGTTAGCAGAATTGATCTTTGCATCCAGTACCTGGCCTACAGCAAATCTTAGAAATAGCGTTTTTACTTTCTGGCCTATACAATATAGGAAGGCTCATAGAAGGAACTGGGATTTGGAAGTGATTAATACTCTTTGCTTTAATTGAGAATGGAAATATATTGAGAGTATCTATCCCTTTACTCTTATGGAGCTTGTGTTTTCTGAAAGGACAGAATGATTAATCAACTAATTAAATAATTTAATTTCATTTGTAATAAAGAATAAAGAGGGACAAAGTTGCTAAGGGAAAATAAAATGAAAGGATCTGATTTAGACTGACGGTGGTAGAGAAGGCTTAGCAAGGAAAGTGAAACTGAAGCTGAGATTTGAAGGTTAGGAAAGGAAAGAACAGCAGAAGAATGTTCTAGCTAAAGGCTCTGACACCAGAAAAGCAGTAGCACATTGAAGGAAGTGGATAAAAGTCAAAATGACTAAAACATAGGGGCACCTGGATGGCTCAGTTGGTTAAGCATCCAACTCTTGATTTCAGCTCAGGTCATGATCTCAGGGTCGAGAAATCAGGCTCTGTGCTCAGTGGGAGTCTGCATAAGATTCTCTCTCCCTCTCCCTCTTCCCCTACGCCTGCTTGTGCCTGCTCTCTCTCAAATAAATAGATCTTTTTTTAAAAAGATAACTAAAACAAAGAAAATGTTTTTTCTCTGTCTTCCATGTGACTGTCAGAAGGAAATTGCTTGTGGCATAAGATGAGTCTAATGTTATAGGGGAAGGCTGGATCTTGAGTACTTTTATATTCATATTATAGATTTGGTATTTGTTTTAAAAGCAATGGGCTTTGCCCTTTAAGCCAGAGAAAGAGGAAGAGGAAGGACTGGGCAGAGGAGTAGAAGCAGGTGCTGCTGATGAATGGAAAGAAAATAGAGGAATTGTGATCTCAAAATATCATTGATGATAAAGAATGGACTTTAAAGAATTGTTTGAGCAAACTTTAATCAGAAATTGAGATGTTTGTACTAGTAATTTTGGAAGTGGTACAGTTATGAGTTGATGACAAAGACTAGAAATAATAGTTGATAAGGCTGAATTGGAAATGAGGGTGTCAGGGAATGGAAGAGTGAGTGTTTTGGATGTCGACACGGAAAATACTGTCACCTAGGATGATGACAGGAATTGGGATGGAGAGACAGACTATGAGCCATAGGTGTCAAGTTCATTGGATAGGATTAAATGACAGGTGACGTAGTCAGATGAACTGAACCTTAAAAGAGCTGGAGTTTTTACAAAAAATGACTACATAATTGACTGGAAATGGTGATGAGGAAGATAGATATCCTCCTTCACCACTGGAGAGGGAATGGATGGGAAACAGTCCATACAAGGAGAGTCAAGTTTCAGTTAAGGCGAGGTCATAGAAGAGGTTAATAAAGTTTGTTGATCATTGTGTGGCAGTTCCAAAGAGTAGATCAAAGAATTCCCTACCCCATAATAGAGAAGGTAAGGAAGTGAGTCAAGAGCAAAGAAATGCCAATAATTATGGGAACTTTGTTATAATAGAGAATTGGTTTCCCATTACCTGTTCCTATGCCAGTTAACAGAATCAGAATCTGAAATAAAGCCCTAAAATTTTTAACATGATCCTCAGAAATTCTGATCATAGTTTTGGTTAGTTGATTTAGTGAAGAGATGACTAATGGACCTTATCCTGAAGAACAGGGATGGGAAGGATGATGGATTTCCTTCTGACAGCCTCGTGGAGGACAGAGTATTACATGCCTTGGTATAGATGTCAGAAAACCAATTTAGATGTCTCAAAGAATAATGTTTAAAGTGGAATAAGAGCTTTGAAAGAGAGAGAAAGGTGAGGGAGAATTGCATATTTTTCCTTCGATTTCTGAACTCCTTTCCCAAAAGAGAAGCCAGTTATTGGTTTATGTTCTTAAATAAGCAGGTCCACTTTCTCATGCTGATTATCGTACTAACATTGGATGATAAAAGTAGCACTTACCAAAGATGAAGATTTTATAAATTTTTTTAACATTAATAATGCATACTCACTAATGATTGTGAGAAAGAATGGCATCATTCGGAGAAAGATATTTGCCTCCTGGTTAAATTGTAGTTTTTATAATGGCAGTTAAGTTATTCCTGCCTAATGGATTTGATATTATCCACATTAAAGCATATCTTATCAAGATAAATTACCTCAGAAGGCTTACAAAGGTCACTGTAAATTAGTTATGCAATTTCTATCATGCTTTTTCATTGAGGGCTTGCATCTCAACTGAGATTTTTGTGTTGCTTCTGTATATTTTTGGTCTTATTGGAAAAACAAATTTGTTTTCCTTTAATAACCTCAATTGCTTTTTGTTAGCTTTTTTTTTTTTCCAATTATAGTTTTAATTCCCGTATTTGTGTTACTTTGGAAGTCAACTTTGGGAAGTGGTTACATTTTAACCTTATTTATTTTTTTACCTTTTTTTTTTTTTTTTAAATGTTAGTCACCTTAAGTACATCAATAGTTTTGCATGGACCACGGGGTATTATACACAAGCAATGAATTATGGGATACTACATCAATAACCTTACTCATTTTTAAAAGTATTCACACTGTTTTTTCCATATAATGGGTAGGAGAAAGATATGTAAGGTCATAGAAGGAAGTCCTGCTTGATTTCACTGAGGGAAGAGAATATAGTGCCCTCTGTGTGCTAACAGATTACCCTAATAGTTGTCCATTCCATTCTACTCTTACTGACTATAAAGCCCTTTATGGGAAGTTCACTTGTGAAAAGTGGAAATATAAAGTCAGAGGAAAGCAAGCTTAAACAATTCTAACTACACATCTGAATTCCTTTACCTTCTCACAGCTCCTCTTCTTTTGTGCTATATTTCCATGTGTAGAAACACTTATCCAGTTAATATGGTATTAGATCTCGAGTAGCTTCTTTGAGAATCCAATGCTCCATTCAGAGAATGTGAACAAGATGAATTATATCTCTGCAGTTATTCAGAGGATAGCAAAGCCTGGACTCCAGGTAGTGCTCCCCCTGGGAAACCAGATGGAAATGCAGTGATGGTTTTGATACTTCAGAAAGTAGCAGTCACCTGTAGTAATACTTGTAATAAAAAAAGTTTAGCTCTGGGGCGCCTGGGTGGCTCAGTGCATTAAAGCCTCTGCCTTCGGCTTAGGTCATGATCTCAGGGCCCTGGGATCAAGCCCCACAAGGGGCTCTCTGCTCAGTGGGGAGCCTGCTTCCTCCTCTCTGTCTCTGCCTGCCTCTCTGCCTACTTGTGATCTCTGTCTGTCAAATAAATAAATGAAATCTTTAAAAAAAATTTGATTGTACTTCTCTCTCTCTGCCTGCTTCTCTGCCTACTCGTGATCTCTGTCAAATAAATAAATAAAATCTTTAAAAAAAAAAGTTTAGCTCCATAACTCATGATCTTACCCATCTCTTCTCTATTCATTTCTCTAAAAGAAATACCTGTTTAAAAAGCTTTTTTTAAAGGAAAGACTGAATGCAACTACTCATTGTATGTATTTGCATGTATGTTTCAGTGTAAACAGATTTGATCATGTTATACATACTTTCATGTCTCTTGGAATAATACATAGTGGAGATGTTTTCAGATCAACACAGAAAGATCTAATTCATTCTCATAACAACTACATAGTATGCCGTAATGTGCATACTGTCTTAATTCATTTACCCAGTCCCGTCTTGATGGACACTTTTGTTGTTTCCAATTATTTTTAATGTAAACAGTGCTATAGTAAACATTTTTGCTCATACTCTTGGCAGTTGCAGTGATGTCCATTGGGAAAATCCCTAGCAGTGAAATTTATACATCAACATGTCGCCTGCATTTAAAATTTTGGTAAATGGTCTCAAATCGCCCATTAGGGAGTTTGTTCCAATTTACATTTCCTTGAACACGGTTAACTTCCTCCCACATGACTTTATGCTGAGCATTGTGAAAGTTTTTAAGTTTAAAAAAATGATACTTCATTATTTTTTTGACTGACATTTCTTTGAGCGAAGCTGAGCATTTCCATATTGGCCACTTGGAATCTTTTTCTATAATTTGCTTATTCATATCTGTGGTCCATTGTATTTATATTAAATTGCATGTATTCTCATATGTGTTATAAATGTTTTTTTCTTAGCTAACTTTTGGATTTTCTTCATTTACAAATATTTTACCTTGTGTAAATTTTTTATCAATTTATTTATAGTCTTTGGGCTTTGTCTTACTTATAAAGACCATACCTATTTTATCCATAATTTCCTCCAGCCTTTTTAAATTTAATTTCATTTTTATTATTAAACCTTTGATCTGTCTGGAATCTATTCCATGTAGTAATGGACTACATGGAATATTTTCCTGAATATTCCATTTCTTCTATTGATTTTAAATTTTGATATAACACAGAATGCTCATATTTGCCTGAACCAATTTTTGAACTTTCTTATCTTTTCATTGATCTTACTATTTCCTCTTTGGTATCAAACTGTTTTCTTAATCTGTTACTATAATATTTTTAATACTTGATTATTCTTCAAGTTTAGAATTTTTCCTGACTAAATATACAGGTTTACTTTTCAGGGTGAAGTTGAGTATAACCTCCAAGGAATCATTTTCATGTTTTAGTTGAGTTAGTGCCTTGGTTAAGTTAGTGAGAACTGGCATTTTTACCAAGTCAAGTTTTCCCATCTCAAAAATCAAAGCATGTCATTTCATTTCTTGAATATATTCATATAAATTTAAGTATAATGCCCTTGAATTTTGAGGTTAAATTGTACTTAGTTGTGGTGTATTATTTTAATGCATTGGTGAATTCTGTTTTCTAAAGTTCTTTACTATTTCAATTGATATTCATAAGGGAGGTTTCTCTGATATTCTGTTTTCTGCTTCTTTATCAAGTTTTAATATCAGTGCTGTTTCACTGCTTCTGTAAGATTAATTTTGAGGCTTCACTTCTGTTTCTGTGTTCTAGGGCCTTTAATAGTATTAAAATTAATTTGTCTTTAACAAAGTTTGAAAGCCCAGATGTTGGATAGCTTTTAAATTTTCCTCCATTGCTTTTATTATTTTATAACTTCCAACACTTCTAGGATAAATGTTATAGCATATTTTCTATAAAGCCATCCATCCCAAACAGTTCTTTAAATGGTATATACTGAATTTTACAAAGTACTCTTTTCTGATTATTTTAAACTCTGATATATTTCTGAACATTTTTTTTTTTTACATTACTGATTTTGAGTCTTTGTGCTTGTGCCATTGAGCTTGTGTACGACTATCTATGTCCTTTTACTTAAAGCTACATAGTAAATATTTTAAGCCTGTGGACATATGGTGTCTGTCACAATTACTTAACAGTAGCTCAGAAGCAGCCACAGACAATATGTAAACAAATTAATATGGCCATGTTCCAATAAAACTTTATGTACAAAACAGACAGTTGGCACATAGTTTGCCAACTCCCTTTCTTGCCAGCAATAGCCATTGGTGATTTTTATTTTTTTCTTTTTAAAGTAAGAGGTTTTGTGTTTACTTATCCATTTCACAGATTTTAAACCATCAGATTCTATTTTAACTTTATTAGGATATCTGCTCTTTCTTTCTTTTATTTATTTATTTATTTATTTTGGTTTTTGTTTTATTATACTTTCTTTATGGGGTGGCCAGGTGATCGGTATTAAGGAGGGCACATGCTGTGATGAGAACTGGGTGTTTTATGCAACTAATGAATTGTTGAACGCTACATCAAAAACTAGTGATGTACTGTATGCTGGATAACTGAACATAATAAGAAAATAAATAAAAAACAAAACAATAACTCATGAGTTAGATGTTAATTCACTTATTATATTTTTATTTAGTGAAATATTTCAGGTATGATATTTTCTGAGAGCATGCTTTTACTCTGTCCTGTAAGTTTGATGTGTGATGTTTCCATTAGTTTTTAGACTTATGCAGTTTTAGTTTTTATTTTTCCTATGTTGTTTATGAAAGACAAGATAAGGAGGATACATATATGAAGTTGCAGGTGTGTGTTAGTTTAGAGTGATTAATTATTTTATTTAGATGTTTTACACCTGGTTCAGTCTACTGTCACATCTCTGTTGGAACACTGTGCTAGAGTAATAAACCGAACTGGTCTCCCCTCTGTCTCTCTCTCTCTCTCCTGCTCAGAAACCTGCAGTGGACTTTTCCACTTTATTCAGAGTAAAAGCCAAAATCTTTATAATGGGTGTCCTCAGACTCATGTCCCAAACGGAATCTTCTGCCTGCCTTCCACGGCACAAGCATTGGCTCTCCCGATCCTGTTTTCCCCATGACATATTTAGTTCATCAAGGCATCCATGGATAAGCTAGGGAGAGCCCTAACTCTTTCCTTCCCCTCATACCTGCCTTCGCAGGCAGTCACCCCGACTTCCTTACTGTATAGCCTACTCCCACCTTGACTTTATGTGGTGTGTCTGTTTCCTGTCTCCATCTTCTCACGGGCCTCTTGTTAGCCCCGTAGCTGCTCATCCAGCCTCTGGTCTTAGCCCAACGACAAATCTACTACCGCTTAGGAACTTTACGTGACCCCTTCCCACCTGTGCTTGAGACCATCTAAAGCATGACCTCATCCCCCTTTCTAGTCCCTGGCCGTCCTTTACAGCACCCCTTTATGCATCCACCCAGTACCTCCTGAACATAACTCTCAAACACACGGTATTCTTTGCTACTTCCGGCCTTGGTGCTTGTTTACCCTGCCGCCTCCTGTCCCTCACTTAATATAGCACTTGTCCTTCGAGACCCACATTTCACATTTTCTGTAAGGACTGCTTTGATGAGACTAGCAGGTCATTGATTCATTCATTCCAGAAATGGGCAGGAAGTACCAGCTGGGCAGAAAGAACTCTGCCATGTGTTAGTGGGACATACACAAACCACAGTGCACCCCTGCCCTTTGTCCAGCTTTGTCCATTTACCTCTGTTAGAAACATATCGTGTCATACACAAATAATGAATCATGGAACACTAGATCAAAAACCAATGAAGTACTGTATGGTGACTAACATAACATAATAAAAAAAGCGTATTTTATAGAAGTCTTTCTTTCCATTCTGCAAATCACTCAAAAGCTCAGGTTTTGTCTTTAATTTCTGTGTATGTCTAGGATCTACTATATGATAAACAGTTATTTCTTACTTAAATTGTCCTCTCTTTGGCCCGTTAGAGTGCCTTTTTAGATCACTGTCCTGTTTTCTAAATTTGTTAGAAGATATTTTTCTTAGGAATGTAAATAATTTAGCATAATAATGCAAAGTTGTATAGCACTAAATAGAGTTATATGGTCAAATTATACAGCTATCTTGTACATAGATGGATAAAAATAATCAGTCTGGGTATCTTCCTGTTAAGGAACTATGGTCCTTACATTTTTGTGTCTATCAGAATAACTTGAGGAGCTGATTAGAAATGTATATCTAAGAACACGAAAACATGTTTCATATCATTAGTCATTAGGAAAATGCAGATTAAAACCACAGTGGGATACCACTACTTACCTCTTACAGTGACTAAAATAAAAAATAATGACAGTCTCAAGTGCAGACAGTCAAGGGAGGTAACTGGAATTCTGATATATTGGTGATGAAAATGCATATCATACAGCCACTCTGAAAATAGTCTGGCAGTTTTCATAAAGTTAAAAATGTATTTACCATATGACCATATTTACCATATGACCAGCAATCACAGTCCTGGTATCTACTTTAGAAAAATTAAAATACATTCTCTTACACACACACACACACAGAAACTTCACATGGATATCCATAGAGGCTTGTAGTCATGATTGCCCAGAACGGAAACAACTCAAAAATCCTTCAGTGGGTGACTGAATTAACAAAATATCCATCCATACCATAGAATACTACTGAGCCATAAAAAAGAATGAACTATCAGTACAACTTAGGTGAATCTCAGAGGCATGAAACTGAGTAAAAGAAACTAGCCTCAAAGGCTTATATACTGTTTTATTCAATTTCTATCACAGTCTTGAAGTCAAGAAACTATAAGGATGGAGAACAGGTCATTGATAGCCCGGGGTCGTGGGTGGGGAGGGTTTAACTCTGAAGGAATGAAACAGGAAATTTTTTAGGGTAGAGGAACAATTCCATATCCTGATTGTGGTGGTCATTACACAAATTGAACATATGTTAAAATTCATAGAACCAAACACAAAAAATGGAAAAACAATAAAATTTTTCTGTATGATTTTTAAAAGAAGATTTTTAAAAGTGCGTATCTCTGGGCCTGGTTCCTAGGGATTCTAGTTTATTTGTACAATGAACTAGCCTACACCACAAGCGGCAGACACAGATTCAAAGTTAAGAATGAGCAACCCAGACTTATTTTAGGATCGTTGTCACTTCAGGTCTCTCCTAAACCAATTAAGAAGCAATGAGCAGGATATTGGTAAGAATAGAGACGAAAGAAAAATGACCCCTGGGGCCTCTATATTCCACACAGAGACCAGAAGGATTACCCAGATGGTGGTCCGGAAGCTGGTTGAACTCACTTGGCCAGAGTGGGAAGTACTATGACACTACTCCAGTATCTGCCTGCCACATTACGGGAGTATTCTTCCCCACAGTTAAATATTTCCTGCCTTCAGCTCATGTTGTCTCATTGGTGCCACAAACCAAGGCCTTCCCCAAATGGAGCTTGACTAAGGAATCAGTAACAAGCACATCAAGACATTCCCCTGCAGGGGGGATTCACCTGAAACAAATGGCAATCCAAGCAGTATAATTTGTATAGAGTGTATCTTCCAAGCAATATTTTGTTTTGTTCTTTTAGCTCTGAGTGTCTATTCATGAACATGAGAGAAGAAACTGAGTAGGTGAAATGTACCTCCTCTCCTTACCCTTGGCCAATGAAGGACTCTGTTATATCCTAGCAAATACCCTCCAGTGAACTTTATCCCAAATCATCACATATTCGTAAGAGCTGCTTTTAGAAGATAGGTAGCAACTCTTGTCTGAAAAGATGGAAGTTTAGGCAAGATGACCCAAGTGTAGTTAATCATAAGGTCTATGCATAAAATGATTTCTAACAGGCTAATCACCCTGCACAAAAATAAAACAGGAATATACTCCCCATGAAATTTGAAGAAAACGTTTTTTGTTTCTGTGTATTTCTTACAGGACTCTAAAAAGGTTTAAAATGTGTAAGTTGCTATTTACCTGGACAGCCACTAGATGGAGTGGTTTGCTAAACTATTTCCATTTTATAGCTGCAGTAGATGTCACAGAGAACTGTTTTCTTAGATAATTTACTTAGTTAATTATTATTAACTTAGAAGTTTAAATTTTTAAGTACTGTAGGGATAGTCAGTGTGATAAAGTCTGTTCTAGAACCCCAGACCCCTGAAGCCCTACTCCCTGCCGGTATAGTGCACTTAACAAAAAACAAAAACAAAAACAAAAAACCTATGGAAAACTCTTTCAAAAGAAACTATAGAAATGTTGATAATGAAATTTTTAGAGCAATAGTAAGCAATCACAGTACATAATGTCCGAACAGGAACTTTTTTTTTTTTTAATAGACTTTGTAAAGATTGATTTATTTATTTTAGAGAGAGAGGGAGAGTGTGCACCGGGGCAGGGGGGGCATGGAGAAGAGACAGAATCTCAAGCAGACTCCCTGATGAGCACAGATCCCCTGGCTCAGTGAATCCCACAACCAAAAAATCTCTACCTGAGCCACCCAGGCGCCCCAAACAGGAGCTTTGACTACCTAAATACTTCATTATGTTAATCTAAAGTCTTTAATTTTGCAGAGAATTTTCTCTATTGTATTAGTGAGTCTCAGTGAATTTTTAAAGATACTCTGCTGTAGCATTTATATGGATTGCAGATAAGTGGATCAAATCCCACATCTGAGTTTAGGCCAGGTCAAAGAAAAGACACCAGAAGTAAAGTTAATATATTCAGGGCATTGTAAAGTTGGAGAATTAAGACAGATGGTCAGTGCTAGTCAGAAATCAGCAAGGACACACCTCTAGGTGAACTCAGTTGGGTTTACTGGGCCATTGCAATGAGGAAGAGTGCGTGCACTAGGGAATCATGGGCATCTCTTAAGAGGGGAGAAAAGTCTTCCAGGAAGTATGTTGTAAAGATCTTGGTGGAGTGGATGTGGACTTGTCAGAAAAGGAATTTAGTGGGGAGTCTGGGTGGCTTAAGTGGATTAAGCCTCTGCCTTCGGCTCAGGTCATGATCTTAGAGTCCTGGGATTGAGCCCCACATCGGGTTCTCTGCTCATCGGGATCCTGCTTTCCCCTCTCTCTGCCTGCTTCTCTGCCTACTTGTGATTTCTCTCTCTGTGTCAAATAAATAAATACAATCTTAAAGAAAATAAAAGAAAAGGGACTTAGAAGAAAAGTCAACCCTAGTAGCTAACATTCGTTTGTGAGGTTAGGGGATGAGAATAATTTCTATAGATTCTTGCATTTTAACAACTGTGGCCTTTATTCTGAGTGAGTTGGGAGCAACTTAGATTCATGCTTTTTTAAATAGAGTAGTTTTGGAAGGATAGAAAACAAGTAATAATGATTGGTTGAAAGTCTGAACGAAAGAAATACTTGCTTTTAACTTCATTCCTCTTGAATTTTATGTCACGTTGGGGATTACTTGTGTTTTAAGATATAGAATATAATTTTTAATAATTTTATACAGAATATTATATACTAAGACTTAGTAAGACCTTAAAACACAAGTAATTTAATGCTTTCTTTGATAAACTCATTGAACAAAAATGCTAAATAGCAATTACTTGTAAATGCTAAGTAATACTCTTTTATGTTCTATTAATATCTACTGTAGGTGCAGAAGTCAAGAAATAAGCAAGTACGAGAATTATTTCCAGATGGTTTTAGTATTCATCATGCAGGAATGCTTCGGCAGGACAGAAATTTGGTTGAAAACCTTTTCTCTAATGGGCATATCAAAGTTCTAGTCTGCACAGCGACACTAGCCTGGGGTGTCAATCTTCCTGCTCATGCCGTTATTATTAAGGTAATAGCTTACCTTATGTGGATTTGTGTGTGTCTTAAATCTGGGGTTTGGTTTGTTTAGAAAAATACTGCGATTTGGCTGTTTCGTTGACCTCTAATGCTATTCATATAAGGTCAGAATTATTTTCTCCAAAAAAAATCTAGTTTATATTGTGAAAATTTAACTCTATCACAGATGATGAAAGGATTAGTTAAAGTACACTTTTGAGATCTTGCCATATTTGCCTAATTTCAGTATTCAGCTCATCAGGATTATATTTGCATGTGTTTATGTAAATTCTTATTAACTTTTCCTCATCTAGGGAACACAAATATATGCTGCCAAAAGAGGCTCCTTTGTTGACCTTGGAATTTTAGATGTCATGCAGATATTCGGTCGAGCTGGAAGGCCACAGTTTGACAAATTTGGGGAAGGAATCATCATAACAACACATGACAAGCTTAGCCATTACCTCACCTTGCTCACGCAACAAAACCCGATTGAGAGTCAGTTTCTGGAAAGCCTTGCGGATAACCTAAATGCAGAGGTAAGATTCAGTGAATACGAGATTGGAATAGGATCATCAGCTGAAAGAATGACCAAATAAATACAAGGTCGAATTGGTTGCAGTTCTGTAGTATTTAGGAAGACAGCCTATGCCGTTCCACAATCATAAGGCACAACAGGCTGAATGGCCATATTGTTGGTTAATTCAGAACCGTATGAGACGCAGGTGATCACAGATAAGAACTTGTTGCTAAAAGAGTGTACTTTTAAACTGTGAGATTTTGTTCTAGGCCAGAACCAAAGCTATACAGACTAGAGAAACAGAAATAGCAGTAACCACCCCTGTATTTGTGTTACATTTTTTTAAAGTTTTTCTAAGGCTTTTAAAGCTCTTTTATATTAGGTCATTTGTTTAAACTTGTTATACAGAATATAATTGCTTAAATTGAGCTACAGTATTATAATTTGTTTCCTGTGTGTATAGGCATTTTGTGTTAAGATTTAAATAGCAGACTCTGGAAGTCTAGGTAACATATTAACTGGTAAAGAGGATAAATATTCTTAATTTAAGAATCTGTGTGTCAGACATTCAAATGAAGTTTCACTGTTTTCATGACATTTTTAGTTATTTCCCTGGCATTCAACACTTTCCTGCTACTCTTTCCTTTCTTTAAAATGGACTCAAATAATTTTTTAAAGTAGATGGGATATGTGTTAAATAGATAAATAAGTAAATGCCATGTTAAATAGGCAAAGAAATGAAGAAACATTTGTAATCAAATATTGTTGTGTACAAGTCTTATATGAGGTACTTCTTAAAAATCTTATAAAATTTCACTTACATTCTGTTCAGTATTTACAATTCAAAACACATTTATTTGCAGTCTCCTCTGTTAAAGAGCAGATAGTCCAAACGGGGAGCAAAAGGTACAAAAATACAATGTAATAATGTTGGAAAGTGGTAATTTCTGTAGAAGCATTCAGTAGAAGGAAGAAAACATTTTTGATCACAAGCTGTTAGGAAAGGCTTTATTCATGAAGGCAGCAAACCTGATCTGGGATCAGAAGATTAGAGGTTTGGAAGATTTGGTTGAAAGTTAGAAGTCATGAAAGTTGCTGTTCTCTAGTAGCATAATTAGAAAAAAATAAAAAAGATTAGGAAATAAATTTTGATTCTAAAGAAAATGTTATTCTAGCTCAATTTCAGTCCCCATCACCTGCTATGGTTTCATGGCTTAAATAATTGGATCTTTGGTCTTGGGTCTACAGTATCTCTGATAAAATAGTCTATTGTACAATGGTGGTAATAGTAATAATGGACTAAGGACCTTCCAGATGTCCTGCAAGGTAGACGTAATTGCCGCGGAGAGGTATGTGACTAATTACCTTCAGACCTTCAGCTACTAATTTTTGGTCCTAAAGCTACTAATTTTTGGAACTAGTATTCAAACTCAGATATATTTAACTACATACATACTACATTTTTTTTTTTTTAATTACTTGACAGACAGAGATCACAAATAGGCAGAGAGGCAGACAGAGAAAGAGGGGGAAGCAGGCTCCCTGCTGAGCAGAGAGCCCAAAGCAGGACTTGATCCCAGGACCCTGAGACCATGACCTGAGCAGAAGGCAGAGGCTTTAACTCACTGAGCCACCCAGGCGCCCCATAGCCAGATTTTTGTTGCCGTATATATACTGTAGTTTAGCTAATAGTGAATACATTTCTCGACATTGATACTCACCATTTACCTTCTTCTAAGACCAGGACTAATTTTCCAAAATGGTCATCATAATTTCTCTGCTTACAATAAAAAGAAAGGCTCCCTTTTGTGCAGTTTTTCTAGTAAACTGTATCAAGGAATACTATCTTCATAAACTTATAATTAGTATCCTTGATAGCTTTTTATAAATGGTCAAGTAAACTCAAGGTGGCGGTGATGTTATGGTGTGGAAGACACCAGGTAAGTGTCTTGTCCTCAAGGAGGTCTTTTTTACAGACTGTAAAATATTACCAATAAAACTATTTGGTCAAGACCTGAAAAATTAAAAATAAATTGTAGTCCATTGATTTACCTCATCTTCAGAAATGCCAACTAACTATAACTGTAATTCCATTTAATGCCATAAATTGCATTCAAATAATGAAATACATACGTTGAAATTTTTAGCTAACATAGTGAGGTACAGACTATTGGTAAAACTTTTTTCTCATATTTTGGTCTACTTGGATTAGCTCCCAATTAAAGTAAATTTTCTTGTTAAGGAAAACAAACCCCCTTAAATTGTAGTTGAGTATCAAATTAAATTTTGTAATCTGAGGAAATCAAGTGTGAAATTAGTTTATAAAATGAAAGTGTGCTGTGTTCTTTAAGTAATGGAATTTTAAGTCTTTAAACTCCACAGATCTTTGCAAAACTATTCAGTGGCAGTGATCAACATAAAGGTCATGTTAAATTAGGAATTTTGCCTCTGCTAATATCATTTATAACATGAATATCTATCCTGACCATTAGTTTAGAAGAACTGAAGAGAGTATTATATTAAATAATCATTTTAATACAAACATTTTTGTGAGACAGATTTGCTGATTGATACCTAATGGGGCTGATTTTCTAATGCTCTTGCCAAAAGGTCACAAGTCCCAAACCTGTAAAAAGCCACTTAATTTTGCACTGAGAGAAACACTGAAGCATGTTTGAGGCTTATTAAAATGTCTTCAGCAGACATTACTGGGGACCTACTCTGTGTTGGCCTCCTGTAGTATATACTTTAAAATATGTTAATATTTCTGTAACCATATACATATTCTATATGGCATTTTTCTTGTCTCTCCAAGACAGAGTATAAACACCTTGTCCTTGGATTTAAGGTTTCCGTAGTCTAACCAACCTTCCCAGTGCTGGTTCTGGTTACTCTCCAGCCCGTGTCATGTGCCTGAGACAGGCTTTCGTTCTGCTTCCTTCACCTATAAAGCTCTGGTTTTCCCAGAGACAATATCCCTGGGTTGTTGTGAAAATTTAATAAGTGTCTGTGCCAAGCTGGTATTTAAAATGATTTGTATCACTCACTGTTATCTGATAGTCCCTTGATTCTCAGCCCTGTTTATACTTACTGCCAGCTTGCAAATCCTAGCTGAATAAATACATGAATTTTTTTCATATATTTACTAACAGATACACACACACATACATACTCATGATTATTTATTTCATTTTTGTATGATTTTAACCAGTTTTAAGAGAACACATACACACAAGTAAGCAATTAACATAACCTTAAAAACTAAAGTTTAAATAGATAAATTAGATACACAGTGATACATTGAGTCTTCTAAAATTACCAAATTTGGGGTACTTAACAGAACATAAAACTCTTACACTGTTTATTTGATACCCTTTTTGTAAGTTTCATATATTAGGTATTTTTAATTAAAATCAATTTTTAATATATACTGGGCACTGTGGATGGTGGTTTCATGTGTGTCATCTTATAATTAGTTACATGTTTCTCACCAGCATGAGGAAACAAGTTTTTGAGACGAGGGATCAGGCTCTAATTATTCCCATATCCGTTGTGCTTTACATAATACTGACTCCTTGCTGACTTACTATATGATTATTGAGATGAATGGATATATTGCAGAGATTTGAAAAATACTTGTGTTTATAATAAAAGGCTCCTATACTAAGGTAGCCACTAGGTGACAGCAGATATTTACAAGTAAATTTTTGTCTTTGTCACTAGGTGGCATTCAAAGATTAATCTAGAAATATGATGTGCCATCATGAATTTACATCCATTTTTCAGGGTGGTCTGTTAGTTTCTTTTGGTGATCATTTAGAAGACTCGAATGACTTGATCCATACTCTGATACTTGCTTCCTCCTTTCCTTTATTTTATCATTAGTAGCAATAAGTATATATTAATGTTAATTTACTGAGTCTGATTTTGAAAATATAGCAAGCTGTCTTATCCTTTATAAAATTTTCTACTCTTAGGAGGAGTCCTGTGATAGTATTTTAAAATACCTATAGGTCATAAGAGAATCCACACAGTTTTTGGTGTCAAATAGTAGAATCGCAAATGAGAAACACTATCAGATTTTTAACTGTTTTTAGTTTTCTTTACCTCAAGACACTAGAAAATGTTTTAACTGTCTCATTTTTAAATATTTGGGGAGTGTGGCACAACTCCCTTATTGGTTATATTTTAGTATTGTTATTCTTCATTTTGTAGAAAGTTTTCATTTGCATTTAGGAAATGTATATATTTTCCTATATTGAGGATGACTTAGTCATTTGAAAGTGCATTAGTATAAATTTATGAATTTATGTAATTATGGAAATCTAATTGACATATGACACTGTATAAGTTTTAAGGTTTATAATGCGATGATTTGATATGTGAATATGGTTATATAGTAACAATAAAGTTAGTAAATGTATTAATAGTCACATAATCACGATTTTGTTGTTTTCATGAGAACATTAAAAGCTCTACTCCCATAGCAACTTTCAAGTATACAATACAGTATTATTAACTATTAATTAGCTATCATTAACTGTTGTTACCATACTATACATTAAACAACGCAAATTATTCATCTTTAACTGAAAGTTTATACCTCTGACCAACGTCAGTTCCTCCAGTTCCTCCACCCTCAACTCCTGGCAACCACCATTCTACTCTGTTTCTCTGAGTCTGATGTTTTCAGAATCCATGTACAAGTGAGGCCTTATATAGTATTTGTCTTTCTCAGACTTATTTTAAGTTCATGTAAATTTAAAGTGAATAGTCAGAATCTGCCTCGTCATTTTTTACTTTGGTGATTTTTCTTTTTTAATAACTAATAGTATGATGTAACAGCATAATGATATTTTGTATATCGCTAGATCTCATCTTCAACTAGCCAAGTATCCACATTTATATCACAAAATTAGTTATACAGAATCTAAAATTACAGGATTTATAGGAATAAAACAAACGTGCAAGTTTTATTTTCTTTAATATTCAGTGTTAACTTTATTCTTCCTTTCTTTTTCCTAATATATATATAATGATTTAGGTAGAAAACATCTTTCCACCTCTGATTAAAGTATTAAGAAATTTAATTTTTCACCCAGATGTTCAGGGAAAATTATACAACTATGAAGTTTCACAGCTTGCATGAATTTTCAAATTACGGAATGCCAAGTAAATGATTACCTATAGATCTAGTAGTTAATGAAAATATTTTTAAGGAAACTTCTCATAATTCTGGTTTAATATCAATTTCTAATAATTGCTTTCTCTTTATTATACAGATCTTATATGTTATTATTGTGTTTTTAAATTATTTACCTTTCAATGCTATAGAGAATTAAACTCTACTTAGGGAAAAATAATCTCCAGATGCCGTAATATTGAGTAAATTCCGTTTTGGAAGTTACCATTTCCAGTGTACTGTTCTCAATTAAATGAGGCAGGAATTATTTTTAATTAATTGGAGAAGTGTCATGTCCAGTAATTATACTTACCTTCTTTTAAATAAGGTATGATGATGTATTTTAACTTAATTTTTGACAAAATGGCCTTTGATGTAATGTTTATATCCAACTTTAATGCATTAGTTTAATTTTTTTTTTAATTTTTTATTTGTAGATTGCTCTGGGAACAGTTACTAATGTGGAAGAAGCAGTGAAGTGGATAAGTTACACTTATCTTTATGTACGGATGAGAGCAAATCCATTAGTATATGGCATCAGTCACAAGGCTTACCAGGTAGAAAACTCATTTATAAAAAAAAAAAATCAAACCTTCTTTATTGGCTTTGTAATATTTGTATGATATGAGGATAAATATTTGCTACTTCTGTCTCATCTGAATAAAGTTAAGTATCTGGAATAAAAACAAAAAGCTTTAGTCTATTTTTAGAAAATACGAAGGAAAATTAAATTTACCTCGTAGTTAATAGCTCTTTTCTCACAGATACTAAAAAGTTCATCTTTATATTGTTATTTATTTACTATCCAGGTACATCTCCATATGATATTAATATTTTGCTGTGATTTTTATTTTATTTTTAAATATTTTATTTATTAGAGCATGAGCAGGAGGTAGAGGCAGAGTGGGAGAGAGAAGCAGACTCCCCACCCTGACCAGGGAGCCTGATGCAGGACTAGATCCCAGGATCCTGGGATCATGACCTGAGCCAAAGGCAGATGCTTAACTGACTGAGCCACCCAGGTGCCCTTTGCCGTGATTTTTTAAAAACTGTAATAAATTAAAGTTTTAGAGTAAACCAGACAGACATCAGAAAAATTGTAGATCATTTTTAATAATAAGCTTATATTTTTTTAAATATGTTCCTCTTCTCAAGTCTCTTCTAACCCCTTACTCCCAAATTAAAAGATAATGTTAATAAGTAATTAGCCATTTGGAGGTTTGGATTAGTTCCCCTGAGCACACAGACAAAACCGAATGTGTATTGTAGCACTTGTTCCTGTGAACTTGTCAGTTATGTGGGGCTTACAGAATCTGTTAGATTCTGTTAGATCTTGGCTTTTCTTTAGAACTCTGCTTTATACAATGTAAATGCTCCCTAATTACAAATAAAATCAGTTGTTTAATGAGAACATTATTTCACTATCATCATATGGATATTCAGTAGTGTTAAGTCAAAAGTAGCAAAGTTGAATTGAACTCCAAATTAGTTTTCCTCCACTTACTGTCAGCTTAGCTTTTATTTATATTCCATTGTGTTATCAAAGGAGTTGCCAAGCTTCTTTGTCATTTTTCTTTCCCTGTGCTATAGATTTGACTATGGAAAATTGAAACTTAAATACTTATGAGGGAAAAAAATAAAAGATCTTGTTACAAATATGGGCTGGTGAAAATAGTCAATGACACTGTGAAAGCTTTCTGAAAGGGTAGAAGGCAAAGCACAACACATGGTTTTATGGGTTAAGCCATTGCAAATCTTGGGGTCAAATAAAACATGAATTGATTTTAAGTACTAAGTTAATTCCAGAAGTCACTTTTGTATAATTTTCTAACATAAAGTGATTTTTTTTTCCTTCTGAGATACATAGTTTTACTTTCTTCAGAGTTCAGAGACTCTGATCTTTTTAATTTTCTTTTTACTTACATGTTTTTATTTTATTACTCAATAAGAATTTGTAGCCACAAAACCCATGTGAACTAACACAAATCATGATGTCCAACATATTTTAATGGTTTAGAACATGTAATAAATAAGGTGGTTTTGTAAGATGAACTTGATACCTACAGTATATCATTTATAGCAAATATTTAAGATTTTTGTATTTGTTAATGCCTTTTAATTCTATCTTCCCTACATTTGACTTTCCTTTGCCTCATTTTTCTGATTTTAAAATTTACTTTAGCTATGTTTAGTGTATGAATAAGCTACCATCAAAATGTAAGGTAGAAGGAATAGTAGGAGTGCTAATTCATTAATTGATTTCTAAAGAATTTTTATATTCCTCTCCCTTCCCTTTGAAGGTCATATTTATTGCTCCTGACTAGAGCATGACCTTCAGGATTTGGCTGTATATATGTATACATACATACACATATTTATACACATATACACATATCACAATATTTAAGAATTTTTGTTAATATTGTGTGTTAAATGTCCTGTTTAGAAAGAAGCTATTTAGGGATTCTTGGATGGCTCAGTTGGTTAAGCATCTGCCTTTGGCTCAGGTCATGATCCCAGGGTCCTGGAATGGAATCCCTCATTGGACTCCTTGCTCAATGGGAGCCTGCTTCTCTCTCTGCCTGCCATTCTCCCTGCTTGTGCTCTCTGTCTCTCTCTCTGACAAATAAATAAATAAATCTTTTTTTTAAAAAAAGCCTATTAATAATAATTTCAAAAAGTATTCAAAAATTTCTTGTCAACTTCATCTTACACTTTGCTTCTATTAATATTATTATTATTATGGGCAAAATGGGTTTTTCTATTAGCAGTTATGAAAACTGCTAGAACACCAAAGTCATACTCTTGAAAGGATAATTAAGCATTTATTTCTTTATATCTTTAACAAAGGAAATCATTCTCACTGTGAGTTCTCCAAATAACTGATGAAGTAGGATTGCAGCTTGATATTTTAAAATCCCTGTTTATTTTAATATAGGAGGGAAAAGACAGATTGTTTAACTAATAACTGATTGCTGATCTTTATAGT
Source organism: Mustela putorius furo (assembly GCF_011764305.1). Lineage (NCBI taxonomy): Eukaryota > Metazoa > Chordata > Mammalia > Carnivora > Mustelidae > Mustela > Mustela putorius. Next base: position 9,824,805 of record NW_025421467.1, on the reverse strand, counting down.
CTTAAAGATTGTAAGACAACTATATAAGAATTTTAGATTCTAGGGGTACCTGGGCGGCTCAGTCATTAAGCATCTGCCTTTGGCTCGGGTCATGATCTCAGGGTCATGGGATCGAGCCCCTCATCCAGCTCCCTGCTCAGTTCTCCCTCTCCCACTCTCCCTGCTTGTGTTCCCTCTCTCTGTGTCTCTCTGTGTCAAATAAATAAGTAAAATATTTTTAAAAATAAGAATTTTAGATTCTAAAATATTACTACCTAAAGATATCATAATAAAGATTGATAATCTTAGTGAATTTTTAAGGCTTACTTTATCAAATGGATTAAAATATTTTCTATTTATGTCCTAAATTTATAAAAATGTACTTCTTTAAAAATTATGTTAAGAAATTTTATTCTAACTAAATACCAACAAAAAATTAATTTCCATAAATAGGTATATGTTTGTAAATGATGACTCTCTAAAGAAATACTCAAATGTTTATGTATATATTTTTTTCCTGCAGATTGACCCAACATTAGCAAAGCATCGAGAACAGTTAGTCATTGAAGTTGGTCGAAAACTAGACAAAGCTCGGATGATTCGTTTTGAAGAGAGAACTGGATATTTTTCCTCCACTGATTTGGGTAGAACTGCCAGCCACTACTATATTAAATACAACACCATTGAGGTATTATACTGAATGTAACAAATACAATAATATGTTTGCTCTTAGATGTAAATTCTTTCTAGACTTCAAAATACTGTATTAATGGAAATTTTTTTTAAGAAGCACTAATAGAACAAAGTGCATTTAACTTACGTGACTTCAATATCTTGAATTCTGTAAACAGAAGAGAAAAGTAAGACTTTAAGTAGTAAGGACCCTTTTGCCATCCATTCAGTGGGTATATCCTAAGCAGTAGGCACACCCAAGGCTAAAACAATGAGCATGTGGGGGAGACCTATGCAATGAGTGCCTGAATGAGTTTACTGAATGAGTTCAAGCAGGAGATGATGGCTTAATGATATCAGTGAATAAAAGTTGAAAATTAATTGCAGATTGTAGAGAAATACTGACTGAAAAGTTAGAAAAACTACTGCAATTATCAGGTCAACCCAACTGTACTATTTGGGCAATTTAAGAGTTTTCAAGGATAATTTAGACTACAGGGTAGCCTTAACGTTTTGCTGTTTAATGTAATGAGTAAGATAGGATGCCACTGTAATATTACATTTTAAGGAGCATATGCATGTCTTTATGCGTGTTTACATGCATGTATATATACCTACATATGTTAGTACATGGGAAAACATAACAGGGATTACCTGTGAGGGCAGTCTCAAGTTCAAGACCAAGATGGGTTAAAACACATTTTTACTCTTTTTATAGAGAGTTTGAATTTTTTTTCTTATATTCATTTTTTGGGATACCTAAATAAGTTTTTAGAAGGGAAATGTAATAGAAATTACTAAAGTGAAATTTCTTCAGAAATATGAACACCTAGGCCAATATGAAGTATAAGTTTTGTACTTGTTTAACACATCCTTATGCATTTTACACGTCTCAGAAAACACCTTTGTGTGCCTACTAGCTTTTCCTCATCTTTCCCCCAAATAAATCTTGCATTTGTACAGCACTTTAGGTTTCTTCTTTTAACATGTATCATCCCACAAGTGTGGTCTGATCTTCCTCAACCCAGAACATTGCCCCTAGCGCTCTCCTGCTTCTGTCACCTGCTCACGTGCTTGCTTGCACTCCTTTTGTCCACTAAGTAGCCTTCCTCATTTTCCCGCTAGGTCGTATGTTACTGCCAATCTGTATTTTATGCCTGTTTGTAGCTCTTCCAAGAACTGTAACCCTTCTTCAGTTTTGTCTTTATTCTATGTGGTCTTCCACTGATGTTTTTTCTTCCCAGTTTCCTGAATTTGTATATGCCGTCACTAGGAATATTTTGAGGCCTTCACCAGAATTTTCAGGTTGCATAATTTTAGTTATTCCTATTTTTAGGAATATGCTATGATATGATATGTTCAGCTTAAAGTTGGAAAATGGTACATATTTCCACATGCCTGTGCTGAAAATTAACCAAGGCTGGACAGTTATGCTGAACATTTTTTTAGCTATTTAATGTAGGTTTTAATAACTGATTTTATTGATCTTTTTTCCTTCTAAAGGTCTTTTCCAGCTAGTTATGTTTTAGGAAATTTTTTAGTCTTTGTTGAATTTGTTGATGTTTAAAGCAATGGTCAAGAAGTGTATACCGCAGTAAAAAAGAAAAAAAATAGTATATCACAGACATAATAATTCTGCATTGTGTAGGGCTCAAATATTCTTTAAGAATGTGTGATTTTTCTAGTCACTTTTTAATTGAAAATATTTCACTGGATCTTCTATTTTAATCAAATATAACAATTGCTTTGGTAGACCTTCAATGAATTCTTTGATGCTCACAAAACAGAAAGTGATATTTTTGCTATCGTCTCCAAAGCGGAAGAATTTGATCAAATCAAGGTAAGATTATTTGAAGCTTGAATCAAATGCATTTTTTGGTGTATACATTCATTCATTTATAAGAGCTTATAATTATTTGTTATTCCTGTTAAAATATAAGCTGTATGGCACTTCGCGTTTAGAGTGCCAGCACTGTTCTTCCATTTATCAACAGTGTCCACTATCCTAGATTATGATATTATGTCATTCCTGACACTATTCTTTGCTCTCTACTGCAAATCAAATATAATTTAAATAGGTTTTGCAATAATGAAACTGGCAGAGAATATAGTATGTAGATTTTGGTTTATTTGCAATATAAGGTTCACTGAAGAAAATATAAAGGACATGCATGATTCAAACTTAGATATGAGTATTTCTGTACCCATATTATAATTTAATCTTATTAACAGTGAAAACTTTAATACTGTGAATCATAGTACTTCACAGCTTTAAGCTATGAATGTGTTATACCATATAAAAATATATGACTATAATGAATGCATTTGAAGATAATTCAAGTTTGCCCTAATCCATTTGGGCAGAGGTTTTACTCTGGTCAAATAAAATATGAAATCTCATCAACTGAAGGATGGTGAGGTCAGAAGATTTAATTTTTGTGGCATATCAAATTTTTATATGTCAATGGCAACTTTAATATTGGTGATGAATAATAAAATGTAATTGTATCAGCCTCAAGATAGTTTCTTATTGTATTTTATTAGCTACCTGTGAAAAATTACTATTTTATTAGTGTAAAAAAGAAAAATGTTGAAAAATGGAAGCCTTAAGAAAACATGCGATGTGGTTTTATTTCAATATGTAAAATTCAAGTAAATCAGCCCAAATAATCTAATAAAAACATTGACTCTTCCAGGTCAGAGAAGAGGAAATAGAAGAGCTAGATGCTTTATTAAACAATTTCTGTGAACTCGCCGCTCCTGGAGGTGTAGAGAACAGTTATGGGAAAATAAACATCCTACTTCAAACTTATATCAGCCGAGGAGAGATGGACAGTTTCTCCCTTATATCAGATTCTGCATATGTTGCACAGGTAAGAATATTACTCCCTTCCTGTTTGCTCTTCCTTGTTTAGTTTTAGAGACTCAAGATAATCATTCATGCTGTACTTTGAATGCATTGCACTGTGACATGCTACCAAGTACCATTTTACTGCAGAACTGGTTCTGTTTAATTTGCACATTTTTTATGCCCTCTGTACTATTAGATCAGAAATGAAGGTGGAATTTGGTGGTTGGTTTGGTTCTTTTTGATGTTGCTGTTGTTTTAATTTAGAATTTAAAGATACCAACTTTTTTTTTTTCTGCTTTACATGATCAAGTTCATTTCTTTTATTTATAAATGGCAATAATACAAGAATATTGCAAGCAGAATAAAAGATTGTGGAACCTTTGTAACTTAACCCAAATGTTAGAAACATAAACAAGGTTTTTTTTACCATTAAATAAGGCTTCATAGCAGTACCTCAGACCATATTTTCAGTCTGATAAGTTTCTGATAAAGAAAGTAATCTTTCGGGGCGCCTGGGTGGCTCAGTGGTTTGGGCTGCTGCCTTTGCCTCGGGTCATGATCTCAGGGTCCTGGGATCGAGCCCCGCATCGGGCTCTCTGCTCCGCAGGAAGCCTGCTTCCCTCTCTCTCTCTCTCTGCCTGCCTCTCTGCCTACTTGTGATCTCTGTCCTTCAAATAAATAAATAAAATCTTTAAAAAAAAAAAAAAAAAGAAAGAAAGTAATCTTTCTTCCCTACCGATGATACTTAAAAATTGAGAACTGAAAAAAAAATTCCCTAAATTACAGCTCATTAAATGTATAAGTTTTTTAAAATATTGTAGTATAAAAGGCTGTTGTAGTATTTATCTTTTTATATTTCAACCATTTATGTATTCACTCATGTGAAGTAAAGCAGGTTATTTTTTGCAGTATTTTTCTTTCAAATGAGGCTTTTCTTCTAGATATGTTTGTTTGGTTTTTTTTTTTAATACTTTTTACTTGAAAAAGGTATTGTTTCACGGCAAACTGTGAAACAGACTCTTAATTATAGAGAACAAACTGATGGTCACCAGAGGGGAGGTGGGTGAGGGGGATGGGTGAGATAGGTGATGAGAGTGTATTTGTTGTTATGAGCACAGACTGGTGTATGGAAGTGTTGAATCACTGTATTGTACACCTGAAACTAGTATGACACTATATGTTAACTTTACAGTAATTAAAAGAAAAATAAAAAATAAAAAAGAATCCCTTTTTCATCATTTTTCATTGAGTAGTGCCTCCTCTAAGTTAAAGAGAAATAAAAGCTAAATCTTATTTTAAATGTAGAAACTATTCTTCTCTGTATCTTATGTTGGTAATTTTGTTCAAAAATATATATTTGTGTTAAATTATTATTAACAGCCATGAGTACTCAGGCGTGCTTTGAAATAACTGTAAATGTGAAGTATTTGCAAACATGAACCAAGATATATTGGTAAACAAGTTGAATGAATTCAGTAATTTAATCAAAGTAACCAAGGAACCAGGTGATGATTTTATATACTATGTAAACCAACTATGGCTGTGGCGGAAAAAAAATTTTTTTTGGCGTATCTTGGAACACATGTATTTCCTGCCATAGAAAAGTTTTATATAATTTATAATCTCTAAATTTATATATAATTTATAATCTCTAAACCCTGTGACTTGTATAGGAACCATTGTTTTCTAACTTATTTTATCTGCTTTTGTGAAAAATGATGTTGTCATTTTACATTTTCTAATTATTTTATATTGAAATAGTTAATAGCTTAACTAAAAGTTAAAGCTTTTCTGGGTTCTAGATGAATAATCTGGTCACATTTCTTTTTGATTCAAGATTATGGATATATTACCAAAGACTGATACATGAATTGCTTTACAGTGTAGAACTTAGGGTTTCTTTATGATTGGTGCCCAGAAAGTCAGTCTTGGAAAATTAAGGTTATATCTCAAAGCATCCTTGTTTTTCTTAAATAGCTATTGTGGGTCTATCATCCTTGAATGCGTTAGATAAATTACTGTTGAGTTTATATTTTAAATGTAAGCTACCAACAACAGTTCCACAACAACCCTCTCAGCTCTGTAAAATAGTCATCCCTTCTCTATTTCTAAAATTTTATTGTCTTAGCCCCTGAGATAACTCCTTAGCTCAAATATTCTCTGATGTTATAAAGCCTCTGCTTAGCTTCTCTGAACTGCATGTCTTAGGTACTCTGATCATTATTCCCAATTTATTTCATTCCAGATTAAAGTGCCTGCCTATATCTCACATGGGATTTCTTCTTCCATTTCTTTTAGCTTTTAGGGAACAACTATAGGTTCTGAGATACTTTCAAACACAGTTGGGAAATTTAGCCTGGCATCTTCTTACAAGAGCAGCTAGGAGTGATGTCGGAAGAAGACCTATTTGGTGGATACAGTAATCAAAATGTTCATTTTATTTTTCATTCTCTGCGCCAAATAAGAGTCATCCTGTAATTTTTATTGGGTATCAGAACAGTTATCATACTTTTAAATACTATTTTGTTCTTAAATTTCTAATACTTTAAAAAAAAAGTAGTCAAATCTGTCAAGAGACAAATACATATTTTATATAAAATGGAAAACCAAAGCCCTTAACTCTTGTGATCATTTTTTTACCTTGTAATTTCAAGCCAGATCACCTATTTGCTATTTAAAATCTCCACTTTTTTATCTCTTTTTTTAATGATTTTGAACAGATTTTAACATTCTTCATTTTCAAGTATAGATGTCATTTGAGATTGTGAGGATACCTCCCAAATTCATGACTTTAAGAAACAATCTTCAGTAAAATAACCTGCAACATTACTAATAGAGGGAAGAAGGCAAAACAAAAGGAAACTAACTGTGGAGATGTTAAAAGGGCTTCAGTCCTTGTAACTTTCTGTATGTCTATTAATGAAGTTTTCCTAATCACCAAATTTACAACCTTGGGGTTAAATTGGACTTGTTTAGACCTGGCTTTGAATAGATACTCTAATACCAACTATCTGTGTGATCTTGGTCAAATTATTAACCTCACCAAGCTCTGTTATCTTCATGTATAAAATTATAATAACAAGCCCAATTGAATGCAGTTGCCATAAAGATTAAAGGAGATAACATACAAATTAAATGAGATACATAAAGCAATTAAGGTGTTGCTTGTTTTGTAGGGAGCATTAATACAGGTAGCTGAACCCATCAGGATTTCCTTTATCACCCTTCTCACACTAATTTTTCTTTCTTACTGGATCCCAGAGTCACCTTTATTTCCCTAAGTAGACTTTTAATCATCCCCCTATATAGCCAAGGGTATCCTTGGCTGTATCTTATATTCTAGGTGGCTTCAACAACCTTCTAAGTCTTACATATAACTTTTATCTCTTCCTCCTTAGTTTCTCATTGGGGGGCATAGGGTCGAGCCTCGTAAGAACTTGGATATGAGACTACCATCTGTGATTTAACAAGATAACATCCACCTATGAAAGATGTGATTATTCTTATGTAGAACTAATGAAGATAACTGAGGTTGTATGAGGATAGATGTTGCCCACAATTAAAGGCTGCAATTTGGCATACGTCCTGTAAAATTGAGTGTGAGTGACAAATTTGACAAATTTAAAAGTACAGTGTACCTAACCACTAACCCCCTTTTTATTCTTTAGAATGCAGCTAGAATTGTCCGTGCTCTTTTTGAAATTGCTCTGAGGAAACGTTGGCCTGCCATGACCTACAGGCTCCTGAATCTTAGTAAAGTCATTGACAAGAGGCTTTGGGGTTGGGCTAGCCCTCTGAGACAGTTTTCAGTCTTACCACCACACATTCTAACAAGATTAGAAGAAAAAAATCTTACTGTGGATAAACTGAAAGACATGAGGAAAGATGAAATAGGTAAGCAGAAACGTTTTAATGTATTGTTCTGTACAAATAAAATATTTTATTAGATATAAAAGAAAACTGCATTTTCATACTTCAGATAAATTTGTTTACCATTTTAAATCCAGTTGGTATCATTATGTAAATAGCATTTGTTCTTCTACTTTTATCATATGATGTTGAAAAAGTATTCCTACATACATTTCTAGATATCTTAACATTTTATTGGACAAACTTAAAATAAGATTATTGAATAGTTAATATTTGATTAGTTAATATTGATTAATATTGATTAGTTAATATTTCAGATTCTGAGGATGCCTGGGTGGCTCTGTGGGTTAAAGCCTCTCCCTTCAGCTCTGGTCATGATCTCAGGGTCCTGGGATCGAGCCCCACATCAGGCTCTCTGCTCAGCAGGGAGCCTGCTTCCTCCTCTCTCTCTGCCTGCCTCTCTGCCTACTTGTGAACTCTATCAAATAAATAAATAAAATCTAAAAAAAAATTTCAGATTCTGAATAGGATAGACATTACACATGAAGTGAGTTAGGCTGAGAAGAAATGAGGGGGAGGACTACTGCTGGCATAAGGTCCAATGATGGAAGAGAGGTTGAGATAATTATTTCACCTTGTATAGTAAGAATACTTGAAGACAGAATGGTAGAAGGTATCCATAAAAATAGAAATTAAGGATATTAATTAGAGAAGTTAAGATTACTTACAATGGGGGCACCTGGGTGGCTCAGTAGGTTAAGCCTCTGCCTTCGCCTCAGGTCATGATCCTGGGATCCGGGAACCGAGCCCCACATCGGGCTCTCTGCTCCACGGGGAGCCTGCTTCTCCCTTTCCCACTCCCCCTGCTTGTGTTCCCTCTCTCCGGTCTCGGTCTCTGTCAAACAAATAAATAAATAAAATCTTTAAAAAAAAAAAAAAAGATTACTTACAATGGAGTAACATGTGTAAATATTTTATGATACTTTATCATTAAAGGAAAACCACTTTTAGTTTCAAATTCTGGTGAACATAGAACATTTTGATTTGCTCATAAACATACTTTAAAAATTGTATTATGAAGAACCAAGATATGTAAGAACTATTGATACTATTAAATATTATCTATTTTTACTTAATTGCTTGGACTCAAGTAGGAGAATGTTTATAGTCAGTCACAGTCAGTCTGTTTGTGACCCCCTCCCCACCTTGGCATTCCCATACATAACTACTTCAAAATGTAGTAATTTATGAAAATGAGTACAAGTGATTAAGTTTGTACTACATTAACCATATTTTATATTTTAGCTTTATTTTTTTCTAGAAATGAGTTTGGATGGGTGATTTGTGTTTGATTATTAAAGCATTTCCCATGATGGTTATAGAGTTGAGAAGTAGACTTTGAGCAAATTAATAGCTATTTTCACAAAATACTGAATTTTTTAATGTGTCATAAGCTAACTAGGAGAAAAGTAGGACTGTTTATAGTAGTTTAAACACTGTCAAGTCTCAGTAATTTTAAGAACCCTATTAATAGCTGAAGAAACCCTGATACTGGTTTTCAGAGCTATGAATTGCTAATTCAAGTTAACTATTACAAAATATTCAAACATGCCAGGTCAAGAATGTCAACTATTCTACATAGCAAATCATAAAACAAGCAATAAAACCACCTTCTCTGAAATCCCATTTACAAGTCAGATTATATTGCTTTTTTTCTGTCTGAACACATTTCTTCTGTGTGATGTTTTCCTTACAGGTCACATGCTGCATCATGTGAATATTGGGCTCAAGGTCAAACAGTGTGTTCATCAGATTCCTTCTGTTACAATGGAAGCATCCATTCAGCCCATCACACGGACTGTCCTCCGAGTGACACTGAGCATCTGTCCTGATTTTACTTGGAATGATCAGGTAAAAGTGGAAAATATCTATATCAGTGGTCAGTAAAAATGTCTGTACTGCAGGTTCGACTATACCTCCTTACATCTGTCCTTAAGACATAATAGAAAACTCTAAAAAGAATATATATTGAAGATTCATTTAAAGCATTGTAGTAATATTTACTACCATCCTGAAGAAAAATATGATATAATATATTAAAATGGCAACCAATGAGACCTCTTCATAACATCTTAGGTACCCTGAAAGTTCAACATTGAACAATAGTTTAGTGGATTCACTTTCATAAAGACTTTGCTTAATTCTGTCTTCTTTAATTTTGTTATCTTCATTTTTGCCAGCTCTACTTACTCTGTCATTTTATCCTACTAAAAAGTCAAGATTCTTTGTGGTAAAAGAGCCCTTTTAAAATCCTAATATTTCTCAAATTATCAGTCTCCTCTTCTATTTTCCATTAGATATGTAGAAAGAGTATTCTATGTTTTCCTCCTGGTCACCAGTTTCTTTCCTGCTGAGACTACTTTCTCAGTGATCACCAAAACCTAACTGGTTGCCATAATAATGACTTTTGCTGTTATTTTCCTTAGTTCTCTGAATATTCAGCACTATACATTGTCTTTCTTGAAAATGTCCTTCCTTGGCACCTATCACATTCCTGTTTCTGTGTTTACCCTTTCTATTCTTTCTAAATCTTAGACGTTATGGTAACTATAATTCATCACATCTGGTTGTGACACCCTTCCCACCCTGGGTGTCAGAATCTAATTATTTATGAAAATATGTGCAAGGGTCGACCATATTTTATATTTTAGCTTCATTTTTCCATATATCATATATATGAAATCATATAGGTATTTAACGTGTACACACACATATATGAAGTTCTACTCTGGATCCTCTTTCTATTCTATTTTTTAAGGTCTGTCTTTGCAGCAGTTGCTGTACAAAGACTCCAGTAAAAGTAGTGATTGTAGATACAAAAGTAAGTTTCAATCCTTTCTTTCAAGAAGCCAGTGGAGGAAGACAAGGAAATCCGTAATTGTAATAGCAGTACCTTCTTTACATGGTTATTTTAAGTTTCTGATTTCGTATAAGTAAATGTCTTCTACATTACCTGTCATTATTAATATATCTTTAATATGAATTAATTTTATTCATCAATGTGCTTAAAAATTAACCAGCCATAGTCTTAAATCTACCACTGGTCTTAAACTGTCCTAACCAGTAATTTCTTCAGCTTTCTTCTCTGTAAACATGCATAATAATAATAATAATTATCTTTCTCACAAATTCTGTGAGAGCTAAATGATATAAAATTATATTTAATATTTCTGTAAACATTAAATTTTACATAAAATGTAAAATTAGTTAAGCCATACTCATATTTCATTTATATTTATAATAGAGGGTTTTTAAAATCCATAAAAGTTTTATTTGCCTTTTTTCACAGTTTTCTTCTGTCAGTATCCATAAAAAAATCTTCCACAGTTTGATTTAATTCATCAGTAAGATAGAGTACTTAATCGTTTGTGTAAAGTGTTAACTTGAGCTCAGTTAGAATGCTATTGGCTGCAAGAATAGAAAACCTGACTTATCTCAAAGGGACTTATGCAAAAAAATATATTATCTTCCACAATAAAATGTCCACCAGTAGAATAGGCCCCAGAGGTAATTTAATGTATTTAATGCCATCATTTAGGGCCCATCTTTTTGCTGTCCTGACATTCTTGGCTACTTTCCAAATTTTTTCTGTGCTTCCTTGTTCACGTTTAACAGGGAAAGGTGAACACACCCCTACTTCATCAACCCAGAGCATGAACCATAAGACTTTTCCTCAGTCTGATTGAAATAGAATTGGCCATGTGCCTATCCCTTACCACAAGCTGTTTGTTATAAGGGGGATACTATAAGCTGATTGGCTTGGGCTATCCAAAATCATTCTGAGAGACAAGGTCACCTTTTCCTGAGTCACATAATAGAGAGATGAACACTTAACAATACTGGGCTTTGTTAGGAAGAAAAAAAAAAAAGAGGGAGAAGAATGAGTATAAAATACAGTATATCTATCTCTCCGATGGAATATTATTTGTTAGTGAAAAAGAATGAAGTACTGTTACATGATAGAACATGAATGAACCTTGAGAACATGGTAAATGAAAAAAGCCAGTCACAGAGGGCCACATATTATATTATTCCATTTATATAAAATCTCCACTACAAGCAAATCTTTATAAAATAGATTGTTGTTGTCAAGCTTGGAAGTTGGGACAATGGAGAAAGATAAGTAATGACTGGAGATGGGTGCAAGGTTTCTTTTTGGGGGTAATTCTTAAATAAGATTATAGAGATGGTTGTAAAAGCTTTATAAAAACCATTGAAATGTATACTTTAAGTGAGTAACCTTTTTAATGTAAATTATATATTAGTAATGCTGTTAGAAACAGAATAGGTGCTGGATTTGTAAACAACAATATCCCTTACTTGAGTTAAAATATACTTAGTATTAGAATATTATTTTTCCTCTAGGTCCATGGGACAGTAGGAGAACCTTGGTGGATTTGGGTAGAAGATCCTACAAATGATCATATTTATCATTCAGAGTATTTTCTAGTTCTGAAAAAACAGGTAAACATGGGTGTGTCTATTATTATGTTGCTATCAAAAAAAAGAAAACATAAACTAAATAATTTCTGTTTTTACCTATTTCTTTATAATTTCTTAGTGCCCTTAAAGCTTTATTTTTTTTTTTTTATGTTTCTGTTTGGTTTCAAAGGTAACAGGAATTGCATGTTATTATATTCATATATTCAGTGTGATCCTAGGTTGAGAAAGTTAATTGTAATCTTTATCATGGTTCAAGGCGTGACCTGCACAGGAGTGAAATATGTCCGATGGATGGGATAAATAATGTAATGGATAAATAAAATTAAATAAATAAAAACTAATACTTTAGATGTTACAAAAATTACTACAGAATATTGACTCACATTATGAAAAGAGCATTTTAAAATATTTTCCATAAATCCTAAAAGAAAAACTTAATTTGATACTAGCATATCTTTAACTGTGATGCTTCATCCATGATTTCTCTTTTTATCAAAGAGAAAACAAGTTTTAGGCAGGGAACCTTGGGTAGACAGTAGTAGAATTTCACAGGATGTTTCTTTTCATGATTACCTTCTATTTATGCTAAGTTCTGTTATTCCACTTTAGGTCATGGTAAAATTTAAAGAAAAATGTTAAGTGAATTGGTAAAAATCATGAAGTTAAATAATTTAATGGATAGAAATTTAGGAAATTCTGATAGTCAAACTGGTAATGTTAGTACATGATGATATACATATATCAATAATATAAATTATATATAAATTTTACTTTCTACAATATCAGATATCCTCAGAAGGGAACTACATATAAATTTCTGAAGTGCCTGAATATCTCAGCTACTTATTTATTTATTTAAGATTTTATTTATATTTATTTATTTGACAGACAAACAGTGAGAGAGGAAACACAAGCACGGGGAGTGGGAGAGGGAGAAGCAGGCTTCCCACTGAATGGGGAGCCCAATGTTGGGCTTGATCCCAGGACGCAGGACCCTGGGATCATGACCTGAGTTGAAGGCAGCCGCTTAACGACTGAGCCATCTAGGTGCCCCTATCTCAGCTATTTAGAAACCCAACATATTTTCTTGTTTAGTACCTATTGGTGTAGATAGCATTTTCTTAACACTAGACTAAGAGGTCCTTTATGATATCAGAATATTCATATTCACTTGAGACTTTATTTCACATTAGGTCATTAGTAAAGAAGCTCAACTTCTGGTATTTACAATCCCTATTTTTGAGCCTTTGCCTTCCCAATACTACATCCGAGCAGTGTCTGATAGATGGTTAGGAGCTGAGGCTGTATGTATTATCAACTTTCAACATCTGATTCTACCAGAGAGACATCCTCCCCATACAGGTAACATATTGAATTGTAACTTGAATCATTGATATTGTTGTTGATGTTTGTTGTTTAATTTGTGTGTTTGTTTTTATTATTTTTTTATTAAAATATAATGTATTATTTGTTTCAGGGGTACAGGTCTGTGATTCATCAGTCTTACACAGATCACAGCGCTTAACATAGCACATACCCTCCCCAATGTCCATCACCCAGCTACCCCATCCCTCCCACCTCACCTCCCCTAGAGCAATCTTCAGTTTGTTTCCTGAGACTTAGAGTCTCTTATGGTTTGTCTCCCTCTCTGGTTTCATCTTCTTTCATTTTCCCTCCCTTCCCCTTTGATTCTCTGTATTGTTTCTCAAATGCTTCAAATCAGTGAGATCATACGATAATTGTCTTTCTCCGATTGACTTATTTCACTTAGCATGATACCCTCTAGTTCTACATCGTTGCAAATGCCAAGATTTCAGTTTTTGATGGCTGCATAATATTCCATTGTGTATATATACCACATCTTCTTTATCCATTCAAATGTTGATGGACATCAAGGCTCTTTCTGTGGATTGGCTATTGTGGACATTGCTGCTATAAACATTAAGGTGCACGTACCACTTCAGATCACTACATTTGTATCTTTGGGGTAAATACCCAGTAGTACAATTGCTTGTAGGGTAGCTCTGTTTTCAACTTTTTGAGGAACCTCCATATTGTTTTCCAGAGTGGATGCACCAGCTTGCATTCCCACGGACAGTGTAGGAGGGTTCCCCTTTCTCCGCATCCTCACCAACATCTATCATTTCCTGACTTGTTAATTTTAGCCATTCTAACTTCTGTGATGTGGAATCTCATTGTGGTTTTGATTTGTATTTCCCTGATGCCTAGTGATATGGAGCATTTTTTCATGTGTCTGTGTCCATCTGGATGTCTTCTTTGCAGAAATGTCTGTTCATGTCCTCTGCCCATTTCTTGATTATATTATTTGTTCTTTGGGGGTTGAGTTTGACAAGTTCTTTATAGATTTTGGCTACTAGCCCCTTATCTGAGATGTCATTTGCAAATATCTTCTCCCATTCTGTCAATTATCTTTTGGTTTTGTTGACTGTTTCCTTTGCTGTGCAAAAGCTTTTTATCTTGAAGTCCCAATAGTTCATTTTTGTTCTTGCTTCCCTTGCCTTTGGCAATGTTTCTAGGAAGAAGTTGCTGCGGCTGAGGTTGAACAGGTAGCTACCTGTGTTCTCCTCAAGGATTTTTGGTGGATTCCTGTCTCACATTCAGGTCTTTCATCCATTTGAGTCTATTTTTGTGTGTGGTATAAGAAAATGGTCCAGTTTAGTCCACATTTCATGTGACTTCTGCATGTCCCAACACTATTTGTTGAAGACACTGTGTTTTGTCCATTGGACATTTTTTTCCTGCCTGGTCAAAGATTAGTTCATCATAGCATTGAGGGTCCATTTCTGGGCTCTCTATTCCATTCTATTCATCAATGAGTCTGTTTTTGTGCCAGTACCATACTGTCTTGATGATTACAGCTTTGTAATAAAGCTTGAAGTCCAGAATTAGAAATAAAGGCTTTAAATGATGGTGATGCCACCAGCTTTGGTTTTCTTTTTCAACATTCCTCTGGCTCTTCCAGGTCTTTTCTGCTTCCATGTAAATTTTAGAATTATTTGTTCCATTTCTTTGAAAAAAGTTGATGGTATTTCGATAAAGATTGCATTAAATGTATATATTGCTTTTGGTGGTGTAGACATTTTCACAATATTTGTTCTTCCAATCCATGAGCATGGAATGTTTTTCCATTTCTCTGTGTCTTCCTCAATTTCTTTCATGAGTATTCTATAGTTTTCTGAGTACAGATTCTTTGCCTCTTTGGTTAGATTTATTCCTAGGTATCTTATGGTTTTCATGCAATTGTGATTGAGATCAACTCCTTAATTTCTCTTTCTTCTGTCTTCTTGTTGGTATATAGATTTTATACATTGATTTCTGTGCATTGATTTTATATCCTGACATTTTATGGAATTCCTGGATGAGTTCTAGCACTTTTGGAGTGGAGTCTTCTGGGTTTTCCACATAAAGTATCATATCATCTGCAGACAGTGAGTTTGATTTCTTTGCCAATTCAGATGCCTTTTATTTCTTTCTATTGTCTGATTGCTGAGGCTATGACTTCTAGTTCTGTATGAAATAGCAGTGGTGATAGTGGACATCCTTGCCATGTTCTTGACCTTAGTGGAAAAACTCTTCAGTTTTTCCCCATTGAGAACAATATTCACTGTGGGTTTTTCGTAGATGGCTTTAAGGATATTGAGGTATATACCTTCTGTCCCCACACTGTGAAGAGTTTTGATCAAGAAAGGATGCTGTACTTTGTTAAATGCTTTTTCTGCATCTATTGAGAGTTCTTGTCCTTTCTTTTATTGATGTATGGTATCACATTGATTAATTTGCATTTGTTGAACTAACCTTGCAGCCCAGGTATAAATCCCACTTGATCATGGTGAATAATCCTTTTAATGTACTATTAGATCCTCCTGGCTAGTATTTTGGTGAGAATTTTTGCATCTGTGTTCATCAGGGATATTAGTCTGTAATTCTCCTTTTTGATGTGGTCTTTGTCTGGTATTAGGATCAAGATAATGCTGGCCTCGTAAAATGGGTTTAGAAGTTTCCCTTCCATTTCTATTTTTTGGAACAGTTTCAGGAGAATGGGTATTAATTCTTCTTTAAATGTTTAGTAGAATTCCCCTAGGAAGTCGTCTGGCCCTGGGCTCTTATTTCTTGGGAGATATTTGATTTATAGGTCTGTTCAGGTTTTCTATTTCTTCCTGGCTCAGTTTTGATAGTTTATACGTCTCTAGTAATGCATTCATTTCTTTCAGATTGTCTAGTTTGCTTGCATATAGTTGCTCATAATGTGTTCTTTTAATTGCTTGTATTTCTTTGATGTTGGTTGTGATATCTCCTCTTTGGTTCATAATTTTACTAATTTCGATCCTTTCTCTTTTCTTTTGGATAAGTCTGGTCAGGGGTTTATCAATCTTATTAATTCTTTCAAAGAACCAACTCCTAGTTTCGTTGATCTGTTTACTGTTCTTTTGGTTTCTATTTCATTAATATCTGCTATGATCTTTTTTATTTCTCTTCTTCTCCTAGGTTTAGGCTTTATTTGCTGTTCTTTCTCCAGCTCCTTTAGGTATAGGGTTAGGTTGTGTATTTGAGACCTTTCTTGTTTCTTGAGAAAGGCTGTAATGCTACATCTCAAAGATTTTCAACAGTTGTGTTTTCATTTTCATTTGTTTCCATGATTTTTTAAAAATTCTTCTTTAATTTCCTGGTTGACCCATTGATTCCTTAGTAGGATGCTCTTTAGCCTCCATGTATTTGCGTTCTTTGTAACTTTCCTCTCATGATTGAGTTCTAGTTTCAAAGCATTGTGGTCAAAAATATGGGAATGATCCCAATCATCTGGTACGATTGAGACCTGATTTGTGACCCAGGACAAGATCTGTTGTGGAGAATGTTCCCCGTGCACTAGGGAAGAATGTGTATTCTGTTGATTTGGGATGGAATGTTCTGAATAAATCTGTGAAATCCATTTGGTCCAGTGTGTCATTTAAAGACTTTATTTCTTTGTTGATCTTTCACTTAGATGATCTGTCCATTTCAGTGATGGGTTGTTAAAGTCCCCTACTATTATTCTTTTACTGTCGATGTGTTTCTTTGATTTTGTTATTAATTGGCTTATTTAATTGCTGCTCCCATGTTAGGGGCATAGATATTTAAAATTATTTGATCTTCTTGTTGGATAGACCCTTTAAGTATGATATAGTGTCCTTTCTCATCTCTTATTACAGTTTTTGGTTTAAAATCTAATTTGTCTGATACAAGGAGTGTTACCCCCAGCTTTCTTTTGATGTCCATTAGCATGATTAATGGTGTTCCACTCGTTCACTTTAAATCTGGAGGTGTATATGGGTCTAAAATGGGTCCCTTGCAGATAGCATATTGATGGTCCTTGTTTTTGTTTCATCCAATCTGGTACCCTGTTTCTTTTGATTGGGGCATTTAGCCCATTTACATTCAGGATAACTATTGAAAGATAATGGATTTAGTGCCATTGTATTGCTTGTAAGGTGACTGTTACTGTATATGGTCTCTCTTCCTTTCTGGTCGACGTTTCTTAAGGCTCCCTCTTTTCTTAGAGGACCCCTTTCAATATTTCCTGTAGAGCTGGTTTGGTGTTTGCAAATTCATTTAATTTTGTTTGTCTAGAAGCTTTTTATCTCTCCTTCTATTTTAAATGACAGCCTAGCTGGATATAGTATTCTTGGCCGCATAATCTTCCTCATTTAGTGCTCTGAATATATCAGGCCTGTCATTTCTGGCCTTCCAGGTCTCTGTGGATAGGTCTGCTGCCAATCTAGTATTTCTGCCATGGTGGGTTAAAGACCTCCTGCCCCTGGAGCTGCTTTCAGGATTTTCTTTGTCTCGGAGACTTGTAAGTTTTACTGTTAGATGATGGGGTGTGTACCTATTTTTATTGATTTTGAGGGGACTTCTCTGTGCCTCCTGGATTTTGATGCCTGTTTTCTTACCCAAATTAAGGAAGTTCTCTCTATGATTTACTCCAGTATACCTTCTGCCTTTCTCTTTCTTCTTCTTCTGGGATCCCAATTATTCTAATATTGATTGTCTATGGTATTACTTATCTCGAATTCTTCCCTTATGATCCAGTAGTTGTTTATCTCTCTTTTTCTTAGCTTATTCTCCATCATTTGGTCTTCTATATCACTAATCTCTCTTTTCCCTTATTTATCCTAGCAGTTAGAGCCTCCATTTTTTTATTGTACCTCATTAATAGCCTTTTTGATTTTGAATTGGTTAGATTCTAGTTCTTTTATTTCCCTAGAAAGGAATTCTCTATTATCTTCTATGCTTTTTTCAGGTCCAGCTAGTATCTTTATAATCATCATTCTGGACTCTAGTTCTGACATCTTACCAATGTCCATATTGATTAGGTCCCTGCCAGGTAGTACTGACTCTTGTTCTTTTTTTTTTTTTTTTTTTGCAGTCAAATGCTCTACCACTGAGCTATACCCCCTCTTTTTTTTTTTTTTTTTTTGAAGTGAATTTTTCTGTTTTGTCATTTTGTCCTGAAGGACAGATGAATGAGAGAACAAAAATGCTAAAAGGGTAACAATGACCCCGAAAAATATACACTAAACAAATCAGGAGAGACCCGAAACTGGGGGGGAAAAGCGGGGGAGAACATGATTTGGCTGGTGAATGGAGCAGATCCACACACTAGATTTTATGTGTATTTTGGTCTTTTAGGAGGAACTGCCTCCCAAAATTTTAAGGATAGAAAAACATATATACAAAAATAAGGGTAAATATGATGAAGGGATGGAATATGACTGTAAAGATGAAAATTAAAAAAGATTTTAAAAAAGGAATTGATAAGATAAGAAGTTGGTTGAAAAAAGAAAGGAAAAAATTTTTAAAAAGAAAAAGAAAGAATGTGATCAGATAGGAGACTGGAACAAGGCCATACACTAGATTTAGGGTACATTTTGGTCTGTTAGAAGAAACTGTATCCCAAAATTTTAAAGAAAGAAAAACTTATATATATGCTTAAAAAATAAGGTTAAATAAGATGAAGGGATAGAATATGACCGTAAAAAGGAAAATTTTAAGAGATTTTTAAAAAAAAAATTTATAAGATGTTGAAAAAGGAAAGAAGAAAAATTCAAAAAGAATAGAAAAAACTGAATTAAAATGTTAACTTTGAAAGACTAAAGAATCGTGGGAAAAAGGCCATGAATTCTATGTGCTATATTCCCCTAGTGCTAGAATTTTGCAGTTCTCATTGATCAGCAAACTTGGTCTTAGCTGGATGTTTTTGCTGATCTTCTGGGAGAGGGCCTGTTGCAGTGATTCTCAAATATCTTTGCCCAAGGCAGAATTGCACCACCCTTGCCAGGGACCTGGCTAAGTAATCTGCTCGGGTTTGCTCTCAGTAGCTTTTGTTCCCTGAAGGCTTTCCCTATAGCTTTGGAGGATGGGAATGAAAATTGTGGTCTCCTAATCTCTGGCCCTGGAGGAGCTGAGAACTCGGGGCCCCACTCCTCAGTCGGCCCTCAGAGAAAAGCAATCACTCCTATCTCCCTGGTCTCAAGCCTCACTCCGTAAGCACCTAGCCTATGACCGAGCATTTCTGTCTCTGGCATATGATCCTGTTTGGAGTCTCCAAACCAAGTAGATTCCTGTGGTGTGCTCTCATGCTGCTCTTACTAAGGGAGGAAAGGGAGTCTCACCGGATCTGCCACTTTTTTGATCCCTGCTCAAGAGTAGTGGCCCAGCTGTGCTGTAGATCATTGTTTATGGCAACCCCGAGCTGAGAGCCCACTCCTCATGTCCATTTTTGCAGCCAGTTTCTCCACTCTGATACTTAGGAGCTCTGCCACACTCAGTTATCCCCAGTCTTTCTGTGACCCCAAGAGTCCTATGACCACAATGTCCCTGCAAGAGTACCCCCTGGCTCAGCCACTAGAGCAATGTCCCTCTACAGAGCAGACTTCTAAAAGTTCTGATTTTGTGCTTCACTGTTCTGTCACTTGCCGGTAGCCAGCTGATGGAGGCTACTTACCCCCTGCAGTCTGTCTTCCCAAATATCACCTTGAATTCCTGTCTCTGCAAGGTCCTCCCTTCCAGAAAGTGGTTGTTTTTCTGTTCTCAGAATTGCTGCTAATTCTTTTCTTCAATCTCCTGTTGAGTTTATAGATGTTCAGAAGTTTTGATAACTATCTAGCTGAGACCAGACACAATTTAGGTCTCCTACTCCTCCGCCATCTTGCTTTTCATCTGATATTGTTTTTATTTTCTTTTTAAATAGTTTTATTGAGATACAATTCACATATCACACAGTTCACCCTATAACTTAAATAAGGTATCCAATTAAAAAAAAATATATATATATACAATTAAACTTTATTATTATTGGTTGATGTAGTACCTTTAAGTATAACTTTATGATGAGTACAACTGTGTTGGAATGGGTGCATTGTTGTTTTAATTAAAGTTGCAAGTGTCTGTGCTTTAAAGTTGTCTAAATACAATCAGAACCCAACTCATTTAGTCAATATAGTTTGAAAAAAGACCTTCCAAAATCAAATCTATGTATACATTTGGTAGAACTTAATAGCAGACCTTCATTTTGTTTGAGTTCAAAAGACATTAAGCCTAGTCCAATTCTCATAGCTATAACAAGCTGGAGACTCACTACTTCTGTATTATTATGCCTTCATATTTATATTTTTAAAGGATTTTATTTATTTATTTGAGAAAGAGAGAGATTAAGAGAATGAGTGGGAGGAGAGGCAGAGGTAGAAGCAGACTCCCTGAAGAGGAGGGAGCCCAGTGTGGCACTTAATCTCAGGACCCTGGATCATGATATGAGCCAAAGGCAGACACTTAACTGATTGAGCCAGTCAGGCACCCACCTTCATCTCTGTTTTATATACAATCGTTACAATCCATATCCCCTTCCTTCCCACTGCAAGTCTTATTTGTCATTTAATCTGTGCTCTTTGGGAAACTTATGAGGTATCCTTTTTGTTTGCATTTATTGCTATTTACCTAAACTTATTTCTAGTGTGTTAAATGAATTAAAGTGAATCACAAGTTCTTTTTCTTCCCTATAGCGTGCTTCTACACCAAAAGAAAAAAAAACTAGTATTAAGGAGTCAGGTTATGATATCACTGCAGAATGGATTCATGATACCTCAAGTCATCCATCCTACAAACAATATATACCCTTTATATTAGTTCTCTTTTTCCACACTAATATGATAAAAGGGAATATGGTAATCTGCAATATCATGTAACAGTTTTTCATTGTCAAAACTAACAAAAATTCATTTTTAGATTTTTGTAACATGAAGAAGAATCTTTATATTTTGATTTATTAAGAAGCAGAATTTCATGAATCAATGTTTATATTGGTACTTTTAAGTGCTCTCCATTCTATTTTTAAAATGTCTTTAGATTAAGCTAATAATTGAGTATATTAAGTGTATTTCTTGTTGAGAATTCATAATTGATTAATGATTTCAAGAGGTCCTTAATTTAGAGAAAAATAAAGGCTGTTCTTTTCATGTAATTCCTTTGAAGACAAATTATTTTCAAAATAAAAATAATATTCCTTACTACTTCTAATGAATACACTTTTTAACAGTCCTTTGGGAAATGAAAACAGGCATTAATGTGATTTTAATCTTTGCCATTTTTTGTCAGATGTTTACCTTGTTTATTACCTTAGCATATCTTAAAAAGAAATACTTTAGACTACAGCTTAAAACAACTTTGATACCTTGACAGAACTAAAAAGATTGTCAACATAGGGAAATAGAGTTTGCAGTGTCTACCAATACACTCATTAAAGAGGACCTTTCTGTTTTTCTTCCATCAAGTAGACTTATATGTAATACCTAGAATATCAAAATATGTAAAAATGTTTGGTGCTTTAATTTTAAAGTATATGGTACCATCATTACTACTAAATCTCGAGTGCAGTATTTGATTTTAATGTGCATTAACATTGTATATTAATGCTCATTTGGTCACTTCTCTGTTGAGTGCAAAGCACATATCACCCTATTTATATAATTAGTTGGCTTCTGACTACACTTCAAAAAGCAGTAAATATACCACCGTGACATCTTAGTGGATATTAGAAATGCGTGATGTAACCTCAATGATTCCCAGTTCTATTTGGCTGAGGGTGGGAGTGGGTATGTGTTTATGTGGGTGTTTGTAGGCACCCCATTGAGCCTAAATCAAACAAGAAAATTCTTCACATTTCATAGAAGTGAATCATCACATTTTCATATTATTAGCATATACCAAAATGTTTATTTTTCCTATTAAGAATATGTCTATGCTTCGGTTAACATTGCAAGTTGAGACTTCCTCCCTTCTTGATTTTCAGTGCTACAGAAAATTTAGGAGATTGTGATCTGCTACAAAAAATTTATGCAGTTGCCTCTTAATTACCTGTGAAATAGAGTAAAGCTGCAGAGCTGAGATAATGTTTCTAAAATAGCTTTTCTATCTTTAAGTACAATTTTTTTCTAAGATTTTTATTTATTTGTTTGACAGAGAGATCACAAGTAGGCAGAGAGGCAGGCAGAGAGAGAGGGGGAAGCAGGCTCCCCGCTGAGCAGAGAGCCCAGTACGGGGCTCAATCCCAGGACCCTGAGATCATGACCTGAGCTGAAGATAGAGGCTTAATTCACTGAGACACCCAAGCGCCCCTAAGTACAATTTTTGAGAATTCTCTACACTTTCCATTTTGAAACTGTACTATGAACAGCTCACACAGATATGGACCACCATGTCCTCTTACAGATTTTTTTTCCTCCTTATTCAAACTTCATGTGAAGTTTGAAGATGAAGTGGAATCATCCTCCATGAAAGAATCCTGAGAGTAAAGTTGCCTTCCAGTTTTCTAACTGATAACTTTTCTGTATTATGGGAAAATACAAGTTCAAGAATGTGTAACTTCATTTCTCTAAATCATTTTAACTGTCTAATCTCCTAGACCTCTAGTTTATATAATAAGATACAACTAAATTTGTTTGTTTCCATGTTTTCTCAGTGCAGTTCTTTTTACCCACTCATTCTCTTATTTGAAACTCCCACCTGAGTTTTTTCCTGTAATTATTTAAGTCTATTTTAGTTTTTTTTGACTAAACGAATAGCTCATTCAGGCATTCTGGTTTGGTCATTTTTCTGACAGATAAAAGGAAATTTATTATTGGTAACCATTTTGGTCCTGCAGTTTGCAGTTGGTTTTCCTTTTTCTACAGATTGGGCTAAATTTAATTTTCTTCTACACCACGCGTATTTTCATACAGCCGTCGCTCAAATTAGTTTCCTGATTGGAAAAGAGCCATATAGTGATATTAGTGTTGGTATATGGGGAACTCTACCAGAAGAGTGTCCAATACATCAAAATTATAAATGTGCTAACAGCGAGAGAAAAAAAGACCTGTAACTGGTATATTAAAATTTATGTTAAGCCTTTTTTTCCCCCTTCCAATGAATTAAAGATTGTTATAATTTATCCCTGAGAGACAGTGTTTCGTATTGTCCATTCTTTCCAGTTATGGTTGTACCTGTTTCATCTTTTCAGAATTACTGGATCTTCAGCCTTTACCAATTACAGCCTTGGGATGTGAAGCATATGAAGCCCTGTACAACTTTAGCCACTTCAACCCTGTGCAGACACAAATATTTCATACACTGTATCACACAGACTGTAATGTCCTACTTGGAGCACCCACTGGATCAGGAAAGACTGTTGCTGCTGAATTAGCCATTTTCAGAGTCTTCAACAAGTACCCTACTTCAAAGGTCTGTTTGAAGGAATCACATGCTTGCATTAAATTAGAAAACACAGTCTGTCATCTGTAAACTAGCCCATTCTAAACACACAGTAAGACTCAATGCGTAGATTTGTCACTCTTTTAGTGCATTTTCTGGGGGAACCAGATCAGCATTAGAATAACTGGCCAGAAAAATTTTATCTTAAACTTTGGAGTCCTCTAGTTGGGTTTCTAATGTACACGTCAGTTTGCACATGTCCTTTCCTCATTGTAAGGTACCTCATTCATAGCCATATTTATAAGATAAATAATGACTTATAATCAAATCCTTTTATAATAAAAGAAATGCTAATGCTTTAACAAATACAGTGTGGTTATATGTATGAAATACAGCGGCAGTTTTTATTCCACATTTCTGCAAATGGCCACATTATTGATGGAAAATAACATGGTGAGTCAAATAAGTATTGATTTTAT
The DNA here is from genome assembly GCF_011764305.1 of Mustela putorius furo. Taxonomy (NCBI): domain Eukaryota; kingdom Metazoa; phylum Chordata; class Mammalia; order Carnivora; family Mustelidae; genus Mustela; species Mustela putorius. The sequence continues at coordinate 9,800,712 of NW_025421467.1, read as the reverse complement.
GCTTTCTTGAAATATGAAGTACATACTCATAGTTTAGAAGTATTATTTTTCAAGAAAGCTAATTCATACATTGTGATTGGAATTATAAGGTATTTTCCTTATCATTTATTATTTTAGAAATGTTTTAACTTCTTTTTCAGTGATTTTCAATTAGTGGCTTTTCTTCCCTGCTTAACTTGAAGTTTTCCTACTTCTCAGTCTATTTTGTGGTTATCAATCCATTATAGGACATGTTAATACAGCAGTAGAGCTCATCTCTAAATATGAAATAATTTATAAGGGAAAGAATTTTTTCACAAAGCAATCTGTATGTCAGTTAGGATTATTAAAGACCAATTATTGTTATTAAAAAGGTAGAATACCTAAAATGTGTGATTGTCCTCTTCCATAAAATCTGCATTAAAATTTAAATGATATTTATCTCTCTTTAGAATTTCAAAAGTAGTTAACCTTTTTCATGGAAGAGTTAAAATTCACATGATTTTTTATCATAATACCAGGAAAAACTTTTATTTTCATCAGAATATAAAATATCTAAAGAAAATTCCTTCATTGTTTTTTTTTAATATTTAAAATTTTCTATGTCTACATTTTTATGACAGTAGACATTTTTATGTCTACAGTATTATATTTCTGTCCTACTTTGGATACAGGCAGTCTGTGCAAGTAAATGAGTTTTTTCATTATTTGAAATTTTAGTCTTACAGTAACAAAAGATATATTTTTAAACCACACTGTCATGTAGATGGAGTTTACCTTTATTTGAAAATGATGTCACTATTTTCATGAGGTCTTTTTACCCTCCCCTCCCTTTTCAGGCAGTATATATCGCACCCTTAAAAGCCCTGGTACGTGAAAGAATGGATGATTGGAAAGTTAGAATAGAAGAAAAACTTGGCAAAAAGTAAGTTCTTCCTTATTCAGAAGCTATGCTTTGAATAATCTAAAAGGACCAACAAATAAAAGATTTGCATAGGGGCACCTGGGTGGCTCAGTGGGTTAAGCCTCTGCTTTCAGCTCGGCTCATGATCTCCGGGTCCTGGGATCGAGCTCCGCATCGGGCTCTCTGTTCTGCGGGGAGTCTGCTTGCCCCTCCCTCTCTGCCTGCCTCCCTGCCTACCTCTCTGCCTACTTGTGATCTCTCTCTGTCAAATAAATGAATAAAATCTTAAAAAAAAAAAAAAAATTTGCATAAACCTGTTGGATGCTTTTATAATGATTTTTGTAGTCTTATATTTCAGGGTGTTGTCATTAGTGTTAAATGTTAGCAATATTCTCATTGTTTTAATATTGAAAAATGAAAAGTTCTTAAATTATTTAATAGGAATACCTTAATTTGGCAAGATAATTTTCTCAAAATTTTTAAATTCTAAAATAAAAGTGAATTTTATCTCTTTATTTTTCCTTTATATCATTCAGAGTAACTCCCAGGAACCATGTAGAAGGCATTTTGCATGTAAACAGTTTATAGAAAAATAGAAATCCATGTGAAGAACCTAACTTTTCAAAAAGTGTTTTAACATTGCACAAGTTTATTCATTGTGGTATTATTTTTAATAACAAGATTGCAGGTAACCCGAGTGCCTAATAGAACATGACTGAATTAATTATGGTGCATTTACACAATGCAAAATATTCTATCATCCTATAAAGCACAAAGTTTATATACTGAAAGATCTCCAGAGATGCTATAGAAAATGTTTTTAAGTACAATATTCTATCACTTATTTTTTTAATGGTAGGGAATATAAATATGTGGTTGCTTTGGAACAAGAATCAGGTAATTGGAAGATAGACATGTTACAGAGACTGCTGACCACACATTGACCCATACGAATATATTACATATTCAAAATAATGAATATAATGTAAAAATAAAAATGAATAAAAATAAGCAGAAGCTTTGGGAACACTATACTTGGGAAACTAATCTTGCCCCTTTTGTTTTTGAGGATTAAGACAGATGTAAAAATTATTCAGTGATCACCTGAAATTTAGAGTTGGCCTCCAGACCCTCTTCCTCTCTGTAAAACTGGGGTCTTCTTATTTTTTTTTATCATGTTCAGCTAGCCACTGTATAATACATAATTAGTGTTTGATGTAGTGTTCAGTGATTCATTAGTTAAGTATAACAACCAGTGCTCATCGCAGCATGTGCCCCCCTCAATACCCATCACCCTGTTACCCCCCCACCCCCCTGCCCTCTGAAATCCGCAGATTATTTCTCGGGGTTCATAGTCTCTCATGGTTCATCTCCCTCTTGATTTCTTCCCCTTTGGATTTCCAAAAACAAACAAACAAACAAAACTGGGGTCTTCTTAGAATGAGATAACACATATTTGCCTCAGCCTATGTTGTTTATGTCCTATTAGGGTTGAATTTGCCTGTAATATCTATAGAAAAAAGAAATGAAGCTTACACATAATTATATTCTTAATGAATGCCTCTTTTGTCTTAATAAGTTAACACTGTCCCTTATTAGAAAGGTGTTTATTCTAACATATGGAGAAAGAAGTGTGAGTTCAACTCTATAAAAACTTACAAGGCAGAGACTTTGTAAACATAATCACAGCAAAGGTTGACACCTTCACATATCTGCATAAAAGTTAGATTATCAGTGATTTAAATTTACACATTCTCTTAAAATTCTTGAGAAACATATTTTGGCCATGACTCACAGAAACTTTCAGAAATCAAAGGGAGATAAAGTGGTGTTAAGCATTACACAATTTTATTTTAAATGGTATTTTTGCCTTTCCAAGGTCATGTGTTATCTGAGAAAAGAATCATTTTTCTTCCTATCCAGAGTTATTGAACTAACTGGGGATGTGACTCCCGATATGAAATCCATTGCTAAGGCTGACCTTATCGTCACTACACCAGAGAAGTGGGATGGAGTCAGTAGGAGCTGGCAGAATAGGAACTATGTGAAGCAGGTCACTATTCTTATCATCGATGAGATCCATCTGCTTGGTGGGTACCGTGCTATCTGACACCAGTTTATACATTTTGACTCTCACATGGGCAGCAGCCAGCATCAGGACCTGTTCAATGATTAACATGTATTATTCCTATTTCCTAGGGGAGGAAAGAGGCCCTGTTCTGGAAGTCATTGTATCTCGAACAAATTTCATCTCCTCGCACACAGAAAAGCCTGTTAGAATAGTTGGACTCTCTACCGCATTAGCTAATGCTAGAGACCTTGCTGACTGGCTCAATATTCATCAGGTATGTGGAAGATTGATAAATAAGCCTTTGATACTGTGGCGTAGGTGGCTGTGTTAAGGAGGCACTAAACATTATAAACTTAAATATAAAAATGGAAAATGATTTCTTTGTCGTTTTCACTGCAGATGGGCTTATTCAACTTCCGACCATCAGTACGTCCAGTTCCACTGGAAGTTCACATTCAAGGCTTCCCAGGTCAACATTACTGCCCTCGTATGGCTAGTATGAATAAGCCTACATTTCAAGGTAAGCTTCAGGCCCTTGGGATGAAATAGCAACCATTTTGTACGATAGCCTTTAAACGCGTTCCAGATAATTTGGGTTTCTTTGAACGGGTAATACTGCTCCAACTTCTCCAAATGTAGGTTATGCCTCTGCTGTTAAGGCATAAAAATGTATGTTGAATTAAATATTGAAAATTGGAGAGATTTCATATATGATACTATCTTGGAAGTAGAGAAAAAAATGTATGTATTTTTTAAAAGTAATTAAATAATTCTTTATTAAGTTATTTTCTTATAGTAGTAGCTTGAACAAATGATAAATAGGAGCTATAAGTATAAAAAATACCACATAATCTTTACCAGAAAGCATAAAACTTACAAATTTTAGTACTTTTTTTAAACAATGCTTCTGTTTTTGTGGTTTTTTTTTTTTTTTTTTTTTTTTTGGTTTTCCTTTTCTAACAATTTAGACAAGCAAGAAAGATTTAAGAATAACACTCCTATTGAAACATGTTTTGTTTAGGCTGCATAAGGGATATTTATTATATCAATTAAAAATAACCTCCAAAATAAATTCTCTAATGTGAACTGCTGTTGATTGTGAGGTGACAGTTGTGAGGTGACTTTTTAGCTGCTGTAATTAGCCTTATGACAGAAGCAAAGTATTGATTGTGAACTGGAGACCAATCTTGGCAGTTCGGATTATTTACACCTCCACAGAAGCATTGCATAAAATCACTAATGAACAATAAATCTGCCGTGAGCTGTTCAGCCACACCTGTTCTTGCAGCAGCAAAAATCCATTAAATGTTGAGGTTTAAAAAAGAGACAGATTCATTCATGATTATGTGTACAAATGATACCAATATTGCACTAATATGTGTATTTTAAACATTGTATTTCTAATATGATTTATCAGAGCATTACCATTTATATTCTGTAAGATTCGGATATACTGTGAGTGAGAAATAACATAAATGAATTTATTTTTTATGGTATGTATTGTGATTGCTTGTATTTATTTAAGGAATGGCCAGTTGCATACCAGTGATTGAAACAAAGCATTTTGTGTTCTATAAATCAATAGTAATAACTGAAGTACTTACACTTCTCTAGACGTATCAGTACAGTAGCTGTCCTTATAAACTATTTATTATACTTGTAGCATATCACTATATTTCTTTGAGTTTAGAAATATGATTTAATGATAGCTTCATTTCTCACTCTTAGGTCATACATATAGTCAAGGTCATGTCATCATTTTTGTTACAAACCTTGTTTCTTAACCCATAAGAAGAAATTCTGAAACATTTCAAACAAGAAATTATAAGAAGGTTAAACTTTTTATATAAAACTTTTACATATCTCTGTTTTAAGAGACCTATGTACACATAAGGATAAATTTTACTTGTGCCAGCTTATGAGCATTTTGGTAAAGAAATCTTGTTTCCAGTTAGGTCACATGGCTCTTGAGGTAATTTTTTCTTTCAGTCTTATTATTCAGGTTTCAAACCATTCATTTCCTTTTCTGCGTGTCTGTTTCAAACCATTCATTTCCTCTTCTGTGTGTCTACCATCCGTGTGCCATCAGCCACATACAGATTCAGGCACGGTGTTCTCTGCAGCTCTCATCCACATTCTCTTATCTTTCCACTTGAAACCTTACACATGTTTTGGGAAAACAGAAGACCTTCATTTGACATATCTCTGGCTAGTCTGTTGATACAAACTCTCAATTATTCCATCGAGTGGTAATGACAGCAATAAAAGGAATTTTTGTGGCGTTTCTTACAATTTTCATCACTCTGCAGGACTTGACTCTCTCCCCCAGATGCCAGGACCAATTAACTCTGTAATACCATTGCTTAGGCAAGCAGAAACACAACCGTGAAAACTCAACCTTAGATTGAATATTCGTATACAGCTGTCACTAGACGATAGCAGCTTTTGTAAGTGTCACCTTCCTCAGCAACTCAAAATAGAACTGAGACCTGACACAGTTAAATTTCCCCTGTCCAGGCAATGTACTCCCCTCAGTGGGTTCAGCTACCTTCTCTTTTCTACCATTTTTCTAATATGCTGTCAGGGCCGGGTAGTACCATAAACAATGCAGAATTTGATGATCAAATTAAGAATTCATATAAATCACTTAGTTTCATGTATCCATTTGGTATCCTAATGATATGCATATTATGGTATAAGTAGCTTATCCTTTTATTTTCCACAACTTTTCAATAGCAATTAGAAGCCATTCTCCAGCCAAACCTGTTTTGATATTTGTCTCATCAAGACGTCAGACTCGTCTTACTGCTTTGGAATTGATAGCCTTTCTGGCTACTGAAGAAGATCCAAAGCAGTGGTTAAATATGGATGAAAGAGAGGTAAGCAATCTATTTTATATCTATTTCTTACACATGTCAAATTAGTTTATATTTAGCATAATGGAAATTGCATATTTAATGATGTTTAGTTTTAAGCTATACTAAAAATTTAGTATAATGTTACAGAAATTTAGGGAAAAAGTAGGAAATGCATAATACTGCCACCTTAACAGTATTAATGTTTTGATATATTTTCTTCTAATATGTTCCTGGTGAATATTTACTTTGATATCCATATTTGTTTCCATATATCTTTCCTTTAACATCATCACCTATGTATATTATAATATATTTGTTTTTCTATTGGCGTGTTCACTGCCCTCATGGAACTTAGAAACAATTTTGCAAAATTGACTTTCTATAAAATATATAATAACATAACCATTTTTAAAAATTTAGAAAACACTAAATGTGAAAATTAAAAACCTGTTTTTATCCTTTAACCAAGTAGTAACCATCATTAAAATTGGAAGCAACTATAATTTTTTATGTCTACATAGTTGTAGTCTATTATGTGGCTACCCCATTAAATAAATAACCATGCATCATTATTATTATAGGTTTTCTTTATTTAAACTTATTTCCTCAGTATAAATTTAAAAATAATGGGTCAAATAATATTGATTTTTTTTAGTTTTCATATACACTGCTAATTATTTTCCAAAAGGGTTTACCAGTTCACCTTCTCCCATTGATACGTGTATTGTCAGCAGTATATGAGAGTTAAATAACAGTTTTACTACACCCTCATTTGTTGTAACTTATCAATATATTATAGGTAAGATATTCCTTATTATTTTAATGTACATCTTAATTTGTGTGTGATTGAACTTTTTTTCATGTATTTGTTTACTGTTGGTTATCTTTTTCTTTTTTTTTTTTGGTCTGTTTATTCCTTTAAACTTTTATGTTTTGCAGTACAGCATTTTTCTTATAGATTTGTGGCAGCCTTAACAAATACACGCACACCCCGAAATTTCATATGACATCACTTTTTTCCATATATGTTTATTACTACACATGCACGCGTCCGCACACACACACACTAATCTTTATCTGATTTTATTAGTTAATTTTGCTAATTCCTTGGAATTTTTCTTTTTTTTTTTTGTCTTAGTAGCTTTTTACAAATAGAGTTTTTGTGTTTTGGGGTACATTGGTGGCACAGTCAGTTAAGTGTATATACGACTCTTGGTTTCAGCTCAGGTTGTGATCTCAGGGTCTTAAGATTGAGTCCCACGCCAGGCTCTGCGCTTAGCTCAGCGTGTACTTGAGTGTCTCTTTCTCTCTCCCTTTGCTTTCCCTCCCAACGCTTTCTCTCTCTCTCTCTCTCTCACCCTCCAAAATAAATAAATAAATCTTTAAAAAAGAAGTCTTTGCATTTGGGGGTTTGGGGCACCTGGATGAGCCAGTGGATTGAGTGTCTGACTCTTTGGCTCAGTTCATGATCTCAGCTGTGAGATCAAGCCCTGTGTCAGGCCCCCTGCTCAGTGCCGAATCTGCTTGAAATTCTCTCTCTCCCTCTGGCCCCCCTTCCCTGCTCATACTCTCTCTCTCTCTCTTTTTTTTTTTTTTAAAGGAGAAGTGTTTGCATTTTATGTGATACAGTTAATAATCATTCTTTGTGATTCTTTCTACTACTTCTAAAGGTAGATATTCCTCTTTCCCTCCATAGATTTATAGTGATTTTCCTTCCTTGTACTTGTCTTGCTTTTTAGAGATATTTTTCTCATTGGAATTTCAATAAAAAAATAGATAAAATCAGTAATAAATTTGTTGCATTGTTTCCCTTTCTCTCCATATCTTTCCTTTTTCATCTCATGCAGCCTGAAGAAGAATAGTCAAAACAGTGTTTCTAACCCACTGGTGTCCAGGCTCAGTAGTTGGTATATTTTCCCCTTCTACTTCTCATGAGTCCTTTAGGATTAGTAGGCCTGTTGGATGATACTGTGTATATTGCAGTTCTGTGTTAACTAATATTAGTTAACTAATAATTCAGAATGTTCTTGTATAGGCCTGTAGGTAACTTTATTCACTGATAAGTAGCAGATCCCAATATTGACTTCCTATAAAAGGTGTCACATGACACTTTTAAGTAGAGTGACCACTATCATGTTACCTCAATGTTGTTTGTGTATACTAAATATTTATTTAAGATAATGATTTAAATCAAAATAATTTGTCAAAAGTTTTCTTGTCCTTTTATTCAGTTAGTATGTTCAAAAGAATCACCCTGCTGTGTGTAACAATATCTTGAACTTAGGAAGCAAATGGTGAGAAATAGATGTATGGAATATTGACAGTTTATGTGCAGCATCTGTCTAGGCTTAATATATTTTCTCTTGCATCTTATCCCTAAAAATGTTCCAAATGGCCGATTTTCTTAGAAGTCAAGGTATAAAGTACATACCTATTGAATGCATTTTGAGAGTGTGTTCAAAATGTATGTGTGTGTGCGTGGCAGTGCATTTTGCATGTGTGACTCATACTAACCTCAAATGCGAACCTCATGTCCTCTTCTAGCTATAGTACACTTACTATTTTTTTTTTTTAATTTAAATGTATGAGACCTAAGAACCTGTGGTCAGCTCAGCCATTATGTAGAGTTACTTCTCCGTTTTTTGGTTTTCTTTTTCCTCAGCACAAAAATTTATCACCAAGGCTTATTATAAACCATAGAATTTACTTGCATGGCTTCTGCTGTTTTGTAGATTTTTCACTGCTAAAATAATACAGCTAGAAATTATGTCATTTCCAGACATTGTGTTTTACCAAGTACATTGCAATAGTAAGACAATCCAGGCTTAGTTTTAGTCTTTCCTCTAAAAGTCATCACCTTTAAAATCAAAATGTCAGAGGTTTTGCAACTGATTGCTATGCAAATTCAATCCAGTTCTACCAAAAATCTATAAAGCAGGTGTTTCAGTTTTTGATTCCCCTAATTACCTTAAATTTTTTAACATTTTAGTCTTCATGAGAGTTACTTTCCATCATATTGTGGACTAGAAGTTTAGTGACAATTCCTGTTGCTACTGCTTGCACAGTTTCAGATTGGTGTTCTGTGGCAGAACCAGGTAGATTAAGTGGGTCAGCAAAGGAGAAAAAAAATAAAAGTTATCCATTGATCTTCATAGTCCAGTAAATCTTCAAAGTACTAGGAAGCAGGACCACCCCTTCAAGTATATCATTGATGTGAAATTATACTGTAGCATGGGGAAACCCCAAAAGTAATACCTTTTCATATTCCTCATCAGGAAGTGATTTCAAAAGTTGGTAGGCATATGCCACCATGTCACTTGGAGTCTCAGTTTGATAAACACCACTGGTACATTAACTTAAGACTGTTGTTGGGTTTTTACATTACTCTCTCAACCTTCGAATCCAAGTCAGAAACATTGGAATGCTTGAGCTTCACCCTCAAGCATACAGCAGGAATAGAGAATATCTTACCTCTGTGACTTCTGTGCAAGAGAAGATACTCAGTTGCTGGCTGTGTGTAGGTAGTCTTTCACAGTCCTTTAGCTGGTTATATCCAGTCATTCTGTTCTTTTGCAATCCCATTTCAATATTCTCTAGCCAGGGGGCTAAATTATAAAGTTACCCACAAACAACACATGCTATATGCAGAAGAGGAGGGTAGAGAGAAGAAAGAGAAATGAAATTTGTTAAAATATATAAAATGTGTTAGTTAAAATATGCATAGGGCATATATGAGATAGCAAAGGTAGAGGTCACAGTATTTTTTTCTGCAACACAGGACAAAACGTATTTGGCCAGGGAGCCAGACATTTCTGATTTATTTTCTCTACCATCCAACACCTGCACACTACTTCAATCAGCCCATAAGCTAATTAAGATTCTTTATCCATTGGAGTAACCAAAACCCTCATTCTTGAAACATTAGAAATTGGATTTTTATATATCCTTACTAAATATGGCTTTAAGAGTTTTGATTAGTTTTTCAAGTGGATACAGTAGTGTGAGATCTTGCTAGGATCTATCCAAATTTTTCCGTCCCCTTATTGTACAGCAATAACCCAATTTCTTTAGCAGGATTGGTTACCTAAACTACACTATGACCACATTTTGCTTAATCACCCATACAATGAGAGATGTAGCTATTTCAACTTCTAAGTAAATTGTTACATCCCTTGAATGTTAAGTCTCTAAACTAGCACAGTTAGAATTATAAGGAAGGGAAACAAAAATTTTCTAAGTGGTTTATTAGCTATGACTACAAAAGCATTTGCACATGTTGAATACTTGATTCCTGGAACTGTATATTCTAGGAATGAGAGAAGCAGTATCATTTAATGATGACTACTTCAGAGCATACACCTCATTTTACAAGGGAGTTCCCCCAGTCTTGCCAAAGCAGTGTCTTTCAGTTGCCACTCTGAGTCATTCATCTATAAAGCCAGCTCTTTCTAGGTAATGAGGGAGGCAGTAAGACCAGTGAATACCATGGCATCCATTGTCTTAATCTTTCTTAATCTTAATCTTTCTGCATAAAGTGAATTCCTCACTCAGGTTATCTCCTATCCTGTTTCCTCAGAAACATTATCATAGGGGATATTAGATGATGTATAAAGATGATGTGTTCAGTAATCCTACTGTTGAGGCTACTGAGAGCACTTAATAAACAGGAAAAAGAAACAAAATCCAAAGTGTCCATTCTAGACATCATCCCAAATAGATGGCGCCTCTGAAATAGCAAGGATCCAGTATAATCTCCTTACTACCAGAGAGCTCTCTGGTCCTCTGAGCAAGGTCCTTTATAATGGGCCTGGGGATGTTTGCCCTGGTGGCATATTAGGCACAGAGCGGGGGCAGTAACTGGGTCTGCCTGAGGAAATGGTAATCCATGTTTAGCCCGTGCGTAGTTTTCATCTCTTCCACCACGGCACCATTTAGTACATGAACCCGCTGCACACAACCCTGGGATCTGAAGCAGGGGGAAACTGCCTGATAGCCTTAGAAGTGATCATTTTATTCACTTGACTATTAATAGCATTGCCCACCCTGCTGTTAACTCCTTGGTAAACATCTTCATGGGATGTACGTAGTCTGTTCTGGGACCATTCTAAACTTTCATCCCCATAAATCTTGTGCCCTTCTTGCCACCTGCCCTCCAGCTGAATTAGAGATAGCATGGAAAGAAAAGGCATATGCATGGAGAGTTCATGAATTGCCTTTCATGATATTCTTCCATCTGGTCCTTTTATTTCTCCTAATGATGGACTGCTGCCAGGTACACCCCCTGTATATCTGGAGAGACCATGTAGCAGTAGTTCATGATCAGTAGCTTCAGTTGCAAAATTACCTGGTATCACATCAAAAATGCCCATAAAAAGTAATCCTCTAACTTAAGTCATTAGGCAGCTCTTGCCAGATTTTGTAAAGTGTTCATTAACATATGTATTGAATATCTACAACTTTACCAAGCACTATGTCAGCCAACTGATCCCTATTCTCAAGCTCAACTAGATAGAAATTTAAAAATATATATATGATGCAGCAAATAATATTATAAAAATTGCTATAAAAATGAGAAATGAGGGCGCCTGGGTGGCTCAGTGGGTTAAGCCGCTGCCTTCGGCTCAGGTCATGATCTCAGGGTCCTGGGATCGAGTCCTGCATCGAGCTCTCTGCTCAGCAGGGAGCCTGCTTCCTCCTCTCTCTCTCTGCCTGCCTCTCTGCCTACTTGTGATCTCTGTCTGTCAAATAAATAAACAAAATCTTTAAAAAAAAAAGAAGTTTTCTCTGATCATTCTATTTAAAGAAGCCCCACATCCCCTTATCATATTTCATTTCTCATTTTTTTTAAAGATTTTATTTATTTATTTGACAGACAGAGATCACAAATAGGCAGAGAGGCAGGCTCTCTGCTCTCTGCTGAGCAGAGAGCCTGATGCGGGGCTCCATCCCAGGACCCTGGGATCATGACCTGAGCTGAAGGCAGAGGCTTTAACCCACTGAGCCACCGAGGCGCCCCAGAAGACTTCTTTAAGGAGGTAACATTTAAGCGGAGAACCACAGCATAAGAACAAGTCAACTATACCATGAGAGAAGATAATAGCACTTCAGGTCAAGGGAACAGGATGTTAAAGGAATTGAGATCAGCTCAGCTGGAATAGAATAAGCTAGGAGGAAAATGGTAAAAGTAAATTTCAGAGTAGGCAGTAGCCAGCTCATATAAGGCCTTAGACCCTTGGTTATAGAGCTCGGATCTGGATTATAAGCACTAGGGGAAGACAGTCATGTATTTATTTATTAAAGAAACATCTTTAATAGGCTCCTTCTATGTATTAGGTAAAATTCCTAGGCTGAGAATTAACATTCTTGTGGAGATGATTAGATAAAAAGCCAATATGTCAAATCGTAATAATTTCTATGGAAAAATAAATAAGTAGGGTAAGGAGAAAAGGGGGTGTTGAGTAGTAAAATATTATACATTGACAGAAGTACAGAATGCCCCTGTGATGAGGGTAGCTTTGAATAGAGAACTGGAAGAAGCAAGGAAACAAACCAACCAGATAGCTAAGGGAGGGGTCTCTCCAGGAAATTAAAAGGTTTTAAGTTAGGCAAATGACACACTCAATTTGCATTTTAAGGTCACTTTTGCTGCTTAATGGAAAATGGATTGAAGTGGAAGTTAAGTATGGAATTAATGATGGTGGTGACCTATGGGCCACGTAAAGTGGTGACAGTGGAAATGGAAAGATGTTTTGGTCTGGATTCAGTAGGACTTTCTGATAGATGAGAAATGAAGGTTGAGAAGATGAAAAGAGTCAAGAATGACTTTCCAGTTATTAACTCTAAATATCTGAATAAATAATGGTCTCATTTATTAAAATGGGGAGAGCAGAAAGTATCGGATGGAAAGAAAGGAAAAGACAGATTTGAGCCAAGGGGGGAAGAAAAAGAAACAAGTTATATTTTGGATGTTAATTTGTATTTCCAAGACCCTCAGGGCAATTAGATATAGGTAGTCTGTATAATAACAGGCGATGTGAAATGAATATATGAACTTGGGAGCATCAGCATACAAGCAGCCTTTACACCTAAGTAAGCACATGAGACCCTGAGACATGTGTGGAGAACCAGAGGGCCAGGCCTTGAGGGACTCAAGGTAGACCTTGGGTAAAAAATGAAGAGCTGGCAAAGGGCACTGAGAAGGTGATGTCAGCAAGGAAAGTCTTAAAACATGGTAGATGAGAGGGTTTTGTGAAGGAAGAAGGGTTTAACTACTTCAAATATTAATGGGAGCTGAGTGAGATGAGCAGGGAAACAGCGAGGGGATTTAGCACTCAGCCCTCCTGGATGAACGTGGCAAGCAGCAACTTGGACAACTTGAAATCACAAGTTCAGATTTGATAGTTTCTACTAATGACAGTTTCCTTTCTTTCTTTTTTCTTTTTAAGATTTTATTTATTTGACACAGAGAAAGAGAGCAAGCACAAGCAGGGGAAGCAGAAGAAGGAGAAGCAGGTTCCCTGCTGAGCAGGGAGCCTGATGCAGGGCTTGATCCCAGGACTCTAGGGTCCTGTCCTGAGCCAAAGGCAGATGCTTAACTGACTGAGCCACCTAGGTGTCCCTAATAACAGTTTTCTATTGTTCTTTTGATTCATTTGATTTTTTATTCAACATACATATTGACCTCTTTCTTCCTTATAGGTAAGTAGTTAGTACCAAACTTTGAAGATGGACTTTGAGATTGTTGAAAATCAGAAATTAAGTTGAGTTTAATATAGGGTAGCCACATTTTCTACTCGAAAATCTGTTTTATTATCAAACCAAAATAGATTTAGCTTGCAATACAAAAGTCCCACCCCACGTGCTTTCTATTTTAATCAGGCCTCGGACCTCTTAGTGACTGACAAGTAGAGAAATTACTAGGCTAATAATATCAAAAGTAAGTATCAAAAGCTAAGTTTTAAACAGACATTATCCACAGATTTGCTGAGCATTGGACATTTGAACTTAGTTGGTCCTCATGGAATAGTTGTGTAATTCACAGCAGCTACAAAACATGAAGCTGTTTTATTTTGTCGTAAGTGATATCATGCATGTCTTAATGAAGAAAGAGGCAAAGGTCTTATGCTTAATAATAATTGACATATTTATAGACTACTTTATAGTCCATTAAAGGCTTATGTTATATCATTTTATCATGAATTTTGGGAGGATTGTTCTTGTTATCCCAGTTTTACAGATTAAAAAATTGAAACTTGAAAGAAGTAAGTAATTATCCCAATAGCGTGAAACTCAGAAACTCAAAAGCAGGATAGCTGACCCAGTTTTTTCACTCTGCCATACAGTAACTGAAATCTTTGACAACACACTGACTAGACAAGATGGAAAAGTCACAGTGCCCATATGTGTTTTGATAGGGATAGAAATATACAGTAAAGACGGAAAAGTCAGTAGCTACAATATAAAACACAGGCAGCCAATAAGAGCATAAGAGCTGTGCCATTCTTAGTCATGAGTGGTGATATTTTCATTTATAAAAGAAGATACTTTTAGATATTCTTAATTTTTAGGCATAGGAGTAGAAATACTCAAATACTGAAGAATAATTAGGTCTGCTAATCATCTGCGTAGTTCCCCAGTTGTGTGAGTGTAGTACTCAATTCATTATTTCAAATCTTACCTGGTTTTTGCCCACAGTCTAAAACAGTGAGGCCCAGACTTTGGCCAAATGAGTGATTTCATTATTTTAGTATATCACATCCCTGTGGTAATTAAAAGGTGGCATTGTGGTTGAGAACATGGATTGGAGCCAGGCCTCTTGGGTTCAATACCAACTATGCATTACAAGCTGCCATGACCTTTGCGGGGTGTTCAGCCTCTGAGCCTTACCCCTTCAACTATAAAAGAATAATAATAATCCTATCCTTATAGGATTAAGTATTAAATGCATTAAGTTATGTAATGTACTTAGAACAAGCCTGGAACAGAGGTAAATGTTCAATAACCATTTTGTTTGTTTGTTTTAAGATTTTATTTATTTATTTATTTATTTGAGAGAGAGAAAAAGTGAGAGAGATCATGAGAGGGGAGGGGGTCCAAGGGAGAAACAGACTCCCCGCTGACCGGGCCACCCACCCAGTGCGAGACTTGATCCCAGAACTCTGGGATCATGACCTGATCCAAAGGCAGTTGCTTAACCAACTGAGCCACCCTGGGTCCCCTAAATGTTTAATAAGTGTTAACTGTTACTACTGTTATAGTACATCAACATTGAATACCTTATAAATGGATAAGTTCTTTTTGCTGAAATCTCTGTGGTTAAATTCACTATTATTTTTATAATATTTTTCTTATGTTCCTCCCTAAATTTAACTCATATTAATGTAGTATCTGTTCACTTAAAATTATGTTACCTTAACAAAGTAATTTTATAAAATCCCTTTCATGAAATTATCTTTAAATTAAAAGCTTTATCTGCATTTTAAAAGCTTTTCAAGACATGGAAATGCTCTCCAAACATGTGTTAGAATCTGAACTCTCCAAAAATGGAAAGAAGCATAAAATGTATATTCCAGAATAAATATGAAACACTGACTTGGATTTCCTACCAATAGCATAGTGAATTAAGTTAGAAATATTAATAAGGAAAAATCTTTAATATTTTGCCCTACAAACCAGTTTTGATATTGCCATCATTAAGAATTAGGAAGGAGGGACGCCTGGGTGGCTCAGTTGGTTAAGCAGCTGCCTTCGGCTCAGGTCATGATCCCAGCATCCTGGGATCGAGTCCCGCATTGGGCTCCTTACTCGTCAGGGAGCATGCTTCTCCCTCTGCCTCTGCCTGCCATTCTGTCTGCCTGTGCTCGCTCTCTCTCGCTCTCTCTCTCTCTGATAAATAAATAAAATCTTTAAAAAAAAAAAAAAGAATTAGGAAGGAAACACTGAAAATAGTATTGTGTTTATTTAGCAGACATAGCAAAGATTTACATGTTATTGTTTAGATTTCATTTATATATTTAATTTACATGTAATCTTATATTTAATTACATTCATAAATATATTTATGTATTAATAGTGTGGCAAATCATTTTGAAGAGTCATTGTTGTGGGCTTCAGAGAAGACAGCAAGGAGCATATGATAAAGAGCATTGGCAAAGATTGGAAACTTACTTTCTTTAATTAATTAATATTATTTTTAAATCTCTTTTCCCTTAGTAGATAAGCAGGATGTTCTAAAGTGTTTCTTTCATTTTGACTTCTTCCCCTTCAGTCTATGGGGTTTATCATACAGAAGTATTTTTAAGAAATTCACACTTGGTAATTATAAGGAAATGTTTAACTTTAACATCTGTACCAGATGTGATGTATTTAATTATCTTTGTTTTTAAAAAGTTTCATAACTTTCATTATTCTTCCGTATGCTGCATCTTTATTGAGCATTTGAGACAATTGATAAGTATTATTCAGTGGCATATGGTCTGAGTCTGACGTGCTTTGAAAAGAGTACAGAGTTTTCTGATAATGAGGATTCTGTGAAAATGGGAAAACCAGCACAACAGATATGCTTTGAGAAAGTATGGGTTTTTAGCATCTTGAAACAATATATCACACTCAAAGGGACAGAATTGGGCTGTACAATCTGTTAGCTCATTCTTGTCCAATCTGGTCTCCTCCTTTCTTTTGGAGCCAGCATTGTCATCAACTCACTGAATTATATTCTGACTGGAATGTATTTTGGGCACAGAGTAATGTATCTACTTAAATGGAATCCTATATTTCTACAAAAGCTTTTTGAGTGTAATAAATTTAAAATATAAAAAAATTCTATTAAGTTAAAGTAATTGGTTCAACAGTTTACATATGTGCCTCCTCCACCATCACCCTAAAAAAAAAAAAAAGCCACTATTTAGAGGAATATAGATCTGTTTTTGTTTTATTTATAATATTGAATAATTTCTTTTGGTTTAACTATCAGGTAGTCAGACATTTCCAAGACTGTTGGAAAGATACCTATACATTACAACAAATGTTGGTTGAATAGAAATGAACTGTGGAATTAAAACTTCCTCTGTCAGTGTTTTAATTATCATAATTATTCTAATTAAAATTCTATAGCAGCCTTTCTTAACAAGAATTAAGCCTTAATGTCTTAAGACAGCCATTGCATGTAGAAGTGAACTTTTCTCTTAACCATCTAGAATGGTACTATCTATCTTCGGAAAAATTAAAAAGAATGTAATTCATATATTTTTTTGTGAGTTTTAATTCTCTTATGGAATTAGGGTCGAAAGAGTCTACTCTATAGTATTCAAGATCACTGGGTCTTTTAATTTGAAATATACTGGATGGTGTAAATGTTATATTAGAGCTGTACTATTTTATGTAAGGGATTAAATGTGATAATCTTTGTAAAGTGTTATGCCCATTGCCTGACACATAATAACTACTCAACAAATAATGTGTATTACTATGTTTTAAGCTTTCATTATCCTGTTTCTCATAAATTTTGCTTATATTGTGATCAAGATGAAACATTTTAAGTATATAATTTAATCAAAGGTGTGTAGACTTTAATCAACAATTTATATTTTCATACTTAAACAGGCTGTCCTGGTAGTATCTTATGCTTAATGACTGAGTAACATTACTATAAATTTTGATTTTCTGTGGTGTTCAAATAACTCAGAATTCATGTACTAAATTCATGTAATAAATGAAGTTGTTTTTTGTAATTGTCCTCATGAGGATTTTAGGTCTTTGCCAGTTCAGTTAGGCAAATAGTTCTTTTTAATGCACTGATTTATGTGAAAGTGGGGGCTGGGGGAAAGAGAAACAGCCTTCCCTGATGTGAAAGGACAGGATATTAATGCCTCACCAAGCCTCCTGCCATAGGATTCTTTAGCTTTCCTATATTAAGTGGTGTATTTTAGGGGGTATGATTGGCATTGCCATGGAACAGTATAAATTATACAAGTTATAAAATTATACTGTTATTAAGTTATGAAACTGAAAAAAATAATCCCTGAAATTAATTGTCACAGCAAGAATATCAGTGAATTAATTTGATAGTGTAAATTGAAGATATTTATGCAGTGAACTATTGAACAAAAAAAATGGATAATGGGCTGTCACTTGAGAATAGCTAACATAATTTATGAGACAAGACAAGCACCTTTCTTATAGCATACATTATAGCATACAACTTGCTTATCGTTTGCTGATTTTAAAGGTAAAGTGGATTTATGTTACTACATTTCCATATCCTTCCTTAACAGTTTATAAAATGAGTATCCAAGAATATCAGGTGACCATACTGTGATTGTGAAACAGAATGAACTGTTTATATATTGCATTCAGTTCAGGAAAAGTTGATAAATAACACAATGTGTATACAATTAAAATATTACTTTGTTTCTATGAATGTTTTTTATACATTGAGAACTATTACAAAGCCTAATTTCACCTTCCCATTTTTTGAATTATCGGTGTAAAAACAACTTATCCCCACATTTTTAAAAAGTGGAAAATTTTTCTGCTCATTGAAAATAAGATGAGTTAGAATGAAAGCAATTGGAGTGCTTCATATATGACTATATTGTCTTTGCATTTTTGCTAAACTGCAGCAGCCAGTTAAACTTTTGTGAGATTTTTGTGAGGTTCTCACTGGTTTCTTCACAACCAGGAGAGTGAATGTATTGCAAGTATATTTGTCTATATTAAAGGAAAAAAAGAAATAAGATCCGAAGACAGGGTTGGTTGTTTATACTATCTCAGTTTTCAGGCATATAAAAATTATACATGTACCCATTTCCAAGTTTATCCTCCACTATTTTTCACTGTTGGAATATGGTAGGGAAGTTATAGATATAACTAAAATATGTCATTCTTTTAACTGTTCATACATTCTCAAATCACTGCTTTAAGGACCAATAGAGATCTGTCACTAAACAGAAAGAAATTGGGCGTTCTATTTAGTTCTTTACAAGGAGTAAATTTTATAAGAAAATAAGATTTGTTTCTGTTGCCATAAAACCTGCATTGCATTAAGTCTTTTCCAAGTAGAATGGAAAGTGATGGAATACTCAGAGATGATATAAGATAATAAGTTTCAGAAACTCTTTAGATATATGGAAACTTGGCGAGCTAAACTGAGGCTGGAAATGAAACAATTTTACTACATATACAGCTTAATAATAGTTCTAATCAATAAGGAGCCATTACAAACCAGTAAGGGGGAAAAAAAGCTATCATATCCACTTAAAAGACAAAAAGATAATTTACCAAAAAAGCCTAGTAAATATGAAAAGTATTTTACTGTACTGCTGATCAAAGAAATGAGAAGTGAACAAAAATATACCCATTTGATTTTTTAAATGAAGAAGCCGAGGCTGAGAGAGGTTGTATGATTTGCCCTGGGTCATTAAGTTCAGTTGAGAAAGCTTAAATTTGAATGATTCCTGACTATTTGGTGAGATTATGACTGATTTTTTTTGTATTAATTTTTTTTTCCTTATTTTCTGAATTTTTAGCACTGAGCCAAAAAGATGGAAGGTTTTTCTATTACAGGAATTGATCAAGACCCTGAAACATTTTAGGCAACTTTATATCCTTTTTAATAATTGTTACTCACTCATTTAAGGAGTCATTGCATTAATCCACAGATTTTTTTTCCAAAATGGGTCTGTTAGGATATATATTCTCATTAACTAGATATTTTTTGAATTAATTTAATTATAACTGTAGATGAGGCCTCTATTTTTTACATAATATAAGAATCAGAAAACAAAATTAGTCAAATATAAACTTAGTATGAAAATTTTAAAGCTAATGAACCTATGTCCTGTCATTGTGCTTTTATTTGCAGATGGAGAATATCATTGGGACACTAAGAGATTCCAACCTGAAGTTAACACTTGCTTTCGGAATAGGAATGCATCATGCTGGACTACATGAGAGGGACCGAAAAACAGTAGAGGAACTGTTTGTAAACTGTAAAGTTCAGGTATTTCATTTTTCATAAACAGATACTTAAATGTAACTCAAAAGTTATGGTTTACTTAAATATATCTTATTTTCTAGGTTCTGATTGCTACAAGTACATTAGCCTGGGGTGTAAACTTTCCAGCTCATTTAGTAATTATTAAGGGAACAGAATACTATGATGGAAAAACAAGACGTTATGTGGATTTTCCCATTACAGGTAATTTTTTTTGACTTACAGTTATATTAAGCTTCTCTTTTAGTCTTAATAATCTGAATTTGCATGAATTGAATTGTAGAGAGGTGATCACATTTGAACATACAATGAGCAAATTGTAAATTTTTGTTTCCACTGCAAGTACTGTTCAAAGTATTGAGCCATTTTATTTACTTTAACATACCTAATTTGTTAATAAATATCAAAAGCCTAACCAATGGTTTCAAATTCACAAATAGATAAAAAGTACTGATTAGTAGCTATTGGTGATTTAATAAATCATAGTTAAACATTATACTGTTTAATTTTAAATCTGTTTCACTAGAAATACTTCTATGGCACTTCTAGAACCAAAGGGCTTATTGCTTCAATGTGTCCATGAACATTCTATTAACATATTTTAAAAGGTGATAAAAGCATTGTCAGTTCTGAAGAGGGAAATTGTATTTCCACACAAGGATTACATGTAAAAAATGTATTTCTAAATAACTTTTTACCTCAGCGATTCCTTCAGTATTAAAGAAAAACATTTATTTCATAAGTGGGAGGAGGGTGAGGCCAAAATGGACTCATGGGGTCCATTCCTGGGAAAAATAATCAGATTAATCTGCTGAAGAGATTTGCCCTTATATGTCTTACTTTTTCTTGTTCAATTAATTAAAATAGTGATTAACTCTTTTTTTAAGATTTTATTTATTTGAAAGAGAGAGAGAGAGAAGCATACACAAGCAAGGGGAGGGGCAGGGAGAAAGGAGAGAATCTCAAGCTGACTCCGTTCTGAGTGTGGAGCTCAGCGTGGGCCTCAGTCCCACCACGCTGAGATCATGACCTGAACCAAAACCAAGAGTCAGATGCTTAACCAGCCGAGCCACCCAGGGGCCCCAAGTCTTAAACAGCATTTAACTAAAGGAGAGTTAACATTCTTACTTTTATAAACAGTAAGTAAGAGAGACCATTTTGGGGGCTTCAGTTTCCTGTCATAATGAATTGATTATGTAATTATTAGGGAACTCAACAGTAGGCATCAGAGACAATAAGCATTGTCTTAAAATATTCTGTATCCTTTGTTATTTTGTTGTGTTGTCAAAACATGCTATCATCACTAAATATACCTTGTGCTATCTGTCATCTTGTTGAAACCCTCTTGTTTTCTTTTTTATAGATGTACTCCAGATGATGGGGCGTGCTGGGAGGCCTCAGTTTGATGACCAAGGCAAAGCTGTAATTCTGGTTCATGACATAAAGAAAGACTTTTACAAAAAATTTCTTTATGAACCTTTCCCAGTAGAGTCAAGGTAAATTTTGCTATAAATTAATTTAAATGGATTCATTTCATAACAAGTTAATATTTATTTCATGGTATTTTATAGATAAAAATCAGTGAAAGTTCTAGTTCAAAAGAATTATTTGAAATGAAACTGAATTAACACTATAAGACAGAATTCAATTATAATTTCATTTTTAAAAAACCTTTTAAAAGAAGCAACGTAGTATGGTGTTGAATCACATGAATTCTGAAGCTAGATAACCTGGGTTCGTATCTGAGCTCCACTACTTACTTCCTTGATCTTCAGCAAGTTATTTGATTCCTCAGTGCCTTAGTGCACCTATCTGTAAAATGGAGATAACAGCCACGCTAGCTATCTCATAGGTTACTTGTAATGATCAAATGTATAGTGCTTATCACAGTGTCTATCACATAGTAAGCACTTAATAAATTTTAGTTTAATGTGTGTTTTTGTACCATAGTTAATAAAGAAATCTTCAAAATAAAGGGATTTGTAATGAATAATTTAGGCTACTGCCTTATATCAGAATTATCACATACTTCTTCGTGGCCCAGTGAACTACCCCTTTGACAGAGGCCTCCCTCATTTTCTCAGTGGAAAATAGCCTTTCTTCCTCAGATTGATATATTTTTTATTTATAACATTAATCACTTGCTATCTTTTGTTGTCTTTTTTAATATACTGTATTCTGACTGCAAAAGGTAACACATATTTATAATTCACAATGTAAATAATTACTGAAGTTTTTATTCTAAGTGCTAATGTTCAATTTTTCAATTTAGAAAATATAAAAATATGGATTCATTGAACACTGTGATGAGGGAAAATTTATGATCCTATATATAATATGTATTAATAAGATGTCTATATATGTTGTAAAAGAAAGCATGAATAATGATCTAAATATTCATCTCAAAAATTTGGAAAAAAATTAGCAAATTGAACTCAAGAAAAGAAAAGAAAGATAAGAGCAAGAAAGATTTGAAACCAAATACACATTAGAAAAACATCAAAAAGTCAAAGGTTGGTTCTTTGAAAAGAAGAATGAAATCAATAAACCTTCAAGTCTGATCAAAAATATAGAAAGAAAGAATGAACAAAATAATATTGGAAATGAAAATCTCACAGGCATTGAAAAGATACTAAGAAAAACATGTAAATAATTTTAAAATTTAAATCAAATGGTAAAATTTATTTAAAAAATTATCAAACCGGCATAAAAGATAGAAAATCTAAATGTTCTCTTATTTATGAAAACAATTGAATCTAAAATTTAAAATTTTGCCATAAAAAAAATCTTCTCACTCAGATGCTTTACTAGTGAATTTTTCATAACATTAAGGATGAAATAACATCAGTCTTTTTTTTTTGTATTTTTTTATTTTTTTATAAACATATAATGTATTTTTATCCTCAGGGGTACAGGTCTGTGCATCCACCAGGTTTACACACTTCACGGCACTCACCATAGCACATACCCTCCACATCAGTCAGTCTTAAATGAATTTTTCCTAATAGTAGGAAAAATAAGACCATTTACCAACTTATTTTATATAAGCCATGTTACCAAAACCTGGTGAGAAATTTACCAAAAAGAAACATTATCAAACCTGTAACTTTCATGAATATAAATATAGAAATCCTAAACAAAACATTAGTAAATCAAATTATGTATAATTTTTTTTATAAATGTGAAGTTAATTTATTATTTGAAAATAAATTACTATAATTTGCTACAAGACTGCCTGGGTGGCTCAGTGGGTTAAGCCTCTGCCTTCGGCTCAGGTCATGATCTCAGGGTCCTGGAATCGAGTCCCATATCGGGTTCTCTGCTCAGCAGGGAGCCTGCTTCCCCCCTTCTCTCTCTCTGCCTGCCTCTCTGCCTACTTGTGATCTCTCTCTGTCAAATAAATAAACAAAATCTTTTTAAAAAAGTTTACTACATTAGCAGGAAAAAAATGAGGAAATTGTATTATTTATCAAAATATTTATTATTATATAATACATATATAATATTATTATTATCAAAAAATATTTTTTAAAATTCCACATCAATTTATAATAAAAACTCTTAGCAAACAGGAGTATAAGGAAATGTCCTTAATCTGACAAGGAGTAAATCTGCAAACATCATAATTAATAATGAAATATTGAAAGTTTTCCCTTTGAGATGGAGAATGATATAGGAATATTGTTCTCCCCCCACTTCCACCAAGCATTGTACTAGAAGCCCAAGCCACTGCAATAGGTAAGGAACAGAGAATATTCTTTTGGACAAGAGTAGTGACTAGACAGCACAAAAGGAGGGCTTCCAAGGAAATGGTGATACTTGATCTTAGTGCTGGTTACACAGGTGTGTTCATATTGTGAAAATTACTTGAGTTGTACATGTATGATTTATGTAGTTTTCTGTATGTGTATTTTAGTAGTTAACTAAAAATGTTAATTTTGTACCTTAATATGACTATTATTAATACTGACCTATCACAGAGTATTCCTTAATTTACACATTAACTTCTCTATTAATGGACCTTTTGACTTTCCTATTTTTTTTTCCTTATGTATAATGTTGTAATGAAGTAACTTGCTTCCCTACCCTCATCTATAAATGTTTCTCTGGCAGGTGATAGTGAAAGTGAAATTGCTGATCTCCCAATTGAATATACAGATTTATATTCTGCTACTGGTGAACTGAGAGTAATATAGAAACTTTTTGTGTTGTTTTTTTTTAATCATATAATTTAATACCATTTTCTCATATTCTTAAAACATCCTTTGCAAAAACGATTTTTAATACTCACATAATGTCCCACATATCATAATTTATTTAGCCTTTTCTTTTGTTTGGACACTGCTACCCCTTTTTCACATTTTACATTGGAAACTAAAATGAACATCATGTTATGCTAGTCTTTCAACACATCTGGTCATCTTCAAATACTCCACAACACCCAGCCCAGTTATGTTTCATATGATATGGAACTTAACACTCGCCGGATAAATGAAAGCAGAATATATCTTTGCTCTCTTGTAAGTGTCATCCCTTTCCTGTCGGCTCTCCTTTCGTCAGCCTCAGTATTATTCCCTACTTATCCCAATACCCCATAAGTATACTCTTCCCTGCTCTCTAAGTTACATCTTCTCTTGCCCACTCTTTCCTTTCTCCTTTGACTCATATCTTCTGAGAGTTTCTAGCCCCATTCCATCAGCCGGCTACGTGAGACAAAGTGTGTTTCACTTAATGTTCATATCTGTTTCCCATGTCTTGTTCACTGTGTAGCTTATTGGGAGTGCTCTCTGACCATTTAAATGCAGAGATTGCTGGTGGTACAATTACATCTAAGCAAGATGCAATGGATTATATCACCTGGACCTACTTTTTCCGACGTCTTATCATGAACCCCAGGTAAGTGCAGGGCAACTATATATCGTTCTGTTTCATACTGAAATAAATTATGTCTGAAATCTCATACATAACAAAAATCAGAACCTTAGGCATTCTAGGTTTGTGAATTTTCCCAGAGAATCACATGATATCTCTGATTCACAGTATATTATGATATATTTGAAAATGAATAATGGTTGTATTTATTGCTTAGCTTATTTTAGTTAACTTAGGATATCCTTGAAGAGTTTGCTCTGTAGTCAGGGAGACAGGACACCTGAATTCATGAAGAAATGTGCTAAACCAAACAGTAGTTACTGCCTTAGGTGCAGTCAGAGAAGGGTGAGGCTTGTGCCATTGCAGAGGGAAGACTTGGTGAGGCCTCTGTAGCGGTTAACAAGAACCCGGCAGGAGGAAGTAAAATGAGGGGAGTTGAGGTGGATCTTCTTCACTGAGCACCTATTTGCCAAATGGCATTGTAGATAGTGAGGGAAAAATTAGTGTACATTATCCCCTGTCTTCAATGGCTGATCTTTTAATGTGGGGAAAAAGATAAATGATTACCATGTAAATCGTAATAGAATAATACAGCTCTAATAGAACTCTATTAAGCCTGTAAGAGTAAAATCTTCACAGAGGGGATAGTTCAACCAATTTTGAGTCTGGAACAGGAATAGAAGAGGTAAGAGGCGCAAAAGTACTATGTGGACATAGGCCCTTTTGGCTTGAAAGGGCATTTGTAGAGTGTCAAGAAGTTTGATGTAGCCAGAGTTTAAGAGTATGAAGACCAAAAGATTGTCTTGACCAGAAAGTGGGCCACTCACCAGAGAGTAGATGGACTGTGTGTCATGCAAAGGAGCTAACATCTGATCCTTTTGGCAGGAGTGAGTGTTCAAACATGGTTTAACATCCCCAAATTGGGTTTGGTTTTGTTTCAGTCCTAATGACACTATGACACTGTGGTAGGGAATGAGCTGGAATGGAAGACATTGAAAGCAGGAAGACGAGTTAGGAAGCTCTTGAATAAGAGAGGTGAATAGGACCTTAACAGTTGCGGAAGGAATAGAAGGAAGGCCATGGGTGAGGGACATATCTGATATATTGGGACGTATCAAGGCATTGTAAGGTCTTGAACAGAGAGATCATGATGAAAATATCATTACCAAATCTTACCTATTCGTATCTTTAAAAATTTGTATCTTGTTTCAGCTGTCATTTCCACTCACATAGACCAGACTTTGAAAATATGGTGACAGTTTTGTTTCCTCAGTTCTTCCTAAGCCTCTGGATTAGATACAAAATATCATTTGGGAACATGACTATGGGATTAATGAAGTGTAGTCATCCTGCACTATAAGTTTACCATAGCAAATAGATCGCAGGATTAGAACTGTGGAAAGTGTACCGGGATGGACTTTACATGCACACTGGTCCAACCTTCTTGTTTGATACTGAGGAAAAGGAGGTTAGAAACTTGAAGTGACTTGCTCTGGATCCCAGAACTACTTGGATGTAAAGCCAGAACTTAACACCATTAAGTTTTCTGACTCAACTCTTTTTTTAGAAGAACTAGTGGCTTTTATGTCATAAAAGAGAGAGGTGCTTAATATTGCAGAAAGAGATTTGAACATGGAATCAGAACACTAATTCCTGGTTTAGCTATTACCCTTTACTGTTTGACCTTGAGTCACTTCACCTCTCAGCTTCCCTTTCTTCATCTGGAAAGTGAGTAATAGCCTCTCTCCCTCACAGGATCATGTTGAGAATCAAATACATGCATTAAAGTCTTCCTAAGTCCTGTATTAATTATGAAGAACTTAATTAATGTTGATTAGTAAACCGTTATTCTTGTGCAGTCTTTCAGTTGCTCTACTGGTCCATACCATCCTGAAGAATCTAGTTTAGAGACTAAGAGCCTGATCATTTGTCAGTTTTACTTCTCTGAGTTCTTTAAACTGGTTCAAACTAAGTTCAAATTTAAATTGAGTTCTTTAACAAATTAGAAGTCTTTACTGAACTCTGTGTGTGCATGTACTCTTCTTAATCTTAAAAAAAAAATTAACTTTCAATTAGAAACAATTTGCAACTTTAAAAAGAAATTGGGAAAACAGTACAGACACTGTATATAGCCTGCATCCAGCTTCCTCAAATATTAACTTCTTACATGATCATAGCACATTTATCCAAACCCAGGAAATTGACATTTATGTCATACTATTAACTAATCTATAAACTTTTTTTCAGATTTTGTCAGTTCTCCTGTTCATGTCCTTTTCCATCCAAAATCCAGTTTAGTATCCTGCATTGCATTAGTTTTGTCTCTGTAATTCACTCTAATGTGTGACATTTCTTCAGTATTTGTCTACTCTAACTTTGACATGTTAGAAGAATACTGGCCAGTTATTTTGTAGAATGTCCTTCAGTTTGGGACCTACAAAGAGAGAACTAGAACAGACATCACTCCCTGTTGTTCTGGTTGCAAACTACCTTCTATTAATATTAATGTGGTGAGAAAAATCCAACATGCAACTATAATAAAGAGTGTTAATTAAGGACAGAAGAAGATTGTGTTTGGGAGAGGTTAGCACAGTGGACAAAGATGAAATCTTGAGATGTTCTTGGCTTACAACTTAAATTATATTGAGCCTCTGAGCCTGGGGACTTCTTGGGTGTTGACAGTTTAGGGTATCTCTTGCTCATATGATTGTAGTGCATGTAAATAGTGAGTATTCTAGTTCATATTGCCTCCCCTACTTTTACCTGAGGATTATCTTTGTTAGGGGGAAATTCTAGCATTGGGAATCAAAGGATGCATTAGCTTAGGACACTTGGTTGTTGTGGCAACTGCTTTTCCTGCCCTCTTCCTGATCCAAATAAAAGCTAAGTAACCCCTACAACCACCGTCAACACCACCAAAAGAAACATTAACCCATCCCATCCCTAGGTAAGAGTCTGTTCCTCTCACCTTTTTGGTTTTGCTGTCACTCTTCTCCCTCTCTGCAGTGCCCTCTCCAGCCCCTATAGCCATCCAAATTCTAACAGTCTTAAAAATCCAGTCATATATTGATAAATGCATTTAAATCAATTTTCAGGAGTTGATCTATACATTCTCAACTATCCTCATCAAAGTTGCTTATTCCTTTAGAGTAGTCACCTGAACATATTTTGAGATACCCAGCTAGGTTAAGACTCTGACTATTATTATTATCCTGAAGTAGAAACATGTTCCCAAGATATTGCCATGTGAATTAATCAGTCCAGAATAGGTACAGCAATAATTTTTTTAACGGCTATAGTGACATTTTTCACAGAAAGAGAACAAGCAGTCCTAAAATTTGTATGCAACCACAGAAGACTCAAATAGCCACAGCAAACCTAAGAAAGAAGAACAGAGCTAGAGGCATCATGATACCTGAAGTCAAATTATATTACAAAGCTATAGTGATCAAAACTATAAGATATTGGCATTAACAAAGACACATAAATCAATAGAATAGAACAGAGAACCCAATAGTAAGCCCACACATATATGGCCAGTTAATTTACTCAAAGGAGCCCAGACTATATGATGGAGAAAGTACAGTCTCTTTAATAAATGGTATGGAGAAAACTGGATAGATACCCATATATTTCACCAGGGACAAACATCAACTCAAGTGGATTAAAGACTTGAAGGTAAGACCTGAAACCATAAAACTGCTAGAAGACATAGATGGTAATGTCCTTGACATTGGTCTTAGTGATGATTTTTTGGATCCTACAGCAAAAGCAAAGGCAGTAAAAGCAAAAATAAACAAGTGGGACCACATCAAACTTAAATAATTCTGTGCAGCAAAGGAAACTAGCAAAATAAAAAGACAGCCTACCAAGTGGGAGAAAATATTTGCAAATCATATATCTGTTTAGAGGTTAATATCCAAAATATATAAAGAATTCATAGAAATGAATAGAAAAATAACAATCTGATTTTAAAATGAGCTAAGGATTTGAATAGACATTTTTCTAAAGAAGATGTACAGTTGGTCAGTAGGTACATGAAAAGGTGCTCAACATTACTAATCATGAGGGAAATGCAAATCAAAACCATAAGATATCATCTCACACCTGTTAGAATGGCTGTTATCAAAAAGACAAGAAATAAGTGTGAGTATGTGGAGAAAAGGATACGCTTATGCACTGTTGGTGAGAATGAAAATTGGTGGGGCCACTATGGAAAACAGTATAAAGTTTCCTCAAAAAATGAAAAATGGAACTACCACATGACCCAGCAATTCCACTGCTGGGTATGTATCCAAAGAATATGAAATCACTGTCTCAAAAAGGTATCTGCACTCCCATGTTCATTGCAGTATTATTTACAATAGCGAACACCTAGAAACAACCTGTGTCCATCAGTGGATGAACAGATGAAGACATGACACACACATGTACACACACACACACACACACACACACACAGAAATATTTATTATTCACCAAAAAAAAAAAAATGCCTCATAGAGAACAGATCATGGGGGATGGGGGCAAATGGGTGAAGGAGGTACAAATGTCCAGTTATAAGTTAAATAATCCTGCAAATCTAATGTACAGAATGATTATAGTTAATACCGTATTATGTGTTTGAAAGTTAATGAGAGAATAGATCTTAAAAGTTCTCATCAGTTTATAACTGTTAACTAGACAAATTGGGGTAATCATTTAATAATACAAACATATATCAAATAGATGATTACTGTTAACTAGACAAATTGGGGTAATCGTTTAACAATACAAACATATATCAAATCATTATATTATATTACTAAAACTAATACATTGTTGCATGTCAGTTATGTCTCAATAAGGAAAAAAAGCTGTGATCAGCAACTGTATTAGGTTCTGATGGGAGGTAGTAACAACATAAATAATGATCTCTAGTCTCAAAAATCATAGACCTACCTTAAAATGGTGAGGTAGAACCAATTAAAAAACTAAATCTATATTCCTTAATTCAGTAAACATTTATTGAGTGCCTACTTTGTATTAGGTACTATTCTAGGCATTTTGAAGATGTAAATAAAAAACTTCTTGCTTTCATGGCACTCTTACTCTTTTAGCAGAAACAATGAGTTTAAAAGTTATGCTGATAGAAACCCGAACTCCAATGAGATATCATCTCACACCTGTCAAAGTAGCTAAAATTAACAACACAGATAATAACAAATTTTGGTGGGGCTGTGAAGAAAGGGGAACCCTCTTATACTGTTGGTGGGAATGCAAACTGTTGCAGCCACTCTGAAAAACAGTATGGAGTTTCCTCAAAAAAGTTAAAAATAGAATAGCCAACAATCCAGTAATTACACTGCAACATTACAACATATTTACCCAAAGGAAACAAAAATACTGATTTGAAGGGATTCAGGCACCTCATTATTTATAGCAGCATTATCAACAGCAGCCAAATTGTGGAAAGAACCCACATGTCCATCATCAGATGAATGGCTAAAGAAGAAGTGGTGTGCATGCACACAGAGAGAGGAATATTGCTTACCTGTCAAAAAGAATGAAATTTTGCTATTTGCCATGACATGAATGGAGCTACTTTACTATGCCAAACAAAATAAGTCATAGAAAAACAAATACTATATGATTTCACTCATGTGGAATTTAAGAAATGAAACAAATGAACATGGGGGGAAAAGGAAAAAAGAGGGGAAAATTATGAAATGGACTCTTAACCGTAGAGAATAAGCTGAGGATTACTGAAGGAGAGATGGGCAGTGAGGGTGGGGTGCAAGGTCTAAATGGGTGAGGGGTATTAAGGAGGGCACTTGTTTTAATGATCACTAGATGTTGTATATAAATGATGACTTACTGAATTCTATACCTGAAACTAATATTACATTGTATGTTAACTAACTGGAATTCAAATAAAAACTTGAAAAGGAAAAAAAGAATGTTGGGTTAGAAGGTTATGAGTGCTTTGAAAAAAAGAATATGGTACTGAAGACTAGGAGGCCAAGTGGGCAGAGAGGGAGGATTATAGTATTAAATATGGAGACAGAGTGGGCCTAATTAAAGGTACTATAAGAGGGAAATGGGCAGATGTTGGTCAAAAGGTACAAATTTCCAGTTATAAGATAAATGTTGTAATCTACAGCATGGTGGCTATAGTTAATAATACTGTATGTTTTTTCTTTAAGTGCTGACTTTTGAATAAAGGCTTGAAAGGGATGAGAAGTTTGACCACATGATATCTAGGGAAAATATTTCAGACCAAGAGAACAGGAGAGGTTCTAAAGCATGCATGTCTGGTGTTTGCAAGGTATAGAAAAGAGAAGTTGAAGCTGATGAGAAAAAAAAAGTTGTAGCTGATGCAGAATGAATGAGGGCTAAACAGTAGCAGGAGATGAGATTAGGGACTTGGGGGATTGGTGGTTGTACCAGTCATGTGAGACTTGAGAGACCACTGGAAAGACTTTGATTTTCATTATCCATGATATAAGAACCATTATGGGGTTTTGAGCAGAGGACTGACAGGATCTATTCGTTTCATAAGTCTGGTCAATTATAATCATAAATGTTAAAAATAATTTAAGCTAAACTGTTGAAAGACAAATTCTCAGATTCAATTATTTTAAATCCAGGTAAGCTTTGTAAGAAACATCAAATCAAAGTGATATTAAAAAGTTGAAAGTTAAGGATTGAAAAGAAGATATGAAGGACAATAACAAAGAGAAAGCAACAGTTGCAGAATTAAAATCAGAGAAAATTAAATTCAAGGCAAAGAACACACTTTTTAAAAAGGACAAAGAAGAATGGTTCATATTGATAGCAAGCATAATCACTAAATAAGTATAGTAGTTTACAAATTTCTAGGTAACTAAAAATATAGCATCAAAATACAGAAAGCAAAAATTGATAGAAATTCAAGATGTTAACTAAATTACAATCATGTGGAGAGACTTGAACACAAGTCTCAGCATTCCAAAGAGAGATAAAAAGTACTTCGTAAAACAGGATTTGAATAACAGTATCTTTGAAAATGTGTTTGTATCTTTATAATTCTCCTCCTACAAAGAATAAGTCTTCTTCTAAACACGCATCAAAATTTATTTATAAAAATGTAACATGCACCAGACCACACAGAACAACTCAGTGTATTTCAAAACATAGTGATCATAAGGCTACCTTCCCAGAGTATAATGCAGTAATACCAGAAATAAACAAAAAAAGGATGGCAAAGGCAGTCTACCTACTTGGGATTTAACTATT
This sequence comes from Mustela putorius furo, assembly GCF_011764305.1. Lineage (NCBI taxonomy): Eukaryota > Metazoa > Chordata > Mammalia > Carnivora > Mustelidae > Mustela > Mustela putorius. The sequence continues at coordinate 9,768,778 of NW_025421467.1, read as the reverse complement.
CTTATTCTAGTGGAAGGTGAAAATTTATTTTAAAGGTATAGACTAGAGCTATAAGAAAGTAAAAGTAATACATAACAAAGTCAGTGAATTTCAGACACAGCACAATTCCAAGGAGTATTCATATCTTTAGACCATCTGCAAGATCGCATGAATGCTTGAAAACAAAATAAGCATTCATCTCCAGGAACTAGATGAACATTAGCAAAGCACAAATATGAGAAGGGAATTTATAAAGGTAAAAAATGAAATTAATAACATGAGAAACAAAAACATACACTATCATTATTTATAATTTTTTAAACTTGAGTGATTGACTTAAGAGCCTAACTCATTTAGTATCATTATGATCCCCATTTTATAGATGAAGGGACTGAAGCACAGGGAGATTGAGCAACTTGCCCATCAGCACATAGCTCCTGAGTAGCAGAGGCAGCACTGGAATGCTTCAGGCTTTCTAGCTCCAGGGGCCACAATCTCCATCCCAGGCTCATTATCAGGTCCAGAACCCAAATAGCCCCACTCCTGCTCTACTTCTTCTAGTGCTATGCTGGAAAATGTGTTCTTTATGGAAACCATACCATACAGACTTTGTTCATGTGCTGCAAAAAAAAAATAAATAAATAAATAATAAAAATAAAAAATTCAGTTTCAATATCTATACCTTTACATCTGGACAAAAATGAGAACATGTGCCTAAATCAATTTTAATGATTTATTTATTTTACTTAAAACTTCTGTGATAGTGAAGCTCTACAATTTTCTTTCTGATTGGCCATGATTTTATCTTTTTCTGTGTTAAAAATCACCTGTGCCATAATCCGGAAGCAAAGAAAGGCACAAGAGTTCAGGAAATTGGTAAATTTTTCCTACTTATTTTTAGATCTATTAGAAGTTTCAAGGAAGCTAAAATCATTGTCTCAAATGATGGGTAGTTTTAATTTATATATTTAATTTTATTTATTAAGTTTATTATAAAATTATTATTTTTTTTTTAATTTTTTATTTTTTATAAACATATATTTTTATCCCCAGGGGTACAGGTCTGTGAATCACCAGGTTTACACACTTCACAGCACTCACCAAATCACATACCCTCCCCAATGTCCATAATCCCACCCCCTTCTCCCAAACCCCGTCCCCCGGCAACCCTCAGTTTGTTGTGAGATTAAGAGTCACTTATGGTTTGTCTCCCTCCCAATCCCATCTTGTTTCATTTATTCTTCTACCCACTTAAGCCTCCATGTTGCATCACCACTTCCTCAAATGTAGTGATCCAAAGGGACACATGCACCCGAATGTTTATAGCAGCAATGTCCACAATAGCCAAACTATGGAAAGAACCTAGATGTCCATCAACAGATGAATGGATTAAAATTATTTTTTTTGATGTGTACTTTTAATTTATCTCTAACACTCCATATTATTCAGTGTCACAAATTGAGGTGTGACTTTTGGGTGGGTGGGACAGGCTTATATACATAGCATGTGTGTGTCACAACAAGAAATTGGGGTTTATTTAAAATAGAAAAGATAGACCACTTTAAAATACACCTAGATAGTAAATATGACCAAATTCTCCAGCCCCCTTTATTTAATCATACTACTACCGTAAAGTACCCCCAGCACACCACTGCCAAAAGTAGAACTTATGTTGACAAAGATTCTGCCACTGTGCCTGGATTGTTCTCTGTGTGTCTGCTTATAGTCTCCTGCATGTGTGATATGTATATATATGCAAATATATGCACATGCATATAAAGATATTTATTTATATGCATAAATATATATGTAGACACACTTTACATTAGTGTGTTCAAATGTACATAAACACATGTACTGGTGCATCATGAAATATAATATATTCCAAATTGAGTTCTGGATTCAATTTGTATGTTCAATTTTACTCTCTGTTTTCCCCTGAGAAAGCTTTTAAACATTTCTGGGACAAAAAATGTTGTGGTAGTTTCAGCTGTCCCTGCAACCACTTTCATTATTTGTGTCATTATTACTGCTGCATAATCTGAACATAAAAAAACATGGTGCTGTAACAAATGACTTCCCAGTACTGACAGTTATAGCTGCAGCATTTCAAGACTGATGAAAAATTTCCCAGCAAGATCTCTGGCCAGGTTTACAATAACGAAACAGGAAATGGCTGCCACTATTCACATTAAATCCAGACTGTTTGGTGTAACTTTATCTATGTTTTCGATTACAATAAAATCTCTTTCATGCCCAACCAGCAAAATTTCATCCTTATTAACGTTGCCAAAAGATAACTTGAGGTTTCATGTGTGGTTTTCCTGTTTGTCCTTTGATAAGATCTTTTAAAAATAATTTTTTTAAAGTTGTTTTACCTTTTGGATTGTCTGAATTTAATGAACTTTGTAAATTTTTACGAGAGGGAGAGGTTTGTTATGACTTTTTCCCAATGGACTGCTAATAGAAGTTAGCTTGTCTAGCCCATGTGCTAGATGCTGTCAGTATCAAACTGCCTTTGACTTTCACACCTCCCAGGGGACTAGTAATTGTTGTGTTCAAACAGCCTGTAATTGTGATCCCGCTGGCTTTCTCAGTACGCTTCTGGCTATTAGAATCATTAAACAACTCAGCACCTGTTAACAGCATTGTAAATATTCAACCCTGCTTGTGTGCAGGTTGAGTCCAATATAGAGAAATCTTACAGAGCTCAGCCTCATAAATTAGAGCTTCTGACAAGTCAATTATTGTGAAACTGGGTTTCTCTGTGAAATAAATGAAATAGCATGCTGACAAAAAGGTAGGCTATCTGTTTATGGCAGAGAGAAGATAATGACTTGATGATCCAATGCAGTGAGCATGAAACTACATTGTATCCTTTGTCTGTAATTAAACAGTTGTGTAATATTTCTGTTTTAATAACCAGTAAATTGTAAATTTTGTACTGTGGAGAGTGCAACATGAAAACAAACCTTTTTACTTAGCTGCTGCTTGCTTTTTCAAGTTAGTAAAGTGATTATTGAAATTAATGATACGTAATGTTTTAAGCTAAATGCTTATAATTATTTAGGCCAGAAATTACCCAGTGACTGAAAAGTTCATGCAGTAGAAGCAAAGGCCATATAATGTTAATGAAAATCATGTAAATATAAACTCCATTGTTTATTCACAGAAAACTGTCAGAATATATTATCTCTCAAAATTTGATGTGACCTAGACAGTAATTCCATTTACATTTAGTGTATTTTACAGTGTCTTAGAAATTATATATCTAATTAAGACATAGCAAATCTAACTTTTATAAGAACTTGGAAATGTAAGTAAACTTGGGTCAAACATTAGCAAAATCAGTATAAATCAGTAGTATAAATCAGTGAAGTTACATCACAACCAAAATTAGTGTTTGTGTAAGGTGTAGTGTATAGAAGACAAGTCTTTTAATGACTGAGGTTTTCCTATTCTTGAATGTAATATTCTACCTAGCATTTTCTATTTTTATAAGTTATCACTTTCTAAAAATAAATAAAAGTTATCATTTACATATGCCAGGATACTTGAAGTGAAAAATTTGGGGATTTTTTTTTAAGATTCTGGATTACCCCCAGATTCCATAAGGATAAAAGTATTGATACTGAGTTAATTGAATGTCAATCCAATTACTTAAATGGAATTTTTGCATTTCTTCTCTTAGGCAAGTCAAGTATGAGAGTGTCGGTGAGCACATTAGAAAAGAACAACCTTATTAAGAGGAAATACCTGGAAATTTTTTAAGTTATTTTGAAAAAACTATGTTAGTTTTTAGCAAGTTAGAGTATGTGTAATGTAGTCATCAAATAATTTGTTGTAATCTCAGAGACATAACTTTAATTGCTTTTTTTTCATTTTTGCAGCTTATTTTAAATGTTTAAGAAATGTTTATCCTGACTGTGCTTTATCTGAATAAAAGCTACAAATTAATCTTAAAAACTTCCCAAGAAACTTAGATAACATTAGAAAGGGTATTAGCCCATCAGAATATTCCTGGTAAATATTTCAAAAATTCACAATTTTTGAAGGAGAGTTTTTATCATAGATGGTTTTAAATGTTACTTGTAAGTATACTAAATTTGTTAAAGAATGGTAAAATTGTCATTCAGTTATATTTAGAGGGTAAAGGTTTATGGGTAATCAGTAGCAGCATCCATGAGACCTTTTTCTTTTCAAATGGCCTTGTAAATTTTTAGGCAAAAATGGTATTTTAACTTTTTGTTTTTCATGGTAAATTATTTTCCAAAATGTTTTCCTTCTGTAATTTTAATTGCATAAAGAATTATTTGATTCTTGCTCCAGAAATTCTACTTACTCAGTTCCTAAGCACATTTTCAGGGTTTATTTTTCAATTTAGGAATAATTTTATCAACTGTATATTAATCCAGACAGCTGAAAATAGTGTTGGAAAATTTATAGATTCAGCAAGTCAAAAGAATGTGAAATATAAACACTTGTGTTGTAGAATGTTTGGCTGATAAATTCCATTTGTTGGGAAAAAATGAAAGACAACAATTATCACTATTAATTTAGAATGGCTTTAGAGATCGCTTATGGGGTGTTGAATGTCCAGAATTTTTAGTTTCACCTTTGATAGCAGAATACATTATTCTAAGTAATACTTATTTTACTCATTTTTCAGGATAAAGGAAATATTTTCTAATGGTTTCTAATGCTGGTTTTTTCACTTTATCTGCCTGGTTAGATCAAAGTTTGTACATTTTGTTTAAATTAACAACAGCACTGGTTTCAATACTTATTTATCTGTTCATTGATAAATACTGCTTTATTTTGGTCCATGACAAGAATTCTTCCAGGAAAGGCAATAATTTCTCTGCAGATAAAAATGAAAAGTATTTCTCTTTTGTGAAAATTAAAATCATCAGCATGTAATTAGGATTTACAGTTACTTTCCCAAGTAAATAGTCTGTTATTAATCTTTACTCAGTGGAGGCTCTCATATTGGTATACCTAGCCATTTGTGCAAACATCTCTTTCTATTGAAAGTATATTGTATCTCTTTCTTTCTTTCTTTCTTTCATTCTTTCTTTTTTAATTTATTTGAGAGGAAAGAGAGAGAGATCACAAGTAGGCAGAGAGGCAGGAAGAGAGAGAGGGGGAAGCAGGCTCCCCGCTGAGCAGAGAGCCGGATGCAGGGCTTGATCCCAGGACAAAGGCTTAACCCACTGAGCCACCCAGGTGCCCCTATTGTATCTCTTTCTATTGAAAGCATATTATGTCAATCATTTAAGTCCTATTTTTTGAATTTTTATTTTTTTAAGATTTTATTTATTTATTTGACAGAGAGAGAGATCACCAATAAGCAGAGAGGCAGCAGAGAGAGGCAGGGGGAAGCCGACTCCCCACTGAGCAGAGAGCCTGATGCAGGACTCGATCCCAGGACCTTGAGATCATGACCTGAGCCGAAGGCAGAGGCCTAACCCTTCAGCATTCAAGTGCCCCATCCTATTTTGTGTATATTTAAATAAATTTTTGCAGTATGCTGACCCCAAATCTTTCCCTTTGAAGAAAGAAAAAAAAAAGTCACCATACTTGGCCTGTCGTGGTGTCCTTTAGGCTTCTCCCATTGAGATTGTTAGCACTTGCTTCCCAGACCAGGACTATCTCCTTTCTAGTCCTGTGCAGAAGTACAACTCTTGTGCTGGGGTTTCAGGGACGAATCTGTTCAGAGGTCACTTTACATTCGTGTTGCTTGATTTGGATAGAAATAGGACATATACTTCTCTATGCTGACCAAGGTACAGGATTCACCACCAGGAATTAGAGAGCTGCCATGACATGGGATTATTCTGTCACCCTTCAAATCATTTCCCAGACACAGATTCCTAGCAATCTTAGATATTTGGCAAGACATTTTTGGACTTAGAGGGAGGAGCATTTAGGTGAATTGCATGTCCTTCAGCCTTCACTCAGAAAATATACAGAGTTGAACATGTGTGTTTTTTGTATATAGAAGCTTAGTTCAAATGCTTTATTGTTAGTGTGATGATGTCCCTTCCAATATTTAGGGTGACATGTACTTATTAAGCATTTGGAGAACAATAAATGACTAAATGTCCTAAAAGAATTCATATGCTACCCAAGTCAATAGTTCTTTGAGTTTTATTAAAGTTACTGAGGATGGGTTTTTGTATATAGAAGGGAATTATATATAATATATAATATGCTCTATTTCTAAATCTAGTGTGCAAGTTTAGTATGCTGTAGAGGTATTAAGTGAAATCATGCCAGTTTTAACACTGGAAAGTTAGTATCCTTTTAATGTGATGCTGAATTTTATCACATATTTTAATGTGTTATCATTGTTCATTGGTGTCCACAAATCTTAGTATGGGAATTTTGATCTGTACAGTGAAACTGGCAGTTGGCAGTTGTTTTACTTATTTGATTTCCCGTAAGTGTAATTGTTCTTTGAAATCCTGAAAAAAATAGAATGATAAATTGAAATGCTAATTTTAGTAGAAACAATCTTGAAACAAATAATGACCTTCCTTATTTTCTAGTTACTACAATTTGAGTGATGTGAGCCATGATTCTGTGAACAAATTTCTGTCCAGTCTGGTTGAGAAGTCTCTGGTTGAATTGGAACATTCCTACTGTATTGAAATTGGAGAGGTATGACTCAGTCCTATACATTCCAAATGAAAAGATTGTCCAGCTTTTTAACAGTAGGGCTTTTGTTCCAATGATAACTGAAAATTTGAACAAAATTGTTGTAATAGCAACCTGCAGTAAGAACTATTAATTTTATGAATGCATGTGCTTCTATTGTACTTTTTATTTGTCATTTTATCTTTCTTTTTGAAATAGGATAATCGGAGCATTGAACCTCTGACATATGGCCGAATTGCCTCTTACTACTATTTGAAGCACCAAACAGTTAAAATGTTCAAAGAGCGTTTGAAACCTGAATGCGGTACCGAAGAATTGCTTTCAATTTTGAGTGTGAGTTTCATGATATTATTGCATTGCTTTTTAATACAAAGAGATTATATCCCATATATTTCATACCTTTTCTTTTAATTTGGGTCTTATATTGCTGCCAGCCAGTGTGTCTAGAAATTTGGCAGAAACTATTTATAAACTGTTTTCCCCTGCCAAACAAGATCACTACAGAGGAACATATTTGTACCAAGTTTCCCACATAATTTATTATCCAAACTTGGGTACTTCTGAGAATGGAATGGATCACTATTAATATTTAAGTTAGGATAATAGGTATAAACGGGGCTATCTTCAGCAGCCAGGTGCTGCTCTTCACCTAACCTTCAATATAATAACTTGTGTGAATTAAAATTGAAAGCTTTCTTACTGCTTCTTTTGAATCATTCTTCTTGAATCTATGATGTGTGTCCATAGGGACACACAATTAAGATCTCTTAGATTTACTTATTGGCAAAAAAGCTGTTCAACTCCCACCCTTTTCCCCCTTCGAAAATTTGTATTTTTACAACCATATTTATTACAGGGTAAAAACAAGAACAATTTAAATTTAATTACTACAAAACCTTGTTAGCACATTAGTCAATACAGGTTATAAATGAATACTACATGTTATCTTATTCCTCAGGCTCATTGGTATTATTTTAAAGAGTTAAAAACCATTGGACTTACAATGTCTTTAAGGTCCTTCTCTTTTTTTTTTTTTTTTTTTAAGGTCCTTCTCTTACACATTAATTGATTTTGAGATAGTTCACTTACTTACTAGCTTTTTTTCTTACTTCCTTTGCTTATCAATCTCAATGGCTTCAATATCCCATTCACAGTTTCCAATTTTTCATGTTTTTCCTTTGAGAAGTGGTTTGTAGATGTTGTATGCAACATAAGGCCAAGTACATTATAGTGAGTCAGAAAATAATTTGTTAATGAATTGATGGATGGATCCTGTTGTAGTCGTCAGTTCTGTTATTTGCTTTAAAGAAAAGAGTAGAGAATTAAAGTATATGATGCTGCTATCAAAAACTTTTTTATAAAATTAAAAATTCATTTCTGAAATAACAAGTATAAAAAAATAAGAATTTTTAGTTCCTTAAGAATGAGGTTTTTATTATTTCTTTGTTGGAGAGTCAGAAAAATAGGATTTATCTGGGCGGGAGACAGTAAAATCATGGTTAATTAATTTGGTTTTAAATTAGTATTTTAAACTAGTATTTTAAACTAGATTTAAGAATATAATTTTCCTTTCATATTTACCTACCTTGATATATTTGTCTAATCTAATATTTAAAAATATATGCCTACCTTGGGAACACACATAATAAAAGCTAACATCTTTGAGTACTTTTCATGTGCCAAGCACTATTCTAGGAACTTTACATCAATAAACTCATTTAATTCTAACAATAACCACTCATTTTATATTGATAACATCCCATTATTATTCCCCTTTTACAGGTTAACTAACCTAAGGTTGTACATTAAGTCAATACTTAATGGCTGCAGTCTAGGAGCCCAAGTATGGGTGGGGGTTTTGGTTGTTTTTTATTTTCTTTTGTTTTTTAATTATGTTATGTCACCCTGCAGTACGTCATTAGTTTTTGTTGTACTGTTCCATGATTCATTGTTTGCGTATAATACCCAGTGCTCCATGCAATCGGTGCCCTCCTTAATACCCACCACCAGGCTCACCCATCCCCCACGCCCTCTTCCTTCTAAAACCCTCATTTTGCTTCCTAGAGTCCATGGGTTCTTAACCACTGTCCTGTGCTGCCTCTCATGTCCCACGCACACACACACACACACACACACTGAAGTGGAAGATACTGAGGAAAGAGGTACATGTTAAGACTAGATGCTGGACGCACATTTTGGATACTAACCCAAGATCATATTTGCAGATATCTTCCATTCCATGGGTTGCCTTTTAGTTTGGTTGATTGTTTCCTTCGCTGTGCAGACGATTTTTATCTTGTCAAAGTCCCAGTAATTCTGCTTTTGTTTCCTTTGGCTCTGTAGATTTGTCTACTAAGGTGTTGCATAGTCTAGTGTGTCAGAGAGGTTGCTGCCTATGTTTTCCTCTAGAATTTTGATGGTTCCCTGCATCACATTTAGGTCTTTCATCCATTTTTAATTTATTTTTGTATGTGGTGTAAAAAAAAAAAAAAAAAATGGTCCAGTTTCATTCTTCACCATGTTGCTATCCAGTTTTCCTAACAGCATTTGTTGAAGAGATCATCTTTTTTCCATTGAATATTTTTTCCTGATTTGTCTAAAATCTAAAATAGAGTTGTGGGTCCATGTCTAGGTTTTCTATTCTGTTCCACTGATCTGTGTGTCTGTTTTGTGCCAGTACCATACTGTCTTGATGATTACAGCTTTGTAATAGAGCTTGAAGTCCAGAATTGTGATGCCTCCAGCTTTGCTATTCTTTTTCAAGATTGCTTTGGCTATTTGGGGTCTTGTGTGGTTCCACACAAATTTTAGGACTTTGTTTTAGCTCTGTTAAAAATTGCTAGTGCTATTTTGGTAGGAATTGCATTAAATATGCATATTGCTTTGGGTAGTATAGACATTTTAGCAATATTTGTCCTTCTAGTCCATGGGGGGAAAAAAAGACTGGATGCACATTGTTTGTAAAGGTTTGTGAAAACCATATGTCTATTACACTCCGTATCCCTCTACACCCCCCTAAAAAAAGACCCAAAAATATATCCAATATCAAGAAAATTAGGCTGTTATCCTCTTCAGTCTTCTCTTAAAAGGCATTGCTCAGAACAAGAGGTCTGCCTGTTTCCTTTCAGCAACCTGCTCCTTTCCATCATTATACCATAAAACCAGTTACACTGATCTCATGGATTATTTTTATTAAAATAAAGTCAGTTCTTGTGATTAAAAAAAAATCATCTGCAAATACATGTAAGATAAACTCAACAGTATATTTATATGGATATGATTTGGGGTACCCGTAATAATTTTCACAGCAACAATGATGTCATCTCTTCATCCTATGTTTTTAGTGTAGGAAACTCACTCTGTACTCCCTAGCATCTAAGTCTGTAGTATCTCAGTGACAGTGGTTTTTGAATGAGGATATTGGGGCTTTAGAACTGTGGGACACAGGGGCACCTGGGTGGCTCAGTGGGTTAAGCCTCTGCCTTCAGCTCAGGTCATGATCTCAGGCTCCTGGGATCAAGCCCCGCATCAGGTTCTCTGCTCAGCAGGGAGTCTGCTCCCTCCTCTCTCCCTACCTACTTGTGATCTCTCTGTCAAATAAATAAATAAAATCTTAAAAAATAAAAAAAGAACTGTGGGACACATATTGACAAGAAGATCTGCAGGTACCACTGTTTTATTAATTTTTTGTGTAGAAATTACTTTCCATTCACTAGAGAACATATGTGTATAAGTAACAAAGAAATATTCAATAGTAAAACAAGATTGGATTTGAAGTAATTACAGTGCAATTTCTAGAATTCGTTCTGTTGCTGAAAAGTATTATTTTTTAATGTTTGCTGTTACCACCCTAAATATTCCTAAATGATTCACATAGCCTTATTATCTTTACTCTCACCTCCAAAAATGGGAATTAATCTCCTTGTGGTTGTGAAACATGGAGAAAAAAGCAGCCAGACAGGAGCTATGGAGAACAGGATGATAAACACAACAGGGCAAAGAAAACCAAAAGGAGTGTCGTTAGTTTCAAAGGCCTATTTTCATTATTATTGTTTTGTTATTATGATGCTTAATAATGTCACATTATAGTTTTGAAAAATTCAGTATTAGAACCTATTCACTGCCAGCATCTCCTTTTATAAAGATAGTCATTGATGTTTCTAAAGTCATCTTTGAACTTTTTATTAATATATTATTTTTTAATGAATTTTTAGTATTCCTGAGATCACAACTGAAAAGCTTCCATTCTCTTGAGTATTACTTTGGACTTACTCTAATATTTCCATCAGTTTAGTTTTGGCAGTGAATGAAGTTTTCTCATTTTATCTTAGGTTACATATTTAACTTTATTTCTTTCCTTTGGTATTAGTGATGGTATAGAAAGTGTGTTCATTATGGTTTTCTTTGACGTTCTCAGTGTTGCAATGTGATTGATTATACCTGGCATAGAGGAAAAAATCTAGAAGGTAACCAATCATAAAAGGAAAAAAGAATATTACACTGATTTCATTTTCACCATAACCAACCATAGAAGAAAAAAGAATATTAAGACATTGATTCACTTTCACCAGACATTTAAAAATACATAAATATGTTATTTCTCTTCATTTAACATCAAACATAGTTTCAAGTGATAATCTCTTGATTTTATATATTCATAACTGTTAACTAACAACTGTTTTTAGATCTTTCTCCCTTTAGAAAAGATATGTATTTAAAATCTCATAGTTAGCTCTAGAGTTGTTTTTCCTTTACTTAAATGAATTAGAATTCCTATTGTTTATTTTGTCATTTTGCATATCACTGTCAGCTTTTCTGAATTTCTTTTTAAGTAAGGGTGCAGTTTTAGTGCCTTTATAATATTTACCAGACAGTTTATTTTCTTTCAAAAATAAAAGAGAAAGCATTTATTTAATCAGGTCATTTTATGACATGCTTCCTTATACAGTGTTTTTAAGCACTATAGACTTCCCTCTTTCAGTGTTCATAGAAGGTTGTCAGGTTTGAGTTTAAAAAAAAAAAAAATTCATTGGGGCGCCTGGGTGGCTCAGTGGGTTAAAGCCTCTGCCTTCGGCTCAGGTCATGATCCCAGGGTCCTGGGATCAAGCCCCACATCGGGCTCTCTGTTCCGCAGGGAGCCTGCTTCCTCCCCTCTCTCTCTGCCTGCCTCTCTGCCTGCTTGAGATCTCTGTCTGTCAAATAAATAAATAAAATCTTTAAAAAAAAATACATTAAGGTCATATATACCATCTTCTGAATTCTGTTCTTTTTCTTCTATCAGTAGAATGATTGGGGTCAGACTGTTATTTTGAAGAATGGTGTTATATTGATAGTAATCATCCTTTTGACCAAAGGATGGACAAACAGGAAATTTCTGAGTTTAAAGTTGAAAACTAAACTCTTCCCAATAAGGAGCTAAGCTAAGTGAAATTGTCTTGAGAAATAAATAGCTTTAAAAAAGAAAAAGAAATATCTTATACATAAAATGAAGTATGCATAATGTATATATTTTGTCCTTAATACATTACGCTCTACATTGGTCTATATTAAATTCTATCAGTCATATTTCTACCCACAGACCATATACTAATTCTTAAAAAATATTTATTTTGTACCTATGATGTCTGAGGCTCTTTGTAGGGGCAGGAGATAGAATAGTGAACATTACTGACAAACATGCAAGAGAGAGTGGGTGTGTAAGCACACACACACACACGCCAAATATATAGATTCAGAAAGGGTTGGAATGAATTTATTAATGATAAAACTACTGAAGAACTAAAAGACAAGGAGAAACTGTCAGATTTGGTGGGATAGATGCTGATCATTCCTTTACAGACCGGTGGGGATCAGGATTAGACCTGTATGGCATTTACATGATTTTTTCTTTTGGCCCTCTGGATACTTGGAATATTTTCATCCTTCCAAGTAATATGAGGAGTTTTGCCTGTTTATTTTAAACGTGGCAGTGTGTTAAACTTCCAGGAACTAATTTTTGTTGGTTGTTACTCCATTATATATAAATTTTTATTTCAGTCAAACTGAAAAAGAAAATACACTTCCACTAATTTTTTTTTTAGTTATACCTCTTTTGAGATTTCATTTCTATTCATTTGTCTTATTCCTAAGTAATTGAATTGTTTCTAGCTTACATCTTCAGCTGTCATTACCTTTAAATGATAGTGAAAAGCTCCAAGGCCAAAGACTGTACTGAGACTATTTCTGTTCACCAATCTTATTCTATAATAGCAACCTGTTTGTTTAAATTTTGTCTTTCCAATGCATCTATTAAAAAAATACTGCTATCTTTTATTGAGCACCTACTACATGCCAGGCATTTTATATACATTATTTGTAATCCTCAAACAGTGCTTCAGGGTAAACATTAATATACACATGATAAAATTGAAATTTAATGAGGTTGCTTAAAGAGTAGTTCTTTAGAATTTCTTCTCTCTACCTCACTTCCTCTCCGAGACGTAGTTTATCCTTATCCAGTGTTTTAATTCCAACGGTAAAAAATTTTTAAAGCACAGAAGAATAAGGGTATATATTTTCAAAAAGTTAATTTAAAAACAGAATTACTTTTAAACTCATGTGTGGCCTTGTAACTTAGAATTATAGATGTTAAATGCAGATGTTAATTACTGTGACAAAATAATTATTGCACTATTTCTTAGTGAAAACACATATTTTAAGTTTTAAACGATATGATGCTATTTGGAAAGTTTAGCTATTTTATAAGAACTCTTGCCAAGTTTTTTTTTAACACCATGAATTAATAAGCTTCATAATTAAGGCAGCTGCTTCACACTTCTATTGTTAACCAGTGACATTACATCTGTCTTGCTCCATTGATGCCCTCCTCCTACTTATTGAAGCATTTAGCAGTTTTGGCAACAGGGATTACATGGCATAGAGTAAGTAGTCTAATTAGATATAAGTGAAAATCCTGAGGGAAAGGGACATTTAAAAAGTAATTTAAAGAATCTCTTAATGATGTTGGCACTGAAAGCCCACATCGAGAGTAGAAAGTGCCTGTCGTCATGGCAAACAAGCATCATGATTTGATATGTTCAGTGAACTTATAGAAGGTAACCTATTTTCAAACCATAATAGAAATAAAAAGATTTCAAAGTTAGGGAAAATTTATTTGAACAGATTTAGGAATATGCTTGCTATCATATTAATAGCTTTGAAAGAAAGCAGAATATGCCCCAAATGTTCTGTCTCTAGAATTCTCAATAAATATTTTTAGAAGATATACTCATTTGTTATGGTTCTTGTGACTACACAGAAACATGAGATTATATGTCAAATATCCAATCTGAAAAGTTGTGAAATTCTTATTTTTTCGCAAAGCCTTGGATATTGACTAAAAGCATGGGTTTCATATGTTAATATAAAAAAGAACCATTCCAAATTTAGGAAGTATCAGAGCAATCAGATTTTTATATGTCCATAAATTTCCAGGTTTGGCAGTTCTCTGTACTGCTTTCTTTAAAGGCATACAGATTCTTTGCTCTGCCCATGTGTAGAACATTTTCAGTAACAGAGCATTTTTAATGCTTGAAGTTTGTCCTGTTTGGGCACAACTACAAATCTTTTGATAGAAAATTACAAATACATCTTCCTCAAACATGAGATTGGAAAAATAAGCAATATTGTTTTAAAAAGAGAAATTTAAAACCGAACAAATAAAAAGGACAAGGCAGATATGAATGGCATCAGTAGGGGACCCAGCATGCAAAATTAAAGAGTTCATTAAAGGAAGAATGAAAGGAAGGAGAGGTTAACAGAGTAACAGTGAACACCACGAACCTCGTGGCCTTCCATTTCCAAATCACCTCCTGACAATTGCAGGATCCCATCTGCTACTCTTTATCTTCCTGGTGGGGAAACCTAATGGGATATCTTCCAGGGTTTGTGAGAAGAGCTTCCCTAACCCTCAGGCTGGGGAGCTGCCTGGCATCTTTCAGAGAGGCACAGATGGCAAATGTCTTGAAAAAAAGTTATCTTTCTACTTGTCTTGGTCTCTTTCCCTTGAGACTTTCCCTCTTCTCCATTATTTCTCAGCTTCTTCCTAGAGTTCTGTACATATAAGCTCTCCTCAGCACAGAAGAAAGTGAAATATTTTCCTGGTAAAAGACCTCAGTCCTAGATATATCTGTTGTGCATCAATAGATTACTTTACGATTTTTAAGCTATGTGTTCTGATGAGCATAAAACGTATTTATGATGTTACCTGAAATTTGTCCTGTTTTACATTTTTTATTTTGTTCTTCTCCCACAAAATGAAAACTGGCAATTATTAGGCATCTAATAGTTTGTGATTAAGTAGAGCTGTTAATTAAGAAATGATTTTATATATCAAAATATGAATAACTTTGATATTTCTTTCTTTATCCCCTAATATAACTTCTTCAATTTGTCGAAGACCAAAGACCCATTCTTGCTCAAGATGACACAGTTAGTATGGAAAAATAATATAAAAACTCAGCTGTCAATAGGGAAAGGGCAAACTTGGAATTAGAATTCGTATTTTCCAGCAACCTTTTAAATGCCTTGTTTCTCCCTTTGCCATTTTAAACTTTTCTTTTTCCTCTTCCATCTTATTTTGCCCTTTTATTTAAACTTACAAAGCACAAGGTGCATAAAATATACCATTAGCCTTCTCAGCCTAAGCTATCTATAAAAAATACTTTTGGCTTGTCAGCATTTATTAAGATTTGCCAGTGCTCTATCCAATACTCAGGGTAGTTTGGGAAATACAAAAAAAAATAGAAGACCCATATCTTTTAAGGAAATTTGTCCTGGAGCCCAAAGATTCTAACAAAAACAAGCTTGTGCTGCATACCTATCTCTTGGCTTTTGCTGCTTAATATAGCTTCACCTATGCATGAGAAGTGTTTAGTCCTACTTATGGCATTCAGAGCAGGAGAGTTGCTGCGATTGCTGTCCCCAAAAAGTCAGAATTACCAGCCTGGCCTATAGGCAGGAGGTGTGTAAGTCATGATCTCAGATCGTGTTGTATAAATTATGTTTATAAAAGTCCAGGTAGTTTGCCTTTCAGGGAACCCTGTCACAAATCCTTTGGCAAAGGAAATCATCATTAATTTAGTTTTGAAAATATTTTATCACTGGTATCCCTGCTTAGCTGAATGATATCAGATATCATAACTATTTAGAATTGTTAATAAGAGGGTGCTTAGGTGGTTCAATCAGTTAAGCATCCACCTCTTGATTTTGGCTCTGGTCATAATATCAGGATCCTAGCATCGAGCCCCCCATCAGGCTCCACTCAACGGGGAGTCTGCTTGAGATTCTCTCTCCCTCTCCTTCTTTCCCCGTGCACGTACGTAAGCTATTTTCCTCCAAAATAAGTAAATAAATCTTTAATTTTAAAAAAAAGAATTATTGGGATGCCTCGGTTGCTCAATTGGTTAAGCGTCTGCCTTCCGCTCAGATCATGATCCCAGGGTGCTGGGATCGAGTCCCACATTGGGCTCTTGCTCAGCAGGGAGCCTGCTTCTCCCTCTGCCTTCCACTCTCCCTGCTCATGCTCACTTTCTCTCCCTCTGTCAAATAAATAAATAAAATCTTTTTTTAAAAAATTATTGATACACATACCATCACATT